>NC_047085.1:310331502-311581502 GCF_902459505.1 Geotrypetes seraphini | reverse complement strand
CATATCATGTATCTGCCTTTGTAAGGTTTCGGGAGCGTCTAGGAGTAAAGGTAGTGAAGGCTCTAAAGAGGAACAACGATGGAGTCACCCATGCTGCTATTGATATGCTGTGTGCTCTCATGTGTGTAAGTCTGTTTCACTTTAATATTAGTGTTCAAAATAGATGTTTTGCTTTTGTAACATTTTGGTCAGATATACGAGTTTCTTTCTTTAAATATTGCTGTGCAGCACCTTGAGTGAATTTCTTCAAAATGTCAGTAAATAAATTCAAATATTTTTGACAAAATGTTTTATAATGGTGGTGGTTGATTTTCTCTGAAAATTATTTAGCTCCGAGTACAACTGTAAGGTCAGTGCTTACTTTCTCTACTAAAATTGCACTACAATCACTTAAAAAAGAATTGCAAACATTACTGTTTAATGTAAAACTTTCACATCTAGCACCTTTTGACGAATTTCTGCTCAGAAACACCTCAGGGGTGTCAAACTCAATCACATAAGGGGCCAAAATCTAAAACAGTCTGTCGCAGGCCAAATTTTTTTTATTAAGATACTTAGTCTTAGTAGAAATATAGATCCTTCCTTACCCTGAGACACCATTCCAGCGATCCAGCTGGTTATTTTCACCTCATAGATGTTACCATACTTAATCTCAGCTTTATACAAATAGTCATTCTAGGCATAGGCAGCGGGATGCTTTTTTTGTTGGGGGGGGGGGACCTCAGCTCCAGACCCCGCCCCCATAATAGTGCTAATTGTAATGCCATTTTTTCCATTCATTTTCATATATACACACAATATAATCTTATTAACAATGCATAATGGTTAACCACAAAATTAAACTACACAAAGCACACTGTGGGCTCCTTTTACTAAGCTTAGTAGCAGATTAATTATACGAAGAAATATTTTCTCCGGTTTGTTTTAAATCTACTATTTAGTAGCTTCATCGCATGTCCCCTAGTCCTAGTATTTTTGGAAAGAGTGAACAAGCGATTCAGATCCACCTTTTCCACTCCACTCATTATTTTATAGACCTCTATCATATTACCCCTGAGCCGTCTCTTCTATTTGAGGAGTTGGAGTCTCTGAAGCTTCCAAAGGTGGACTCGCTGGTTACAGCTGTCACCAAGAAGGAAACACAGATCTAAATGATGATCAAGCTAGCAAATTGGAATCTTCCCTTAAATTTTCCTTTGAATTGGCAGCTCTGAGTTTGCGGCCATGGTTTGTGGCTCTCAACGCAGATTGCGCTTGATTGAGTTGGGTGCAGAAGGCAGCTTTGCCAGTCTCTGCCATCCTTAGAGATGGGGTTGACATATTTGGCATACTTGCTGTATGATTTCCTGATGGCCTCAGCCAAACAAATGTCCTTGGCAATTACTACTAGGTGCTGACTTTGGCTCCGGCACTGTGCTCTGGATACTGCCTCAAAGTCGAGACTTGTACGGCTGCTCTTTCAGGGTAGGCTTCTTTTTTTGTACTAATTGAGAAGGTTGTTAAAGATCTTGGTGGGTCTAAAGCTCAGGATTTACCAGAGGTCAAGTCTAAGGCTCTATTCCTCTCAGGCTCGGGCTCATTTTCAGACTCAGGCTCCATTCCTCTCAGGCTCAGGTCCATTTTCATTTACCTGGTAAATCTGGCTCTTTTCAGAGGCCATGCTTCTAAAAGAAGCAGCAATCCTTTTATGAGGACAGACATGCCTTGACCTCCATTTTCTGATCCACTTCATCTGCCCAGGCAGCCCAATGATTGGGCACCATTCCATTCTCTGTATTGGCGCGCCTCCCAAACCTCTCGTTGAGTATTTCAATCAATGTCTGCTATAACGCATACCTCTCTTGAAGAAGGGTACGAGGGTTGAGGGTCGAGGGGTTATAGCATACCCTTTTTCTTGAGGAGTTGCTTGAGTAATGAGCATAAATCCAGCATTGCCAAGGTCATTGGGGATCTGCTGACCATCTTACACTGAATGAAAAGTCACTTCACACAAAGATAAGCTTTATTGTTTATTTTACTTTATATTTAGAAAGTCACATTGTATACACAGTGGTCATTCGTACATTTTAATTATAGGCGGTTGGGACAGTGAAACATCATTATAGTCCCAATGGCAATACCGGTTTGGTTCATATTTTAACCATCACAGTTGCAGGTCTGAATGTTTCACACACTGAATAATTTACTAGTATTGTTAATTGAACACTGAGATTTCAGTTGATGCTACTTAAGCCTGCCAGTTTCCAGTAAAAAAAAAAAAATTGAGCAGAGAATTGCTGTACAAGTACATGAAAGAAAGAAGTTTGTTCTTCTAGAAGTATATACAGTTGGCTACAGGAATTGCTTGATATAACAGAAGAACATTAGTGTTACTGCTGTTTTCTCCTATGTTTATAATTTTTACTTTAATTGCAATGCTGTGAGGAAATTATAAAACTCTTGTAGTCCATAACTTCTCAAACTTGTCCTCATGACTTAGCTGTGTTTTTAGGATATTCACAATGAATTTAAATAAAATAAATTTGTATATATTGATCTCCAGTAAATTCATTGCAGATATTCTGAAAAACAGACTGGTGGAGAGGTTTAAAATGTTTTATTCAGCATCCAGATTTTGAGCTAGTGCTAGCTAGGTTTCTTATTGCTACTGTTAATGAATCATGGAAATTTATATTTAATGCTGAAATTTTAAGTTACTGCATCTGATTTTTGTCTGTTTTTTTTTTGTTTTTTTTTAATAGCCCATGCATGATGACTATGATTTGAGGCAGGAACAACTGAACAAAGCATCCCTTCTTTCTTCAAAAAAGTTTCTGGAAAACCTGCTAGAAAAGTTTAACTCTCATGTGGTAAGTTTTTAAAAGATTTACTATGCTAAGAGACAAGGACAGTGGAGCTGAAATGGTGGTGTCAAACTGGAAATGCTCAGAGTTCAGGTATAGATTTTGAGTCATCATGAAAGAACTGCACATTTTGTCTCTCCAACCAGTTGCTCAGAGTCCTTTCCACATCTTCATTGAAGTTGTATAGATGCCCTGAAGTTATTTCTTCAGTTTAGGAAAAAGATGTAAATCACATGGTGCTAAGTCTAGGCTTTATGGCAGAGTGGGTAAGACTACGGGAAGTCATTACAAAAATAGAGGTGATAATTTAAACACACACAGTTAAAAAAAGAAAAAAAAGTTGTCCATTGCAATCATTTATTCCAGTGTTATGCAGAAGATATTAAACTAATGACTCTAATTGTATTTCCAGTGCAATAGCGATGATATGCTGAATGATAGGGATGGCCATGCCTGCTTGTGAGCATTCATTAGAAGATGTCAATCACAACTTTTCAGCTCCTCCTCCTCCCTGGTCTCTGCTGCTCCCTTCAGTTCTTTTTCTGCAAGCGAGCATGAAAGTGTAGTGCTGATCTTCTCCTTTTATTTCTTTCTTATTTTGTGGTGGTGGTCATTTTTTTTTTTTTTTCAATCGTTCATGGTTTCTGTGCTACTCAAGCAACTGCTGCACCTGCTTGGAGAGAAGAAGACTTTAGTCTTCAGCTGGCAGGTGTATCCTTTGTAGACCTGTGCAGCTGGCCTGCTGAAAGTTTGTGGAGCTCAGGGTTCCAAGTCCTCAGCATTTGCTCATTTTCTTGACTTGGTCAAAAGTTTGAGTGCAGGCTGTTAGGCATCAATAGTGTTCTTCAGGACTCTTACAGTGCCAACTGTGGTTCCCCCCCCTCCCCTTTTGGCATTTGTCGCAACCTGGGTTAAAGACTTGGTCTGACTATGATCCGACTAGCAGCTCGAAGATCTTGACATGACAGCTGACTGTCGGCTTGAGGCAGAAAATCCCTCCAGATCCAGCTACTCTTTCAGGTTGCTTAAGCAGGCTGTAGCACCACTTTCCCAGCACATGGTCTGAAAGTACAAACAGCCTATGGGAAAATTTGGGGGAGGGGTTGAAGTCTGAAAACTATGTTTTGACTATTTCTGCAGTTGATCTCTTTTCTCTAAAATCCTATTTTGTTGTTTTTTTCATCCTTGGAGCATTTTTTGACACAAAAACTCTGCCGTGGTGGCCATCTTTAATTTCCCATTTTCCCCCCAAAATTTTCCAACATTTTAAAAACAACTTGTTTTTCCTCAAAATTGGTAGGAATGGAATCCCCAGACTGTAATTCCCCTATGTCATGTCTTATTTGCACTGGATGGACGGCAGAAGAATGTGCCGAGTGGCATGAGATGAAAGGGGTGGGGAGCTTTGGACTTAGCCCCTCCATAGTCCTCTAGGGCTGGAGAAGGGCAGATGGTCCCAACAGGTGAAATTAAACTCCTTTCATAACCCCAGGACATCAGTTCTGCGCATTGTGAGAGCGTAGATGCTTCACAGCCCAGGAAAAGGTATTTGCCATACCCTGAGGGACAAGGATACTTGCCCTCTCAGGCCTTTACTCCAGAGTTCATTAAGCTTCTCTTACAGGCTTATGCACAAGACAGAGATTCGCTGGTCAGGTCTGTGGGTGAGCGTACTAGTGTGCAATCCTTACTAGAGGCCGAGTGATTCCTCTCTGAAAACGCAGAGGCTATGTTGGACTGTGGTGGTTCATTGGACAGGGAGGACAAGGGATTGGTATTTGATCCCTGTACTGTCCCAAAGTGAAGCTTCCTAGCTGGGCGAAATGGCTTCCCATTCAGAGGACCAGAAGGTATCAGCTGTAGATCAGGGAGAGGATCCCTCCATTCACCGACTTTTTAAGTCCACTACTGTACTAGAGATCATTACCGAATCCCTTAGAGAATTAAAAATAGACCCTACACAAACCCCATCTTCCCAGTGTTCTCTTCCGAGCGGGGTCCAAGCTCAACCCACATCTTTTCCATGGCACCCAGACAGGATCCTAGTCACAGAGCCCTGGGAGACCCCTGAAGGCTCCTTGTGGGTAGCTAAGACCATGGCTAAATTGTATCCATGGATCAGGAATTCCAGAAAATGTTTGCTATGCCAAAGGTGGACTTCCTGATAGCCCAGGTGACCAAACACACTTCTCTTCCAAGTGAAGGAGGAGGAGTTCTAAAAGATCCGCAAGCCCACAGAGTGGATATGGTCCTCCGGAGGCAATTTGAGGCTTTAGCCTTAAGAGTTAAGGCTGCAGCTGTGGCTTCCTTTGTGGCAAGCACCTGTCATTCTAGGGTCAGAAGTCAGAGCCTGCTGGACTCTGAGCCCCTGCCTCAGTTATCAGGGTCATGGGGAAAGTCTCAACATTTTCGATTATCGCTCGGAGTATGCTCTGGCTCAGACAATAGGTAGGGATTCAACTTCTAAAGTGATGATGAGCAGGCTCCCTTTCAGGGGACAGATGCTGTTTGGCAAGGGCCTGAATGATCTTATGGCCAGTCAGCCAAGATCTTTACCAGACAGCAGACCTCAAGCAGGTAGATGCCAGAGCAGGTACTTTCATAGCTCCAGGTGCTCTCAACAGTATACCAAGAGCCTTTCCAAGCTCCAGACAGAGATTCTCCGGGATCCCGGAGAAACCAAAGTTCAGGTTCCTACTCCTCTGTGCCAGCCAAAAAGCCACAATGACTCTAGCCCTCCCGCCATCCCTTTGAAAATTAGAGGTCAGTGCTCGGACTATCTGGAGGCTTGGGAGCAGGTAACGTCAAACTACTGGTTATCAGGTAGGATTACAAGATAGAGTTGGTGTGCCATCTCCAACAGGTTTGTAGATTTGCTGGCAGGCTGGCCAGAGAAAGAAAAAAGAATCTGAGCAGTGCTACAGAGGTTGCTATATTTCCAAGCTAAAGAACAAGTTCCTCCAGATGACTTGGGCTTCAGCAGATACTCCATATACTTTGTCGTGCCAAAGAAATGTTTCTTTAGCTTGTGTATGCTGAGGAAAGTTAGATCACTATTTCATCATGAACATTATTTATTACTGGTACAGTCCACTGTGCTCGCTCAATTGGACTATTGTAATTCTGTCTACTTGGGTATTAAACAGGGTAGTCTAGATCGACTGCAGTTGATACAAAACACAGCTGCTAAACTTATCTTTGGAAAGAGGAAATATGATCATGTATCCCCATTACTGAGAGAGCTTCACTGGCTTCCAGTTTGTTATAGGATACAGTTTAAATGTGCATGTGTTATCTATAAGTTTCCTTCAATCCCTTTATGTAGGAATGCTACTAGATCCTGTTATTCGAGGATTACAACAATATATAAATATCATTTCCTTCTTTTAGAGGACTTAAATGTGCTGGGAAGCTTAGTAAATCTATAGCATTTAAACTGGTTGAAATTTGGAATAGGCTTCCTGATTCCATCAGACTGATGGACAGCTTCAACAATTCCGGAAAGATCTAAAAACTTGGTTGTTTACACTATATCTGAAAAGTTTACCTGCTGAAGTGCTGTAATAACAGTATATCCTAATCTTTTTAGTCTTTTAATTTTACAATTTAATTTTAATTCCAGTGCTGTCTCTAAAATGATACACTAATAATATTTTCTCTCATAGGCTTATTCTTATGTAACTCTAATTTAATCAATTGTAAACCGAGTCGAGCTCCTTCGGGAGATGACCCAGTATATAAACTGAAGATTAGATTAGAAAGGCTCAGAGGAGTGGAGGCCTATCCTGGATCTCAGACATGTCATTGTGACCCTGAAAGTACATCAGTTTCAAATGGAGACCGTTTGGTCTGTCGTCGTAGTGGTGGCACCAAGAAGCTTTTTGGCTACCTTAAATTTGATTAAAGCTTACCTTCTTCTCAGAACACAGGAAGTTCCTTAGATTTTATGTGCTGGAGAATCAATCTCAGTGCTTCCTTGTGGACTAGCAGCAGCGCCCCAAACTTTCACCAAGGTTATGGTGGTGGTAGCCGCTCATCTCTGCAGAGCGGATTGGTAGGTGCACCCGTAATTGGTTGATTGGTTCATCAGAGGAGAAAAAGCGGTAGTGGCTGTTGTGGAGACACTGCAGAGTCTGGGATGAATTGTGAACTTTCAAAAGAGCAACTTGGTTCTGATGCAGTCCTTGGAATATTTATTTATTTTTATAGCTCGTGCAACCCAGGAGCCTAGAATGGGTTACAAGGATACATACACAAAGTTTTCAGGAACAGAGATCCGTACGTTACAGAGTCAATAACATGATAAGGATCAAAACACAAAGCTATAGAATCAATAACTTACAACTTATAGAGAATGTGACTAAGAAAATAAATCATAGTCAAGAATGGGTATTAACATATCTGCAGTGAACAGTAGAAGAACTGGTTAGCAGGCACAGATGTTCTGAGGTAAAGGTACATTGAAGCAAGGTCTGTCAAAGTTTGAGACTAGAATTGATCCAGTCCATGAAAAGAAGCGTCTTTATTGCATTCTGGAAGGTCAGGAGGGTGTTGATTCCATAGTTTAGGCAGTGTTCTCCCCAGAAATTTTTTCTAGCCGGGTGGCACGAAAAAATAGCCGGGTGGGGCGGGACGGGGAAATATGTTGGTGCAAATTTGATGCTATGCAAATTAACCCTCCCTGCTTACAGTGAAGGAGTAGGAGTGGGGAAGAGGGTTGGCCCACTACCTGGAACGCTATGAAAGTTACCCCTCCCTGCTCACGGTGAAGAAGTAGGGTAGGGGTGTCCAACCTTTTGGCTTCCCTGGGCCACATTGGACAAAAAAATTTTCTGGGGCCGCACAAACACCAACACTAACACTAGCTGATGAGCAAAAAAAAAAGGCTGAGCAGGTCCCAAATTTGCAATCACTAATATAGAAGATGTACGTATCTAATAATAAACCTTCATTAAAGGGACACTGTGGAGAAGAACCCAAAAAAGCAGTAATTCTTACTCTGGCTGAGTGATCCTCCACGTACACTGCTGACAGTGGGAGCAGCCACAGGCTTCCGCATCCCCACTCTGATGAGCAGGGATGCGCGTTCCTGGTTCTCCCATTCACTTCTATTACAGCTATGGTGAGCCTCTTCAGAGGTGAGCCTCATCAGAGCGGGGATGCTGAATCAGCTGTCAACAGCGCACGTGGAGGATCGTTTAATCAGGGTAAATATTACTGCTTTTTTGGGCCTCCTCCCTGCCCCCCCCCCCCTTGGTTTTCATGTATGCATGAAAGCAGGGGCAGCTTGAGGATATTGCCTTTGGCTGCAAAGCTTGGAGATTTTGAGTTGCCAGACTGGAGGAAGATGTCTTCAGTTGGCAGGGCTTGGGAATCTCTACTAGCTCAAGTATTTATAAATTGCACTCAGGCAGGGAGAAACTTTGGTGCCCCTCCACTAATTTTGGGCTCCAGTCCCTCTTCCAAATCAGCTGTATATGACTACGCCACTGAATACAAAAATAATTGTGATGCACATATCCCATAGCTAACATATTCCAGTTAATAAATTCATAATAAAACAATTTTTTCTACCTTATTGTCTGGATGTTTTGTTTTTCCATCATCTTGGTCCTAGTTTCTCTTTCTGCTTTTTGTCGATCTTCTACTAATTCTCTTTCCAATGTTTGCTGTCCAGTTTTTCTCCTCTCAATACTGTTCCATTCTTTCCTTATGCCTGTCTCCAATGTATTGATTTTTCCCTTTCAGCCTTCTTAACTTTTTCTCTTTTTTGCCTCTGCCACTCAAATCTTGCCTTCTTTCTTACCCTTCTTCTTTATAAATGTTCAGCTACCTCTCAATTCTCCATCTTCTCTCAGTCCCTAGCTCTCCCATTTCCCATCTCACTCCTTTCCCAGCCTATTTCCTTCCCATTACCACATTTCTACCACTGTACTCACTCCTCTTGTCATCTCCCTTTTGACCTCATCCATATGGCTCACCACTTTCAGAATCCTCCTCCCTCTCTCCACTGGTCAGGTTGTAACTCCCTATCCCTTTCTTTCCATCTCCTACCTAGCATCTTCTTATCCCAGCTATCTTCCCTCCTTCCCTCCCATGGGTCCCATCTCTCTTCCTCTATCTCCATGGTCCAACATTTTGCTCCCTCTCTTTTCTGTTTTCTTCTTCCCTCCCCCTTTGATGCTGAACAATGAAATGGAGGGGGGAAAAAAGAGAGATGCTGCATCTCTGCCTTCCATCCACATACCTAACATTTCTCCCTCCTTCCCATCCCAAGATCCAACTTCTCTCCCTTTCTCTTCCCAACTGACCCTATCCCATCTCTCCCCCTGCCTGCCTGCCTCCCTTCCCCAGGTCCACCATTTCTTCCTTTCTCTTCCCAACAGTTCTCCCTTCAAATATCTCTTTCCCTCTTCCTCCACACCAATGCTATAAATTCTGTGCAGGGTATCAGGATTATGCAGGTACAATGAACTAGACCATTTCTAGAATGCTTTTGAAGAGTTATCAAATGTATCTACAATTGATCTGGATCTCTAGAGCAGTGTTCCTCAACCTTTAGACACCTATGGACCGGCGGAAATAAAATAATTATTTGGGCACCGGCACCAGTCCACGGACCGGCAGTTGAAGAACACTTGGATAAGTCATGCCCATCTCCACTCAATCTCTGCCCCAAACCCTGCCCCCATAATAGTACTAATTGTAACACCATTTGTTCGATTCATTTTTCATATAAACACACAATATAATTGTATTAACAGCACATAATGCTTAACCTCAAAATTAAAATACACAAAGCACACCGTATGCTTTTAACATTCATTCCTACCATAAAACAGATAACCCCATGCAAATGCAGGACCAAAAATTAAAAGTACTAATATTTACAAACCCTAAGATGCAAGGCTCTGCAAGCAGTACAACCTCAGAGGAAAAGAAACAAATGCATTTCTTCCTGAACAGACAAATCAATCACTAAATAAAAAAAAAATAAAAGCATTTCCCCTACCGTTGTTGTCTCTCTCCCTCCATGTGCCTTGCCTTCTGACCTGCCCCCTGGTGTTATCTTTGGGCCGGTCCACTTTGCGATCAATGCAGCATTTTCGGGCCGGGTCCCTGAGTGCTGCATTGCACAAAGCTGTGGGCAGCAGCTCCTCGCATGCATCCCGCGCCTCATCTGGAAGCCTTCCCTCTGACGTTGCGGTGTCAGAGAGAAGGCTTCCGGTTCAAGCGCAGGCCGCGTGGAGGAGCCTTTTCCCATGGCTTTGTGCACTGCAGCACTCAGGAAACTGGCCCGAAGACGCCGCTTTGATCGCACCATGGACTGGCGGCTGAAGAACGCTGTCTTGGGCCCGATGGACGTGCCAGCCCTGTGAACCGGCAGAAAATGTCTGCAGACTGGCACCTGTCCACGGACTGGCGGTTGAAGAACACTGCTCTAGAGCACCTGGTTTTGGGCATTTCCACCAGCTGTGTGCAATGAACTTTTATCCCTCTACATGAGAAACTATCCTCTGGGAATAATTTTTAGTCTTCTTCCTTTTGGATAGAGTGATTGTCATTTAAACAGTCATAGCTGCCAATGCAAAAATTAGAAATAAATTTAAAGAAATGGATCAATTTATTTTGGTCTGTTCCCATTTTGTACTGTATATGAAGGTTTCAATCCCTTATACAAAGTTCTGAGTTTATTCAAGACCACATATATGAAATACCCCAAAATACTCACCAATTTATAATTCAGAAACTCCAGTCAGAGTCTCAGGACTCCTACAGCCACTTTGGTTCTTGGGACACATTTTTTTTGCAAGCCGCGCACCAATCCTCTTCCCTGTCTCTACCCCAGGGGTGTCCAACCCGTGGCCCGACAAGGAGTTTTGTGCGGCCCAGCTTCTCTCTCCCTCCGGCGGTAGTTTTCTGGCCAGCTCCCTTCTGCAGTTGGCTGCGGGCGGCGTCGGCTCCTCGTGCGCGATTCATGGCTGATTCGGTAGCCTTCTCTCTGACGTCAGAGGGAACGCTTCTGACACAGCCACAGATCACGCGCGAGGAGCCGACGCCACCCACAGTCGACTGCAGAAGGGAGCCGGCCAGAAAACTACCGCCGGAGAGAGAGAGAAGCTGGGCCGTACAAAACTTCTTGTCGGGCCGCGGGTTAGACACCCCTGGAGTAAGGACAGGGAAGAGGATTGGAGCGCGGCTTTGATGCTGGTGGTGCAGATGCAAGATGACAGCCGGGCACTCACCTAAATTAGCTGGGCGCAGCGCCCGGCTAAAACACGCTAGGGAGAACACTGGTTTAGGTATGCTATAGGAATATGATTGCTTTCGGGCTGTCTCCTGATAGAGGCTGTTTACTTGGCCAGACACCTGTGATCTCGTCTACAAAAGGAGCAAAGTCTCAGACTGCAAGTACTTCCAGACTTACTCTTGCAGAGGCCAATTGCCCTAGAAGATCCAGGGTGCTTTGGTCTTATGGCATGGCTCTTGAGTGCACGGTGCTGGTCCATAAAGAATACTTAGAGCCAAAAAGCTGATGACTGTTGCAGCATATACTAAGGCATGGGAGACATTTTAGTGCTGGTGCAGCAAAGAACAGTTGGACTGGGCAATGCCACCATTTCATCTGTGTTGGCTTCCTGCAAGAGGGCCTTGACAAAGGAATGGCAGTGGAATTCATATAGCAGGACTCTTCTGTTTTCTGGGGCTGAAAGAGGAGAGCTTCACTAGCGGCCCACCCGGACATAATCGGGTTCTTGAAGGGTGCCATGAGATTATGGCCTCTGATTTATGAACCTTAATATAGTCTTTTTAAAAAAAATTCTTTATTGATTTTCAAACTAAAACAGTGCAATACAAATAAACGAACAATAATTACTACATACATTGCACTATTAACTGTACAGGCAACATAAATATTCATAATTTTCCCATTTTTCCTACTTTTATTAGTAACATATCATAACAGGACATAATATGTAATGATAAAATAAATTACCCAAGTGTAACCATCAATATTTTTACTTTGTGCAAGCCTGAGACCCACCTTTGTTTGCCTCAGGTGTTTCATGCTGTGAGGGTCCTAGCATCATGATGGAACAAAATTTTCTTGTGCTTCCAAACACTTCTCATTCTTTCAAAGTTTTCAGGATTGCAGTGTAACACTTAAGAGCGATCCTCCAATTGTCCTTTATGAGTTTGTCAAACTTTCTCATGTGAGAATTGTCCGTCATGGATTGTCCACTTTTTTTTTTTTTAATCACACACCAGCCCTTCCCAGTCCATAGTCTTTTACAATTTTTGGCCCAGTTATGCACAGTACTCGCATCATCACCGTTAACAACTTGCATGCAGCAGTGAATTTCAGTTGGAGAGACTCCTTCAACAGTCGGAAATTCTATCACAGGAAGTTATTTAAAGCACTCCAACAGGTGCTCACTGCATGCTTTTATTTCATAAGCAGTAAGTCTTTTCACACAAATATTTCTTGCCAAGTAAGGTGAAGGAAGAGATTTCAAACAACAAGTGAACACTTGTAGTTTCATTGTTGACATCTGTTGATGAATTTTGGTGGTGGAGGGCATTACTTTTCTTTTTAACCCTCATTTTTAATCTACATAAATGCTTTCTTTAAATTTTCAAACATGTGGTTGTGTGCAACTTGTAGGTGCAGATGTAATAGTTTAAACCAGTAGTTCTTAAACCTGTTCTGGGGATCCCCAACTAGTTGGATTTTCAAGATATCCCTTATGAATATGCATGAGTGAGATTTGCCTATAAAGTAGGTAGTAAGCATGCAAATATCTCCCATGCATATTCATTAGGGATATCTTGAAACCCCAGCTGTTGGGGGCCCCCCCAGGACAGGTTTAAGAACCACTGGCTTAAACTATAATATAAAGTTAAAATAGGAGTTAGTAAAAGGATGGGATGAGAAACTTATTACTCTGAAAATGAACATTAATAATCTAAAAATGTTCTTTACTTCTGTCCAGCAACCACAATGGAGACAACCAGCTCTGCACAAATAGCATCAAAATCCAAAGGAAAAGAGCAGAGCGTGCCTGGTTTTCAAAACCCTCTTTATTAGCAACCAATAATAAAATCCATGTACAGAGCAGTCTTGTCAATCATAAAAGCATGTGGCAAATCATGGACTTCTATCTCCCAAAGATCAGTTTAATAAAATCATTTTCTCTTCAGGGTGAAAGGTTCAAACACAGAAGATATTTTTCCTTGCTCCTGGCGAGGCAGTGGGACTTTTTCTGGAGAGGAATTGGAGAAGAGAAGAAAAGACCAAAAAAAATACTTAGCAATATGTTGCCTTCTTTCCCTTTTAGGATCATGGGACAGGTGCTCTAGTTATTAGTTCTCTCTTGGACTTCCTCACATTTGCTCTCTGTGCTCCGTACAGTGAGACATCGGAAGGACAACAGTTTGATATGTTGCTAGAAATGGTAGCTACCAATGGAAGAACTCTCTTCAAACTGTTCCAGGTGAGTTGTATACGTATTTCTGCTATGTTTATTTTTATTAAGTTCAATGATTTTGTAAAATCTCAACTTTCAAGTATATCTAAATATTTTGCCTTAATTTCTTGACTAAAGTTTTTATTGAAATATGTGGATGTTAAATATTAGTTTGGTAGAATGTTGAGTCTGATTTATTAAAAGGCTTTTCTACAGAGGCAAAACAGAAAAAGCCTTTATAAATATAGCAAGTGCACTTGTATATGTAATCATGCCAACAAGATGGCAGGTACTCGTATATACTACGTATAGATATTTTGGGAGCAGAGAATAGGTAGAGTTGAGGCAGTTATGATGTACATGCATATTTTATAAAACACATGTAAATGAATAGGGTTTCACCTTCAGAGCACTATTAGGGGTCTTGTGGGTGCCTGCTTTATAAAGTGACATAATCGACCTGTTATAAAAATCCCCCAACTCCTTGTAAATAGTTCTTTGTCATCAAGCAAGATGCAATCAGGCCCACAAATGGGTGGTAACATTGTATGTCGTGGGATGGAACAACTGTCTCAGAGTCATAACTAGGGAAAAGTCCTCAGTGTGTGCTATCTCGGGTCCCTTTTTTGTTCAGTTCTGTCAAATGGATGTAAAAACAATTCTCCCATTTTTTTATAATAGTTGTGATGAAATGGTAGATCTATTTAAATGATTTTATGAAGTAGATTGCGATTTAAAAGCATAATAAATTTAAAACAATACAGTAAAACACAGTTCTGTTACATCCACTTTGGAGTCTGTAAGATAGGTGTTCAATCTGTACCCGCGGACTGGGTATTGCAGAAAGCCACAATCATTGCTTTTGGCTCTTCTCATGTAGCAGAGGAACACAGAGACCCCTTCAGGTTTTTCTTTCTGCAAGTGAATCGTGTAGAAGTGTTTATCCCAGGACAAGCAGGCAGCATATTCTTGACTGATGGGTGACGGCACCGACGGAGCCCCGGTACGGACAATTTTAGAGTGATTGCACTCTAAGAACTTTTTAGAAAGTTCTAGCTCGGCCGCACCGCGCACGCGCGAGTGCCTTCCCGCCCGACAGAGGCGCGCGGTCCCTCAGTTTCTTAGTTTCCGCGGAGCTAAGAAGACGCGTTTTCAACGGCTGTTGAAATTTTCTCCTAACTTGCCTTCCCGCTCGCGTAAACGTTTTGGCTTAAATTGCCTTTTTTCTTTCTATCCCATTTGTAAAAAAAAAAAAAAAAAACTTTCATTTTTATTCTTTATTTTTCGGTTTTCCCCGGCGGGGCCTTCTGCCACCATCGAAGCCTCGGCCTTCGATTTGGCGGAAGCCGTTTTTACTTTCATGCCCCCTCAACCGGGTTTTAAAAAGTGCCAGCGGTGTGCTAGGCCTATATCTCTCACGGACCCACACAACTGGTGTTTACAGTGTTTGGGTCCTGAGCATCAGGCCTCTTCTTGCACCCGCTGTGCTACTTTAAAAAAACGGACATTGAAAAATCGCCAAATTCAGCAGCGATTGTTATTCGGTGCCGAGATGTCCGACCCCGTTCCTTCGACTCCGGCTTCGGCACCGATTCAGTCGGCACCCTCATCTTCGACGCCGCGTGATTCCACACCGGCGTCTCAACAGTCAGGTAAGCCGGCTAAGAAGCCTTCCCCGCTGGAACGTCTTCCGGCCTCGAGTGCAGTGAGTCCAATCCTGCCGCCTGTAAGACGCCAGCGGAAGCGCTCCGCCCCTATAGAGGTGAGTCCCTCGACATCGGGCTCCTCATCTCCGGGGCGTCGAGCGGCACCGCAGGTACCGCAGAAGAAAAAAGCGGTACCGGTGCCATCCCTCGATGACCGCATTACGGCCATCCTTCAGGTGCAGCTTAAGGAGCAATTAGAACGACTCCTTCCTGCTATCATGACACCGAACCTTCCGGTGCCAGTCCGCACCGAGCCACCGGTACCGGTTATGGATCAACCCGTATCGATACCGATTGTGGAACCCGTGTTACCCGCTTCCACTGTCTCGGTACCGCTTCACCTAACCTCATCGGTATCGATGCCAGTCCTGGCACCGGAGCCGAGAGCTCACCATCAATCGGTGCAGACTTCGGCACCGGTGCGACCGATAACTTCTCCTGACTCGGTATCGATGAGGTCGGGTAAGTCGGTGCGCAAAACCCGACACATGCAAACGTCGACACCTGAGTCTCGGGACCATTCTTCCCATGTCAGGGACCCTGATCTGTGGGGAGACTCAGAGGAACCCTTTCTTTCTGAAGGCGAATGTTCCTCAGAGGAGGAGGATTCGGCTGTCCCTGACCCATCCTCCAAACAGGCCACTTCCTCTTTCTCTAGTTTTTTGAAAGAGATGTGTGAGTCCTTGTCCATTCCTTTGGAGGCTGAATCCAAAAAGTCTAAAGCTTTTTTGGATGCCCTTGATTTTGATCAGCCTCCAAAGGAATTTTTGAAACTTCCCCTTCATGACATCTTGAGGGAAACTTTCTATAAGAATTTAGAGACTCCTTTAACTGTCCCAGGGGCCCCACGTAAACTGGATTCTCTATATAAAGTAATTCCCATTCCTGGGTTCGACAAACCTCAACTTCCACATGAATCCTTATTTGTCGAATCCACCCTTAAAAAGACTTCAGGAGCCAGTGTATATGCATCTGTCCCTCCTGGCAGAGAAGGAAGGGCCATGGATAAATTTGGTAAGAGGCTCTACCAAAATGCTATGTTAGCAAATAGGGCTAGTAATTATGCTTTTCATTTTTCTTTTTATTTAAAGCATCTCCTTACCACCATGGCTTCTTTCGAAAAATATCTTCCTTCACGAAAGCATCCCGCTTTTCACGCATGCTTGTCGTCTCTTCTACAATTACGTAAGTTTATGGTGAGATCCATATATGACACCTTTGAACTAACATCCAGAGCGACAGCAATGTCAGTAGCTATGCGTCGTTTGGCCTGGCTTCGGGTATCCGAGCTTGATGTTAACCATCAAGATCGGTTAGCCAATGCCCCATGCCTAGGGGATGAGCTCTTTGGGGATTCCATGGACTCAACCACACAAAAGCTCTCTGCTCATGAGACGCGCTGGGATACCCTGCTCAAGAATAAAAAGAAGCCTCCTCCGCCAAGACCATACAGGCAGCAATCGGCCTATCAACGCCGCTTCACAGCTCGTCCATTGACTACCACTGCTCAGCAACCTAGGCGTCAGAGGCAGCAACAACGTCAGCCTCCCAGACAACAGCAGCAGCAACAAGCTGTAAAACAACCTCCTCAGCAGAAGTCACAGCCCTTTTGACTTCATTCTCCACAGTATAGCCAGTATCCCTATTCCTGCTCTCCTGCCTCAGCCTATAGGAGGTCGACTTTCTCTGTTCCTCAGCCGGTGGGAAGTAATCACATCGGACCAATGGGTCCTCAACATCATCCGCCACGGCTACTCTCTCAACTTTCAGACTCTTCCACCTCAAAGCCTGCCAAAAGAGTCTGCTTTGAACAGTCCTCAATCGGCCCTCCTTATTCAGGAGGTCCAATCCCTCCTCCTTCTGAACGCTATAGAGGAAGTTCCTCTAGATCAAAAGGGGCAGGGATTCTACTCCCGTTACTTTCTAGTTCCCAAAAAGACAGGAGATCTCAGACCCATCCTGGATCTTCGCGATCTCAACATTTATCTAGTAAAAGAAAAATTCAAGATGCTTTCTTTAGCCATCCTTTATCCCCTCCTAAATCAAAACGACTGGCTATGCTCCCTCGATCTCAAAGAGGCTTACACTCACATACCGATCAATGTAACCTCAAGACCATATCTCCGATTCATGATCAATCATTGTCATTACCAGTACAAGGTACTGCCCTTCGGTCTTGCCTCTTCTCCAAGGGTATTCACCAAATGTCTCATTGTGGTAGCGGCATTTCTACGCTCTCACCACCTGCATGTATTCCCTTACCTGGACGATTGGTTGATCAAAGACACTTCCGCTCAAGCAGTCCTTCTGGCCACCAACCAAACCATCCAGTTTCTACAACTTCTGGGATTCGAGATCAATCTACCCAAATCTCATATCATTCCCACTCAGAGGCTTCAATTCATTGGAGCGATCCTGGATACACTCCTCATGAGAGCTTTCCTACCATCCAATCGTCTCCAGACTCTTCAGTCTCTATGTCACCAGGTGCTTCCTCTGCCGTCCATCTCAGCAAGACAAATGATGGTACTCTTGGGGCACATGGCATCCACAGTTCATGTCACACCTCATGCCCGTCTTCACCTGCGCACTCCTCAATGGACCCTTGCTACCCAGTGGTCCCAAGCGTCGGATCCTTGCTCACGACACATATCTGTGACATCATCTCTTCGTCAGTCTCTTCAATGGTGGTTGGTATCCTCAAATCTATCCAGAGGTCTTCTGTTTCATCAGCCTCCTCATCAACTAGTCATCACCACCGACGCCTCTCTGTACGCATGGGGAGCTCACTTGAACGAGTTCCAGACTCAAGGTCTTTGGTCAGCCCAGGAAAGGAAGCATCAAATAAATTTCCTGGAACTCAGAGCGATGTTTTACGCCCTCAAGGCCTTCCAACACCTTCTCTTTCCTCAGGTCCTTCTGTTGTGCACAGACAATCAGGTTGCGATGTACTACATCAACAAACAGGGTGGGACAGGCTCTCGCCTTTTATGCCAGGAAGCCCAGAAGATCTGGACTTGGGCCATAGATCACCATCTCTTCCTGAAAGCTATATACATTCAGGGAAAACAGAATTCCTTAGCGGACAAACTCAGCAGAATTCTCCAACCTCACGAGTGGACACTCGATCCAGTAACTCTGCAGTCTATCTTCAATCAATGGGGCACTCCTCAGATAGACCTCTTTGCAGCTCCTCACAATCATCAGCTGCCCCTTTTCTGCTCCAGACTTTACTCTCCACACCGTCTAACAGCAGATGCTTTTCTCCTCGACTGGTCGAATCTGTTCCTGTACGCCTTCCCTCCTCTGCCTCTCATGTTGAGAACCTTGTTCAAGCTCAAGAGGGAACGAGCCACCATGATTCTGATTGCTCCGAGGTGGCCCAGGCAACATTGGTTCTCCCTTCTACTTCAACTCAGTTCCAGGGAACCTTTTCTTCTTCCTCTGTTTCCTTCTCTGCTTACGCAACAGCAGGGAACCCTTCTGCATCCCAACCTCCAGTCTCTACACCTGATGGCTTGGTATCTCTCGGGCTGAACTCGACTGATACTCTTTTGTCTCAGCCCGTTCGTTCCATTCTGGATGCCTCCAGGAAACCAGCCACTCTACAATGTTACCATCAAAAGTGGACGAGATTTTCTTCCTGGTGTCTTCTTCATCATCTTGATCCCACTTCCCTAGCAGTGGAGACGTTGTTGGATTATCTTCTTTCTTTGTCTGACTCTGGCCTGAAGTCCTCTTCCATCAGGGTCCACCTCAGTGCCATTTCAGCTTTTCATGAGCCAGTCCATGGAAAACTTCTTTCAGCTCATCCCCTGGTGTCCAGGTTCATGCGTGGGCTTTTCAATGTGAAACCACCTCTTAAAGCCCCTCCGGTTATCTGGGATCTCAATGTGGTTCTTTCAGCTTTAATGAAACCTCCATTTGAGCCTTTAGCTACGTCTCCTTTCAAATTTCTCACTTGGAAGGTTCTTTTCCTTATTGCTCTTACCTCTGCCAGGAGAGTCAGTGAGCTTCATGCACTGGTTGCAGATCCACCTTTTACGGTTTTTCACCATGACAAGGTGGTTCTGCGTACACATCCAAAGTTTCTCCCCAAGGTTGTTTCTGAATTTCATCTCAACCAATCCATTGTTCTACCTGTTTTCTTTCCAAAACCTCATTCTCATTCTGGGGAACAAGCTCTGCATACTTTGGATTGTAAAAGGGCTCTTGCTTACTATCTGGAGCGTACGAAACCCCACAGATCAGTTCCCCAGCTTTTTCTGTCCTTTGATCCGAATAAATTGGGACGTCCTGTTTCGAAACGTACATTGTCTACTTGGCTAGCAGCGTGCATTTCATTCTGTTATGCTCAGACCGGACTGACACTGGAAGGTTCTGTCACGGCCCATAGAGTCAGAGCAATGGCAGCATCTGTAGCTTTCCTCCGCTCCACTCCTATTGAGGAAATCTGCAAAGCTGCTACTTGGTCCTCAGTTCACACTTTTACATCTCATTATTGTCTGGATGCATTCTCCAGAAGGGATGGTCACTTCGGCCAATCTGTTTTACAAAATTTGTTTTCTTAATGGCCAACCTTCCCTCCATCCCTCTTTTTGTTAGCTTGGAGGTCACCCATCAGTCAAGAATATGCTGCCTGCTTGTCCTGGGATAAAGCACAGTTACTTACCGTAACAGGTGTTATCCAGGGACAGCAGGCAGATATTCTTGCGTCCCACCCACCTCCCCGGGTTGGCTTCTTAGCTGGCTTATACTAACTGAGGGACCGCGCGCCTCTGTCGGGCGGGAAGGCACTCGCGCGTGCGCGGTGCGGCCGAGCTAGAACTTTCTAAAAAGTTCTTAGAGTGCAATCACTCTAAAATTGTCCGTACCGGGGCTCCGTCGGTGCCGTCACCCATCAGTCAAGAATATCTGCCTGCTGTCCCTGGATAACACCTGTTACGGTAAGTAACTGTGCTTTCTGATCTGCTCAGCTTATTTTTTTTTTTTTTGTCATCCATTCGACCCTTTTTGGTGGCTTCAGTGCTAATATGATTTTTTCTGTTCCCCACTACCTTTTTTTTGTCTTCCTTTCTGTTCTTCCCTATCATATGAAGCAAATCTTTCCTTCCCTTTATATCCAAATTGTCTGTTTTGTCTTGGTTGATTTACCCTGTTTGTCCTAATTTATTTTATAACTTTTTAATCCTGTTCAGCATAAACAGCTTTGGTTTAACAATTGGCAGTATATCAAATAAAGTAACTGTAATTGAGACCCCTTATTCAGGGGTTCTCTACCTAGGGAAGTAAAGCAGGTTCCATGGAGCCAGACTGGAGCTTCACAGGGCAAGCTTCGGGTGGACCTGTAGAGCCAGCCTACTATGTGCCACCTTAGAGCTTGGGTCCATCCCCCTGAGAGCAAGCTTACCTTCTGAACTTTACAGAGGTTTAAGCGCAAGCTGGATGTCCTCTTGAGTAAGAGCCCTCAGGGTATATACAGGGCGCATGCTGCATTTTCCTGCCCCCATTTGCGTGTCGAGTTTCCGAGGGGGTGGAGGTTTTGGTCGGGGTCTGTCTGACTGGCAGCCTGAAGATTTTGAAGATTGGATTGTTCGGTGAAATTCTGAGACAGAGATTACTTTCCCTTTACTTCAGCTGCAGACAGAGAGCTGACAGGAAAGCACTGCAGAGATTGAGTACAGCCTTATTATTTCTTATGGGAAAATCGTGAGTTGGGGGTGGAATACAACTCATTTTTGAGGGTTTCTGGGGTAGGGTTCTGATCGCCTTCCTCCAAAACTCATATTTCAGCATTTTTTTAAATTAGCTTTCACTGGTCGTTTTTGGTGTGATTTTTCTGGAAATGGCCATCTTGAATTTTAAACAATATTTTTTTTTTCTCTCTCTCAATTTATGAGAGGTTTGCTGTTGCTCAAACCCCCAGTCAGACCTCCTGTTGTATCATGGGACCTCGGTGTCATCCTCACGTAGCTGATGAGAGCTCCATTCGAGCCATTTGATAACTACCACCTGAAATTTTTGACCTGAGGCACCTGGTGGTGGTCAGTACAGCCTTACAGAGTCAGTTAGTTCCAGGCTATAGTGGTTGATTCACCTTCCATAAGATTTCATTGCAAAGTAGTTCTTTGCATGCATCCTACTGTAAATTCCTTCATAAGGCTGTGTCAGAATTCCATCTTAACCAGTCAATTGTTCTGCTAACTTTCTTCCCAAAATCCCAGTCTCATCCCGACAAAAGTGCACTGTACACCTTGCATTGCAAGAGAGCCTTGGCCTTCTATCTGGAGCAGACTAAAGCCCATAGGCAGCCCACCCAGCTTTCTGTTTCTTTTGAACCCAATAGGATGGGGACTGCTACATAGTAACATAATAGATGATGGCAGATAAAAACCCGAATGGTCCATCCAGTTTGCCCAACCTGATTCAATTTAAATTTTTTAATTTTTTTCTTCTTAGCTATTTCTGGGCAAGAATCCAAAGCTCTACCAGGTACTGTGCTTGGGTTCCAACTGCCGAAATCTCCGTCAAAACCTACTCCAGCCCATCCTCCCCCAAACGGCCAAATTCTCTTATGCCTCACCTCTGTATCATACTCTCCTATATTTTTTGATGATTTTACATTGTACCTGTATTCGCTGTTTGTCCAGCTCTTCTTTGTTGTAAACCACCTCGAACTACCACGGCTTTGGCGGAATATAAGAATAAACTTATTATTATAAAGATACAGACCATGCAAGTCTGCCCATTACTGGCCTTAGTTCAATTTTTAATATTATTTTCTGATTCTAGATCCTCTGTGTTCATCCCACGCTTCTTTGAACTCAGTCACCATTTTCCTCTCCACCACCTCTCTTGGGAGTGCATTCCAGGCATCCACCACCCTCTCTGTAAAGTAGAATTTCCTAACATTGCTCTTGAATCTACCACCCCTCAACCTCAAATTATGTCCTCTGGTTTTACCATTTTCCTTTCTCTGGGAAAGATTTTGTTCTACGTTAATACCCTACTGTTGGTAAACATACTCTATCCAGTTGGCTAGCGGACTGCATCTCTTTTACTTATGCCCATGCAGGTCTTACTCGAGGGCCATGTCATGGCATACAATCTCAGAGAAATGGCTGCATTGGTAGCCCACTTGAGATCAGCCTCAATAAAGAGTAAAGATGATTTGAATGGCTGTGGTGTCTTCAGCACACAGATTCACATCCCACTAAAGCTAGAGCAGAATTCCTTACACTACAGTAAGTTTGGTCAGTCAGTCCCTCAGAATCTGTTTGGGGTCTAGAATCCAACCTTACCTATCCCCCCAAACCTTTTTGTTTCTGTTCCAAAAATAAAACAAACAAAAAACCACACGCATAACAAAATCTCCAAAATTGTATGTGGGTTTAAAAAAAAAAAAAAAATTTGTTTTAGGCCTTAGCCTCTTTCCAGTCGTGTTCTTACCCTTTTGAGTTTGCCTGGTAGCTAGGGATTCCCCTATATGATAATGATATCCTGCTTGATCCTGGAGAATGCAAAGTTACTCACCTGTAGCAGGTGTTCTCGAGGACAACAGGGCACATACACATACCCACCCACCTCCCCTCCCCTAAGAAGTGTATCTTATTAGCTATTGTAATATATGGACTGGTCTCGTGCAATGACTGAAGGCAGTCGTGCATGCATATTTCAAAAGCTTCCAGAAAGAAGCACTGGGCTCTGTTGGATGATGTCACCCACATGTGAGAATGTATCCTGCTGTTCTCAGAGAACAACTGCTATAGGTGAGTAACTCTGCTTTTCTTGCCATCTATAGAAAACACTTGTTACAAATAAGATATTCAGCTTATTATAATTTCTTATATTTGAGTGCATATTTTTGCATGTTCTGCTCTCCCAACCACTAGACCAGTGGTTCCAGTACCTGTCCTGGGGGACCCCCAGCCAGTCAGGTTTTCAAGATATCCCTAATGAATATGCATGAGAGAGATTTGCATATAATGGAAGTGACAGGTATGCAAATCTCTCTCATGCATATTCATTAGAGATATCTTGAAAACCTGACTGGCTGGGGGTCCCCCAGGACAGGTTTGGGAACCACTGCACTAGACCATCACTTGCCTTTGATCCAAATTTCTTAGAAACTTTTTAAAAATGAATGGAAAGAATTAATTTGGATTATGGAAAGAATATAGAAGATTTTACTATCTCAAATTTTACAGTAAGAATTTTTTAAATAGAACTAGTTAGTAGTTGTTCATTTACTTTACTATTTTTATATGGTGTCTCAAATTAATGATTGGGGTTTTCATGCATTATCATGCCTTTCTCTATAGACAAGTAGAATTATTCAGCCACTCGTGGCTGACATCATTCATTGGCATGAATGCAGAATATTTTTCCAAAAACCTTAAAAAGCTTTTTGGGTCAAGCATGAGATTTTCAGTGTCTAAAAAGAGAGCACTGAGGGTATATGTTCACACAAAAGACCCGTTAAAAGTTTCCCCTTGTGGACAGAAGCCCAAATAAAGGGACTAACTACAGCCCACAAACACAAATCCAAAAAAACTGAGCAGTGGTTTTCAGTAAAGTCATTCACCTCTTTCTTCTATGTGTCTAAATCTATGTAATCTTCATTATTTAACAGAGCTATTGAATCAAATCTCACTTATTGTAGACAACCATGAGCCTTAGGTGACTATGGAGTTGATGTCTATCTCTGAAATCCTGCAGGATAAACTGATAAACTTTACTGTAGAGTCGAGGCTTGATGTCTGTAATGGAAAGCTCTTACATTTTGTGACTACATAAGATGCAAAACATAATATGATCCACGATTGTAACTGATATACTGTTGTCTTTGGTGAACTTTTTACAGAGAAGCAACTTTACTGTATTTTGGATCTTTTTTACTTAGTTTATGAATATGCTTACCTTCCAGCACCCTTCCATGGCAATAGTAAAAGGAGCTGGTTTGGTTATGAAGGCCATAATTGAGGTGAGTCTTTATTTTAATTTTTATTAGAGGGAATTGTTTCATTTTAGAGTTTTGCTCTGTAAGAAGATTGTTGGAAACATTTCTTCTTTCTGTAGCTTATAGAGGTTGAATTTAAAGTGGTTCTGCCTTGAAAGATGAAAAATCTGTGTATTTTACATTCTTTTAAAAATAATGTTAGTCAATGAGATTACTTGGATAAATGTTTGATGACTTTAAAATATGATCAGGTGCAGCTTGTACTGGGAATGCTACTAGCAAAGTATTATTGAAAAAAGTATTTTTGCCAAATTGAATCATTAAATTAGATAATAAACTTTCAACTTTTCATGCACATTTACCATTAAATCTGAAAGGAAAACTTAATCTCAAAGGAGATATTGAACATGAGTTGAAATTCCATTGTCATACTCTACATTTTTGCTCACCCTCTTTCATGTAAAACCAGCTGCTTGATAGAGAATCATAAATCTTCATCTCTCTATTTTTTTTAACTTAATGTTTTTCCTTAACCCTTGTGCCATAACTGAGGTCATATAAGTGGAGATCACTTTATCTGAATACCCCTTTCAAGAGCCAAGCTATAAGACAAAAGGGACCTGGATCGAACATGGGAATGGGGCCCTGAGTCAGAAGATTGAGCGAAAGAGGAAGAGGATCCAACACCAGATCCGCATACCATGGGTGTCTGGGCCAATCTGGAGCCACCAGAACCACCAGGCCCGGTTGATGAACAATTTGGAGAAGAACTCTGCCCACTAATGGCCACGGAGGGAACACATACAACATCCCCTCCTTTGGACATGGTCGAACCAGAGCATCCAGACCCTTGGCCTGACCGTCTCTGCGACGACTGAAGAAACAGGGTATTTTGGCGTTGACCCCTGTGCCTATCAAGTCTGCACGATCAACTGAAAGGCCACTTGGCTTAGACATCACTCTCTGAGATCTAACACGTGACGACTGAGAAAGTCCACTTGAACATTGTCCACTCCGGCTATGTAGGAGGCCAAGATGTCCTGAAGATGTGAATCTGCCCATACCATGAGCAGAGCCGCCTCCTGAAAACGGCATCCTGATTGTAGGCAGCTGTAGGCGTCTTACAGCTGTCAAACCAGCCAATCGGGATACATGTTTAAAAAAAAAAAATCAACCCCAGGCAGGCTGCCTACAGTGGAGGTGCCTCCGGGAGCCCAGGGAGGCCCGCAAGGCTGCACAGGTTTGCCTAAGGCTAGCCATGTCTCCTTAGTAGAGCGGGAGACGCTTATAATGTAGGCCAGCAAAATGCTGGCCTACATTGTGACTAGACATGGCCACTATACTTACTGCAGCAAGTACTATACTGCCACGATAAGTACAGCGGCTGACAGTCTTCCCCCCTCCCCTGGAATGAACGAGGCAAGAGAGATGCCCATAGGAGGCCTTTGGCACCTGGGCCAATCAGGCCTTAGGCCCCTTCCCGGTGCATTCTGTACTTTGGGGGTGGGGTGGGGGATCTTCCGGCAGGAGGGGTTGGACACCCTCCTGCCAGCGAACTTTGGCAGGGGATCTTCAGGCAGGAGTTGGGCAGCCTCATTCCAGCAATCGTCGGAGTGGGGGGCCTTCTGGCAGGAGGGGTTGGGTACTCTTCTGCCGGCGATCATCGGGGGGAGTGGGGGGGACTGGCAGTCGCTATACTTATTGCAGCAGGGAGATCCTTTGCCACGATAAGTGTAGTGGCTGCATCTAAAATAAACCCAGTTCTGTAACTGGCGTCTGTAACATGGATGTCGGTTACAGAATCGGGTTTATTTTAGGCGGCTTTAGGCCTGATTCTGTATAGGACGCCCGTCAGATTCTGAGACCGGGTGTCCTATACAGAATCCGGGTCTTAGTGTGGAAGGGAATTGTACTTGCTTTTCTGGTATTCAAAACCACCTCCAATTGTAAGTTTGACTTTTAAAGGTCTGTTAGTTAATCATTTCTAGAGGATGTTAAAATTTCCCAAATCTGTCTTTAGGTGCCACTTACATATATAAGTACAGATATACAATCCTTTATCCAAAATTCCAAAAACCAAAAGTTTCAGCACCAGAAGTCCCCCAAAGTGACACACTGAAACTATGCAGGTGCATTGTGACTCCTTTTCTCCTAGAAGATGTGCCTATGCTGCTTATCAAGGACTGAAAATATCAGCTGCAGATCCTCTTTAGGGTGGTAGTGAGAAGCAGAAAAAAAGCATCTATCTCTGTTGTAAGCACAGAATTATTGTAGAAACTTGGTCATGGAGTAACTATAGCATTATAGTGTAGGAACTACAACCATATGTGACACAAAGAATAGAAAGATTGTTGACATTTTATAGTTTTACAGTGACAATGATGACAGAAATGAATGAAAAACAGGAATATATAATGCATAGGGCAAAAAAATTGAAGATTTGGACTATGCACTAATAGAGTGGGTTTGATAGTGAAGAAGGGAACACATGCTATTGACTGGTTCAGTGGTCAAAAAATGCCATGACGAACTGAATATTGAAGGTTAATGTGTGAATATTCAGAAGGGTGTCTACAATAAATTTAAGAAGCGTCATGGTGTTAAATATCTCAAAATCTGTGACAAAATCTACTGCTGGTTTAGGCAGCTGAAAGTTACATTGATAAATTTGCCCAGATGTCTGATAGAAACCTCGGTCCTGAACAGATTTACAGTGCTGATAAAACAGCTCTCTACTGGTGCTGTGGTCCAAGAAAAACATTACTGTACCAAAAACACTGGTTTTTAAATTAAATAATCTACTAGATTCAATTCACGTTTATATTTTATATTAAATGCCCAATCTCCTGCATGGGAAGACATAAGAGTGATCATATTATACACTATACTACCGTATTTTCACGCATATAACGCGCACGTTATACGCGTTTTTACCTACCGCGCATACCCCTCGCGCGTTATATGCGTGAGCGCGGTATACGAAAGTTTTCAAACATAGTTCCCACCCCGCCCGACGCCCGATTCACCCCCCCAGCAGGACCACTCGCACCCCCACCCCGAACGACCACTCGCACGCGCTCCCACCCGCACCCGCATCCACGATCGGAGCAAGAGGGAGCCCAAGCCCTCTTGCCCGGCCGACTCCCCGACGTCCGATACATCCCCCCCCCCGGCAGGACCACTCGCACCCCCACCCCGAAGGACCGCCGACTTCCCGACAATATCGGGCCAGAAGGGAGCCCAAACCCTCCTGGCCACGGCGACCCCCTAACCCCACCCCGCACTACATTACGGGCAGGAGGGATCCCAGGCCCTCCTGCCCTCGACGCAAACCCCCCTCCCCCCCCAACGACCGTCCCCCCCCCCAAGAACCTCCGACCGCCCCCCCAGCCGACCCGCGACCCCCCTGGCCGACCCCCACGACCCCCCCACCCCCCTTCCCCGTACCTTTGGAAGTTGGCCGGACAGACGGGAGCCAAACCCGCCTGTCCGGCAGGCAGCCAACGAAGGAATGAGGCCGGATTGGCCCATCCGTCCTAAAGCTCCGCCTACTGGTGGGGCCTAAGGCGCGTGGGCCAATCAGAATAGGCCCTGGAGCCTTAGGTCCCACCTGGGGGCGCGGCCTGAGGCACATGGGCCCAACCCGACCATGTGCCTCAGGCCGCGCCCCCAGGTGGGACCTAAGGCTCCAGGGCCTATTCTGATTGGCCCACGCGCCTTAGGCCCCACCAGTAGGCGGAGCTTTAGGACGGATGGGCCAATCCGGCCTCATTCCTTCGTTGGCTGCCTGCCGGACAGGCGGGTTTGGCTCCCGTCTGTCCGGCCAACTACCAAAGGTACGGGGAAGGGGGGTGGGGGGGTCGTGGGGGTCGCCAGGGGGGTCGCGGGTCGGCTGGGGGAGCGGTCGGAGGTTCTTGGGGGGGGCGGTCGTTGGGGGGGAGGGGGGTTTGCGTCGAGGGCAGGAGGGCCTGGGATCCCTCCTGCCCGTAATGTAGTGCGGGGTGGGGTTAGGGGGTCGCCGTGGCCAGGAGGGTTTGGGCTCCCTTCTGGCCCAACTACCAAAGGTACGGGGAAGGGGGGTGGGGGGGTCGTGGGGGTCGCCAGGGGGGGTCGCGGGTCGGCTGGGGGGGCGGTCGGAGGTTCTTGGGGGGGGGGGCGGTCGTTGGGGGGAGGGGGGTTTGCGTCGAGGGCAGGAGGGCCTGGGATCCCTCCTGCCCGTAATGTAGTGCGGGGTGGGGTTAGGAGGTCGCCGTGGCCAGGAGGATTTGGGCTCCCTCCTGGCCCGATATTGTTGGGGAGTCGGCGGTCCTTCGGGGGGAGGGATGTATCGGACGTCGGGGGGGGGGCATCCGGCTTTCAGGATGGGGACAGACCTTCAAGGGGGGACAGTGCACGGCAGTCAGGGGGGGGGGAACGGAGAGTCGGGACAGCGCACGGAGAGGCGGGGCAGTGCACGGAAGTCAGGGGGGGGTGAACGGAGAGTCGGGACAGCGCACGGAGAGGCGGGGCAGTGCACGGAAGGCAGGGGGGGTGAACGGAGAGTCGGGACAGCGCACGGAAATTCAGGGCAGTGCACGGAAGTCAGGGGGGGGTGAACGGAGAGTCGGGACAGCGCACGGAAAGTCGGGGCAGTGCACGGAAGTCAGGGGGGGTGAACGGAGAGTCGGGACAGCGCACGGAGAGGCGGGGCAGTGCACGGAAGTCAGGGGGGTGAACGGAGAGTCGGGCAGCATGCGCGGTATAATCGTGAGCGCGTTATACCAAAGTTTTTGTGCTTATCATCGTGATTTCTGCGCGCTATACACGTGTGCGCGTTTTATACGGGTGCGTGTTATTTGCGTGAAAATACGGTACACAAGGTGGTGGACTCCTGTGGAACCACATTTGGGAATACCCACTTGAGCCGATACCAACTAAGATACCATATTTTTTGCTCTATAAGACACACTTTTTTCCCCCCTCAAAAGTGGGTGGAAATAAGGTTGCGTCTTATGGAGCAAATGCCCCCCTCGCACCTTTTTTTAACCCCTCCCTGCGCCTTTCTTTAATTGCCGGCAGTCCAGCACTCCTTATGGAGCGAATATCCTCCCCCCACACCTTTCTTTAATCGCCGGCACAGGGACACAGAAGAGAGATGCTGGATGAAAGGATAGTTGAGAAAAGGAGAGATGGTGGATCTGGAGATGGTGGGGTCCATTGCTGCAGCTGCGGGGGGATGGAGATGAAAAAAAGGAAAGGGAAACAGAAGGGGAAGATGGATGGTTAGCATGGAGAAAGAAGAAAGGAGAGCCTGAAGACAAGCAGAGCCTGGGACCAACATGATTTGAAAAATGACCAGATAACAAAAGGTAGGAAAAATAATTTTATTTTCTGTTTTGTGATTACAATATGTCAGATTTGAAATGTGTATCCTTCCAGAGCTGGTGTTAGACTGCGAATGTGAGCTAGGATTAAACAGAGAGAGGAAAAGTATTTTTTGTTTATACCACAGAATCAGTGTGGGAAGGAGAGGGCAAATGGGGTGAAGAAGCTATAAAATAAACCCATCAGGATGTTTGAAAAAAAACCACCCAATTGTGCAGGAAAATCTAATGAAATCGAAAAATAGATTCAATAGGCTGAATCAAATTGAATTGTAATTTTTTTCCTGAATCGGGCAGCACTAGTCTGAATCAGTGCTACCCGATTCACTTCAGTGAATTGATTCAAATCGATTCACTTTCTAAAAAAATTGGACTCACCAATTCAGTGAGCCCTGCCATACCTCCTGGCCTCCTAAAGTAGCAGGTGGTGAGCGGCTTGGCAGAGGCAGTGCAATGAAAAGGCTTCTCCTAGCCTGCCCTGCCGGGGCCTTCCCTCTTCCGCGTCGTCAATGGCACAGCAGAAGTGCTTTTAGAAAACTCAATCATGTTTTTACTCTACCTCCTTCCCAGGGAGCTCAAAAGTGTTTTTGATCTGCTCTGTGGGGTTTTGGTTTTTTTTTTTTTTTTGGGGGGGGGGGGGGGGGGGTCTCTGTGTTTGGAGGCTCAGTGCCCGGAGGTCCCACTTGATGGAACCTATGCCTGAGAGAAGACGCAGACTTGCATGGTGGAAGTCTGCTGCTAGCAGGATCAGCCTTTGGGGACACCTAGCTAACCAGCTTGCTTTTATATTTTTTGAGCTCAGAGGCCATCCCTTGCATAGCTGCTCGCATCCCTGATTTAGTCAGGAGCTTGAGCACAGGCTGTTTGGCTTCTCTCCCCTTTCACAGTGCAATTTTCTGAGGATTGAGGTTCAGTCTAACCTCTGTCCAACTGAGAACGAGAAAACCAAGTTTTATGAGGCAGATTTCTTTTCCCTTGATTCCAGCTGAAATCTTGTCCTGAAGCAGTCAAGACACCACATGGCACAGTGAGTAAGGCTATTGAACCATATAGGGAAAATCCAGGAGAGGGTGTCCCTAAAAGTTGAATTTAAGGGTTTCTGACCCCAGAGCCCAGGTCTCCCTCCTTTAAAATCCCTTTCCCTGAGATTTTTTTCATTCAGAGAGTTCTCCACGGACCGTTTTTGTCACAATTTTTCTGATGGCGGCCATCTTAGATTTTAAATACTTTTTTTTTTCTTTTGCCTCCATCTGCCTCAAAACCACTCTATCAATCGGGATGGACTTCTTAGGCCTTTTTACACTTATATCATACCAGGTTTGTGCTGGACCAAGAAGCAATAGCGCATGGGGGAGGGGCAGGAGGCTCAGCCTCCTCTGAGTCCTCCAAGGTTGGGGATCTGTAGGAGGCATGTTCCCAGGGGATGAGACCATTCCTAGGATCCTCCAAAACTGTATTGGCCTAGCACAGTTGTGTGGGGGCTGTGGATCTCAGGACTGGCAGGAGTCCCTGCAGGGGTCGGTGAGACCCCTAGTACAAGGCTTCACCCCGGATTTTGTGAGCCTTATGTGGAATGCTTATTTGAACTGCCGAGGGTCCTCAGCGTCTATTAGCACAGCGCACCAATGGTGGCAGTGCAGGGGTTCTCCCCTCAACAGGCACCCTAACCAGACAAAGATGCAGATTTGGACCAGGAGATTCAGTCTGTCATGGACTGGGAGTATGAAAAGTCCGATTCCTAGCCACTATTATCCCAGGATGAAGTCTCTCGGGCAGAGTTTGCTTCTGTGCAAGAGGACAGATGTCAAGAGGTGGTGGTGACCCTGGATCAGGGGGAAGACCCCACAGTACGCCAGCTGTTCAGGGCCTCTGCACTTCCAAATGCTATTTCTACATCGCTGCAAGAATTAAAGCTGAAAGTCTTACCAGCTTTCTCCTCTTAATGTCTGGAGATTTTTACCTTTCATGAAATAAAACTAGTAAAATTTACTATGAGCTTTTTTTAAACCGTATTTGCATAATAATGAGCTGCTTTGTACATGACAGCTATTTTTTTTAAACACAGCATTAATTATCAGCAAATATATGTTTTTTTCCAGTTAACACATGTATATTGGGCAGTAATATTATTGCCATAACACAATTTAGTAAATATCCCCCTTAACATGTAAGCTTTCAGGGAAAGAAATGCATACTGTACCTGAATTTGTTTTATTTTTTTATTTTTGCATTACTTGTGAAAATGTGTGAGCTAAATCCTAGATAAAATATTTAGTAGGATAATGATTATGGGTAAGTAATTGTTGAATATAAGTTGCATGACTTGTACATGTTAGGTAAAACTATGGAAATAATTATAGACTAATTTATTTTCTCAAGGAAGCAGATAAAGAAATAGCTACAAAAATGCAAGATCTTGCCCTCAGTGAAGGTACCTTACCTCGTCACATGCATACTGCTATGTTTACAATAAGCACAGATCAAAGAATGCTCACAAATAGGTACGTCCGATAAGTAATAGGCTTTACTTACTAACATGTATTTGCTTGATTGTTAAAGTTGTGGTACTGCTATTTTGTTTTCTGTTAGAGAAACTTTTGAGATCGGAAACTGAATTCAGGTTTAAAATTTTGGGATTGCTGTGCCTGAGGCAATGGATATAATTGTACTTTTTGATGCAGGGAAAGTATTTCATGAAGGTGGTTTTGTGATAAGAAATGTTTGCGATGCTTGCTTTTACTTTGTTTTTATTGTCTATTTCATTTCTGGGTGCAAAATCATGAACATTTGGAACAAAAAGCTAAATATAAAAAACTTTGAATCGGGGAAAGCACATGCTGGTTATCAGGTGTCTATACTGTTTTAATGCATTTGGGGGCAATTTTCATATTGGGACAAACTTTTGTGGGGGTGGTTTTTTGTTTGTTTTTAATTTCTTTTTTAACTTTTGACTTTGCAGTACCTCTCAAAAGAAAGTACATATAATTTCATCCTTAAAATTGCATGTTGACTTAGTATTTGCAGGCATTTACACATAAATTTTTTTCTTTGAGCATTTTTACTTGGAAAATGTATATAGATTGATAAGCTTTCATGCATTATTTTCTTCCAACTTGACTGTGCTCACAGAAACACCTAATGTGGCTTAAAGCTGTATGTTTTGGAATGCTGTACATATTTTACCCCCTCCCCCCCTTTTTATAAAAGCGAGGAATAATTTTTTAGTGCCAGCCGACACGCTGAATGCTCTGTGCTGCTCCGATGCTCATAGGAACTCTTATGACCATCAGAGCAGCGCAGAGCATTCAGTGCGCTGGCCGGCGATAAAAAAACTTTTCCGTGCTTTTGTAAAAAGGGGGAGGCGGAGTTAGTTGAGTATTTTCCCTGGTAAGGAACAATGCTTACCTGATAATTTTCTTTCCATTAGGCGCAGCAGATGAATCTAGAAATCAGTGGGTTGTGCCCATTTACCAGCAGGTAGAGATAGAGTTCAAACTTTGCACTCTGACCAGGAGGCTTAACATCCAATAAGCCAATTAGTATTACTCGTAACAAAGCATGCAAAACTGCTGCTGCTATAACTTCTTTCCCATAATGAACAAAGAAAAGCCTTATACAAAAACAGAGTAAAACTCAAACATATGAACCCTGAAAACTGAACTGATAACTCAAAACAGTAGGATGGGATCCTGGATTCATCTGCTGCGCTTAAAGGAAAGAAAATTATCAGATAAGACAAAATTTTTCCTTCCTTAGCATCGGCTGCAGATGAATCCAGAGACTAGTGGGTTGTAGCAAAGCATTCCTAACATTGGGAGGGACCCGGAAGGCACCCCTGGACAGGGCTGACTCTTCAAAAAATGGCATCTGCTTGCGCCATATCCAACTGTTAATGTTTTGAGTATGTGCATCAAGAAGACCAGGTTGCTGCCTGACAAATCTCCTCCAAAGAAAAACACCACAACTCCATCAAAGAGGTTGCTACTGATCTCATAAAATGCACTTTAGGCACTACCAGAGGTGCCTGATGTGTCAAAACATGTGCCGAAAGAATCGCCTCTCTAATCCATCTTGCCACTGTCACCAGGTGTAACCTGTAAAGCTGGCACCGCTCAGCCAGACCACCCCTCACCTCAGCTGAACTAGGCCAGCCCAGGAGCAAAGCAGCAGAAACCAGGAGCTCATAGCAGGACATCATTCCGTTTGCTGGAGATAGGCATATTTTCAAAGCACTTAGACACACAAAGATCCACATGGTACTTTGTATATCTGCTTTGAAAATGAGCTCCAGAGTATACTAATTGACCAGGAGGCTTGACATCCAATAAGCCAGAGTGCAAAGTAAGAACCCTTTCTCCACCTGCGGGTAGATGGGCACAACCCACTGGTCTCTGGATTCATCTGCTGCTGACGCTAAGGAAATGGCTTTTGAAAATTGTCCTCGTCAGGCATAAAATAGGGGAAGCTCAATTTAAACCTTGCAACAAAAAATTACTGTGCATATGAAGAAGACTAAGTATAATTGTAGCAAAGAAGTTAGAACTTGCTACGCTATTATAATTCTTTAAAAGTGGGTTTACTCTGTAGCAGTGCACTTCAATGAGCAAAGTCTCTAGTTAAAGTCAGGTCTTTGATACCTAGAAGATGCTGCAAATGAAAACTTATAGCATTATTTTTGATTGAGCTGGAAAAAGAGGAGAAAGAATGGATGAATGACTGGGCCAGAAAAAAAATTATTTAAAGTTGGCAAGCATGTATATAAGGGTAAGACAGGTAATATATGTATGTGGATTTTCACAGCTGGTTCCAAGTGTAGACCTCAGTTGGTTAACAAGTCATTGAATAGGAGCAGTGCCCATTTAATAACTGGCTAAAGGATAGGAAATATAGACTAGGATTAAATGATCAGTTTTCCAAGTAGAGAGAGGTAAATGGTGGAGTGTTGTAGTGATTTGCGCTAGGACTGATGGTGTTTAATTTATATATAAAAAAAAAGGCAAGGTGTCAGGTCAAAAGCGTGCCGGGACAAAGGCGCGAGCAGACAATTGAGCGCAGCGCGGAGGCACGCGCTGAAGAAAATTACTGTTTTTAGGGCTCTGACGGGGGGGGGCGTGGGGGGAACCCCCCCACTTTACTTAATACAGATCGCGCCGCGTTGTGGGGGGTTTGGGGGGTTCTAACCCCCTACATTTTACTGAAAACTTCACTTTTTCCCTGTTTTTAGGGAAAAAGTTAAGTTTACAGTAAAATGTGGGGGGTTACAATCCCCCAAACCCCCCACAACGCCGGCGTGATTTGTATTAAGTAAACTGGGGGTGCTCCCCAACAAAATCCCCCGTCGGAGCTCCTAAAAACAGTAATTTTATTTGGCGCGCGCCTCCGTCTTGCGCTCAGTTGTCGGCGTGCGCCTTTGCCTTCCGCGTTGTTGTCTATGAACCGGTGGATGTCTAAATCAACCAATATAAGTCTTTATTAAAATGAACAAATATTTAAGAAGTCCCATTTGTTCATTTTAATAAAGACTTATATTGGTTGATTTAGACATCCACCTTGTCTTTTTTTTTTGTTGTTGTGCATGTATGCTTGTGTACATATGTATTTTATTATTATTTTTTTTTAATATGGGGACATTGCAGATTTGCTGAAGTTCCACACAAATCATTTCCCCAGAAATACCTACGTGTGATGCACATATACTTGTATGAAATCTTGTCATGTACATTTATTCATATTTGGTTACAGTTTTCATCAATTTTCTGTGCATAAAACATGCATTACACATAGAAAATGTTCTGCAAGATCCATATTTGTAAGCAGCCTTCATAATGGAGACAAGAAAATATTAAATGCAGGAGAACATTTAAGCAAACCAAACTGGCCATTGTAAAATGTGATGATTCATTGATCTGATATAGTATGGCTAATATTATCTTATTTCCCATCTTTCTTTCTTATATACACAGCTAACTTCTGAAACAAAAAACAATTATCCCTATAAATTAAGCCCCTGAGGGATCACTATTACAAGTGGGAACTTTCAGATTTTTCATGAGGCTGCAGTAAGGACCACAAAATTCAGGGGTCAATAGCTTTCTGGTGTGGATGGACCATTCAGGTCTTTATCTGCCGTCATCTACTATCTTACTATGTTATATACATATATCTGTTCTAGCAGGAAGAGGAGAGTATACAAGTTGTGCCCTCCTCTCCTACCACTGTAGACTAGCTCTGTTACAACAATCCATCTTAGCTAGTGGTCTGTGACCAAATCTTTTTATACAAAAAAAGGTAGATAAACTGGATTAAGCACAGGCATCCCCCCCCCAAAAAAAAGTGAATTACATAAGAAATATTGCACTCTCCAAGAAGTTAATTTAGGAATACCCCCAGGTCATGTACTACTTCAGCAGTTTCCAGACCTGTCTCCCTAGCCAGTCAGGTTTTCAGGGTATCCATAATGAATATTCAAGAAACATTTGTATGCAATGGAGACAATGCATACAGATTTCTTTCATCAACATTTACTGTGGATATCCTGAAAACCTGACTGGCTAGGGAGCCTCCAGGACAGATCTGGGAACCACTATACTACCTCTTTTTTAATCCCCCCCCTTTCAACCAACAGGAACCCTAGGGCTCTGTCCTTCCAACTTACCCCTGTACCTCTGATTTTTATTGGATTCAATTTCGATCTAGCTGTAATTCTAGTGCAGTGTGTCTAGTAGTTCTGAATCTGTAAGTTGCTTCTGGAATGCTGTCAATCATCTTTGAACTCTGCCTCATTCCCAAGCAGCTGCTTCTGCACCCTCATTTTTTTTTCTGCAAGCAAGTTGTTCAGAAGTGTTTTTGCTCTGCTCTGTGGTTTTATTATTTTGTGGTATTTTTTCTCATTGGTTCCTAGTAGTGCTGCCCAATTCAGGGAAATTTTTTTTTTTTTTTTTTTTTCTCAATTCAGCCTATTGAATCGATTTTTCGATTAGATTGCCCTGCCCAATTGGGTATTTTTTTCAAACATCCTGGTGGTTTTATTTTATAGCCTTTTCACCCCCTTTACCCTATCCTACCCACACTGGCGCTGTGATGTAAACAAAACAAACAAAAAAGACTTTTCTTCTCTGTTAAATTCTAGCTCACGTTTGCGGTCTAACACCAACTCTGGCAGGATACACACTTTAAATCTGACATATTGTAATCACAAAGTAGAAAATAAAATGATTTTTTCTACCTTTTATTGTCTGGTCATTATTCAAATCATGTTGGTCCCAGGCTCTGGTTGTCTTCTGATAACTTGCTTGCTGCCCATTTGTCGTTTTCTTCTTTCTCGGTGCTAACCATCCATCTTCTATCTCTGTCCTCCTCTTCCATTTCCCTTCCCTCCTCCAGAGGTCTGGCATCTTTCCTTTTTTTTTTTTTTGTCTCCATCCCTGCAGCTGCAGCCATCTCTCCTTTTCTCAACTACCCTTTCATCTAGCATCTCTCCCTCCTTCCCCACCACCCCAGGCTCCACCATCTCTCCCTTTCTCTTCCCAGCTACCCTCCTATCCAGTATCTCTATCCCCCTCCACACCATCTCTTGTGTCCAACTTCTCTCCCTTTCTGTTTCTTTCCTCCCTCCATCCCATTGTCCACCATCTCTCTCCCTCTTCTCTGTTTTTAGACCCATTAGTTCTTCCCATCCCCCCTCAGTCCAGCTAGAATTAAAAATTATAAAATATTGCTATGTACTGAAATATTGGGATATACCATAAAAACTAACACGAATCAAAATATATTCCCTCTGGGTAGGGGAATCTTGGCATATACGTGTGACTTTGTCAAGAATAGTATTCAGACATCACGGCACTTATTTTACCCAACTTAAAGTTATATTATAAAATTAGTACTTTTTTGTTTAAATATCTTTCTATAAGTTGCTTTAGTATGTCTGGGCCGTGCACAATCCCCATCGAGCCTACAGCAACCTAACAACATTAGTGCGAATCCCACAGGAGGCTTCAAGGATAAAGTTGGGCTCATATCCGAAATAAAAGCCATTAGTAGGCCAATGCAGAAAAATTCTTACGTTTAGCCACTTCGGCCACCAGGTGCTGCTGCTTCTGGCGTGTCGACTTCACGGCCAGGATCGCCTGGCTGTTCTTGTACTGCACCACCTGCAGCATGATCTCGGCGTTCCAACCTTGCTCCTGCACACACCGAAAGTTGATCTCGCGACCCTCGGCCATCACCACCATGAAGTAGATGTGCTTGCCTGCTCACTCCATGCAGTCAGCTTACAGCACCATGAAGGGCCGGAAGTGAATTGGAGATCATTCCTCCCTGCCCCAGTGTCTGTGAACAGACACCACACATCTTTATGCCACGAGCTGCACAAAGCCCAAACCGCCATTTTCTCGCGGCAGGTATTTTCTGCCACCTGTCACTTCGGGCCACCCTAAGTGCTCGGTAACCTGCGGTGGGGGGTTCCTTACCTCAATGGATATCAGACAGTTAACGGGGAAGCGCACCTTCAGCTATAAGCGCTGCAGCACTGACCCTCTCCGATCAAATCGGCCAGGACGATTTAAAAAAACAAACAACAACCCATAAATCGATTTCACCCGAATTGAATTGGTGAATCGATTTGAATCGGAAATCAGGCAGCATTAGTGCCCAGAGTTCTCACTTATTGGGACCTCTGACTGGAAGAAGATGCAGACTTTTGCTGCACAAGTCTGCTAGCAGGATCAACCCTTGGGGACACCTAGCTAGCTAAGCTGCTTTTGTATTTTTTTGGGAGCTTCTGGGCCATCTCTTGTGTAGCTGCTTGCATTGCTGATTTATCAGGAACTTAAGTGCAGGCTGTTCAGCGCCTTCCCAGCTTGGCCAGGATTACTAGTGGGCCAGCTGCATGGTCCTCTCACCCTGTGCAGTGTGAAGTTTTCCAGGGGTTGAGGCTCAGTCTGACATCGGTCCAACTGGCAGCCTGAAGCCCAAGTTTATCCTATGAACCTGTGAGGCACAGTTCTCTATTTGTCCCAGCTGCACTTCTATGCTGAAGCAGAGAAGCACATTACAGTGAATAAGACTATTATAGCCTATGGGGAAAATCAAAGGGTGGATGGGGTCTTCAGAAGTGAATTTTGAAAGTTTCTGCAACCAGAGCCAAGGTTCTCCACCTCTAAAAACCCCTTTTCCTGCATTTTTTGTACTTTAGGGAAGTCCTCACGGGCCATTTTTAATGCAATTTTGCTGGCAGCAACCATCTTAGATTTAAATTTTTTTTTTTCTGATGTCTCCATCTGCCTCAAAACACCTCGATTTTACTTAAAATCGATAGGGATGGCCCTCTTAGGCCTTCCTACCACTGTATCATGCCAGGTTTCTGCTGGCTGGCCGGCCGAGAAGCATCCATATCTGTTGTGCGGAGGAGGGCAGGGGGAGCCTTGGGTTCAAACTCCTTGTGAGTTCTCCTGGGCTGGGGATCTGCAGGAGGTGTAATCCCAAGGGAAGAGACCAATTAATCCCAGTGTGGCAGATGCCCCCCAGTGGTAATCTATAAGCTTTGGGGAGTGGCCTACTATGCATGAACATGTCTTGCTGCCCACTGCTGTCATTTGGGACTAGCTCAGTCCATTTTTCTCCCACAGAATAGTGTGGACATATTTTCCTTTTCTGTTGTAAAGACATAGGAGTGTATATGTTAGGTGAATATCCCCTGGAAATCGCATCTTTCATTTCCTCTTCTTTCACCAGTAGAGTGTAATGGCCTCTTCATTTTTCCTTCCGCAAATGAGTTGAGAAATAGAGAATGACACGGGTACAAACTTTTCCCCGTCCCCGCAGGAACTAAAGTTTCTCGTCCTATCCCCATGAGTTTTGTCACTGTTCCTGCCCCAGCCCCATTCCTGTAAGCTCTGCCTTAACTGCACAAGCCCCAAACACTTATGATTTTAAAGTGTTTGAGTCTTGTGCAGATGAGAACAGAGGTTGCAGAATGAGGCAGGGACAGGAAAAGAACTTGGGACAGGATGGGAAAATGAGTTCCTGCGGGAACAGAGAAAAATTTGTCCCCGTTATTCGTTCTGATCTGCTCTGTTCAGTTTTTGTTATTTTCTGTTATTTTTTCATCCAGTTTGTGAGGCTTTGGTGCCCAGATATCCCCACACATGGGGCAACTGCCTGAGAGAGGATGCAGACTCCATAAGGGTGGTCTGCAGATTGTATGGCAGCTCCTGGGTGTACCTGCTGAGCCAGCCTGCTTTGTGCATGTTCCCCCGATAGCTAGCTTCTTATTTATTTGAGGCTTGAGCGCAGGCTGTGGGGCCCCTGTTTTATTCCCTTTTGGTTTCAGGGACCCAGCTGCATTTTTATCTCCCATTGCACCACGAGAATTCATGGGGGTTGAATTCACAGTTGGTGTCAGACTAACTGGCAGCCCCCCAAAGATCTCCAGTTTGGGCTTATTTCTAACATCATTTGAGGCAGAAAATCTTCTCCAGTCAGGCTGCAAGAAAGCTGACACAGGCAGGCACCAGCACAACACAGTGCTCTTTGAATGTGCATTGACTAAGCACATGCATTGGTTGCCGCGGAGCCCAGGAGGACTTGCAGAGGTCCATGCCTGGTTCCTCGAGACCCCTGGTACACAAGGCTTCACCCCAGCTTTGATAAGCCTTATGTGGAATGCCTATTTGAACTGCCGAGGATCCTCAGTGTCTGCCTTAAGTGCAACAAAGGCAGTGATGCAGGGGATCTCCCCTCCGCATTTACCCTGACCAGATGAGGACACAGAGCTGGACCAGGATGTTCAGTCTGACATAGGCTGGGAGGATGGACAGTCCAATTCCATGCCATTATTGTCCCAGGATGCAGTTTCTATGGCAGAGTATGGTTCTCTGCACAAGAACAGCTGTCCAGAAGCAGTAGTGGTCCGGGACCAGGAGGAAGACCCCACAGTGCGCCAACTGTTTAAAGCCTCTGCGCGTTTGACATTATTTCTACCTCACTGTGAAAATTGAAGTGAAAGTTCCTCCAGCCCCCTCGTTGCTGTGCTTAGTTGCTCTGACCTATGAGTGGCTAAGACTGTGTCCAAGCTTTACCTTATGGCTCCAGATTTCCAGCAGCTGTTTGTTCAGCCAAAGGTAGATTCACTGGTGGCACAGGTCACCAAATGAACCTCCTTGCCTAGTGAAGGAGGTGTGATGTTAAAGGATACTCAGGACCTTAAAGTGGACATGGTCCTTAAGAGACAATTTGAAGTTTTGGCCTCACTAAGGCCCCATATGAGCTGTTCAAAGATGCTTCCCTTTTGGATCTCATGGTTAAGACTGTTTCTGGTGGAGATTGTTTTAGCAAGATGTATCTCGGAGCTGCAATCTCTCTCCTGTAGGGGGAACCCTTTCTTAGAATTACGGATGCTCTCCGGGCTGTTCCCTCCTTTCTTCCGAAGGTTGTATCAGATTTCCATGCTAACCAGGTAGTTTGTCTGCCTGTCTTTCAATCTACAGGCTCAGACAAGCAGGATAGCATTTTGAGAAAGCTGTATATGAGGAGAGTTTTGCTCCAGTACTTGGAAAGGACCAATGACTTTCGCCTTTCAGATCATGTGTTTGTTCTAACCAGCCAGTCCAGGCATGGCAGGCCAGTATCCAAGACCTCTATAGATAGATGGATTTGCATGGGCATCTCTTTGGCATACATTGCCTGTGGTAAACAGCCACCGATTTCTCTCAAGGTGCATTCCACCAAGAGCTTCTCTTAATGGGCAGAGTCTTGGGTAGTTTTGCAGAGATTTGTAGAGCACAAGGCCTGGGGGCTGAATCTGGCCCGCCTAGCCATTTTATGTAGCCTGCGGTGACTGCGCTTTACATTAGACCAGGGGTGTCCAACCTGTGGGCCGCAGGTGGCTGGCTTGAGGGTAATTCGGTATCTTGCTAATTGCCACCCACAGGTGCTCACCTTTTGGCTGGCTCCCTCCTCCTCACTGCCGTAGTCGTTTCTGTGCACAAAGCCACGGGCGGTGGTTCCTTGCGCGTCCACCAGCTCACCTGGAAGCCTTCCCTGTGATGTTGTGTGATGGCTTCCAACTCAGGCGCGAGAAGCGTCTAGGATCTGCCGCCCGCGGATTTGTGCACAGAAACGACTGCGGCAGTGAGGAGAAAGGAGCCGGCCAGAAGGTAAACACCCGCTGGAGGGAGGCAAGTACTTGAGGCACAGAATGGAGGGAGAGAGAGGGACTATTGGGACTTGAGAAGGAGGGAGCACAAACTTCGGACAAATGATGGAAGGAAGGAGGGAGGGGGCATGAACTTGAGAACTAGATAAAGGGAAGGATGGAGGGGGGAGCATGAGCCATAGGATGGAAGAGTGGAGAGAGTAAGGGAAAAAGATGCTGAGGTGAGAGAAGGAATAAAAGGGAGAATTGGGTGTCTGAGAGAGGGAAATATAGATCTAATGATATGCCTGGCTTGCTTAAGGAGGTTATGGCTAGCAGTGAAAAAAAATACGAATCAGATCCGCTTACCAGAGTCTTCTCTTCAATTCCTACCTTCTCAAACTTAGATGATAACTGAGCCCAGTACATTTATGCAGGACCTCACACTTCATAATATTGCCATCTCTTTTAGGAATGGTATGCTGCCAATGGTTGATTCATTTCTGATTCTTCTCCCCTCTAAATCTTAGATTCTTCAATTTTATCCTTTTTTCCTGCCCCATCTCCTAGTATTCCCATTATTTATTCCTTTCAACTGCTCCCTCTTAACTTTTTTTCCTTCTCAAACCTTTTCTTCTGTCTTTTCCCATCCTCCTTTTCATTTTATGTTCATCCACAAAAATAAAATTTATTAAAGGATAGAATATATTACACAGATGCATGAGGTTTGAAAACAATTTTATAAAGTAAAATATAATTTATTTAATATGCATAATTAATGAAATGTGCTATAGATTTACCAAAATGTCAAAAACTTGTTGCAGAGTTTTCTAAATCCTGGGGCAGAATCAACCCCTAAGCTGTCATAGTAAATTAGGACTGTAATTCAGGCATGATTGTGACCAAATAAACTGTAGCAGCTATTCTTTGGAACTGTTGTCCTTTCCTTTGAAATGGATAAATATTAAGGACTTTTACTATTTAAATATTTATTTCTAACCCGAAGGAGCGTTTTTTAGCGCAGGCTGGCATGTAGAACGTTCAGCGTGCTGACCTTCGCTAAAAAAACGCTATCACTGTTTTGTAAGGGGGGGAATGCATTGAGTTAGTCCAGTAAAAAAGGTATTACCTTATTTCCTTTGGTTTTTTTGTTTTCTGTATATCGGTATTACCTTGGAAATTGGACTAACATGGCCACCATAGCATTTCACTATTTATATATTAAAATTCCTTTCTGAACATAACTTTTTTTGCAGATTCTTATCTTTTTGATTTTCAGCTGAAAAATGTAAAGTTTTTAACTTATGTTCATGTTTGCTGATCAGTTTACAGTATATATTTCTTAGTAAAATTTCTTGTCTTTCAGGCAGCTAAGTAGACATTTAGTTGGCCTTTGGACAGCAGAAAATATAACTGCAAAAAATTTACTGAAACGTATTTTGGTAAGTGAAGGATGAAGGAACAAGTGAGATTATTCTAAACTGCATGTTTTTCTACATGATATGTCAATAGCCATATGTTTGGCTTGAGTTTTCTGGCTTGTCTATCTGATGGAAGTTCCATATCTTTGTTCCAGCTGGTGTTTGGACCATCTGTAGTACAGATAATTTAGAATGATTTGGACTCATTTCTAACCCTTTTTCTGAATAGGGCAATTTTCATTGTAAGCCATTATATAACTCCTTGAAGCTTGTCTGAAATGCTGAAGTTTAAAAGTGAGGCTCTGTTTCTAGATAGGCGATTATACTCCAGAATTACTAAACTGTCTTGGAAAAGCCTGCAGTTCACAAAGAAATTGAGGCAGGCTGAGTTCTGGAGTCACAATGCATGGAAGAATGCTGCAGGGAGGAAGGTTTTATATTAGGAACTGGGGGACTTTTATGGAGAGGAGTAAGCCTATTTTGGTGGAATAGACCACCTTAATTAGAACAGAGAGCAGCTACCTGCACTACCAACAAAAAAAAACATCCTGTGGAGTACATATTAGAGTGTGGTATCTTAAGAGTACTTCTAAAATAGGGAAATTAGTGTTCTTTTAGAGAGAATGTGGGAATAGCTTAGTTCATATGAACTTAAATGAAGAACAAACATGAATTATTTCAAATTACCTGAATCATCTACAAAATGAGTTGTAAAAATACTGAATATATTTAGTTGTCTTTATGCTAATGGAGAAGTCTAGAAAATAAAATTAGTGAGGGTAGTGTGTATGGCACTAAATGGAAACATAGAAGAGGAGTCTAGGGCCTAATGGAAAGACAACCAATGAGAAACTGATGGCATATTTAAGGGGGGGGGGGAAATACCTCAAAAGCAATGTTAAGGATGGCATCATATCAGGATAAAAGTTCTGCAGAAGAAAATTACACTTATCTTTATGGATAGAAATCTCATGTGTATGTAGTAGGGAAGAGATATATCTCTAAGAACAAGCAAGGTGTATTATCTTGGATGAATGTCATTATCCAATCAAGCCCAGTGTGGCAGATGCCCCCCAGTGGTATTCTAGAATCTTTTGGGAGTGGCCTTCTGTGCATGGACATGTCTTGCTACACACTGTTGTCATTTGGGATCTGCTCAGTCCATTTTTCTCCCACAGAATAGTGTGGATGTATTTTACTTTTTCTGATGCAAAGATACAGGAGTCTGTATGTTTGGAGAATATCTCCTGGTCGTAAGTTGCATACAGAAGGATGTCAATCGCATCTTTTAGCTTCTCCTCATTCACTACTGGAGTATAGTCAACTCTTCAGTTTTTCCTTCTGCAAGTAACTTGAAAAATTGTATTCTGATCTACTCAGTTCACTTTTTGTTATTTTCAGGTATTTTTTCACCCAATTTGTGAGGCTTTGGTGCCCAGAGATCCCCATGGAATAACTGCCTGGGAGAGGATTCAGACTCCATTAGGGCAGTCTGCAGGTCACGGGGCACTTAGCTGGCCTGCTTTGTGCATGTTCAGTGCTCGGGGTTTGTTCCCCCTAGAGCTAGCTTGCCTTCTGAATTATTAGAGGCTTGCATGCAGGCTGTGGGGCCCCTGTATTAATCCCTTTCAGTTTCAGGGAGCCAGCAGCATTTTTATTGCCCTCCCATTACACCGCAAGGATTTGTGGGGATTGAGTTCACAGTCGGTAGCCCCGAAGATTCCAGTTTTGGCTCATTTCTAGCACTGTTTGAGGCAGAAAATCTTCTCCTTTCAGTCAGGCTGCAAGAAAGCTGATACAGGCATGCACCAGCACAACATAGTGAATGCAGCCGATTATTCCCAATTGCAGGGTGAGGGGGGAGTCTGAAAATTTAAATTTTTAGGGCTTCTGGGGCCAGAGATAGGATCCTCCTCTAAAACCCCTTTCCCTGAATTTTTTGAATTTCAGGGGAAACCCCTCAAGCCATTTTTTGGTGCATATTCACTGGCGGTGGCCATCTTGGATCTTAAATTATCTTTTCTGTATTGCTTGGTAGACTGGTATAGTCCTCACGAATGGGTAATATGCTTCACTGCTACCAGCAGGTGGAGACTGAGATCAAACTTGTATATCAGTACAGCATGCCCCTCTTGCTACCCCATTTTTCCTTAATCTCCGGTAGCAGGTGGTAAGGCTTTTCAGCTCCCCTCTTAGCACTGTTGGAACTTTGTTTGTGGACTCCTGGTTCCCCTTTTTGTGCTGGATGGAGCTTGGGCGGGTTCTTTTTGGGGATCCGTCCGACCTCAGGGATGTTAAACCCAGCGGGTCTCATGCTGAGTCCCTCTTCCCACCTTCCGCTACCTACCCATATTTTTGTACTGGGCATCAGCAGGCGGCCTGACCCCCCTGGTTGGGCAACCCTCCAGCTTTGAGAGCCGTGGAGGCTGTTCTGACTAAGTAAAAAGAAATAACAAAAAAATCCTGAGGTGTGCTGGTCTAAAGGGCTCATTTCCCTTTATAACTGCCTTTTTTTCTGTGTTTTTTCTCAACTAACCGGCATTTTCGTTACAGCTAGGGTGGTCTTCAGCACAATGAGCTTGCAAAGGTTATTCAGAAGTAGTCATTGCTACTCTCCTCCAAGTTAAAAGCCTTCTACGGTTGTGGCCTATGCTGAGACCTGGAAGGCTTTCCAGCTCTGGTGTGCCAAAGATCATGTAGAGCTTTCAGGGCGCCAATTCCTGCGATCTTTACCTTCCTACAGGCCGAATTAGAAAAAGGCCTGTCAGTAGTGTGTCTCAAAGCTCAGGTAGCAAGCCTCTCATGCTTTCAAGGTCTAGAGGGGAAGTTATCACTTGCATCTCATCTAGATGTAACCAGATTTTTGATGGGGATGGGGGGCACTTAGGTTGCAGCCTCCGTTACTCCAGCCTGTCCCGTCGTAGAATCTTAATATCTCCCTTAATGGCCTTGGTAAGCCTCCGCACAACCACTGCAAGAGGCATCCCTCTTGGATCTCATGGTCAAGACAGAATTTCTCATAGCATAAGTCTCGGAATTACAGGCTCTCATATGCAGAGAGCCATATCTCACAGACGCTGGGATTTCCCTCCGCAAGGTCCTTTCCTTTCTGTCAAAAGTTCTTAGCCTTTCATTTCAACAAAGAAGTTCATTTGCCCATAGTTCAACTGGTGAGTTCAACTAAGCAAAACAGGATAGTGCAAAGGCTGGACATTATCAGAAATCACTGGAATAAGTCCACAGGACACCCAGCTGTAAAGATTTTTAGCAGAAGATTCCTAAAGTTCCATGCAATTAACTGTAAACCAACCCGGTAGCATAGAGACTGAGACTGGAACCTGGACCAGAGTTTCCTAAGTCAGAGACTGGACATTGTCATGTTACTGGCTCAATAAGCAATTAAATTGGACTTCTTCGGGACTGGACATTTCCTGCTTTCGCTCAAAATACACGGACCAGCTAATAACAAAGCCGGAAGCAAAAGGTACTTCAGAGTGAGTTCCTTCTGCACAGGTTTCTGTTTGCCAATCTCTCAAACAGTGGGGACAGCTGTCTGACTGGGGGTGATCTTAATTTTAAAAGAATGGCTGCTGGGGGCTATGTAAGGCTACAGGCTAGTGGAATTCTATTTGATTATAAACCTTTCTTTCCAGTTTATCTGGGCCCAGATGCTCTAAAATTGCCATTAAAATCCTTTGAGTTGCTATGGTGCCGCTAAATGTCCAATTTGAAGACGGTGATTGATGTTCAAACAATTTTGCATGCAAATTACTTTTGCGGAGGTCTACTGTAATCCCATCTGATCAGTTGTTGGAAAAGCGACTGACATGCATAGAGGCGGCAAGGCAAGCTGTGAAGCAGCCTCCTGCCACTCAGCTGTTTGGGACAGGAAGACTTTCTTTTTTTTTTAAATGGGTACAAATGTTGTGCTTGTATTACACATGCACAGTATCTGCCCCATTAAAAAAAAAAAGTTGTGCCGCCCCACACACACCCAATGATGGCCGCCAAACTTAAAAAAATAAAATTGGCAGGAGGTGGCCCACTCCTCTTGCCTCAGCTACCCAGATACTCCGATTCCACCGAGAAGATCGGCAGGAAGGATGTCCACTCCCTTCTGCCAACTGCAGTTGGCCAGAAGATTTTGAACGAGTCTGACCTCAGTTAGCCAGTAACAGTGTCCCTCCCCGACGAAGAATACGAAACTCGAGTTGGGGGGACAGGAATTGAAGACTACAAAAAACTTTTTCATCTTTGTGGATTTTAAATTGTCACTTTATTCGTTAGAACACAGTCACCATTGAGATTTAACTAGACCAAGTTCAACAACAAAAACCTCTCAATTCAGATAAGTACAAACACAGTATATGAATAAGTTTAAGTTCATTTAGGGAGGGTCGGGGACAGGTGGTTGCAATGATGGTCCCCTTGTTAAACTCAATGTAGTGACTTCACTATATATTGGGTCACAGGTCTGAGTACATCACCGCAATAATTTTAGATACAAAATTATTAATGAATAGAATATATAGATACAATAACTGTGAAACATAGTAAACCACATTCTTGGCAACATATTCCAGAGCTTAACTGTTTGCTGAGTGAAAAAATATTTCCTCCTATTGGATTTAAAAGTATTTCCCTGTAAATTCAAATGTCCCCTAGTCTTTGTAATTTTTGACGGCGAATAAAATCGATTCATTTTTTACCCATTCTGTATAACTCAGGATTTTGTAGACTTCAATCATCTCCCCTCAGCCATCTCTTTTCTAAGCTGAAGAGCCCTAACCTCTTTAGTCTTTCCTCATACGAGAGGAGTTCCATCCCCTTCATCATTCTAATTCAGCTATACCTTTTTTGAGATACGGTGACCAGAATTGAACGCAATACTCAAGGTGTTGCACCATGGAGTGATACAGAGCCATTATTTACCACTCCTTTTTCTAATAATTCCTAGCATCTTGTTTGCTGTTTCAGAGCATTAGAAACATGATGGCAGATAAAGGCCAAAAGGCCCATCCAATCTGCCCATCTGCAGTAACGATTATCTCTTCCTCTCTCTGAGATCCTACATGCCTATACCAGGCTTTCTTGAATTCAGACACAGTCTCTGTCTCTACCACCTCTTCTGGGAGACTGTTCCACGCATCTACCACCCTTTCTGTAAAAAAGTATTTCCTTAGATTACTCCTGAGCCTATTGCCTCTTAACTTCATCCTATGTCCTCTCATTCCAGAGCGTCCTTTCAAATGAAAGAGACTCGACTCATGCGCATTTACATCATGTAGATATTTAAACGTATATATCTCCTCTCTCCCGCCTTTCCTCCAAAGTGTACAGATTGAGATATTTAAGTCTGTCCCCATACGCCTTATGACAAAGACCATGCACCAATTTAGTAGCCTTCCTCTGCACCAACTCCATCCTTTTAATATCTTTTTGAAAGTGCGGCCTCCAGAATTGTTCACAATATTCTAAATGAGATCTCACTAAAGTCTTATACAGGTGCATCAATACCTCCTTTTTCCTACTGGCCGTACTTCTCCCTATGCAACCTTTTCAACCTGTTTGGCCACCTTAAGATCATCACATACAATCACACCCAAATCCCCTTCTTCTATTGTGCACATAAGTTCTTCACTCCCTAAACTGTACCATTCCATCGGGTTTTTGCATCCCAAATGCATGACCTTGACTTTCTTAGCATTAAATTTTAGCTGCCAAATTTCAGACCATTCTTCAAGTTTCACAAAGTCATTCTTCATATTATTCACACCATCCTGAGTGTCTACTTTGTTGCAGATTTTGGTATTATCCGTAAAGAGGCAAATCTTACCTGACAGCCCTTCAGCAATATCATTTATAGAAATGTTTAAAAGAATAGGCCCAAGAACAGAACCTTGAGGCACACCATTGGTAACATCCTTTTCCTCAGAGCGATCTCCGTTGATCACTACCCTCTGTTGCCTTCCTCTCAACCAGTTCTTGACTCAGCCTGTCACTTTGGGACCCATCCCAAGGGCACTCCGTTTATTTAGTAGACATCTATGTGGAACACTGTCAAAGGCTTTGCTAAAATCTAAATACACCACATCTAGTGCACTCCTTCTATCCAATTCTCTTGTCACCCAGTCAAAGAAATTGATCACCTTTGTCTGACAAGACCTACCTGTAGTGAATCCGTGTTTCCTCCAATCTAATTTAGAATGGATAAACACTAAAACTAACTTCTGCAAATTATCTAAAGAAAGCAGAGAATGAGAAGGGATTGACTACCCGATGGATCAGGAATAGAGTGTGGGTTTACAAGAAAGAAGATTAACAAGGTAAGAACCTAATCTTTCCTCCATTCATAAAAACATAAGAATTGCCATACTGGGAAAGACCAAAGTTCCATCAAGCCCTATATCCTATTTCCAAGCCCAGTATCCTAAACTAAACTAAACTAAACCTTAAGTTTATATACCGCATCCTCTCCACAGAAGTGGAGCTCGGCACGGTTTACAAGAACTTAAAATATAAGAAGAGAAAGGAAAAGGTTTACATGAACTTATATATAGAATGGAAGAATAAGGGGGAAAATAGAAATACATGTTAGAGAAGAGCCAAGTTTTCAGTTGCTTGCAGAATACTTGGAGAGAGCCCAGGTTCTGCAACGGGATAGTAAGGTCGTTCCAGAGACCTGTGATTTTGAAGAGAAGAGATTTTCCCAGTTTACCTGCATAGAGAATACCGAGTAGAGAGGGGAAGGATAGTTTATATCTTTGGGCGGGTCTGGTGGAGTCAGGACTCGAGGAGTTAAAGGATAGTGGGATTAGGGGAGGAAGGATGCTGTGAATGATCTTAAAAGCCAGGCAGGAGCATTTGAAATGGATTCTGGAAATCACTGGGAGCCAGTGAAGATTGGACAAGAGTGGGGAGACATGGTCAGATTTGCATTTTGCAAAGATCAACTTGGCTGCAGTATTCTGGATAAGCTGGAGTCTTTGAAGACTTTTTTTTGTTAGGCATAAGTAAATGGCATTGCAGTAGTCAAGTTTGGAGAGGATGATGGATTGGACAAGGACAGCGAAATGTTTTTGGCGAAAGTAGGATCTTACTTTCCTGTTCAGTTTATTTCATTTATTAATAGAGAAGTTTTCCTTTTAAGTTAAATAAATCCTAATGAAATAAGGATGTTAACAGTTTTTAGGAGCATAGACTGATGTATTAAATTCAAAATGGGAAAAGTTGAGAAGCAAATTACTAGAGAGTCATAGGCCTCTTTATCTGGAGAATATATTGTGCAAGTCTAAAAAGTACAATGATGCCCTGACAAACCACTAAATGAAGACTGCTAACAAGATCAACAATTCAGTTCAGTAGTGTGGTGAGCAGGCATGGGGGGAATTTTCTTATGAATTTAGAAAATGTACCATGCTTGATCTTACTAAATTTATTTTGTTTTGGTTTAGCCTACAGGTTTGCTGGCATACCTGGATAGCACTGATTCAGTTCCTGAGAAAGATGTTGACCGAATGCATGTTAGGGATAATCTGAAAATTGCAACTGTAAGTAAAATTTTTTTTTTTTAAAATTATATATTTATTCAATTTTCCATAAACATCCAAGCATATTAATCTTGTACAGATAGTGTGGTTAACCAATAAAAAAAAGCATAGTTCATTGAACAGACAATAAGGATACCATACTAAGTGGAAAAAAAAAAAGTATAGTTATAATTAATTAATCACACCCAAGTCCACCAACAGATCCAAGAATTTCTGAGTAACAACATTTCAGGAAAAATAAAGTTATAATGAAACTTAAATGTCTGCTGCTAAACCAGGAGCCCAAAATTTATTCATGAGTGGTTATTGTTGTAGTTTCTTCTTTTTCTGCTCGTTTTTGAGATATAAATGATGTCAAATGGCTCGGATCAAGAAAAACATATTTAAATTACTTATATCTAACTATGCATTTACAAGGATATCGAAGGAAAAAATTTCCTCCGATCTGAATCACCCCAGATTTTAACAAAAGAAACTGACGACGTCATTTTTGGGTTTTCTTTGAGACATCGGGAAATATTTGAATATTCAATCCCAGGAATACTTTCCTCCTATTCTTGAAGAACATATTCAACAGCCAATCTCTATCCGGGGATAGAGCCATTGTAATTAACAAAGTAGCAGGAGTAACTAACTCTTGGTCCAAAGTTTCCAACAGTGTAGATATATCTAATGAAGATTGTCTTTGTAGGTTTACTTCTGCCTCTTGATTGTGCTGCAAAATTGGCAAATAATACGTGTAAGCGGGGGCAGGGATTCAGAAAATATTGTTTTATCATTTCTCTGGGAGATATTGAGGAAATCTTTGGAAAGTTTATTAAACGTAAATTATTACTTCTATCATGATTTTCAAGATTTTCTAGTTTCCTTCTCAATAAAATATTATCTTTAACCACTAAATCTTGATTTTGTTTTAATGTTGTAACTTCTTTTTCTATTTTTTGAATATCCAATTTATGCACAATAAGTTCATTTTTTAATGTATTATTCTCTTCTTTGTTAATATTCATTTCTTTTTCCAAAGCTTTTATTTGGGGAGTAAAAGATTTCCCCAAATTCACAACTAAGTCCCAAATTGTTTCAAGTGTTATTTCCTGAGGTTTAATAGGTTCAAAAGAAGAGCTTAGCATAGTTATTGGAGGAATAGCCGGTATTTTCAGAAACGACTCTCTTCTCTCATGCTTGTGATGTTCCAGCCACAGCTTCATCTCCGGGAGAAAATTCAAACCGGGAGGTCTTCAATGCCATGCTCACCGAACATTCAGCCTCGGGAGTTGAGAGCACTTCCTCTCCGGGTGTGTTCTCTTCTCACGGTGAGCTGGCTCTCTGTGGTGTAGGCTGCGTGGGAGGCACTCTTGCGTCAGGGCTAAGGGTGACATCGAGCCCAGGAACAAACGCTGCCGCGTTACTCTCCGGCACCATGTTCAATGGGCAACTACCTGACGGTAAGGGTTCCGGCTGCAATCTTCTGAGCATCTCGTTAATCGTCAGAAGGGGAGCTTCTGAGCGTCGGGAGGCTCCACCTGCGCTTTAGCCCCATGTCTTCGGCATCCGCTTAAGTTCCAAATTGTTAGGTAAGGAAAAAACTGTGAGGTAGTCAGAAGCATTCAGTAGCAGTCAGGCATCCGCGGCTATCTTGGATCCCGTAAGTAAAATTTTTTTTAAATGTTGAAATTCTCCCTTTGAAGTTTTATTGTGATATATAGCTATATACCTTTTCAGGGGTAGGTCACTGTTTTCCTTTTCAGAATGCAGGCATGTATATTGCCTAGCAGTGCTGGTATATAAGTGGTGCCAAGCAAGAGAACATTCCATATCTTTGTGGAAAAGATTTAGGATTTCCTCAGTGGCAGCTTAGTATTTTCTTTCCTTTCTTTTTTGCCAGCTGCACTGAGTGTGTATAGCAGGTTCTTTAGTTGTCTTTCCAGCATTTATGCTTTTATGTTCTGGGTTTGGTCAAAAATATTATGATTTTTTTTGTTTAAGTTCAGTCATGATTTGGCCTTTACTATTTGTATTTGGTGTCCAGCTTTATCAATTTTCAGCTGGAAACAAGATATTGCTTACACTTCCAGTAGTTTTGGTTTTCTCATGCCGATGTCTCTTTTGTGAAGAATCTTATTTCTTTTAATTTTGTCATGTCTGTTTTACTCACCACTTCAAGCAGACTTACAGTTTCAGATTCTCATCCAAGTGTGGCTAGAAGAAAGCAGGGACAGGGACAGTGACAAAACTTGCGGGGACAGGGAAATTGAGTTCCTGCAGGGACGGGGAAAAATTTGTCCTCGTGCCATTCTCTAATTTTAATTTCTTTGGAAGTCTTTCATGAGGTACTTTGCCAAATGCCTTTTGAAAATACAGATACACAATATCGACCGGCTCACCTTTATCCACATGTTCATTCATAGAAATGTAGGAGATTGGTGAGGCAAGATTTCCCTTGATTAAATCCATGATTGCTTTGTCTCATTAATCCATTCTTATGATATGCTCTGTCATTTTGTTCTTTACAATAATCTATATCATTTTCTTGGCACCAACATCAAACTCACCGGTCTATAATTTCATGGATCACCTCTGGAACCCTTTCTGTCCAATAAGCAATTCCTAATCCATAAAAAAAACATTGCCTTTTATCCCTTGACTTTAATTTTCTCAGTATCTCATGAGGAACTATGTCAAAAGCTTTCTGAAAATCTAGATAATACTACATCAACTGACTCACCTTTATCTACACTTTATTCACACCTTCAAAGCATTGGAGTAAATTGAGACAAGACTTCTGGCTGAACCCATGTTGACTCTGTTCTAGTAAACCTATTTTGCCTACGTGTTCCATAATTTTATTCTTTATATTAGTTTCCACTGTCTTTCCCAGCACTGAAGTCAGGCGTTCCGGTATGTAATTTCTGGATCATCTCTGAAAATCTTTTTTAAAAATTAGTGTTATCTGTGCCACACTCCAGTTTTTAGATACTGCAGATTATTTTAATGACAAATTACATATTACTAACAGTAGATAAAACAATTTCATGCAAATGTAATTTCTCTGCAAATGTAACCTAGCTGTAAAATAACTTCACCGTAAATGTAGCATCGCCGAAAATGTAACTTCGCTGTAAATGTACAGTCTCTTCATCTGTTAACTGCAAAGAAATTCCATGGTAATGCGGTATACAAGAATAAAGTTATTATTATTATTACTTTCAATACCCTGTAATGTATACCATCTAGTCCAGGTGATTTATCACTCTTTAGTTTGTCAGTTTGACTCAGTATGTTTCACAGGTTCACTGAGATTCCTTTAAGTTCCTCCACATTGTTGCCCTTGAAAAGCATTCTCTTACATCTTCTTCCATAAAGACCAAAGGAAAGAATTCATTTAGTCTCTCCACTCTGGCCTTCTCCTGACTCATTGGCCTTTTTGCTTCTTGATGACCTAATGGTCCCACAGATTCTTTCACAGATTTTCTGCTTCTGATGTACCCGAAAAAGTTGTTGTGAGTTTTTCCCTCTGATAAGTTTCTCTTCATATTCTTAGTCTCCTTGATCAATGTTTTGCATCTAACTTGCCAGTGCTTATGTTGATTTTTATTTTCTTCATTTGGATCCTTTTTCCATTCTTTGAAAGATGTTATTTTGGCTCTAAGAGCCTCTTTCAGTTCGCCTTTTAACCATGCTGGCTGTCATTTGCTCTTCTTTCCACCTTTATTGGTACATGGAATACATCTGGTCTGGGCTTACAAGATGGTATTTTAAATCGGGCATGGATGTTGTTTAAAAGTCCTAACCTTTGTGGCTGATCCTTTTAGCTTCTTTTTTTATAATTTTCGTCATTTATCATGATTGCTCGTTTGAAAATTAAATGCTGCTACAGTAAATTTTCTTTTTTATTCATTTTAAAACCATCAATAAGTACAAAATATAATACAGTCATATAACTCTATAAAAGCACTTAAATTTCATTACAGTTGTAATTTATGACAAATAAATATATCACCCCTCCTATAACTATATTCAAAAAGTACAGTCAACTTGTAAAAACCCCATTCCAACCCATCCTCCCACCCACCCTGGACATATATGAACAAAAGGGCAAAATTACCACTCACTCTGCAAAATTTTGTCAATAGCTCCCAAATCTTCAGAAATTTCTTATAATGTCCCTGATGTAAAGCCATATTACGTTCCATTTTAAAAACATGACAGAGAGACTCCCACCAAAAGGTATAGTAAAGTCTATCCCAGTTTTTCCAATTCCTAAGAATAAGTTGTATGGCAACCCCTATCATAATAAAGAGGAGCTTATTATTATGAGATGATATTTGGCTTTTAGCTCTCATCATAGTGCCAAATAGCAGAGTGTCATGTTAGTGCCACTGGATTTTCCATTACTTTATTTACCTGATCCCAAATGGATCTCTAAAATTGAAGTATCAAGGGACAATAAAATAATAAATGATCTAATGTCCCAGGTTCGAGATGACAGTGCCAGCACCTATTAGACTTGGAACTATCTAATTTCTGTAAACGAACTAGAATCCAAACTGCTCTATGTAACAAAAAAAAAAAACAAGTTTGTCTCATAGATGCAGACACCGTACATCTCATCCTTCAAGTCCAGATTTGTGGCCTTTGAGACACAGTAATTTGATGCTTTATTTCAGTGCTCCAAATGTCACGAAGACCAGTTTCTTATTCAAAAATCCAGATATTAATTTATACCACTGAGCAGCCTGGTGACCCAGGAAATCCGCCTGAAAGCACAGGAACGGCAAACTATACTGATTTTTAAGATTTTTCCAGTCAGGGAATCCCTCCTGAATGGCCTGCCTCAACTGCAACCACCTATAACTTGGAGTTTTAGCAATACCAAATTTTTGTTGCAGTCGTGAAAACTCAAGCAGCTTTCTGTCTGATACTACATCGTCTAAAGAAGTGGTTCCCAACCCTGTCCTGGAGGACCACTAGGCCAATCGGGTTTTCAGGATAGCCCTAATGAATATGCACGGAGCAGATTTGCATGTCTGTCACTTCCATTATATGCAAATCTCTCATGCATATTCATTAGGGCTAGCCTGAAAGCCCAATTGGCCTGGTGGTCCTCCAGGACAGTGTTGGGAACCACTGGTCTAAAGTATGTATGCCCACCTTCATCCAGTGCTTCCAGATGACCTTAAACCTGCCAGTTTGAATCTTGGGGTCCAGCCAAAGGGACTGACAAGTGGATTTATGAATTGGAATATCTGTTAAACTAGTAATAAATTTTAAAGTCTTCCAAGTGTCCATTAAAATTCTGTTGTCCTTATATAGCCTAGGCATCTTAATACTCAAAATATGACACAATCTCAATGGAGACAGGAGTTGCCATTCCAACCATAACCAGTCTGGAAGATTTTCCATGAGCTCGGGGAGGATCCAATACATACCCTGACACATTATATAGGCTTGATGGTACCTATAAAAATTTGGAAAATTTACCCCACCCTCCACAATTGGCTTTTGTAAGGATACTAAAGCAATTCTTACTGCTTTCTTCAGCCAAATAAATTTTGTAAGAATACTATTTAATTTTTTGTGAAAGGACCCCTGAAAAAACATTGGTAACATACCCATTTGGTAGCAAACCACAGGCAAAATCATCATCTTAACTGTTTGGACTCTCTCCCACCAAGACAAATGTAAGGGGTTCCATTGTTCACACATTTCCGTGACCTTTAGCAATAAAGACTTCATTTACTTTTATCGTTTCTTCCAGCGTTTTATAAATCCAAATTCCTAAGTATTTTATACGCTCTTTTCTTCCAAAGAAAAGGGAATGAATCAAATAATCCTTTTTGACAATGTACATTAAGCGGAAGAATCTCTGATTTACTCCAATTTATTTTATATCCTGAAAATTTTCCAAATCTTTCAATCAAATATAGTAAATATGGAATGGTGGTTTCAGGATTCCTCAAATGAAGCAATATGTCATAAGCAGAGACCTTGTATTCCCGGCCTGCGTAAGGAATACCCTGGATCTCCTTTGCCTGTTGTATAGCTAATAACAAGGGTTCCAAAACAATATCAAACAGCAAAGGAGATAATGGACATCTCTGTCTAACTCCCCTCTCCCTTTCAAAAAAGTATTATTTATATATAATCTGGCAGAAGGGGAACTATACAAGGCTTGAATCATTTATATGAATCCTGAACCAAAACCAAACCAGTCCATTGCTTGATACATAAAGGGCCATTCCATCTGATCAAAAGCCTTCTCTGCATCCAGGGATACAGAGAAGGCTGGATCATCCATGACTTTTGTAAAATTTAACATGTAAAAAGCCAGCCTGGTGTTATTCGAAGAATGTCTCTGAGCAACGAATCCTGTTTGGTTCATACCAATAATATAAGGGAGAGCCTTGGCCAGGCACAAAGCCAATAACTTAGCCAACAGCTTACCATCTACGTTAATCAGAGAAATAGGTCTGTAATTTGAAACCAACATAGGATCTTTATTTGGCTTTGGCAAAACAATAGTTAACGATTCTGCCATAGTACCTGTAACACAACCTTTAGTCGGTTGAACCTGATATAAATTTAGTAAATGAGGTAATAGGATACTTTGAAATAATTTGTAAAACTCTACAGTGAAACCATCACCACCTGGAGCGGATCCAACTCTAAGGGACTTCAATGCTGCTTGTAACTCTTTCATTGATATAGGTGCATCAGTAGTTTCTTTTATATGCTCAGGAATTTTAGGCTCCTTAATTAACTCCAAAAACTTTAAACCCTCAAGTTATTTATTTGAATAAAGCTCCGAAGAATACAAAGCTGTATAATATTTCAAAAATTGTTTTAAGATAATTCCAATTTAAGAATGAGTTCCCCATACAGTAAATTTTCTTTGTGATTTCACTCCATATATTAGCTCAGATTTGATCATGTTATGATCACAGTTTCCTAGCAGATCCAACATCATTACCTCCTGTATTCCACTAAGCACTAAACCTAAAATAGCTTCTCTTGGTTGTTCCTGGACCAGTTGCTGCAAGAAGCAGTTATGTATTACATCTAGGAATTTTACATCCCTAGCACTCCCTGATTATTATACTGTTGTCCAATTTGCCTGCATTACTAATTTCTGTAAACATTTCTTCATCTGGCTAGTTCTGTCTTTACCAATGTCTTGCTCCAAGGATTGGGTCAGAAGTTGAATCAAGTTTGTCACTGAAATGAGATTTTCCTACAATAAAAGATAAATAGACTGATTATGATATATTTTTCCAGTTTTATATAGTTGCTTATCCTAGGACAAGGAGGCAGCATATTCTCACATGAGGGCAACGTCATCCATGGAGCCTGGTACGGACAGTGGTAAAAGTGTATGGCCACCTTAAATTTTTAAAACTTCACAACCGCCCGCACCACACTTGCGCTTTACCACTGTCCTTACCAGGCTCCATAGATGACATCACCCAAGTGTGAGAATATCTGCCTGCGGTTTCTGGATAACACCTGTTATGGTAAGTAACTATGCTTTATTTCAGAAATTTTTCACATGGCAAGCTAATCATTATCTTGAATAATTATTTAATCTAAAATTACATGATGGTAATCTTCTTAAACAAAACTGTTTCTTATTGTATTATTTTCTTATTGTACAGGATCAGTATGGCAAATCTAATAAGGTACCAGAGTGGCAGAGACTTGCTGGGAAAGCTGCTAAAGAAGTAGAAAAATTTACCAAGGAAAAAATTGATCTGGTGTTGATGCACTGGCGTGACCGAATGGGCATCACACAGAAAGAGGTAAATGAAGCTTTAAATGCATTTTTAACCTTTGCAAACCTAGCCCTCAATTGTGACATTGATTAGGTTAGCAAAGAGATGTTGAATCCATGCAGGTCAAATGCTGAAAGAATACAAATAGGTCCTGGGTTTTTTTTTTTCAAATTCTTTATTCATTTTCAATCTTACATCAAGTGCACAAACAATAAAACAATACAATTAAACACATCAAATAGGTCCTGTTAATGGCATGGTAGCCTGACCCAGTTGGCACTTAAAGATTGTTTATACATTCTCCAAGATATCTGAGTTCCTGCTTTAAGGAGACTTGCATTTTATACTTCTGCACTTTAAAAGAAAATGCCAAAGAATAGCTAAAGTATCTGAAATTAATCTGGCTTTTGTTATGTTTCTATTTCATGTTTTGTATAGCAGAATCTACATTGTTAATTGTGGTAGTACTGGTAGAAAAACAGATGAGCAAAAATGAATGTGTGTTTTTAACAGATTGTTTATTCCAGAAGAGGTGGTATGTCTTTAAGTTCATCTTCCTTAGTCAATCTTTCCATTATAAATCAGAGTAAACTGTGACTCTGCAGTATTAATTCTTTAATCTGTTTACATATCACATTAATACATTTGAAGTATGAATAACTGACAGCTCCTCCTGCTTAGCCAGTTCACCAATATAAATCTAATTAAAAGGGTAGGATACTTTGATTCTTACTGGAACCCTATGTACTCATCTCACTGTAATGTGAAGAATGATTATAGCTGAATTAAAGGGAGCTCAGGAAGTACATTTTTATAAACAGGAAACATGCTTCAAATAAGAACTTAAGGTTAATTTAAATAATATAGCAGGGATACAAAATGAGGCAAGTTATAATAGAGTTAAAAGTATAGTCAAGAAAGAAGTTAATCTTTTAAATAAATGTTCTTCATGTAAACATTACAGGGCCTTTCAAATGTTCATTTAAACATTTATATTCTATCAACTTTTTTAGGCTAAGTGCATTACATTGTAAAAATTAGTTAAAGATAATAGACAAAAATAAAACTTAAAAACAAGACATCATAAAATACATATGTTAGTTGATAAACAACCACTGAAAATCAAACTCTTTTTAATGGGTGCTCTCGATCTGTGTGGCTTCTCTTATCCATGTGGCTACCCATCAGACTATACCTTTTTCTACTGTCTTAAGTTTCTACTACTTTAGCTTTCCTTTATTACAGTGGCATTCTTTTCTTATTTGATGTATACAACCATGTTGCTGCCTTAGGAAAGGCAGTATATTAAATCCAATAAACCATAAGCCACTGCATCTTTCAAATACATAGAAACATAAACATAGAAATAGACGGCAGATAAGGGCCCACGGCCCATCCAGTCTGCCCACCTTAATGTCCCTCCCCTACCTTTGCCCTGTGAATAGATCCCATGTGCCGATCCCATTTTGCCTTAAAATCAGGCACGCTGCTGGCCTCAATCACCTGTAGTGGAAGACTATTCCAGCGAAATTCTTTTTCAGTGAAAAAGAATTTCCTGGTGTCACCTCGTAGTTTCCCGCCCCTGATTTTCAACGGATGCCCTCTTGTTGTCGTGGGACCCTTGAAAAAGAAGATATCTTCCTCCGCCTCGATGCGGCCCGTAAGATACTTGAACGTCTCGATCATGTCTCCCCTCTCTCTGCGCTCCTCGAGCGAGTATAGCTGTAATTTGTCAAGCCGTTTTTCATATGGTAGATCCTTGAGTCCCGAGAACATCCGGGTGGCCATTCTTTGCACCGACTCCAGTCTCAGCACATCCTTGCGATAATGCGGCCTCCAGAATTGCACACAGTATTCCAGGTGGGGCCTCACCATGGATCTATACAATGGCATAATACTTTGGGAACTCACAGGCCTAGATTCTCAAAAATCTGCGTAAATAACCGACAGGCTGCTGTCACAGCTATTACAGTAGCGATTTAAAATAAGTAAGTCATTCTCCAAAAAACGGTCATGCAAATGAGATTGTCAGAGAGTAGTGAATATTTCCTAAATTTGCACGTGTCCATCGCTGGTAATAACGATGGGCACATGCACAGAATAAACACGCAAGAACCCCCCCCCCCCCCCAACTAACAACAAATTGAGCCACCAAAGTCAAGCAACCCTCCACCTGACAGCGGGAGAAATTCCCACTCTCCCACTGCCAAGCAACAACCCCCCCTCCCCCCAGCAGTGGGAGAGATGACCACGCTCTTCTGCCGCCAAGCAACAACCCCTCCGGCAGCAGAAGAGATTCCCACGCTCTCCTGCCACCAAGCAACAGCCTCCTGGCAACAGGAGAGATGCCCAATCTCTCCCGCAGTCAAGCAACACCCCCAACACTCCCTCAGCAGTGTTTTGATAAACTGCTGCTAAAATCAGCTGGAACCTATTTAGCGAGCACTTTAAAGACAGATTTTTGTTTTTAAGAATCTGACCCTTAGTTATGAAGCATCCCTGATTTAAATCATTGTCCTCAAGGGCCACCACCCAGTCAGGTTTTCCTCAATGAATATGCATGAGATCTGTTTGCATGCACTGTCTTTATTTTATGCAAATGGATCTCTTACATTTTTATTGTGGAAATCCTGAAAACCAGACTGAGTTGCAGCCTTAAGCAACATTGAGCACCCCTGATTTAAGCCATCACTGTTATTTTGTATTTGATCTATTTTTCTACTGCAGTGCTTCTCAACCCAGTCCTTGGGACACTCAGCCAGTCAGGTTTTTAGGATATCCACAATGAATATGCAAGAGAAATTTGTATACCAAGGAGGCAGTGCATGCAGATTTTTCTTGTGCATATTCGTTGTGGATGTCTTGAAACCAGACTGGGTTGGAAATCACTGCTCTACTGAACCTTGGCTTTCTCACGTGGTCTCTTACATTTTTCATATTCTGCTGTCCAAATATAATACAATTAAAAATGCATTATAAGAACAATTATAGCAATATTCACAGAGCAATTAAGAATAAGGAAATCAAGCTTGAAGCCAGCAGAGAAGAGCTAAGAGAGTGCTAAGAGAGGGTAGATGCAAGAAGAGCTCGATTAGCCAAAATGCAGCAGAGAGGCTCTTTTGCAATGAAAAGGGCAATGTAAAAGTGCAGAGAAAATCTGAACAAGCTAAATCATTGGAAGAAAGTGATCAAGGATAAAGGAAGAATATTATTGGTAAATAGTACATCATTCACAATATTTTACATCTCAGACAATTAGTGTAAGCAAAATTGGAACCACTATTGCCCTGAAAATATATTGGCTACTGTGTGTGTTATTGTTATCTTAAAAGAAATATTCCTTTCTTTTTTTTCTTTTTCCACTTGCCATTCACAATCAGGACAGAAACAATGTGGTGAGTCTTTGTCTCTGTTTGTTCATATTGTGTTGCATTGCATTGCTTGGTGTGCAGTACCATCTTTGCTGCTCATTTTGTTATCTAGCTCTTGTATTCTGCCAGCTCTCACCAACAGTAGTTCAAAATGGATAACAAAAGAATACAACAGAATATCCATCAAATACTGTATGTCAGCACAGACATCAGATAATAAGAATCTATTAAATAAGTTTTTAAATTTTTAGAGAAGGAAAGATATGAAGACGAAGCTCGTAACTCAGATGAGAGAGCTAAAAATAAACTGCTTGATACTGGGAAGAGTGTGTTAATATTTTTTTATACCTGACCCCAGAGAACAAGGGGAAAATTGAAAGGATATCTAGCACCAAAGTAACTATAAAGTAAGGGGAAATTGAATAACCCCAACAAGATGTCTTTTTTCAACATAAAGTGTGTAGATCAAAGGACTCAGGCACTGCACACTGCAAATAAAATCAATACAAAAAGCTTATCTTTCCGGATTCCTGATGTAGCATAGCAAAACACAGACTGTGTTGGAGCCGTGAACTGACCTTTTCAAATAAGTGGTCTACTGTTAAACAGCTTTTGTAGAGCCATAACATTTGCTACTCCAGTAGAAGCAAGATTCCTTGCTCCATGCAATGTGTTATGATTAAAATTCAAGCACCTTTCCAATGACATTGTACCACTGCTGTGGCGCCTTGCTGAAGAGCTTATGAGCACATTTAAATATTTAAAAACCTTTAAATGTTACATGATGATATTATTTGAGAAACTTGCCAAGTATTGATGAGAAGGGAGTTTTCTGTGTTTTGTTCTATTTTGAAAGTTTTCCCCCTCGAGTGGACTGTAATTCAAAATTCCTGGTCTGTTTGGATCAAACTTGCATCCATCTTTGGCATTAATTTAACATTCAATTTTTCTGCTTTCTTCTCAAAATCTACTTTTTCCATGTCTTCCCTTCCTATCTCTCTTTCCTTCCCTCCCTATTTCCATGGTTTGACATCTCTCTCCTTCCTTTCTCTCTCTCCCTCTTTCCTTCCTTTCCCTTAGTGTGACATCTGTCTCCTTCCCTCCCCCTCATGCCCTGGCATCTCTCCCTCCCCCTCCATGGTCTAGTATCTCCTTTCCCTCCCTCGCATGGACTTGGCATCTTTCGTTCCTCTCCTCTCCTTTGTCTTCCTTCTCCCTCCTTCCCTCTCTCTCCCCAATTGGGTGCAGCAGCATTATTTCTCTTCTCCTATCCCTGTCTTACACACCTGTCGGCAGCGCAGCATTCACAACTTGCTGCTTTTGCTTGCTTCGGGCCTTCCTCGCTGCCAGGTACCACCTACTTTCTGTGTCCATGGATGAAGGCCCAAAGCAAGCAAGCAAGAGCAACGAGTTGTAAGTCTCTCTCTCTTCTGTGCCTCCCTCTGGTGAGTGTTTGGTTTCTGGCCGGCTCCTTTGCTGAAGTCGTTTTTCCGTTCAAAGCTGCGGGTAGTGGCTCCTCATGTGATCTGCGCCTGCATCAGAAGCTTTCTGTCTAGAGAGGCTTCCAATACAGGAGCCGCCGCCCACGACTTTGAACGGAAAAACGACTGCAGCAAGGGAGCTGGCCAGAAACTAAACACTCGATCATTGCGTCCAGACCATGGGCCACAAAATAGTACCTGGCGAGCCGCGTGTTTGAGACCACTGGCATAGAGGGAGGGAGAGAAGATCTCTGCCACAGGTGTTGGAGGAAGGGGAGGGAGAGAGCGGATTGCTCTGCTGCTGTGGGGTGTTGGAGAGAGGGGAGGGACACAGGATTGACAGTAGGTTGTGTATATAAATCAACCTTGGAGTTTTAGGGCTTTTTTTTTAACCCTAAATTTCTTGACTTAAGAGTATGTGGTTTTTTTGTGTGTTTTAACAGTAACTACTGCAGAGTTTTCTAAACATTCCTGTTTATTTTCTAGGGGAAAAGTTTGATTACTTTTACTATTTTCTAGCTGTGCTGACTCCATATTGCTTGTTTTGTAATGCACATAAAAATAACATAGCCAAAGTGGATTTTGACCTGTACTTCTGTGATGTTTTGTGAGCCAGTGGCATAGCAAGGTAAGTGTGCATCTGGGGCAGCTTCGCCCAGCATCACCATGCCGTGTGCCTCCCTGATGCACCTTTCTCTGTGGCCATTCCAGAACTCTTCAAATTTTCACTGACCACAAACAGCATCTCTTACCTGCTGCTTTTGCCTGCATGATCCTTCTTCCTGTCATTTCCAAGTCCATGCAAACAGGAAGTGACGGAGGGAGGGATGAAGCCTTCATATGCAGCAGGTAAGAGATGCTGTTTGTGGCCAGCGAAGATTTGAAGAGATACAGGGGGAGAGGAGAGGTGCCAGCATCCCCACCAAGGTGGCTCCCAGGATTGCCTGCTCCCTCTTACTGCACCAGTGTTGTGAGCAGCTAATTATTAATCTAAATAAGTGATATTAATAGCCCTGATTGTCATAATGATCATTTCCCACATGAATAGCTATTGCAATATTGTATCAGTAGGGATAGATGTGCTTATCCAAACTATGCATAAGTAATAAGAGGAAGTAGCATCGAGATGTTTCCTGTTTTTTATTAACTTATAAAACTGATTAAGGACAAGCATAATAAACTGTAGATGCTTACTAAAATAGGGAAAAGGAGTCCAGAAGCTGGTCTACACTGTGGACGTTATACCAGCCTAATGTACAATACAGAATAAAAAAGCACATTGATGTCACATTGATGCTCTGAAAAATTACAATCAAGAAAAATACATTTCTCAAATTATTTTCTAAAATATAAACTTCACTTTATTGTAATATCATTCCTCTGCTAACCAGTACTTGAAAACAATCGCTGCAGATTCCTTTCTTACAGTGGTGTAGGCAGACACCCATTTTTGGGTGGGTCTGAGCAAGAGTGGGTAGGCAAGAGTATTGAAAAGGGATAGAACTAAAGAATGGTGCAAAATGTGAAGGGTCTGCTATCAGCTGAGGAAAATAACAGGCAGCCAATGCCTGAATTTTACATGATGGTGGGCAGACCTGGTAAGGGGTGTGGACACTGCCTGAATGAACGCATGAACTGAAGGACAGCACTAGAAAAGAGAGCTGCAGAGTGTATTCACTTGTATACGTTTGTGTCTTTGGAGAGTCCCAAGTTCATGGATGGCCACCTGGGGAAGGAAGGTGTGGACCATGCATTCTACAGGTGTCAGGTCAGAACTGTCTTTCCCTGGACATCTGTTCCCTGCCTTGTGGCAGATGTCATGCTTTAGCTGCCTCCATTTACATTTTCGGTCCTCCACATCCCTGTTGTGGTGGACTCTTGAGTATGGCTTGCATATGGAAGTCCACTCTTTGCCTTTGATAGTCATTCAGCATTCGTGGCTTTCAATTTTTACACTTAGAATCTTATTGTAGATTTTTTTTTTTCTATTCACATCTTTTAAGTTTGTAACTCTGGGATGGAAAATGATCCCGCTGCAACTATTAAGCTTACATTTTAAAATTTTTGAATGGGAACATACCACTTCCAATACAAAGTACTACCATTTGGACTGGTGGCAGCACTGAGAGTATTCACAAAATGCTTGGGTGTTGTAGCTTCAACCATCCGCTCATCAGCTTTCATATGTTCCCTTACCTGGACGACTGATTAATCAAGGCCTCATCACCTCAACAAGCTCACCAGGCCATCAATTTGACAATTTGCCGTTTAGAACTTCTGGGATTTGCAGTCAACTACCAGAAAACCCATCTTCAACCTACTCAAACTTTTAGAGTTCATTGGAGCATTTCAAGACATGACTCTGGCACAAGCCTTTTTGCTAATTCAATACGTTTAGATGTTTTCACACTATCTGCACCAGTGTCAGCCATCATTGAAGCTTCTAGATAACCTTCCACTCAGCACTGCTATCATTTCAAGTGGACTCACTTCATATTCTGGTGTAATCTCACCAGATTCAATCACTTGTTCTCTCCAATCAGTTCTAGACTACCTTCTACACTTTTCCAATTCCAATTTCAAAACTACTTTGGTCAGAGTTCATCTCGGTGTTTTTAGTGCTTTTCAAACACCATTGGACAAAATGCCATTGTCTGTATATCCTTTGGTTTCTAGATTCATGAAAGGCCTTTACCATACCAAGCCCCTTCTCAAGCCGCCGCCTTTGACTTGAGACCTTAACCCTCAGAAACAAAATGTGTTTCAATGGCTCTTATGACAGATCTGCATCGCCAAATACTTGTCATTTTGGCACTGTTGCTCTTGTTCAACATCAAGTTACTTAAAGCAGCTGTTTCACCATCTTCCAATTAAAGGATTAATGTTATACTTTCTACTCTAATGAAGCTTCCATTTGAACCACTCTTGACTTCATCCCTCAAGCATCTCACTTGGAAAGTAGTCTTCCTCATATCTCTCACATCTGCATGTCGAGTCAATGAACTTCAAGTCAGTTGGACTATTGCAATATTTATTTTGCAGGTACTCAAAAAAAATCTTTCTAGATTGTGTATCATTCAGAATGTAGCTGTGCGACCTTTTTTTTGTTTGAAAAAGTTAGACTGTTACTCCATTTTTCCATGAGCTGCACTGGCTGCCTGTTGAGGCTCATGTGAAATTTAAGTTCGGATATATTTGTTATAAAGTCTCAACTGGTCTAGTACCCAACTATCTTATAGATTCATTAATTTTTGCTAATTCAATGTGTTCCTGAAGTTCACACGCTTTTTTCGTTTTTCTGTCAGTTAAAGGTTGCCAATTTTAAAAAGTACCTTCAACGTCTTTTTTTCCTATCAAGCAACTTCTTGGGATAAGGACCTTAAGTTAATGATATTGACCTCTGCTTTTTAATATTTTTGGAAACAATTGAAAACATATTTGTTTTCTAAATTTTTAGGGAACTGAAATATTTTATTCAACTGCTTGTCTATTTAATTTTTGTAAACCGCATAGAACTTAACGGTAATGCGATATAGAAATCGATTTTTGTGTTGTTATATGTCTTATGTCAGATCCACCTTATGCAATATTCTACCACAATAGATTGGTTCTCCACATACATCCAAAGTTCCTCCTAAAAATCATCTTTGAATTTTATCTGACCCAGTCTATAGTTTTCCTGTCTTCTTTTCAAGACCACATTCTCTCCCTGGTGAATCTACATTCCAGACATTAGACTGTAAACATGCTCTGGCTTATTACTTGGATTGGACCAAACCTCACAAAACTTCCTCTCAACTGTTCCTGTCATTCGATCCAAACAGGCTTGGAGCACCTATGACCAAAAGAACCATCTCCACATGGCTGGCGAATTGTACCTCCTTTTGCTGTGCTTGGGCCAGGCTAATGCCTGAAGGTTATGTCACTGCACATAAAGTTCAAGCATTGGCGACTTCAGTAGCTCATCTTTGTTCCACTTGAAGACATCTATAAAGCAGCCACCTGGTCCTCTATTCATACCTTCACATCCCACTATTGTTTGGAGAATCATTCCAGACAGGATAGTCGGTTCGGCCAAGCAGTTCTACAAAATTTATTCTCTACTTAGATGACAACTTCCCTCCAACCCTTTTGGTTTTGCCAGGCTCATGGTAGCTTTCAATAATCCTCTTCTCAGAAGCATGATATGGTAGGTAGGAAGTCCAATATGTGAGAATATGTTGCCTGCTTGTCCTTGGATAAAGCATAGTTACTCATCTGTAGCAGGTGTTATCCCAGGACAAGCAGGCAGCATATTCTTAACGTATGGGTGACGTCACCGACGGAGCCCCGGTACGGACACTTTTAACTAGAAAGTTCTAGTTGGCCGCACCACGCATGCGCGGGTGCCTTCCCGCTCGACGGAGGAGAGCGTGGTCCCCAGTTTCTTCGTTTCCGTGGAGCGAAGATGCATGTGCTTTCAACGGCTGTTGAAATCTCTGTTTTTGCCTTCCCGCTCGCGCTATTTTCTTCCTTTTTTTGTTCTTTTTCCTTCGGATTCGTTTTTCGTTCTATCTTGCAAAAAAAAAACCAAAACTTTGTTTTTTCTTTATTTTTCGGGCCGGCCCCGGCGGGGCCTGTTGCCACCATACAGGCCTCCGGTTTTGATTTTGCGGGGGCCGTGTTCCCCTTCATGCCCCCTCAGCCGGGCTTTAAGAAGTGCCAGCGGTGTGCACGCCGATATCTCTCACTGACCCGCACAATTGGTGCCTACAGTGCCTGGGTCCAGAGCATCGGGCTGACACCTGCACCCGCTGTGCTACTCTTAAAAAACGTACTTTGAAAAATAGACAGATCCAACAGAATATCCTTTTCGGTACCGGATCTGCCATGGAATTGGCCGTGCCGTCAACGGCGCCGCAAAAGTCGGCACCGACTACTTCGACGCCTGATCCTTCCTCGGGGTCGCTGGCACCAGGTAAGCCGGCTAAGAAGCCTTCCACTTCCCTTGAGCGCCCTCCTGCCACACCGGCGACGCCGGTTCTCCCAGCATCACGCCGACCCCGCAAACGCTCCGCCCCGATTTCGGTGAGTGCCTCGTCATCGGCATCCTCATCGCCGGGGCATGGAGCGGCACCTATGGTACCGACAAAGAAAAAAGCGGTACCGGTACCCCCTCTGGACGACCGCATTGCGGCCATACTCCAAAGCCAATTGCAAGAGCAACTGCAACAGCAACTCCAGCACTTGTTGCCCGCAATTTTGGCCCCACTCCTTCCTGTACCAGACCAGCCCGAGCCTCGCACCATACCGCCGGTGTCGACACCATCGGTACCGTTGAACACCTCCATGCCGGTACTCGCGGCTGAACCACTTAATCCTCCAGTACAAACACGCTCTGATGCCGACCCTCCCCGACATCGAGACCGACACCAGTCCCCCCGAGACCAGGACCGGCATCGATCTTCCTCCCCCGGTACCGTCTCGATGCGCTCTGGCAAATCTCTCTCTAAGACTCGCCACACTGAGCCGTCCGCACCACCGTCCAGTCCTGCGCACACCGACGTCAGGGACCCGGACTTATGGGAAGAATCCCCACCCGGTACCGATGATGAGGCTTCCTCAACGGACGAGGAACCATCGATGGTCGATACCAGTTCCAAACCTGAACAGTCCTCATTCACAAAATTTCTCAGGGAAATGTCGGCGGCTCTGTCGATCCCTTTGGAATCCGACTAAGAAGTCCCAGGCTTTCCTGGAAGCCCTGGACTTCGAACAATCTCCCAAAGAATTTTTAAAGTTACCCGTCCATGACATCTTACGGGAAACTTTTTACAAAAACTGGGAAAATCCTCTCACGGTACCGGGTGCCCCTCGAAAACTGGATAGTTTATACAGGGTCATTCCTATCCCGGGGTTTGACAAACCTCAACTACCCCATGAATCCCTTCTAGTGGAGTCCACCTTGAAGAAAACCCAGGGCTCCAGTGTTTATGCCTCCACCCCTCCTGGCAGAGAGGGCAGAACAATGGATAAATTTGGCAAGCGCCTTTATCAGAATTCCATGCTTGCCAACAGGGCTAATAATTACACCTTCCACTTCTCCTTCTATATGAAGCATTTGGTGCAACAACTCTCCTCCTTACAAAAGTACATCCCTGAGCGTAAGATCCCGGTTTTCCAACAACAAATCTCCAGTTTGCTCCAACTCCGGAAATTTATGGTGCGATCCATTTATGACTCTTTTGAGCTGACCTCTCGAGCATCTGCCATGGCTGTTGCCATGAGGCGCTTGGCCTGGCTGAGAGTTTCTGACCTTGACATTAATCACCAAGACCGCCTGGCTAACGCACCTAATCTTGGTGATGAACTATTCGGGGAGTCCCTGGACTCAACTACCCAGAAACTATCAGCACACGAGACCAGGTGGGATACCCTAATCAAACCTAAAAAGAAGACTCCACCTGCTCGCCCCTACAAACAGCAGACTTCCTACCAACGCAGGTTCTCGAGCAGACCTCTCAACCCGCCTCAGCAACAACAGCCTCGCTGGCCTCGTCAGCAGCACCAAACTCAGGCACGTTTACAGTCTCACCAACCTGCCAAGCCTCTCCCACAGTCGAAACCATCTCAGCCCTTTTGACTCTTTTCTCCAGGGCATAGCCAGTCTCCCGCCATTATTGCCTCTTCCTCAGCCGATAGGAGGCCGCCTTCAACTCTTCCTCAACCGTTGGGAGGTCATTACATCAGACCTGTGGGTCCTCAACATCATTCGCCACGGCTACTCTCTCAACTTCCAGACTCTTCCACCAGACAATCCTCCCATAGAGTCTGTTTCTCACTCCTCTCAATCCCCCCTCCTCCTGAGGGAGGTCCAATCCCTTCTTCTTCTCAATGCCATCGAAGAGGTACCCCCAGACCAAAGGGGTCAGGGATTCTTCTCCCGCTACTTCCTGGTTCCCAAGAAGACAGGAGACCTCCGTCCCATCCTCGATCTTCGGAACCTCAACAAGTGTCTGGTCAAGGAAAAATTCAGGATGCTCTCCCTTGCCACGCTTTACCCTCTTCTCTCTCATCACGACTGGCTATGTTCCCTAGACCTCAAAGAGGCCTACACTCACATTCCAATCCATCTGACTTCACGTCACTACCTCCGATTTCAGGTACAGCACCACCACTATCAGTACAAAGTGCTACCCTTTGGCCTCGCATCATCGCCCAGGGTGTTCACCAAGTGCCTTATTGTGGTGGCGGCCTTCCTCAGGTCTCACAACCTCCAGGTGTTCCCATACTTGGACGATTGGTTGGTGAAAGCTCCTACGTCTCCGCTTGTGCTACAAGCCACTCAACACACCATCTCTTTCCTCCATCTCCTGGGGTTCGAGATCAACTACCCCAAGTCACATCTCCTCCCCACACAGCGACTTCAGTTCATTGGTGCCGTCCTCGACACCACTCTGATGAGGGCGTTTCTTCCCTCAGACCGCCAACGAACCCTGCTCCATCTCTGCCGTCAGGTGCTCCTTTGTCGCTCTATTCCGGCTCGGCAAATGATGGTCCTCCTGGGCCACATGGCCTCGACAGTCCATGTGCTTCCTCTGGCACGACTCCACCTCAGGACACCTTAATGGACTCTAGCCAACCAATGGTCACAGCCCACGGATCCTCTTTCTCATCCCATCTCTGTGACATCGTCTCTTCAGCAATCTCTTCAATGGTGGTTGAACTCCTCAAATCTTTCCAGGGGTCTACTCTTTCATCTACCCCCTCACTCCATGATCATAACCACAGATGCCTCCCCCTATGCATGGGGAGCTCACATGGGAGATCTTCGCACCCAGGGACTCTGGACCCCTCAGGAGCGTCAACATCACATCAATTTCCTGGAACTCAGGGCCATGTTCTATGCTCTCAAGGCCTTCCAGCACCTTCTCTATCCTCAGGTTCTTCTCCTGTGCACAGACAACCAAGTCGCCATGTACTACATAAACAAGCAAGGCGGCACCGGATCTCCCCTCCTTTGTCAGGAGGCCATCCGCATCTGGACCTGGGCCACGGCCCGCAGTCTCTTCCTCAAGGCCGTCTATATCCAGGGCGAACAGAACTCCCTGGCCGACAACCTCAGCCGCATCCTTCAACCTCACGAGTGGACCTTGGATCCTCCCACACTCCACTCCATCTTTGCTCTCTGGGACACTCCTCAGGTGGACCTCTTTGCAGCTCCTCACAACCATCAGCTGCCCCAGTTCTGCTCCAGACTCTACTCTCCTCATCGTCTGACCCCGGATGCATTCCTGCTCGACTGGACGGATTGGTTCCTCTATGCCTTTCCTCCACTGCCTCTAATGTTGCGGACGCTATTCAAACTCCGCAGGGACAGAGCCACCATGATTCTCATCGCTCCTCGGTGGCCTTGCCAACACTTGTTCTCCCTCCTGCTCCAGCTCAGCTCCAGGGAGCCCATTCCTCTTCCTACTCTACTTACACAGCAGCATCAGTCTCTACTACATCCCAATCTGTCCTCGCTCCACCTGACAGCTTGGTTTCTCTCGGGCTGACCTCTCCAGAGAATCTGTCTCAGCCTGTCCATCATATTTTGGATGCCTCCAGGAAACCGGCCACCCTCCAATGTTACCATCAGAAGTGGACCCGGTTCTCCTCTTGGTGTCTACTTCATCATCACAATCCCACCTCATTGGCGGTGGCAACTGTACTGGACTATTTGCTTTCTCTCTCCGACACTGGCCTCAAGTCTACCTCAACCAGAGTCCACCTCAGTGCCATCACTGCGTTTCATGAGCCTGTCCTCGGAAAACCTCTCACGGCTCATCCCCTGGTTTCCCGGTTCATGAGAGGCCTCTTCAATGTCAAACCACCGCTGAAGCCTCCTCCATTCGTCTGGGACCTGAATGTGGTCCTCTCAGCCCTCATGAAACCTCCATTTGAGCCTCTTGCCACAACTTCACTCAAATTTCTGACATGGAAGGTGCTTTTCCTCATTGCCATCACCTCTGCCAGGAGGGTTAGTGAGCTGCATGCACTGGTTGCTGACCCACCTTTCACGGTTTTTCACCATGACAAGGTGGTTCTGCGTACCCATCCTAAATTCCTTCCCAAGGTAGTCTCGGATTTCCACCTCAACCAGTCCATTATATTGCCTGTCTTTTTCCCTAAACCCCACTCTCATCCTGGGGAACAGGCGTTACACACGCTGGACTGTAAACGTGCCCTGGCATACTACCTTGACCGTACCAGAACTCACCGCACGTCACCTCAGCTCTTTCTGTCCTTCGACCCTAACCGTTTAGGTCGTCTTGTCTCTAAACGAACGCTTTCCAACTGGCTTGCTGCCTGCATTGCGTTCTCTTATGCTCGGGCCGGTCTCTCACTGGAAGGTGCTGTCACGGCCCACAGGGTCAGAGCTATGGCTGCTTCTGTGGCTTTCCTCCGCTCCACGCCCATCGAGGAGATCTGCAAAGCTGCCACTTGGTCCTCAGTTCACACATTCACTACTCACTACTGTCTGGATGCCTTCTCCAGACGGGATGGGCACTTCGGCCAATCTGTGTTACAAAATCTATTTTCCTAATGGCCAACCATCCCTCCTCCCTCTCTGTTAGCTTGGAGGTCACCCATACGTTAAGAATATGCTGCCTGCTTGTCCTGGGATAAAGCACAGTTATTTACCGTAACAGGTGTTATCCAGGGACAGCAGGCAGATATTCTTACGACCCACCCACCTCCCCAGGTTGGCTTTTTAGCTGGCTTATCTTAACTGGGGACCACGCTCTCCTCCGTCGAGCGGGAAGGCACCCACGCATGCGCGGTGCGGCCAACTAGAACTTTCTAGTTAAAAGTGTCCGTACCGGGGCTCCGTCGGTGACGTCACCCATACGTTAAGAATATCTGCCTGCTGTCCCTGGATAACACCTGTTACGGTAAGTAACTGTACTTTATCTGAGGACAACAGACAGATGTTCTCACAACACTCCTTCCTCCCCTAGTTGGCTTCTTAGTGAGAAGGCATCAGCATGTGTGCGGTACAGGCGGTCATTAAGCGACAGTGCACTTTTTGACTGTCCATGATGGGTTCTGTGGATGACATCACCCTCCTCAGATAACACATGCTACAGGTGAGTAACTGTGCTTCACTATTGGTTTTAAAATAAATTTGCATTTTGGATACCTAGTTAGGATATGGTTATAATTTTGTGACTGATGATTTTATATGATTGCATAGGACAGTGTGTCTTACCCTTAAATTTGTCAAGTTATCTTTTTTTCTTTACAGAATATTAACCAAAAGCCTGTCATACTGAGAAAGCGACGGCAAAGAATAAAAATAGAGTCAAACTGGGATCTCTTCTATTACAAGTAAGGGTTTGGCATACATTTTTATTGATGTGCATTCTATGGATTAATAATGTGTTTAATTATTCTGGCATTTGACTATTAAAAATACCTTTGCATAGATTTATAAGCTTTATATGAAAAAAATAAATACTAATTCTGCTCATAAGACACCTCTGAAATGTTTGGTCTGTCATTAATCTCCATTTTGAGAGGGGAGTACTGATTTTCAAACTAGAGAGAAAAAGGAATAATAGAGACAAAAGGAAGCAGTTTCTATGATTTGAAGGAGTAGAATAATACACTTAGGCATCCCATCTGTTTTGTCAAATGAAATACAGGGTCTGAGATTGAATGAATGAGGAAGAGTAGAGATTGATGATAGTAAGGTGCTGGTCACTGATGTATTTTATTGTCTAGATTATTTTGTAGGTATGTTTGTCGTTGATTCGACTTGTCTGTTATATGTAATTTTACATTTTTGTATGTGAGTGTGTAACTCGCCCTGGATAAGGGTGGGGTATAAATAAATAATACAAATAAACAAGTTACGACTTCCTTATCAGTATTTTCACATGCTTGAGTGGTTACTAAAGAACAAGTAGAAACTAGAATATTCTAAACAGAGTTAGTTCTATTAACACACATACTTTTTTGCTTCACAGCTTCTCTGCTGACTATCATGCAGCTAAGGAACCCCAGCACCTACCTAGTCATTTCTAGTTTTATCAGATGGTTATACTTTTCCTTATTCCTTCCTGAGTTTCTCCTCATTTTCTATTTTGCTCCCATTAATTTTCTTCACCTATCATCATCTCCATCCCCACTTTTCTATCCCCTATTCCTTTTTGCCTTCTCTGTATTATATTCTGATTCAATTTAATTCAATTTAATTTTTTAAACTTAATATTCCACTATTTGCAATACCTCATGGAGTATTAGAGGTAAAAAGCATAATGAACAGCTTAGTCATAAATGACCACAACAAATTGCAGAACATTAAAATCCAAAAACAATAACCATCTACCCTCATTTAAAATACTCTTCAAACAATATTGCCTTGAACAATTTCCTTTTTTTAAAATTAAGCGTTTTCAATATTTACGATGAAAATTGCCAGAAAATATTTTTCAAAAATAATCAAATCCACATTGTCACAAACAAGTCCATGTTAAAAAGGGACAAGCGAAAGTGCAGAGATGCTAAATTATATAATATTAATAAAACATTCCTGTAGGTATATGCTAAACAATTTGAGCTATTACACAGTAACATTTATGTTTAAAACGATTTTATTAGGTTTTGTACATAAACAGAACAATATCAGCCAGGTCATCAAGCAAGTTACCTAAACATCACTACAGTACTCAATGTCCCCCCTCCAACCCCCATCCCCTCCCATACCTCCCACCCTCCCGCCCACCCATGGGAACAGCCTCTAGGAAAGTTAGGTCAATTTAACAATCTACTACGTACAACCGGTGTTAGCGTAGAACAGAAAGGCACCCAGCAGCGTAGGTACATTAAACCAGCCTTAGAGTTCATATCAGCAATGGCTAATCTTTCATAACCTGCCAACTGGATCATTTGTGTGCGCCACTGGGAAACCGTTGGCGTGTGGGGAGACAACCAGCATTGGAGAATAGTTTTAAGTCCGATGAAGATGGTCTTTCTAGCAAACGCCGCGGCACCTGGGCGAATGGGCTGCATGGTAAGTTTTAGCGTGAAGAGGTATGTATTAGTAGGTATCCAAACACATTTCCAGATAGATTGTACATGCAAGCAGATACGTTTCCAGTACGCTTGTATGCCCGGACAATGCCAAAACACATGACCCAAGGAAGCTCTCGGGGCTGTACATTTCAAGCAACAATCGGTAGGACTGACATGAGCCCGAAACGCCCGGACAGGAGCAAAATAGGCCCGGACCAGGAACTTGTAGTAACGTTCCTTTTCTGCTACTGATAGTTGTAGTTTCATTCCCATAGAAAAGCTCCTTTTTAGCATGTCCTCCGAAATAGTAATCTGTAAGTCTTGTGTCCATTGAGAGGCCAAAAAAGCATAGTCCAAGTCCCCAGCCAATTCTTGCAGAAATCTGTGGTGGAAACGTAGTGGTATGGGTTCCTGAGCCGAGAGGCAAAAGGCTTCCGACAATCTATCTCGAATAGGTCCAGTCAAGGCCATGTCTGACAAGGTACTGACATAATGATGTAGCTGTTTATATTGGAACCAGTCTACAGGCTTCATTACAGAAGAATCACATAACATTTGGAAAGATTGTAATTGTCCGTTGGATTGCAATACATGAAACAAATAAAATAGACCCCTCCCATTCCACCAGGCCTGGGCTCCCAGATCCATACCCGGGGGAAAGTCCCCATTACCCGCTACCGGGAGATAAGGTGTCATATCAGGTCTAACAGTTAAACGCTTGCAAAGAGTCCTCCATAGCCTACGTAGGGGAAGTAGGAACACATCACCATAGGTATTGACTCGTTTAGGAAGGCACTTAACATGCAACATATAACTGAAATGATATGGTACATGTGCCAAACACTCCACTTCTGTAGCCGTAAAATGGGATGTTTCACAGAACCAATCATTTAAGTGCCGTAACAAACAAGCCTCATTAAACCGTCCTAAGTGTAAAAGACCTAGACCACCCTGAGAGATTGGTAGAGATAAATTGCGTAGGGTGATCCGGGATTTCCTGCCCCCCCATAAAAATCGAGATAGCGCACGATGATGAAGCCGGATGTGTTTGCTCAACAAAAAAAGTGGCAATGTTTGTAGGACATATAGCCATTGCGGAATCATCATCATGTTGTATAGAGCAATCCTGCCCATTAGTGTCAAGGGATAGGATCTCCAGGCCTGCAACCGTTTTTTAGTTTGGATAAGCAGGGGTGTAACATTAAGTGAATACAGCATGTTTAAGTCTCTCGGTATGTGGATACCTAAGTATCTAATAGACGACGGGGCCCAAACTAGAGGAAAGGGTCCGGGCCACGTGTCGCAAAGCGAGGATTGTAAAGAAAGTACTAGTGATTTTTGTTTGTTTAATGTTAGCCCAGAATATAAATGGAATTCATCCAAAATCTCCAATGCCCTTTTCAGGGAACTATGCGGTTGAGCTAGTGTAAGTAATATGTCATCTGCAAATGCCAGCACTCGTATTTGAGAGGAGCCCTCCGGCAGCCCTACCAAAACATCGTCTTTCAATATGGTTCTTATTAGTGGGTCCAGATAAAGAAGGAACAGTAGTGGGGATAACGGACAACCCTGACGGGTGCCCCTGCCAATGTTAAAGGGTTGTGTCAGAACACCATTAATCAGAAGGGAAGCTTGGGGGGAAGAGTATAACGCCCTTAAGGAAGACCCAAACCAACCCCCCACTCCCATGTAGTCTAATACTTCAAATAAGTATGTCCAATTCACCTGGTCGAAAGCCTTTGCAGCATCTAAACTGACCAGTATGCCCGGGTTTGCCGCATGTTGAGCTCTGGACATTGCCAACAACACCCTTCTGACATTCACTACCGAATGACGGCCCTGGACAAATCCAGCCTGGGCCTGGGATATCACTTGCGGTAAGAGAGGGGTCAGTCGATTAGCCAGCAGACGAGCCAATATTTTTATATCGACATTCAGGAGGGATATCGGTCGGTAGGAGTCAACTTCGTCATTGGGTTTGCCCGGTTTAGGGATTAAAGTTATGGTTGCCGTGTTAGAATGGGATGGAAAGTATCCTTTCTCCAATGCCACTACATAATATCCCAGTAGGGACTCACACACCTGCACTGACATCAATTTGTAGAATTCCGTGGAAAACCCATCTGGCCCCGGGGCAGTGTGAGATCTTAACTGTTTAATTGCTTTTTGTATCTCTATGCCTTGAAACGGTCTATTCAATATTGATCTCTGCAGGTCCGTGAATCTAGGCATACCCGCATCTTCCAAATAATCTAGGGCATCAGGACCCAGAGATGCAGGAGGGCTAGCATAGAAGTTAGAGAAATGTTGATAAAACGTCTCAGCTATGTCAGTTGGTTTAGTATGGTAAGTGTGTGTCCCTGTTTTTACTCGGGAAATATAGCGATCTTCCTGCCAATTCTTTGTCAACGTGGCTAACAACCTGCCGGTTTTATTTCCATAACGGTAAAACCTATATTTTCTGTAAAACAACGAGCGTTTGACCCTTTCATGTAGCAATGCATTCAAAGCTACCTGTGCTGAGTGCAGGTCCTCACGTAACAGACGAGACGGATTTTGAATATATTGGGCTTTCAATTTAGTATATCGCTTCTCTAGCCGAAGAATACCTTGAGCGATTCTTTTGCGGCGGGCTGATACAAAAGAGATTATCCCCCCTCTAAGTACTGCCTTAGCCGTGTCCCAAAATAGATCTGGGGTGTGTATGTGTTGCCCATTGGTTTTCAAAAAATCTTCCCAGCAAGAGTGTAAATATGTTTGGAAAGAAGGATCTTCTGCCAGGTAAGAGGGAAATCTCCACCGGAAGCTCCCCAAGGGGGGAGCAGTCCAGGATAAATCTAACCAAATAGGACAATGATCGGATATAGCCAATGGTCCAATCGTCGCCTCTATTACTCGAGAGAACAAGGACTCAGTTATCAATATATAGTCTAAACGCGAAAAGGTTCCATGAGCACGGGATTGATGTGTGTAGTCTCGTTCAAACGGGTGAAGCAGACGCCAAGGGTCTACCACACCCAGTGATTTACACAGGAAGGGCAGTCCCCTGGTGTCGGTTGCAGCTGGAGATCCAGACACTCTAGTGCGATCAAGGGAGGCATCCAGGACTTGATTGAAGTCCCCAACCAGCAAAAGGGGAACTGAAGTATCTCTAAGTCCTAGTGTAATCAACGAATTAATATACGTAGTAGAGTAATCGTTCGGCCCATATGTGATCAGGAGTCGGAAGTCAGTACCTTGCAAGGAAATGTGTAATAGTAGCGACCTACCCTCAGCGTCCTTGTGACAGGAGGTGACTACACATTTTAAACCTTTTCGAATCAGCAAGCAAACTCCTGCCCTTTTGCCTGTTGAGGAAGCATGAAAAACAGATCCTACCCATCCCCGCTTCAGCTTTTCATGTTCTCCAGCAGTCAATTTAGTCTCCTGCAAACAGGCCAAGTCCACCTTGAGGCGTTTTAAATGTTGTAAGATTTTGGACCTCTTTACAGGAGATGTTATACCGGCCACATTCCAAGAGATAATTCGGAGTGTATTATCTCCTATGTATACCCCCTACAAATTGTATGGTGACAGTAAGATTCCAAATCCACGCCCGGGAGCCCAGCCTCCCCCAAGCGTACATCACAAAGAACCAAGCAGCTTGCATCAAAAGCAATAGTAAACATATCATAGAAATATTGAAACTGACCCCTGAAAAACACAGAACTGAAACATGTTCTCCCCACCTAGGCTGTTCCCATCCCCTCCCCACTAATCCAACCCCTCCCCCCACATCCCCAATTTTCCCAAGTAGCATATCCCGAAGGTATATGCAAGAGGTCCGAGGAGACACCTACGGGACCCCAATCCATCAAACAAACTAGAATAATGTCACAGAAATGAAAGCCTCAACATAACATTTTTCAACCTAGAATCCTTAAAGTTCGTTCTAGCTTTAACCCAATACAGTTACGTGTCAGGATCGTCAAGGTGGGTCGCCCGAAGTACCCAGCCGGGTGTTGATGAAGTCAGCCGCGTCTGGAGCCTCTGTAAAGGAATGCCAAGTACTTGCGTGCAGTATTTTCAGGGTAGCTGGATAGAGAAATAGAAAACGCTGTTTAAGTTCCTCCAGGCGTTTACAAAGTGGATAAAATCCTTTTCTCTTTTCAGTAAGGGTCGCCGAGTAATCTTGGCTTATGCGAATAGTTGATCCTCGCATCTTTAAGGCATCCTTTTTCACCCGGTATTGGTGTAAGATTGCTGTCTTGTGTCTGTAGTTCAGGAATTTTGCTATCACCACTCTCGGTCTGTCATCCTGAGCAGGCCTCCTCCCCAAACGGTGGGCCCTTTCCAGGCACAAAGTGCCGGATTCAGCAGCCTCCGGGAATTCCAGCTCAAGCCAGCCCTCCAGTTCCGCCGGCAAGTCTGCATCAGAAATCAGTTCAGGGATCCCCAAAAACCTCAAATTGCTTCTTCTGGACCTATTTTCCAGGTCATCAAGTTTTTCAGCCTGTTTATGCACCGTTTCTTGCAGAGTGGCTATATCCATTTCATGAGAGTTCAAGGTATCCTCCGATGCAGACACCCGGTGCTCCAGTTCAGCTGTGCGGGCTGTGGTGTCTGTTAAAAGTTGCTCCATTCGGGTCATTTTGGCCGTCAGCGCCTCCAGTTGCGGTCCCAGCGCTTGGGCCACCGCCGCTTTGAGTTCAGACAGCGCCGTGTCCGTGAACTCCGATACGGCCGTCCCCGATGCGGCCGCCATTTTGAGCGCGCCTGGAGGTATTTTTTGTTTTCCGGTTTTTGTTGTTTTAGATCGCTGCGGTTCCTGCGATCGAGTTAAATAATGCTCCATCGATGCCCGATGCTGGGCATCTCCAGGGGACCCGGCCAGGATGAAAAGGAAGGCGGTGAGGCTTGTAAGGTCGGATTGGGGCCCGGAGCCGGTGCGAGGCACGTCCTCACCGGCTCATAGCGTCACGTGACCTCCACACAGTAACATTTATTTAGCTAGCTTGTCGCTTCCAAGAGTGTTAGAATAGCTCCAGAGTATGCTTAATGCGCCTGTTAACAGTGGATGAGGTATTTTGGGCCATCCAAGGTGGAGTGCTACTTAAAGCACCTGGTTCTGTTCAATGATATCTAGAGCTTTATAAATTACTGAAAGAGGAGGTGTCCCCTCTTTTGGCAAATATTTTCAACAAGTTTGTTCGCCTAGGGCAGTGGTTGGCAAACCGCGGCTCGCGAGCTGCATGCAGCTCTTTAGCCACTTGAGTGCGGCTCTGCTAGAGAATGACATGGTGACTGACCTTGTCTCCTGCTGTTAAGGGAGGGAATGCGCGTGGTCATCTCCCTCACCTTACATGGCGATTTTAATATTTTTTTTGTCTTCCAGCTGCCTGAACCGGCTTTCATCAAGTCGCGTGTGGCTGCCGAAACTTCTCCTCTGACGCAACTGGAAACAGGAAGTTGCATCAGAGGAGAAGTTTTGGCAGCCACACGTGACTTGATGAAAGCTGGCTCGGGCAGCTGGAAGACAAAAGAAAAGAAGAAAATCGCCACAAAGGTAAGGGGGAGGGAGGGAGGGAAGTTGCTGAAAGACATCTAAGTAATCCTTGCAGGCTTGATTGTTCAGATTTCACCACTTTTCTATAGCACCCGACTGTCCCTCCTAGTCCCATACATTTATTGTATTTCTACTTAGTGTTCAGGAAACCCGGCGGCCCTGGTATGCTTGTGGGGTGAGGGAGTGGAAAGAGGAAAGGAGGAGCAACATCGGTCCCACTGCCAAACATGCAGAGAAAATTGTGAACCCCTCCTTTCATATTGGACAATATTTCCCGCCCATCATACTGATCGGCTGCTTTTAAATGGCATTTGCCATATTCTCTTCAACTGAAATTTGAACTGCAAACTGCCCCTTGACCCCCCTTATATTCTCCCTCCTTTCTGCACTCTCCTGTACTTAAGTTGCTGTATAGTCTACTGTCCAAAATGTTTTCCATTGTGAATATTGACTTGTAACCCGTTCTGAGATACTGGGAGGACAGGATAGAAATCTAAATAAATAAATAAATATCTGGTTTTATTTAATGTTAGTAGCTAGTTTAAACTGACTCCTAAAAACATGGTTCTTGAAAGAAGTTTGGCTCTCAAAAGAAATCTTAATCGTTGTACTGCTAATCTTTGGCTCTTTTGATTAATGAGTTTGCTGACCACTGACCTAGGGTGTATCCCGGATGCATTCAATATGGCCCAATTTATTATTATCAAAACCTAATAAAGATCCAGAATAGTCTTCCTCTTATCGCCAGATTTCTCTAGGGTGTGTAGAGACATTTGCCAAGATTTTGCCAATCATTTGGTCCATTGTTTGCTGTCATTACTTGTAACACCTCAAGTAGGATTTGTATGGGGTCGGAGAGCAACTAAGAAATTCTAGCCTCATTAGAATATATGGAGCTTCCCTATCTGATCAAGTTTCCTAGGATTTTATGTTGCAGTATTGTTACAATATGGACTTTTTTTCAAGAGGTGGTTCGGGTATTATATCATTCTCCCCAGAGTGAATGACATTTGGGTCATTCCATGTCAAGTGATTAGATTCTTGGAAAGTGCCCTGCATGACCATCACGGATTTTGATGAAACTTCATATGCAGAGTCCACCAAGTCTCAAACGAACTTTGGTAAAGTTTTAGTTTCGCCTGTGGAATATTTGTGGAGATATAGCCATTTGTTTGACCCCCATACCACAATGAAATACAGTACGACAATGACATTCTGACAACTTTGAGACACAATATCTCCCGAGCTGTGTTTCCAAAAAAACTGAAACTTAGCTACCCTGCACAACTTTTTGAGCTCTGTTCATTGCTACCAATAACAATTTTTGCCGAGCACTGATTGAATGCCTGAATTACAGTAAACTTGGCCGAAAAAATTAGTGCTCCAAAAAAAGTCAAAGTTTGACATTACTTAGCTCCCACAATAATTGAGTAATAAATGCGAAATTTGGCGCATAATGTCTCAGTACAACGTTGTTTTCAAAAGTACAATTTCAACCTCCAAGCTCTTTCCATTAGTTTACAAATTAAGTGTAAAGTTGCTAATTTGTGTAAAAAGGCCCAAAATAGGGTATTTTCAGCCTGCTTTTACAGAAAAATACCTTTTAGAAACTCTTTCAAATCAGTCTCATTAGAAAGAGCATATTTCAAACCCCCTAGAAAAGTGGACTTCATTTTTCAACGCAGGTTAACAATGGCTGAAAAAGGGGGACAAAGTTGGGAGATGTCACCATGGCAACGGCCTACGTTTCAACTTACAATTATGTCACTTTTCACACTGTTTTTCCCTGTTTATTATTACTCAAGCTTTGGGTACAATTATAGTGTTCTTAATTAATGATTATTCCTAACTAGAAATTGAGGTGATAATTTTGTTGCATGCAGATCACAAATTACAACTTGTTTTCTTTTTCAGGACAAGCAGGCATGATATTCTCACATGTGGGTGACGTCATCTACGGAGCCCCGATGCGGAAGCGTTTTCAAGCAAACTTGATTGAAGATTTAAGTTTGCTCTGCTGCTCCACGCATGCGTGCCTTCCTGCTCCACTAGGGGGCGCATCCCCTCATGGTCTCCAGTTCAAAATTTTCCGCTGAGCCTAGAAGTCGTGTTTTATCAGGCTCTGCCCCAACTGCCTTCTAGCACCGCAATTTTTTCTTATTTTTCTCGATTAAGTCGCTGTGCGCGAATTTTTCTTGTTTCAACTTGTTCCTGCTTTGTTTTTGACCGACCCAGAGGCTTCCGGGTCCCCATGGCCGCATGGCTACTCGAGCCGCGGCCAGTTTCGATTCTATGTCCCGGCCTTTGACCGGCTTTAAAAAGTGCACCCGGTGCGAGCGGCTTCTTTCCATCACAGACCCACATCGCCGGTGCATCCTCTGCCTGGGGGCCGCTCATCCAACCGACTCCTGCCCCCAGTGTGCTACTTTCCAGAACCGGGCCCTCCGCCGAAGAAAAGCCTGCATGGCGGATCTCTTCGCCGCCGACCAACCCTCTACCTCGGCCTCGGCCCCGGCCTTGACCTCGGCCCCGAATACCTCGGCATCGCCTCGAGACTCGAATCCGAAGTCCTCGGGACAACAGAAAGCCTCGGCTCCGGGTAAGTCTCCTCTTCCCTCTTCAGGTCCCGTAATAGCGAAGAAGCCAGCCTCGGGGACACCTGCGACGCATGGCGGAAGTCCCATGCTTACAGCCCCAGCGAAGCCCTCCAAGCCTTCGGGCCGTGCCTCCACCACACGGGAATACTCTGATACGAGGTCGCCCTGGTGGAGCGCACCGAGACAGTGGACATGCCCTCGATACTGTCCGTGCCCGTTTTCCAGGACCTACTCCGAGCGATGATCTCATCGGAGCTGTCCGCTGCAATGGCCCATCTACAACCGGCCTCGACCTCGACCCCGCATGTGCCAGACCAGCCTGAGCCTCACGTCGAGCCACCTCGGGGAAAAACGCGCAAGGTTCGCCGCATCCCAACCTCCTGGGACTCCTCCCCGAGACACTTGAGGCGCTCTCCCTCCACAGACCGCCGCGGGGCAAAATGTCGTGCTAAACCGACGGAAACCTCGAACCGCCGTACCTCCAAGAAGGCCCGGGGTTCTCCCACTCTACGAGGCCGTTCACCTACACCTCGTACAGGACCGCTGAGGGTGACGGAGCTATCACTCTCCAACCCGCGCATCCTCCGAACTCCCCCTCGGACCGGGGCTCTGATCCGAGGTTTCAGGCTTTCACCGAGGGAGTCCGGTTTGAGGTCACCGATTCGACATCGATCGGTACCCCGAACCCCGGCATCGTCTCCGAGGGGCTCCTCGAGACGTCGGACATCCACGACCCCGGAACACTTTCACAGTGCTTCCCCGGTCTCGGAGCGTGGATCGGAGCAGGAGCCTCGATACTCGAGGGAAGCCTCCCCATCCTTCTCCACCCAACGGAGGTCTCGTTCACCCCGCATGGGGCCTCGGGAACATCCCGCCCATCCTTCTCTTGCTTTGTCCAGGACATGGGCCACGCTTTGGACTTGGACCTTCTGTCCGACTCCAGATACTCTAAAGAGTACCTAGCGGAGCTGGATATGCCATCACTGCCCAGAGAGTCCCTTCGCTTACCGCCTAACCCGGTATTCCAACAGGCTTTCTTCAGGAACCTGGAGACCCCCTATATGGTCACAGCAGTACCCTCCAAAATGGAGGCCAAGTACCGTACAGTACCCTTCCCGGGATTTGAACAACCGCAGCTCTCCCACCAGTCGCTGTTAGTAGAATCCTCCTTGAAAAAGGCTCACCCCTCCAGGGTCTCAGCGGCGGTCCCCCCAGGCCGAGAAGGCCGAACCCTAGACAAGTTCGGCAGGAGACTATATCAAAATGTGATGATGGCATCTAGGGTGCAAAGCTACACTTTCACCTTCACATCCTATCTCAAACACCTCATTGGACTACTGAGAGCCTTTGAGACTGACTTACCGGCCTCCCGCCAAGGAGCGTTTAGCCTGCTTTCAGAGTCCCTCTCCAACCTACGCTTCCATCTATTCCACGCGGCCTACGATGGCTTCGAACTCTCCTCCAGAGAGGCAGCCTTTGCTATCGCCATGCGCTGACTAGCTTGGCTGCGCATGGTCGACATGGACCCCAACTTACAGGACCGGTTGGCTAACCTCCCCTGCGTGGGTAAAGAACTGTTCGATGACACTATCGAGGCGGCTACAAAACGCCTCTCCGAACACGAACGCTCGTTTGCCTCCCTCGTGCGGCAAAAGCCTAAACCGCCCGCGTCCAGGCCGTTCAGGGCCCCTCCGCACCGCTACCCACAAAAATCCACTCCTGCCTTCTCGCGGCCTCCGCCCAGGCGTCCGCAAGCCCACCATCGGGCTCTGCCCAAGTCCCAACCGCCTGCGATTACCAAACCATCTCCGTCCTTTTGACGGGATACGCGGAAGGGGGCGGGCCCCCTCCGCCATAGTCCCAGACCTCCTTCCCATCGGAGGTCGCCTCAAAGCCTTTTACCCTCGCTGGGAACAAGTCACGTCGGACGCTTGGGTCCTTGGCGTGATCTCATCAGGATACTCTCTCAACTTTCGGGCCATTCCTCCAGACAACCCCCCAAGGAATTGCCCTCCCAACCGGACACAGCTACCCCTACTCCTCTCCGAAGCTCGAGATCTGCTTCACCTGAGAGCAGTGGAGGAGGTTCCCCCCGGCCAACGGGGGAAGGGCTTCTACTCCCGTTACTTCCTGGTACCGAAAAAAACGGGAGACCTTCGCCCAATACTAGACTTGAGACGCCTCAACAAATTTCTGGTACGGGAAAAATTTCGGATGCTTTCCCTACCGACCCTCTACCCCCTGATCGACGAGGGCGACTGGCTCTGCTCCCTCGATCTGAAGGAGGCGTACACACATGTTCCAGTGCACCCCGCTCACCGCAAGTTCTTGCGTTTTCAGGTGCGAGACCTGCACCTGCAATACCGAGTCCTCCCCTTCGGCCTAGCATCGTCACCTCGGGTCTTCACCAAGTGCCTCGTGGTGGTCGCAGCTACCTTACGCTCCCAAGGTCTTCAGGTATTCCCCTACCTGGACGACTGGCTGATCAAAGCCCCGTCCAGGGAAGGGGTTATCTCAGCGACCCAACAGACTATTATCTACCTACAGAGTCTGGGGTTCGAGATAAACTTCCCAAAATCCCAACTACGCCCCTCACAGTCCCTACAATTCATCGGGGCAACGCTGGACACGGTTCGCCTCCGTTCCTTCCTCCCCCTCCTCGTCTAGAGGCGTTAGTAAGTCTGAGCTGAAGGATCTCACTGCTGACCTCGGTATCAGCTCGACAGATGATGACTCTCCTGGGCCACATGGCCTCCACCGTCCATGTAACCCTTCGCCCGTCTCCATTTGAGAATCCCTCAATGGACCCTGGCCTCTCAATGGCGTCAAGACCGGGACCCGATCGATCGTCCCGTGACAGTGACTCCTTCCTTGCAACGATCGCTCCGCTGGTGGGCCGACTCTTCAAATCTTTCCAAAGGTTTGCTCTTCCTCGCCCCTCCTCACAGCAAGGTACTCACCACGGACTCGTCGGAGTACGCTTGGGGAGCCCACCTGGACGGCCTCCGCACTCAGGGGATGTGGTGGGCAGAAGACCGCCGCTATTACATCAACGTGCTAGAACTCCGGGCCATCTATCTCGCAGCTGTAGCTTTTCAACATCTGCTTCACGACCGGGTGGTCCTCATCCGAACTGACAACCAGGTAGCAATGTACTACGTAAACAAACAAGGGGGGACAGGGTCTTGGTCCCTCTGTCGGGTTGCCTCTGGAAATGGGCAATCTCCAACAACACCTTCCTTCGAGCGGTGTACATACAAGGAGAACAAAACTGTCTGGCGGACAGACTCAGCCGCCTTCTCCAGCCACACGAGTGGTCGCTTCACTCTCAGACCCTACGACGGGTGTTCGAACAGTGGGGGACGCCTCAAATAGATCTGTTCGCATCCCCCCACAATCACAAACTGCCCCTCTTCTGCTCCCGGATACACTCCCTGGACCGACTCAAGGCCGACGCCTTCCTCCTCGACTGGGAGGGAAGGTTTCTGTACGCGTTTCCGCCGTTTCCTCTGATCCTGCGGACGCTGGTCCACCTGAAAACGGTGAAAGCCACCCTGATCCTGATTGCTCCTCGCTGGCCACGCCAGCCTTGGTTTTCCCTTCTACTTCAACTCAGTGTCAGAGATCCACTGCCTCTGCCTTGGTTTCCCTCTCTACTATCACAGAGTCAGGGTTCGCTGTTACATCCCAATCTTCAATCTCTTCATCTGAATGCTTGGTTTCTTTCCCCCTGACTTCTCTCCCCGTGTCTCAATCAGTCAAGGAGATATTGGAGGCCTCTAGAAAGACCTCGACGAGAACCTGCTATTCTCAAAAGTGGACCAGATTCTCAGCCTGGTGCTCCTCTCACAGCCAGGACCCGGTGTCGGTCCCCGTCCCTCTGGTCCTTGACTATCTACTTCAATTATCTCACTCCGGCCTAAAGACCAACTCCATTCGAGTACATCTCAGTGCGATTGCGGCCTTTCATCAGCCCCTGGAAGGAAAAGCCCTCTCGCTCCACCCCTTAGTCTCTCGCTTCATGAAGGGTCTTCTGAATGTCCACCCTTCTCTCAAACCCCCTCCGGGGGTTTGGGACCTTAACGTGGTTCTGGCTCAACTAATGAAACCTCCATTTGAGCCCCTAGACAAATGCCATCCTAAATTCCTCACGTGGAAGGTGATTTTCCTGCTCGCACTCACTTCCGCCCGGCGAGTTAGTGAGCTACAGGCTCTGGTAGCGGACCCACCCTTCACTGTTTTCCACCATGACAAGGTGGTACTCCGCACACATCCAAAGTTCTTGCCTAAAGTAGTGTCTGATTTTCACCTCAATCAGTCCATCGTCTTGCCCGTGTTTTTCCCTAAACCCCACTCTCACCCCGGAGAGGTGGCGCTTCACACTCTTGACTGCAAGAGAGCGTTGGCCTTTTACCTCCAATGCACTCAACCACACCGGAAAGTCCCACAATTGTTTTTGTCCTTCGACCCAAACCGGTTAGGCCACTCAGTTTCCAAGCGCACCTTGTCCAACTGGTTGGCCGATTGCATCACCTTTTGCTACGCTCAGGCTGGTCTCGTGCTGCATGGTCGAATAACGGACACAAGGTCCGAGCGATGGCAGCCTCCGTAGCGTTCCTCAAGTCCACACCTATTGAGGAAATCTGCAAGGCTGCCACGTGGTCTTCGGTTCATACTTTCACCTCCCACTACTGTCTGGACTCACTGTCCAGAAGCGATGGCTGGTTCGGCCAATCGGTATTGCAAAATCTATTTGCTTAAATTGCCAACTTCCCTCCATCCCTTTTCAGTTAGCTTGGAGGTCACCCACATGTGAGAATATCATGCCTGCTTGTCCTGGGATAAAGCACAGTTACTTACCGTAACAGGTGTTATCCAGGGACAGCAGGCATATATTCTCACAACCCGCCCACCTCCCCGAGGTTGGCTTCTTTGCTAGTTAAGTGAACTGGAGACCACGAGGGGATGCGCCCCCTAGTGGAGCAGGAAGGCACGCATGCGTGGAGCAGCAGAGCAAACTTAAATCTTCAATCAAGTTAGCTTGAAAACGCTTCTGCATCGGGGCTCCGTAGATGACCTCACCCACTTGTGAGAATATATGCCTGCTGTCCCTGGATAACACCTGTTACGGTAAGTAACTGTGCTTTACTGACTGTCAAAAATTTACCCTAAAGGCAATGGAAGCACTTTATTTGCACCCTGGCATGTTTTTTCACTTTTGCAGGCTCCCATGGCTTTAGTTCCACCTTCTATAAAGAACAGTGTTCTTTTTTGCTCATTGCAGACCACTTGGGTGGACCTGATTGGGCTTTGGAAAGGAAGCCCTAGAACAGGGGTGGGCAACTCCGGTCCTCGAGAGCCAGAATCCAGTTGGGTTTTCAGAATTTTCCCAATGAATATGCATGAGATCTATTTGCATGCACTGCTTTCAATGCATATTCATTGGGGAAATCCTGAAAACCCAACTGGATTCCAGCCTTCGAGGACCGGAGTTGCCCACCCCTGTCCTAGAATCACTAGTTACTTACTGATTGTTGGCAATATACAGTTTCCACCAAGTATGGATAATTTTAGTTTTAAAAAGATGTAGTCCAAGGGATTTACCTTGTTATCCCATGTTTTACAGGCCAATGGGAAATTTAAGTCTTGGTAAGATATTTGCCAACAATGTCAATTGGAGATAGGGAATTTTTTTGGCTTATTAACAGCTGTAGCGGTGTGTATATTCTAAAAATAAATAAATAAATAAATAAATAAAATAAAAAATAAATAAATAAATAAAAATAAAATAAATAAATAAATAAATAAATAAATAAATAAATAAATAAATAAATAAATAAATCACTACGTGAGATCTCTAGCTTTGGATTATTATTTCCCATTGGCACTTGTTTACAAGAATTTACAGAGCCAATTTTAAAAAGGGTTCCAGAGGTGATCTGGGAAATTATAGACCAGGGAGTCTGATGTCGATGCTGGGCAAAATGGTAGAGACTGTTATAAAGTAGAAAATGACAGAACATATATGTAAGCATGGATTAATGAGATAAAGCCAACATGGATTTAGTCGAGGTAAATCTTGCCTCACCAATCTACTGCATTTCTTCCTAAACAGACAGCAGATGTAAATCAATCACTAAATAAAAAAATAAAAGCATTTCCCCTACCAATGTTGTCTCTCTCCATCCATGCTGTGCCTTGCCTTCTAGCCTGACCCCGGTGTTTTCTTCAGACCAGTCCACAGTGCGATCAACGCAGCGACTCTGGGCCAGCTTCCTGAGTGCGGCATTGCACAAAGCTGTGGGCAGCACCTCGTGCGCATCCCGCGTTTCATTTGGAAGCCTTCCCTCTGACATTGCAACGTCAGAGAGAAGGGTTCAGGTGCAGGAAGTGCGTAGGAGCATTTTCCCATGGCTTTGTGCACTGCAGTACTCAGAGAGCCGGCTCGAAGACGCTGCATTGATCACACCATGGACCGGCGGCTGAAGAACACTGTCTTTTGCCCGATGGAGGTGCTGGCCCTATGGACTGGCAGAAAACTTTTGCAGACTGGCACTGGTCCACGGACCAGTGGTTGAAGAACACTGTTCTAGAGCATTGTCTATGTCAGTGGCTATGAGGCGTCTAGCTTGGTTAAGAGTTTCTGATATGGACATCAATCATCAGGACAGATCAGCCAATATTCCATGCTTAGGGGATGAACTTTTTGGTGAGTCCATTGAGGCAGCAACACAAAAATAACTCTGCATTAAAATGAGTTGGAAATAAAGGCTAAGCCTTCGATTTCAAGGCAGGTAGACAAGCTGCCTTATTCCTACCAAAGGCGATATAATACTAAATCTTCTTTTCTAGACTGCCACCACAAAGGAAGCAGAAGCAACAGCGGTCTCAGAAAGCTCAGGCATCTGCTCCTCAAAAGTCTACTCAGTCTTTTTGACGTGCTTCTCAAGAGTGTAGCTGCTGTTCCCCTATCTCAACTTCTTCCCCTTCCAATCTGAGGTCGTCTACAATTAAACCATAAACGTTGGACTCTGATAACAACCGACCTGTGGGTTCTCAAAGTCATCAAAGAAAGTTACTTAATTTTCTCACCATTCCTCCAGATCATCCTCCAAGAGAGTCTTCTTTCAACCCGCAACAGACGTCCCTTCTTCAGGAAATAGAGGATCTGTTTCAACTAAATGTCAAAGAGGTAGTTCCTCCTCTCTCAGAGAAATCAGGGGTTATACTCCAGTTGTTTTCTCATCCCAAAGAAGACGGGAGGTTTACGTCCAATTTTCGACCTCCGAAACCTAAACAAATTCGTAGTCCGAGAAAAGTTTTGAATTTGGACCTAGGCAATTGCTCAAAACATATATCTCAAAGCTATCTATATTCAAGGAGCACAAAATACACTTGCAGTGATTTTGGATCTTAATGTGGTTCTCTCCAAATTAATGAAACCTCCATTTGAACCAGTGTCTTCTGCTCATTTTAAATATCTCACTTGGAAAGTGGTTTTTTTAAATCTCTATCACTTCTGCTTGTCGAGTCAGCTTCAAACATTAGTAACGGACCCACCTTTTACAGTGTTCTACCATGATAAAGTCGTTCTCCGCACTCATCCAAAATTTTTGCAAAAGTGGTTATGGAATTTCATTTGAATCAATTGATTGTGCTTCCAGTTTTCTTTCCAAAGCCTCATACTCACCCTTGTCTATTTTTGTATAGTTGTGACTGAGGTGGCATTGCACATTTTAAAGTCATCTGCCTTGACCTCTGAAAAAAACCCTGATTACAAATGATAATTAACATTTTCTCTGCGTACAGTGTGCTTTGTGTTTTTTTAAATTTTATTGTTGGTAGATCATTTTGACTTGGTCAATTTAAAAGTAGCTCGCAAGCCAAAAAAGTGTGGGCACCCCTGAACTAGATTCAGTAAATGGTGCTAAAAGAACTGCACCAAAAAACCACACAATGCTATTCTAGAAATGACGCGCCAAGATAGGCACCATTTATAGAATAATGCTTACAGCCGGTTTCCATGCCAGACTTTGGTCATAAGAATTTATACCAGCTGAAACCTGGTGTAAATCCTGGCATATAATTTAGGCAGTGGATCCCTAGTGTTTAGTAATACTGCATGCATCTTTAGTGAGCACTCCTGACCTGCCCCCTACCTTGGCCATGATCTTTATAGAGTTGAATTCTATTAGACTTGCTTGCAGATATTTATAGAATAGCTAGATGTGCATGCAAATCCAAATTGTTGCTGCTTAACTCTAGTAATTTTTAGTGCACAATTGGTGCTAATTGACTTGTTAGCCAATTTAGTTGCACATGTATCTCAGGTTAGCATGCAATTTTAGCATTCCATTTACCAAATCTGGGGATTGAACAAAATCTTTCTTACAAAAATTGAAGATGGTACCTCTGGGCAAATAGGAAACCAGCCAAAATTGCAAGGCACTTGTGTTCTTTAAAGGAGGAGCTAAAGTGGCACTGCATAAATGTGATGTTTTCAATTCACCTTGCAAAAAGAGCACCGTGAGGAAGGTGCTTTAGCATGGCTAAGAAAGAGAACTTACCCTTGCTTGGGATATTTAAAATGACACTTGAATGGGTCACTTTTACAGATGTTTGGAGGAGGGGGTAGGGGAGAGAGAGCTTTCTGCAGATAGTGTGGACCCTGTCAGAGTCTGTGATCTGAACACTTCTGATTGAATGGTGAAAACTCCCAGCTATGTCTAATGACTTCCTTGATTTTCTTTCCAGATTTCATCAAGATCATGCTCAATCAAACTTGATTTGGAACTTTAAAACCCGAGAAGAACTGAGAGATAATCTGGAAGCAGAAATGAGGGCATTTAACATTGATAGAGAACTTGGAAGTGCTAGTGTGATCTCATGGAATCATCAAGAATTTGAAGTAAATCTTTTTGCAAAGTTCATCTAAGAGAAAAGTTGCAGAGTTGTGGGGGCTTAGTTGTCTCCTCTTCTTTTAAGCAGTTATTTAAATCCAGTAAAATTAGCAGATATGAATTACCTATATACTTGAATATAAATCGAGATTTTATGGCTAAAAATTGGCCCAAAAATGGGGAGTCTCTGTTTATATTCAGGTCAGTGCTGACCCGCCCCCTTCCTGAACCTGTTGCAGGCCTTTGCCAGGCCTGCTGTAAGATCTGGTGGGCCAGCAGTGGACTAGGACAGGAGCGATCCCTCCCGTTTCCTGCCCCAGCCAACTTCAACAATTTTTATCAACCTCCAGGCTCCCCCCTCCCCCTTGGTACCTTTTAAATCCCTGGTGTTCTAACAGTGGGCCAGGACAGGAAGGATTCCTTCCGTTTCCTGTCCTGGCTGACTTTAACCAACTTTTATTTCCCTCCCACCCCCGCAGCAAGAGTGACCTTCCTTCACTCTTGCCCGTGCACTGCCATGAACTCGTGGCAGCCAATCAGCTAGTGGTTCTGCACGGGCAGGAGAAACCTTCTTTCGCTTCTGCCCATGCAGAGCCGCTAGCTAATTGGCTGCCAGGAATTCTCGCAGTCCCTTGAGAACTCGCAGCAGCTAATTAGCTAGCGGCTCTGCATGGGCAGCAGCGAAGGAAGGTTGCTCCTGCTGTCGTTCACCACTGGAACACCAGAGACTTAACAGGTATGCGGAGGGGGCGGGAGGGAGATAAAGCTGGTTAAAGTTGGCCAGAGCAGGAGACAGAAGGAATACCTCCTGTTCCGGCCCACTGCTGGACCACCAAGGATTTTTAAAAAAGGGGGTGGAGATAAAAATTGTTAAAGTTAGCTAGGACAGGAACGGGAGGGAACCCTCCTGTCCTGGCCCACCAGTACTCATGGTAGGCCCAGTGGCCTGTGAGGTGTTGGAAGGGAGGGAGGACAGGGTACAGAACCTGGCAGGAAGGAGGGAAGCTGGGTACAGAGCCTGGCAGAGCAGGGAGGGAGGGCAAACAGGATGTGAAGCCGGGCAGCAGAGGGGCTGGAAGCAGAGCTGGACAGGGGAGGGATTGCAGGGGGGGGGGTCTGAAAGCATGGCAGGGCACTTGAATATTAATACTCCCCACCCCCAGTTTATATTCGAGTAACCTTTTTTCCTCGGTTTATATTCGGATCAGTTTATACATGGTAAGCCATATACAGTAGAATAGCAATAAGTCATCTTGCAACAGTCAGACCTTGAGGCTGTTTGTGGCTACTATGTAGCTTTTAATTCATGACTGCTAATTTTACTAATTTGAATGACTGCTTAACATAGAGCATAAAAGAGGGAATTTGAGGGGAGGGAAAGTGATAGTTTGTGAGATGGAAATAATTTAATGAAGATAATAAAGGGGAATGTATCTTACTGTATATATTTTTCTATATGTGTTATTTGTGTGTGTGTGTGTGTATATATGTGTTTATATATATGTAATTGAATCTTGGAGCAGCCAGCAGCAGTGGAGAGGTAAGCCTGCTACCGCCGGCCTGCTCCATAAGCCACATCTCTGCAAGTCCTGCCTACACGGGAACAGGAAGCCGCTGAAGAGAGTCAGCTTCTGGGGCTGGCAGTAGCAGGCTTACCTCATTGCTGTTGCTGGCTGCCCGAAGATTCAGTTATAGGGGAGGAGGTAGGTGGGGGAGTTGTGAGAGCTGGTTAAACCTAGACAGACTAGAGAGGTCGTGAGTGGAGAAACAGCATGAAAAAAGGGAGAGGGCTGGAGAAACTTGATGAAGGGAAGAGGGCTGAAAAAATAGCATGGAGAGAGGACTGGAGAAGCATTATGGAAAGGAAAGAGTGCTGAACAGCATAAAATAGGGTAGTGCTGGATGGGAGGGGAGAGACAGAAACAGTAGGAGAGGAACACATTTTGGATGTCACTGTCTTCCATCACCCCTAGATGGGACCGTTGCAGGGAAACAAGCTCAGAGCTCCCACTGATTCTGCATTATGATGAGTTATATTAATATATTGTATATATTACAATGTAATAATAGAAATAAAATGCAAAATATAAAATGTAATAATTTTATTAGTATTATATATGTAATAATTAAATTTATATACTACGCATTTTATTGATTATGCGCTTAAATCCCTCCTCCACCCCTGGTCTGTAGAAAAATATTTTTCTTCTACCTTTATACCCGGCTCACTCCCTACCTCAAGTACTTCCCTAATTTGTTGCCTCCACACTGTCACTGTTCTATTCCTTCTTTTGACTTCCATCATTTAGTAAATAATCTTTTCTACTTTTCACCCTGAGTGTAGGGTTTGGGGATCTATTCTCCTTCCTGGGGCCTAAGTATATCTGTGCTGTATATTTATTTATTTATTTATATTTATTTATTCAATTTTCTATACCGTTCTCCCAGGGGAGCTCAGAACGGTTTACATGAATTTATTCTGGTACTCAAGCATGTTTCCCTGTCTGTCCCGGTGGGCTCACAATCTATCTAATGTACCTGGAGCAATGGGGGGATTAAGGAGCAGCATGGGTTTGAACCCACAACCTCAGGGTGCTGAGGCTGTAGCTTTAACCACTGCGCCACACTCTCCCCTCGCCATATTCGTCAATTTCTGGTATTCCCAGTACACAGAGAACTTGAAAATAAAGTACAGTTGAGCTACCATGCCAACTACAATTTATATTAGGTTTATTTAAATAAATGTATAAAGTGAGTAGAATTGCTCTATCCTACCAGCCCATATGCTGATAACATTTTATCTGTATGGTTTAATGAAGGTAGTAGCACTGAGTTGGCATGTCAACTCTAGTGGTTATTTCTTTGCTGGAGACCAGTATTTTTTTTTCTGTTGATCAAATTCCTATGTGTTCTGTAATAGAAGTCATTAATTTTGTTCATAGTAAAAAATTGTTAAATACATTTTATCTTGTTTTTTTAGGTTAAATATGAATGTTTAGCAGATGAAATTAAGATAGGAGAGTATTATCTTCGTTTATTATTGGAAGAAGATGAAAATGAAGAGAGTGGAGCAATCAAAAGATCGTGAGCCACTATCTTTACTATATATATATATATATATATATATATATATTTTTATTTTTTTTTATTTTTCAATACTTTGAAGCTTATTTTACTTAAACACTTATTTTTTAGGTATGAATTTTTCAATGAACTCTATCATCGCTTCCTGCTTACCCCTAAAGTGAATATGAAAAGCTTATGTTTACAAGCTTTGGCCATTGTTTATGGGAGATGTCATGAAGAAATAGGGCCATTTGGGGACACTAGATATATCGTTGGGATGTTAGAAAGGGTAAGAATTCTTTAAATAAGGAAAAAAATATATTTTGGTAATCACTGAAATTAGAGATGCCTTGTAAATCTGATTGGACTGACTCTGTTTCCCTGTGTGAGTACTCTAGCTAGCTTAGATATCTTAAACTAGTGTACTCTCAATTGCTAGAACTAGCTAGGCAATGAAATATTTAAAAAATAAAAAGGAAGCATTATTTATTGAACTGATGCATGTCTGTATTTATAAAGGTCATTGTTAGTCATTTGTATTAACAATCATATTATAGAAACGGAGGGCCTGTTTTACAAAGCCGTGCTAGCGACTTTGTGGCGCGATAATGACCCTGAAGCCCATAGAAATTTAAAGGGCTTTGGGGCTGTTGCCACAAGGCAGCCACTAACACGGCTTTGTAAAACAGGCCCTGAGATACAAGGAAGGAAAGCATCTGGAAGATGATAGGCAAATGGAGGGTGCAAAGCCTTAATACTGAATTATATTAAAGTACTTTCTCAGAGGACAAGCAGGCAGTATATTCTCAAACTGGTGACATCATCCACGGAGCCCGGCATGGACATATACCAAAGTGTATTCTCACTTTAAAAAACTTTAGCACTGCCCATACTGTGCGTGCACCTTCCTGCCCGACTTTGGCTTGCAGGACCCTCAGTTCTTCATTTTCAAATGCTTCAGCAGTTTCCAATGTAGGTGGTGTTGGGTGGAATTAATCAGAATGAGAGCAAAAGTTGGAAAATTGTCTGTGTGTCCCAGTAATAATGTTATCTTTTAATCCCCTGTTTTATCAGTTATGTTTTTATTAAATTTATTGTAAACTGCTTAGACATAATGATAGGCGGTATATCAAATAAATAATAAACTTGAAACATCAGCATTCTTGATATTTTCTCTAGTTTTCTGTCTTCCTGTGCCCTTTTTCTTTAATTGTTTAATTTTTTAGGGCTTTCAGGTGTTTTTCCACCTTCTGGCTCTGCTGGGAGCATCAACTTTTTTTTGGCTACCGTTCTTCTCAACCTCCCTCAAAATTGAATCCTTTGATTTTGCATTAACGGTATTTCTATCGATGTCCCCAACACCTAATGGGTTCAAGAAGTGTACTTGATGTAATAGGACCATCTCGGGTTCAGACCCTCACAACTTTTATATGTGGTGTCTTGGTCCTGAGCATTGGGAGATTTCTTGTACTCTCTGTGGTCACATGCCAACAAGGGCTCTAAAAGCTTGACAACTTCAGTTTGATTTTATGTCTTATGTCCGGGGATTTAGTACCAGTGTTACCTGTTGACTCCACAAGCTCCAGTGCCTCCTCGGGGAGGTTTAGGCTCCTCTTCCTCTATGCCTTGGACATTGAAAGATCCCTGGAAAAAGACAACCACAGACACTCACCCACTAGACAGACCACCTCCTCACCATTGACATTCAGAGCGCTCCCCATCACTGCAGGTGCTCTCCATCCCGATGCCCTCTTGCACCCAAGTCTCTGACACCTCAATGTCAGTTTCAGAGCCAACTGTATCTTTGTCCACTTTGGTACCGGTACCAGCACCTTCGCTGCAGGAACAGCTAAAAGCACTGTTGCAGCAGGAGTTGGCTTCCTTACTGTAGTCTCAGATACTGTTTCTTTCGATGCAGCAAGCCTCAGCCCAGTCTGATATAATGCAACAAGAGTCTGCTTTGGAACCTCCTCTGCCTCAATGTCTATCTTTATCATGACATCAGGCTATGACACTCAGTGTCAAATCTTTCTGATATCACTCATGATATGCCTCATCCAGGCATATTTTCCAAGGCCTCCCACTCTCAATGCGCCACTCCTCCACATTCTCGACTGTCTTCACAATATTCTCGATGTTCTACATCCCATTTTACTAGAAGACATTGCTTCGAAGGCTTCAACTCAAATCTTTCCATTCACTCATCTCAGGTTGATATTTCTGCTGAGGTGTCTTATGGAATTCCATTGAATCCTTCACCTCCTCTCCCTAGGAGACAAGCCCTCTGAATGTCTTTCATTTACAGCCTTCATTGGACAGATGGGCTTAGCTTTTTCAATCCATATTGAATCTGAGCAGGAGTCTCAAGCAGAGCTCATGGGAGGCTTTAGGTTGTGATATATGTCCCAAGGACTGTGTGAAGCTTCCTCTACACAATTTAATTAAAGAAGCTCTGTTTAAAAACTGGTAGACTCTACTCACAGTTCTTGTAGCTTCTCGCAATTTAGAAACACTATACAGTCTCCAGTCTATCCCTGCCTTTGACAAACCACAATTACAGCACCAGTCCTTAGTAGTGGAAACAGCTTTAAAACATGCTCATTGCTCATGTTCCTATGCCTTCAGAAATTGCAGGGGTATTGCTAATTAGAACCTAGTCAGAAAAATGCTTGGATCCAAAAATATATATAAACTGACCTCTCATTCAAACAGGTAACCTAAACATGGATTGTGGTCAACAATTTGTTAGTCACTCAGAGATGTGAAACTCTACAAGGAGGGAACGCTCCCCCCTAGAGAAGAACCAGAGTTTGCCTTCCAGTCATTGCAACTGTTTCAATGCTGGTCACGCTCCATGTTAGATTCCAAATAAATAAATAAATAAAGGTTACAGTCTTGCAATCTTCTATCTGAGTGCTTGCTTTCTTTTGTCTTGTTTCTTTTTATATAAACATCACTCTATGAGCTGTAGAGATTTTAAAACTTAGCTTCAACTTGGCTTTATAACAGGTGAGGGGTCTCTACGTGGCCCCGTTTCGATTCCTTCTTCAGGAGACCCGAAACATGACTTGTGGTGAAAATCAGTGATTCAAAACTTATATGTTTTTAAACTCCGTGATGAAACTATATCTAAAAAACAAAATATAACAAAAGGCCAGTGGTGAGAAGAGATTACACTATCCACCACGGCAATATTCAAACATACTTATGTAGGCTACCGTGAGAAAGAAGGCTTTTCAAAATACATACCGCCGGAGAGACGCTGTCAGTGTGTACAAAATTCTTTGCAACTGCCAGAAAGAGACACAGCGGCACCGGCCTTTTTAAATGTAAAAAGTGGGAGGAGCTTCCTGGACGTCAGAGATATGACTGACGATGTAACACGTAACCAATTGATCTTATTTCAAAATGTCAAACGGAAAACTGTTTTAATGTAATATAACATGAAAAAAAACTGAATCCAGAAGGGGTTTTATTTAAAAAAGAACAAATGAAAAAATATTGGCAATAAAAGCGCTGTGTTTACAGAAAGGCAATCCATTCCATTTCACTATTCAGTCCATTAGGGTGCAGTGTGTTCAGAGTGAAAATCCATTTCTGCTCCTGTTTCCAAAGTATATGTGACACATCTCCCCCTCTGGTTAAATCAATAAACATTAAGTATGGAAAACGTGAGATCTGTAATTGCATGTTGATGTTCTATCCAGTGCTGAACTAGAGGGGCCTCTTTAACCTGGGTACGAATCCTACTCATAATGTTCTCCTACTCGGGTCTTAATGCTGCACATGGTACATCCTACATATAATAAATGGCATGGGCAGTGGATGACATACACTATTTGTTTGGAGTCACAAGTTGTTGGTGGGCACTGAATTTTGCTCAAACCAGTGCAGTGTGTGGCCATTTGCTGTAAAGTGACACTGTGCTTGCACACCTTACAGTGCCCACATGGAGTATGCTGCCCTGTCATTCCGATGGATGTTTGACAAATTGAGAGTGTACCAGCTGCTGCTTGAGATTGCGTTGTGTAGAAAATGCGAATCTGGGTATATGTTGGAATGCCTGATGGTATTGCATGATACCCCAGTGCTTTTTTATGATTCGCTTAATGTCAAAAGCCCGAACGGAATAATGGAGGACACATACTAAAGTGTCCTCCTCTTGTTTAGGAGACGGATTCAGTAGCAGGGATCTATTTGCATAAAGACCCCTCTTGTATGCTTTTTTAACCACTGAGGGAGGGTATCCTCTTTGTATAAAACGTGTTCTCATATCTTGAGCTTTGAGGACATAGTCCTGAACTGTGGTACAGAGTCTCCGGAGGTGTAAAAATTGTCCCACTGGGATGTTGTTTCTTAGATGTCTTGGATGGAAACTGCTATAATCCAATAGATTATTCCTATCTGTGGATTTTCGGAAAATGGTGGTGGAAAACCTTCCTTGATGCAAACATATCTGGATATCTAAAAATGACACCTGTCTCAAATTTGTACACATGATGAATTGTAGATCACTGTCACAAGAATTTAACCACTCCAAAAACTTCGGGAGATCAGTAGGTGGTCCTATCCAAACTGCCAGGATGTCATCTATGTAACGTTTCCAAAATAGAAAATCTTTCCAATAGATTGATGTATATAAGAACATATCTTCAAATTTGGATACATACAAACATGCCACTGACGGGGCCATTTTGGCCCCCATGGCTGTTCCTTTAATTTGTTTATAGTATCTTGTTTCAAACTGAAAATAGTTCATACTCAATGCTATGTGTGCCAATTGAGTGAGAAATTCAATTCTATTTTGTGTTAAATCCATGGTTGATAATTCATCTTTGATGATGGTTACTGCTGCATCCTGCGGAACATTGCTGTAAAGAGCTGATATGTCTAAAGTGAGAAGTGTGGCATGGGGAGGTATATCTTGGTACTCTGCTAGGATATTAATCATATTGGCTGAATCCTGCACATACGATGGAGCTAAAGGGACCCTATCCTTGAGGTACATATCAAGTATGGTGGATAAAGGTTCCAAAATGGAGCCTATGCCTGAAACAATGGGTCTACCTGGAGGATTTTGAAGAGACTTGTGAATTTTTGGGACAAAATATATCACTGGAATGCGTGGATGTTTGCAGTTGAGAAATTTAAATTCTTTATCTGTGATAATCCCTGTTTCAACCGCACTGATTAAGAGTTGGGAAATTACATCTCGTACATGAGGGGTAGGATCTTCCTGTAGGGGGGTGTAGTAACTCTGGTCTGATAGTTGACGTTCTGCTTCCGTCACATAAAGATCTGTATCCAGAAGTACTACTCCCCCACCTTTGTCCGCAGATCTGATAACTATGCTTTGATCATTGATGAGGGATTGCAGAGCCTCATGTTGTACCCTAGATAAATTATGTTGTATTTGAAGAAAATTTTGTTCTAGGGTATTAAGGTCTCTCAATACCAAATTTTCAAATGTTTGGATATGAGAATCCACTACTCCCGGGGGGCACCATGTGGTTTTAATCTTTACAATGTTATCACTAGCAGGTGATGCCATCTCTAAAGAATCTTCCTTATAAAAGAAATGTTTAAGTTTGTATTTCCTTATAAATTTAAACATGGAAACCCTGGTGTCAAATGAGTGATATGAAGTGGTTGGTACAAAGGACAACCCTTTGTTTAACACAGACAATTCTGCCATGGTTAATGTTCTGTGAGACAGGTTGAATACATTGGATGTTAGGGTTGAGTCTTGCTTTGTTTTGTCCTGACCGGTCTGCGTGCGTTTGGAGCCGAAGCCCCCTGAAAATGGACCGACTGAGTTTTTTTAGAACTAGATGGTACATTTGAAAATTTGGTATTGAGAGACCCTAGAACAAAATTTTCTTCAAATACAACATAATTTATCTAGGGTACAACATGAGGCTCTGCAATCCCTCATCAGTGATCAAAGCATAGTTATCAGACCTGCGGACAATGGTGGGGGAGTAGTACTTCTGGATACAGATCAGTAGAGGTCCCCACCCTGTCTGTTGTTGTTGTTGTTGGGGCTGTTTCGCGGGCAGTTTTTGTTTTTTGCTGCGGGTTCTAGTATTTTTCTAGGGCCGGGGAGAATTAAAGAACAGCGGCTGTGGCTCGGCTGGCTTAGCTGGCGAGCTGTGGGGACATTTTCCTTCGGGTATTTCTCCTCTGCATTTTCCAACAGCATTTGGGTATGTTATTTGTTACTCCTGTTCGGAGTATTGTTTTCTTTCTGTTTTCCAGTTCTTGGTTCTGCTTGGCTATTCGGCAGACTGAGGGAAATAGAGAAGGGAGGATAGTATATACTGTCCCAAAGTTTTGTTTTCAGTCTCCACCTGCTGGTCATGATTGGATATATACTCCATTTACTTTGTGGTGCCCAAGAAGGAGGGGACCTTTCGGCCCATCCTCGATTTGAAAGGGGTCAACAGGGCTCTCAAGATTCCCTCTTTCCTTATGGAAACTCTGCGGTCGGTCATTCTGGCGGTTCAGCCGGGGGAGTTTCTCACTTCTCTCGATCTGACGGAGGCCTACTTGCATGTTCCCATTCGGGCCTCTCATCAGCGTTTCCTGCGCTTTGCGATCTTGGGTCAGCACTATCAGTTCTGTGCGCTTCCCTTTGGGCTGGCCACGGCTCCCCGGACGTTCACCAAGGTGATGGTGGTCGTCGCGGCAGCCTTGCGGTTGGAGGGCATCCTGGTACACCCCTACCTGGACGACTGGTTAATTCGGGCAAAGTCGTTGCAGGAAAGCTCCCGGGTTACGGCTCGGGTGGTGGAGTTTCTCCGGTCGCTGGGCTGGGTGGTCAACCTTTCCAAGAGTCGGTTGGTCCCGGCTCAGCGTCTGGAGTACCTAGGGGTGCTGTTCGACACCTCCTTGGGGAGGGTCTTCCTCCCAGAGGCCCGGGTGAGAAAATTGCAATCTCAGATTCGCCTGCTTTTGGCGACCCGGTGTCCTCGGGCGCGAGATTTCCTCCAGGTCTTGGGGTCGATGGCGGCGTCCCTGGACGTGGTGAGGTGGGCGCGGGCCCACATGCGTCCTCTCCAGTATGCTCTGCTCCGGAGGTGGTCTCCCCAGAGGCACGGGATGGATGTTCCGGTTCCCCTGCGAGGATTGGCGCGCTGCAGTCTGCGTTGGTGGCTCCAGACCCCTCACCTAGTTCAGGGGGTGGGTCTGGATCTTCCGCAGTGGACGGTGCTCCTTACGGATGCGAGTCTCCTGGGTTGGGGGGCTCAGTGTCTGGGTCACTCAGCTCAGGGTACCTGGTCCGCGGAGGAGGCCTCCTGGTCGATCAACGTGTTGGAGACCAGAGCGGTCCGGCTGGCGCTGTTGGCTTTCCACTCCCTTTTGTTGGGCAAGTCGGTCAGAGTCCTGTCGGACAATGCCACGGCGGTGGTTTATGTCAATCGTCAGGGGGGCACCAAGAGCACTCAGGTGGCGCAGGAGGCGGCTCGGCTCATGGTTTGGGCGGAGTCGCATCTTCTGGACCTCTCGGCCTCTCACATTGCCGGGGTAGAAAACGTTCAGGCGGACTTCCTCAGTCGTCACTTCTTGGATCCGGGAGAGTGGTGTCTCGGCGCCGTGGCGTTTCAGTTGATAGTGCGGACTTGGGGGCAGCCCCTGATGGATCTGATGGCCACAAGTGGCAACGCCAAAGTACCCCGCTTCTTCAGTCGTCGCAGGGACGGTCTGGCCGAGGGTCTGGATGCTCTGGTCCAACCGTGGCCAACGGAGGGGCTGTTGTATGTGTTCCCTCCTTGGCCATTAGTGGGCAGAGTACTGCTTCGCATTGTTCGCCACCCGGGGCTGGTGGTTTTGGTGGCTCCGGATTGGCCTCGTCGTCCGTGGAATGCGGATCTGGTGAGGCATCTGGTGGCGGATCCTCTTCCTCTGCCTCTCGTGTGCGATCTTCTGGTGCAGGGTCCCATTCCCATGTTCGACCCGTCTCCCTTTTGTCTTATGGCTTGGCTCTTTATAGGGGCCGCCTGAGTAAGAAGGGATATTCAGATAAGGTGATCTCTACACTTTTGGGGTCCCGGAGGCTTTCTACCTCTCGGGCTTATGTGCGGGTTTGGCGTCTTTTTGAGGAATGGTGCCGGGCGCGGGGAGTGGTCTCTTTTCGCGCTTCCCTGCCTACCATTCTAGAGTTCTTGCAGGCTGGCCTGGATAGAGGCCTGGCTTGGTCTTCTCTCCGAGTTCACCTGGCGGCCCTGGCGGCTTTTCGGGGGCTGGTGACAGGTCAGCGTTTGTCGGCCATTCCTGATGTGATTCGCTTTCTTCGGGCGGCCAAGTTGCTCAGGCCTCCCATAAGGCCCTCGATTCCCTCTTGGGATCTCAATCTGGTTCTTTCGGTTATGGTGCGCCCGCCTTTCGAGCCGTTGGATGGCTGTTCTTTGAAGGACCTTACGCTGAAGTCGGTCTTTTTGGTGGCCATTACTTCCGCTAGGCGGGTGTCTGAGCTACAGGCTTTCTCTTGTAAGGCTCCCTTCCTGGAATTTTCGAGGGAGCGGGTTGTTTTGCGGCCTGTTCCTTCCTTTCTGCCGAAAGTAGTTTCTCCTTTTCATGTCAATCAATCGGTGGTCCTCCCGGTCTTGGGTAGTCGGGAGGGTTCTTCTGAGCAACGGCAGCTGCGCAAGTTGGATGTCGGTTGGGTCCTCCGCGCTTATGTGCAGAGGACCCGGGAATTTCGGAGCTCCGATCATCTCTTTGTCCTTCTGGCGGGTCCTCGTCGGGGGGCTGGCGCTTCTAGGGCTACTATTGCGCGCTGGATCAAGGAGACGATTGCTTCCGCTTATCTTCTGAGTCAGAAGCCGGTTCCGGAGTTTCTCAAGGCTCATTCCACTCGGGGTCAGGCGGCTTCTTGGGCTGAGTCGTCGCTCGTGCCTCCGGTGGATATTTGTAAGGCTGCGGTTTGGTCCTCCTTGCATTTATTTGTTAGGCATTATCGGGTAGATGTTCAGGCGCGTCGGGACGCGGTGTTCGGTGAGCGTGTTCTGGTATCGGCCCTTCGGGGGTCCCGCCCGTGAGGGGACTGTTTTGGTACGTCCCATTCGTAAGGATTAACCTCTACTGGTCTGGAGAGTGCTAAAGAAGGAGAAATTAGGTTCTTACCTGCTAATTTACTTTCTTTTAGCTTCTCCAGACCAGTAGAGGTCCCCACCCTGTCTGTTATTGTTGTTGTTGGGGCTGTTTCGCGGGCAGTTTTTGTTTTTTGCTGCGGGTTCTAGTATTTTTCTAGGGCCGGGGAGAATTAAAGAACAGCGGTTGTGGCTCGGCTGGCTTAGCTGGCGAGCTGTGGGGACATTTTCCTTCGGGTATTTCTCCTCTGCATTTTCCAACAGCATTTGGGTATGTTATTTATTACTCCTGTTCGGAGTATTGTTTTCTTCCTGTTTTCCAGTTCTTGGTTCTGCTTGGCTATTCGGCAGACTGAGGGAAATAGAGAAGGGAGGATAGTATATACTGTCCCAAAATTTTGTTTTCAGTCTCCACCTGCTGGTCATGATTAGATATATACCCATTCGTAAGGATTAACCTCTACTGGTCTGGAGAAGCTAAAAGAAAGTAAATTAGCAGGTAAGAACCTAATTTCTCCTTACCTATCGTATATACTCGGATATAAATAGAGATTTGGGAGTGAAAAAATGACCCAAAAATGGGGGTCTCAGTTTATATTTGAGTCTACACCTGAGTATTTCTCTAACTAAAATCAAAATTTAAACCTTCAAAGATTCTGGCTGTGGGGAGCAGAGTTGTAGGTATATGGCAGGCCCAAAATGTGAGGCAGGCAGCTGATTCCTCATGGCCAAGGTGGTCATCCATGCTGTTTGCCGGTTGCCGGAAGGATGGAGGAGTGAGGAGTCGGCAGCATATCTGGATTGCGATGATCCCTGCCTTCAGACCTAGTCCCACTAAACTGGCTGGCAATGAAGAAGACAGATGCTGCAGGAGCCTTCCCTCTTGCCAAGTCACTATAGGCTCTGCCTGTCTCGATCCTGCCTCCCTCTGGTTACTTCCTGATTTCAAGAGGTGGAATCGAGACCGACAGAGCCTGTAGTGACTTGGCAAGAGAGAAGGCTCCCCCAGCATCTGAAGGTACCTGGAGACATCTGGAGGTAAGCCAAATAATCCCCCTCAGAACCAAAAAGGACACTATGCCCCCACATGTAAAGAAAATCTCGAAATGTCATCAACCCCAAGGTGGTCCACCTCTCAAATACCCGATACATCCCACCTCCAGGAAACTGAGGTTCCCCTCGCAAAGATGTCAATGAGGAGACCCCCCCCAACAGGATTAAACTGACACTTCGCCTGCCCCCCAAACTTTAATTTAATGAAATAAAAAGTTACCTCTGCCAACCACTGTCTCTCCGAAAAGGAAGACCACAATCTATACCTCAACGGAACTGGACCAAATATACTTTCTCTAATCGGACCCCCCCATTTGGCTTCCCCGATGTCCCACTCCAAGAGCATACGAATCTGCGCAGATTGAAAATACCATAATAAGTTAGGCATCTTCCCTACCACCTGTTTCTCTTGCCGCCCACAGAACTTGTTGTGAAATACGGGCCGGCCTGTTCTACCAAACAAACTTATTGAAATCACCCTGCAACTCCGAAGGGTTGCAACTGGGATTGGTATAGGCAACGTCTGGAAGAGAAACAACAATCTCGGTAGAATGTTCATTTTTAAAACTGCTATTCTCCACCACCATGATAACGAAAGGCTATTCCATCTCTGTAGATCCGCTCTAATTTTTGGGATTATAGGAAGATAATTAACAGCATACAACCTAATGATATCTCTGGGAATATGAATACCTAAGTAGCATAATCTCATGGCCGCCCAGCGTCCAGTCATTGCTCCCGAAGGGCACGACCCTCCCCCTCATCCAAGGTAAAATTTAATAACTCAGATTTGTCCAGATTGATATGAAATCCAGAAAATCGCCTACATTCCTCAAAAATAGACATGTAGACTGGAATGGAAGAGTCTGGGTCTGTAATATACAACAATATATCATCTGCAAATAGCGCAATACGATGATCCCTCCCTCCAATCGCAATCCCCCGAAGATGTAAATGATTCCTAACCAATACCACCAATAGCTCAATATAAAGTGCAAACAAGAGAAAGAGGACACCCTTGTCTGGTACCTCTTGCGATGGGGAAAAAAATTGGTGTATCCCCTATTAAGTTTCAAGTTCAAGTTTCAAGTTTATTAATATGTTTGATGAATCGCTTATTAAAATTACTAAGCGATGTACAAAATCAAAATAGAGAATAATATAGAGAAACTAACATTTTACCAGTATACTTTCATAAAATACAAACATGAGTCAGGAGGGAAAGAGTAAAAGTTACAATTTTCAATTTTTGGTAGAAAAAAGGAAAAAACAAGAGGGTGAGGGGTAGTTAAACCATAGCACGATTTGAAACCTCACTAAAAAAAAATTTAAAAAAATTTAAATATTAAAAGCATCTTTAAACAAATAGGATTTTAAAGATTTTTTGAATATTGTGACATCTTTTTCATTTCTAATATATTGTGGCAGAGCGTTCCACCATTGAGGTCCCATCACAGAGAACATGTCAGATCTTCTTGTTCCTATAATTTTCAGAGAAGGAACTGAGAGGAGATTTTGGCCAGATGAACGAAGTGGGCTTGAGTACTGTGTGGTATTAATAATCTAGATATAAATTGAGGTTCATTAAATGCTAGAGTTTTAAAGATAAGCAACATTATTTTAAAAGTGATCCTATGACCGATTGGAAGCCAATGGGCGTCTGTCAGCAATGGTGAAACATGGTCATATTTCCTAGCATTGTATATTAATTTGATTGCCGTGTTTTGTATTAACTGAAGTCTCCTTTTTTCTTTCTGAGTAATGTTAAGAAGAAGTGCATTGCAGTAGTCAAGTTTTGCTATAATTAAAGAGTGAATTAATATCTTGATCGAATTTGAACTCAGAAATTTGGCGATTGATCGGATCAGACGTAATTTAAAGAAGCAATTTTTGACAGTAAGGGAAATGTGTTCGTGATAAAGCAGTTTATCATCAATTATTACTCCAAGGATTTTCACAGAGGAGACTAGGTTAAGTGGAGTATTGTTGAGAATGAATGAGTTTGTCAGGGTTATATCTTTTTTCCAGGTAAATAACATTGATTTAGTCTTATTTATGTTTAGTGCCAATTTGTTTGTATTGAGCCAGTTTTGTATTGTTTCCAGTTTATGATTGATGGATGTAATATCATTATTATTTCCTGGGTCCAAGGGGTGAATGAGTTGAATGTCATCGGCATAAGAGAAAGGAGTGAAGCCTATGGACTGGCAGATGCTTAATAATGGAGAGAGAAAAATATTGAACAGGAGAGGGGACAAAATAGATCCTTGAGGGATTCCGAAAGAAGAGGAGTAAGTTGTGGACAGTTCGTTATTAAACCTAACAAAAGAGGTGCGATTAGCGAGATAAGAGGTGAACCAAGAAAGAACTTTCTCGTTTATGCCTATTGATTCTAACCTATGTAGAAGTAGATCGTGGACTATAGTATCGAAAGCGGCAGAAATGTCTAATGAAAAAAGGATAACAGATTTGTGATGGTCTAGAAAATATTGTATATTCGATGTTAGACCCATTAAAGAGTATTCTGTATTGTGAAATTTTCAAAAGCCTGTTTGGTTAGGGTGTAATGCGTTAGTATTTTCTATAAAGTCGGAGAGTTGGTTAAATATCAATTTTTCTGTTAATTTTGCTAAAAATGGTAAGTTAGCTATCGGGCGGTAATTTGAGAGTTCGTTTATACTAATTTTATGGTTTTTAAGAATAGGAGTAATGATTGCAGTCTTCCATAGGGATGGGACGGTAGTGGTGAGTAGACTCTTCTGAATAATGAATGAATAAAAGGTCCAAAGTGAGAATAATGTTTTTTTAGGTAAAAAGGTGGAATGATTTCAGAGCAAGAACTTTTTAGGTTAACTTGTTGGAAAAGAGATTCTATATCTTTAATTGAAGGAATTTTAAAATTGGAACATCTTGCTATTGGTATGAATTTTGTTTGATTAATACTTGTTGGGTTATTTGTTATGTTTGAGGTAAAATAATTACAAATATTGTTGATCTTTTGAGTAAATGCATCAGCTAAGTCTTGTGCTTTTAATGTGGATTTTTGAACAGTATTATTTATTTTGTTTTTTGAGTCTATTGATTTTAAAATATTGTACAATGTAGAGGAATTTTTAGCTTTATCAATTTTATTGGAATAGTATGTTTTTTTTTTGCCTGATTGATTTTTAATTTGTATAATGAGACATTATCCCTATATGTTTGAAGATTAGATTGGGTTTTATTATGTTGCCATTTTCGTTCTAGAGAGCGCAATTGTTGTTTAATCAGGCGAAGTTCTGCCGTGAACCAGGGATTTGATAATTTGCGGACAGGTATGGTTTTAGTTATTATTGGTGTTTTATTATCTAAAAGAGATAACAAGGATGAATTCCAGGCAGATAATTGGTCTTCAACGGAATTGGAGGAGGGTGTTAAAATAGATAGATCAAGAAAGGAAGTTATGTCTGTATTATCTAATTTGGAATATTCTCGGACAGAAATAGTTTTAGTTTTGGATACTGATTGCGGTAATCTTAGTTTGAATAGATCAAGAGAGAAAGATATGAAATAGTGATCTGACCAGGAGACGGGTACAACAGACAGATCAGAAAGAGTAAGGTGGTGAGATAGTGGAGCAAAAATCATATCTAAAGTGTGGTTTGCAGTATGGGTTGGTTCAGCTATTTTTGGATGTAAGTTAAGAGGTTTTAGAGTGTTTAGTAAGTCTTTGGTATATGAGTTGGAAAGGTCATCAAAATGAATATTGAAATCGCCCAAGATAAAGGGGAATGGTTGTTGAAGAACAAAAATCAAATAGGATATCCTGAAGGAGCGAGAGTTTGTTTTGTCCTGGGGGGGGGGGGGAACGTAGAGTAGTAAAAAGTTGAGTTTATTGTTTAAGTTACATTTAAGGTGAAGATATTCAATTGTAGCATCTTTTGAGGAGTGATCAGAAAGGTTTAAAAGATTATTTTGATAAATGACTGTTAAACCTCCGCCTTTGCGGTTATGACGATGGTTAAAAAGGTAATCATAGTTGGGGGGACAACAGTAAGATAGATATGCTTCATCGCCTTCAGCGAGCCAGGTTTCTGTGATAAAGAGAATGTGCAGGTTATTATGGACAATATCATCTTTTAGAAGGTGATATTTGTTTTTGATTGATCTGGCATTGACGAGTCCAAGTCTCAAGCTATTAGTAGTTTTTTCCATAGTAGGGAAGTTTTTCCATAGGAAAGGAAGTTTTTTCCATAGGAAGGGAAGTAGACGTTGGGATTTTTAATAAGGAGGAAGAACGAGGGACAGTTGTTTTGTGATTTAAGGGGCGATGGTCCCAAAAAGTTGGGATAGTGTTGGTAGGCATATTGATTGACATATTGATTTGTGATAAGTGGTTCAGACCGAAAATTTGGGTTCCTATGAGGTATAGACAAAGCAGAATAAAACTTATGGGCCAGATTTTACTTCTTATAACGACCTGGTTAATATAAGAAAAAGATCTGAAATTGGTGGCGCCCTCTGTTTGCGCACGAAGGAGCGCACTAAGGAGCAGGACCTGCTCCTTTTGCGCGCTACTTCGGCGTGCGCCGCAGAAGGCCCGGTTATGAAGGGCATCAGCTGACCTGGTATGGGAGGCGTCCGGCGGCAGAAGAGGTAGCAAGGCTGCGAATGGTGGGCCTACTGGACAGATGGGCTTGGGACACGTCCATTTGGCCAACTTCTTTAGGGTAAAGGTGTGGGGTGGGGAGAGTATCGTGGGGTCGGCGGGGGCTGTCGTGGCGTCAGCAATTAGAGGGGTTCGGGGGGCCAATCGGGGGTTCGGGGGGCGGTCGTTGGGGGGGTTCGTTGTGGGCAGGAGAGCCTTGGATCCCTCCTGCCTGTATCTTAGTGGGGGTGGGAGGTAGGGCGGTCGCCAGGGCAGGAGGGATTGGGGGGTCGTCCAGACTTTGGGCAGGAGGGGTTGGCTCCCTCCTGCCGCGATCTTCGTTGGGGGAGGTCGTCCGGTCTTTGGGTAGGAGGGGTTGGGCTCCCTCCTGCCCAGATCACTATGGTGGGGGGGGATCGTGGCAGGAAAAATTTGATATCTCTCCTGCCGCAATAGCGATATGAAGTGCCGGGAACCACAGCACTTCGGGGTGAGCATTGCGGCAGGTGAGATGCCTCATTTCTCCCGTCGCGATCCTCACCCCGAAGTGCTGTGATTGGTGGCATTTCAGGATATCGTTCTTGCGGCAGGGGAAATGAGGCATCTCTCCTGTAGCGATCATTGCTGCGGGGAGAGGAGGGGGGGGGGTGGATTCTGTAACTGGTGTTCTTTTTGACAAAATCCAGTTTTTAGGCGAAGGACTGGCCCCTCCTTCGCCTAAAAGCTCTTGTTTTGGGACTTAGGCTATTTTTGGGTTGATTATGTGTTTTAAGTGTAGACGTAGTGGTGGTATGGCCATTTAAACTGCTGAACATAGAAGTAGGCCATTCTCAAAACAAACCTCATTTTGAGCATTTGTTTTGAGAATGGACATTTTCCCTGCTTCTATATTCAACATTTAGGGCTTAGGCCAAAAGGGGACTTAGACTTTTTTTTTATTATGCCCCTCCATGTATAGATTCAAAGAAGTCTGAGGTTGGGCCTCTGGCTGACATGTTCCTCACACATTAGTCTCTCTCAAATAGTCCATCATTGGTCTGGCTATAGCATTAAAACAAGGATTGGCTTACCTCAGCCAAGTGGTGTTGGTACCTATAGTTGATGGAGGCACCCACTAGGGATCCATTTCTTCCTTTCATGGGTCTCCTTAACCTAATTATGGCCCTGCCTTTTATACCTCCTGGCAGCTGCTTCCCTGGCTCCATCCCTCTCATGTCACTTTTCCTTTTGGGGGATGGGGGCTCTGAAACTTAAGGTGGCCGACACTGTGAGGGAGTATCCAACAGAGCAGGGGTGTCAAAGTCTCTCCTCGAGGGCCGCAATCCAGTCATGTTTTCAGGATTTCCCCAATGAATATGCATGAGATCTATTAGCATACAATGAAAGCATGCAGATAGATCTTATGCATATTTATTGGGGAAATCCTGAAAACCCTACTGGATTGCGGCACTCCAGGAGAGACTTTGACACCCCTTCACCAGAGAGTAGTAGTGTCTGATAGACTTTATCAAATACCCTCCCCTTCAGCTAAACCATGCCCAGTTGAACGCTTGCTAAATCAGGATCCACCTTCCGAGACAAAAAGTCAGCATTTGTGTGCTTTCAGCCTACCTGATGTTGCACCTCAAACCTGAAGTATTTTGAAGGCTGTCATGATGCAGTCATTTGATTTCTTATAGTAAGCTGTCTGCTTAAGGGGTTCATGATCCTAGACCAGGGGTCTGCAACCTTTAAGACATAAAGAGCCACTTGGACCCGTTTTCGAAAAGAAAAAAAAACTTGGAGCCGCAAAACCATTATAAAACAAATCTAAACTGCATATATTGTTTCTTATCTTAATGCTATATACAGGATCACTAAATTGAAAATAAAATCATTTTTCCTACCTTTGCTATTTGGTGATTTCATGAGTCTCTGGTTGCACTTTCTTCTTCTGACTGTGCATCCAATCTTTCTTCCTTTCTTTCAGCCTCCTGTATGTTTCCTCTCCTCCAGACCTCATTCTCTCCCCCCAACTTTTTCTTTCTGTTTCCCTGTTCCCCCTTCTTTCTGTCTCCGTGCCGTCCCCCAAGCCACTCGGTTTGCTGCCACCGCAATCGGGGAACAGCCCCCAAGCCACCGCCGTCCCATGCTTTCCCTGCAGAAGTGTTGCGCTGACCAGCATTCCGCTCCCTGACGTCAATTCTGACGTAGGAGAGGAAGTTCCGGGCCAACAAGGCATTTCTCCTCATTCCATCCAGCCTGAGCCCCATCTCTCCTTGATCCAGCATTTCCCTTCTGTGTCTGTCAGAATTACCATTCCACCTATTTTCCAGCATCACCCTTCTTTGTGTCCATCTCACCTATATCCCTATCTCACCACTTTTTCAGAATCTTCATTTGTCTCTGTCCTTATCTTTACGCCATGTTCACCATTTGCCCTTTCAATGTCTTTATCTCCCCCCACACACTTTTTCAGCATTACTTCTATGTCTCTATTTCACCTCCTCTTCATGTCCCCTCTGTATCTCTATCCTTATTCAGTAGGTCCTGCTTACCCTTTCTCTTCTTTGTGTCACTATCTCCATTTTCAGCTTTCCCCCCTTTTCCTTTGTTACTGCACCCTGTAGCTAGAATCTTTCCACCCTCCCTCCACTCCGGCCCAGCCCAGTATGAAATATTTCCTTTTGTTTCCCTCCCCTCTCTCTTTCTCTCTCTCTTCTGCTCCCTCACCCACGAGTCCTGCATCTGGCCCTCTCCCTTCTACCTGCACCTGGCAACACCCCCCTGCTCCGCGGCTCTCTTCAGCAACTCGTCAGCAGCAGTGATCAAGACAAGCTGCCGACATCGAGGCCTTCCCTCTACGAGTCCCGCCTTTGTGGAAAAAGGAAGTTGAAACAAGCGGGACTCGCAGAGGGTAGGCCCCGACGTCAGAAGCTTGTGTCGATCGCTGCTGCTGAGTTGCCGAAGAGAGCCGCGGAGCAGGGGATGTGGCCGGAAGCAGGTAGAAGGGTGAGGGAGATAGGAAGGCTGTAGATCTCCGGAGCATGACACCGACCCCGGCCAGGATGATTTCTTTTTCAGGCGTGCACCTTACAAGTCCAGCGTCGCGGGGGAAATAGCCATGCTGAGCAGTGAGCTCAGCACTACACAGATGAAAGCCTTGCTTGCTGATTGGTCCGGCGGGGCGGGGCCGCCGGACCAATCGGCAAGCAAGGCTTTCATCTGTGTATGTGCTGAGCTCACTGCTCAGCATGGCTATTTCCCGCCACGACGCCGGACTTAAGCTGCATGCCTGCGTGACACACTACCGGAGCCGCAGCAAAGGTGGAAAAGAGCCGCATGCGGCTCTGGAGCCGCAGGTTGCCGACCCCCGTCCTAGACCAACAGACAATGTTGACTCAGCAGATAATATTGGAGTGTCTTCCAGACCCATTTAATAGCTAGGACTTCCTTTTCAATTGCTGCACAATTCCCTTCCCAAGGAAACTGTTTGCAGCTAATGTGGGCCACCAAGTGGTGGTCTCCATCCATTTCTTGGGTTTGGACAGCCCTGAGTCTAACTTCTGATGCATCCGTCTGCACCACTAGGATAGGTCGAAGTCTGGGCTGACTAACATTGGTTCTGAGCAACTGTTTTCCTTCAGGGTTTGAAATGCAATACCCAGTTCCACTGTCCACTGAACTTTTTCTGGGGCTTTCGTATGCTGAAGGTGGATTATTGGTTCCGCATTTTCAACAAACCCTGAGATAAATCACTAGTAGTATCCAAGGAGCCCAGGAAGGCTCACACCTGATTCTTGATCTAGGCTTCCAGTACCCAGGTGATTGCTTTCACCTTCTGGATCTGGGATTTCACTTTTTCTTTCTCGACAGAAAACCTCAAGTATTAGACCTCTTGTCCTCCCAGGAAGCACTTCTTAGGATTGACCTTAAATCCAGCAGCCCACAACTGTCCAGAACTACTGCTGCCTGGATGAGATGGGCCCTCCAATCCTTACTATATATGGCAGTCATCTAAATAGGCAAACAAAAAGACAGAAAAAAAAATACAATAATGCCACTGAATTCTGCTGACCAAGGAAATCAATCCAGAAGAAGGAAAAAAATACCTCACATTCTCCTCAATGGCAAAATGAACAACCATGACAGTATTAGATTTTCAGAAAGAAACTTAAGACCCACCTTTTCTCCTTAGTCCTAAAGCAAATCTAAGGAGCCTACTTCCTATCCTTCTTTCAGTGTTCTTGTCCTCAGTTCTTAATCTTGTTGTAAACCACATTGAATTCTAGCTGAAATTTGCAGTATAGAAGAAAAATGTATGTTATTGGGACCTCTGAACCAAAGTCATCTCTTTTTGGATTAGTGCTGCAGTCACTGGGACCCACTTTTAACAGATTGATGTAAAAAAATCTTTGCCATTTCTCTTATTGGTTTAGGATGTCACATTACAATTACCATGTCTTTTCCACTATTTCATAAGGTCCTTTCAATTTACATAATAACTTGCTTTCAGAGGATGGCAGGAGGACTAAGGCTCTGTCCCCCAGCTGGAAGGTTTCTGCATTGCCTTATGATTGAAGGCTTAAACTTGCCCTATCTGAGCCTTCTCCAACAAAGCTTGATTGCCTCCTTGGCTTTGTTTAGCCTTTCCTGCATGTGAGTACTTATTCTGCCAAATTCTTCCCTGGAATGGGTTCCTCCTCCTCGGCTTCTCGAACCACATCCAAGATTCTTCTAGGCCAGTGATTCCCAACCCTGTCCTGGAGGAACACCAGGCCAATCGGGTTTTCAGGCTAGCCCTAATGAATATGCATGAGAGAGATTTGCATATGATGGAAGTGATAGGCATGCAAATTTGCTTCATGCATATTCATTAGGGCTAGCCTGAAAACCCAATTGGCCTGGTGTTCCTCCAGGACAGGGTTGGGAACCACTGTTCTAGGCCTCCAACCACATAACAACTCAAACAGAGAGAATCCTGTTGAATTTTGAGGAACCTCTTGGACAGCAAATAGTACATATGGAAGTAGAGTACTATCTCAGTTCTTCCCATCTTCAGCCACAAACTTTTTAAGCATCTGTTTTAGTCTTGATAAAGTGTTCCACCAGACAAACGGACAAACGGACGATCATGCTATAATTAATAGTAGTAGGATAACGGCCAGTGAGAACACCACTTGTTTAGTGATGCATCCTCATGATTCTTTTTTTTTTTCTGTCTCATTTTAACAAAAATAAGAAAACTTGCAGAAAAGTGTATACTTCTACTATTCAGCTTTTGTATTCAGCATTCCATTGATGCTTTTTGTTTTGGTAGATAACCCAGAACTACCCAAGGTATGACTTTTAGAAATGTTAATACTCTTTTGAGAAAGAGGTCCATTGACTAAAAATTTGATGGTATCTGAAGAGAGCATCCAAGAAATCAATAGATTATTCTTCCTTTCTCCGAGTATTAGTGATGCATAAAATTTGAGAAAGTTCTAGTACTTAGCAGAAGCTCATCTTGCATGCAAGGGTTTGTGACTCGTGAATCTGTTTGGGTGCAGTCTGTGAAGAATGAAAATTATAGATAAATCAATTAAGTAACATAGATGAATTTTATTTCTCAGAGTTCTCATGTGCTATTTCCTGAAACATTGCTCTTATCTTTGTTTTTAATAGTGTACAGATAGACTTGAGAGGGATCGGTTGATTTTATTCCTAAACAAACTGATTCTCAACAAGGTAAGATAACACTATATTTTCTTTAAAATGTACTTCATAAGCTGTCATTCAATCACAAAATTAATTTGTTTCATAGAATTCTGATTAAGCTAAGTTACCGTCCCTTCATTAGTGGTTCACTGGGAAGATATGTACTAATGTCCGATAGGCATCGGTAGGGCGCTTACTGACGCCATTTATAGAATATGGGCCTAAATGACTAACAAGTTGAAAATGCTGTAGAAAAAAAGAAAAAAGGCAGCTTAACCTTTTCCTATCGTGTGTCCCGGATGACGAGACATTCCAAAAATGTTGTTGCCATCGTATGTCCCATACCATGGGACAGTACACCTTTTACCTATCGTGTCCCATCTATTTATTACCAAGTAGTTCAGAGTCTGAGTTGGATAATGATTTGGACTTTGATGCAGAAAATGTAGCGGGCAGTAGCGATAATTACGATTGGAACCAGCGTAGCGTAAAATTTATTACGATAGGAAAAGGTTAAAAGGAAAAATGTAGGCACCTACCAGTGCCTGCATTGCACCTACAGAGGCGCTTTATGCCTAATGCCACTGTAGGCATGGCTAATGCCAGAGGTGGCATTAGGCATTGTAAAGCACCTCTTTAGACAAGTTTCATGTAAAAGGTAGGCGCTGTAAATTTAGGCTTTGAAAATCCTGGCCTACATTTCTGGCACCTACCTTTTCCGAAACTATGACTCTATAAACGGTGCCATCGCCTGATTGACACGTGATCGGCGGCCGTTTTTTAAGATGGCTACTGACAACGGTGCTGTTTATAGAATCTGGGCCTTAGTTTTATTTTGACACTATAAATGATGATTCAAAGTTAGGATAGTTGTCTTTTCTCCATGGTTAAAAGTATTGATTTTTTTTTTTTTTTACATAATGCTACCAGGTACTTGGTTTTAAAATTTAAAAACAACCTGTAAAGTAGTGGGATACGTTCTACCTAAACATTTGACAGAAAAATTGGGTGAAACAGGGAAGAAATTATCAATTGGATCAAAAGTATCAAATGTTTCTCCTTACTTACATATATGGCATGCTCTTTGGTATTTATATATAGCATGAAGATGTGTTTTGCAGAAACTGAGTTGCTGTAACCTTTGAAGTACTCAAATCATTGATAGCTTGCCATATCTAGAAAACGGTGACAGCTTCAGCCTCAGCAGGGGCATAGTGGAAGAAGAGTGATGACATGGACCTGGAAAGTGAGAGTTGGGCACGTTTAACACGTATCTAGCTGCTTTGGCCATACAAATTCTCTATGTTCTCGCTGGCTGCTTTACCCTGAACATTTGAACATGGGTTAGCTATCTTTGCCTTTGATCCACTAGCCCACTGCGCTGTTTCCCTTTACAATTTTAAAAGCTAAATGAGGCCTTGAGGTGTAATTGGATAGCTTGCCATATCTAGGGCTAGAAAAATAACCGTTCTTTAATCAGAATTTTTTTTTTTTTTAAATTCTGTCAAATGATGTATGTCTGTTTTTTTTTATATATATGTAGAAAAACGTGAAGGATCTCATGGATTCAAATGGAATTAAAATTCTTGTGGATCTGCTAACATTGGCTCATCTTCATACAAGTAGGGCCACTGTTCCGCTACAAGTATGTGCTGCTTTTTGAACTTTATATTTGTTGTGTACAATGCATTTGAATGGAAAGACAGAAATAGCAGAGTTTAATAATAATTTTCTGTGTTATAGGTGAAAACATAGATAAAAAGTCTTGTTTGTCAAAGGTTTTCTGCCATTGCATGTCTTTAGGAAAATTCCTTGATAAATTAAACGTCTGTATTTATTTTTAAAAGTTTGGGATTTTCCCTGATTTAGGGGGTCTTTTATTAAGGTGTGCTAGCCGATTTAGTGCGCGTTAAATGCAAACACGCCCATTATATTCTATGGACGCGTTAGCATTTAGCACACCTTAGTAAAAGACCCCCTTAGCTAGAGAGACACAATTGAGACAGAAGACCTGTCTGGCTCTTAGAGCTAAAGTGCAGGCCTTGAATGCTAACTTTGTGTTAAAATTTCCATGTTTATGCTTGTATTTGAAGGTAAACAATTTCAATTTTTTGATCCCAAACAGTTGGAGGATTTTATTAAAGCCCTTAAATTCAGTGTTAAGTAAATCTGGCTTGAGAAGACACACTTTTTTCTTATTTGTTCAATTTAAAATTGTAAAGACAAATGTTTGCTATATTTTCTTATATCCTAATTGGGTGAGGTATGAACAATTTAAAAACTCAATAAATATAAAGTTAAAAAAAAAGTTTGGGATTTATACATCCAGATTATTTCTGACCTGTGGTGTGCAAGTAAGAGGAAAAAGAGCTGTTATAAAAATATATTTGGGAGCTACTCAATAATTTGCCAGCTTGAAAATAGACAAAAGCATGGGAGCAGTTGTCACTGTAGAGATACTGGATAGGAGGGTAGTTGGGAAGAGAAAGGAAGAGATGGTGGACCCTGGAGTGATAGGAAAGGAGGGAGAGATGCTGGATGAAAGGGTAGTTGAGAAAAGGAGAGATGGTGGATCTGGGGATGGTGGGGTCCATTTCTGCAGCTGCAGGGATGGAGATGAAAAAAAGGAAAGATGCCAGGGGAGGACAGAGATGGAAGATGGATGGTTAACATAGAGAAAGAAGAAAACGACAAATGGGCTGGAGACCCTGGCAAGCGAGTTATCAGAAGACAACCAGAGCCTGGAACCAACATGATTTGAATAATGACCAGACAACAAAAGGAAGAAAAAAAAATTATTTTCTGTTTTGTGATTACAATATGTTGGATTTGAAATGTGTATCTTGCCAGAGCTGGTGTTAGACAGTGAGCGTGAGCCAGTACCTAACAAAGAGGAAAAGTTTACACCATAGCGCTGGCTTGTAGTTGGAGACGGAAAAGGAGGTGGGGTGGATGGAAAGGTTACAAAATAAACCCGCCAGGACCTTAAAAAAAAAAAAAAGCAATTGCTCAATTGGGCAGGAAAATCGAATCGAAAAAATTGATTCAATAGACTAAATCAAATAAAAAATTTTTTTCCATTAATCGGGCAGCACTATTGCGCAGTACATGCAGGCTCGAGACTTAAAAAAAAAAAATTTAAGTGACAGTACACTTTAACACTGTATACACTATACTAGGCTACATGGATGACATCACCTACATGTGAGAATATTTGCCTACTGTCGCTGGATAACTCCTGTTATAGGTAAATAACTGTGCTATCCTCCATATACCCATTTTCCTTGCCCACAGGAGGTACTTGCATTTTTATGTGCTGAAGCAACATTTCCAGTTCTTTGCGCTTCCCTTCAGCCTAGCAATGGCACCTCAAACCTATATCAAGGTGATAGTGGCAGTACACTTACGCAAGGTTAGGATGTTAGTGCACCCATATTTGGATGACTGGCACATCAGAGCTCGGTCCAAGGAGGAAGGCGAACTGGTGGTTTTGAGAGTGGTGCAATTCCTCCAGGACTTGGGATGGATTGTCAACTTCAAGAAGTCAGCTGGAGCTGACCCAGCACCTGGAGTACCTGGGAGTTATGTTTGACATGGCCTTAGGCCAGGTTTTTCTTCCAGAGCCATTCAGACTGACGCGCCAAAAGCAGATTTCAGATGTGCTCCAGCGGCTGACTCCCATGGTGTGGCACTACTTGGAGGTTCTGGAGTCTATGGCGATAGCCATAGAGGTTGTTCCTTGGGTGAGAATGCACATGAGACCTCTCCAAGTTGCCCTCCTTTCTCGCTGGTCTCCTCAGACAGACTTGCTTCAGCAACCGCTTCCATGGTTACTGATGGCAAAGAGCAGCCTACGGTGGTGGCTACACACGGCTACCCTCTTCAGGGTCAAGCCTCTTCAGATTTCCTCCTGGGAAATACTTGAGACCAATCCCAGCCTTTACGGTTTTGGGGGTCATTGCAACGAATACCCAGTTCAGGATCATCGGACACTGGCTCAGCAGAAGTGGTCCATAAATCGCCTGGAATTCAGAGCCATTCAACTAGCGCTTCAGGCACTATAGAAGTCTCTGGAAGGCAAGATAGTGTGAGTCTTCTCAGACAATGCAACAGTGGTGGCCTATGTCAAGAGGCAAGAAGGCACCAGAAGTGCCCCATTGCGCTCAGAAGCTCTATTCCTCTTTTGGTGGGCAGAAGCTCATTTGCGGGCTCTCTTGGCCATGGACATAGTGGGAGTGAAAAATGTGTAGGCCAGCTTTCTCAGTTGGCAGATGCTCGACCTGGGGGAATGGTCTCTGTCCACTGGGCATTCAATGCCATAGTTCAGCATTAGGTGCCTTCACAGATGGATCTGTTGGCCTCAGCAGTACTGACAGCTTGCTTTTACAGCTGAAGAAGCAAGCCTGGAAGTGAGGAATTGGACGCGCTGGAGAAAGAGCTCTTATATGTATTTCCCCTGTGGCCCATGCTTGACCGTCATTCACAGGATTTAAAGTCATCAGGAGTTGGTAGTCTTGGTGGCACCTGATTGGCCCCAGAGGGACGAAGGCCTCAGACTTCCGGTCCAAGTCGACCTTCTCACTCAAGGACCTATCCCCATTAAGAATCTGGAACATCTCAGAGAGTGGTTGACACCTGGAATGCCCTCCCAGAGGAGATTATTGCGGAATCAACCGTCCTAGGCTTCAAGAGCAAACTAGATGCATATCTCCTTAAGAGAGGCATATAAAGATATGGTGGACTATAAATTACGCCAGGTGTACACCTGGCGGGGCCTCCGCGTGTGCGGATCGCCGGACTTGATGGACCGAAGGTCTGATCCGGAGATGGCAGTTCTTATGTTCTTATGTTCTTATGTAACATTTTGGGCTTACAGCATGGCTCTTGAGTGGGCAGCCCTGACGAGCAAGGGTAATTCGGATATGATCATCACCACTTTACTCATACTAATAAAGAGCCAAGAACACAAAATATTTGAATTTACAGACTTATGACTTATTTACATTATGTTTACAATAGTCATAAATGATAACGGTGAATAATACAAAACTTTGCTAAAATAATTACGATTGGAACCAGCATAACGTAAAATGTATTACGATAGGAAAAGGTTAAAGGGGCTCTTTGGTTTCACCCTCCAGTGTGTCCCCCTTTCCCTTACCACCTTATTAGCCTTTACCGTAGACATCCCTTCTGGATCTTATAGTCAAGACTGTTCTTGGTGACAATTACGTTGGCAAGCTGAGTCTCCAAGTTGCAAGCTCTTTCTTGCAGGGAGCCGTTCTCAAAATTACTGAAGCAGGGCTCTCCTTACGCATGGTACTGTCCTCTTTGCCAAAAGTTGTCTCGCCTTTCACGTAAATCAGGAAATCGGCTTGCCCACCTTCCACCCAATTAGGTCGAAGAAAAAGAACAGGGCATTGCATTTGTTAGATGTCAAGCAGACTCTCCTCCAGTACCTTGAAGTTACCAATGAGTCTCGTGTCTCATATCACCTTTTTGTTCTGACCAGTCGTGCCAAGAAAGGGAGACCAGTGTCTAAAGCCTTGATTTTCCAGATAGATTAAGATTGTCAATTCCTCTATGTATGAGGGCTGCAGTAAGCAGCCACTGTTCACATTGAAATCTCACTCTACCAGAGGAGTTGCTACTTCATGGGTGGAGACTAGGGCTGTCTTGCCCGAGTAGATTTGTAGAGTGGCTACATGGTTTACCCTCCATATCTTTACCAGATTCTATAGGGTGGATGTGGCAGCTAAAAAAATTACCACTTTCAGGTCCTCTGTTCTGAAGGCAGGCCCACAGAGCCTTGGGACTGCTTTGGTACGTCCATACAGTTTGAGGCCTGTAGACATCTTGCACTAGAAAGAGAGATTAGATTCTTACCTCAATAATCTTCTTTCTTGTAGTTGTAGCTAGTGATTCTGAAGCCCCACCTTGTATGTTGGCTTTGCTTGCCTTCTGCCTCGAGACATTTTTGTAACATTTTATCAAATACATTACTAAAAAATTTGTAGGTCTTATTTTCATATGTTGTGTTATTATTTTGAAGAATGATTTGTATTTTTTTTTGCTTTATGTATGTTTATTTGTAAACCGCTGTGACTCCAGGCGGTATATTAAGTTTTTAAATAAATAAAATAAATCAGTCTGGAGCTGGAGAGCTCTCTGTGTTTCAGGTGAGCTGAGAAGAAAATAAAAAAAAACAAAGAGGAACACTCTCAAGAGGGTATAGTTTGCTTCAAGTCTCTGCTGGGATAGCAGGACATGCGAGTACACTTCTCCCTCCGAATCTGCGGTTTCAGTATCTGCAGATTCGGTTATTCGCAATTTTTGTTTTTTTTTACAAAAAAACAGCTTTCATTTTTTGGCTATTTTTAAGCCATCCAAGCCTTACCTGAACCTTACCTGGTGGTGAAGCGGGGCAGGAGCGATCTTCCTATGCTCCTGCCCCGTGCAGAGCCGTCATCAGAATGGCTGTCGTGAGTTCCCGTTGTAATCAGACTACTATTTATATTTATAATGTATAGTAACATAGTAGATAACGGCAGATAAAGACCTGATATAATTTCTTTCTTTTTTTTTTTTTAATTATTTTCAACTTAAATTTCAAGTATTACACTTGTACAGAAAGCAAGAATAGAATGGATATCAAATACAATAGTAATATAATTCCTAAGTTAACAAATATACTATTTATGCTCAAGTTCACAAATTAAGATCCAAGAATTAAAGAAACTTGGCGAAATTATATAGAAAAACAGTAATAATAACAAGAAACTGAGAGCTATAGCATTGAGATGGGGTCACAATATCCAAATTATAGGGCTCAAAGATTGTTAACATTCAGACGAGACATAGCCACGAAGTTGGTCAGTTGTGATGGTTCAAAAAACACATATTTAAAAGTACGGTAATATACAATACACTTACACGGGTGTCTCAAATAAAAAGTTGCCCCCAAAGATAAAACCCCAGGTTTCAAAAGAAGAAATTCACGGCGGCGCCTTTGCGTCTCCCGTGCCAAATCTGGGAACATTTGTATTTTATAACCAAGAAAGCTTTTTTGTCTATTTTTAAAGTAAAGTTTTAACAACCATGTTTTATCAATTGGCAAAGCTAAAGTAATAATCATAGTGGCTGGTGATGCTAAATCCTTCTCAGATGTTTCTAAAATCTGTGAAATGTTTAAGGGTTCTTGATCTGAAGATTTTACTTTTGGTTGTTGATTTTGTTCTTTATCAGGCAAATAATAAACCCTTGAAAATGGTGGTAATGAATCCTCGGGTATCTCTAAATTTTCCATTAGATATCTCTTAAGCATATCTCTAGGTGTTACTAACTTGAGTCTTGGAAAGTTAATTAACCTTAAATTATTGCTACGTGAGTTGTTCTCAAGCATTTCAATCTTCTTCCTTAGGTTAATATTGTCTTTAACTAAGGTCTCTTGAATTTGTTTCGATGATTCAATTTCTTTTTCTATTTTTTGAATAGATGAGTTAGAAGTATTTGTTTCTTCTCTTAAGTTCTTCAGTTCCTTATCGTGTTCCTTAATTTTCCCTTCAATTTGTTGAAATGTAGGAGTAATATTTTTAACAAAACCAGCCATTAAGTCCCAAATAGAGTCTAAAGTCACTTCTGCAGGTTTAATCAGTACAATTGGAGTTTGTGTAAGTGTAAATTGCTCACTGTCCTGAAGTCCTTCGAGGGGTGTCTTCTGTCCTTCCCCCTCATATTGAGATGGTGTTCTCCCAGACATCTCCATGGGGGCCCTGGAAAGGTGGGCCCCAACCTCCGAGCTCTCCAGTAAATCCTTCCTTGCCTCTGGAGAGGAGAAAGCCAGTGAATCCGGGGTTTCCCCGCCCCTTGGAGAGCTGGTCGTCTGGGGCTGCGGGGGCGGTGCCCTAATGTCGGGGCTCAGCGTAGTATCGGGCCCAGGAGCATCCACAACGGGTTCGCCTCCCTGTGTCCTCTGCGGTCCGTCATCCGATGTCGCTGTGATCTCCTGCATGCGCCGCAGGAGTTCGTGTATGTTCCCGAGACCCGGGGCTCCAGGACGCCGCGAGGCAGAAGCGGCACTCCGGCCCCGTCTCTTCGGCATCGCGGTAAGTGAAAACCGCTAGAAAAGTTCCAACAAATGCGATCCTGGGACACGTAGCTCAGCGCGTCCTGCTCTCAGATCGCCCCTGATGTAATTTCTTAACAATTTACTCCTGACATGATTCTTGTTCCAAAGAGTATTGGCTGCTAGGGAAGATATCATGTCTGTCCCTTTTCAAATGATGAAGAAAAATAAATGCAGGATCCCCAACTTGGGTAAATAATATTAATGTTTAGTGGATCCAATGGTGAATGATTATCTATGCATTACCAATCCTCCTTTATAGTATTTATATCAGTATTTTAATTTTAAACTACCTTGGACGTGCTCAGAACCCTTAGATGGAGGATAGAGGACCTGCAAATGGAGACACGCCCCAAAATGCAGACCACCCCCTTGGTCTATCACAGCACTTCACCCGATAGTAGGGAAATGCAAACACAACACATGTCAAGTATATACTGTTACTTTTTTGTCATAAAGGTAAAATACAGATTTACTGAAAAACATCTTTTATAATAAATTCACCTTACATTTAAAATAAACATTTTCTATATTACATTTCCCTGGTAACTGATAATAACAACAAAGTGAACAGCAGTGGCATGTATGTCTTTGAAATCATTACATGACTCACAATATGATGAATTATATTTCCCTATTGCTACATATGATCATTATTATATACTGCCTTTGTGTGTCATTTTCATGATTTTTTTGTATGATGTCTTTTATTATATGATTTTGGTCTTATGTATTTGTATATGTCTATGGGCTCCTGTTACTAAGGTGTGCTAGTAGTTTTAGCATGCGCTAAACACTAACATCTCCATAGAGCTTGCGTTAGTATTTTTCGTTTAGCGCGTGGTTTGCGCTTGCTAATTTTTTGCGCGCGCTAAAAACGCTAGTGCACCTTAGTAAAAGGAGCAGGCCGACTTGGCCGAAACATGTACATGCTGAGTCACTGAGATTTTTTGGGATGAATAAAGGACTTTTTAAGAAAGAAGATTGAATTCACCAATCTACATTGGACATCTCCACTTTTTGTTTTATGTCACAATCAATCATACATGCTTTTATAGCTCAAAACGTCTTGCCTAGAAATCAATTAGCAAAATTAGAGACCTTTTTACTAAAGCTTAGCATGTACTAATGGACATTAATTACACACCCAACTAATGGACTACCTTAATCAATTCTCTCTCCTGCATGAAACTCAATCCGGCTTTAGAATCCTATTCAGTACGGAGACAGTAATCGCTGCCATCCTAGACTATCTGCGCCTATTATTTAGTAAGGGGCTCAACACCCTGATCATGCAATTCGACATGAGCTCTGCATTTGACTTGGTAGACCATGAGAAAATGATGCATTGCTTAGACGCCATTGGTATTAGAGCTGAGGTACTAAACTGGTTTCGTGGCTTCCTCACATCCCGTTCTGACCAGGTACGCTTTAACAACGAACACTCCGACACCTGGAGCAACTCATCCGGAGTGCCACAAGGGTCACCACTTTCCCCACTGCTTTTCAATATCTACATGTCCTCATTAGGTGTGAAACTAACCCAACTAGGAATAAAACTATTCAGCTACGCAGATGATTTTACAATCATCATCCCATTCGCCAACTCCATCTCAGAAACCATTCCCAAGGCATCCGATGCCATAAATGAGATGGAACAATGGATGACAGATTTCAAGCTCAAGCTCAACACAGAAAAAACAAAATTCTTCGTTGCCTCCCCTCACCCGCTTGACCATAAAGCCCCACTATGCATCAATAAACTCAACTACCCTATTCAGCCCACCATGAAAATACTAGGTGTTATTCTAGACCAATGCCTAACAATGAAGGAACAAGTGGATTCCCTATTCAGAAAAGGTTTCCTTACTCTCTGGAAACTCAGAACCATTAAATCATACTTCGATACGTCAACATTCAGAATCCTAGTGCAATCCCTCATACTGAGTCAGCTTGACTACTGCAACATCGCCTATCTAGCAATTTCACAAAAGAATATGAGACGTCTCCAAATAATGCAAAATGCTGCGGTCAGACTTATCTTCGGGCTGAAGAAATTCGATCACGTGACACCCTACTATCGGCAGCTGCACTGGCTACCAACGGAAGCCCAAGTAAGGTTTAAATTTGCCTGCCTCTGCTTCAAAGTACTATACGGCCTGACCCCCAAGTACATAACGGACCTTTTCGCATTTTCTAATAACAGAGTCAAGAGAAACACACACCCAAAACTCATTTCCCCTCCAGTTAGAGGCTGCAAAATGAAAAAACACCACGAACACCTTCTCTCTCACCAAGCAGTCCTATGGGGCAAAGACCTAGACCAACTGCTTTCGCCCACTACATATGGGGAATTCAGGGAACACCTAAAAACATATCTGTTCCAGAAATACCTAAACAATTGACCCGTTCTCCCTCTCCCTCCCCCCTCCCTATTCCACCTGAACTTACAGCACTGTTATAAATATAATCTGTTATCTTCATCTTATCGTAACTTTACGTTGCTATTTATCCCCAACAGGTCCTGTCGGACATTACCTACTAAAATGTACATATTACATTTTCGCTCAGCAAATTGTATTTCTATATTATTGCCTTTCTGAATATCTACTTATTGTATTTCGCTGAATGTCCAGCACTCTTGATTGTAAACTGCCTAGAAGTTGCAAGATTGTGGCGGTATAGAAGAATAAAGTTATTATTATTATTATTAATATGTGCTAAGTGCCACTTGGCCTGAAGTTGTTAAATAGGAAACACAACATTTAGCGTGTGCTGAGCTTTAGTAGAAGGACCCTTAAGCTCAGAAAAAATTAATAAATATCACTCTTTATAGTTGAAGCATTTGTAATATTTTTTTTACAGAATTGAGTTGTAATAAGAGATTTGGGTAATAGCACATAGCAAAATATGATTCTTGAGTACAATAGTATCTAAATTCCATTTTCTTTAGCACTCTCCAGACCAGTAGAGGTTAACTTTACGATTGGGTATATATCTAATCATGACCAGCAGGTGGAGACTGAAAACAAAACTTTGGGACAGTATATCCTAGCCCCTCCTCTCTATTTCCCTCAGTCTTCTTTCAGTCTCCAGCAGGTGTTGAGTGATCTGTACCCATCTCCCTTGGTAGGGCTGTTGGAATTTGTTTAGAGGTTTATTGTCCCTGTTTTTAGCCGGACGGAGCTTGGACGGACTCTGTTTGGGGGTTCGTCCGACCTCGGGGGTGTCAAACCCGGCGGGTCACGAGCGGGGTCCCTCCCCCCACTTCCTCCACCTCCCCATATTTTTTTAGAGGAGCCTCAGCAGTAAGCCTTGCCCCCTAAATCAAGCAAGGCATATTGCTTCGAGAGCCTGTGGAGTCTGTTCTGTAAAAAAAAAAAAAAAAAAAAAAATCCTGAGGTAGTGCTGGTCTGGAGGGTTGTATCCCTTTAAGAAAACTGTATTTTACTGTATTTTTTCAACTAACCGGCACTTTTTTACAGCTAGGTCGCGTATGGAGCAATGAGCACTTCTAAAGGGAAAAAGTGCTCATTGTGCTCCAGACGCGAGGCACTCGCGGCCGGCCTGTGCAAGCGGTGTTCAGGCCGGTGCGGTGGAGGAGCTCCGTCGGCAGCGGCTGCAGGCGCCCAGAGCTCCCCGCCGATGGTGCCTCGCGAGTCGGCAGGGAACGGTGGAGAAGCCCGGTCTTCTCCGTCCGCCCACGGAGGGATTCCCCGAGCCGCCGACGGTCGGGTTTTAGAGGATTCCCTCTCAGCTGATATTTTGACAGCTGATGCCGGCTTGCCTGTTTTAGCGGCTGAGACTATTCAGGTCTCTCAGCCGCTTCAGGCTGTGGAGGGAGCTGTTTTGGCGGGAAAGACGCCATCTTCTCTGTCTGGCCCCTCCATTTTGTCTTCCACCTCAGGTGACCTTCCCCCTGTTTTGTCTAAGCAGGGGCAGGTTTCTGCTGGGTCCCCTGCTGTGGCAGGGAGTCCCTTGGGACCCTCGGGGGGTTTTTCCCCTGATTTTTTCTTTTCATTATGCAAAGCCTATTTTCAGGCGGCTGGGGGTCCCGGTTGCGCCCAGGGGGTCTCGGGGGGTGGGGTTTCCTCCGCGCTCCCTGCGGCTTTGCCTCTCTCGTCTGACGTGACGTCCCCTCCGCCGCCTCTCTTGTCCAAGCGTCCGCGGGTGTCGTGGGACGAGGATTTGTGGTCGGAGGAACGTGTCGGTATGGAGGAGGACCTGGACCCTTCTGAGGAATTCCAGGACCCTCTGGAGGGGACGGAAGCTGGCGGCGGGTTGTCGGGTTTCCCGTTCTCCAGTGACGAGGCGTCCGTGGTGCGCCTTTTTCAGAGAGATGAGCTGCCTGACCTTATTCAACAGGTTTCTTCGGCTTTGCGTTTTGAGGACGCGCCGCCGGAGACTCCGCGTGTGGGGGACCCTCTGTTACGAGGGATCCGTTCCGTTTCCCGCTCTTTTCCTATGCATCAGGATATTCGGGATATTATTCTTGAGCAGTGGAAAACGCCGGAGACGCCGTTTCGGCTGGCGCGCAGCATGGCTCGCCTGTATCCCATTCCTGAAGGGGATCGGGCTACGTTAGCTTCGCCAGTCGTGGATGCGGTGGTCTCGGCTATTTCCAAGCGGCATACCGTGCCTGTTGAGGGCGGTTCTGCCTTGCGGGACTCTGAGGAGCGCAAATTGGAGAACATCCTTAAGCAAAATTTTCAAGTCTCTGCTTTTGGGGTCCAGGCGGCTATTTGTGGGGGACTGGTCGCTCGCGCCGTGTTTCGGTGGGCGGAGCGGGTCTTGGATCGAGAGTCTGACGACTGGTCTCTGGTGGATCAGGAGGTAGCAAAGATTGAGATGGCTGCCTCATTCCTCTCGGATGCTCTGTATGACTTGGTGCGGATCTCGGCTAAGTCCATGGCTTTTGGCGTGGCCGCAAGGCGTGTGTTGTGGCTGCGCGCTTGGGCGGCGGATGCTGCGTCCAAAGCTAAGCTTACTAAATTTCCCTTTCGGGGGTCGTTTTTATTTGGAGAGGACTTGGATAAGTTAATTCAGACTCTGTCGGACTCGAAAGTTCCCCGTTTGCCGGAGGACCGTGCCCGCCCGGCGTCTCGGGGGGGTGCGGCCCGGGGGCGTTTGCGGGAATTTCGCAAGTATCGCCCTGGGCGTGGGGCTGCTTCTTTCCAGTCTCCGGGGTTTTCCCGGGGTCGGTTCTTCCAGCGCATGCAGCCCTTTCGGGGGGCCCGTCGGGGGGCAGGGAACCCCTCCGCCGGTTCCCCCGCTTCCCGTCCTGCACAATGACGCCTTGCCGGCGCCCCCCTTGGTTCCGGTGGGGGCCCGGCTGCGCGACTTTTTTCCCAAATGGGCCGAGATCACGTCCGATCAGTGGGTCCTGGAGGTGGTGCGGGACGGTTATGCCCTGGAGTTCGCCCGCTCTCTGCCGGATTTTTTCCTCGCTTCTCCGTGTCAGACTCCGGGGAAGAAGCAGGCTTTTCGCCAGACCCTTCAGCGCTTGCTAGATCTCAGGGCAGTAGTTCCGGTGCCCCCCCCGGAGTGGGGCACGGGCAGGTTCTCCATTTACTTTGTGGTGCCCAAGAAGGAGGGGACTTTTCGGCCCATCCTCGATTTGAAAGGGGTCAACAGGGCTCTCAAGGTTCCCTCTTTCCGTATGGAAACGCTGCGGTCGGTCATTCTGGCGGTTCAGCCGGGGGAGTTTCTCACTTCTCTCGATCTGACGGAGGCCTACTTGCATGTTCCTATTCGGACCTCTCATCAGCGTTTCCTGCGCTTTGCGATCTTGGGTCGGCACTATCAGTTCTGTGCGCTTCCCTTTGGGCTGGCCACGGCTCCCCGGACGTTCACCAAGGTGATGGTGGTCGTCGCGGCAGCCTTGCGGTCGGAGGGCATTCTGGTACACCCCTACCTGGACGACTGGTTAATTCGGGCCAAGTCGTTGCAGGAAAGCTACCGGGTTACGGCTCGGGTGGTGGAGTTTCTCCGGTCGCTGGGCTGGGTGGTCAACCTTTCCAAGAGTCGGTTGGTTCCGGCTCAGCGTCTGGAGTACCTCGGGGTGCTGTTCGACACCTCCTTGGGGAAGGTCTTCCTCCCAGAGGCCCGGGTGAGCAAATTGCAGTCTCAGATTCGCCTGCTTTTGGCGTCCCGGTGTCCTCGGGCGCGAGATTTCCTCCAGGTCCTGGGGTCGATGGCGGCGTCCCTGGACGTGGTGAGGTGGGCGCGGGCCCACATGCGTCCTCTTCAGTATGCTCTGCTCCGGAGGTGGTCTCCCCAGAGGCACGGGATGGATGTTCCGGTTCCCCTGCGAGGCTTGGCGCGCTGCAGTCTGCGTTGGTGGCTCCGGACCCCTCACCTAGTTCAGGGGGTGGGTCTGGATCTTCCGCAGTGGACGGTGCTCCTTTCGGATGCGAGTCTCCTGGGTTGGGGGGCCCAGTGTCTGGGTCACTCTGCTCAGGGAACCTGGTCCACGGAGGAGGCCTCCTGGTCGATCAACGTGTTGGAGACCAGGGCGGTCCGGCTGGCGCTGTTGGCTTTCCACTCCCTTTTGTTGGGCAAGTCGGTCAGAGTCCTGTCGGACAATGCCACGGCAGTGGCTTATGTCAATCGTCAGGGGGGCACCAAGAGCACTCTGGTGGCGCAGGAGGCGGCTCGGCTCATGGTTTGGGCGGAGTCGCATCTTCTGGACCTCTCGGCCTCTCACATTGCCGGGGTAGAAAACGTTCAGGCGGACTTCCTCAGTCGTCACTTCTTGGATCCGGGAGAGTGGTGTCTCGGCGCCGAGGCGTTTCAGTTGCTAGTGCGTGCTTGGGGGCAGCCCCTGATGGATCTGATGGCTACAAGTGGCAACGCCAAAGTACCCCGCTTCTTCAGTCGTCGCAGGGACGGTCTGGCCGAGGGTCTGGATGCTCTGGTCCAACCGTGGCCAACGGAGGGGCTGTTGTATGTGTTCCCTCCTTGGCCATTAGTAGGCAGAGTACTGCTTCGCATTGTTCGCCATCCGGGGCTGGTGGTCTTGGTGGCTCCGGATTGGCCTCGTCGTCCGTGGTATGCGGATCTGGTGAGGCATCTGGTGGCGGATCCTCTTCCTCTGCCTCTCGAGTGCGATCTTCTGACGCAGGGTCCCATTCCCATGTTCGACCCGTCTCCCTTTTGTCTTACGGCTTGGCTCTTGAAAGGGGCCGCCTGAGTAAGAAGGGATATTCCGACAAGGTGATCTCTACACTTTTGGGGTCCCGGAGGCTTTCTACCTCTCGGGCTTATGTACGGGTTTGGCGTCTGTTTGAGGAATGGTGCCGAGCGCGGGGAGTGGTCTCCTTTCGCGCTTCTCTGCCTAACATTCTGGAGTTTTTGCAGGATGGCCTGGATAGGGGCCTGGCCTGGTCTTCTCTTCGGGTTCATCTGGCGGCCCTGTCGGCTTTTCGGGGGCTGGTGACAGGTCAGCGTTTGTCAGCCATTCCTGATGTGATTCGCTTTCTTAGGGCGGCCAAGTTGCTCAGGCCTCCCATAAGGCCCTCGATTCCCTCTTGGGATCTCAATCTGGTTCTCTCTGTTCTAGTGCGCCCTCCTTTCGAGCCGTTGGATGGCTGTTCGTTGAAGGACCTTACGCTGAAGTCGGTCTTTTTGGTGGCCATTACTTCCGCTAGACGGGTGTCGGAGCTACAGGCTTTCTCTTGTAGGGCTCCCTTCCTGGAGTTTTCAAAGGAGCGGGTTGTTTTGCGGCCTGTTCCTTCCTTTCTGCCGAAGGTAGTTTCTCCTTTTCATGTCAATCAATCGGTGGTCCTCCCGGTCTTGGGTAGTCGGGAGGGTTCTTCTGAGCAACGACAGCTGCGCAAGTTGGATGTCGGTCGGGTCCTCCATGCTTATGTGCAGCGGACCCGGGATTTTCGGAGCTCCGATCATCTCTTTGTGCTTCTGGCGGGTCCTCGTCGGGGGGCTGGCGCTTCTAAGGCTACTATTGCGCGCTGGATCAAGGAGACGATCGCTTCCGCTTATCTTCTGAGTCAGAAGCCGGTTCCGGAGTTTCTCAAGGCTCATTCCACTAGGGGTCAGGCGGCTTCTTGGGCTGAGTCGTCGCTCGTGCCTCCGGTGGATATTTGTAAGGCTGCGGTTTGGTCCTCCTTGCATTCATTTGTTCGGCATTATCGGGTAGATGTTCAGGCGCGTCGGGACGCGGTGTTCGGTGAGCGTGTTCTGGTATCGGCCCTTCGGGGGTCCCGCCCGTGAGAGGGACTGCTTTGGTACGTCCCAATCGTAAAGTTAACCTCTACTGGTCTGGAGAGTGCTAAAGAAGGAGAAATTAGGTTCTTACCTGCTAATTTACTTTCTTTTAGCTTCTCCAGACCAGTAGAGGTCCCCACCCTGTCTGTTGTTGTTGTTGTTGGGGCTGTTGCGCGGGCAGTTTTTGGTTTTTGCTGCGGGTTCTAGTATTTTTCTAGGGCCGGGGAGAATTGAAGAACAGCGGCTGTGGCTCGGCTGGCTTAGCTGGCGAGCTGTGGGGACCTTCTTCCTTCGGGAATTTCTCCTCTGCATTTTCCAACAGCATTTTTTGGGTATGTTATTTGTTACTCCTTTCGGAGTATTGTTTTTTCTCTCTGTTGTTTCCAGTTCTTGGTTCTGCTTGGCTATTCGGCAGACTGAGGGAAATAGAGAGGAGGGGCTAGGATATACTGTCCCAAAGTTTTGTTTTCAGTCTCCACCTGCTGGTCATGATTAGATATATACCCAATCGTAAAGTTAACCTCTACTGGTCTGGAGAAGCTAAAAGAAAGTAAATTAGCAGGTAAGAACCTAATTTCTCCATACTAAACATGATTTGAAAATATATTTTTTGAATCCTATCTGTCTTGGTGTTTTTAAGAGCAATGTGATAGAAGCTGCCCCTGATATGAAACGAGAAAGTGAAAAAGAGTGGTACTTTGGCAATGCTGACAAAGAAAGGAGTGGTCCTTACAGTTTCATAGAGGTATGACTTTTTTGTTACTGACATACTTTCTATTTAAGAGAAATTGTCTATTTTGAAGCTCGTATATTTTCAGCACACCATGTAGTTTAAATAACACACAGATTGCTTATTTGTTGTTATTTAAATCGTGTTAGTACTATGAAAGATCCAGCCTTCTCAGTATCCCTAGATGCAGAAAAAGCTTATGAGAGGGTGGAATGGACCTTTATGTATCAAGCAATGGATTGGTTTGGAATAGGTTCAGGATTTATACAAATGATTCAATCCTTGTATAGTTCCCCTTTGGCTAGACTGTATATTAATAATAATCTCTCTGAAAGTTTTAGTTTGTGGAGGGGAGTTGCACAGGGATGTCCCTTGTCTCCTTTGCTTTTTGATATTGTATTAGAACCCTTGTTATTAGCTATTCAGCAGGCAAAGGAGATACAGGGTATTCCTTATTCAGATCGAGAATATAAGGTCTCTGCTTATGCAAATGATATACTGTTTCATTTGAGGAATCCTGAAACAACCATTCCATGCTTACTTGAGGTAATAGAGAAATTTGGAAAATTTTCAGGTTATAAAATAAATTGGAGCAAATCAGGAGTTCTTCCTATTAATGTTCATTGCACAAAAGGATTATTTGAAACATTCTCCTTTCTATGGAAAGAGGATATAATAAAATATTTAGGCATTTGGATAAAAAACACATTGGATGAAACAATAAAAGTGAATGAAAATTTTTTTTATTGCAGAAGGTAACAGAAATGTGTGAGCAATGGAATCCTTTACATCTTTCTTGGTGGGGGAGAGTCCAAACTATTAAAATGATGATATTGCCTGTGGTTTGTTATCAAATGGGAATGTTACCAGTTTTTTTCAGGGGTCCTTCTATAAAAAGCTAAATAGTATTCTAACAAAATGTATTTGGCTGGGTAAAACTCCTAGAGTTGCCTTACTTAGTATCTTTACAAAAACCAATTACAGAGGGAGGGGTAAATTTTCCCAATTTTTATAAGTATCATCAAGCCTATATTTTGCACCAAGTTATGTATTGGGTCCTCCCAGAGCCCATTGAAAATATCCCAGATTGGTTATGGTTGGAATGGCGACTCATTTTTCCTCTGCGATTATGCCATGTTCTCAGTATCAAAATGCCTAGATTATATAAAGAAAACAGAATACTAGTAGATATGTGGAAAACATTACGATATGTCAATAATTTAACACCTATTCTAATTGACAAATCAACAAATCAAACTATTTGGCTAAACTCCAAGATTCAAATAGGTGGATTTAAGGTCATCTGGAAGCATTGGATGATAGCAGGAATACATATTTTAGATGATGTTATATCTAATGGTAAGATGCTTGAATTTTCACAGTTGCAACATAAATTTGGACTTAATAAATCACAAAGTTTTAGATGGTTACAACTAAAGCAGGCTATTCAGGTGGGGTTCCCTGAATGGAAAAATTTAAATAATCAATATAGTTTGGAATTCTTATGCTTTCAGGTGGACTTCCTGGGACACCAGGCTGCACAGTGGTATAAATTGATAGCTGGATTTATAAATAAGAAACCAAAAACTGGTCTTAGGGACATTTGGAGTATTGAGATTAAGCCCCAAATTTCTGTGTCTCAATGGCCACAAATTTGGACTTGGAGGATGAGATGGACTATGTCGGCATCTATGAGACAAACGTGGTTTTTTCTATTACATAGAGCATTCTGGACCCCAGTTCGTTTACAAAAGTTGGATAGCTCTAAGTCAAATAGATGTTGGCATTGTCATCTCGAAGCAGGGACTTTTTGATCATTTATTGTTCTATTGTCCATTTATTTTGGCTTTTTGGAAATCAATATGGGGCCAAATCAATTGTTTGTTGGAAAATCCAGTGGCATTGTCCTAAGATACTGTGTTATTTGGCATGTCAATGAGGGCTAAAAGCCAAATATCATCTAAGAACAGGCTTTTACTTATAATGACAGGAGTCGCAATACAACAAATTACTAGCAATTGGAAGAATTGGAAGAGGCTTAACTATAGTTTTTGGTGGAACTCATTGTGTCATATGTATAAAATGGAAAGAACATTAGCCATTCATAAATTTAAGAAATTTCAGGAGATTTGGGAGCCATTAGTAAAATATTGTAACATCTAATCATTGTTTTCCCCTATAAACATGCATATCCGGGAGGGGGGAGGTTTGATAGGATAATAAATTTAGATATATTGAATTGAGAGTCATTATAAAAATTATATATGTCAGTCACTATGATTGTTTAGGAGGGAGGGGGAAATAATTTTGAAATAGATAAAACTAATAGAATATTAAGTGTGATATTAAAGTAAAAAATGTTGCATTTATTGTTAAACTTATTGTAAGATTTGAAAAATAATAAAGAATTGGGAAGAAAAAAAAAATCATGTTAGTACTTCAAATTTCTTTTTTTCTTTTTTTTAAATTTAGTTGCTTATTCCCATAGAGATTAGGTGTGGTTCCTTATGAGCTCTAGTAAGTTTTCATATATCGTAGAGTATATTAAATAACATACAATAGATTACAAATAAAAACATTAACATGTAAATGCATTGTATTAACATGTAAATGCATTGAAAATTGTAATTTGACTGAGTTATAATGCGTAAGGTCTATTAATGCAGATCTGCTCTGAGCTTAGTTACTTAAAGTTTCAAGGCACTTCTAAAGGCTTACCTTTTCTCTAAGGCATTCTCAGAGGGGGGCCTAGCTTGACTGGGATACTTTTGGATATTGCAACACCCTGGATAACTCTGATTTGTTTTGGATGTGTGTGTTGTTGTTTTTTTTGCTTTCTCTGTTTTCCTATTTATAAATTGTAGTTCCTTTCTTTCTGCTTGATTTTGTACATCATTTTGATGGTTATGCAAGGGCTGTTCAAAAAGTATCAGACCTTTATTCATAAAAAATACTCAGATTCAGATTCCACAATCTTATACTAATCTCTTTCAAAGTAGTCCCCTTGGGCTGCCACGCACTTCTTCCAATGGTTCTGCCACTGTCGGAAGCAGCGCTAGAATGCCTCTTTTGAGATTGCTCGCAACTGGTCCATTGTATTCTGCATGATGTCTTCTCTTGTCTGAAATCTGGTCCCTTTCAGGGGTATTTTCAGCTTGGGGAAAAGCCAGAAGTCACAAGGAGCCATGTCAGGAGAGTAGGGAGCCTGAGGAATCACAGGTGTGTTGTGTTTGGCCAGGAAACTCCATATCAAATGTGAAGAATGGGCAGGTGCGTTATCGTGATGGAGCTGCCAATTGCCCAAAGGTCTGGCCGTTTGCGTCTCACAGCATTATGAAGGCAACACAGGACCTCTTGATAGTACCCCTTGGTGATTTGACAATCTTGCATCACCAGGGTCCTCACTTGATCAATGATGATCTCATTTCTGGATGTTGAGGGCCTACCAGAACATGCTTCACTCTCCACTGATATGGGGCCATCTCTGAAGCAGTTGTACCACTCCTTTATCTGTGTGGTGCCCATTGCTTTGTCCCCGAAGGCCTGTTGAATCTTGCATATCGTTTCCACTTGGGAATCGCCAAGCTTTACACAAAATTTAATGCAGTAGTGTCGTTCAACTTTTTCTGTCATTTTGTCAAAAATGAAAATCGGACGGCACTCACTTACACTTCCTCACTCATCGGCGGTCTTCCGGCGACTAAGAGCTTCTGTAGACAGGAAACAATTCAAGCATGCACATTAGGGTCGTCTACAAATGTGCACCAAACCACATCTCCCTAGCTTTATTTGTTTACGCAAGAAAAATTAAGGTCTGATACTTTTGGAACAGCCCTCGTATAAGCCTCAAACATAAACATAGCATTAATTATTATGCAGTTTTTACTTACCTATTACTATTCTCAAGCCCTCCTCCATACACTAGAGCATGTGCTAAATTTTAAGAAAATGTACAGGGCAGTCATACTACAGGCTCAGTTCATCAAAGATGAATTCTGGGAACAAGATCATTGAACAAATTATCATTAATCACTATTATCAAAGAAGGCATAACTAATTACAAACATCACCATGTGTAAAACTTCAATCACATTATGTTCATTCTCAAACAGAATAAGAGCACACAATACAGCATATACAGCAGTGTTCTTCAACCACTGGTCCATGGACCAGTGCCGGTCCACAGAAAGTTCCTGCCGGTCCACAGTGCCAGCAAGTGCATCAGGCCCAAAACAGTGCTCTTCAACCGCCGGTTCACAGTGCGATCGATGCGGGGTTATCTTCGAGCCAGCTCCCTCTTCCTAACTGATTCAGTGCTCAAAGCCACAGGCAGTGGCTCCTATGAGCATCCTGCGCCTAAACCGGAAGCCTTCTCTCTGATGTTGCGACTTCAGAGGGAAGGCTTCCAGATGAGGCATGGGACGTGCAAGGTGCAATTAGTACTATTATCCCAGGACAAGCAGGCAGATATTGAACAAATTCACTAGTGGGTGACGTCATCCAACGGAGCCCCGACGCGGACGTCTGACAAGCATACTTGCTTGTAGAAACTTTAGAAGTTTCCAGTTGCCCGCACCGCGCATGCGCGAATGCATTCCCGCCCGATGCACTGGGCGCGTCTCCTCAGTTCTTACTTTTCCGCGGAGCCGAGAAGTCCGTCTTCGACTCTCTGCACGAAGTATCTTCACTTATGCCTTCTAGATCCGCGGTTTTGGATTCTTTTAGTCATCATCGTTGGTTTTTCATCGTGTTTTCTTGTTTTTTCAAAAAATTAAAAAAAAAATTTCTTCCATCAATTCCACCGGGAAGGCCTCGTGGCCGCGGCCCCGTGGTTTCGATCTAGCGGCGGAGCTTTTTCGGCCTATGTCCTGGCCTATCACCGGTTTTAAGAAGTGTGTCAAGTGCCAGCGCTCGATTTCGCTGACGGACCCTCATCGACGCTGTCTTCAGTGTCTCGGGCCTCAACACCTTCCGAAATCATGCCGGCCTTGCTCCACACTTACAGCACGTGCTTTCAAGCGTCGCTGCATCTTGTGGGAGTCGCTGTTCAGCATGGAGGCGTCGACGGAGCTGTCCTCATCGAAGAGCGCCTCGCCTTCGACTTCCGCTTCGACTCTTCCGGCTTCCACCTCTGCGGCCTCGAGTCTCCTCAAGCTTACTTCGTTCGTGCCGACTCAGACACATGCTGTGGCGCCTTCTTCTGTCTCTTCAGTTCAGGTAGCACAGCAGCCCGTTCCCCCTATGGTGCTCAAGGTGCCCAAGGCTTCTAAGTCCAAGCACCTCGGTGCCAGGGACTGCAAAGTCCGTGCAGGAGATCCCATTTCGGATGCAGGTCCCTCCTTGCTGGCTTCGTTCCAGACTTTGCTAGAGAAGCAATTCATCAAGCTCTTCACTACTATGGAGCCGAAGCTTCTCTCCTAAATCCAGCCTGGGCACGCGGAGGCCTCCCGCGAGGTCGAGCTGCCTCCGATGCCGCCTTGACGTACACTCGCTGCAGGGTGCAGAGTCTCTGCGAGTGTCTGGTCTGGCATCGAGGCATGCATCGCAAGGAGCAGAGTGTTTGCCCATGCCTCCCTTGGAACCGATTCACTCGATGCAAGGAGCAGAGTCTTTGCGAGTGCCTCCATTGGAACCGATTCCCTCGATGCAAGGAGCAGAGTCTTTGCGAGGGCCTCCTCCGGAACCGTTGCTCTCGATGCCGAGCCTTGAGGCTTGGCGGGTGCCTCGAGGTGCTTCTGCCCAACCTCCTCTGCTTCGATCCACTGCTTCCAGCCCCATCCACTCGCTGGAAGCCTCAACACCTTGCTCGCCTCGAAGGCCGAGGCCTGCTTCCAGGCACAGTTCTGGTCATCGTTCGAGGCATTCATCGAGGCATGCCTCACCTCGTCGCAAGCAGCCTTTCCTCGAGTATGCTCCACTAGATTCTTCACCGCCTCCTTTGCTGGAGCTCGAAGACACCATGAGATCTTTCTCCCCCTGCCGATCCCCGGTTTCGGTGGAACCAGAGGCCTTGACTTCGAGTCCTTCTCGAGGCCCTGCGCTGGTTGACCAGCTGTCTTTCTCCTCTTTTCTTCGGCAGATGGCTGTAGATCTTGACATTAACCTCGACTCGAGCTTCCAAATTTTCAAAGGAGTATCTGGAGACGATGCATCTCCCTCAACCTCCCACTGAGTCTCTCAAGCTTCCTCTGCATAAGCTGCTGGACCAGACCTTCATGAGATGTTTTGAGACACCTTACTCCATTCCTGCTGTGCCCAGGAAGTTGGATGCCAGGTACCGCACGGTGCACCATAAGGGCTTCGATGGTGCCCTGCTATCTCATCAGTCCCTCTTGGTTGAGTCCTCCTTGAAGCGGTCTCATCCCTCCCAGGTCTATGCCACCGTTCCACCTGGCCGGGAGGGCAAGACCATTGACAGGTTTGGTAGGCGTATCTACCAGAACTCGATGATGGCCTCTCATGTCCTGAATTATAGTTTTCATTTTGAAACCTACTTCGAGTTTTTCCTCTCAGTTCTGCAGAAGTTCTACCCTACTTGGACGCTCAAGCTCGCTTCGCGTACCAGGAGGTCCTGGCCTCATTATTCCAACATCGCCTGCAGATGATGCAGTCGTCCTACGACGCCTTTGAACTCGCTGCGAGGGCGGCTACTTGTTCGGTGGCTATGCGGCGTCTGGCATGGCTGCGGACCATTGATATGGACCCGAATCTCCAGGACAGGCTTGCTAACGTCCCGTATGCGGGAGCCGACCTCTTTGACGAGTCCATCGAGGCGGCGACCAAGAAGCTGTCGGACCATGAGAAATCATTTCAGTCCATTCTTCGTCCGAAGCCCAAGTCTGCTCCTGCTCGTCCCTCACGCCCACCTTTGATCTATCAGCGGCATTACCCTCCAAAACAGGCACCTGCCATTCGTCAGCCTGTGAAGAGACAGCACCAGCAGAAGCCTCAGCCTTCTACTGTCTCCAAGGCTCTTTAGCCTTTTTAACTTTCTCTTAGAGAGCATAACTTCCACCATTCTGCTCTCCCCTCTTTTTCCCATCGGGGGGTCGTCTCCATCATTTTTACCATCGATGGACGACTATTACTACCGTCCTTTCCATCTGGGGTCCTTTTCTTCTGGGTCCTTTCCATCGTCAGGGAGAGATACTCTCTTCAGTTCCATCAAGTTCCTCCGGAACATCCTCCAAGAGAGTATCCTTCCAACTTGACCCAGACCACCTTCTTCTTCAAGAAGCTCAGGCTTTGTTCTGGCTCCGGGCCGTCGAGCCGGTCCCTTTGGACCAACAGAACAAGGGTTTTTACTCCCGGTACTTCTTTGTTCCGAAGAAGACGGGCAATCTGTGTCCTATTTTGGACCTCAGGGTGCTCAACAAGTTTCTGGTCAAGGAGAAGTTTTGTATGTTAACTCTAGCTTCTCGCTATCCCCTCCTCAAGCAGAACGACTGGTTATGCTCTCTGGATCTCATCATATTCCCATCCATAGGGCCTCCTGACAATACCTCAGATTTCGGGTGGGACATCTTCATCTTCAGTACCAAGTGCTTCCTTTCGGCCTGGCTTCGTCTCCCAGAGTCTTCACCAAGTGCCTGGTTGTAGTGGCCGCAGCACTCAGGTATTTCCCTACCTCGACGACTGGCTCATCAAAGATTCCACATCTCGGGGTGTCGTCCAGGCGACACAGAGGACGATCTGGTTCCTACAGTCTGGAATTCGAGATAAACTTTCCAAAATGCCATCTGCAACCTTCCCAGACTCTTCCCTTCATCGGAGCTGTTCTGAATATGATTCAACTCAGGGCGTTCCTGCCTCCGCAACGCCTGGATGCTCTGCTTCGTCTTTGTCACTCCGTGTCCTCTCGCCCATCCATCTCGGCGAGATACATGATGATTCTTCTGGGCCACATGTCCTCGACAGTTCACGTGACTCCTTTTGCCAGACTTCACCTCAGAATTCCTCAGTGGACCCTGGCTTCTCAATGGACGCAGGTGTCCGACCCTCTCACTCGACACATCCAGGTCACTCCTGCTCTGCAACAGACTCTGTGCTGGTGGATGCTCTCTTCCAATCTCTCCAGAGGTTTTCTGTTTCACGCCTCCCCATCAGAAGGTTCTTATGACCGACTCCTCGACTTATGCCTGGGGAGCTCATCTGGATGGTCTGCACACTCAAGGCTATTGGACCAGTGCGGACCGCCTGTGTCACATTAATCTCCTGGAACTCAGGGCGATTTTCAATGCTCTTAAAGCTTTCCAGCATCTCCTTCACGACATAGTGGTTCTCATTCGCACAGACAACCAAGTCGCTATTTATTATGTCAACAAGCAGGGAGGCACGGGATCGGCCTCCCTCTGTCAGGAAGCTCTGAAAATTTGGGATTGGGCAATTCGCCACAACACCTTCCTCAAAGCTGTCTACATTTAGGGGGCGGACAATGCCTTAGCGGACAACTTGAGTCATCTTCTACAGCCTCACGAATGGACTCTCCATTCCACGCCCCTGCATCACATCTTCTCTCTGTGGGGAATGCCTCAGATAGACCTCTTTGCAGCCCCCCACAACTTCAAACTGCCTCAGTTCTGCTCCAGGATCTACACTCCTCATCGCCTCGAAGCAGATGCTTTTCTTCTGGACTGGAGGAATCTCTTTCTGTATGCGTTTCCTCCGTTTCCTCTCATTCAAAAGACTCTAGTCAAGCTCAAGTCAGACCATGCCACCATGATTCTGATTGCTCCTCGATGGCCCAGACATCCTTGGTTCTCCCTTCTACTTCAACTCAACAGCAGGGAGCAGGGAGCCCTTTCTTCGGCCAGTGTTTCCCTCTCTGCTTACACAGCATCAGGGATCTCTACTTCATCCCAACCTGCAGTCTCTGCACCTGACAGCTTGGTTCCTCTCAACGTAACTCCCCTTCAGTTTTCACAAGCTGTGCGGGATGTTTTGGAAGCTTCACGGAAGCCTGCTACTAGACAATGCTATTCCCAAAAATGGACTAGATTTTCTACTTGGTGTTTTTCTCATCATAAGGAGCCTCAACATGCCTCCTTATCCTCTGTTTTGGACTATCTTTTGCACCTATCTCATTCTGGCCTCAAGTCTACATCGATCCGAGTCCATCTGAGTGCGATTGCTGCTTTTCATCAGCCTCTTCAAGGGAAACCTCTTTCTGCTCATCCTGTGGTTTCCAGATTCCATGTCAATCCTCCCCTCAAACTACCTCCAGTGGTTTGGGACGTCAATGTTATTCTTTCTCAGCTTATAAAACCTCAATTTGAGCCTCTTAACAAGACTCATCTCAAGTATCTCACTTGGAAAGTGGTGTTTCTCATTGGCCTCACTTCTGCTCGTCGAGTAAGTGAGCTTAAAGCATTGGTTGCGGATCCACCTTTCACAGTGTTCCATCATGACAAGGTGGTGCTTCGCACTCATCCTAAATTCCTTCCTAAAGTGGTCTCGTAATTTCATCTCAATCTCATCTCATCTCATTGTTCTTCCTGTGTTTTTTCCGAAGCCTCATTCTCATCCTGGAGAATCAGCTCTTCACACTCTGGACTGTAAACGTACTTTGGCTTTCTACCTGGAACGCACCAAGCCTCACAGAACTGCTCCTCAACTTTTCATCTCCTTCGATCCGAACAAGTTGGGACGTCCTGTCTCTAAGCATACCATCTCCAACTGGATGGCGGCTTGTATCTCTTTCTGCTATGCCCAGGCTGGATTACCCCTTCACAGTAAAGTCACAGCCCATAAGGTCAGAGCAATGGCAGCCTCTGTAGCCTTCCTCAGATCGACACCGATTGAGGAGATTTGTAAAGCTGCCACTTGGTCCTCGGTTCATACCTTCACTTCTCATTATTGTCTGGATACTTTCTCCAGATGGGATGGACAGTTTGGCCAAACAGTATTGCAAAATTTATTCTCCTAAGTTGCCAACTCTCCCACCATCTCATTGTGGTTAGCTTGGAGGTCACCCACTAGTGAGAATACCTGCCTGCTTGTCATGGGATAAAGCAATGTTACTTACCGTAACAGTTGTTATCCATGGACAGCAGGCAGCTATTCTCGCGTCCCACCCACCTCCCCTGGGTTGGCTTCTCTGCTAGCTATCTGAACTGAGGAGACGCGCCTGGTGCATCGGGCGGGAAGACACTCGCGCATGTGCGGTGCGGGCGACTGGAAACTTCTAAAGTTTCTACAAGCAAGTCAGACGTCCGCGTCGGGGCTTTGTTGGATGACGTCACCCACTAGTGAGAAAAGCTGCCTGCTGTCCCTGGATAACAACTGTTACAGTAAGTAACATTGCTTTATGGGGGCGGAGTCTGGGGTGGAGATTGGGTAGAGATGGGTGGGGTCTGGCCCACGACTTAGCCCAGTGTTCTTCAACCGCTAGTCCACGGACCAGTGCCGGTCCACAGAATAATTCTTTTATTTCTGCCGGTCCATAGGTGTAAAAAGGTTGAAAAACACTGATATACAGTACTGCACCAAACTAGAAATTTAAAACTGTGGCCTTATATTTTTATAGGTTCCTTTGAATTTGTTATTTAAAGGCAGTATGCTGTATTTTAGTCTCATGGATGCTATTGACTTCCATCGCCTATGTAAAGAATGTATAATATGAATAAGAGTCACTTTTGTGTCCTGTTATTCATGAAAACTTGTCAGTTGATCAGATAAGGCTTCAGTTTTAGTTTTCATTATCACCTTTTCAGATGTGAACTTAAGGTTGGTTATGAATTCTAGCACAGTTGCCAGATGCCTGCCTCAGAAGGTTTATAATCTGTATTTGAGGAAATTGAGAGTTAACTGATAATTCTGTAGGACACAAGAAACATCAGTGGGAGAATTAGGGTTCAAGCTTCCCTTGTTCTCAGCCTGCTACTCACCACCTTTCTTCTTATAAAATAGCCCATACAATTAGCAGTTCACTAGAGGTAATAGCTACTGTGGATCCAGACTGTAGATTGGTTATTCCAGTGAGGCTCATGTGTTGGATTATCTGTGGTTGGTTTTATTTTGTTTGAGCAAATATTGATTCTATGGCAGGAATGCTTTCTGTTTGTGGTTTTTATCATTTAAGATATGTTAGGTATCTTCCCCCCCCTGTCCTGTTTTGACTCATCTTTCCTTTGTTGATTTGTGATAGGATTCTTAAATTATGCCCTGTAATATTTGGATACATTTTAATCAACATGTTTTTATGGCTAGATTTGAATATCAGCTATCAAGAAATACTAGCTCAAAACTTCTTACAATAAAAAGAAAAAAATTATAAAAACATGTAGGAAGGAAACAGTCTTAGAAAATAAAGGCAGAACCTTTATCTTTAGTGCTTCAACTTTTCTGTTACAGACAAGATGCAAGTGGAAGAAAAAATAGCTGACAAAATAAAATGAGGAGGAAAGACATTTTTTAGATATATTAGTGATAGGAAGAAGTGCAAAAGTGGCATTGTGAGACTCAAAGGTGAAGGGGAGAAATATGTAGAAGCTGATAAAGAGAAGGCCAAATAGTTTAACAAATATTTCTGTTCTGTGTTCACGGCTGAAGCACCGGGAGTGGGACCGCAGAAGACAAATGTGAGTAGGGAAGGAGGAGTGGTAAATCCTGATCGATTTTCAGAGGGCTGTGTTCATGAGGAGCTAGCTAAAATAAAGGTAGACAAAGCGATGGGGCCGGATGGTGTACATCCGAGGATGCTGAAGGAACTTAGGGAAATTCTGATAGCTCTGCTGACTGACCTTTTCAATGAGTCTCTAGAGTCGGGAGTGGTACCGGAGACTGGAGAAGGGTGGATGTGGTCCCTCTCAACAAAAGTGGAAGTAAGGAAGAAGTAGGGAATTACAGGCCGGTAAATCTGACTTCTGTGGTAAGCAAATTAATGGAAACTCTTTTCAAACAGAGAATGGTCAAATTTCTGGAATCCTGTGGATTACAGGAACTTGGAGGCAACATGGATTCACTAGAGGTAGGTCTTGTCAGACAAATCTGATCAATTTCTTTGACTGGATGACCAGAGAATTGGATAGAGGATGTGCGCTAGATGTGGTATTTAGATTTTAGCAAAGCTTTTGACAGTGTTCTATACAGACATCTAATAAATAAACTGAGTGCCCTCTGGATGGGTCCCAAAGTGATAGGCTGGGTCAAGAACTGCTAGAGTAGAAGGCGAAAGAGGGTAGTGATCAATAGAGAAAACTCTGAGGAAAGGGATGTTACCAGTGGTGTGCCTCAAGGTTCTGTTCTTGGGCCTGTTCTTTTTAACATTTTTATAAATGATATTGCTGAAGTGTTAGGTAAGATTTACCTCTTTGTGGATGATATCAAAATCTGCAATAGAGTAGACACGCTGGATAGTTTTAATAACATGAAGAAAGACCTGGCAAAGCTTGAGGAATGGTCTGAAATTTGGCAGCTAAAATTTAATGCTAAAAAATGCAAAGTAATGTGTTGGCTGCAAAAACCCGAGGGAACGGTACCGTTTAGGGGGTGAAGAACTTATGTGCATTATAGAAGACCGGGACTTGGGTGTGATTGTATGTTAAGATTAAGAGCTTTAGGTGGCCAAAACAGGTTGAAAAGGTGACGGCGAAAACTAGAAGCTTGCTAGGTTGCATAGGGAGAGGTATGGCCGGTAGGAAAAAAGGAGGTATTGATGCCCCTCTATAAGACTTTGGTGAGATCTCATTTAGAATATTGTATACAATTCTGGAGGCCGTACCTTCAAAAAGATATAGAAAAGATGGAGTTGTGGTCCAGAGGAAGGCTACTAAAATGGTATGTGGTCTTTATCATAAGGCATATGGGGACAGACTTAAAGATCTCAATCTATATACTTTGGAGGAAAGGTGGGAGAGGGGAGATATGATAGAGATGTTTAAATTAATTACTCCAAAAAAATGTTATTAGCCAAGTGGTGGAACTACCCATTGAAAAACCATTTAAGTAAAGTGGAGAAAAAGCCTCAACTTAATTTCATATGCAGACGGCAACCCAATGAGTTTTTCAGCCGTTCTTAATCTGTATCATGGGCAAAAAACTCCACTACTTCTCAAAATGTAATCTTTCAAAATGGGGACATATTTCACCACTATGCACAGGGAACAGGAAAAAGAACCTTAAGGAAGGTTTCACTTATCTTCCCAGCTGTTAACAACTGATTTTTTTTTTTTAGATGCAAGAATTTTGGGCTCAGGGAGTGCTGACTCCTAAAACTCGCTGTTGGGCACAGGGCATGGATGGCTGGCGGCCATTGCAAGTCATTCCTCAGCTAAAATGGTGCTTGATAGCAAGTGGCCAGGCTGTGCAGAATGAGACTGACCTTGCTACACTTATTCTTAACATGCTGATTACAGTATGTGGATATTTTCCCAGCAGGTAAAGAAAATACATGTTTCCTTAATTATGTAAGAACAATTTCCACTTCATATTGAGTTCTAACTGTAATAGCTATATAGCTTAGTTATCACTAGAACCAATTTGTACAGTTTCTGAATTATCAAAATTTTACAAAGATTGGGTAATCTATTTAACAGGGATAGTAGTGCTCTAAAGTATTTATTTAAACAAATTCTCAACAGTCTCACATAGGAACACAGATTGACATTCAGGATGTTGAAAGAAAGCAAAAGGGCTTCATATTTCTCTTCACTGGGCTGTATCCTTGATGTACAGACACGTACTCATCTGTGGGTACTTTCATTAAGTACAAATAACACTGAATACTAAAGCTTTCTCTGGGGATATTTTTGAGGGTAGGAGAGAATATTCAGAACTAGTAAACCTAAGTTATCGATCTAATATATAATGCAGATACGAAGTAATGCCTGCCTTAGAAAGAACACTGTTCTTCATCTTCAACTAAGGCACTCTTATGGTGTTCTGTTGAAAACACATGATTGTTTGTTTTGTGCTACAAATTGCCCAACATTAACCCCCACCCCTTCAATACAGGCTCAGTATTATCTTTGGCACATGTGTCAAACACAAGGCCCACGGGCCTTTTTATGTGGCCAGCAGCAGTGCTCTCGAACTTCCCCTTCTCACAGCCCAACGTGTCTTCCCTTCCACACCGTTCTGATGTCATCGTCATGCTGGAAAGTCTGCAGCGATTCGGTGGTGTTGTCCGTGGCTCCCTTTCCTGCTTTCCATCTGCCGTGGTCCACCGGGCGGAAACAGGAAGTTGTGCGTCATTGGAGAAAGACCGTGGCAGGCGAAAAGCAGGAGGGGGAGCCACGTACAAAAATACTGAATTGCTGAGGCCGGCATATTTTTCGGTTTGGCGGTGACATTGGACCTGTGCGGGAGGGAACACATGCTGGGCTGTGAGGAGAGAGTGACCAGCACTGGAGGGAAAGACATGCTGGGCTGTGAGACAAGAGGGACCAGTGCTAGAGGGAAAGACTTGCTGGGTTGTGAGGAGAGAGGGACCCGTGCTGGAGGGAAAGACATGCTGGGCTGTGAAGAGAGAGAGGTTGGACCTGGAGTGGTGTGGTGAAAGAGGGAAAAAGATACTTGAAGGGAGAACTGTTGGGAAGAGAAAGATGGACCTGGGAGGTGGAGGAAGGCAGGCAGACAAGGGGAGAGATGGGATGGGGGGCAGTTGGGAAGAGAAAGGGAGATAAGTTAGATCTGGAGATGGAAGGGAGGGAGAAATGTTGGACTTAAGGGTTAATTTTTGGATAAGCAAATAAGTAGAAGTTTCTAGTTTCTCTTGACGGTCTATGCAACACAAAATGAGGAAAAAGGTAAGCTGGAGACAATCCTGATATCAGCTTAAAGTAGATACAGGAAAATTTGAATAATACTCTTACCTCAAAAGGCAGCCAATGATGCAAACAATAATATGGACTAATATGATCATTCTTTTTTTAACCAAAAATCAATCGAACAGCTGTATTCTGAATTATCCTTAATTTCCTTAGAATTTTTTTGGGTGCTCCTAAATAGATGATTTTACAATAGTCCAAAATAGATAAAAATAATGCCTGCACCAATAGTCTGAACGATAAAGGATCAAAATATTTTTTTATGGTTCTTAATTTCCATAATGTAAAAAAGTATTTTTGTACCACTAAGTTTGTGTGTTCTGCTAGTGTTAAATATCAGTCTAGTGTAACTCCCAGAATTTTGATAGATTTAATAATTGGATAGTTATGACCATTAAGATGAAGCAATGAGTTTGTTATTTTGTCGTTTGGACTAGCCAAGAAAAGTTTGGTCTTTTCCGTATTGAGTTTCAGTTTGAAATTAATTGCCCACTGTTCTAAGTCATAATAGAAGATATCTGCCCACTGTTCTATCTAAGTCATAATAGAAGATATCTGGTTTAAAATTTCAGAGGTAAAATTATTTAGAGGGATTAAAATAGAAATGTCATCTGCGTATATATAAATTTTTACATTTAAACTCTGTAATAAATGTCCTAAAGGGGAAATGTAGATGCTGAATAAGGTAGGTGATAGCGGAGAACCTTGGGGCACACCAGATGGGTTGCTCCATGAATGAGAATAGTTACCATCACAAATCACTCGATAAGATCTTTTCTTCAAAAAATCTTGAAGCCAGTTCCAGACCCTTCCTGAAAGTCCTATTGTGTATAAACAACCCAACAATATTACATGATCTACTAGATCAAAGGCACTACTAAAATCTAGCTGAAGAATTAAGGCACTAGTGCCTTTTCTAAATAGACCATGAAGATAATCAAGCATTGAAGTTAGGACGGTCTCCGTACTATATACTCTTCTAAATCCCTTCATTAACGATATTAAATTTATCCAAATAACTTACTAATTCTAAATTAACTAAACCTTCCAGTAATTTGGTTGTTTCCCTATACTTCTACTAAGACTAACCCCCTCCTCTGCTGGTGCGTGGTGTATGTTTTGGTGGCGGCGGTGATTGATCCGACGCTCATAGAAGTCCTGTGAGCGTCGGAGCAGTTGCCGGCGCTGATCTGTGTGTTAGTAAAGGAGGGGGTAAGTATCTTAATAAAAAAAATTTTGGCCTGCAACTTAGCCTGTGTTTTAGATTTCGGCCTCTTATGTGATTTGTTTGACACCCCTGATCTATGAGGTAGAATCTAGTGAATTTTATCTGTTTAAAATAAACTTTGTATACTTACTAAAAAGGTCACACATCAACTGTGAAAAGTATGTGAATTGGCCAATTGTACAGTACATGATTTTCTTTTGAAAATGGCATCTATCCTCTTTCTTTCTTCCTCTTCTTCTTTCTCCTTCCACCTTCTTCCTCTTCTTCTTTCTTTCTCCTTCTTCCACTTTCTTCCTTCCAGAGGACGTAATAGGGCAGAGTACGGTACTGGGGTTTAAGAAAGGATTATACAATTTTCTTCTGGAAAAGGGGATAGAAGGGTATAGATAGAGGATTACTGCACAGGTCCTGGACCTGTTGGGCCGCCGCGTGAGCGGGCTGCTGGGCGCGATGGACCTCAGGTCTGACCCAGCAGAGGCATTACTTATGTTCTCCTTCTTCCATCTTCTCCTACCTTCCTCCATCTTCTCCTACCTTCCGCATCTTCTTCCACCTTCCTTCTTCTTTTCTTCCTCTTCCTCCTTCTTTTTCTTTTTCCTCCTCCTCCTTCCTTCTTTCTTCCTCTTCCTCCTCCTTCTTCCACCTTCTTCTTTCTTCTACCTTCTTCCTTCTTCTACCGTCTTCCTTCCTTCTTCTTTCTTTTCTTCTTTCTTCCTCCTCTTCTTCTTTCTTCCTCTTTTCCTTCTTTCACCTTCTTCTTTCTTCCTTTTCTTCTCCTTCTTTCTTCTTCCTCTTTCTTTTTCTTGTGAAAAACATTTGGCATGCCTAATATTCAAAAGGAGATAATGAGAAATGTGCATGTTGTATCAAAACTGATAATTGCTTGAAATAATTCTGAGCATGGACCAGTTTTAAAACAGGCATGAAAGGGTTTATTACATTTTTCGAAGATATGTGGAACCTTTGAACTCTGATTTAGATGCCACAATTTTATATTTGCCAAAGTCCATGTATAACTGAAGTCCTTGGGGGAGTAGTTTTAAATGTAGTCATTAGGTTTTTATATACCACTTATCCAGATTATCTAAGCAGTTTTACAGTCAGGTATTCAAGTATTTTCCCTATCTGTCCCAGTGGGCTCACAATCTATCTAATGTACCTGGGGCTATGCAGGCTTGAATGACTTGCCCAGGGTCACAAGGAGCAGTGTGGGGTTTGAACCCACAACCCCAGAGTGCTGAGGCAGTAGCTCCAAGCACTGCGCCACACTGAGCATTTCTTAAATGAAAAAAACAAACAAATTGCAAGTCCCTTGTGTTAAATATTCAGAGATGTGTTTCCTTTGAAGAAGTGGTCTAATTTATTTAAACTATAGTGGTATTGATCCTTTTATGCAGAGATTAATGGAAATGACAGTATTGTACAGTTCTTTGCAAGAGCTTAAAAGGACAGTTTTAAGAATCTCTTTTAGAAGGTTTGAAGAAAAAGATGTATAATATGATGTTTATGTCATGTTTCTTATGAGCAAAATCCTTTATATTTTTTAGGGATCAAGATAATTCTATTATAAGACCGTTACCCAGGGTGAAAAGGCTTCTGTCAGACAATACATGTCTTCCCCACATTATTCAGGTAAAGCCTTTCACATTGAAAAAGAAAGTCCAAAAACTTAGTAGAAAAGATTCAGTATCAAGTAATTCATCAGTTTGTCGACAATTGTTCTCAGAATATTTTTTTAGTCAGGACTATACAGTTCAGTCTTTATTTTTAGTTAACCGTTTTGTTTGTAATTTTATCATGATTGAAATTGAATCACAATTTAAATAGTAGAATGTTTCTTCCTTCTGTGTAGCTTTTATTTTTATGAAATGATTGGGTTTCTAATGCTGTTTCTATGCTTATTTCTTTCTTAGTTGTTACTGACCTTTGATCCAATCCTTGTTGAGAAGGTTGCCATATTGCTATACCATATCATGCAGGATAACCCACAGTTACCTCGATTTTATTTGACTGGAGTATTCTTCTTTATCATGATGTACACTGGCTCCAATGTGCTTCCTATTGCAAGGTAAAGACGTGATTTATTCAGCATGTACTACCCTGTTAATTATAGGGTGTATTGTAGAGGGTATAGAAATATATTTTCTTGCTGAGCATCAAGAACCCAGGCTCAACTTTTCTTATGAGGCCAATTAGCAAGCTACCCAGGAGTGCCAGGCTAAAAGGGATGTCATCTCTTTTGTCCCAACAGCACCTTCTCACAAGTATCACTTGACCTAAGCTGCAGTGCACCATGAAACTTGCTCCTTAAAAGTGCAGGAATTTGCAGTCTAGCAGCCTACAAAGTATTAAAAATATGATTCTTTGCTGTTCTGCCTTTAAAAAGTTGGGTGCGATATGGTGCTGCTGCTCAGAGTGAGTGGTGCTTGTGAGAAAGTGCCATTGGTACATAAGGGGAGCCTCTTTCAGCATATCATCATGCCTGCATCTCAGGGGGATCATCCTTCTATCACTTCTTTGCCTAGGATCAACCTAAGGTAAATGAAATCCTGGGTATACTGAAAGATAACTTCATACTAACTGATAGCAATGTAGAGGAAATAGTGCAAAACTTTAATTAGGCTGGTTGTAGTGATAATTTATAAAGTGTCCTCTTATACCTAGGATAGCATAAAAGGTAAGATAAATCTAATTTAATCATATAAGGTATAAATAAAATTTTCATCTAGCTGCCGCCTATGCCTGGAATAAATTACCCTGGAAAAGCGGAGGCTTAGAGGGGACATGATAGAGCCTTACAAGATCATGAAGGGCTTAGAGAAAGTGGAAAGGGAAAGATTCTTCAAACTTTCAAAAACTAAAAGAACGAGAGGGCATTCGGAAAAATTAAGAGGGGACAGATTCAGAACCAATGCTAGGAAGTTCTTCTTCACCCAAAGGGTGGTGGACACCTGGAACGCGCTTCCAGAGGGTGTGATAGGACAGAGTACGGTATTGGGGTTCAAGAAGGGATTGGATGATTTCCTGAAGGAAAAGGGTATAGAAGGTTATAGATAGAGGATTACTATACAGGTCCTGGACCCGATGGGCCACCGCGTGAGCGGACTGCTGGGCGTGATGGACCTCTGGTCTGACACAGCAGAGGCACTGCTTTTGTTCTTATGTTAAGTTTGTCTGCCAAGCCCCTTCCTTTACATTGTTTAAAAGCAGACTGAAAACCCACCTTTTTGATATAGCCTTCAATCCATAACCCTACTTGCCACTGCCCTCCAACCCAGCACATTAACCATTCCCCTTAACTGTATCCATGACATCCTATTTGTCTATCTTGTCTGTTTAGATTGTAAGCTTTTTGAGCAGGGACTGTCTTCTTTGTGACTCTTTACAGTGCTGGGTACATCTGAAAGTGCTATAGAAATAATAATAATAGTAATAGTAGGTTAATATTGGTTTTGTTGGTCAAAAGTTTCATTTTTGTTCAGTTTTCAAGCAAGCAGTGGTTAGAATGTGCAAAACATTGTTTATCCCAGGACAAGCAGGCAGCATATTCTCACATGTGTGTGACGTCATCCACGGAGCCCCGGTATGGACAGCTTTAAAAGTGTATCACCACTTTAAGAACTTTAGAAAGTTTGTGACTGATCGCACCATGTATGCGCAAGTGCCTTCCCACCTGACGTAGGCTCGCAGTTCCTCAGTTCTCCATTTTCCATGGAGTGAAGAAGTTGTTTTTTGACTGAACTCTGTTCAGTTTGCTTTGCCTTCCCGCTTTGCATTTTTTCTCTAAATTTCTAGTACCATATTTTTTGCTCTATAAGACGCACTTTTTTTCCCCACCCAAAAGTGGGTGGAAATCTTGGCGCGCCTTATGTAGCGAAGGTATAAAAAATTTCTCCCCCCGTACCGTTTAAAAACACCCTTCCCACCTCGCCTGCTGCGTTGCTGCTGCACCTTGTAAAACACCCCACCCCATGCATGCCCACCACCACTGCACCTTTTTAAAACCCCAACCCCCCCGCCCTGCCCCCACCATGTGCCGTGGTGCCTTGTTATAAATAGTGGTCCAGCGTGATCCCTCCCTCGCTAGCTCCTATTTCCCAGCCAGTGGTGCGGAGGTCAGGAGCAAAGCTTTCCGTGCTCCTGCATGGGCCCGCACTTCTTTCTGAATGGCTGCGATCATGGGACTTGTGAGAACTGACCGCAGCCATTCAGAAAGCAGCACAGGCCTAAACGGGAGCAAGGAAAGCTTTGCTCCTGACCTCCGCGCTCTTCTGACCTGTGTGCTGCTGCCTGGGAAATAAGAGGAGATAGCGAGAGAGGAAGGGATTTTAAAAGGTACCGGGGGTGGGGGTATGTTTTAAATACCAAGACAGACATCTAGGGATGGATTTTAAAAGGTACCGGAGGTGGGGGATGTTTAAAATACCAAGACAGCCATCTTGGGAGGGAGGGATTTTTAAAAGTACAGGGGAGGGGGTATGATTAAAAGAAGGTACTGGAGAGGGTATGGGAGGATGATTTAAGATGCTGTGGGGGGTACATGAGGGGTATGGGGCTGGCCTGCCTGCCACTAGGCCCTTAGGTCTGCCACTAGGCCAGCCTGCCTGTTACTAGGCCTGCATGCCCTGTCCCGGCCTACCACTAGACCACCAGAGGGGGGCAGGGTACAGAGCCTGGCAGAGAGGTAGGACAGGGTGCAGAGCCTGACAAGGAATATGGGGTTGGGCACAGAGCCTGGCAGGGAGAATTTGGTTCAGAATGGGTTTTTTTCTTGTTTTCCTCCTCTAAATCTAGGGTGCGTCTTATGGTCAGGTGCGTCTTGTGGAGCGAAAAATATGGTATATCAATTTTTTTCTTTCGAAGGTAAAAAAATAAAAAATTGAAAGAGTTTAATTCTTTCTTTTCTCGTTGGCTTCAGCCTTCGGAAACCTGAAGTTGGAAGTCCACAAGGAGTCTAAATTGACTCCCTAGCACTTTCAGTTGCATTCAAAGTTAAACTGCTAAGGAAAGACAAAATTGGGTTCCAAACCAAAGTAGTAATGTCTTTTAGAAGAATCCAATTTCAATGGATAACAGGAAGCCCCAAGTTCAATTTTATAAATACAAGAGTGAAGTCTTGAAGGATATCTGTACATCAGGATGTTCTTCTTGGAGGATAAAAATATTGTTGGCATTAGAATAAAATAACTCATTCTTGTCTAGTAAAACTGTTAAATAACTCTCATATATATGTTGAAAACAGTAGGTAACCAGGGTGAGCCCCAGAGAACTCTACATTCCTGTATCCAGAACTGAGATAAATCTCTTCACACTCGCACTGTATAGGATTGAACTTGCAAAAATTCCTTAAATCACCCTAAAACATTCCCATCAATTCCTATATCTGTCAATAATTCTGTGAGTGTGCCATGATCTACCATGTCAGTGGTCACTGCCAAGTGAAATTGCAAGAAGATGGCCCACTTCCCCTTAATAATCAAATTTCTCATTTTAATTGAAAATGCTAACATTAAGATATATTTCATTCATCGAACAAGAAAGAAGGAAACCCAAACAACCATCCACATGATTAAAAGGTGAGGTGAAAATGCTATTGTAGTCAAAAAAATATATCTTTCAAAATGTAAAATGGATCCACTCTTCAGGGCCACTCGGCAGTAACTTATGAACATAGCTTTTCCCATCCTATAGCAGTCCAGGCTCACGATAATAGGTTGTACTCATCATTAACCAGGCTGTCACTCCTATGAAACTGATGCCAATAAGTGTCATTGCACCTTTTGTGACTTTTGAGGAGACTAAATACCCTTATACTGTCTAGACTGTATGCTCCAGGACTGCGTTTAGGGACCATGGCAGTGAACCCTTGCTTGCCACTGCTCCCCCATAAGGACCTAAGCTGCAGTCATCAGTAAGTAGTAGAGTCTTTATAACTTCTTGGAAAGTGCAATTAAATATGTCTAATTCTACTTAAGATAAATGTGCCCCATCAGATTGGTAAAGGCCCTCACAGGATTCAGTCAGTAATTTGTGGGAAATAGAGAAACCCCTGATAGACCCCATAATACAAAACATCCATTTGTTAATCTTCTTTCTGGTCTTTTCTACTGCTTTATGTGACCTTACTCCCATTCTCTTTGAGATGATGTCAAACCAAGCCAGATATGTACTCTGTAAAGTCAAGAAATCACTTTGCATCTTTTGTACTACAGATTACGTGGATGTAATTATCTCCAAGCTATATAATCGGTGCCCATGGTGGAGGCAGTGAATCCCATGCTGTCAAAATAGTTAACTTGAGTTGGTCCCACCTCATCCTCTGTTGCCCAAACCACTGTATTACAATGCCAGATCATTGAAGGGCCTGGATTTGTACCTTGAGTTCTTGCAAGCGCCCTTCTCTGAACCCAGTGACTGCAGATCCAAACAGTTCTGCACAGTGGTGAGACATCTGAAAGAAGACAAACAAACAGATGGAGTGATTGTTAGTTAGCTTGTGCCTACTGTTTTCCTGTCTGGAATCTTAAGGCCATATGTAGCGTAATCAAATTTATAGGTGGTGTACAAAGTAAAAAAGTTTCTTAAAAACTCCAAATTGCTGGAATTGCTGCTGTGGCTGTGCCAGTTCTAAATGAGTTTGTATTGTAGAGCCTTTCGTCTAAGCCTTTATAATAATAATAATAATAGCTTTATTTATATCCCCTTATACCTTTTCAGTTCAAGACGGTATACAACAAGAACAACAAGAGATGCTGTAAGGACAGCGAGGTTACATCAGTTAGATTTGGGAAGGTGTGGAAGACAGTTGAGTGAACGGGGTGGTAGGATAGGAAGAAGGAGCATATTAGAAGGGGTAAGAGATGAACAGAAAAGAAGAATCAAATAAATTTGTCAAATAAGAGAGTTTTTAGTGATTTTCTGAATGAATGGTATGTTGGTGCGTTCAGGATTAGGTCGCTTAAGGTGTTGTTCTAGATCCCTGCTTGAAAGGAGAGTGTCCTGTTGAGGAATCTTTTGAATTTGCTTCCTTTGGGAGAAGGAAATGTGAATAGTAATGTTCTGCGAGAGAGGCGGAGTTTGTCCTGTAGGGTGAGGTGTTTCAGGAGGTAGGTGGGTGCAGTGCCGAGAAGGGTCTTGAAGCAAAGATAACCAAATTTTAAGGTTATTCTGGCCTCGATAGGTAACCAGTGAAGTTACTTGTAGTATGGGGTCATGTGGTCGGATTTTTTCAAGCCAAAGATTAGTCGGATGGCTGTTTTCAGGATGAGTCTCAGTTTCTTGATGGTTTTTTTGTGAGATCCTAGGTAGATTATGTTGTAGTAGTCCAGTGAGCTCAGAACTAGAGACTAGACAAGCAGGACTTTATCCCAGGACAAGCAGGCAGCATATTCTCACATGTGGGTGACGTCATCCACGAATCCCCAGTACGGACAGCTTTAAAAGTGTATCACCACTTTAAGTTTTAAGAAACTTTGCGACTACCCGCACTGCATGTGTGCAAGTGCCTTCCCGCCCGACGTAGGCTCACAGTTCCTCAGTTCTTCATATTCCACAGAGTGAAGAAGTCGTGTTTTGACTGAATTCTGTTAAGTTGGCTTTGCCTTCCTGCTTTGCATTTTTTTTTCTCTACTTTTCTAGTATATCAATTTTTTTCTTTCATCGGTAAAAAAAAAAAAATCGAAAGAGTTTAACTCTTTCTTTTCTTGTTGGCTTCGGCCTTTGGGGATTTTTTCCTTGGTCAAAATTGAGTTTAATTTTGCTGAAGCCATATTCCCATCAATTTCAAAACCGTTAATGGGCTTTAAAAAGTGCTGTAGGTGTCGGAGGCCTATTTCTCTCACTGACCCTCATAGTTGGTGTCTACAGTGTATAGGCCCTGAACACCAGGTGGAGACTTGTGCTGAGTGTTCCACCCTACAGAAATGCTCTATCAAAGCCCGTCTGTTTCAGGAGGAGAAGTTGTTCGGCTTGGCCGTGGACATCGAAAAGACCTCGCAACCATTGACATCGAATACTCCAGCATCAACATCGGTATCGGGAGATCTTGCACCATCAGGGAAGCCAGCTAATATAGAAACATAGAAACATGATGGCAGATAAAGGCCAAATGGCCCATCCAGTGTTGGCTCATCTTCAGTAACCTTTATCTCTTCCTCTCTCTAAGATATCCCACGCTTTCTTGAATTCAGACACAGTCTGTCTCCACCACCTTTACTGGTAGGCTGTTCCATGCATTTACCACCCTTTCTGTAAAAAAAGTATTCTGTATTGCTTGGTAGACTGGAATAGTCCTTACAAATGGGTAATATGCCTCACTGCTGCCAGCAGGTGGAGACTGAGATCAAACTTGTATATCAGTATAGCATGCCCCTCTTGCTATTCCAGTTTTCCTCAGTCTCCAGTAGCAGGTGGTAAGGCTTTTCAGCTCCCCTCTTAGCACTGTTGGAACTTTGTTTGTGGATTCCTGGTTCCCCTTTTTGTGCCGGATAGAGCTTGGATGGGTTCTGTTTGGGGATCCGTTCAACCTCAGGGGTGTTAAACCTGGTGGGTCTCGTGCTGGGTTCCTCCCCCACCTTCCTCCACCTCTCCATATTTTTGTAGTGGGCCTCAGCAGGCAGCCTGGCTCCCTGGTTGGTCAGCCCTCCAGCTTTGAGAGCCGTGAATTCTGTTCTGACTAAGTAAAAAGAAATAACAAAAAAAAAAAATCCTGAGGTGTTCTGGTCTAAAGGGATCATTTCCCTTTATTAACTGCCTTTTTTTTCTGTGTTTTTTCTTAACTAACCGGCACTTTCTTTACAGCTAGGGCAGTTTTCAGCACAATGAGCTCTTTTAAAGGGAAAAAGTGCTCCTTTTACTCCAGGCGTGAGGTACTCAAGGCCGGCCTGTGCAAGCGTTGTGCAGGCCGGAGCGGTGGGGAAGCCTCGTCGGCAGCGGATGCCAGCGGCCAGGGGACCCCGCTGCATGTGCCTCGTGGTTCGGTTTTGGATTGTGGAGAAGCCCGTCATTCCCCTGATGTCCACACGGGGGGTTCCCCAGCTACCGATGGTCAGGGAGCACAGGATTCCCTTGCTGCCGGTTCGGCTGGGGATTCCCTTTTCACGTCAGTCGGTTCCTCAGCCTCAGCATCAGGAAAGTCCCAGGCTTTTCACACACAAAACGCCGCAGGAGCTACGATTTTGGCGGTTTCAGGTCCAATTTCGGCGGGAACCTCCTAATTCATTTCAGTTACCTCAGGTGACCTTCCCCCTGTTCTGGAAATACAGGGGCAAGGTATGTCAGGATCGCCTGCTGGGGCAGGGAGTCCCTTGGGGCTGTTCGGGGGTCTTTCCCCCTGAATTTATGTTAGCACCTTGTAAAGCTTATATGCTGGTGGCAGGGAGTGGGGGGGTACCCTTGACATCTTCCCTGGTGCGGCCCCACACAGCGGCAGCTTTTGCCCCCCCCCCCCCTTTTCCACTCTCATCCAAACGCCCGAGGGTCTCTTGGGAATGAGGATTTTTTCCCAGAGAAGTACGAGGTGATTGATGAGGACCTGGACCCTTGAGGAGAATATCCAGGAACCTCTTGGGAAACCGGATTCCGCCGGCGAGGGGTTCGAGCACCCCCCAGCTGGCAAAGATGTGTCTGTGGTGCGTATATTTCAGCGGGAAGAGCTCCATGAGTTAATCCTTCAGCTCTCCTCAGTTTTGCATTTTGAGGATCCCGTGCTTGAGCCCCCGTGTACGGTGGACCCCTAGCTTTAGGGTGATTTGCTCTGCTTCCTACTCTTTTCCTATACATCAGGATATTCGGGACATCATGCTCTCTCAGTGGCAGGTGCCGGAAGCCCCTTTTTGCTTTGCACGCTCCATGGCCCGCCTGTATCCCATTCTGGAAGGGGATAGGGATACTCTGAAGTCGTCTGTAGTGGATGCGGTGGTCTCGGCCATCTCTAAGCAGCATACCGTGCCGGTTGAGAGCGGTGCAGCCTTGAAGGACCCGGAGGAGTGTAAGTTGGAGTCCCTCCTTAAACGGAGTTTTGATGTGACAGCTCTGTCGGGCCAGGTGGCTATGTGTGGCGGGCTGGTGGCTCGGGTGTGTTTTTGTTGGGCCCAGCATGAGAATTGGGACTTGCTAATGCAAGAAGTTGTGAAAATTGAATTGGGTGCTTCTTATCTCTCAGATGCCATGTATGACCTCTTGCAAGCTTGTACCAAGTCTCTGCCCTTAGGAGTGGCAGCACGCCATACCTTGTAGCTTTATGCTTGGTCGGCGGATTTGGCGTCCAAAGCTAAGTTGTCAAAGTTTCTTTTTAAAGGATCTTTCTTGTTTGGTGAGGACCTGGCAAGTTGTTTCAGACTCTCACTGATTCTAAAGTGCCTCGTTTGCCTGAGGATAGGCCTATGCCACTGGCTCGAAGCGGCGCTGCTCATGGGCATGGGTGTGATTTCTGCCATTTCCGCTCCAGTTGAGGGGATGCTTTTTTTCAGTCTCCTGGGCTCTCAAGAGGCAGGTACTTACAGCGCATGCAGTCCTTTCATGGGGCCCGTCGGAGTGTGGGTAGTGCCCCTGCCAGATCCCCTGCCACCCGTCCAGCACAATGACTCCTTGCAGGTGCCCGTCTTAGTTCTGGTGGGTGCCCGGTTGAGAGACTTTTATCCACAGTGGGCAGACATCACATCCAATCAGTGGGTTCTGGAAGTGTTCCAGGACGGCTATTCTCTGGACCATTTTCTTACTGCCTATACCTCTCCTTATGCACCTCACGATCACAGCACTCTGAAAATCGATCAGGGTCTACCACTCTTCCATCCCTATTCACATTTGTCTTCTGTGGTCCTGCTCTCAGTGCTTCAGCCGTGAACTCAGAACAGAAAGAATGGCACGATTTACCTTTAGTAAACCCATATTGCCTTGGATCTTATAATCCATTAGATTCTAAGAATTTCCCTATCCTTTCCTTCAGCAATGTTTCCACCAGAGCGAGAAAGCCGGACTATGGACAAATTTGGACGTTCCCTTTACCAAAATTCTATGTTGGCAAACAGAGTCCTTAATTAGCAATTGTTTTTAAGGAAGGATTTGAAGTTGAACTATTAGATTCCAAAATGACCAATCAACTAGAAATATTAGCCTGTAAAATTAGCAATAAAGAACTAGAAGACTCCCTTTCTTGCATATTATTTTATGTCCTGCCGAAAAGTTGGCCAAAAGCTAGAGAGGACTTCTGTGAAATTATTCTACATAATTCAGTTACTTCATCACACAATATTATTGCAGGAGACATAAACTTACACTTAGATGAAGAGGACAATCCAGATGTGAAAGACTAAAAACTTTCTATTTTTGCTTAATTATAATCTCCCTTTACCCACACAAACACATGAAAAAGGCCATCATTTAGATGTGGTAGCTATGTCCACAAAGGAGATCTTAGACACCACATGTTACTCAGCTCATGCATAATATTAAGCTACCTTCAGCAAATGATTTAGCACAGCATTTCAAATCAAAAATCTAAGAAATAACTGTTCGACAATTGACATATGCGAACATTAATTAACTAACATACAAGGAAATGAAATACCAGCGGACATGAGTTGGAGTTCCTTTCAAGACTTAGAATGGAATAATTATATCAAATTATATAACAAGTACTCAAAATCATACTGTGTTCTGGACTCATGTCCTCCAGAAATTATGAAAGTAGCACCATTAAACTTTAATCTATCTTTGCTGAATTATTTAACCGATAACTTAAAAAATGGAAAATTCCTCACTAACAATGGTCATATTATAATAACCCCAATTCAAAAAAATCGTAATGAATCATCAGCATCAGTAACCAACTATAGACCAGTAGCATCCATTCCATTTATTGTAAAAATCATGGAAGGATTGGTACATATCCAGTTCTCTATTTTGCATGAAACTCAATCTGGTTTTAGGCCTTTGTTTAGCACTGAGACAGTAATTGTGGCTATCTTGGATATTTTGTGTTTCTTGTTTAGTAAAGGCCTTAACACCCTGATCATGCAATTTGACATGAGCTCTGCCTTTGACCTGGTGGACCATGGGAAACTGTTACAATGCTTAGATGCAATTTGAATCAGAGAAGAAGTGTTAAACTGGTTTTGAGGTTTCCTTATATCCCGTACCTATCAAGTACGTTTTAATCACGATCTGTCTGATACATGGAGCAATCCATTTGGCGTGCCACAAGGGGTCACCATTATTACCATTGCTTTTCAATGTTTACATGTCTTCATTAGGTGCGCAATTGTCCCAGCTGGGAATAAAATTATTTAGCTACGCAGACAACTTTACGATCATTATCCCATTCACTACCTCTCTCTTGGAATCTACCCCTAAAGCAACAGAAGTACTAAATTTGATGGAGCAATGGATGATTGAATTCAGACTAAAGCTTAATTCAGAAAAAACAATATTTTTTGTAGCTTCGCCACACCCGCTTGACACTAAAACATCAATGTGCATCAGTAATCTTAGCTATCCTATTCAATCTACTATGAAGGTATTGGGTGTAACATTGGACCAGAGCCTGACCATGAAAGACCAGGTGGACTCCTTGGTTAGAAAGTATTTTCTCACCCTCTGGAAGCTTCGGTCCATTAGAGCATATTTTGATGTTTCATCGTTGAGAATTCTGGTACAGTCCCTTATACTGAGCCAACTTGATTACTGTAACATCGCCTATTTGGCAATTTCCCAGAAGAATATGCGGCGATTGCAACTGGTACAAAATGCAGCGGTCAGGCTACTTTGTGGGTTGAAGAAGTTCGATTATGTAACACCTTCCTACCGACTTCTACACTGGCTGTCGATGGAGGCACGTGTGAAGTTCAAGTTTGGATGTTTTTGCTTTAAGGTACTATTCGGTTTAGCCCCTAAATATATAAGACCTTTTCTCTTTCACAACTAACAGACATAGAGAAGCTCACATCTGAATTTTATTTCTCTACCGGTTAGAGGATGTAAATTTAAAAGACATCATCAACATCTTTTCTCACATCAAGCAGCATTATGGGGTAAAGATCTGGAACAACTGCTTATGCCTACTACTTATGAGGAATTTAGGAATCACCTAAAAACATAGCTGTTCCTGAAGTATTTGGGTAACTAACCTATACAATCCTAGTCCACAACAACTGATCTCTAGAGCTGCTAATTACTAACCCTTAACTTTGTTAAATCTACTCAATCTGTAGCATATTTTAATCATTGTAAACCGAATAGAACTTCACGGTCCTGTGGTATATAAACTGTTATTATTATTAATTACAATTTCTACATGTCCTGTTATCTTAAACATCTAGCACAAAAAATTAACTTTCTTTGACAAATATATTCCTGCACAACATCTTCAGGAATTTCACAACATCTTTCAATCTCTATCCCAAACTAGAAAGTATTTGACGAGATCTGCTTATGATGCCTTTGAGTTGTCATCTATAGCATCTGCTATGTCAGTGGCTATGAGACAGCTAGTGTGGTTGAGGGTCTCGAATATGGACATCAACCTCTAAGACAGGCTAGCTAATATTCTTTGTTTGAGAGAACATTTTGGTGATTCTATTTAGGTGGCCACACAAAAGTTAACTCAACATAAAAAGAATTGGAATTCTTTAGTCAGAACAAAGTCTAAGCCTCCCTCGGCTTCACAGTCATCTAAACCTCCCTCTTCATATCGGAGGTGATGTTCTGATAAACTTGTCTCCCGTTCACTTCAGCAGAAGAAGTGAAAGCAACAGCGGCCTAATAATCTCAACCAGCAGATCCTCAAAAACCTGATGCACATTGGAAAGAATAACCTGAATCACAGTTACTGGATGCTAGGGTCCACCTTGGGGATTAGCGCCCAAGAAAAGGATCTGGGTATCATCGTAGACATTACGATGAAACCTTCTGCCCAATGTGTGGCAGCGCCCAAGTTGCTACGAATTATTAAAAAAGGGATGGTTAACAAGACTAAGAATGTTATAATGCGACCTCATCTGGAGTATTGTGTTCAATTCTGGTCTCCTTACCTCAAGAAAGATATAGTGGTGCTATTTAAAGAACCTACTGACAGCATCAACTTGACCTCAAGGCTTTCCGCAAAGAAATCAAGACCCTACTATTCAAGAAATTCACCCAAACGTCCTAATCCCTTCCTTTTCCCCTCTCTCCCCCTCTTAGAACCTACTCATCAAAATTGCTTTAGACCTTACGCCTTAATTGTAATTTGTATTTCTCTTCCTGGAAATGTCCAGTTATCGTTCTGATGTAATCCGCTTAGAACTGAAAGGTACAGGCAGAATATAAGCCAGTAATGTAATGTAATGTAAAGGGGATGGAACGTCTCTCATATGAGGAAAGACTAAAACAGTTAGGGCTCTTCAGCTTGGAAAAGAGATGGCTGAAGGGAGATATGATTGAAATCTACAAAATCCTGAGTGGAGTAGAATGGGTACAAGTGGATCGATTTTTCCCTCTGTTAAAAATTGCAAATACTAGGGGGACTCTCGATGAAGTTACAGGGAAATACTTTTAAAACCAATAGGAGGAAATTTTTTTTCACTCAGAGAATAGTTAAGCTCTGGAATGCACTGCCAGAGGTTGTGGTAAGAGCGGCTAGCATAGCTGGTTTTAAGAAAGGTTTGGACAAATTTCTGGAGGAAAAGTCCATAGTCTGATATTGAGAAAGACATGGGGGAAGCCACTGCTTGCCTTGGATCAGTAGTATGGAATATTGATACTCCTTGGGTTTTAGCCAGGTACTAGTGACCTGGATTGGCTACCTTGAGAACGGGCTACTGGGCTTGATGGACCATTGGTCTGACCCAGTAAGGCTATTGTTATGTTCCTATGATAAAGTAGTGCTTCGCACCCATCTAAAATTCCTCCCAAAAGTAGTCACGTAATTTCATTTGAATCAATCCATGGTGCTTCCAATGTTTTTTCCCAAGCCTCATTCTCACCCTGGAGAAACTGCTGGTCATACTTTGTACTGGAAAAGAGCTTTGGCTTATTACTTACAGCGGACGACGCCACATAGAACATCTCCTCAACTGTTCATCTCCTTTCATCCTAGCAGGTTGGACCAGCCTTTATCCAAGAGAACTATCTTCATATGGTTGGCAGCCTATATTGCCTGGGCTGCAACGCGGGGATTGTGTAACAGCACACAAAGTCCAAGCTATGGCAGCTTCAGTTCTTCTTGTATTGATGAGATCTGTATTGATGAGATCTGGTCCTCAGTTCACGTCTCAGTACTGTCTGTAATCTTATTCCAGATGGGATGGTCACTTCAGGCAAGCAGTATTGCAAAATTTATTTTCGTTTTGGCCAACACTCCCTCCATCCCTTTCTAGTAAGCTAGGGAGTCCCACATGTGAGAATATGCTGCCTGCTTGTCGTAGGATAAAGCACAGTTACTTACCGTAACAGGTGTTATCCAGGGATAGCAGGCAGATATTATCACAACTCATCTTCTTCCCCTGGTTGGCTTCTTAACTTACTTAAGGAACTGAGGAACCGCAAGCCTATGTTGGGCGGGAAGGCAGTTGCGCATGCATGGTGCAGGCAGTGATGAAGTTTCTAAAAACTTATACTGATGATACACTTTTAAAGTTGTCTGTACCGGGGCTACATGGATGATGTCATCTACATATGAGAATATCTGCCTGATGTTTCTGGATAACACCTGTTACAGAAAGTAACTATGCTTTCTGATTTAGTGCCATCTTTATCAAACGCATAACTGAAAACATGACAGATGTATCATATTCATACATGAGTAGTTGAGTTTGCCTACCTGGTCATCTATTTAGGTAGTTGGATAAATTTAGAATGGGGCAGGTGGGAGTCATCTTTCAGCTGTTGTATGGTTATTATGGAAGCTTGGTAAAGAAAGCCAAAAAGGCAAAGGGAACATCCCCATGCAGGACTGGACCAAATCAAATAGAAGTGGGGGACAGACAGATAGCTTTTCCAACCAATAAACTTTTATTCAAACTCTTTTACTCAAAACATTTGAATAAAAGTTTATTGGTTGGAAAAACTATCTGTCTGACCCCTATTTCTGTTTTATTACAGAACCTTTTCATATCTGGTTAGTTTTGGACTTGCGTATTAATATTTGTAATTGTTCATCGTATGTATATCATGTAGCATTAGCTACTAGTTCACTAATACGCATGGCACCATAAAAAAGTAGGTAGAAGGCACATTGGAATAAACAGGTTTCATAACTGTTGCAGCAGACTTGCTTAAGAACCTCAAGCATGAGTGATAAAAGCACATGGTTAATGGGACAAATGCAATCTGGCATTTTTACACTGCTTCGGCCCCATCCTTTCATAATTCTTTGAATGAGAAAAGATCGTACTCTTGCAAAGAAGCTGACACCTGCCAAAATTGAATCAAGTTTGGAGTGAGATGCTCCTTTCTGCCTGGCATTCATTATGAATTTGACAACTATTAGATGCATTTCAATATGATGGAGTTTACAGAACTAGAAAAACTCCATCATAGCCATCTCGTATTTCTGTCTGGTATGGGTAGATATGGAGTTGAAGACTAGGTTCCATACTTTGGTGAACCGAATGGCCATACAATTGAAGGGATGGGAATCCTGGAGCTGTCAGCTGCTGGAACGAGTGATCTGAATAGGGATATGTTATAGAAAGTGTAATATTATAGTAATAAATCACACATTCAAATGGACCGTGCAGCAAGGTATTAATTGCATGTACACAGGCCAAAAACACAATGTGTCAAGGATGGAAAAAGCCTCAGATACAAGCCCCTCCCACCATCCACGAATGGATATAAGATGTTCAGGCTAAAACTTCATAGGCAGAAAAAACCATCCTTGATATTGTTTATTTAACTTAGGCTCTGTATGATGGAAGAACTAGAGTGCAACAAAATGGATGAAAAAACTTCAACTTATCTTGCAAAACCGACCGGTACATCAATGTTGGCCAGCGTTTCACATTACTGCTGCCTCAGGGTGTATCAGTACAGATTGGTGGCTTCAAAATGGGACTCTCAACGAAAGCCTCCATTTACAAAAGTTAGAAAGTGTGCCTTCTGTGTTGTTGTTTGCACTCAGTATGTGGGCTGCTCAACAGGTAATGTTGCATTTCAAGAATTTCTGTATTATGCCCTGATTGGCTAAGATTTTGCCCTCATTCTGTTGATTGCTTCTTCCATTGTCATGTTATCTGTTCTGAAAACTGTTAGTTTGTTGATGAGCATATTTCCTTATATGTGGAGTTCCTCTAAAATGGAATAGCTCTAGCAATGTGGGAATCCTCAGTATTCCCAAAGTATTCCAATTGTCCGGCCATGGTTCTGAGCAACATGCACCCTGAAAGTATATACCAAAACCCTTCTACCCTGAAGCATCTGTATAGAGTTCTACTCTTCTGAGAATGTCAGGGCAATCTACCAAAAGGCTAGTCTATTGAATAAATGTAAGAAAGATGCCCAGATTTGTAAATCATCCTTTACTGATCTAGCGATCCTAATGTGATTGTGTCCTTTCATTACTCCCAAAATGGCCAAGACTAGACATCTAGAGAATATGCAGCCTATGGGACTAACTCTTGCAACGAAACACAATAAACCTAACATGGTTTGAAATTGTTTATGGGTCGCATTTTTGCTGCAAAGTAACTTGTTAATGGCCTCTCTCAAAATATCTAGTTTGTTTTGTGGTAACCTGGAAACTTGGGCTTTTATGTCCAGCTCAGTGCTTAAAAAGGTGAATATCCATGTTGGTCCCAAAGTTTTCTCATGCACCAAGGGGGTACTGAATTCAGTGGCTATTGACAGGAAAGTATCCAATGCTTTCTAACACTGAGATTCCAATTCTCCAAAAAATAGGAAATCCAGATAGTGGATGATTTTATTAGGCCCATTAATCTGTTCCTGGACCCACTGTACAAAGGTGCTAAATTGTTCCAAATCAGCACAAGATATTGAGCAGCCCATAGAGATGCATTTATCAAAATAGTATTGTCCCTCAAATATGAAACCAAGGAGTCGAAAAGAATTGGGATGAACAGGCAAAAGCCTTAAGGTGGACTCTGTCAGCCTTGGCTATTTGGGTTTCTCTGGCTGACCTTTTCAATGCTTCTCTAGAATTGGGAGTGGTACAGGAGGAATGGAAAAGGGTGGAGGTGGTCCCTTTTCACAAAAATGGAAGTAAGGAAGAAGTAGGGAACTAGGGCCGGTAACTCCTGACTTCTTTTTTTTTAAATATTTTTATTGAGAAAAACAAAAGCCAATATAGAAAGCCAGAAATATACAGCAATCACAACAACAAAACAAAACTCCTGACTTCTATGGTAAGTAAATTAATGGAAATGCTTTTTAAAACAGACAATAGTGAAGTTTCTGGAATCCAATGGATTACAGGACCCGAGGCAGCATGGATTCACTAGAGGCAAATCTTGTCAGACAAATCTGATCAATTTCTTTAACTGGGTGACCAGAGAATTTGGATAGAGGGAGTGCGCGGGATGTGGTGTATTTAGATTTTGGCAAAGTCTTTGACAATGTTCCACAGAGTTATCTAATAAACTGAATGCCCTCAGTATGGGCCCCAAAGTGACAGACTGGGTGAGGAACTAGTTGAGTGCAAGGTGACAGGGTAGTGGTCAATGGAGATTGCTCTAAGGAAAGGAATGTTACTGGTGGTGTGCCTCAAGGTTCAGTTCTTTGGCCTATTCTTTTTTCATTTTTCTAAGAAGTATTGCTGAAGGGCTGTCGGGTAAGATTTGTTTCTGAGGATACCGAAATCTGCAATAGAATAGACACCCCTGATGGTGCAAATAACATGAGGAAGGACCTAGCGAAACTTGAAGGATGGTCTGAAATTTGGCAGCTAAGATTTAATGCTAAGAAATGCAAGGAATGGTACAGTTTAGGAGGTGAAGAACTTTTATGCATGAAAGAGGATTGGGACTTGGATGTGATAGTATGTGATGATCGTAGGGTAACCAAACAGGTTGAAAAGGTGACAGAACCAGGTGTTCCTGTAATAAGTACGTGATGCCCAATTGTTCCAGTCCAGTGGACACAAGCAGTGCAGAGATGCAATAGCCAGATGGTCATTTCACCATGTATTTCACAAGTAATTCTGTGTTGCTGTGCCAAACTAGGTGAAAAGTCACGCTGCATTTAAAGCAGTATCCAGAAGGATGCTATCAAGCTCTGTAATGCTGTTATAGACAGGACATAGACCCGTAATTTGGAAAGCAGAAATTTTTACACCACTTTATCGTAGTCAAATTAGCTGTCAAGAGTAGAACCGTTGTGTCGAAAGTTCCAAATTCAAGATGACATTCTAGAGGAAGCAATTACTCTTGAAGCACCAGATTTCTAGTATTTTTCTTTAATTTCTGGTCTAGCTGGTAAATTGAAGGAAAGACCCAGAACCTTTCCTCCTGTTCCTGGAGGTCTTCAGCTGATTCTGTGGTTTGTCATGCATTTGTCATAAGTTCCCCCCTTCCTCTATGGGCTTCATTGCAAAATGCTTCATGGTGAGGTATTTGTCCTCCTGTTCAGAGAACACCTGTTTAAGGTACGTGACTAGATTTTCTTATGATTTCGATCTCCTCACACCCTGCCAGATCCTCCTTTTGATATACTTTCCCATTTTGTCAAAGTATGCAAACTTGTATAATAAAAATTGGAAGAAAAGAGAGGCAAGAACAAATGAACTGATATCAATCTTGAGCATACTGTGTATCTAGATAGCTATAAAAAGGCATAAACTATCTTAAGGTAATCTAAAAGTCACATGTAGCTAGATTAATCAACATTTAAAAGTGGTTTTGTAAATATTGCAATGAACAGCCATTTTACAGTATTTGCACATTAGCAGTTGAAGAATTATGCTTAGACTTTTTTGCTGTTTGGTGCTCTTAAGTAGTAGCTGACTTTTTGACTTAGACTTTAGTCCCTTGCTATGCCAGATATTTGAAACATATCTTTAAACCTGTTCTGCTTTATTATGTGTAGCTCTTTCTGCAGTAGCACAAGAGACATACTTTTGATTTGAAAACTGTTACTTTTCTTTTAGGTTTCTGAAGTATACCCATTTAAAGCAAGCTTTTAAGTCTGAAGAGGTGCGTACAGATATCCAGTTCTATCGTCCAAAATATTTTTCTTTTGCCATTGTCAAACTTTAGATTCTGCAGTTTTGCTGGCTATAATTTTTAAAAAAAACAAACAAATGAATTATACACCTATAGATTACATATACTGTTTAAGTTAAAATTTTTAAGATGCTTAGAGATGTAAGCATTCATGTTTTGAACAGTCAACCTTTTGAGAAATCAACAAAAGCATTTAAACAAATCAGAAGCAATAGTGTGTGTGTGTGTGTGTGTGTGTATATATATATATATATATATATATATATATATATATATATATATATATATACATATACATATACACACACACACAAATACCCCTCCCCCAAGTAGACTGATGGCTGAGAAGGGTTGGGGAGGTGGAGGCTATTCCCACCTTCATGCTGAATTGGTAGCAGGAGGAAAGGGAAGAGAGTGGCAGAACCTTAAACTGCAGCCTTCTAATTGCTGATTTTAGCATGAATCCTTATTGTGTCCTGAATGGTTCGAAGCAGTTAACCCTGGGAAGTAGTATGCTGCCACTCTTCTCCATTATTTCCTGCCTGTCTTATCAGAACAGGGAATGGAATGAGAGAGTTGCCTGGAACAGGGGATGGGGGTGGTTTAATGGAAGGCATGTTTGGAGGATGGTTTCAATAGAAGAGGGGTAGTGGAAGTTACACAAATGCATTGCTGATGTGTATAAAAGTGGGGCTTGGGGATGTGTGATAGGGGACTAGGAGAATGGAAGATTTTGTGTATGGATGCACCTAGGATGGGGACAGAAAGGGAAAGGAAAAATATTGAGGGTGAAGAGAAGAAAGAAAAGAAGAGAGTAGAGGAGTAGAGATGTAAGGGGCAGCAGGACTGGAGCCATGATAGGGATACCACCTTATACCTCTGTGGATCCCCCTCCACCTAGGATCCCAGAACATTCCTTCTTTTCTGTTATTCTTCTGATCCTGATTTGTTTCTCCACTTTTCTATCATCCCTAATCTTTTGTTCCTGCTTTCCCTTCTGCCTTACCAAATTTGATCCTTCCTCCCTCTTCCTATGAAATGACCTCTTTCTCTTTTTACCACATCAGCACCTGAAATTTTCTATCCTTAAAACTCCCTAAGGAACAAATAAGAGATTTATAGACAAAACAAGAATTTAAAATTACTTCATTCTTTTAAAAACCCAATGGAAAAGGAAATAATTACACAAAAGAGATCAAATGTCTGTCCATCTGAGGGCAAAATAACTCTCCAAAAATTTAACAGAATGAGATTAAACTTAACATGGGAAAAGCCACTTAAAAAACATACATACATATAGACACAGGTTTGAAAATGGGCTATGGTTCCAGAATAAGTCTTTTCTCTCTCACCCCCCCCCCCAAAAAAAAAAAAAAGACCCAGTTTATTTCTGTGGGTGAAGGAGTTCCAGCTTCTCTAGCACAGAAATTTAACAGCAAGGGATAAAATTTGGCATGTAAGGAAAACTGATATTGAGACAGACACGGGGGAAGCCAGTGCTTGCTCTGGGATCGATAGCAAGGAACATTGCTGCTATTTGAGTTTCTGCCATATACTTGTGACCTGGGTTGGCCACTATGAAAACAGGGATACTGAGCTAAATGGATCATTGGCCTAACACAGTATGACTATTCTTATGTTGACAAATTTGATTTGAAAATGGCCAAATTAGACTGGGGATTCCAGAGAAATAAGCTCCCCAATAGTGCATTTTTATGGGAAAAGAAGTCTCGGCTTCCGTAGTATAGAAAGTTATATAATGAGAAACTTAGCACTTAGGGTATTTCACTTTTCAAATTTTTTTGCCCCATTCTCTCTTTTGAGGAAACAAGGAAGATGACTTTCTCAACTGCAGGCCCAAACAAATAGAATCAGCTGCCAGTGACTCTAAGGATAGACTTACCATATGTCTGGATTTTCCCGGACATGTCCTCTTTTTAGAGGACTGTCCAGGTGTCCGGATGGTTTCCTTGACTGAGGGAGTTTGGGTTTTGGACTCTCTCTCCAACCTGAAAGCCTTCTCTTTGCAGTCTGCATTATTCCCGCTGCAAAGAAAAGGCTTCTGGGGCAGGCCTTTGCACATTTCTAATTCCTCAATATTTGCTGCAGTACCTTTCTAACTTGTGCAGCAGCGTAGAACTACCTGGGAAAAATCAATGCAGCTTGTGCCTTAGTGTGGAACCATCCAGGAAAGGTCTCCTCAGAGTAGGACTGCCCAGAAAATTGTGTCTCAGTGCGATGCCACTTTTTCCCCAACTTGTGCTATGCAGTGCCTGACTGTGGCGAAGATTTTTTTTCTACCAGTTCTGCTTCTGTCTGATGCTGCAGAAGTTTCCAAAACTCTGCCTCTGCTGCAGGGTCTGGTCTGAGGAGAGAGAGGCATGAAAATCTAGAAAATCAGCGTCAGGGAAGGTTGAGAATTGACATCGAGTGAAGGAGAAGGTAAGAGAGCAGCACTGGGGTAGGGGCTGGAGAAGCAGGGAGAGGAGCAGAAGATTGAAAAAGCTGCATCAGGCAGGGGGAAGTTATCAGCAGCATTTGAGATGAGAGGAGAGAGAGAACTGTAAAAGTGACTAAAAAAGCAGCTTTGGAAATAGAAGCAGGGAGGACTGAAAAAGCAGTTTCAAGATCGGAGGAGGGAGGGCTGAAGAATCAACATGGGGAGGGGAGGGAGCTGTAGAAATAGCATGGATGGAGGGTTGGAGAAGCATTATGGAAAGGAGAGGGTTTGAGAAGAGCATGGAGTTAGGGTAGTGCTGGATGTGAGGGAAGAGACAGAGTATGAGGCAGTATTGGATGGGGAGGTGGCAATGCTGAATGGAAGAGAGGAGAGATAGAAACAGGGCACAGGGACAATACTGTATGGGGAGAGGGGAAATGTTGAATGGGGCAGGGAGAAAGAAAGAGACAGGCAATGGTGGTTTGGGGGAAAAGAGATGGGCAATACTATACGGAGAGGATATTGGTAAAGCTGCATGGGGGAGATGAGGACAGTGCTGGATGGAAGTTAAAAGAAGAGCGAAGGGGACAAATAAATAATGGATGGGTGGGAGGTAGGGTTACCATAAGTCCAGATTTACCCAGACATGTCCTCATTTTAGAGGGATGTCCATATGGTTTCCTGGCCTGAGGGAGTTTTCCTGGGTTTTGGATTCAGTCTCTTCAGCCCCCCCACCCCAGAGTCAGATATGGCTCTCCCTTGTCCCCCACCTACTCCAGGTTCTGGTGCTGGAATTTCAGTCTTCAGACAGTTGGCAGCCTCAGTGACGTGAGCCTAGAAGTCTCTCTGCATCCTGCCAATTTGGGTACAGGAAGTTGCTATAGAGAGAAGACTTCTTGGGCAGACCGAAGGCAGCAGAGAGAAAAAGAGAGGGACACCCACCAGGAGGGAGATGTTGGAAAGAGAGAGAGAAAGAAAGAAAGCACCCACAGGAAAGTGAAATTAGAAGGAAAGAGAGAGAAGCACCCATGGAGGAAGGGGTTAGAAGGAGGGAGAAAGAGAGAGAAGCACTAAAAGGATGGGAAGGGGGAAGGAAATGGATGAAAGGTGGGTGTTATGGGGATGGGGTGGAGCGGGGCAGGGGTGGGGGTCATGTGTCCTTTTTTTTGTCTACACAAATAAGATAACCCTATCTAAGGATGATGGCTGGTATAGCTCTGTTAAATGTATATACAGTATTTGAAGGCTAATGAAGTAACTTCAGTGCTGGAAATGGCAGCTCTGAGCTAAAGCTTCATGCACACTTGGTGATTTCATTATGGTAATACCCTCCAGTTTGCTCCAGACTACTAAGGGAGAGTGTGGCGCAGTGGTTAAAGCTACAGCCTCAGCTCCCACTCTGCTCCTTGTGACCCTGGGCAAGTCACTTAATCCCCCCCATTGCCCCAGGTACATTAGATAGATCGTGAGCCCACTGTGACAGACAGGGAAAAATGCTTGAGTACCTGAATAAATCCATGTAAACTGTTCTCAGCTCTCCTGGGAGAGCTGATGTTCTTATGTTCTTAACGATATAGAAAATTGAATGAATAAATAAATAAAATAAATATGTAAGAATACATTTGGACATCTAAGGGGTGAATTACATCCTATTAAATAAAAAAGGTGAAGTGGCGAGGAATAGAAGAGCCATATGGAATATCATTAGCTGTGTAGTAAAAACAGAGAGTTAAGGATGGCAACATACAGTTCTGACTCGGTGAACTATCTAAGCTTGGACACTGAGTGAGGTAGCTATGCCAGACAAAGATCAGAGCTTAAGAAAGGATGTTTGACATTAAATTAGAAATTGAGTTGTGGCTAGATTTTAAAGAGGACATCAAAAGAGATGTGGCTGGATTAACAAGCTGAGTCAGTCAGAGAAAGTGGGGATAAAGAGATGCTTCCACTCAGGACGCTTCCACTTAAAAACTTTATTCTTAAACTGATTCAACACAGCCAGAAGTCTTGTAATTAAACAAAGATTTTTCACATTATAAACCTCATTGTATCAAAAGTGATAGATTAGACATATGGAAATATACAGAAACCATGAGTTTTAACATGTGAAAAATAAAGAAAAGCTAAAACCGTAAAATACCCAACCATGTGAATAATAAGCAGTATTAGTGCTCATAGAAACATGAAGGCAGATAAAGGCAAAATATTCCACCCAGACTATCCATCCGCAGCATCAACCCTCCTCTCCGTAAGAGATCACACATGCCTGTCCCGCACTTTCTTGAATTCAGACAATTTCCACCATCTCTACCACGCTTCTACCACACTTTCTGTAAAAAAGTATTTCCTTAGATTACTCCTGAGCCTGTCACCTCTTAACCTCATCCTGTGCCCTCTCATTCCAGAGTTCCTCATCCGCATTTAAACATCTCTTCATATCTTCCCTCTCTCCCACCTTTCCTTCAAAGTATACATATTGAGATCTTTAAGTCTGTCCACTACACCTTATGATGAAGTCCACCGACCATTTTAGTAGCCTTCCTCTGAACCGACTCCATCCTGTTGATATCTTTTTGATGGTGTGGTTTACATAATATTCTAAATGAGGTCTCACCAGAGTCTTATAGAGGAGCATCAAAACCTCCTTTTTCCTATTGGCCGTTCCTCTCCCTATGCACCCTCACCTTTTCAACCTGTTTGGCCACCTTAAAATCATCACATACTATTGCACTCCTTTTTCATGCACAAAAGTTCTTCACCCCCTAAACTGTACCATTGGGTGTTTGCAGCCCAAATGCATGACCTTTCATTTCTTAGCACTGAATCTTAGCTGACAAATTTCAGACTATTCTACAAGCTTTGCTAGGTTTTTCCTCATGTTATTCAAACCATCAGGGGTGTCTGCTCTATTGCAGATTTTGATATCATCCTCAAGAAGCCCTTCAGCAATATCTACTACTACTACTACTACTATTATTTCTATAGCGCTACCAGACATATGCAGCGCTGTTCAGAATCACAAAGAAGAGAGTCCCTGCTCAAAAGAGCTTACAATCTAAACAGACAAGACAGACAAACAGGATGTCATGGAAACAGTTAATCCACTGGCTACGTTGGTGGGCAGTTGGGAGTAGGGTTATGGTTTGAAGGCTATATCAAAAAGATGGGTTTTCAGTCTGCTTTTAAACAAGGGAAAGGGCTTGGTGGACAAACTCGGGTAATTTATTCCAGGCATAGGGGGCAACTTGATGAAAGAAACAAAGTCTGGAAATGGCAGTAAAGGAGGAGGGTATAGCTAAGAGCAGGTTATCTGAGGAATGAAGTTCTCTGGGAGGTGTATAAGGAGAGAGAAGAGTGGAGAGATATTGAGGGATAGCAGAATGAACACACTTGTAGGTCACCAATAGGAGTTTGAACTGTATGCGAAGGTAGATAGGGAGCCAATGAGGTGATTTAAGGAGAGGGGTAACATGAGTGTAGTGAGGTTGATAGAAGATGAGTTGTGTAGCAGAGTTTTGCACCAATCGAAAGGGGTAGAGGCGACACTGTGGGAGACCAGTTAGAAGTAGATTACAGTAATCTAAGTGTGAGGTTACGAGAGTATGGACAAGGGCCTGAGTAGTGTGCTCAGAGGAAGGGGCAACTTTTTTTGGTGATGGAGAAATAGAGGCGACAGGCCTTAGCAGTTTGTTGGATGTGCATAGAAAATAAAAGGTCGGACTCGAAAACTACTCCAATTTAAAAAGTGATAAATCGCCTGGACCGGGTGGTATACATCCCAGGGTACTAAAGGAACTCAAACATGAAATTGCTGGTCTTCAGTTATTGATCTGTAACCTGCCGCTAAAATCGTCTGTAGTACCTGAAGATTGAGGGTGGCTAATGTTACACTGATTTTTACAAAGAGATCCAGGGGAAATTACAGACTAGTAAGCCTGACCTCGGTGCTGGGCAAAATAGTGGATACAATTATAAAAAATAAAATTGTGGAACACGTAGACTAAACTTGATTTAATGTGACAGTCAGCATGGGTTCAGCCGAGGGAGATCTTGCCTCACCAATTTGCTTGACTTCTTGAAAGGTGTGAATAAATCTGTGGATAAAGGTGAGCTGGTTGATGCAATGTATTGGGATTTTCAGAAACCTTTTGATAAAGTTCCTCATCAGAGGCTCCTGAGAAAATTAAAGAGTCATGGCAAAGTTCAGTTGTGGATTAAGAATTGGTTATCAGATAGAAAACAGAGGGTGGGATTAAATGGTCATTGTTCTCAATGGAGGAGAGTAAACAGTGGAATGCCGCAAGGATCTGTACTGGGACCGGTGCTATTTAACTTATTTATAAATGATCTGGTAATTGGAACGATTGAGGTGATTAAATTTGCAGATGACATTAAACTGTTCAAAGTTGTTAAAACACATGCAGATTGTGAAAATTTACAGGCTGACCTTAGGAAATTGGAAGACTGGGCATCCAAGTGATAGATAAAATTTAATGTGGACAAATGCAAAGTGATGCATATTGGAAAGAATAACCTGAATCAGTGTTACCAGATGCTAGGGTTCACCTTGGGGATTAGCGCCCAAGAAAAGGATCTGGGTGTCGTCATAGACAATATGATGAAACCTTCTGCCCAATGTGTGGCAGTGGCCAAGAAAGCTAACAGGATGCTAGGAATTATTAAAAAGGGATGGTCAACGAGAGTAAGAATGTTATAATGCCCCTATATTGCTCCATGGTGCGACCTCACCTAGAGTATTGTGTTCAATTCTGGTCTCCTTATCTTAAGAAAGATATAGCGGCACTAGAAAAGGTTCAAAGAAGAGCGACCAAGATGATAAAGAGGATGGAACTCCTCTCATTTGAGGAAAGACTTAAAAGGTTAGGACTTTTCAGCTTGGAAAATAGACAGTTGAGGGGAGATATGATTGAAGTCTACAAAATCCTGAGTGGAGTAGAACGGGTACAAGTGGATCAATTTTTCACTCCGTCAAAAATTACAAAGACTTGGGATCACTCGATGAAGTTACATTGCCAGAGGTTGTGGTAATAGCGGATAGTGTAGCTGGTTTTAAAAAAGGTTTGAACAATATCCTGCAGGAAAAGTCCTCTATGGTGTGTTATTGAGAAAGACATGGGGGAAGCCACTGCTTACCCTGGATCAGTAGTATGGAATGTTGCTACTCTTGGATTTTGGCCAGGGACTAGGAACCTGGATTGGCTACCATGAGAATGGGCTACTGGGCTTGATGGACCATTGGTATGACCCAGTAAGGCTATTTTTATGTTGCGAGCAATATCACTTAAAAAATGTTAAAAAGAACAGGCCCAAGAATCAAACATTTAGGCACACTAATGGTAACATCCCTTTTCTCAGAATGATCTCCATTGATCACTACCCTGTTGCCTTCCACTAAATCAGTTCCTGACTCAGTCCATCACTTTGAGGGCACTCATTTTATTTATTAGATGCCTTTGTGGAACATAAGAATTGCCGCTGCTGGGTTAGACCAGTGGTCCATCCTGTCCAGCAGTCTGCTCACCTAGCAGCCCTCAGGTCAAAGTCCAGTACTCTAAATGAGTCCAGCCTTACCCCTTGTATGTTCCAGTTTAGCAGGAACTTGTCCAACGTTGTCATGAAACCCTGGAGGGTGTTTTCCCCTATAACAGACTCCGGAAGAGCATTCCAGTTGTCTACCACTCTCTGGGTGAATAACTTCCTTACGTTTGTATGGAATCTATCCCCTTTCAGCTTTAGAGAGTGCTCTCTTGTTTTTCCTATCTTGGAGAGGATGAACAATTTATCTTTATCTACTAAGTCTATTCCCTTCCTTTTAACTCCCCCTGTCCAGCAGTACCCCTTCTCCCTTCCCTCCAGCAGTACCCCTTTTCCCTTCCCTGCTCCCTTCCACCCCTTGTCCAGCAGTACCCCTTCTCCCTTCCATCCCCTTGTCCAGCAGTACCCCTTCTCCCTTCCACCTCCCTGTCCAGCAATACCCCTTCTCCCTTCCACCCCCCTCTCCAGCAGTACCCCTTCTCCCTTACCTGCTCTCCTTGTCCAGCAGTACCCGTTCTCCCTTACCTGCTCTCCTTGTCCAGCAATACCTCTATTTTGTGGCCCGTGGTCTGTTTGTGATCTCGCACACTGGGCAGAAAGAGAGGCTCCGGCGTGAGCTGACTTGAAACTTTCTGCTGCTGTTGTATATGCCGGGACTCCTGCCTTTGCGTATCTGCCAGGACTCCTGTCTTCATCTTGTCTCTGCACCCCTTGACCAGCAGCAGCAGGCTAGAGAAAGGAGGTAATGAGTCCCGGCAGATACGTGAAGGCAGGAGACCCGGCATATGTGACGGCACAGGAAGTTTCAAGTCAGCTGATGCCGGAGTTTCTCTTCCTGCCAAGTGTGCGAGATCGCGTACAGACTGTGGGTCGCAAATAGGACCTGGTGGGCCGCAAGTTTGAAACCGCTAATCTAACTGATGGCCCTTTTCGTGTATGGGTTATTGAGGAATTTTAGGGTTTGGGAGTTTGAGACTTGAGGTGAAGGTTGAGGTCTCCTGTGATAAAAGTGGAATCATATTGTACCATGGCTCTTGAGATGTCTGAGAACCAATTTTATTTAAAAGTATTTATAACCTGCCTTTCCACAGATCTAGGCGAAGAGTGATGTAGAATAGTATGCAGCAGATGGAGCATTGGGAAAAGTCAGTTTATTTCTGCCATTAGTAGTGAGGTGAGAGTTTTAGATTCCATGATTTTGATGTAAAAAGACGATTTGTGCAGTATCGCCAGGCCGCTGTCCCTGCAACCAGTTCTCAATAGGGGGGTGATTTTTTAGTCTATTGGGCAGAGTAGTTATAATCTGGGGTCATCTTGCATTGGTATCCATGTTTCAGTTATGAATAGAAAGCTGGGTTGTATTCATTGAGCACATCTTTTATAATTTCAGTCTTGTTGATAACTGATCTCGCGTTAATGTATCCACATGGGATTGAGGCAAGTTTGACTTCGTTACTGTAAGTGGTTGGGATTCTTATTAGATTGTCTGGGTTTGGTTTAATGATGCGATTGTGGCGTGGTTTTTTGTGTCTGTGTGGTCCAAACAGCCTTGGGATTATCTATCACATGTGGTTGGCACAATTTATTGTAGGTTGACTCCATGTTGGGACTATGTGTTCTGATCTACTGTTGGGATGGGTGGAGTAGGCTTTGGTTCATCTGATGCTAATAAGTAGGCAGAGAATTGTTGTGAGAGAGCAACTCATTTTGTGTTAGTTTTCTGTACAAAATAGATTGGGTGGGTGTTGTGGATGTATTTGAATGAACTCACATTCAGAAATTAGTGCCCTATAACAGGTAAGTTTGGTTAGATTATATAATTGTATCTGAGTTGGATCAACAATAGCCCGGCGCGGCTGTCAGAAATTAACATCACCACCAAGGAGTGCCAGATAAGTGGATTTGATATACTATGTAATTGCTCATTGAGAGTTTTTTCAATTTGATTGGTAGTAAGACACTGTGAAGGCTATGATGGTCTCATTGACAACTGTTGCAGTGTAATATCACTTGGTGTTTTGGTTAATGTCTGAGCACTTAACAACAACACTATTCTATATTATTTAATGGAATTTGATTTTTTTTTTAAAGATTTTAAATTTAGCTTTGGATATATAAATAATGGTGAACATTGAATAGGATGATAGGACTGTTTCCTATTAATTAATTTGTTGAATAAAGTGATCTGCCAGATTTTGAGCTGGAGGGGTTGGAGCAGACGTTAATTGTTGGAGCAGATGTTAATATGTTGTTTTTTTACTTTCTTGAATAGCTTTTTTATAAGATAATGCTTTGATTTTATAAAGGTTAAGTGTTGAAAGTGAGTGGCGGCGAAGCAAGCTTCTTTCAAGGAAACAAACTTGGCATCGGAGCAGAGTTAGCTCCGGCGTAAGCTATGGTGTTTTTTTTTCGTTATCTCCGTAGAGATTCTCTGACGCTGTAATGGGGCTACTTTATCCATGAGTTTCTGCGTTGCATCTACCCATTGCTCTGCCATTTCATCTGTTGATAGGGAAGTCAATTCTTCAAGGTGGAGATCAAAGGACTCAGGTTGGAGGAATTTAATTTACTAAAGTCTCTAAAGCTAGCAGTCTTGGCAGGGGGACTTGAAAATGATAATGGGACTAGACACATTAAATGAGATAAGGGCATGGTCAGTGCAGGGGAACGGAGAGATTCCAGAGAGTTGAACATATTGAACCAGAGAGTTAGGAAGAAGAACCATGTCGAGAGTACGACCCACAGAATGTGTGGGGTTAGAAATTAGAGGAGTGAGGGAGAAGGTCGGATGTAAGAGTTAGAAAGTCCTATGTGTGAGAGCTTCCAAGATCATCAAAGTAGATATTGAAGACACCTAGGAGGATGAAATTGGCGACTGAGGTACAAAAGTCAAGCAGGAGAGATTGCGGAAGTAAGAGAGAGTCCTTGGTAATAGGTGGAAGAAAATATATGAGGAGGAAATTGATTAGAGTAGAAGCTAGCAACGAGAAATACAAGGAATCAAGATGTTGACTGTTGGAGTTGCACTCGAGTTTAATTCGTAAAGAAGATTCATATATAATTGCGACACCCCCTCCCTTCCTGCCGTGCCTATTTTGCTTGGAATAGGTAAAACCTGGGGGCCATGCCTGGGAAAGATAGGTTTCCTCACTGTCACTTAGCCATGATTCTGTAATGCATAATTTGAGCTGGTGATACTCTTTCGGTAGAGAACCTGATCCAAGATGGCTGCGAGCTGTTGAGTGTGAGCTAGACACTTAAAGAACTCGTCAAATATTTACTTATTATAGCATACCTGATGCCGAAGAGGAGAGGGAAAAGCGCCTCTGGAGCCTCGAGACGCTTGGAGACCCCTCCACATTCGAATTTGGATGATTTTTTTGAGGGGTCTGACCCAGGAGCCGACATAGTTGTGGAATTGCCTGCTGGAGCCGCAGGTTGGGAGTGAGGCTGCTTCGAGCCACCATGGGCTGGAATTGGCGCTGAGCCCCAACGCAAGAACCCCGCCCCCTCAGCCACAAGCTCGCTGCGGGAAAGCAGCCAGTCCAAAGTGGCAGACTTCATTTCCTAGGAGGCTGAATTGAGCAAAGCACTAGATAATACCTCAGCGGCTAGAACGAGGGGACAAGAAGAAAGACAAGACCTACTTGAGGAAAAGACACCGGAAGCATCAAAGGCTGGATTACTGTCTGCAAGTATATCCTTAATGCCTAAACCTATCAATGTAACCCTAGATTCTTTATGGGACCTAGTAACTGCGCTGGGGCAGACTTTGTCACCAAAAATAAAGGACTTGGAAAACAAATTTGCTGAACAAAAGGAAGAATTAAATGGAATTAAACAGGACATAGTGGTTGTAAAAATTAAGGTAGAGAAAGCTGAGAAACAGATATTGGAAGTAAAGGAGGTACAAACAACTTTAATCAAAGATAGTCTAAATTTAAGAAGAAAAATGGAAATCTTGGAAAATAGAAATCGAATAAATAATCTTAGATTATTGAATTTTCCAAAGTTACCTCTAATGTCTGCTAAAGAAGTCCTAAAGAAATAGTTTATGGAAGTCCTTAATGTTCCAGAAGATAATTTTTCTCCTTTTTCAAAAATATATTATCTTCCTACAAAAACTCAGAGGAACGATTTCCGATAGAGGGCGAACAGATGGATTTAACTACAGTCTTGGAAACTTCAACGAAGGAGGTAGCTAAGCCAGCTACTTTATTAGTAACAGTTGTTCTTCTACCTGATAAGAACTGGATTTTAAAGTTATACTTTAAAAATAGACATAAAGAGTTTATGGGATAGAGAGTTCAAATATTTCCGGATGTGACAAAAGAAACCCAGATACGCAGAAAACAGTTCTTGCTCCTAAAACCAGGGGTTACTGCGATGGGGGCTTCATTCTTGTTAAGATATTCATGCAAGTGTATAGTTAAATACTAATCCTTTAATTTTGTATTTTTTGAACCTTTACAGCTGACGGGTTTTCTCTCCATGAAATGTCTTGAAGGGGAGATAGTAACAACTTAGTTAGTCTATTAGAATGCTCCTATGAATCACTCACAACAAACCGCCTAATTGGTAAAAATTTGTCATACTTATTTAGTTTTTATTTTTCACTCAATTACCATCTTGGATCCTTAATTTGGGACTTTAAAAATTGATTAAGCAAATGACTTATTTTTCAATTGAGGTTTTTTTTTCTTCTTTTGTGTATATTCCTGATTGTCTTGATCATATTCTGTACAAGAAGTTATTCTTGATAATTTTTTTTAAATAAATACATAATAATTTTAAAAAATATATATTTTGAGCTGGTGTAGAATGACAAGTCTTTAACTAGATGGCATTTGTATTTAATAGAGCAAATGTTCACTAGACCTATCGGGAATTTGTTATCGATGCGAACAGGAGGGCTGAGAGTTTGAAGAGGGCCAGAGTGTGCTCACCTGGAGGCGGATGCATTTCTCCTAGAGCAGGAGTGTCAAAGTCCCTCGTTGAGGGCCGCAATCCAGTCGGGTTTTCAGGATTTCTCCAATGAATATGCATTAGATCTATTAGCATACAATGAAAGCAGTGCATTCAAATAGATATCATGCATATTCATTGGGGAAATTCTGAAAACCCAACTGGATTGCGGCCCTCGAGGAGGAACTTTGACACCCCTGTCCTAGAGACTTTGGTTCCTCTATACATTTCCCACTGCCTCTTGTAGGGAAAGCTCTACTCAAACTTTGTCAGGAGCAGTCGTCCATGATTCTGATTGCACCCTGCTGGCCTTGTCAAGCATGGTTCCCTCTCCTGTTATAGCTGTCTACCTGGAAACCTATCACTCTACAAGTATTTCTGACCCTACACATCCAGAACAAAGGCACTCTTTTTCATCCCAATCTTTGTTCATTGGCACTCACAGCATGGTATCTCTCACTCCCAAAGAATAAATGCTTATTCACTTTCTGCACCAGTGTCTGACATCATTGAAGCTTCCAGAAAACCTTCTACAAGATGTTACTATAAGTTTAAATGGACTCATTTCACTGTCTGGCATGATTTCAACTCTCTTGATCCATTCACCTGTCCTTTGCCGTCAGCCTTGGACTATCTCCTTCACCTCTCTAATTCCGGAGTTAAAAAGTCTTCAGTCTGTGTTCATCTCAGTGCAATCAGTACATTTCATTTTCTGTTGGACAGCAAACCTCTCTCTATACATCCCTTGGTTATCCTCCTCTAAAACCACCTACCATTGTCTGAAATCTCAATGTGGCTCTCTCCATTCTAATAAAGTCTCATTTGGAACCCATCTGGACTTCAACTCTTAAGATATCTTACCTGGAAAGTAGTCTTCCTAATAGCTCTTATGTCTTCATACTGAGTCAGCGAGCTTCAAGCACTGGTTTTGTATTTACCATCTACCAGATTCTACCATGATAGGGTGGTAGTTCAAACTCATCCAAAATTCCTTCCAAACGTTTTCTTGGAATTTCGCCTCAATCCATTGTGCTGCTAGCCTTTAATCTAAGACAGCATTCTCACCCTGGTGAAGCAGTTCTCCACACCTTGGATTGTAAGTAAGCCTTTGTTTTTTAGAACTACAGCTCAACTTTTTCATCTCATTTGACCCTAACAGACTGGAAGTTCCTGTTACCAAGAGAACAAACTCCACTTGGCTAATGGATTGTATCTCCTTTGCTAGAAGGCTGTATCACTACTCATAAAGTGTGAGCTATGGCGACTTCAATTGCCCATCTTCACACCTATTGAGGACATTTAAGAACATAAGAATTGCCGCTGCTGGGTTAGACCAGTGGTCCATCGTGCCCAGCAGTCTGCTCACGTGGCGGCCCTTAGGTCAAAGACCAGTGCCCTAACTGAGACTAGCCTTATCTGCATATGTTCTGGTTCAGCAGGAACTTGTCTAACTTTATCTTGAATCCCTGGAGGGTATTTTCCCCTATAACAGCCTCTGGAAGAGCGTTCCAGTATTCCACTACTCTCTGGGTAAAGAAGAACTTCCTTACGCTTGTACGGAATCTATCCCTTTTAGCTTTAGAGAGTGCCCTCTCGTTCTCTCTACCTTGGAGAGGGTGAACAACCTGTCTCTATCTACTAAGTCTATTCCCTTCATTATCTTGAATGTTTCGATTATGTCCCCTCTCATTCTCCTCTTTTCAAGCGAGAAGAGGCCCAATTTCTCTAATCTCTCACTGTACGGCAACTCCTCCAGCCCCTTAACCATTTTAGTTGCTCTTCTCTGGACCCTTTCGAGCAGTACCGTATCCTTCTTCATGTACGTCGACCAGTGCTAGTCGCAGTATTCCAGGTGGGGGCGTACCATGGCCCGGTACAGCAGCATGATAACCTTCTCCGATCTGCTCGTGATCCCCTTCTTAATCATTCCTAGCATTCTGTTTGCCCTTTTCGCAGCCGCCGTACATTGCGCGGACAGCTTCATTGACTTGTTGACCAGTACTCCCAAGTCTCTTTCCTGGGGGGGTCTCTCTGAGTACCGCACCAAACATCCTGTATTCGTGTATAAGATTTTTGTTATCGACATGCATCACCTTAATACTTATCCACGTTAAACCTCATTTGCTATGTCGTGGCCCATTTCTTGAGCCACTTAGTCCTCAATTCATACTTTTCACTATTCGCTACTGCTTAGATCAACACTATAGAAGAGACGGTGAATTTGGTCAGGCAGTACTCGGAAATTTATTCTCTTTGGAAGCCATCTTCTCTCCATGTGTTTGGGATTTCATCAGACTCATGATAGTTACCTTTAACCTTCTTCCTGGAGGCATGAGCTTGGTAGCTTAGAAGTCCCATATGTGAGAATATACTTCCTGCTTGTCCTTGGAGAAAGTGAAGTTACCTATAGCAAGTGTTCTCCGAGGACAGCAAACAGATATTCTCACAACCTTCCCACCTTCCTTAGTTGACTTCAAAGCTCTTTTATGGAACTGAGGGACCTGTGAGATGCATTGAGTGGGAAGGCACATGCATGCGTGTAGTTTGGGCAGTGCTAAAGTATTTTAAAGTGACAGTACACTTTGGTACATGTACATACCGAGTTCCTTGGATGGCATCACCCATATGTGAGAATATCTGCCTGCAGTCCTTGGAGAATACCTGTTACAGGTAAGTAACTTTGCTTTATTGATTTATTAACCACCTTTATGTGTAAAGATTCACCCAAAGCAGTGTATAGCAGATACAGTTTAACATAAAACTTAGTTTTGTTAACAGCATAAAAATAGTAAAATGACCAAATATAAACATAAAATACAATTACTGAGGTAAACTATAAGCTCATGAGTAGGAATTCTAATTACATTTTTTTTTAAATTTTAACAAGCATATTTCATGATACTTCATTATGAAAACTGAACAATTATAACTATTCCTACTACCTTATCCTATGTTTATCTTGACATTGAGCAGCAGGATACTCATGACAAGAGCAACAGAAGTGACATTCAACTATTAAGTAAAGTAATCACTCCAAACGTATTTGAACAGGAAATGCAAAATGCGTTTTTTTCTTTTCTATAGACAAAAGGACAAGACTTAGTTCAAAGAAGTGTTCTTGGACACATCCTTCCTGAAGCTATGGTGTGCTATTTAGAAAATTATGACCCTGATAAATTTTCTGAGATTTTTCTTGGTGAATTTGACACACCAGAAGCAATTTGGAGCAATGAAATGAGGTAATTCTATATTTGAAAATCATGGAAATTGAGCATTTAATCTGTGTTCTGATATTTATAGCAAATTCTGGCTTACTAGGAAGGTATTTTGATACTTTTATTTGCATTGGGTAATATTTTTTTACAGTTATTTTCTAGTCTTATATTTGTCCCATTATTAGATTAGATATACCCAGAGTGTCTTATTAAATGGGTTTGGATGAATTATAGTTTATAGTTGTATGAATAATCTGTAAAATAAATTCTATGTAGAGAATGTATTTTATATACTAGAGCAACAGTTATCAGGAATAGTGGATAGCAGCATGTTCCCCTCTTCCCCCCTCAGGTAGACCACTACAAGAGTATATCCCTCTCCCAATGAAACTACTCTGGAAGAGTCAGCCCTTTTGAAATCCCTCCCCCAACCTTGTAGGCTCCCTCAGGCGTAACATAACAATGTCCTGGTGGTCTAGAACAGTATTTCTCAACACAAGGTACGCGTACCCTTGGGTGTATGCAGGCAGCTTGTTGGGGGTATGTGGCCTGGCAGCCACAAGGGATCCCTCCATGCCTGCCCCCCCCTGCTGAAGCTGCTGCCAGAGATCCCTCCCTTCCTGCCTGACTGTCTACCCGCCTGGCCTCCGCACCACCCCTGAAGCCGACCCTGTTACTTTCGTTGGAGCTGGACTGGCTCCCTCCTCCTCCAGCAGCACTCTGTGAAGGGATGCAGGAAGCGACATATGCTGCTTAGGTGACCTGGAAACTTCTCTCCAATGTCAGAATTGTCGTCAGATGGGAAGGCTTGTGGGCTAGCCATGTGCAGCTTGTGAATCGTTGCACGCGCTGTCCCTGCATGGAGTTGCTGCTGGGGGAGGATGGAGCGAGTCTGGCTCCAACAAAGTAACAGGGTTAACTTCAGGGAAGGGGGGACAGGCGAGGCAGACAGGGTTCTGCTTCTGTGGAAGGGTCGGCTTCGGGAGCAGGGAGGTGCGGGTGGGCAGGGCAGGCGGATTGGCTTCTGTGGGTAGGTTGGGCCGACTTCGGGAGGGGCATGCAGGCAGACGGGGCAGGGACCAGCTTCTGTGGATGGGTCGGGTCAACTTTGGGAGGGGGGTGCAGGTGGGTGGGGCAGGGTTCGGCTTCTGTGGACAGGTCAGGTTGGGAGAGAGGGGTGCAGGCAGGCAGGTAGGAATCGGCTTCTGTGGTCAGGTTGGCTAGACCAGTGTTTCTCAACTTCTTCAAGCCAAGTACTCCCTAAGCCTAACAAATACCAACAGAGTACCCCCGCCCAAGCTCCACCCCTGATCCCACCCCCATAATAATAGAACTAATTGTAAAGCAATTTCTTCCATCTTTTTTTCATATACACGCAATATAATCTTATTAATACATAATGGTAACCACAAGATTTTTAAAAAAATACAAAGTACACTGTACGCAGAGAAAATATTAATTATCATTTATATTCAATTTTTTTTATTATTCAACAAGGTCAAGGCAGATGACTAATGCAATCAGTAACAACTATAGAAAAATAAACAAATATAGAACAGAATATAGACAGCAGATATAAATTCACAAAACTGACACATTTTGATCAATAAATTGAAAATAAAATTATTTTTGTTGTCTAGTGATTTCATGAGTCTCTGGTTGCATTTCCTTCTGATTGTACATCCAATATTTCTTTCTTTCTGCCTCCTGCACACTTACTCTCCTCTGTCCCCATTCTCTTCCCCTTCACCAACCAACCTCTCTCTCTCTCTCCCCCTCCATGATTTCAATTTTTTTTCTTCTTCTCTCCTCCACCCCTGTTGGCAATATGTCTCCCTCTCTCGCTCTCTCTGTCCATCTGTCTTGAGAAATCCAGGCATCTATCCCACCCCCTCTACTGCCACATCCAACATTCCTCCCTCTTTCATCCCCTAGATCATGTGCAGCATTTTTCATCACTGCCCACCAACCCCATGCCCATTTCTCCTTCTATCACCCCTTTCCAGCACAATGCTACATTTTTCCTCTCATCCTTCTCTCCCCATTCATCTCTGCCTCTCTCCTCTTTCTCTGTATGCCCAACAGTTCTTCTTTTCAATTCTCTCCCTCCTATCCCAAGTTAGTGCCCCCTTCTTCCTTCCCTTCTGTGTCCCATGTTCGTGCCCCTTCCCTTACTTCTGTCGCATTTGTGCCCCCTCCCTGCCTTCCAAAATTAAGTTGCACGCCAGGAATCCCTGCCTGTTCTGCCCGCACCCCTCTCTCCCGAAGCCGACCCAACCCATCCACAGAAGCTGATCCCTGCCTACTCTGCCCGCACCCCTCCTCTCCCGAAGCTGACCCGATACGTTCATAGAAACCAATCCCTGTCTGCTTCGCCTGCCCACCCCCTGAAGCTGACCCTGTTACTTTGTTGAAGCTGGACTCGCTCCATCCCCTCCAGCAGCAACTCCATGCAGGGATAGTGCGTGCAGCGATTCACAAGCTGCATGTGGCTGGCTCACAAACCTTCCCTCTGACATCTATTCTGACGGAGAAGAAGGTTCTAGGTCTGCTTCGCAGCGTATGAGTCTCTTCTTGTTTTCCTTCATGGAGTGCTGCTGGGGGAGAAGGGAGCCAGTCTGGTTCCAATGAAGTAACAGGTTCGGCTTCGGGGGTGGGGGTGGTGCGGCAGCTGGGCAAGAAGGGAGGGATCTCCAGCAGCGGCTTCAGCAGCGAGTAGCAGGAGGGATCACCGGCGGCTGCCAGGCCATGAAACACTGGTCTAGGGCAGGGAAGGCTGGCGAGATGCCCACATATTCTTGTGTGCCTGCTCCAGCTTCAAAATGGTGGCCATGATTTAGACTGTAGATAGGATCTAGGCAATGGGAAGTTTAGTGATAGAGAACTAGAAGACAGCAGTAGTCCTAGGAAAGGAGAAAGTGATTTGGATGAAGTTTTATTCTCCAAAAAAACTAAAATAGATTTCTATAGGAGAAACAGTTCTAACAGCTGCAGTATGTGTATGCCGATTCAATGTAACATAGTAATTAAGGAACTGCACCTTTCAAACTGTCTCCCCTCATCTCTTTTTCTAAATATAGACACACAGAAAGTTCAAACACACATGCGCAGACACTCACAAACGATTACGCTTATACTCATCGATCTCCCTCCCTAAACATATACCTGTACAGTATACAAAAGTGCATGTGCATACAGAGAGGTTGGAAAGAAGTCTGAGCCCGCTTTTCAAGCTTTCACATGTAAATAACATGCCATATTGGAACATATATCACTGTGCCACCGTACAAGATGGGCAAACCTTTCTTCCAGCTAAGACGTCAAACAAGATGTATTAACTTATTGAGAAACACATTTTCATTCATAGGTGATTTGTGGTATTTAGGGGGGTGTTTTGGCACAAAGAAGAGTTTCCTTTTTGTTTGGAACTAGAAGCATATGTTTGTAGTTCTGCAAGATGCAAGAAACATTTTATGCATTTTTTGAGATGATGGTGTTATTTGCTTAAGTGGTTTGATTGGCAAAATGACTCCATTGACTTATAATTTTATAGTGCAGTACTTCAGTTCTTATGTAACTTCATTTACCATTTACAGGCGGCTTATGATAGAGAAGATTGCAGCTCACCTGGCTGATTTCACCCCTCGCCTTCAAAGCAACACCAGAGCACTTTATCAGTACTGTCCCATTCCAGTTATCGATTATCCCCAACTGGAAAATGAGCTGTTCTGTAATATTTATTACCTGAAACACTTTTGTGATTCCTTCCGGTTTCCCGATTGGCCAATTAAAGATCCTGTAAGTCCTATTATTTTTATGTTTAGTACCATTGTAAGAATAACCTAGGATAATACAGTATCTCAAATAGCACAACCAAGTGAAAGTAAGTCTGGAGTGTGCATTGCATAACAGCAGTGGAGCCCTGTGTTGTTCCTGTGTCTCATTTAAATGTTCAAATGTTCTTTACAAAATATTTTAATTTTTACCAGCTTTATAATGACATGATAAATTTGGACAGTTGAGCATGTGTTAATTGAGTTCTTTGATGGCCTGAGAAATAGCACTGTTCAAATATGCCTTGTGTTTAATTTGGAGGCATGTGCGGTTGCATGAGATCATATAAATACCCTTGTATATAATTGCCTAACATGTCCCTCCTTCCTTCACTCTCAGTCCGGCATATGCACATCTCTTTGGACTCCTCCTTCTCTCCCTTCGTGTACTTCTATACCAGGGCCCGCCACCGCTGCTCCCCCCCCCCCCAAAGGCCTGCATGTTTTCCCCCTTCTTTTTAGCATCCTCTGGCTTCCCAGTCTCACCTTCAAAGCAGCCTGCAGAGGATCGCCAGTTGGCTGTAGTGAACCTAGCAGGCTAATGTCGTACTGCGGAGGTCAGTGGCAGCCTGCTAGATTTGCTACAACCAACCGGTGATCCTCTGCTGGCTGCATTGAAGGTGAGACTGGGAAGCCAGAGGATGCTAAAGAGAAGGGAGAAAACATGCAGGCCTTTGGGGGGGGGGGGGGAGCAGCAGTGGCGGGCCTTGGTATAGAAGTACACAGAGGGAGAAAAGGAGGGGTCCAAAGAGATGTGCATATGCCGGACTGAGGGTGGGGAGAGAGGGGAATAAATAATGGGTCTAAAAACAAAGTAGAGGGATAAAGATGGACAATGGGATGGAAAGAGGGAAGGAACAGAAAGGGAGACAAGTTATTATTATTATTATTATTCTTTATTCTTATATACCGCCATACCCAGTGAGTTCTAGGCGGTTTACATCAATTAGCAAATGATCTGCATTGACAAGCAGATTTACAACAAAATTTGAAGCAGATTTACAACAAATTACAAGCAGATTTACGATAAATTACAACGATTTACAATAGTCAGCAGTGAAATTACAGCGATTTACAACTGTCTGCAATGAGGGGAAGATTTACATCAGTATAACAGAAATTGCAGGTTTGGTCGAACTAGATAAGGGAAGTAGAGAGTGTGGAAGGGAGGGTCTGGTGAAGGAGGAAGGGGGCAGGGGTTGGGTAAGTGTTATGTGGGGTGGCCGGAATATTAAGGGTTGTGTTTGCTGAATAGGTAAGTTTTTAGTAGTTTTCTGAATGATAGGTAAGTGGGGGCCTCGAGTATCATCTGGGCTAGCCATGGGTTCGACTTGGCTGCTTGGAAGGCGAAAGTTCTATCGAGGAATCTTTTGAGAGGACAGTGTTTTGGCGAAGGGAAGGTGAACAGTTGAATTCTGCGTGATGTCCTGTTATTGCAGTAAAGGTTAAAGTGGGTATTTATGTAACTTGGAGAAGAGCCGTTAATCGATTTGTAGCAGAAGCATGCGAATTTAAAAAGAACTCTAGATTCAAATGGTAGCCAGTGTAGTTGGTGATAGAAAGGGGTGACATGTTCCCATTTCTTTAGGCCAAAGATGAGGCGCACTGCGGTATTTTGGATTATTTTTAGTCTCCTGGTAGTTTTCTTTGTGGCGTTGAGGAAGATGATATTGCAGTAGTCGAGAATGCTGAGGATGGAGGATTGTACAAGTAGACGGAATGCAGTGTCATTGAAGTATTTTTTTATGGTGCGAAGTTTCCAAAGTACCGAGAAGCTTTTCCTAACGATGAGGTCAGTATGGTTATTTAGGGATAGGTTTTTGTCCAGCGTGACTCCCAGAATTTTTATGATCGGATCGAGGGGGAAGGTCACTCCTTTTAGTTGAATTGTGGTTTCCTTGATTTTATCTTTGGGGGAGGCTAGGAAAAATTTTGATTTGTCGGGGTTTAATTTCAGTCTGAATGATAGCATCCAGAGTTCTATCTGGTTGAGAATGTTTGTGATGTGGTCGAGTAGTTCTTGTGAGAAGTTGGTTAGTGGGATGGCTATTGTGATATCGTCTGCATAAATGAAGAATTTGAGATTTAGGTTGTGTAAGAGTTTACCTAGGGAGGCTAGGTATATGTTGAAGAGGATGGGGGATAAGGGGGAGCCCTGCGGGACCCCACAGGTGTTGTCCCAGCAGTAAGAGAAAGAGTTATTCTTGAGTACCTTGTATGATCTATTTTGTAGGAACCCCTGAAACCAATTGAGGACCTGGTCTGAGATGCCAATGTGAGCTAGGCATTCAAGGAGAATGGTGTGGTCGACCAGGTCAAAAGCACTGCTCAGGTCGAATTGTATGATCAGGGCACTTGAGCCCTGACTGAAGAGCATGTGGAGGTAGTCGAGAAGGGAGGCTATGATGGTTTCAGTGCTATGGTCCACGCGAAATCCTGATTGGTTGTCACATAGAATGTTGAATTTTTCAAGGTATGCAGAAAGTTCCGCCTTTACCAACCCTTCCGCTATTTTGGTAAATAGGGGGATGCTGGCGATCGGCCTATAATTAGATGGGGAGTTAGGTGGTTCTTTCTTGTTTTTTAAAATTGGGGTAATCATTATATGACCTTGCTCCGACGGGAAGTTTCCTTTGGATAATAGGTGATTAACCCATGTCAACATTTTTGCTTTAAAATGGGGGGGGGGGGCAGTTTTCATGATATTTGGTGGGCATGTGTCCAGATGGCAGTGGGAGTGAGTATACTTGTTGTAGTAAGTATTGAAGGTTTGCCAATCGGTTAATGCGAATTGTTTCCAACTAAGGTCGACTCTGGCTCCAGGATCTGGGTTTGATAGATTCATGTCTGTGAGGATGGGGAAGAGCTCGAGGGGGTTGATGCTGGGGGGTAGTGTTGTTCTTAATTTTTGGATCTTGGTATTGAAGAAGTCGGCAAGGGTGTTGGCGGTTAAGGTGGATTCTTCGTGTAGGTTTGTGCAGGTTTCTATGTTGTATAGATCGTTGACCAGTTTGAAGAGGTTACTGCTATTGGTTTTAGGATTACCGATTTTGTGGGAGTAGAAATTTTTTCTTTTTTCACTAGTGAGGGTTTTGTACTATTTTAACAAGGGATGGGTGTGTATTATTACTTTCCTGATGTGTGTCATTTGCTGCTGATAAAAGTACAGTGGATAATTCACTGCATGGAATTTAATGACTTTTGTGATATTAGAATAGGCTACGAGAGGAAAAGGAAGGAGGGAAGCAAAAGACCAGAAAGCAAAAGCTGATAGCAAGGAGAAGGAAGAAAAGATCAGGCAGCTAGGGGCAGCGGTGGGGGTAAGCTCCGCCCACCTCCACCGCATCAGCAGAGGCATCGTCCAAACTCCCCCTTAAAAGGGGAGGAGCCAATGGTGTGCGGCAAAGGTGAGCTGCAAAGGCGCTCGCCTTAGCGAGAGCGCCTTTGCGAAGGGCCGAGTCACTACACCTAAGGACACCAAGGTAAGGACACGGCAGGCACAGAAGAGAGCACATACACACAAGCAAAGGTAAGGCAAGGACAGCACACACAAGCAAGGGTAAGGCAAGTACAGCACACAAAAGCAAAAGACAGCAAAGAAAAGAAACACACATGCACAAGCAAGGGTAAGGCAAGGACAGCACACACGAGCAAAAGACAGCAAAGTAAGGATGAGGGAGGCACAGAAGAGAACACACACATACAAGGTACCAGTGCAATAAGAGAGTACTCCAATAAGGCAGACAGCAATAGAAGCAGAGGGAATCCAGAGATTGAGCTTCCCAGTGTACTGCACGGACTGCCATATGTACGATTACCTCCCCTCGGGGAGGCAGTCGTATGTATGTGGCCAGTGTCGGGAGCCGAAAAGCTTGAAGAAGGAGGGCAGTCGACTGAAGTACAGGATTTAGGAACTGAAGGGACTTTACATTGCAGAAGACCCGTTCATGACAGCTGAAGACCCTATGAGAGAGAGGCACATCGAAGAACAAGTCAAGGAGCTCGAGGAGTTCATCGAGGAGGCCTACAGGAGGGTGGAAGAACAAGAGCACAAACATTGTAGGAAGGACGACGATACTGACTACAAAGAAGAAGAAGTCCATAGAGGATTCCCGGAGGAAGGGGAGGCAAGGCGCCTGGAAGAGGAAGCAGTAAAGCACACTGAAGTCATAGACCTGCGACCAGAGCGAACACTGAAAAAGGGAAAGTCTGCAATCCTAGTGGGAGACTCAATCCTGAGGCAAGTAGATAGCCACATAGCAGGAGGGAAAGAGGATCGGCTAGTGACATGCCTCCCAGGAGCAAGAACAAAAAACATCGTCGACAAAATTGAAAAGATCCTAGAAGGAGCAGAGACGGAAGAGACTGCAGTGATGATCCACACTGGGACAAATGATGTCAGCAGGAGAGACTACAGCAGGAATGCACTGATCGAACAGTTCAAGATACTGGGGAGGAAGTTGAAGATGAGGACTCAGAAGATAGCGTTTTCAGAGATCCTACCAGTACCGAGGGCAGATGTAAAGAGGCAGATGGAACTACAATCAATAAATGCGTGGATGAGGAGATGGTGCGAGGAAGAGGGGTTCCACTTTGTGAGAAACTGGACAACGTTTTGGGGCAAGAACAAGCTCTTTAGGAGAGATGGACTACACCTGAGCACGGCGGGAACTAGACTTCTAGCAAACAACATCAGGAGAGGAATAGAGGAGGCTTTAAACTAAGAAGAAGGGGAAAGCCTACAGTCGACCAGGAGTCGATGATTCGGAAGAAGGTATCCTGAGAAGATACTGAGTGGAAAAAATGCTGGGAAGACACAACAGGCAAACAACAAGAGTTGGTGGAACAAGAGGATGATAAAAAAAAACATAGCGCAGGGGGAAGAAAAAATGGGCAAAAAACAAGAGTTGACAGGTCAAGAAGAGGATGATAGGAAGAACGTAGCACAGGAAAAGAAAATGAAGACAAGGAAATACCAGAACTTAAATTGCATGTATACTAATGCGAGGAGTCTAAGGAACAAAATGGGAGAATTAGAAGTCATGGCCAAAAAAGAGAACCTAGACATCATTGGGGTCTCTGAAACATGGTGGAATGAAGAAAACAATGGGACATAGTACTGCCGGGGTACAAGCTCTATTGCAAAGACAGGTCAGATCAGAAAGGAGGCGGAATAGCCCTATACATAAAGGATAACATACACTCGACCAGAGTGGACACAGCGATGACGACCGACAAATTGGAATCACTATGGGTTAAAATACCAGGAATAAATGGGCCAGAGATAAAGATGGGCCTGTACTATCGTTCACCTGGGCAAACCGAAGTAAACGATGAAGAAATGGAAGCCGAGATGAGGCGGGAATGCAAAAACTGTAACACCATTGTTATGGGAGACTTCAACTATCCTGGGATAGACTGGAGTCTTGTATACTCAAAATGTACTAGGGAAACCGGATTCCTGGAGACTATACAGGACTGCTTCATGGAGCAGCTTGTCAGAAAACCGACAAAGAGGGAATGCCACTCTGGACCTGATCCTCAATGGGCTAAGAGGACCTGCAAAAGAAGTGGAAGTAGTGGGACCGTTAGGAAACAGCGATCACAATATGATCCAGTTCAAAGTTGAAGTAGGAACATCGAAGGGGAAGAGAACAACAGCAACAACTTTCAACTTCAAGAAAGGCAACTACAAAGCGATGAGAAAAATGGTAAGAAAGAAACTTAGTAACAGATCAAAGAAATCGCAGACTGTGGAGCAAGCTTGGTCTTTATTCAAGGACACGGTAAACGAAGCGAAAAATCTGTATATCCCCAGATTTTAAAAAGGATGCAAAAAGAACCGAACAAAAGACCCGACGTGGATAACTAAAGAAGTGAAGAAAGCGATAGGAGATAAGAAAAAATCATTCCGGATGTGGAAAAAGGACAAAAATGGGGAGAACTGGAAAGAGCACAGGAAGCATCAAAAAGAATGTCACCGCTTGGTTAGAAGAGCAAAAAGAGAATACGAGGAGAGGCTAGCCAGGGAAGCACGAAATTTCAAACCGTTCTTCAGATATGTTAAAGGGAAGCATCCGGCAAGGGAAGAATTGGGACCACTGGATGAATGAGAAAGGAAGGGAGTGGTGAAGGAGGAAAAACAAGTGGCTTATAGACTAAACATGTTCTTTTCGTCAGTATTTACAAGAGAGGATACATCCAACGTGCCGGAACCTGAAAAGATCTTCAAAGGAGATCAAGCAGAAAAATTAACATCCATGGAGGCAAGCCTCGAAGATGTACTCAAGCAGATAGATAGATTAAAAACTGACAAATCTCTGGGCCCGGACAGAATCCACCCTAGGGTATTGAAAGAACTAAAAGAGGAAATAGTGGAATTACTACAGCAGATCTGTAACCAGTCCCTGAAAAAAAGGGGAGATCCAGGAATATTGGAAGAAAGCAAATGTTACGCCCATCTTTAAAAAAGGGTCGAGAGGTGACCCAGGGAACTACAGGCCGGTAAGTCTGACTTCGGTCCCAGGGAAGATGGTGGAAGCGCTGGTAAAAGACATCGATGAGCATCTAGAAAGGAATAAACTGATGAAAACAAGTCAACATGGCTTCTGCAAGAGAACATTGTGCCTAACGAACTTATTGCACTTCTTCGAAGGAATTAACAAATGGACAAAGGGGACCCCATAGACATCGTATACTTGGATTTCCAAAAGCCTTTAACAAGGTACCCCGTGAATGCCTACTACGGAAACTGAAGAACCATGGGGTGGAAGGAGACGTACATAGTTGGATTAAAAATTGGTTGGCGGATAGAAAGCAAAGGGTAGGAGTGAAGGGCCACTACTCGGACTGGAGGAGGGTCACGAGTGGTGTCCCGCAGGGGTCGGTACTCAGGCTGCTGCTGTTCAATGTATTTATAAATGATCTAGAAACAGGGACGAAGTGTGAAGTTATAAAATTTGCAGACGACACCAAACTATTTAGTGGAGTTAGGACTAAAGAGGACTTCGAAGATTTACAAAGGGACCTGAACAAACTAGGAGAGTGGGCAAATAAATGGCAGATGAAGTTTAATGTAGAGAAATGTAAAGTCTTGCATGTGGGAAAGAGAAAACTGATGCACAGCTATACGATGGGAGGGCTGGTAATGGGTGAAAGTAGCCTAGAGAAGGACTTAGGGGTACTGGTGGACAAAACAATGAAGCCATCGGCATAGTGCGCAGTGGCCTCTAAGAAGGCAAACAGAATGCTAGACATTATCAAGAAACGTATTACAATCAGAACGAAGGAAGTTATCCTGCCTTTGGTGCGCCCGCATCTTGAGTACTTCTTGCCGTACCTTAAGAAGGATATGGCGATACTCGAGAGGGTACAGAAAAGAGTGACGAGATTGATAAAAGGTATGGAAAACCTTCCATATGCTGAAAGATTGGAGAGATTGGTGCTCTTTTCCCTGGAGAAGTGGAGGCTTAGAGGGGACATGATAGAGAGTTACAAGATCATGAAGGGCATAGAAAATGTGGAGAAGGATAGATTCTTCATACTTTCGACAACTACAAGAACAAGAGGGCATTCGGTAAAATTAAGAGGGGCCAGATTCAGAACCAATGCTAGGAAGTTCTCCTTCACCCAAAGGGTGGTGGACACCTAGAATGCGCTTCCGGGTGTGATAGGTCAGAGTACGGTATTGGGGTTCAAGAAAGGTTTAGATGATTTCCTGAAGGAAAAGGGGATAGAGGGGTATAGATAGAGGATTACTATACAGGTCCTAGACCTGATGGGCTGCCGCGTGAGCGGACTGCTGGGCGTGATGGACCTCTGGTCTGACCCAGCAGAGGCATTGCTTATGTGCTTAATTACAGTGTAAAAATATTTAGTGTGATCAAGTTAGCCATGCTGTGCTTTTCAGTGTCATTCTAAGAAATATAAATAAAACCACTTAAATCTAGTCCTTTTACCTGTAATTGTGCTAATGTCATTTTCCTATGCAAAAGTGCAAGAAAGAAATGAATCTTTATAGAAGAAATATGTATGTTAATAGGCAATGTCTGTGTAGTGTGTACTAAGAATGTTTGAATGTTCTTTGAGGTAAAACTGCTTAAAGATGCGCTTGATGCATGGAAGAAAGAAGTAGAGAAGAAACCTCCTACCATGTCAACAGATGATGCTTATGAAGTTCTTAATCTTCCTAAAGGACAAGGACAGTAAGTGACCATAAGTATATAATTAAAGAAAAAGATACTTTCTGTTAAGAGCAGCATGAAGATATAAGATGATAGTTTGTTTTTACTTGAGCAACCATGTGATGAAAGGAGGGTAGTTAAAGGGAATCTAAGCACTTTTATTTAACTCCATAAATTTATAAAGGCTGTGTTCTAAGGCATTTTATTACAGTATTAAGTTAATATAATAACATAGTAAATGAAGGCAGAGAGAGACCACTTCCAGTCCTCCCTAAGATTGGATCCGAGGACTGCAATGGGTAGATTCAGTTAGTTGATTGGGGTTATTATTGGCCCCAAGGGAACTGAACATGAACATAAGAAGTTGCCTCCGCTGGGTCAGACCAGAGGTCCATCGCGCCCAGCAGTCCGCTCCTGCGGCGGCCCATCAGGTCCATAACCTGTATGGTGATCCTTGTCTAAATCCTTTAATCCCCCTTGTCCTTCTATCTATATCCTTTCATAACCTATCTCTACCTCTATCTATATCCCTCGATCCCCGTATCCTCCAGGAATTCATCCAATCCTTCTTTGAAACCCAGTAGTGTACTCTGTCCTATCACAACCTCCAGAAGTGCATTCCAGGTGTCCACCACCCTCTGAGTGAAAAATAATTTTCTAGCATTGGTTCTAAACCTGTCCCCTTTCAATTTCTCTGAGTGCCCCCTTGTTCTTGTGGTTCACAATAGGCTGAAGAATCTGTCCCTTTCTACCTTCTCTATGCCTTTCATGATCTTGAAAGTCTCTATCATGTCTCCTCTGAGTCTCCGCTTTTCCAGGGAGAAGAGCCCCATCCTTTCTAACCTGTCTGCTTATGAAAGGTTTTCCATACCTTTTATCATTTTCGTCGCTCTTCTCTGAACCCTCTCAAGTATTGCCATGTCCTTCTTGAGGTACGGTGACAAATATTGGACACAGTACTCCAGATGCGGACGCACCATCGTGCGATACAGCGGCATGACGACTTCCTTCATCCTTGTTGTAATACCCTTCTTAATACCCAACATTCGGTTTGTTTTCTTTGAGGCTGCTGCACATTGTGCTGTTGATTTCATTGTTGTATCCACCAGTACACCCAAGTCTTTTTCAAGGTTACTTTCTCCTAGCACTGATCCCCCCATTTTGTAGCTGAACATCGAGTTCTTTTTCCCTAAATGCATGATCTTGCATTTCTCTATATTGAACCCTGTGGCTTCGGGCTTGGTCAATGGATGCAGCATCGAAGGCTAATCTGACAAAATTTTCCTTTTGGGGGTCTTTTATGTTTGGCGAGGATTTGGACAAGTTGGTTCAGACCTTAGGAGGGGCCTTAGGCATCCGGGCCAATCAGAGCCTTAGGACCCTTCCCACTACATCTAGGGAGAGGCCTGAGGCTCTGATTGGCTCAAGTTGTTTAAGGGCCCTGCCATAGGAGGGACCTTAAACAACCTGGGCCAATCGGAGCCTCAGGCCCCTCCCTGGTGCATCCCAAGATGCATCAGGGAGGAGAAGGTGCATTTTAGATGATGCAGCAGCTGGGAGGAGGGGGGACGGCGGAGACGGGGGTCACTGGAAAGTGGGGTGCATGGGCATCTCACCCATTGCGGGAGAGGGGGGGGGTCATCAGGTTGCTGGGAGCATTTTAGGGCAGCAGGAGAGAGTGGACATCTCTTCTGCTGCAACCCCTGGTCGCAGCAGGGATTTTAGGGCAGCAAGAGAGTGTGGGCATCTCTCCCACTGTTGTGTTGGGGTTTTTTACAGTGTATTTTTCTGTGCATGTGCCCATCGCTATCACTAGCGATGGCACATGCAAATATTCGTTGCTGTCTGCCAATCTCATTTGCATTCACGATTTTTTGAGAATCTTGGTTTTTTAGATTTGCTATCAAAATGACTGCATTAGCAGACCGTTGCTTTTTAACCCAGGTTTTTGAGAATCCTGGCCTGAGTTATGGACTTCAAACTGAGACTCTGCCCTGAGAAACAAAATAAAGCTCAAGCATAGTTGTTAAGGTAGCAAATATTGACCTAGACTCCTTTCTTTTTCACATCAGCAAACTTATATAGTGTGCTGAAGAGTTTAGATGTGCAAAAAGTTGTATTTTCACCCCAACTCTAAAACAAAATCATAAGTGTACTTTTAACTAAAGTGTGTCATGCATGTGTACTTACACTCAACAAAAATGTGATGGCACTCAGTCTCACAAATCTGAAAACAGACAAGAAAAATAGACTGGTATATCAAATGTCTATGTCAGTAGAGCTCTCAGATACCTACACCGTCAAATCATATGCGATTATTCAGACGGCTCTTGTAGGTATAGATATCAATCATTGAGCTCTACTAATTTTAGTGTTACTAGAAAATGTGAAATTTTAATAAAGTGCTCTTATCATCAAAATTTTTAAATAAAGCACTTATCTTAAACTGTGACTCTTGTGTCATGCCAAATTCCGGCTGTTCCATGCCCAACGGGACCCGTTTCGCCAAGATAATGGCTTCTTCATGGGTCTAAGGCTTCTACAAACACAGAAAATTATAATTTAATTTTAATGTGCTCGCTTAAACATTTATAAAACATTTTTAAATGGGTTTACTCACTGTGCTGTTCCTAGAGCGTCTTTGAAAAAATGGCGTTAGCAAATGTGAGACGCCACGCATGCGCTTTAAAGATACTTCAGTTAGTTAACATCTGTGAATCTTAAAGAGATATGTACCAAAATGACACAATGATGTTGTAATTACATGAAAACTAAAAGAAAGAGCTCCAATCCATAAAAGAATCCATATCCATAAAAGAAATCCAATCCATAAAAGAAAAATCCAGCGGGACTCTTTCTGTAGTAGGTTTCTCTGTCTGTCTCCGCCGCGTGTATTAGGGATTACACGATCTATTGCAAAACATTTAAGCTCCCTAAAGCTGTGTTGTGACTGGTTGCAATGTTCTACAATGGGTGCTGTACTCCTCATACATTTGATGTTGGATTTGTGTTCAATGATTCTCGTCTTCAATGATCTGATGGATTTTCCAACATACCATTTTGTACAAGGACAAATAATAACATAGACTATATAGTCTGAGGCACAGGTGAGAAAATGATTTATAGAGTAAACTTTCCCATCTTTTGGACTGATAAATTCCTTCAGTTGAATCATATTTTCACAGACACTGCATTTACCACATTTATAAAATCCTTTTGGTAACAAATTTGCATCTCTCAAATTTACTTTTTGAAAATTCGCTGGTGAAAGTATTTCTCTTAGGTTTTTGTCTCGGGCAAAGGCAATGCGTAAGTCCATATTTTCAAAAGTAGAGTTGGTTTTCATGATTTTCCAGTTATTCTTAAGGATATTGGCAATACTATTACCATACACTGAGTATTTTAATACACAGGTCATTTTGTCTTCCTCCATGATTTGTTCGTCCCTTACTCGTTTGTTCAAAAGCCAGTCTCTTTGCTAATATTTTGCTCTTTTATATGCTTTTTTAAAGATGTTATTAGGATACCCTCGATGCTCTAATTTTTGCATTAATGTTTTTGATCGCTGGTTAAATCTTTTTGTAGAAGAGCAGTTTCGTTTTAAGCGTAAAAATTGTGAGAATGGCAAGTTCTTTTTCAAATTTATTGGATGACAACTATGGTAAGCCAAAAATGTGTTTCTGTCAGTTTCTTTTACAAAAACATCAAATTCAAAATGTCCATCTTTCTGGATAATCATCACATCTAGATAATTCAAACTTTGTGAAGAATATTGCATCGTGAAATGGATGTTAGAATCACAACTGTTCAACCAGGAAAGAAATAACAAAAGCTCTCTTTCATCACCTGTCCACAGCATCAAAACATCATCTATGTATCTAAACCAACTAAAAATTTTTGATGAAAAAGATGAATGGTCAATCCATGTTGTTTCAAAGTCTGCCATATAGAGAGGTTGGCCACAGACAGTGCAAAAATCGCACCCATAGCAACCCCCACTTTCTGTTTAAAGATTTCTTTATTGAACATGAAAAAATTCTCTTTCATCGCTATTCTTGATAAATGTAGGAGAAATTCTGAAGGAATCGTATGTGGACTAGTCCTCTTATCAAAAGTTTTCTTTATTACGTTCAGGGTGTCTTCCTGAGGTATCGATGTATATAGAGAGGTTATGTCGAAGGATACAATTATAAAAGAAAATAATTCTGAAGAAATCTCCTCTAACTTCGACATCAACGTACTCGCATCTTGAATGAAAGATTTAATTTTAGGAACTTCATCTTTCAAAAACATGTCTACAAATCTTGAAATGGGCTCTAACAGAGAACCCCGTGAGGACATTATTGGTCTCCCTGGTGGATTTATTAAATCTTTATGGATTTTTGGTAATACATAGAACACTGGTATTATAGGAAATCTTTTATTCAGGAATTTATGATCTTTTAAAGTAAGGAAACCTTGTTTTTTTGGTTTTTTTTTTGGTCCTATCGCATTGATCGGACCTCCAAAAATTGAAAATAATTGGTACATGGGCTTGACGTGCCACTCGAACCTTGTTTTAAACCTTCATCCGTGATCCTTGCTATCTGTTTTTGTAATTTTTTCGTTGGATCTAACGGAAGTTTCTCATAGACATCTTTGTTATTTAACTGTCTTAGGATCTCCGAGTGATATTTATCTTTATCTAAAAGTACAATAGCTCCTCCTTTGTCGGCTTTTTTTATTATGATCGTCTCGTTTTTACTCAAATTTTTGATCACTTCCCTTTCATTTTTATTCAAATTATTGTAATGATATTTTTTGTTTTCTCTCCAGGATTCAATGTCTTTAAGAACACACAATTTAAAGGCATTTACTATGGGATCTAAAGGGATAGGAGGAGACCAAACACTTTTTGGAGATACCACTGTTCGGTCTATGCTGCTAGGTTGATTTTCAAAATAAATTCTTAATTGTAGTTTCCTGATTAATTTCTCTAAATCCACATTAAATTGAAAAAAATCAAAATCAGTGGACGGGACAAAAGAAAACCCAAATGATAAAACTCTGGTTTCTTCAGTGCTGAGTGTATGTTTTGAAAGGTTAATCACCACTGGTTTCTCTGTGTTTGTGAGCGAGTAGTTGGCCTTTGACGTTGATTTCCTCTTCTGCCTCTCGATCTGCCTCTCCTCGAAGATTGGCCTCTCCGTAAAAAATGTTGCTGGCTGTCTCCATTGGTAGATGTTGAGATAGAAGAAACATCTGAACCTGTTGTGTCTGCTTGGATAGGGTTCTTATCATTAGAATTCATCCAAGGATATACTTTGTGGTTCAGATAATCATACTCATCCCTTTTGAATTTCCTTAATTTATTTTTCTTCAAGTTCTCTCTGGATTCCTCCATATTGTTGGACAATGTTTTAAATTTGTCAGTAAATTCTACTTCTGGCGTCTTAGATTTCAGATTGTTTAAGTCAGAGTCTAATTTAATCTTTTGTTGATTAATCACATTTTGGCTGTTTTCTATGATTAATAACATTAAATCTAATGCGCATTTATTGAGAATTTTATTCCACATCTCAAGAAATTGCATGTCATCTTTAAAAATTTGTGGGGCTTTTGCAATTCTCAAACCTCTAGGGATACGCTCTTTCTTGCAATATTCTATTAGCATATCACTATTCACTTCCATGCTCACTATGGATTTAAATGATTTATTTAAATCCGACCAAGCTGTTGAAAAAGTTTCTGTGGTCGAGGTCATATCAAATTGAGTGGTAGTCTCTAATAATTTAACTGCCCTACAGTGGCGTACCTAGGGGGGGGCGGGGGGGGCGGGCCGCCCCGGGTACCAGCCCTAAGGGGGTGTTCCCGGCCTTGCCGTTCAGTCCCCCGCCACCCCCGAAGGACCGCTCGCCCCCCTGGCCTCCCCGCACCACCTATGAACAGCCGCAGCAGGATCGCGAAGTCAGCGTCAGCATCCCTGCGCTGCTTCCTACGACGCGATCCCGCCCCTCCTCTGACGTCAGAGGAGGGGCGGGACCGTGGCGCAGGAAGCAGCAGGATCGCGACGTCAGCGATCCTTGCTGCTTCCTGCGCCACGGTCCCCGCCCCTCCTCTGACGTCAGAGGAGGGGCGGGATCGCGTCGTAGGAAGCAGCGCAGGGATGCTGACGCTGACTTCGCGATCCTGCTGCGGCTGTTCATAGGTGGTGCGGGGAGGCCAGGGGGGCGAGCGGTCCTTCGGGGGGGGCGGGGGACTGAACGGCAAGGCCGGGAACACCCCCTTAGGGCTGGTACCCGACGCTGACTTCGCGATCCTGCTGCGGCTGTTCATAGGTGGTGCGGGGAGGCCAGGGGGGCGAGCGGTCCTTCGGGGTGGGTCGGGGCATCAGGCCTTCAGGGTGGGGCGGGCGGGCAGGCAAGCAGGCTTTCAAGGGGGAGGGGGGTGACAGGCAGGCAGGCAGGCCTTCAAGGGGGGACAGGCCTTCGGGGGGGGGGGTGCAGACATTCAAGGGGTGCAGGCCTTCAAGGGGGGCAGGCAGGCCTTCAGGGGGGTGCAGACCTTCGGGGGGGGGGTGTAGGCCTTTGGGGGGGTGCAGACCTTCAAGGGGGTGCAGGCCTTCAAGGGGGGAAAGGCAGGCAGGCCTTCAAGGGGGGGACAGGCCTACAAGGGGGGGGACAGGCCTACAAGGGGGGGGGACAGGCCTACAAGGGGGGGTGCAGGCCTTCAAGGGGGGGTGCAGGCCTTCAAGGGGGGGTGCAGGCCTTCAAGGGGGGTGCAGGCCTTCAAGGGGGGAAAGGCAGGCAGGCCTTCAAGGGGGGGACAGGCCTACAAGGGGGGGGGACAGGCCTACAAGGGGGGGGGACAGGCCTTCAAGGGGGGGTGCAGGCCTTCAAGGGGGGTGCAGGCCTTCAAGGGGGGGAAAGGCAGGCAGGCAGGCCTTAAAGGGGGGACAGGCCTACAAGGGGGTGGGACAGGCCTTCAAGGGGGGGACAGGCCTTCGGGGGGGTGCAGACCTTCAAGGGAGTGCAGGCCTTCGGGGGGGGGGTGCAGTCCTTCAGGGGGGGGGTTTAGGCCTTCAGAGGGGGACAGACCTTCGGGTGGGAGGTAAAGTCCTTCGGGGGGTGCAGGTCTTCAGGGGGGGGGTGTAGCCCTTCGGAGGGGGGACAGACCTTCGGGGGAGGGGGGTCCTGGTGTAAAAGTACACAGAGGGAGAGAGGGAAGGGGGGGGTTCAAAGATACATGCATATGCCAGACTTTGGGGGTTAGAAATAATGGGTCTAAAAACAGAGGAGTGGGAGAGAGATGGTGCATAATGGGATTTAGGGAGGGAAGGAACAGAAAGGGAGAGAACTTGGAAACAGGGGATGGTGTGGAGGGGGGATAGAGATACTGGATAGGAGGATAGTTGGGAACAGAAAGGGAGAGATGGTGGATCCTGGGGTGGTGGGGAGTTGAGAAAAGGTGAATCTGTGGATGGAGACAAAAAAAAGGAAAGATGCCAGATCTCCGGGAGAGGGAAGGGAAACGGAAGGGGAGAACAGAGATGGCAGACGGATGGTTAGCACGGAGAAAGGAGACCCTGGCAAGCAAGACAACAAGAGCCTGGGACCAACAAGATTTGAATATTGATCAGAGAACAAAAGGTAGAAAAAATAATTTTATTTTCTGTTTTGTGATTACAATATGTTAGATTTGAAAAGTGTACATGAGACAGCTTGAAATGGGAACTTTTCTATTTTTGTGAATGGCAAGGCTGAGTTCAGTTAAAATATATGCTTTATAAGAAAATATAATAATGTGTTTTATAAAGTTTATAAGCATTGCTGGCATACTCGGTGAGGTGTTCCTAGTGTTGGTGGTGGTGGTAGCATGTCAGTGTGTTGAGAGGAAGAGGTAGTCTGGGAAATTCTGCTGAGCAAACTCTGGGCCCATTTCCACCCCCAGTTAGTCCACTCCACTCAACTGGTTCACACACTGAGTGGGTCTTTGGGTGTTATTTCTGGGTAGTTGTTTTAGAATCTCTTCCAGTGGTTTGTCAGTATCTCCTTCTGGTCCAAGGAAGGAAACTTTGTCAACCTTAGCATTGACCTTCAGAATATGTTTGTAACAGCGCTGCTTGTGTGGCATTAGGCTATGTAGTGATCGAAAGAAAAAAACAGACCTTTGCACATTTTTGCACTATATGGTGGGTGTATGAGGAGATTCATTTCCTGCACAGTTAAGTCCATTTTTTCTACTGAATAATAGTATAGGTACAATGAAAGTAAATAGCAAAAATGTTTGAGTAGATAATTAAGGAAATCTTTTTCATATTGCTTGCTTATGGACTGGGAAAAAAGACTGTTCAAGCAAATGTCTCCAGAACTGCTTTAATGGAAAAATGTGATTTTTTTTTTTTTTTAAGTACTTTGTGAAATTTATTGTTGTTGTGAAATTTATTGTTATACTTTGTTTAAACTTAAAAAGCGGTGTCATTAACAGTGAATCTAATCGAAAAATCGATTCAACAGGGTGAATCGGATCGAATGAAATATTTTTCTCTGAATCGGGCAGCACTATTGGCTACCATGAGAATGGGCTACTGGGCATGATGGACCATTGGTGTGACCCAGTTAGGCTATTCTTATGTTATGTTCTCATCTGTAGGGGCCTTTGTTTTCACTTCTTATTTTAATGTATTTTTTTCCTGGGAACTTATCAGTGTTTTTTTATAATGGGAACAAAAATGGAAGAGAATTAATGTGTGTGGAATGGGGGGGGGTAACTAATTTCTTCAGCTAAATAATTCAATCCACTTCAAACAGACATAGGAGAACTCACGCACCATTCACACACCCTCCAACCAAAAACGTCAAAAGAAAAAAACTGTTCGACAACCTCCTAGCCATTCGAGCTGCAACACTTGACCCCCAACTCTACAACCTATTGACCTCGACCACAAACTACAAAACCTTAAAAAAAGAAATAAAAACCCTTCTATTAAAAAAACACATAAAACCAAACTAACATAATCAGAACTGTCCCAAGCATCACCTGCAACTACTCCATATGTACTTCTGATGTCATGACAATTCAGACATAATTTATGTTATGTTATGTTTGGAATAATGGTTACATAAATGAGGTTCAATAAAAGAAAATTTTCTGTGGGAGCATTTGTTGGAACTTCTGTTATCCTGATTTCTTCTATCTGTGGGCTTTCTTTAGCTAACCTACTTATCTGGGGCTTTCCACTTCTGCAGCTGCCCTTTTCACGGTCCACTTTGCGCTTGCACTCTCTGGGGAGGGGGGGTTGGGTCTGGGCTTGGTGGGGTAGGTGTGTCTGGTAGTTTTGTCTGGGTGGTGGCTGGGTGTTTCTTGGGTGCTTGTTGTGCGGATTGGTGTGTCTGGTGAGCGGTCTGGGTGTTGTTGCTTGTGGGGGTTTTTTTCATTATAAAATATGGCTGAGGGTCTAGTCCGGCTTATTATTCTTGTGGGTTCTGGGGTGGGATTTGTTTGCTTGCCCCAAGTTTTGGCCTTTTGTTGTGTATTGCTATGCCTCTCATTGGCAATTTTCTCTTGGGAGAGGCTTGTTCATGCTTGTTGTTGCTGTTACTCTCATTCTGTGTTCTTTTTGATAATGTATAAGTTTCTGTACAGACCATGGTTGCTTGTCTGGACCTTTTGCCATTCTCAATAAAAATACTTTGGAAAAAAAAAAAATAAAAAAAAGAAAATTTTCACTGCCTGTTTCTATTCTGACCATTTATTCCATTTCATGGTTATTGCAAAAAAAAAAAAAAAAAAATTTTACATGAGGGGGGGGGGGGGTGTCAAAAAATGATGGGCCCCGGGTGCCACATACCCTAGGTACGCCACTGCTGCCCTATCTTGAGGGAAGCTAAAAACAGTTTTCCACCCTTCCATTGCCATATCAGAACAATAGTGAAAACACTCAACAAAAATGTGATGGCACTCAGTCTCACAAATCTGAAAACAGACAAGAAAAATAGACTGGTATATCAAATGTCTATGTCAGTAGAGCTCTCAGATACCTACACCGTCAAATCATATGCTGTCTGCCAATCTCATTTGCATTCACGATTTTTTGAGAATCTTGGTTTTTTAGATTTGCTATCAAAATGACTGCATTAGCAGACCGTTGCTTTTTAACCCAGGTTTTTGAGAATCCTGGCCTGAGTTATGGACTTCAAACTGAGACTCTGCCCTGAGAAACAAAATAAAGCTCAAGCTTAGTTATTAAGGTAGCAAATATTGACCTAGACTCCTTTCTTTTTCACATCAGCAAACTTATATAGTGTGCTGAAGAGTTTAGATGTGCAAAAAGTTGTATTTTCACCCCAACTCTAAAACAAAATCATAAGTGTACTTTTAACTAAAGTGTGTCACGCATGTGTACTTACCATGCGTTCAGTGCAAAAACCAGGACACAGTAAGCACAAAGATTGTACATTAAGTACGGGATTATGTCTAGCATTTAACACAAAGGATTACTTACTGAATAGGCATCATGATATATGTGGTAGCAGATTGCACAGATGCTGCCATGCAGTGCATGCGAGATGCCCAGTGAAAAAAGCCCCCCAAAACCACAGAGCTGATATGGTGACATCCATTCTCAACATCTCTCTCCCCTGATTGCTGAATTTGGATCCCAAGCTTGTCCTCCCCTACCTCCCTTCCCCTTTCCCCCTGGTCCTCCAACTTACCTTGGGGTGGAATGATTCCCTTTCTGGTTCTGGGTTTCAAAATGGTGCTGATGACCCCTAGCAGTAGTCTTGCATTACTATTGTTAGAGGCTGGATATTGCTTATCAGTGCCATTTTGGAACCTAGAGACAGATGGAACAAGAGTGAAGGAGGAGTGCTCCTGCCCTGTCCCACTAGCCAACTAGAGATGGCCCCAGATAAATCTTGAGGGTCTGGGTGAGAAAAGGGTTGTCTGGCAAATTGTGAAAGGGACTTTGTATGGGGAGGGGCTTTGGGGTTCAGATTTGGGGATATTGGATGTCCCTCTTGAAGCAGGGTTAAGTGCAGCTGCATTATTAGCTGTTGTGACAACTAGCTTACGGTAGTGCTCCATGTGCTAGCTGTCATTCGGCCACTCTTCCAACCCACCTATGTCATGCAGGTATGTACTATCTTCTACTGCATAGTAAAACCCATGCTAGCTGCTTAATGTAGCTTAGTAAAAGGGCCTCTATTATATCCTGAAAGTTTGCAAAAGATAGATTAAGCCAGATTTTTTTTTTAATTGCAGTTTTTCACTTTGAACTTTTTCTAATATGTCAAATGATTGCTTATTAGATTTCATGAGTAAAAATTATAGATGTGGAGTGAAATGTTTACTTTTCACTTGGCAGGCACGATGAGAGCAAGATTAGGAAAGCCTACTTCCGACTTGCACAAAAGTACCACCCTGACAAGAATCCTGAAGGAAGGGTATGTGATGTTTATGATGATACCATAGTAACTGTGCTCCTCGTTCAGGAGGACTCACAAATATAACTGTTTTATTTCTGTAATTTTGGCAGCAGTAATAAAGCCTTTGCTCGGTTCTGTTGCAGAAAGGTTTATACTGTTCTTTTTCTGTTATCCATAGGACATGTTTGAAAAAGTGAATAAAGCTTATGAGTTCTTGTGCACTAAGTCAGTCAAAATAATGGATGGCCCTGATCCAGAAAATATAATTTTAATTTTGAAAACTCAAAGTATCCTCTTCAACAGACACAAAGAAGGTAGGAATAGAGACAGGATGATATCTTGTTTATATTCAGATTAGTGAAATATTTATATGCAGAGAACATTTAAGTACTTTAACATAGGGATTGTGAAAGGATTCACCACCAATGATAATGCTGCTTTCTCCTTTAATTTTTTAATTGAAGCTGCTATCTATGGTTGTTGCAAGTGTCACATTTTCAGTAAGCATTCAGTTCTTGTATGTACTTTAGTAAATTGCTAATCTTATTTTCCTGTCTAGTTTTAAAATTGCTTGTAGTATACTCAAGGGCAATGGTTCCCAAACGTATCCTGATTGTAATTCATTGAGTATACTGTACATGATATTGTATGAAGATTCATTTTGGATATCTTTGACTATCTGGAAAGTTTGAGGACCGCTGCTCTAGGTGTACCCATTTGAAGCTCGGTAACCTGAGATGATCTTTTCATATTTTTCTCCTCATCTGTCTTACCAATCTCTCTATAATTGAGCCAACTAATTATATCTCCCCTGCTATTGCTGCTGCTTCTGAAAGGAAGTATTCTACTTTTATTTAGAGTTTTTCTATTATCTTTTAGATCTACAGCCTTTCAAATATGCAGGCTATCCAATGCTTATTAGGACCATCACCATGGAAACTACTGATGACCAACTCTTTTCAAAAATATCTCTGCTTCCTGCTTCTACTGAGCTGGCTTTCCATACAGTCAGTTGTTCAGCACTTAATGCAGAGGAGTTAAGGAGGGAGAACGGAATAGAGGTAAAGTTAAATGAAAAGCTTTTATGTTTGCATAGGTTTTGACTTTCTGATCCTTTATATCTATTGATTACTGTAAAAACTTTAAAAGGTATAGCCACGTTAGTCTGGTATAACAAAGTTGTTAAAGGCAGGTAGTAATTTATAGACTAACCAGTTTATTGAAGCTTAAGCTTCTAAGGACCATCTGACAAAATGGACTCTGGCACTTGAAAACTTACACCTCAATTTGGTCAGTCTAAGGTGTTGCCAGCCTTTGTCAATTACTGTAAATTCAGTTACATCTACTCCGGATTCTGTACATGTGGTGTTTTATCCCTTCCTGCAAATTTGCTTGCAGAGAGGAACACTTACAACTTTGAGCACCTCCCCTATAGGTGGAGCCCCAGTTCACAACTCAGTTTTTTCTCTGCAAATGAACTGTGCAGAGGGGTCTGTTCTGCCCTGTTAGTTTTTATTGCTTTGTTCCGCTTGAAGGTTTTTTCTGAGGTTTCAGTGCCCTGAGACTCCATTCTTGGTGATTCTTTGTCTGGGTAGACCCACTGTGCTGGTATGCAGCTCTGCAGGGCAAGCCTTCAGGTAGACCTGGAGAGCCAGCCTGCTGTGTTTTCTTCTAGGATTGGGGTATGTTCCCTTGGGAACTAGTTCACCTCCTGAGTTTCTCAGCGCCCTGAGTAAGATCCCCTGAGTAGGATGCCAACTGCATGTTTCCCACCCCTGTTGCGCTCTGAGGTCCTGGGGATGGGGGTGGTGGAGGGTTGGTCTGTCCAGCTTGCAACCTGAAGATTCCATGATCTTGGAAAAATTGTAGGAAGTATCTGAGGCAGAAAAGTCCTTTCCACCATTTAGCTGCATTGAGAAAGCTGCAGGCAGTCACCAAAGGAAAAATGTGAGTAAATCTTCATTCATTCCTATGGGAAAATTGGGGTAGGTCAGAAAATCTCAATTTTTGAGGGTTTCTGGGGTTAAGGTTCAGGTCTCCCCCCTCCAAAACCTCTTATTTCAGTGTTTTTGCACTTTTCAAAGTCTCCATGTGCCGTTTTTGATGCAATTTTACTGCTGGCATCCATCATGGATTTCAAATGATATTTTTTTTCCCCAAAATCCTCTATCTGCCTAAATATCCCCCAATGTTGCTCCCAATCAACTGGGATGGGCTCCTCAGGGGGTAAGGATGTAAATTCTTGTCAAATATGTGACTATTTACCCAAAGCAGAGCACCTGTGTACTGTATGCCGTAATGCAAGGGAGGGGCAGGAGCCTCAGGCCTAGCCTCATCCTCATCCTCCAGGGCTGGTGAACCACTATGGGTCTGGGAGATGGGCAAAAATATTGTCCAGGACCTTTCTCTTGCATTGATGTGAAGCAGTGATGCATGATGTCTGAAGACTCTGCAAGTGCCCAACTGGCGGACTTGCAGACTTCATTTACTTCCCCTGTACCAGGCTTCTCCCCGGAATTTTTAAACATTAAGTGGAGAGCCTTTCTGACCCTTCCAGGTCAGCAGGTACAGCCTTCAACCCAGGGAGCGTCTTCTCCAGTGTTTTCTTCTTGTGTAAGCAAACCTGTCCTTGGTTCCAGTGACCTTTCGGATCTCAACGTGAATGGATGGTGTGTCAAATTTCATGCCGCTTTTGTCTCAGGATTCTGATTCTGTCTTGGATGATTCAGGTTTCCGTTTCGGGGCCAAAAGCCATGAGGCCTCCTTGGCTCCTGACCAAGGAGCTGATCCTCGTATTCGCTGTCTTTTCAGGTTGGTCTCTGCCCACCACTTTATTTCAGATGTGATATCGGAGCTGAAGCTGGAACCATTTCCAAATGCATGGCCATAAGTGCCATTAACGACCAGACCTCCTCCTTTCTGGCTCATCCGGATATTACTGCTCTGGTCACAGAACAGTGGGAGACTCTGGAGGAGTCCTTGCGAATTGCTAAGTCCATAACCAAACTTTATCCCATGGCACCTGAGTTCCAGCAACTCTCTGCCCAGTTAAAGGTGGATTCAGCTGTTGCTCAGGTCACCAAGTATACTGCTCTCCCTAGCAAAGGTGGTGTCATGATGAAACATGCTCAGGAGGGCGCTTGTTTCTCCACTCTCCTGCCAGACAGCCGGAGAAGGAGATCAGGGTGCAAGCTACTCTCCAGAGAATTTTAGACATTCGGTCATAGAGCCTGTTCCAGACTTCAACTTGGGCTCAGGCAAATACTCCATATATTTCATCGTGCCAAAGAAAGCGCAGAAGACTGGAGGCCCATTTTGGATCTCAGGGCAGTTAATGCGTTTCTGAGGGTCCCACATTTCCACGTTTGGTCATCGTGGCTGTGGCTCTGATAGAATTTCTAGCCTCCCTGGACCTCACGGAAGCGTATCTGTATATTCCCATCTTTCCAGACCATAGAAGATATCTGAGGTTCCACATTCTTCAGCAGCAATTCCAGTTTACAGCTCTCCTGTTTAGATTATTGACGGCCAACTGCACATTCACCAGCGCATTGGAATTCAGGTTCATCCCTATCTGTACGACTGACTCATCAGGGCCCCTTCTAGACAGGAGTGCGAGCTGGCAATACGTCAAGTAGTGGAACTACTCCAGCATTTGGACTGGATTGTCATCTTTAGGAAGAGTCATCTGGAGCCCACCTAGAGGCTGGATGTTCTCTTTGACACAGCTTGCAGCTGAGTGCTTCTTCCCGAGCTGCGCAAATGGAAGCTCCAGAGCCAAATCTGATCTCTCTTGCAAATGCAGTCTGACTGCTTTGCATTACCTTCAGGTTCTGGGCTCCATGGAAGCCTTGCTGAAGGCTGTCCCCTGGCCCCTAGCAGAGCCCATATGCAGCCTCTCCAGGACTCTTCTGTACCGGTGGTCTCTGCAGAAACATCCTCTTCAGCTGCAGCTCACTTGGACCAGGACTTGCAAAGCTCAGCCTCTGCTGGTGGCTTTAGGATGCTCAGAATGGATCTCAAAATGGATGACTCTCAACTGATGCCAGCCTCTATGGTCGGAAAGCTCATTATGGGAATCACTCGATTCAGGGTGAGTGTAACCCCCATCAAATGAAGAAGTCCATAAATCATCTGGAGCTCGGGATCATTTGTCTAGCTCTGCAGGCTCTAGAAAGCGTCTTGGAAAGAAAAGCCATAAGGGTGTTAGACAACACCACAGCAGTGGTATACTTGAACAGGCAGTGGGGGGGGGGGGGTGTACAATGAGCGCCTCTTGTGGCTGGAAGCTCAGCTGCTCTTTGGGTGGGTGGAAGTTCGCAGGAAGGGATAAATCACCACACGTACAGAATCTGTAGTAGATTAACTGAAAGAAGAATATCCAGCTAAGAACCTAATCTTTTATTGCTTCAGCTCTCTTTATTACAAATGCCTCTCTTGTTATGCAATGCATGGTTCCATATTATCTCCTCCTGTGGGAGGGTTTTCAGTTTAGTTTTGCACTCATGGGTCAGTTTCATCTTAACTCTAGTGATATTTTAAAAGTTATTGCATTCCACAGTAATAGGTGCAATTCTAAATCTAAAAGTTGAGAGTCCATAAAAATGCAGTAGAGCACTTGTCAATAATTCTGTCTTTTAGGTTTGTACAGTCATATGGTATTATCTTCCTTCTAGGTTTTACAAGAGGCCTTTTCTCGTTGTGTAGCTGTCTTGACCAACTCAAGTAAACCTGATGATATGTGTGTACAGGTAAATGCATATATCAGCCTGACAGTACACAGTGTTGGGGCATTCTCTTTGCTGTACTGAAACAGGATTTGAAAAAGAAAAAAGGGTGATATATTTACTAATCCCATACCATGTAAATATGTTCATAAGTAAAAGCTGTGCTTTGGAGAGAGTTTTGTGTGAGTTTAAATTGGCTCCACAGTATGGTATAGAGTTGTATTCGTTAAAGCAAGAAAAAAGTAGGCAGGAGAGATGCTGTGGCAGTTTTATGCAGGATCGGGACCAACTCTATTCCTCCCCCAGTGCCGTCGCGTGGGTCTGAGCATCCAGTTACACATCAGGGATTGGACAGCAGTCTGAAAAAACAAGCCATCTGTTAGACTCTAGGCTTGTCTAAGGCAGAAATCTTCTCTCCCCCCCTGATTCACTATGCAGCTCCAGCACAGAAGCATGGTACAATGAGTAAGGCTATTGCATCCTAAGGGGAAAATCGGGGTGGGGGAGGAGTGTCCTTAAAATATATTTTTAAGGGTTTGCGGTTAGGGATCAGGTTCCCCAACTCCCCAAACCCTTTCCCTGCATTTTTTTAGGTTGGATTTTTTCTCCATGGGCAATTTTAGGTGCCAGAATTGCTATCGCAGCAGTCATCTTGGATTTCCCGATTTTGTTTTAAAAGCCTTCATCTGCCTTAATACCCCTTATTTCTGACAGAAATCAGTATCGATATTGGCGTTGGAGTCTCCAGCCATAGTCAATGCAGTTGAAGTTGAAGTTTCTCAAATTTCAACTTTGTGGCTTTTAGTAACCTCTTCTGCAAGTGAGAGCAGAGCGTGCAAGAAGTTTCAAGTTTATTAGGTTTTTATATACCACCTATTAAGATTTAATATTCTGATGATTAGAACCTAGGTACTTGACAAACCAGTTATGCAGATACTTGCCTGAAATGATCCTGTGGCATCGCGTGCAGCATTTGAAGCCGCTAGGAGCCTTGGACATCGAAGGGTAAACCTCAGATGCGAGACCAAAGGACTCAGTGGTCCAGGGAGGTCGAGTAGATGGTATACTGAGAACAAGTTGATGCGCCTGGCCTGAAAATGGGCTGAAAAGAGCCCCAAGACCCAAGACTAAAAATCGATCAAAAATTAAACATTTTTGAAGCAAACGAAAGAAAAAGAATCAAAACAGAAAAATATGACTGAAAGGAAAAAAGAAATGGGAAGGCACAAAAATAGCACAAGTTTAATGCGCTTAGAGAATCTAAGAACAGTTTCTCAGCTCCGTGGAAAACTGTAAGACCAGGCCCCGTGAAGTATTTTGTGCGGCCCCGGTCAAGGGCAATGCAGTATTTTCATCTGCTGCCGCCGGGTGTTTACTGTCTTGCAGGCTCCCTCCTCTGTACTGCTGCAGCATTTGCGCGTTTGTACGGCCCCAGAAACATTTTTTTCAGCCAATGCGGCCCAGGGAAGCCAAAAGGTTGGACACCTCTGCTGTAAACTGACCGTCCCACAAACAGATGTCAGTTAGGAAGACACTTGTTTGCATTTTATGGGCGTTCTTAAAGTTTTAAAGTGACAGTTCACTTTTTGACTATCTGTGCCAGGTTCTAAGGATGATGTCACCTATATGTGAGAATATACTCCCTGCTTGTCCTCAGATAATAGATCTTATCTGCTCATTTTCTTTCCTTTAATCTCCCACACCTGAAACACACCTTCACCACAAAGAGTAACTCCTGCTGGCTGTTGCCTAGAGCCAAAACATCAAAGGCCTGTTTCAAGAGGACTTCTATGCTTGAGAGTCTAAGGGCTGCAACATTGTTCACCTGAATAGTGGTCTTTATCACAGTTAAGACCATTGCATCCACTTTTGAGATGCTCAGGGCATTCCACTCTTTTGCAGGAATAGGATATAGCTATCCTACATAGCAACTGACCTTAGTCCAACATCCAGGATCTTATTCTTGGATGCAATCAAATTTGTAATGGCTTTGTACATAGGTAAAGATCCGTCAACTTCCTAATCCCCTATAGCAGAGGATCAGTCTCCTGAACTCTTTCACTTGGATGCTTCTAGTAAATCTTAAAGACTGATGCCACTTATTAACTCTTGACAGCTCATCTTTGTGCAAGAATTGACCCCCCTCCCCCGGAAGATCGAACATTACAGCCTTTACAAGAAGATAATTAAATTGTCATATGTCGGGCAGAGAAGGGTGGGGATATAGTAGTCCTAGATAAAATCAAATATTTTCAAGAAGCCTACTTTCAATTAAGCGACAGATCAGTGTATTCTCAGTTGGAGACAGACCCATCAGATGAGATCTTTTCTGAATTATTACATATTTTGAACATTGGAAAATCTAAAGATATTTTGACCAGTGTAGAATATAAGTTCTTAACCTTTCAACAATTTAAAATTCTGATTATATATTTTCTTCCTAAAGTTCACAAAGATATTTGCAACCCTCCAGGGCACCCCATAGTGTCAGCTCGGGGCTCCCTTTTGGAGAGGATTTGTAAATATGTTGACATCTTTCTAAACCCCCTGATATGCAATATTTCTTCCTTCTGGACACTACACATTTTTTGAAGTGTTTGGAAGCACAAACTATGGTTTCCGGAGTCACATGGATGGCAACTTTGGATGTGAAGTCCTTATACACATGCATCTCTCAAACAGAAGCAGTTTCAGTGTTGGAGGAGGCCTTGGAAGAACATGCACAACCACATCTGGCTCCTATGGATTTTTTGGTACAACTTTCTGCTTTGGCCATGTCAAAAAACTACCTTATATTTAATGAGTTTTTTCCAGTGGTGTAGCGATGGGTGTGTCTTTTGCGCCATCCATGGCAAATTTGTTTATGGCCAAATTTGAGAGGGAATGGGGTATGGATCTGGTTTTTTTTTGTTGTTTTTTTTTGCACATGTTGCTGTAAGAGATTTATTGATAAAAATATCCAAAAAATCAAGAAAAGGATGCCCAAAATAAATCACAAAAAATTGCACCCTCCAAAATACAGGACAAAAAAGTCACCTTTCTTTACAAAAAGGGAGAAAAGACCTCAGTGTCTAATAGGGGCTCTTTAAGCTTCCCATATAGACAGGCTAGTTTTAAACAGAATTTAATCCTAGCAGACACATCCTTGGTCAGAAAAACTCCCAATTAGTAAGTGAACCTCTTTTCTAATTTTCTAATAGTTTAATATATTTTCTTATAGTTTTATATATTTTTTTAAACTTTTCTTCAAACAACAATTGTCAAAAATAGAAGTCACTTATCTGAGCACTTCGATATTCAGGTGTAGTCCTGGAGTAAAGCAAGCAGGAAAAACTGCTCTATGGAAAAAAGCTATCAGTAACAGGGGCCCCTGTTTCGCAACAGGAGTGGAAGCGGGTGTGTGATCGCTCAAATCCCTGACGAAGCATTTTGTTGCGAAACAGGGGCCCCTGTTACTGATAGCTTTTTTCCATAGAGCAGTTTTTCCTGCTTGCTTTAATCCAGGACTACACCTGAATATCGAAGTGCTCAGATAAGTGACTTCTATTTTTGACAATTGTTGTTTGAAGAAAAGTTTAAAAAAATATATAAAACTATAAGAAAATATATTAAACTATTAGAAAATTAGAATAGAGGTTCACTTACTAATTGGGAGTTTTTCTGACCAAGGATGTGTCTGCTAGGATTAAATTCTGTTTAAAACTAGCCTGTCTATATGGGAAGCTTAAAGAGCCCCTATTAGACACTGAGGTCTTTTCTCCCTTTTTGTAAAGAAAGGTGACTTTTTTGTACTGTATTTTGGAGGGTGCAATTTTTTGTGAGAGATTTATTGATGACATTTTTATACTTTGGCAATCCACAAGAGAAAAATTTGAAGAATTTGTGGAATTCTTGAATGGATGTCACCCCTCAATTAAATTTGAGATGACTTTGCATCCCATTGGGAGTATTTTTGATGTCAGAGTTATAAAAGATGAGAGTAAATTTTGGACGACCTAACATTCTAAACCATCTGATAGAAATACTCTATTGGAGTATACTAGCATGCACCCATGGGTCTTAAAGAATAATCTGCCTACTTCTCAGTTCTTCAGGTATCGTCGAATATGTCATACTACTAAAGAATTTTCATGTCAAGTGGAGAAATTAAAATTGAAATATCAAGAAAGAGGATATCCTAAAACTGTAATAACTAAAGCTTGGAAAAGAGCCCGGTTCAGTTCTCGGGAACAATTGTTACAGTATAAAGTCCAGGAGCCTGAGAACACCTCTGTCCCGTGTATCCTCAAATTCTCCAAAGTTTCTCAACAGTTGGGCAGAAGAATTAAGCAATTATGGCCCATGTTGCAGGTAAAATCAAGTTTTCAGCCACTAGAATGCAAGACAGCATCTGGGAACACATCGAAAACACTGGGCAGCTGAAGCCGAGCCAACATGGCTTCTGCAAGGGCAGGTCATGCCTCACAAACTTATTATACTTCTTTGAAGGGGTAAACAAGCCAGGTGGATAAAGGGGAATCTATAGACATCATTTACCTTGACTTCCAAAAAGCCTTCGACAAAAGACTGCTAAGGAAGCTATGGAACCACGGGGTGCAAGGGGAGGTCCACCGATGGATCAAAAACTGGCTGGCGGACAGGAAACAGAGGGTTGGAGTAAAGGGTCATTACTCAGACTGGCAATGGGTCACGAGCGGAGTTCCGCAGGGGTCGGTGCTGGGACCGCTCCTGTTCAATATATTTATTAATGACCTGGAGGCAGGAACAAAATGTGAGGTTATTAAATTTGCGGATGACACCAAACTATACAGCAGGGTTGAAAACACGGAGGACTGCAAAGATCTCCAAAAAGATCTGACAGCGCTGGAAGAGTGGGCCAAAAAGTGGCAAATGAGCTTCAACATAGGGAAATGCAAGGTCATGCATGTAGGAAAAAAGAACCCGATGTTCACTTACAAAATGGGGGGGATCACCGCTAGGGGTGAGTAACCTTGAAAGAGACCTGGGAGTGATGGTAGACACATCATTGAAGGCGTCGGCGCAGTGCGCCACAGCCTCAAGGAAGGCAAACAAAATGTTGGGCATCATTAAGAAGGGTATCACGACCAGGACGAAGGAAGTCATCCTGCCACTGTATCGTGCAATGGTGCGCCCGCACCTGGAGTACTGTGTCCAGTACTGGTCGCCGTACCTCAAGAAGGACATGACGATACTTGAGGGAGTCCAGAGAAGAGCAACTAAGCTAATAAAGGGTATGGAGGACCTCTCATATACTCACAGACTGAAAAAGCTGGGGCTTTTCTCCCTGGAAAAGCGGAGACTTAGAGGAGACATGATAGAAACCTTCAAGATCATGAAGGGCATCGAAAGAGTAGACAGGGACAGATTTTTCCAATTATGGGGAACCACACATACAAGGGGGCACTCAGAGAAATTGAAAGGGGGAAGGTTTATAACAAACGCCAGGAAGTTCTTTTTCACCCAGAGGGTGGTGGATACATGGAAGTGAGGAGTGTGTGGCGCAGTGGTTGGATCTACAGCCTCAGCACCCTGGGGTTGTGGGTTCAAACCCCGCGCTGCTCCTTGTGACCCTGGGCAAGTCACTTAATCTTCCATAGCCCCAGGTACGTTAGATAGATTGTGAGCCCACTGGGACAGAGAGGGAATATGCTTGAGTACCTGATTGTAAAAACCGCTTAGATAACCTTGATAGGCGGTATATAAAATCCTAATAAACTTGAAACTTGAAACTTGGAACGCGCTACCGGAGGATGTGATAAGCAGGAGCACGATACAGGGCTTCAAAGAAGGGTTGGATAGGTACCTGGAGGACAAAGGGATTGAGGGGTACAGATAGGAGTAGAGGTAGGTTATAGGGATAGGATTAGAGGATTAGAGGCAGTTACAAAATTAGTCAGGGACACTGTTCAGGCAATTAGGCCTGATGGGCCTCCGCGGGAGCGGACCGCTGGGCAAGATGGACCTCTGGTCTGCCTCAGCGGAGGCAACTTCTTATGTTCTTATTGCTTTCTCTTACAATCACAATCTCAGTGATTTACTTTGTAAAGCAGATGTGTGGTCATGTAAGGAAGAAAGGGAGGGTGGGTCATTTTTGCTGTGGTGGATGCTCAGCATGTGATGTCATATTGGAGGGTTGTACAGTAGAAATTCCTGGAAGAAAAGTGGTGACTTTGAAAAGCTACACAACATGTAATACAGTGGGGGTGGTGTATGAGATGATTTGTCCATGTGCTTTGTGTTATATTGGACATACAGCAAGGAGCTTTAAAACAAGACTCTGAGCACCAGAGCAATATGGTTCATAAGAAACAGATTGATGTTCTGACCTGCCACTGAGCTGATGAACAATATCTCTTCCTAGACTTTAAATGCTGTGGGCAGTTTTATACACAAGACTGCTGTTCAAATTTGCCTGTCTCTGTTTCAAATCCATTCTTGGTTCGGCCCCCATGTACTTGGTTCCCCATTTTAACTTAGATTGTTCATCCAGACCCACACGCAGAGTACATCCGTTTTACCATCCAACACTAAAGGCCTGCCGTTACAAAAGATACCTGAACAGAACATTTGCTTTCCAAGCAGGTCAACTGAACGATTGGCTGGGTAATATTATCACGCACTCCTCATCCTTCCTAAGTTTCAGAAAATTAGTAAAAACAAACTTGTTTAACCGATTTGTAACCTAAGACCTCTTAAGCCTTATCTCTTCAACTCTAACCGAATTGTTTCCCAAGATCTCTTATGCCTTACCTCTGTATCCTGCTCACCTGTATTTTGATGACTTTACATTGTACCTATATTCGCTGATTGTCCAGCTCTTCTTTGTTGTAAACTGCCTCGAACTACTACGGCTTTGGCGGTATATAAGAATAAAATTATTATTATTATATTTCTATTATTAAGTTATAATATCATAATAGAAATTATACAACTTACCATAATGTAGAATCAGTGGGAGCCCTGAGCTTGTTTTCCTGCAATCAGACGATTCCATCTGGGGATGATGGAAGACAGTGACACGCATGCAGAAGAACCCGACGACCCCGCCAACCCATCCATCTCTCCCTCCCATCTCCCACGTGCAGCAGACCCCAATGACCCTGCCAACCATCTCCGTGTGCAGCACCTTTCCATCTCTCCCTTACATCCCCCATGTGCAGCAGAACCTGATAACCCTGTCAACCCATCTCCCTGCGCAGCACCTTTCCATCTCTCCCTTACATCCCCTACGTGCAGAAGAAACCCGACGACCCCACCAACCCAGACCCTGCTCAACTTTCAAGCTCTCCCTCCCATCCCTCATGTGCAGCAGAACCCCAATGACCCTCCAACTGCGAGGCCCTACCGATCTCTATTCTGAAAAGCAGCAGCAGCGGCAACACGAAACAGGCTGCTTTGCTACCTTCCCTCTACCGCCGCATCACTAATAATGTCATCAGTGACGCGGCAGCAGAGGGAAGGCCCCGAGGAAGGCAGTGAAGCAGCCTGTTCAGTGCTGCTGCTGCTGCTTTTCAGAACGGAGGTCGGTGGGGTTCTGCTGAGAGATGGAGGATCTCTCGCGGCCCAGGGGTTGGGGACCCCTGCTACAGATGATGAATGACTTTTTTTCTTTTATTTTTCCAGGATAGATAAGCATTTCTTAAGTATGTCAGCCTCTAACAAAATGTATCTGCCTTATGAATTGAAGGAAGTATTTTTTATAGGACATAGAATCTTAGGACTAAATCTTTACGAAATATTTTCTTTGCAGGTGTGTGGGCATATATGTAAATGTTACAGTGTAGCAGCCCAGTTTGAAGAATGCAGAGAGAAGATTACTGAAATGCCAAATATTATCAGGGATCTTTGTCGAGTGCTGTATTATGGCAAGGTAAGAGAAGTCTGGAATTTAAGAAACTTATCGCTGTATATACTCGACTACAAGTCAAGTCCATGGATAGGTCGAGGGCAATTTTTCAGGTAAAAATAAACAAAAATGCTGTGACCCTAGTATAAGTTGAGGATCTCCTCTAGTCCTCTTTCCCTCATCTGGGCCAGTACCTTTCTTTCCCTCCCACCTCTGGGGTTCAAAATTTCTCTCTCCCATGTCAGTATTAGCATTTCAACCCCCATGTATCTTGTAAAATATCTTCTTTAGAGCCAGCGACAATGCAGAGATCCTCCTTGGCTGCATGCTTCTTTCCCTAGATCCATCCTGGTCCTCTGACTCAATTTCCTGGTTGGTTGGTTGAATCAGAGAGGGTTCTGAGGCAGGAAGCAGCCTAGTAGGATTGTTGTACTGCCGTGGCTCTAAAGAGGATACTTTACAAGGTACACCAGGGGGGAGAGGGTTGAAATGCCAGTGCTGACAGGAAGAGAAACATTTTGAACCCGAGGAGGGAGGGAGAGAGGTGTTGTCCTAGTTGAGGAGGGAGTGTTGGGGGGTAGCAGTTGAAATGCTGAACCTGCGGGCTAGCAGGGAAGAGATTATGCTGCCTTTGAGGTTGGGGGATGTTTATTTATTTTTTTGGCAAAAATAAGATGACCCTGGGTTTTGAAGAGGCACTGCTTACCTCCTCACTGTGACTCCCTCAGACACGCAGTGTATTTCCAAAACCAATAGTACATTTATTTGCAAGTAGAGTATATAAATTGTAACAGCGGAAGCACACCAGAAATAAGATTGTATTATCAATCTGAAAAATGGAGAGATTATAAAGACAGAAGCTGGCAATCTTAACTGTACAGAGGTTATCTCTGACTAAAATCAGGAAGGGAGGCTTTTTATATAACCTTTATTTGGTCCATGCCCATGCATCCTATGTCACCTGAGGACTATTACAGTTGGTGCAAATATACTACTACGCTGCCCTATCCCCTATCCCCATCACTTCCTTGTTCTTATGTCCATACCTGGAAGGTTGCTTACTGTTCTCAGTGGTTTTCCTGTGACCGGGTCTTTCGTCCAGATATGTATTGGCAGTTGGTGGCGGTTGCTGTTCCAAAGGTTGCTGGTGGCCACAAGGTGCTGACCCAACAATTGCTGATCTGCACATGATTTCTCTGTTTTGAGCAATGAAACTCAGCCATGCACCTGACCACAAGTTCATCTTAAGAGCACAGTAGAAATGTCTTTTCACCTCTTTAGTTCAAAATGGTTGCGGCTTTCCATGGGATTCCATGGACCCTTCCTCAATCCCTTCTTGGCAGGTCCGAGGACCGAAGGACGAGGTGCCCACCACCTTGGTATGGATGAGCATGGCGGTTAGGACCTGTACTGTTGATCCTTGAAAGATGATACTGGAACAGACAGAGGTACTACACAACAAAGGATTATCTAGTGTATCTAGATTTTCTGAAAACTTTTGATAAAGTTCCTCACAAGAGGCTCCTGAGAAAATTAAAGAGTCATAGGATAGGTGGCAAAGTTCAGTTGTGGATTAGGAATTGGTTATCAGATAGAAAACAGAGGATAGGGTTAAATGGTCATTTTTCTCAATGGAAGAGAGTAAACAGTGGTCTATACTGGGGACCGGTGCTATTTAACTTATTTATAAATGATCTGGAAATTGGAATGACGACATTTTATATCTGGATTTTCAGAAGGCGTTTGACAAGGTTCCACATGAACCTACTTCGGAACTACTTCGGAACTACTTCGGAAAATTGTGCACCATGGAACCGAGGGTGAAATACTCATGTGGATTAAAAACTGGCTGGAGCATAGGAAATAGAGAGTGGGGGTAAATGGACAATACTCAGACTGGAAGAGCGTCACTAGTGGGGTGCCGCAGGGCTCGGTGCTTGGACCCCTACTTTTCAACATCTTTATAAACGATCTGGACTTTGGTACGACAAGTGAGGTGATTAAATTTGCAGACGATACAAAGTTATTCAGAATAGTGAAGACACAGGGGAATTGCGAAGATCTGCAACAGGACATAATCAAGCTCGAGAAATGGGCATCGACATGGCAAATGAGGTTCAACGTAGATAAGTGTAAAGTGATGCATGTCGGTAACAAAAATCTCATGCATGAATGCAGGATGTCCGGGGCAGTACTTGGAGAGACCTCCCAGGAAAGAGACTTGGGAGTTCTGATCGACAAGTCGATGAAGCCGTCCGCGCAATGTGCGGTGGTGGTGAAAAGGGCGAACAGAATTCTGGGAATGATAAAGAAGAGGATCACGAACAGATCGGAGAAGGTTATCATGCCGCTGTACTAGGCCATGGTGTGCCCTCACCTGGAGTACTGTGTACATCACTGGTTGCCGTACATGAAGAAGGACATGATACTACTTGAAAGGGTCCAGAGAAGGGCGAGTAAGATGGTTAAGGGGCTGGAGGAGTTTCCGTATAGTGAAAGATTAGAGAAACTGGGCCTTTTCTCCCTCTAACAGAGGAGATTGAGAGGGGACATGATCGAAACATTCAAGGTACTGAAGGGAATAGACTTAGTAGATAAGGAAAGGTTGTTCACCCTCTCCAAGGTAGAGAGAGCAAGAGGACACTCTCTAAAATTGAAAGGGGATAGATTCCCTACAAACGTAAGTAAGTTCTTCTTCACCCAGAGAGTGGTAGAAAACTGGAATGCTCTTTTGGAGTCTGTCATAGGGGAAAACACTCTCCAGGGATTCAAGACAAAGTTAGACAAGTTCCTGCTGAACCGGAACGTACTCAGGTAGGGCTAGTCTCAGTTAGGGCGCTGGTCTTTGATCAGAGGGCCGCCGCGTAAGCGGACTTCTGGGCAAGATGGACCACTGGTCTGACCCAGCAGCAGCAGTTTTTATGTTTGGTGATTAAATTTGCAGATAACATTAAACTGTTCAAAGTTGTTAAAACACATGCGAATTGTGAAAAATTGCAGGCGGACCTTAGGATATTGGAAGACTGGGTGTCCAAGTGGCAGATGAAATTTAATGTGGACAAATGCAAAATGTTGCAAATTGGGAAGAATAACCTGAATCACAGTTACTGGATGCTAGGGTCCAGCTTGGAGGTTAGTGCCCAAGAAAAGGATCTGGGTATCATTGTAGACAATACGATGAAACATGGTGGCCAAAACAGCAAACAGGATGCTGGGAATTATTATAAAAGGGATGATTAACAAGACTAAGAATGTCATAATGTCCCTGTATCGCTCCATGGTGCGACTTCATTTGGAGTACTGCGTTCAGTTCTGGTCTCCTTATCTCTAGAAAGATATAGTGGTGCCAGAAAAGGTTCAAAGAAGAGCGACCAAGATGGTAAAGGGGATGGAACTCATCTTGTATGAGGAAAGACTAAAATGGTTAGGGCTCTTCAGCTTGGAAAAGAGACGGCTGAGGGAGAGATATGATTGAAGTCTACAAAATCCTGAGTGGAGTAGAATGGGTACAAGTGGATCAATTTTTCGCTCCATCAAAAATTACAAAGACTAGGGGACACTCGAAGTTATAGGGAACCAATATAAAAGATTGAACAATGGGGTGACACGAGATTTATGTAAGATAATTCTTGCAATGGTATTTTATAGTAATTGAATTCTTCCCAAATAATTTTTAGCAAGACTTTGTAAAGACAATTATAATAGCCAATTTTGGAAAAAAAAAAAATCAAATCATGGGCAACTTTCTGTAGGTCATCCAGAGAGAGATGCAATTAAATTTGTTTTAACCTGTTGTATCTTGTTTATTTCTTTTATACTTCAATAAACAGATTGAATTAAAAAAAGCAGTTTACTGAAAACCAGAGGAACTTAGGTACTCATATTCAAAGCATATAGACTTATAAAGTTACACAGTAACATGTATAACTTGCAAATATATGTGCTTTGAAAATGACCTTCTAAATGTTTTGTTTAAAAATCCAAGTTAACTTGGAGTCAATCTATACTCATAAGCTGCTTACTACTGTTTGGAGTTGAATTGATTTACCATCTAATATAGGATCAAACTTGGGGAGTTGATATTTTACTTACCCAGAGCATCATGGTTTTGTCAATTCAATCTGAACAAATGTGAACTCATCCAATTTGAATTTCTTGTAAAACAGTAACTCATGGTCATAAAGGTCCTGAATTGTTGTAAATAATGGAAAAAAATCATCAGCATATATAAAATAAGAGAGACCTAAAGATTTAAATTCAGAGCCTAGAGAGCTAAAGAAAACATTGAACAGGGTGAGGGATAATGATGAGCCCTGAGGGATACCAGCATGGAAACCATGAAGAAGAACATTGCCCATTCCTTATCATAATTGTTTGACCATTTTAGTTCTTCCTTCTCTGTCCCTGGGAAGGATCTCATTAAAAAAATAAAGCTGAGCGGTGCTTGTGGGGATGTATGGCTGTGGGTGAATGACAGACTGAGTATGCGTTGCATAATACAGTGGTGCCTCACACAACGAACTTAATCCGTTCCAGGAGCAAGTTTGTTATGTGAAACGTTCGTTGTGTGAAACGCGTTTTCCCATAACAATACATGTTAAAAAAAATAATTCGTTCTGTAGCATAAAATATGCTAAGATGACATAAAAAAAGATAAATTTTTGGTTATTATTTTTATTTAGATACATCTAAAAACATAATTGTTTTTTAAAACAACACACATTTTTTAAATTTAAAGACAGACTAAGTAGAGTCTAATTTTACAGTGAGAGGGCAGAGTCTCAGCGGCAAAAACTGGGACTTAACTGTTCATTTTTTTTTTTTCTACCGTGTTTCCCCGATGATAAGGCAGGGCCATCAAATAAGACAGCCCCCCCTTTTTAGAAAAAAATGTAAAATAAGGCACCCCCCCGCAAATAAGCCACCCACCGATACCTGCGCTTACCCGAATCGGGTGGTACGGTGGGTGACTCCGTGTGGTCCCTGGCACCCCCGACACGATCGGGGCAAGAGGGAGCTCAAGCCCTCTTGCCCCCCCGACTCCCCGACACGATCGGGGCAAGAGGGAGCTCAAGCCCTCTTGCCCCCCCCGACTCCCCGACACGATCGGGGCAAGAGGGAGCTCAAGCCCTCTTGCCCCCCCCGACTCCCCGACACGATCGGGGCAAGAGGGAGCTCAAGCCCTCTTGCCCCCCCGACTCCCCGACACGATCGGGGCAAAAGGGAGCTCAAGCCCTCTTGCCCCCCCGACTCCCCGACACGATCGGGGCAAAAGGGAGCCCAAGCCCTCTTGCCCCGCCGATTCCCCAACTCCCCGACAATATCGGGCCAGGAGGGAGCCCAAGTCCTCCTGGCCACGGCGACCCCCTAACCCCACCCTGCACTACATTACGGGCAGGAGGGATCCCAGGCCCTCCTGCCCTCGACGCAAACCCCCCCTCCCCCCAACGACCGCCCCCCCCCAAGAACCTCCGACCGCCCCCCCAGCCGACCCGCGACCCCCCTGGCCGACCCCCACGACACCCCCAACCCCCTTCCCCGTACCTTTCTGTAGTTGGCCGGACAGACGGGAGCCAAACCCGCCTGTCCGGCAGGCAGCCATCGACGGAATGAGGCCGGATTGGCCCATCCGTCCCAAAGCTCTGCCTACTGGTGGGGCCTAAGGTGCCTGGGCCAATCAGAATAGGCCCGGGAGCCTTAGGTCCCTCCTGGGGGCAGGGCCTGAGGCACATGGTCGGGTTGGGCCCATGTGCCTCAGGCCCCGCCCCCAGGAGGGACCTAAGGCTCCCGGGCCTATTCTGATTGGCCCAGGCGCCTTAGGCCCCACCAGTAGGCGGAGCTTTGGGACGGATGGGCCAATCCGGCCTCATTCCGTCGTTGGCTGCCTGCCGGACAGGCGGGTTTGGCTCCCGTCTGTCCGGCCAACTACAGAAAGGTACGGGGAAGGGGGTTGGGGGTGTCGTGGGGGTCGGCCAGGGGGGTCGCGGGTCGGCTGGGGGGGCGGTCGGAGGTTCTTGGGGGGGGGGCGGTCGTTGGGGGGAGGGGGGGTTTGCGTCGAGGGCAGGAGGGCCTGGGATCCCTCCTGCCCGTAATGTAGTGCAGGGTGGGGTTAGGGGGTCGCCGTGGCCAGGAGGACTTGGGCTCCCTCCTGGCCCGATATTGTGTGGGGAGTTGGGGAATCGGCGGGGCAAGAGGGCTTGGGCTCCTTTTTGCCCCGATCGTGTCGGGGAGTCGGGGGGGCAAGAGGGAACCAGGCGGAGAGAGGGCAGTTAAGCGCAGTGCCTGCGCGGAAGGATGCAGCTCGGGCGACTTCGTTGTGTGAAACGAAGTTCGTTGTACGGATCAAGACATAAAGTTCGTTGTGCGCAGCGTTCGCTGTGCGAGGCGTCCGTTATGCGAGGCACCACTGTACTCTGTTTAATTTCTTGGCTGGCAGTTTTCTGTTTATTTCATTACCTTTGTGGTTAAATAACCTTTCATGGGTGCGACTAATGTTTTCTTGTTATTGTTCATATAAGTGTACAGGAAGAATTTCATTGTTATGTATTGTAACCTGCCGTAAAACACAAATTTAAAAACTGTAAAACAAATTTTATTTTTTTTAAAGGTATGCTTAGCATTACTACTGAGCCATCAGACCACATGCCTTAATAATATAAATTTAAAAGATTTGAGTTTGAAAACATTGTCTCCTTTTCTTCTAGTAATCATAATATTCAATGTCTTATTTTCATTTAATTCTTAGAATATCCCACGAGTGGCAGCCATGTCAGTGGAATGTGTCAGTTCATTTGCGGTGGACTACTGGTTACAGACACACTTATTTCAGGCTGGAATTTTGTGGTATTTACTTTGCTACCCTTTTAATTATGATTTCACATTAGAAGAAAGTGGTATTCAGAAGAGTGAAGAGACCAATCAGCAGGTAAGCCGTTTATACTTTTGTGCATCTGTTTAATTGATGAAATATATGCACTTTGGCCCTGATTCAATAAAGGGTCCCTAAAGGGCGCCTAACACTGAGGGGGACTTAGGCATCAAAACTAAGTGGTTAATGAGCCATTAAAGGGTCTTAATGAGCGATGACACATGGATGTCCAAAGGATGTGAACGTCACTTTGTAGGCACCTCCAAAATTTCATGGATGCCTATTAGGAAAACTCACGCCTAACGGAATAGGCTTGGGCGAGGCTTCAATATGGGCGTTCTTCAATTCATTTGTATAACACTGAGAAACCTAGGGCATCCATCTCATGCCTACATTGTAGGCGAATGAAAACCAGGCCTACTTTTCAGCACAGTTTGGGCTTCAGATAGACCTGAGCTCTGTGGATGAAACTAAGACACAGTTTGGACAGACTTAATGCAATCTGCTAAATAGCTCTCTGGGTTTTTATTTTTTCTTTAAGTTCAAAATATATTTAATAAGGCACAAGAGACCACATGAAATATGTAGATTGCAGACATAACTTCATTTGCAAAAGCTTAAAAACAGAAAAAAACAGCTACAGACCTTAGCATGGCTTCTACTTAATTGCAAATGGAGGTGTGCAGCTGCACAATGCTGACCTCATTGTGAGATCATCAAGGTGTACCTGCAAGGTAGAATGCCACAATTAAAATATGTGCTGGGATTTGAACCTATGACCTCTGGAAGTTCCACTAATATCTTTCTTCCTCCCATCTGATATGATAGCTTAGGGATCTGCTAAGCTATGATCTTCTCAGGTATTTTCACCTTCACATGGCTAGGATCACTAAGCTCTCATGGTTGGGAACCCCCATGACTGAAAGGAAGCAGCTGTGGCTCACTGGGTAAAAGCTCTGTGCTCATCTTCTAGAGGTCATGGGTTCAAATCCCAGCACATATTTTAATTGTGGCATTCTACCTTGTAGGGGCACCTTGATGATCTCACAATGAGGTCAGCATTGTGCAGCTGCACATCTCCACTTGCAGTGAAGTAGAAGCTATGAATCTATTATAGTGCCAATAATCAGGGAATCCTTATTATTGGACTCTGTGAGAAACTGTTTCCTTATCTCAGAACACAGCCTATCTTAATAATTTTTTAAATCTTTTTTCCTCAATGATCTGGTGAGTCACAGTTGACATCTCCTTGATATGAAAAATAATTAGTCTGTAGCTTGGTTTGCAAGTATTACATGTATTTAGTAGTAACAAGCAGAAGTGTTCTGATGATCCTACTGTATAGGAATGATGTGAAAGAGAGCTGGAACTCACTGGGAAGATAGCATATGGCCAAGAATTCAGAACTGGAAAGTGCTATGGTTCAGAACACTGGTTCTCAAACGTGGTGTCTTAGATTTTTTTTAATTTATTTAATGGTGTAGCAGTGCCCAGGGAAAGCTGACAAAGTAAAGAACTGACTCATGAGGCAAACAGATCAAATCATGGCCAGAATCAAAGATTCTACTATATCTTGTATTACAAAAGAACTTGAAAATTATTTTTTATTACGGGATATTATACTGTGTTCCATACTTTTGTGTATCTTTCTCCATTAAAAGAATTTGAGCAGCTTTAATTCTTAGCATGTAACTTTTTAAAGCACATACATTCCAAACTTTAAAGTTTTTACAGTTCATGTGCTAATGATGATCCATATTTGAGTTGGGCAGCTTGATTCTTGAATAGCAGCACATATTTATATTATAGGTATTGGTTTATTTTGCACAAATTTACTTTTCATAGTCATGTAGTTTATAGTACTGGGAAATCCAAACTGATGATGATCTGTTTTTTTTTCTTCACTGAAATAGAATAGCGTGCTAGGTATATTGAATATGTAATATAAAATGTAGGTCATAGTTTGTGCTTTTTTGTTTGTATGATCAGGAAGTGGCCAATAGTCTCGCTAAGCTGAGCCTTCTTGCTCTGAGTCGGCTTGGAGGATATCTATTGGAAGAGCAAGCTACTCCTGAAAACCCAGCAATAAGAAAAAGTTTGGCCTGCATGCTGACACCGTATGTGTCCAGAAAGCTTTCAGTGTCTAGTCCTGCTGAGGTAAAACATTGTGTGCAGTTTTAAATCAGGGTGGATAAAAATCACGATTCTCTAAACAAAAAGTCAAAATATTGAATTTTTTATTTAAATTGGATTTAAAAAAATAAAATGCTATTTTGAGGAAAAATATTTCTAAAGATAGTTTTCTATTTAAGATACATTATAGTCCAATAGTTATTCATTATGAAATAAGGATTTGTTTTTAATTATGTAGCTTGAGGTTGTATATTCATGAAATGTTTAATTTTTTTGGTAAATGAATTCCATTAATCCATTCATAATGTCATGGACAATTATTTTGGGCTCCTTTTACGAAGGTGCCCTAGTGTTTTTAATGCACGCACACGATTAGCACATGCTATCCGAAAAACTGCTGCCTGCTTAAAAGGAGGTGGTAGCAGCTAGCGCGCGTGGCATTTTAACATGCGCTAAAACTGCTAACGCACCTTTGTAAAAGGAGCCCTTTATCTAGAAGATATCACAGATGCTTGGTTTTACATTTCTTAAAACTGTGAATTTGTTTCTGCAGAGATAATATGCTTCCTCACAGCAAAAATGTTATAAAATGTAGAGTTGAGAAAAACACATTATCCCAGGACAAGCAGGCAGCATATTCTTGACTGATGGGTGACGGCACCGACGGAGCCCCGGTACGGACAATTTTAGAGTGATTGCACTCTAAGAACTTTTTAGAAAGTTCTAGCTCGGCCGCACCGCGCACGCGCGAGTGCCTTCCCGCCCGACAGAGGCGCGCGGTCCCTCAGTTTCTTAGTTTCCGCGGAGCTAAGAAGACGCGTTTTCAACGGCTGTTGAAATTTTTTCCTAACTTGCCTTCCCGCTCGCGTAAACGTTTGGCTTAATTTGCCTTTTTTCTTTCTTTTATTTTGTTAAAAAAAAAAAAAAAAAAAAACTTTCTTTTTTTCTTCAATTTTCGGTTTTCCCCGGCGGGGCCTTCTGCCACCATCGAAGCCTCGGCCTTCGATTTGGCGGAAGCCGTTTTTCCTTTCATGCCCCCTCAACCGGGTTTTAAAAAGTGCCAGCGGTGTGCTAGGCCTATATCTCTCACGGACCCACACAACTGGTGTTTACAGTGTTTGGGTCCTGAGCATCAGGCCTCTTCTTGCACCCGCTGTGCTACTTTGAAAAAACGAACATTAAAAAATCGCTTAATTCAACAGCGATTGTTGTTCGGTGCCGAGATGTCCGACCCCGTTCCTTCGACTCCGGCTTCGGCACCGATTCAGTCGGCACCCTCGTCTTCGACGCCGCGTGATTCCACACCGGCATCCCAACAGTCAGGTAAGCCGGCTAAGAAGCCTTCCCCGCTGGAACGTCTTCCGGCCTCGAGTGCAGTGAGCCCAATCCTGCCGCCGGTTCGACGCCAGCGGAAGCGCTCCGCCCCTATAGAGGTGAGTCCCTCGACATCGGGCTCCTCATCTCCGGGGCATCGAGCGGCACCGCAGGTACCGCAGAAGAAAAAAGCGGTACCGGTGCCATCCCTCGATGACTGCATTACGGCCATCCTTCAGGTGCAGCTTAAGGAGCAATTAGAACGACTCCTTCCTGCTATCATAACACCGAACCTTCCGGTGCCAGTTCGCACCGAGCCATCGGTACCGGTTGTTGAACAACCTGTATCGGTACCGATTGTGGAACCCGTATTAACCGCTTCCACTGTTTCGGTACCGCTTCACCTAACCTCATCGGTATCGATGCCAGTCCTTGCACCGGAGCCGAGAGCTCACCATCAATCGGTGCAGACTTCGGCACCGGTGCGTCCGATAACTTCTCCGGACACGGTATCGATGAGGTCGGGTAAGTCGATGCGCAAAACCCGACACATGCAAACGTCGACACCTGAGTCTCGTGACCATTCTTCCCATGTAAGGGACCCTGATCTGTGGGGAGACTCAGAGGAACCCTTTCTTTCTGAAGGAGAATGTTCCTCAGAGGAGGAGGATTCGGCTGTCCCTGACCCATCCTCCAAACAGGCCACTTCCTCTTTCTCTAGTTTTTTGAAAGAGATGTGTGAGTCCTTGTCCATTCCTTTGGAGGCTGAATCCAAAAAGTCTAAAGCTTTTTTGGATGCCCTTGATTTTGATCAGCCTCCAAAGGAATTTTTGAAACTTCCCCTTCATGACATCCTGAGGGAAACTTTCTATAAGAATTTAGAGACTCCTTTAACTGTCCCAGGGGCCCCACGTAAACTGGATTCTCTATATAAGGTAATTCCCATTCCTGGGTTCGACAAACCTCAACTACCACATGAATCCTTATTTGTCGAATCCACCCTTAAAAAGACTTCAGGAGCCAGTGTATATGCATCTGTCCCTCCTGGCAGAGAAGGAAGGGCCATGGATAAATTTGGTAAGAGGCTCTACCAAAATGCTATGTTAGCTAATAGGGCTAGTAATTATGCTTTTCATTTTTCTTTTTATTTAAAGCATCTCCTTACCACCATGGCTTCTTTCGAGAAATATCTTCCTTCACGAAAGCATTCCGCTTTTCACACATGCTTGTCGTCTCTTCTCCAATTGCGTAAGTTTATGGTGAGATCCATATATGACACTTTTGAACTTACATCCAGAGCGACAGCAATGTCAGTAGCTATGCGTCGTTTGGCCTGGCTTCGGGTATCCGAGCTTGATGTTAACCATCAAGATCGGTTAGCCAATGCCCCATGTCTAGGGGATGAGCTCTTTGGGGATTCCATGGACTCAACCACACAAAAGCTCTCTGCTCATGAGACGCGCTGGGATACCCTGCTCAAGAATAAAAAGAAGCCTCCTCCGCCAAGACCATACAGGCAGCAATCGGCCTATCAACGCCGTTTCACAGCCCGTCCATTGCCTACCACTGCTCAACAACCTAGGCGTCAGAGGCAACAGCAACGTCAGCCTCCCAGACAACAGCAACAGCAACAAGCTGTAAAACAACCTCCTCAGCAAAAGTCACAGCCCTTTTGACTTCATTCTCCGCAGTATAGCCAGTATCCCTATTCCTGCTCTCCTGCCTCAACCAATAGGAGGTCGACTTTCTCTGTTCCTCAGCCGGTGGGAAGTAATCACTTCGGACCAATGGGTCCTCAACATCATCCGCCACGGCTACTCTCTCAACTTTCAGACTCTCCCACCTCAAAGCCTGCCAAAAGAGTCTGCTTTGAACAGTCCTCAATCAGCCCTCCTTATTCAGGAGGTCCAATCCCTCCTCCTTCTGAACGCTATAGAGGAAGTTCCTCTAGATCAAAAGGGGCAGGGATTCTACTCCCGTTACTTTCTAGTTCCCAAAAAGACAGGAGATCTCAGACCCATCCTGGATCTTCGCGATCTCAACATTCATCTAGTAAAAGAAAAATTCAAGATGCTTTCTTTAGCCATCCTTTATCCCCTTCTAAATCAAAACGACTGGCTATGCTCCCTCGATCTCAAAGAGGCTTACACTCACATACCGATCAATGTAACCTCAAGACCATATCTCCGATTCATGATCAATCATTGTCATTACCAGTACAAGGTGCTGCCCTTCGGTCTTGCCTCATCTCCAAGGGTATTCACCAAATGTCTCATTGTGGTGGCGGCTTTTCTACGCTCTCACCACCTGCAGGTATTTCCTTACCTGGACGATTGGTTGATCAAAGACACTTCTGCCCAAGCGGTCCTTCTGGCCACCAACCAAACCATCCAGTTTCTACAACTTCTGGGATTCGAGATCAATCTACCCAAATCCCATATCATTCCCACTCAGAGACTTCAATTCATTGGAGCGATCCTAGATACACTCCTCATGAGAGCTTTCCTGCCATCCAATCGTCTTCAGACCCTTCAGTCTCTATGTCACCAGGTACTTCCTCTGCCGTCCATCTCAGCAAGGCAAATGATGGTGCTCTTGGGACACATGGCATCCACAGTTCATGTCACACCTCATGCCCGTCTTCACCTGCGCACTCCTCAATGGACCCTTGCGACCCAGTGGTCCCAAGCGTCGGACCCTTGCTCACGACACATATCTGTGACATCATCTCTTCGTCAGTCTCTGCAATGGTGGTTGGTATCCTCAAATCTATCCAGAGGTCTTCTGTTCCATCAGCCTCCTCATCAACTAGTCATCACCACCGACGCCTCTCTGTATGCATGGGGAGCTCACTTGAACGAGTTCCAGACTCAAGGTCTTTGGTCAGCCCAGGAGAGGAAACATCAAATCAATTTCCTGGAACTCAGAGCGATGTTTTACGCCCTCAAGGCCTTCCAACACCTTCTCTTTCCTCAGGTCCTTCTGTTGTGCACAGACAATCAGGTTGCGATGTACTACATCAACAAACAGGGTGGGACAGGCTCTCGCCTTTTATGCCAGGAAGCTCAGAAGATCTGGACTTGGGCCATAGATCATCATCTCTTCCTGAAAGCTATATACATTCAAGGGAAACAGAATTCCTTAGCGGACAAACTCAGCAGAATTCTCCAACCTCACGAGTGGACACTCGATCCCGTAACTCTGCACTCTATCTTCAATCAATGGGGCACTCCTCAGATAGACCTCTTTGCAGCTCCTCACAATCATCAGCTGCCCCTATTCTGCTCCAGACTTTACTCTCCACACCGTCTAACAGCAGATGCTTTTCTCCTCGACTGGTCGAATCTGTTCCTGTACGCCTTCCCTCCTCTGCCTCTCATGTTGAGAACCTTGTTCAAGCTCAAGAGGGAACGAGCCACCATGATTCTGATTGCTCCGAGGTGGCCCAGGCAACATTGGTTCTCCCTTCTACTTCAACTCAGTTCCAGGGAACCTTTTCTTCTTCCTCTGTTTCCTTCTCTGCTTACGCAACAGCAGGGAACCCTTCTGCATCCCAACCTCCAGTCTCTACACCTGATGGCTTGGTATCTCTCGGGCTGAACTCGACTGATACTCTTTTGTCTCAGCCCGTTCGTTCCATTCTGGATGCCTCCAGGAAACCAGCCACTCTACAATGTTACCATCAAAAGTGGACGAGGTTTTCTTCCTGGTGTCTTCTTCATCATCTTGATCCCACTTCCCTAGCGGTGGAGACGTTGTTGGATTATCTTCTTTCTTTGTCTGATTCTGGCCTGAAGTCCTCTTCCATCAGGGTCCACCTCAGTGCCATTGCAGCTTTTCATGAGCCAGTCCATGGAAAACTCCTTTCAGCTCATCCCCTGGTGTCCAGGTTCATGCGTGGGCTTTTCAATGTGAAACCACCTCTTAAAGCCCCTCCGGTTATCTGGGATCTCAATGTGGTTCTTTCAGCTTTAATGAAGCCTCCATTTGAACCTTTAGCTACTTCTCCTTTCAAATTTCTCACTTGGAAGGTACTTTTCCTTATTGCTCTTACCTCTGCCAGGAGAGTCAGTGAGCTTCATGCACTGGTTGCAGATCCACCTTTTACGGTCTTTCATCATGACAAGGTGGTTCTGCGTACACATCCAAAGTTTCTCCCCAAGGTTGTTTCTGAATTTCATCTCAACCAATCCATTGTTCTACCGGTTTTCTTTCCAAAACCTCATTCTCATTCTGGGGAACAAGCTCTGCATACTTTGGATTGTAAAAGGGCTCTTGCTTACTATCTGGAGCGTACGAAACCCCACAGATCAGTTCCCCAACTCTTTCTATCCTTTGATCTGAATAAATTGGGACGTCCTGTTTCTAAACGTACGTTGTCTAATTGGCTAGCAGCGTGCATTTCATTCTGTTATGCTCAGACCGGACTGCCACTGGAAGGTTCTGTCACGGCCCATAGAGTCAGAGCAATGGCAGCATCTGTAGCTTTCCTCCGTTCCACTCCTATTGAGGAAATCTGCAAAGCTGCTACTTGGTCCTCAGTTCACACTTTTACATCTCATTATTGTCTGGATGCATTCTCCAGAAGGGATGGTCACTTCGGCCAATCTGTTTTACAAAATTTGTTTTCTTAATGGCCAACCTTCCCTCCATCCCTCTTTTTGTTAGCTTAGAGGTCACCCATCAGTCAAGAATATGCTGCCTGCTTGTCCTGGGATAAAGCACAGTTACTTACCGTAACAGGTGTTATCCAGGGACAGCAGGCAGATATTCTTGCGTCCCACCCACCTCCCCGGGTTGGCTTCTTAGCTGGCTTATACTAACTGAGGGACCGCGCGCCTCTGTCGGGCGGGAAGGCACTCGCGCGTGCGCGGTGCGGCCGAGCTAGAACTTTCTAAAAAGTTCTTAGAGTGCAATCACTCTAAAATTGTCCGTACCGGGGCTCCGTCGGTGCCGTCACCCATCAGTCAAGAATATCTGCCTGCTGTCCCTGGATAACACCTGTTACGGTAAGTAACTGTGCTTTAGCAGCCCTTTTGCAAATCAATGTACCCCTTACCTCTTAAGTACTACTTTTATACAGTTTATCTGCACAAGGAGCTAAGTGTGAGGAGGGAGGGGCAAGCAGTAAAAATGAAAGTGAAACATTTTTAAGCATAATACTCCTCAAGTCTTGGATCTCTGTTTTTATAGCCTGAGGATTATCATATTATTCTCTCCTTGGAGATTAAAAAAAAAAACCCTATATTGCAAGCATGCCATAAAAGATCCAATTTGGGAATATTTTAATGAAGTTCCTTTACCTATGGGTAAAGCATGCATGCATGCAAATTGCAAACATTGCAACAAAGAAATGCAAGGCCTGGTGGGTCAAATGAAACAATACCACGAGAAGTGCTTTGATGAAGATGACAAAAGGAACATGTTTAAACAGGCAGGATCTTCACGTTGGTAAATGTTTTGATTTCATTATATTTCCTAAAGATTACCTTGAGGAACTGTCATATTTGAGCAAAAATATATTTGGAATTATTACTGCATATATTTGCATTTTGATATAGTTATGAAGAAATAAGGAGTTGAAACAAATATTTTTTGAGAGGGGCAATACTGAGTGGCAGTGAATACAATTAGAAATACTAAATAATATGTCTAGTAGCACTATAAAAATGATTAATAATAGTAGTATATAAGCAGAAATGGTATCAATAATAAAATAACAGCATTGACATTTTTGTTTAGGGAAGTTTGGGAGAATGGCTCCATCAGAGCCAGATTAAAGGATAGGGCACAAAAATGGTCAGGGAGGCCCGCCGGTGTGGTGCTTTAGGGCTGTTTGGGGATCTCCCTCATCCTCACTGGATTTGCAGCAGAGTCATTGCCTGCCCCCTCCCCCCCTCTCCCACAGTGTCATCGTCCCGGACCCACCCTGTCGACCCTCCCATCGCAAGACGACCAACAAACCTCCCTCCAGCACTAGTCGACAGCCTCAGCACTCTAAGCAGGCTGCTTTGCAGTTCGCAGCCTTCTGTTGGTGATTCCCTCTGCAGCATTACTGATGACATCATCAGTGACGCGGCAGAGGGAATCACTCACAGAAGGCCACGAACTGCAAAGCAGCCTGTTTAGAGTGCTGTGGCTGCCAACGAGTGCTGAAGTGAAGTTTGTCGGTCGTCTCGCGGTGGGTCGGCGGGGTTCGCATGGGAGGGAGAGCTAAATGTTCCTTTTCAGAGGGGCCCTGGCTACAGGGAGAGAAGCGGTCTGCCCTGGGTGCTCCAAGGCCCGGCATCTTTAACTTCTTCAGGTAGCAACACCGTTTACAATTAGCTGCTGTTGCTGGCTTTGGGTCTTCCTCTCTGATACCATTTCTGCTTATATACTACTGCCTACTTCCTGTTTCCATGAAGGCAGGACCTAACAGAGAAGAAGGCCCGAAGCCAGCAACAGCAGCAAATTGTGAATGCTGCTGCTGCTGCCTGAAGTTCATGACGCCAGGGCTTGGAGCACCCGCTTAGGGGGCTGCACTGCCGACCGGGGATGGGGTGATAGAAGGAGGAAAGGGAGCAGAGGGGGAGAGAATTGCACCAAACTGAAGGGAAAGGAATGAATGAAAGGAGATGCCAGGGCTGGGAGGGAGGAATAGATGCCAGGGCATGGAGGGAAGAGATGCCAGGGCATGGAGGGAAGGGAGGGAGGGAAGGGAGGGAGGGAGGAAGAGATGCCAGGTCATGGAGGGAAGAGAGGGAGAGAGGAAGAGATGCCAGGTCATGAAGGAAAGAGAGGGAGGAAGAGATGCCAGGTCAAGAAGGGAAGAGAGGGAGGAAGAGATGCCAGGGCGTGGAGGGAAGAGAGGAAGAGATGGCAGGGCATGGAGGAAAGAAAGGGAGGGAGGAAGAGATGCCAGGGCATGGGGGAAGGAGGGAAGGTATGCCAGACTAAGGGAAAAGAAAGGAGGAGATTGTCAGAGCATGGATGGATAGGGAGAGATGAAAGGAAAGGAGAGAAATGCCAGGGAAGGAAAGGAGACATATGCCAGACCATGGGATGGGAAGGAAAGGCGAAGAGAGAGATGCCAGAGCTTAGGGGAGGGGGTGGTGACAGAAAAATGGAGAGGTGACAGAGCTGAAATGAATCATGTACAAAGGAGAGAAGGGGCACAAGATAGAAAGTTTATGGAAGGAGCATAGAAAGAAGGAAGATGCCATATAGAACGGGGAGAGGGCGGACAGTGGATGGCAGGGGCAGAGAGAGAGGACGCACATGGAAGGGGCTGATGCTGCATGGAAGACACAGAGAGGACAGATGCTGGCTAGAAAGAAATGAGTGAAGGCAAGATGATTAAAGCAGAAACAACAAAAGGTAGAAAAAGAGTTTTTTATCAATAAATAAAATTATTATTATGATATCTGGTTTGATTTAATGTTAGTAGCTAGTTTAAACCGATTCCTAAAATCATGGTTCTTGAAAAGAAATTTGGCTCTCAAAAGAAATCTTAATTGTTGTACTGCTGATCTTTGGCTCTTTTGACTAATGAATTTGCCTACACTGGTATAACTAAATCAGTAATTTTGATATAATTGTAAAACTAATCTAAAAATTTATTTTTCAAGAAAATGAAGCCTTTGTCAGGTTGTAAATATTAAGATTATACCAGCAAGAATGATTTTTTTCGGTAGAAATCATGATTTAAATTGATTTTAGGTAGATTACAATAATCTAAAACAAAACCATGTAAAAACAAAATGTAAAAAAAAAAAGTAGCAAATTCAACCCCCTCCCCCTAACAAAATAAAATAATCAACAAGTAAGAAATCTATTAAAATACTTGTTGGAAAAATACTTATTTTTAACACTATGAAATTTCTACGCTAATTTTGAGGGAATTCTATCCCACAAAGCTAAGGCATAACACTGAAATGCATGACTATTTGCCACTGACAATATTATGGTAGGATGGTGAAACTTTTGGTGATGATCTTCACACCCATCTTAGGGCCTCTTTTACAAAGCCGTGCGTCAACAGCCTTGAAGCCCTTTAAATCTCTATGGGCTTAGGGGCCATTACCGCAGCGGCCTGTGCTAAACGGCTTCGTAAAAAAGGCCCTTAGTATATAGGACTTTATTAAAACTTAATTATTCAAGTGCAGCTACATGAAGACACTTAAAATCAAAAAACATTATTTTAAATTGTGTCCTTGGATATACCTGCAGCCAGTACATATGTTTCAATAATGGGGTAGCATGATCTTTTTTTTAATTTCTCTCTCCCCCTGGCTCCCCTCTTTATTTCTGCCTTTCTTTCTCTCTCCCCCTGGCCCCCTCTTTATTTCTGCCTTTCTTTCTCTCTCCTCCTGGCCTCCCTCTTTATTTCTCTCTCCCCCTGGCCCTCCTCTTTCTTTCTGCCTTTCTTTCTCTCCCTCTTGACCCCCTCTTTATTTCTGCCTTTCTTTCTCTCTCCCCTTGATCCCCCTCTTTCTTTCTGCCTTTCTTTCTCTCTCCCCCTGACCCCTCTTTATTTCTGCCTTTCTTTCCCTCTCTCCCTGGGCCCCCCTCTTTATTTTTTCCTTTCTTTCTCTCTCCCCCTAGCCCCCACAAAGCCATCGTGCCAATTTCTCCACTTCCACGATTCTTTCCCTACCCTCACCCCCAAGCCAGCAGCCGATTTCTCCCTGCTCCTTCCCCGATGTCCTGATGTCCTGAACTTCATCGGGCAGCAGCAGCATTCACAATTCACTGCTGTTGCCCGCTTCAGGCCTTCCTCTCTGTCGGGTCCTGTCTTCATGAAAACAGGAAGTAGGCAGGATCCGGCAGAGAACAAGGCCTGAGGCCGGCAACAGCAGCGAATTGTAAACGCTGCTGCTGCCCGAAGAAGGTAATGGAGCACCGAGGCAGACCGCTTCTCCCCCCTCCCAGCCGAACCCCCACTGACCCTCCTATCTCTCCCCCCAAGTGAACCTTTCCGACCCTCCCAGCTAGAGCAGCAAACCTCCTTCGCGGCTTTCTCCTCCCTCTGCCGCGTCACTGATGACGTCATCAGTGATGCGGCAGAGGGAGGAGAAAGCCGACGCTACTGGAGGGAGGTTTGCTGCTTTCGCTGGGAGGGTCGGAAAGGTTCACTTGGGGGGGGGAGAGATAGGAGGGTCAGCGGGGGTTCGGCTGGGAGGGGGGAGAAGCGGTCTGCCTCGGTGCTCCAAGGCCTGGCATCATTACCTTTTTCGCCCCTCCCGCCCCCCCCCCCCCCCCCCCCTTGGTACGCTACTGCTGTCCAGCTCTCCTTAGTTTGCCGGTTTTCTTTTTCGGCGACCGGCACGCTTTCAAAGAGCCGCGCATGCGCGGCTGCTCAAAGTTCAATCTTCTGCTCTGCTGCAACTTCCTGTTTCCGGTTGGGTCAGAGCAGAAGATTGAATACTGAGCAGCCGCGCATGTACGGCTCTTTTGAAAGCGTTCCGGTCGCCGAAAAAGAAAGACGGCAAACTAAGGTGAGGTGGAGAGAGGAAGCTGGTTAAACGATCGAGCCGGCGTGCGGGTGGGTGGGTGGGGGCTGTGGTGACCGCACGATCCTTTATGCCTCACTGTGGTGACAAGACCATTCACCGCTCCATGGGGCGGTGATGGCCTTGTCCCCGTCCCCGCAGAGGCTGCTAATTTTCATTCCCCGTTTTTGGCGGGTTACCCGCGGCTAAACACAGTAGCCGCGGGTAAACTGCCACCATGTCATTCTCTAATACTAACTTCCATGTTTTGAATTAAGGAGTGGCCTAGTGGTTAGAGCAGCTGTCTCAGCACCCTGAGGTTGTGAGTTCAATTCCCTCTACAGCTCCTTAACATTGCATTGCCACACAATGTCGTGCATGCTTGTATGTGGCGCGTGCATTCTCGGGGCGGCAGCCGGCTTGGTTTGGGAGCTGAGAAGTCCTGTGCATGCTTCTATAGGATGGTGGCCGGCTTGAATTGGGAGTCGGGAGGCGCTGGCAGATGGCAGAGGTATCGGCCAAAGCGGGAGGGCAGCCGCATGGGAATCCCGAGGGAAAGAAGCCACTCTGCTGAAGTGGCTGCAGCACCCACTGGCAGGTACCCACCCATGGGCCACCATAGCAAACTTTGGTTATGGAACGAATCTTCTGAGTTTGCATTATGGCCTATGGGGAACTTTGCTTTGATATACAAATGCTTTGGCTTACGAGCATGCTTCTGGAACAAATTATGCTCATAAACCAAGGTACCACTATATCTTTATAACACAATCCCTGTTTGAATGCTGAACATAGCATTTCCAAGCCCACACACAAGCACTCAATCTAGGGCCCCATGCATACACAATACAATCCTATATAATTGATATAAGAAGGAAATATCAGATAAGCAAGGCTTTTAACTCTAAAATCTAACTAATTATATTATTATAAAAATAAAACATGAGAGCAAAAGAGGAGGTCACAGAGAACAAAGACAGGAAACCTAGGCTCAGCTAATGTTCTCTGAGCTAAGATAAGAATAGGAAATAAAGGTGGGACAAGAAGTCTTTTTGTTGAGGGCAAAGTTTTATATTTCTGCCTCTGTAGATTTCAGTTATATTACAAGATCTTATGTTTAATTCAGCTTTTATTATCTGAGTTCCATTAATGGCCCAGCAAGGACTCGCATATTTTTCTTTTTCACCCTCATTGCTCATTCAGAGTTTCTTAGCCATCTGCTTGCTTCATACCTTTTTAAATATAAAAATGTCTATATTTTGTTTGTTTGCACATACCAATAAATTGCTTCCTACACAACCGTCAGGCTTAGAAAGGTATGCCATTCCCTGCTATTTGAGCCACAGTGCCACGTCTTCAGTACAAAATAAGTACCTGTCTAAAATATGTAAACTGCTTTGATTGTAGCCACACAGTGGTAAATCAAATCCCATCCCCTCCTATCATCTTTGCCTTTACAATTTACTGTAGATAAAACCTTATAACAAATACAGAAAACAATTTTTGTCTAAATAAGAGCATAAACTGCTGTTAAGTGTCAAGACCTCCTCTGGCTAGATCCTTAGATGGATCAGCTAGGCAGGGTACAGCCATGCAAACAATGAGCAGAAACAAGCATAAAGTATTAAAGTAGGAACTAGGCACTGAACAGGATCTGGATCTGCAGCAGAAACCATGTGTACAGCAGGGGTTAGGTTCAAAGTACAATGAAGAATAATTCTAAACTGTACTAGTAAAGAGGAACTGGGTTGAAGAAAGCGTAAGGGCAGGTCTATTGAGAACTGTTGTATCAGCAAGGGTGTATCTGCTTGGCTGTCCTCTATATATGATCACTGATTAGAAAAATCTTCAGCTCTTCTTGAATGACATGATCTTGGGTTTAAGCACACTAACTCTGTAGTGTGTCTGAGATTAACACATCCTGGTGATTGAAGGAACCTAGCCTGATCCCATCATGCTGCAGTACAAGTAATAGGGTCTAAACTTTACCATAGTATATATCATATGCTTAATGTTAATATAGCTAAACTGTGACCAATTCAGTGGAATTGTTTTTGTTGAACAATATTTTTATTTTGTTGGGGGGGGGGATCATAAGTACAAATTTGAGGAGATATAATTTTTAAACTTCTTTCATTCCTTTTCATTGTAGATTCTCAAGATGCTCAACAGCAACACAGAAAGCCCCTATTTGATTTGGAATAATGGAACCAGAGCTGAGTTGCTAGAATTCCTTGAATCTCAGCAAGAAAGTATGACCAGACGAGTAAGTCAATTCTGTTTGAACTATAAGCAGTTTGTGGAGGGATTTAAGCCAATGGTAGACTATAGCAGGGGCATAGGCAGCCCTCCAATTTTCAAGGGTTAAATATTCTTTGGAAAAGGGACTGGATGATCTTATGGTTGTCGTTGCAGATTTTTGCTCAAAGTCCTTTCCAGATAGCAGACCTTGGGCCCCTGGGGGGGGGGGTCAGGTCATAGTTCCTTTCAGTCTTCCCATTGATCCCGTTAGTCCTCATTGGGGTCCTCTGACCATAGATTGTTTCAGAGATCTCTGCAGAGGTTTGGAGTCTCCAGGAGAGCTCAGATCTCTATTGTGCGCCCCGCAACGGCCTCCAAGAAGTCCCAATGAGGCCAGGTTGGTAGCTGAACTTCCTCTGATTGGAGGAAGGTTGTCGACTTATTGGGAGGCTTGGGCGTGGATTTGCCTAGACTACTAGGTACTGGACATCATTTGAGAGGAATACAAGCTTGAATTTTTTCATCCTCTATTGGACTTATTTATGAGCTCTCCAGCCAGAGAAAGCAGTCAGAGTCCGAGCAACGGTGAAACAGCTTCTAGATGTACGGGTTGTAGAACCCATGCCAGCCAAAGAATTGGGCTTGTGCAGATACTCCATATATTTCATCAAATTCTGGAAAAACTCAGATGACTAGAGACCAATCTTGAATCTGAAGTTGGTCAATGCAGTGCTGAACATACCACGATTCCAAATAGAGACTGGCTGTTTGGTCATAGCTTCAGTGTCGCCTGGGGAATTTCTGGTCTCTCTAGATTTGAGAGAGGCTTACTGATTCCCATATTTCCAGCTCACAGGAGGTCCTGAGATCCCATGCACTGGAAAGACATTTCCAGTTCTCAGTGCTCCCCTTCAATCAGTCAATGGAGCTTCACACCTTTACCAAGGTAATGGTTGTTGTTGCAGCATACCTGTGCAAAGCAAAGATCCAGGTGCATCCATACTTGGACAGCTGGCTGATCAGAGCTCCATCCAAGCATGAAGAGAAACGTCAGTGGTGCAAATTGTCCAACTGCTGCAGGACCTAGGTTGGACCATCAGCTTCCGGAAGAGTCAGCTTGGAATCCACGCAGTCCCTAGAATATTTGGGAGTTTGCTTCAACACAATAAAAGTCCATGCTTTACTGACAGAGACACACACCATAGAAGCTTATCTATGTCCTCTCCAAGATGCACTTATGTTTCACTGATCTCCACACACAGATTATTTACAGAAACCACTGACCTGGACAGCGGAGGTGCGTCAAAGTTTGCTTCAGTGACTCCGGCCGGAGTCATAGAAACATGATGGCAGATAAAGGCCAAATGGCCCATCTAGTCTACCCATCCACAATAACCATTATCTCTTTCTCTCTCCTTGTGATAAAGGCTTGCTGCTCCACATATCCTCTTGGGTGATCCTGATGATAAATACCAGCTTTTATAGTTTGTGGGGGGGGAGGGGTGGATATTGCGAGGGTCACCCCGTTCAAGGCCAATAGTTACCCTCACAGAGGAAGTGGTCTATCAGCTGCTTGGCGTATTGTTCTATTTGTCTAGACCTACAGATTTTGGAGAACACCTTGGAAGGCAAAGTGGTCAAGGTTGTCTCAGACAATGCCACAGTGGTGGCCTCCATCAACAGGCAGGGAGGTACCAAGAGTGCTTAGTTGAAACTGAAGGCCCAGTTATTGTTTCGCTGGGCAGTAGCCCACCTGCAAACTCTATCAGCAGCACATGTATTGGGAGGGAACAATGTGCAAGCCGGCTATCTCAGCCAGCAGACCTTAGATCTGGGGGAGTGGTCCCTAGCTCAGAGGTTCTTCAACAGCATTGTTCTTCAATGGGGGCATCCGACATTCAATTTGATGGCATCGACAATCAATAAAAAAGTCTCTCAATTCTTCAGCTTAAGATTCGAGCCTGGAAGCGCCAGCGTGTATGTAGTACAACAGTGGCCAGAAAAACAGCTGTTGTACATTTTTTCTCCTGTGGCTGGGTCATTCAAAGAATAGCGAACCATCTGGGGTTGGCCATGGTATGTGGATCTGGTTTGTCTACAGAAGGACAAGCATCTCAAACTGCCACTGCATCCAACTCTGCTCTCGCAGGGTCTAGATGCCCTGGTGGTTCCAGAACACTTTGAAAAAAAGGGTTGTTATAGCTACTCTGCTCAGATCTAAGAAACCAGTGACTGTCGCAGCCTATGCTAAGCCTTGAAAGATGTTTCAGTGCTGGTGTGCTAAGGAGAATGTGAAGCTGGTGAAGGCTCCAATGCCTGTGGTCCTTGCATTTTTCCAGGATGGTGTTGAGAAGAGTTTGGCTGCTGGCTCCCTCAAAGTACAAGGAACAAGGCTCTTGTATTTTAGGGCTCAAGTAAAAGAATTTTCTTTGGTCTCTCATCCAGATGTCACCAGATTTTTGAAAGGAGCACTGTGGCTGCAACCTCCTCTAAAACTGCTGTTCCCAATGTGGAATCCTAACTTGGTTTTGCAGTCCCTCAGTAAGGCATGAGTCTTGAAGGCCTACCCTGTCAGGCTTCAATTAGCCTGCTTGCTGTCTCAGACATGTATGTATTTCTAGATGTTGGTGTCTGTTGTCAGACAGATCCGAAGAGTACTGATTGATTTCTTTGTTCCAGTGAGAAAAGTGAGAGGCTTGAAAGCTATATAAGTGTTAGTTCTGGTTGTACTCAGGTAGGCAGTTTGTTCATTCCATCTTGTTCTCAGTTATAATTATACTGACATTGATTTATTGCCTTTTGACTTGTTGCAAATCAGAACAGAATTGGCTGGCTGGGGAGTACCCCATTTTCCGCATCCTTTTCTATCCTCTTAAATGAATTTTTAACTGTTTTGATACTAACTGAGGAGATGGGGCACAGCCTGGAGATGCAGAAAAAAGGTAGATGATGCCCTCTAAGAACTTGTGAGTAAAGGAGAATAACCCAGTGGTTCAAGACTCATATGCCTTTCTACTAGAAAGTCATTATCAAGGTAAGAACCTAATCTTCCCATATATAGCCCATGGTATGTTAGTAAATGTTAATGCAATGCAAACTGTGCCAAAATTATTAATTCATTGGGTATCCTTTTAAAAGGTCTTTCTCTCAAGAAAATCTGCTTAACAATTCCAAGTGCTTCTGGAATCAAAATACATGGTGACTAGCAGAAAATTCACTGAATTTTACTTGATCCAAAAACTTGATCATTCATTAGACACACACATGTGGGATGGAATGGACAGGACTGTGGGTCTCAGGAGCTGGTTAATTAGAATGGACAGCCAATTCCAGAGCCTATAGGTCTGCTGCGTGGTGAAGTGAATGACTTATGTGTTTTGTAGTTAACAAAAATTTTAGGATAATCTACTTTCAAAAATTTTAATTCCTTCCTAGTAATATAGTTACCTTTCAATGCTAGATCTAAAATGCTAGGGGCTCCTTTTACGAAGGCACATTAGGGCCTTAATGCGTGGAATAGCGCACGCTAGCCGCTACCACCTCCTTTTGAACAGGCGGTAGATTTTCGGCTAGCACACGCTATAGCACACGCTAATCCGGTGCATGCACTAAAACGCTTAGTGCACATTTGTAAAAGGAGCCCTTAGTTATAGAACTGTATATTGTGCATACAATAAGAAGTCAGTTACTCATTGCATTTCAAAAATTTTTAATGTATAAATATGCTTTATAAACAATGACTTTTCCTTTAATAAAGGGTGATTGTGATAAAAGCTATGGATCAGAATTTGTTTTCGGTGATCATGCCAAGGAATTAATTGTGGGAGAAATTTTTGTCCGTGTGTACAATGAGCAACCTACATTTCAGCTGGAGGTAAGTCTTCTAAGTTGTTGCAAAGCTATTATCTATCATTTTGTCCAAAGTAGAGTTATGAAAGATAAACTCTTCTTTGATTGTTTCAGGACTATACTTTGAGTACAGGTGACTACATGTCAAATATTTAAAAAAACAAATACACTTCTCCCTCCGGATTCACGGGGGATAGGGGCAGAGCTGGGCTGCGAATGGTGAAATACCGCAAATATCTTCTGGTCCAGCTCTGACCCACCCCCGCCTCCCTCCTGCCTTCCCCCCAGCATCCCGGCCTTACTGTGTAGATCACCAATAGGAAATAGCTGCCGTGAGTTCCTGTAGTCTCTTGAGACTACGATGGGAACTCCCCACAGCCATTTCCTATTGGCGATCTACACGGGGCAGAAGTGTAGGAAGATCGCTCTTGCCCCAAAAGTCCGTTAGACCACCAGGTAAGGCCGGGACGCCGGGGGGAAGGCTAAACTGTGGTTTGTTTTTTTCTTTTTCCCCCTCCCCCCAAAAATCGCGAATATGTGAAATCACGATTGCTGAAACCATGAATGGGGAGGGGGAAGTGCAGCTTCATTTTAAAAACACAGCTTTCTGACAGGCCTGTGTAATCTAATTTTATTTTAGCTAGGCATGTAACCCTCACTGAATTCCCTAAAAGTTCACTCCAGTGTAGTATTAATCCGCTACCTACCCCAGTACTCGGTTGGTTTTCAAATCTTTTACTCATGCACCAAAGAGAAACCAACATTGTGTCTATTTAACACTGCTAATTTTGACCCACCCCCGCCTCCCTCCTGCCTTCCCCCCGGCATCCCGGCCTTACCGTGTAGATCACCAATAGGTGTTTGGGGTCATGTTTAAAGTTTTGATTCTAATTCACCAGAGGATCTATGCTAAAGTTCCAGCATATTTTTTTAAAGCATTTTGAGTTTCTACCAGCCAAGATGTGCTTTACAATCGGAATCTGCTGTGCTGCTGAATGTTCCTTCTGCGTCAGATGCTGAGACTTATACATGTGTGTTTTCTTTGTCTGATGATAAAATATGAAACAATTTGTCACGATATTTGAGATTTTACTTAAACATTCAGCAGCTCAGAAAAGACCTGAAAACATTGTTTCATGAAAGCTTTTCTGGGGAATTAAGTATTCAACTGTGGAAGATCTACTGATCTGATAAAATTCTGTATGAATTGTACTCAATCTGTTACATGCCTTTGGGCTCCTTAATTTGCCAGCCATGCTAGCCGCTACTGCCTCCTCTTGAGCAAGCGGTAATCTTCCAGCTAGCGCGTGATTTTTACCGCTAACGCGGCTTTGTAAAAGGAGCCCTTTGTTTGAATGATATGAACCGTATGTTTTCTTATGACCCGCTTTGGTTTAAAGTGGATATAAATAGTGAAAGAAATGATTTATTGTAGTTTGATTTTTAATTTAAGCTTATGTCTAATTGACAGTGGCTGCCACTGAAGCAGCCTGCAATAAGCAAAATGTGGCCATATTGAGCTATTTTAATAATTTCTTCAATCTATATTGTCTGTGTTCACTATGATCTATGTGCCATAACTGCCTCTCTTCTGTTGAGACCATTAACTGTTAGAGGAGTAGATAAAGCAAAGCTGTTAACGCTACTTTATGAGACATGGTTAGCTCCAGCATATGTAATCTGCCATACAGTTAATGGATGGTAAATATTTTTCTTTGCATTTAATGGCACAGCAGTCCTCCAAAGATGTTGAAAATGCCTTCATCAGTTAATGTGCAGGTTTTGCTGTTATTGCATGTTAATTTTGGCAATTACACACAAGTTTGAAGTTCAAATTTTGATGTGCAACAGATCAAAAAATGTGTCTCAGTGGTTTACACCAGGAAGGATTCCAGAAGATTGGAAAGTGGCGAATCTTCAAAAAAGGTTCGAGGGGAGATTCAGGAAACTACAGACCTGTGAGTCTGACCTCGGTACTAGGAAAGATGGTAGAGGCGCTGATAAAGGACCGCATCATTCATCACCATGATGGACACAATCTGATGAGGACAAGCCAGCACGACTTTAGCAAAGGAAGATCTTGCTTGATGAACTTACTGCACTTCTTCGAGGGAGTAAACAGGCAGATAAACAAGGGTAACCCAGTCGACATTGTATATCTGGATTTTCAGAAAGCGTTCGACAAGGTCCCGCATGAAAGACTGCTTCGAAAAATTGCAAACCATGGAATCAAGGGTGAAATACTCACATGGATTAAAAACTGGTTAGCGGATAGGAAACAGAGAGTGGGGGTAAATGGACAATACTTGGACTGGAAAAGCATCACAAGTGGAGTGCCGCAGGGTTCAGTGCTCGGGCTTGTGCTCGTGCTCTTCAACATATTTATAAACGACTTGGAAATTGGTACGACGAGCGAGGTGATTAAATTTGCGGACGCTGAAGGAGAGTGGAGAGGAACAGATGCTGAAAGGAAATGGGGAAGAGATGGTGAGGACAAGACGCTAAAGGGAAATGGGGAACAGAGAGTTGGGGAGAAGACGCTGAAGGGAAATTGGGAAGAGACGTTGGGGAGAAGACGCTGAAGGGAACTGGGGAAGAGAGGGTGGGGAGAAGACGCTGAAGGGAACTGGGGAAGAGAGAGTGGGGAGAAGACGCTGAAGGGAAATGGGGAAGAGAGAGTGGGGTGAAGACCCTGAAGGGAAATGTGGAAGAGAGAGTGGGAAGAAGACAGAGATGCTAGACTATGGGGGAGCGGAAGGAAGGATGGGTGCCAGACCAATGGGGGGGGGGTGGAGGGAGAGATGGAAGGGAGAGGCACAGTAACAGAGCAAATGGAAAATGCAGAGAGAAGGCAGACAATGAATGGAAGGAATTGAATGAGGAGGAGGAAAGCAGAAACCAGAAAACAAAGGTAGAAATTTTTTTTTATATATATATTTTTTTTTATTTTTTATTTTTTTGCTTTAAGATAAAGTAGTATATTAGTTGTTGATAAAAATTTATAAACAAAGCCCTGCCAACTGAATATCTTTCTCTATTTCAGCAGCCAGAACTTTGATTTATAAGGAAGGAATAAACTAAATATTGCAGTACTGAGGCTTGTATGGATGCTGCGGGGACAGTAGTCACGGGGACAGGGCAAGGACAGTGGTGACTGAGACGGGGTGGGGCGGTGACAAATTTTTTCCCCCGTGTCATTTCCTCACTCAAAGCGGTTTACATACAGGTACTTCATGCATTTTCCCTATCTGTCTCGGTCGTCTCACAATCTATCTAATGTTCTTGGGGCTGTAGAGGATTGAGTGACTTGCCCAAGGTTACAGGGAGTAACGCAGGGTTTGAACCCACAACCTCAAGGTGCTGAGGCTGTAGCTCTATATTTAAACTTGTACTTCTATAGTTAATGGGCTTCGTATTCTATATAGCAGAAATAAGATTACTGTACTATCTGAGATTGGGTTTGGAAAGAACATGAAGACATAACTGACATAAAAAGTACCATTTCCTGTAACTGTAATTGTAATAGGAAGCAAAAATGACTTCATAGCATGTTGTTCATGGTAACTATAAGAATCAATGGAAATGCAAAGTATGGCATTCTTTTGGACTGTCATCATGTTTTAATTGAATAACATATAAAACTTTTATGCCATCATCACCTTAGTTTATACATTCAAATTTAGAAAATAAATATTTTAATCATATTACCTAGGCTCAATTTAAGAACATAAGAATAGCCTTACTGGGTCAGACCAATGGTCTATCCATTCCAGTAGCCCATCCTCATGGTGGCTAATCCAGGTCATTGGTACCTGCAAAAACCCAAAATCTGTCAAATGGCTTTTAACATTGGACAGCCATCACCTTTATAAAAGAAAATAATGGAAAACCAAATTATATGTTACTGAGAGAGACCTCCTTCATGCAGATGTTTGTTTATTAAAAACTCTTAATATACTGCTTAAGCTACATATGAGATCAAAGCAGTTTACAATATAATCTTAAATGATGAAAGAAACTCCATTAAAAATAGGAAAGAAAATAAAAAACACAAGATGAAGATATGCTTGCATACTCAATATAAATACGCCATAATCTGTATTATGGTACAGGATTTCAGGTAGCTGAACAAGGGAAAGTTAATTGGAAATAATATAACTTCTGTTGAGGGTAAATGTCAATTGTCATATCTAGAGCTGGGAAGCAATTTCATTGTTGCAGAATTAATACCCTTTGGATTGCCATGTAGAGAGAGCTGATAGACAAACAAAAGAAGATTGAATTTGATAGAATGCATGTTATCTTTTAACCTGTGTAACAATGATTTGATTTCTAATGTGATTCTTTGGATTGGAAGTATACTCCCTTTTTAGTATATTTGTTGTTTATAATTTCCAGATGTGAATCAATTCCAAATATGTTGGCTCTTTTTTTTTTTTACATTTACATAACATAACATAAAATTGTTTTTATATAATGCAATACCTTAGGAGTTCTATATGGTTTAGAATTAATGATATCTCAATCAGAACTTTGTAAAATACATAAATTTATATGAAATGTCTAGTTACATGCTTAAAATGATCTGTTCATTGGCATAGTTTCCAAAGGCATTTGCTGCTAGTCTTTTGGATTACATTGGATCTCAAGCACAGTACCTCCACACATTGATGGCCATCACTCAGACTGGGAAAGTAGAATCTGAACAACATGGAGACCGACTGCGAAGGGTAGAAATGGCCTTGGAGGCTTTAAGAAATGTCATCAAATATAACCCAGGTAGGATTTTGTATACAGTATCCTCTTTATTAGAATCCCTAATTTAAAAAAATCTTGCTACAAGGAAAAGCATGGGAACTAACAAAGTTGTTATAAATGTGGCATGTTATAGTAGAATTTGACTGCTATATTTTATACAAACTTTATTATACAGAGGATCCTTATAATGACCTACTATATCTTTATGGACCACACATAATTCTGTTAATTGCCTAGCAACTAAAACGTAATCTAGGTTTTAGAGAGAATAATTTTCACTATCATTACAATTCCATTTACTTTAAGAATCTTAAACGGAGTTATACAAGTAGGAAAAAAAGTGTTAGAAACAGCACACAATATCAAATATTGAATCAGTGGATCAATATAGATGTTGAAAAGAAAGAATATAAGGAGAACTAACTACAACTTCAATACAGAAACTGATCATGTATAATCTGAATAGTTTTCATTAGATATCTCTAAATTTGTCAGACTCAATTTTAAACACATAAGGAGGCAATTCTAACTTAACAACACTGGAAGCAGCAGAGTACCAGAAATAAAGTATGAGTCAGTTCAAAATAGGAGTTTCACTGGAAGTAACGTTTGACTTCCACTGTGTGAGGGAGATTGTATTAGAGAATGACATGGTGACTGTTACCCACGGGTAATCCGCCGAAACAGGGGAAACAATTAATTGGTTGCCGCAGGTACGGGGACAAGACCCCATGGAGCGGTGAGTTACCTTGTCCACACAGTAAAAGATCTGCCAAGTTGCCTCCCTTCCTTCCCCTCTGGATCAGCAGCCCCCCTCGTGATCATGGGTGCAGCAGCAGCAGACCACCCCCCTCGTCAGTCCAGCAGCTACCCTCCCTCCTTATCTGATGGCTTCCGGGTCAGCAACATGCAGCATGCAAGAGCCGCTGCAAGCTGTCCCAGCAAATAAGTGCTACTGAAGACAAGAAGGAGCAGCCAAGCTGGAAGGAGGACGGTTGAGAACTGGGATCCCCGGCTGACCAGAAAGGCTTCCCTCCGATGTTAGCTCTGACATCGGAGGGAAGCCTTCGTGTTGGCTTTGGCGGAGGGGGGCATGCCCAGCTGGATTGCCCTGAAGTGAACAAGTAAGGGAGAGAGGGGATAACATGGGAGAGAGGGAGAAAGTAAGGGGGTAAGGAGCACGTTGGGAAATGGGGGGGGCACAAATTTTGGACAAAGGCTGGAAGGCAGGGAGGGGGGGACACAAACTCGAGACACAAGGAAGAGGAGGGGGCATGAACTTGGGACACAAGGGAGGGAAAAGAAAGGTAGAATTGTTGGGCTTGAGTGTGTAAGTGAGAGGGAAAAAGGAGGAGGAAAATTGTTGGGCATAGAGAGAGGAATGAGGTAGATATACAGGGGGAAGAGAAGGATGAGATGGAGAAATGTTGGATATGGTGGTGGAGAGGGAACAGGGGAACAGATTAAAGGGAATGCAAGGGGGAGGAATGTTGGACATAGTGATGGAGCAAGTGGTGGCATGGTGCTGGAAAGGGGTGATAGAAGGAGAAATGTTGGACATAGGGCTGGTGGGCAATGGTGAAAAATGCTGCAAATGATCCGAGGGATGAGAGAGGAAGAAATGTTGGATGTGGCAGTAGAGGGAGTGGGAGAAATTCACCCTGGATATCTATTTCCCCACTCCCTGTACACAGGGGGAGGGGATCATAGAATGGTTAGATCAGTGTTTTTCAACCGCTGTTCCGCGGCACACTACTGTGCCGCGAGATGTTGCCTGGTGTGCCGCAGGGCCGCCATCAGGGCAGTACTACCAGTCCTGCATTCAGGGGCCTGGAGCTGACAGGGGGCCCGAGGCAGGGGCGCCAGTAGCTCGCCAAGGCAAAGTGAGTCGATCACCCAGGACTCACTTTGTCTTGGCGATCTAATCTATCGAGCGATAAGTCTTCTTCTCCCCGACGTCAATTCTGCAGTAGGAGAGGAAGTTCGGGCCAGCCAATCGCTGCCTGGCTGGGCGGAACTTCCTCTCCGATTGCAGAATTGACGTCAGGGAGAGCATGCGTCGGCGTCGGCTTTGGGGCCTGTTATCCATTGGTGGGTCCTGTTCCCCGATGGCAGCGGCAGTGGCAGTGGCTTGGGGAACGGCATGGAGAAAGAAAGAAAGGGGGCAGGCAGGGAAACAGAAGGAAAGAAGAGAAACAGAAAAAAAGAAAGAAAGGTCAGGGAGAGAGGAAGAAAAAGTTGGGGGAGGGAATGAGGTGTGGAGGAGAGAAAGCATACAGGCTGATAGAAGGGAAGAAAGATTGGATGCACAGTCAGAAGAAGAAAGTGCAACCAGAAATCACCAGACAAGGTAGGAAAAATGATTTTATTTTAAATTTAGCAAAGTGGAGGCAGTATTACCACAGTTTTCAAAGGAATTTGATCAAATAACTTAATAGTTAACTGGGTAAATTCCCAGAGATGAAAACTTCCCTTCACTTACTATGCACAGTTCTGAATTTATATCTGCTGTCTATATTTTACAATATGGTCACCTTTTACTAAACCGCAATAGTGGTTTTTAGCGCAGGGAGCATATGAGCGTCAAGAGCAGCGCTGGGCATTCAGCGCAGCTCCCTGCGCTAAAAACTGCTATTGTGGTTTAATAAAAAGGATGGAGGGTATATTTGTCTATTTTTGTATGCTATAAAAACCAAATACAGAGAGAGACTGAGAGCTGTTGACGAAGAGCTACGTGTGTGTCTTTCTTCGATTCCAGCCAGAATATCAGCTTTGTGTTCAGCCAAACAGGCCCAGGTTTCGCACTGAATAAAGTATTTTATAATTTTTCACTATTCTGTTTACTTAATATTTCATAATAAAGTAATTATAAAATACTTTCTTTGTGTTTATTTGATTCCTATTCAAGAGAATTATTTTATATATAGTCAATATAGGCACAGAGTTAAATTTTTTAACATTTTCTAATGGTGGTGTGCCTCGTGATTTTTTTCATGAAACAAGTGTGCCTTTGCCCAAAAAAGGTTGAAAAACACTGGGTTAGATGATGAAGGCAGGGAGATGGGCATAGGGGAAATAGTATAAAAGGACGTATAGGAAACAGAGAAGTGAGATGCTGAACATGGAGAACAATAGATACACAGAGATAGAAGATGGATGGTAAGCATGAAGAAAGAAGAAATGTCAAATGGTCAGGAGACCTTTCCAAGTGAGTTAAAAGAAGACAGAAGAAAACAGAGACCAGCGCTTGAGACCAACATGATTTGAAGAATAAAATGACAAGACAAAAGGTAGAAAAAAATAATTTTATTTTCTAGTTTGTGATTAGAATATATCAGATTTGAAATATGTATCCTGCTAGAGCTGGTGTTAGCCATAACTGGGAACTACAAAGCCCAGGCCATGCTTCTTTGGCTTCCAGCTGACTTAGGGCTATCTCTGACTAGAGGGCAGTTGCTCTAGTTGCACTTCCCTAACACTGTTCCTATTGTGTGACTGCGGTATTCTGTTAGCATGATATTTTTGATTAGCATTCTTTAATAATTTGGCTTATTCAGTTTTATATTCTGGCTTATTTGGCTTATTCAATTTTGTGTTCCCTAACACTACTGTCGTGTGACTGCAGTATTCTGTTAGCATGATATTTCTGTGTAGCATTCTGTAATAATTTGGCTTATTCAGTTTCTTGATAGTGGAGGGGAAATTTGTGAAGGGGAGGGGAAACAGGGGTTTTGTTGATCCTTGTTCTGTATTATTTGTGTTTATAAAATGACAATTGTACAGAATATTGTTTCTTTTTATACTTTAATAAAATAAGTTCAAAATAAAATCATGTCTAGTCGAGGCTTGTGCGGATGGGCTCAGACAGTTTGCAGGGCTGGGGCTGGGACCGAGCTCATGGGGATGGGGTGGAGACGGGGACTGAGCTCAAGGGGATGGGGCGGAGACGGGGATAGAGTTCACGGGGCGGAGACTAGGACAAATTTTTTCCCCTTGTCTATCTCTTTTTGTAATAGTCTGAGTGGATTTGGGGGTTAATCCTGCGTGGAAACAGATAGACCCACATGAAAGGTGCAACAAAACTATTTCAGAAACCTAAGCTCTGTTATTTCACAGGCTTAAGGGAAAGGAAGTAGTCTCTTAGCTCAAATGCAAAAGTCTTCAAATGATCCTGTAGCTTACAGGGCCCCAGATACTGTTTGTGCCCAGTGGCTGCCACACCCCAAACACAGGTTGCAATAGTCTTTCTCTAATCAGGTATCACGGTCTGATCCTAGCAGAGCACAGTTCCCCAGTGGAAAGCTTTGCCATTGGAACCTGAAGTCCAGTTGGAAAAGCCCTGAGATGACTGGGGGTCAGGGTCTATGCCTTCCTTTACTCCCTCAAAGTGAATCCTTTGGTTTAGAGGATTCTGGGTCTCAGGTGAGTGATTACAGCAAGAACCTATGGCAGCCATAGACCAGCAAGAGGACCCAACTTTTCAAACCAGTGGACTTGATAGAAACCATTACAATATCTTTGTTGGAATTAAATTTGGAAACTTCTATAGACTTCCACAAGTCAAATTTCACTTTGAGTAGTTCTAAGACCCAGCCCACATTTTTTTATTTGCATCCAAAGTTAACCATGATTCTGATAGAGCAGTGGAAGATGCCAGAGGGCCCTCTGAGGATTACCAAGGCTATGACAAAATTGTACTCAATAATTCCTGATTTCCAGCAGCTTTTTACCCCCACCTAAGGTGGCTTCGTTAGTAGCTCAGCTAACTAAGCATACTTTGCTCCCTTGTTTTCGTAAGTAGCTCAGCTAACTAACATACTTTACGCCCTTGTGTTCATTAGTAGCTCAGGTAACTAAGCATACTTCGCTCCTTTCTGAGAATGGAGTGATATTAAAGGATGCACAGTATCATAGGGTGGACTTGGTCCTCAAAAGACAATTTGAGGCTTTAACTCTGGGTTTGAAAGCGGCATTTGCTGCTTCCTTTGTGGTGCGCACCTGCCATAAGATGCTGCACCAGACTCCATCCATGGAGGAGAGCACATACCCCCAAGTGTGACTATTGGGGGTGGATTATGTAGCAAACACTCTATATGACATTTTTTTTAGGGTCATGAGCAAGGTGTCTGCTGATTTTATCTCTGCTCGGAGAGTGCTATGGATCAAACAATGGGCAGAAGATTCTGCTTATAAAGCTACTTTGAACAGACTCCCTTTTAAAGGACAAATGGTCTTTGACAATGATCTTGTGGCCAGCAAGGCAGATCATTGTCCTAAGTCGTTGCCACGTGCCACAGTAGACAATGTGCCCCAGGGGGAGTCGAATCATAGCTCCATTTGTGGTTCACCATAAAGCAACTAGCTCCTGTGCTCAGAGATCTAGACAGATGTTCAGGAGTTCCAGATGACCCCTTGCTCGGCAGCTAGTTCCAAGAAGTCTCAATGATGCTATGCCAGAGCCCAAGATACCCCGAATAGGAGGAAGATCTCAGAGGGCAGGGAGGCCTGAGTGAAGATCTCTTTAGATAGATGGGTACCTCACTTCGGTTATTGGAAAAATAATGGAAGGGTTGCTGAAGGAAAGAGTAATGAATTTCCTAGCATCTAATGGGTTACAAGATTGAGACAAGATGTTTTACTAAAGGTAAATCATGTCAAAGGAGTCTGATTGATTGAATTATTTGACTAGGCAACCAGAGAAATGGATTGAGGACATGTGTTAGATGTTATTTACTTAGATTTCAGCAAAGCCTTTGACATGATTCCTCATAAGAGGCTCTTGAACAAACTTGATGGTCTGAAGTTAGGACCCAAAGTGGTGAACTGGATTAGAAACTGGTTGATGGACAGATGCCAAAGGGTGATTGTCAGGGCCAGATTAAAGGGTAAGCCCAGTAGGCACGGGCCTAGGGCCCGAAATGGTCAGGGGGGCCCGCTGGTGCGGTGCTTTAGGGCCTCACCCTCTCTGGATTCACCGGAGGCAGCAGCAGCAATGCCATCACCTTGGGCCCCACTGACCCTCCTATCTCTCCCTCCCATGCGAAACTCCGCCGACCATCCCACCATGAGACAATGGACAAACCTCCCTCCAGCTGCATTGGCAGCCACAGCACTCTAAACAGGCTGCTTCGTGGATTTCTCCAGCTGGTGATTCCCTCTGCCGTTTCATTGATAACATCATCAGTGACACAGCAGAGGGAATCATTGGTAGGAGAAAATCGCGAAGCAGCCTGTTTAGAGTGCTGCGGCTGCCAACGCTGTTGGAGGAAGGTTTGTCGGTCAGTCATCTCGCGTAGGACGGTCGGCAGGGTTCGCATGGGAGGGAAAGATAGGAGGGTCAGCGGGGGTTCTCCCGGGGGGGGAGGGGTAAGAAGCAGTCTGCTCCGAGTGCTCCAAGGCCTGGCGCCATTACCTTCTTCGGGCAGCAACAGCATTTACAATTCGCTGCTGTTGCTGGCTTCAGGCCTTCCTCTCTGCCGGGTCCTGCCTACTTCCTGTTTCCATGAAGGCAGGACCCGAAAGAGAAGAAGGCCTGAAACCGGCAACAGCAGCGAATTGTGAATGCTGCTTCTGCCTGAAGAAGTTCATGATGCCAGGGCTTGGGTGACAGAAGGAGGAAAGGGAGCAGAGGGGGAGAGAATTGGGGAGAGAGTTGCTGCACCCAACTGGAGGGAGAAAGAGAGGGAGAAGGAAGATGAGGGAGGGAATGAAAGGAAATACCAGGGCTTGGAGGGAGGGAGGAAGAGATACCAGAGCATGAAGGGAAGAGAGTGAGTGAGGGAGGGAGGAAGAGATGCCAGGGCATGGAGGGAAGAAGGAAGGTATGCCAGACCAAGGGAAAAGGAAGAAGGAGATGTCAGAGCACGGAGTGAGAGGGAGAGATAGAAAAAAAGGAAAGAAGAGAGATGCTAGGGAATCAGAGAAGGAAAGAAAGGAGAAGAGAGAGATGCCAGAGCATAGGGGAGGGAGTGGTGACAGAGAGAGAAAAATGGAGAGGTGACAGAGTTGAAATCAATCATGTACAAAAGAGAGAAGGGGCACAGGATAGATAGTTTATGAAAGGAGCATAGAAAGAGGGAAGATGCCATATGTAACGGGGAGAGAGCGAACAGTGGATGGAAGGGGCAGAGAGAGAGGTACAGACAGTGGATGGAAGGGGCAGAGAGAGAGAGAAGGCAGACAGTGGATGGAAGGGGTTTATGCTGCATGGAAGATAGAGTGAGTACAGATGCTGGCTAGAGAGAAGATAAGATGATTAAAGCAGAAACGACTAAAGGTAGAAAAATATTTTTTTGTTACTTTAGAGCAGGGGTGTCAAAGACCCTCCTTGAGGGCTGCAATCCAGTCGGTTTTTCAGGATTTTCCCAATGAATATGCATGAGATCTATTTGCATGCACTGCTTTCATGGTATGCTAATAGATCTCATGCATATTCATTGTGGAAATCCTGAAAACCCAACTGGATTGCGGCCCTCGAGGAGGGACTTTGACACCCCTGCTTTAGAATAAAATAGTATTGTAGTTGTATTGATTACCTTAAGGTAGGAATAGGCAATTCCGGTCCTCGAGAGCTGGAGCCAAGCCAGGTTTTCAGGATATCCACAATAAATGTGCATGAGATAGATTTATATCTCAAGGAGGCAGTGCATGCAAATCCATCTCATAAATATTCATTGTGGATATCCTGAATACCTGACCTGGCTCCGGCTCTCGAGGACCGGAAATGCCTACCCCTGCCTTAAGGTAATCTTTTTATTGGACTAATTTTAATACATTTTTTACTAACTTTTAGAGACCAAAACCCCATTTCTCAGGTCAGGATAGTATAATGTAACAGCAGTATACTATATTGACCTGAAGAAGGAGGCTATGGCCTCTGAAAGTTAATTGAAAAATGGATTAGTCCAATAAAATAGTATAATCTTATCTTCAATTTTTGTTTTATTTCTATTTGTTAATTTGTAAAGTGGTGATTGTTTGTCAGTTTCTTCAAATTTACATCTGCTATACATGGTATTTATATTTTGCAGAGTATTAGGGGGCTATGTGTCATTGTTTCTGTGGTGTTTCACTTTATGCAGTTTGGCTTCTTGGCGGTTCAGTTTAACCTTTATCTACATATTTCTATTTTTAGTTTGTGATTACTTATACCATACTGGTTGATGGTGTATCTGTGTTCTGTGTGTATGAAAGACATGGTTTTCTGTTAGCGTTGACTAGCCTTGTTTGGCGAAATGCATAGGGCATGGTTCTTGGGAGCACCTTGAATAAACCTGATTTGAATCTCCTTATTTATTGCTGATCTTTTGTTTCATATTGGCTTCTTTGGTGGGCTGCTTGCCTTGTTGTTTTGTTACAAGTTTTTATTATTAGAATTTTTTATATACTGCCTATCAAGGTTATCTAAGCGGTTTTACAATCAGGTACTCAAGCATTTTCCCTATCTGTCCCGGTGGGCTCATAATCCATCTAACATACCTGGGGCTATGGAGGATTAAGTGACTTGCCCAGGGTCACAAGGAGTAGCGCAGGGTTTGAACCCACAACTTCAGGGTGCTGAGACTGTAGCTTCAACCACTGTGCCACACACAAGTTATCATACATGGAGTAGAACGTACTAGAGGAGTGACAGATTTGGTTGTTTATACATACATATGGGTTACAGTTGGTTGACATAGAGTGAGGCAGTTAACTTGGTTATTAATATAGATTATATTTCGGATAGTATTACTGCTTTACAATATATTTGAACACTTTTATATACTGTATTTTTCACTCCATAAGACACACTTTTTCCACCCCCCAAAAGGTCTGGGGGACCTTCACACATGTGTGGACGTTGATAATATGACATTATATAGGCACATGATGTCATCACATCAACATCTAGACACTGATTTAGAGGACTTAGAGATGGGTAGGGAAGGATAAATGTCACACTCCACAATCACACAACCCCAAGGAAACCAACAATTCAATACTCCAAACACCTAGGAGATATACTCATTCCCTCATTAAAAGGAATTAACTTTCAATATAATGTTATACTATCATAATATATTCAGCTCAAAGGATGCCATAAGGAAAGGAGGAAAGAGCCTCAGACTCCCAGCCTGCTGCTGCTCGTTAACTTTCAAGCAGACTGTATTCATAAGCTACCTCATTGGCTCAAAAAGCTCTTCCTCCCTATGTTTCTTTGTTAATTGTATAACTCCCTATCAATTTTATAATTTCATAATCAAATAATTAATTTTATAATTTAGTAATCATTTAATAATTTTTTAAATAAGTTTTTATATTAAAAAAGCTTCCTCAGAGCTAAACACTACATTACAGACTAGCTTTCTTAAGCTGGAGGGGGCCTAACAGAGGTACTCGGGAGTGACCATAAAATCACTTCCTGCTAGTGCAGTGTTTTTCAACCTTTTTACACCCGTGGACCGGCAGAAATAAAAGAATTATTTTGTGGACCGGCAAACTACTAAGACCGAAATAAAAAAACACATTTCTGCCCCGTCTCCGCAAGCTCGGTCCCCACAAACCATCTGATCCCATCTGCATAAGCCTCAGTTATGATTTTATATTGAATGTATTTTATTAAAGTATAAAAAGAAACAATATTCTGTACAATTGTCATTTTATAAATATAAATATTCAGAGCAAGGACCAACAAAACCCCTGTCTCCCCTCCCCTTCACATATATCCCCTCTACTATCAAGAAAACTGAACAAGACAAATTATTACAGAATGCTACACAGAAATATCATGCTAACAGAATACTGCAGTCAACACATGACAGGAATAGTGTTAGGCTTTGCAGTCCCCAGCTATTTCTCTAACAGGATATATATTTCAAATCTGATATATTGTAATGACAAAATAGAAATAAAATGATTTTTTTCTACCTTTTGTGGTCTGTGCTTTCATCTTCTTTTCACTCTTTTCCTTCCAGCGTCTGCCCGTTCCATCCACTGTATGCCCTCTCCCCCTTCCATATGTATCTGACTTCTTTCTATGCCCCTCTCCCCTTTCAATCCAGCCTGTGCCTCCTCTCTCCTTTTTACATCATTCATTCCAGCTTCACTGCTTTCTTCATTTTTATCTCTCCTACACCAGATCTAGCATCTTTATCCCTCTCTCATTTCTCTGCTGACCCCCTTTCCAGCATCAATCTCTCTCTACTTTCTCATTTCTCTCTCCCCTTTCTCTCATCTGATCTCTCCATTTTACCCTGACCCCCTTTACCCTCCTGTAATCTCCCTGCCAGCTGTTTCCTTACTTTTATCCTTCTCCCCCTAGCCAACAGTAGCTCTCTTCCCATCCCTTTCCCTCTTCCCCTCCCAGCAGCATCTCTCCTTCTACTTCCCTCCAGGTGCAGTCTCTCCTTCTACTTCCCTCCAGGTGCAGTAGCAGCTCTCTCTTTATCCAGCAGCTTTCCAGCCTCCAACAGTGGCTTCCTCTCCTTCCAGCAGCTGTCAGTACTTGCCTGCAGCAGTGATTTCCTTAGGCAGCCTTGGGTCCATTGCCGCCTCTGAGGAAAGGGCAAGTTGCCGAAGTAAATCACTGCCCTGGTAAGTACAGAGCTGCTAGGAGAGGAGACAGCCACTGTTGAAGGCTCCCTGCACATTCGCGACCCCTCCAAGCAGGCAAAAACAGCTTTGCACCGCAGGCCCTGTCGCCCAAGACGAGCCGGAGGCCCCTACCCGCCGCATCCTGCACATGGGCAAACTCAGCACACACGCTGCTGATGGCCTCAATCCATCCCCCCTCCCCACGCACGCTGACCATCTCCTTTCTACCTACACTTTCCCCGCAGCCTTCTTTGACGACTCGGCAGGGGCAGCGATCAAGACAGGCTGCCGACGTCGGGATCTTTCCTCTCTGAGTCCCGCCTATTTTGTTTCAACTTCCTGTTTCCGCATAGGCGAGACTCACAGAGGGAATGCCCGACGTCGGCAGCCTGTCTTGATCGCCTGAGGCTGGGAGGAACAGAAGATTTCCGCGAACACCACCGGGGCAGGAAATTTAACGGCGTCGATCTCGCCGGCCCTGCGCGGACCGGCAGGAATTTTCTGCAGACTGGCGGTTGAAGAACTGTGTGCTAGTATGTTGGATGAGTGCTAGCATAAAATATGCACAAAAGCCTTAAGCTACAACACTTATCTATATCCCTTGCAGTTCATGGTATCATCAGCATTCCACACTAAACAGCAGGTCTGTTAAGCCCATCAGCCAAAAGCCAACGATGACCTGCCAGCGTTTCGCTATGCTGCATCAGGGCAATAAGGCTGCGTATCAGCACTTAACTCTGTGCTCCAAAGGACTAATAACATGGAGCAGCTTATCTTAGAGTTTTTAAACATAAATGAGCATTTCTGCAGCTTATAGAATGGGGCAGCTTATCGTTGGGGAAATACGGTATACTAGAGCTTTTATAGCAGAGTTCTTAAATTCAAGGCCTGGGGTCCAGTGGCTACCCTTGGAGGCCTCTGGTGGTTCTCATCATTCTGGTATTTTTCTGATACTTTTTGCCTCTCTAAGTTCACACCAAACAATTGGACCCAGATGTTTAAACAAAAATTCTCTTAATAAAGTTACTATCTGTATTATAGTAGTTGTTGGGTTTTCATGCACTCATACAAAAGACTGAAAACAAAAGCAAATCATAAAGTGTACTGTGGGGAAAAACAGACCTCAATACATAGCCCTTGAACTAACAGAATATTCAATAGGGCAGGGGTGACCACACTTTTTGGGCTTGCGAGCTACTTTTAAAATGACCAAGTCAAAATGATCTACCAAAAATAAAAAATAAAAAAACCCATAAAGCAAACTGGACTATTTCTAAAACCTGCTGATATCGCAGCAGCTTAAAAATTAAAGGACGAGGACCTTTTTGTTTCTCATCTCTCTTTACAGGGATTCGGTGTGCCCTTTCAATTTCGAGAGGAAACTTTGATCTTATAGGCAATATCTTAGGCAGAAAATCCTCCCAGAGCTCATGGAAAATATCCCAGATTGGTTGTATTTGGAATGGCGACTCATGTTTCCTTTACATTTATCTCATGTTCTCAGTATCAAGATGCCTAGAATATATAAAGAGAACAGAATATTAATGGATACATGGAAAATATTGCATTATGTCAGTAATTTAACACCTAATCCAATACATAAATCAACAAATCAATCTTTATGGATAAATTCCAAGATTCAAATTGGCAAATTTAAAGTCGTATGGAAGCATTGGATTATTGCAGGTATACGGATTTTAGATGATGTTATTTCAAATGGTAAACTGCTTGATTTTTCACAGTTACAACATAAATTTGGTCTTAATAAATCACAAAGTTTTAAATGGTTGCAACTGAAGCAGGCTATTCAGGAGGGGTTCCCTGAATGGAAAAATCTTAATAATCAGTATAGTCTGGAATAATTATGCTTTCAGGCAGATTTCTTGGGACACCAAGCCGCACAGTGGTATAAATTGATATCTGAATATATGAATAAAAAACAAAGGACTGGTCTTAGAGACATTTGGAGCATTGAGATTAAGCAAAAAAATTTCTGCGTCTCAATGGCCACGAATTTGGTCTTGGAGAATGAGATGTACAGTGTCTGCATCTATGAGACAAACTTGGTTCTTTTTGTTACATAGAGCTTTTTGGACCCCTGTTCGATTACAAAAGTTAGATAGCTCTAAGTCTAATAGATGCTGGCATTGTAATCTGGAAGCAGGGACTCTGGACCATTTAATATTCTATTGTCCCTGTATCATGGCCTTTTGGAAATCAATTTGGTCTCAAATTAATTGTTTATTAGAAAACCATGTAGCTTTATCATATGATACAATTCTGTTCGGGATGTCAATGAGAGCAAAAAGTCAAATTTCATCAAGTAATAATAAACTTTTACTGATTATGACAGGAGTCACCATACAACATATCACCAGTAATTGGAAAAATTACAATAGGCTTAACTATACATTTTGGTAGAATTCGTTATGTCATATTTATAAAATGGAAAGAACAATTGCCATACAAAAAGGGAACTATAATTTAAAAAAGATTTGGGGGCCATTAACAAATTATTGTAATGAACAGACATCATTTTCCACTGAAAGTACATTTATACATAGGGGGGAGGGGGATGGTATATAAGTTATTTTAAGGGTTTTATTAATAGATAAGAATACAATATTTATATGATATTTTGAATTAAATATTTGTGGGGTAGGTGGAGAGGGAATAAATTTATGTATGTAAAATGATAATTGAACAAATTTCAAGTGATTGTGCAAAAGTTTCAAAGGATGTAATATTGTGTACTTGATGTAAATTGAAAAATGAATAAAGAATTTGAAAAAAAAAATATGCAACCAGTTTTAAAGTGAACATTTCAACTAACCCTCCACCCAGCAGTTACTTGTTTAAAACTGTTTTTTTAAACAAGTATGAATGGGTGTTATAAAGGAAAATGAAATATAAAACCAAACAAGTAGGGAAAGCATGCAAAGCATGGCTCATGGAATTTTCTCTAACTCATCTACATGTAATACACCTGGCGGAATTCTGTGCTACTGCACAATGAAGAATTTCTGTAGAATTCTTGTGACATGCAGAATTACATTTTCTGTACAGAATCTTATTGCAATGGTTCCTTGTACATGATCCTAACTGCTGCACCTCAGACCTTCTTCCTCAGCGGCAGGCAGCGCTCACTAACCCAGAAGCCTCTCCTCTGCTGCAGAGAGACTTTTGGGTTTGCGGCAGGTAGTGTGTTGTTGCTTCCGGGACCTGTTGAAGTTTTGCCTTAGGGAAGGAGAGTTGTGAGTGGGGGAGGGGAGAGAAGGAAGGAAAGAAATATGCTGTATATGGGAGAAAATGGAGAGAGGAAGAATTGCTAGACATGGGTTGGAGGAGAGGAAAGGAGAGATGCAGCAAAGAGGTAGAGAGGGGTGAGAAAGGGAGAAATCCTGTATATGGCATGGAAGGGAGGGAGATGGTTCATGGGGAGAGAGGGGAAAATGTTGCATATGATCGTTTCAAGTTTTATTCGGATTTTATATACCGCCTATCAAGGTTATCTAAGCGGTTTTACAATCAGGTACTCAAGCATTTTCCCTATCTGTCCCGGTGGGCTCACAATCTATCTAACGTACCTGGGGCTATGAAGGATTAAGTGACTTGCCCAGGGTCACAAAGAGCAGCACGGGGTTTGAACCCACAACCCCAGGGTGCTGAGGTTGTAGCTTCAACCACTACGCCACACACTCCTCCATACGCCACACACTCCTCCATAGAGGGAACGAAAGGAGAGATGCTGCTTTGGGGGGCTTAGAGATGTTTGACACAGGGCATGAGGGCAGGGGAGAGAGAGATGGTGGACAGTGGGAAAGAAACAGAAATATTGTATATGGCAGTGGAAGGGAGGATGAATAGAACTTTGCATTGCTCTCTTTAAGTAGCTAAAGACAGTGAACCATGCCTCTTAAAACAAACTACCATTTGATACATTGATTTGACTGTCTTCCTAGCAACTATATGAAGCTGAGAAATAAGCAATTTCAAATAATCAATTTTTATGTTAAAATATTAATTAATTAAAAAAAATCAAACCACAAAGCACACTGAAAGGCAGAGAAAATGTTAATTATCATTCATATTCCGGGTTTTTTTCCAAAGAGGTCAAGGCAGATGACACTATGCAATGTCACCTAAGTAACAACCATACAAAAATAGACAAATATACCCCCTCCCTTTTTACTAAACCGTGATAGCAGTTTTTAGCGCAGCGAGCTGCGCTGAATGCCCCACACTGCTCTCGACGCTCATAGGCTCTCTGCGCTAAAAACTGCTATTGTGGTTTAGTAAAAGGGAGCCATAGTGCAAAATATAGACAGCAGATATAAATTCTCAAAACGGACACATTTTGATCACTAAATTGAAAATAAAATCATTTTTCCTACCTTTGTTGTCTGGTGATTTCATGAGTCTCTGGTTGCACTTTCTTCTTCTGACTGTGCATCCAATATTTCTTCCCTTCTTTCAGCCTCCTGTATGCTTCCTCTCCTCCAGACCTCATTCTCTCCCCCAACTTTTTCTTTCTTTCTCCCTTCCCCCTTCTTTCTGTCTCCCTGCCTCCCTTTCTTTCTTTCTCCCTGCCCTCCTCCAAACCACTAGGTTTGCCGCCGCCATCGGAGAACAGGCCCCAAGCCCCTAGGTTTGCCGCTGCCATCGGGGAACAGGCCCCCAAGCCACTGCTGCCCCAAGCTCTCCCTGCAGAAGTATCACGTTGACCAGCATTCCGCTCCCCGACGTCAATTCTGACATAAGAGAGGAAGTTCCGGGCAAGCCAGGCAGCGATTGGCTGGCCCAGAACTTCCTCTCCGACGTCAGAATTGATGTTGGGGAGAGGAATTCTGGTCGGTCCGACGCTTCTGCAGGGAGAACTTGGGCGGTTGTGGGGAATGTCGGGGAGAGGAAGGCTGATCAGCCCTGTAGTTCAGGACGGCAACCCGAGTCTATCACGGAGCCCGGGTGGGCTCCGCGATTGACTCACGTTGCCTTCCCGTTCTACCGGTCGATCGCGATCGACGTATTGGGCACCCTTGCAATAGGGCATAAATCGTCACAGGTCTGAAAAAAAACTCCACTAACATCAAAAAGCAAAAATCATTCATTCATAGTTTCAGTCCATGTTCCAAAATGAAAGTCCACAAGCAACTAACTTCTTAATGTGAATGGCAACAGTTATACTTTTTTTTCAATCAAAAAGAATGAAAAATTTCAAATAGCTATAATGTAATACAGCATTGTATTTAGCTGAGTAGCATATAAGCAAAAACAATTCATACTTATCTTCATCGCTGACTTAACCAACTTTACGTTGCAAAAAACTCCTGATAGGGGATCGCCTGTTTCGCTTTTCATGTAAGCTACATCAGGGGAATACCATCACTACTAGCTTTATACAAGCACAGCAAAAAATTATTTTGCTTGTAGATCACAGCGAAATAGCTCTTCAAAATGGCTGCCTTTTTCTCTAAGTTCATGACAGAAAGGGGGAAGTGGGTGGGAGGAAAAGCTACCTACTTTTTTAGGACAAGGCATTTCTCAGTGGGTGAAGTGAAATGCTCGCCTCTTAAAAGGTATTCTCAATAAACAGACTGAAGATGGGCTATGTGGTGGATATCATTGAGACACTGGTCAGCAGTGTCATGACCTTGCATGGGAAGTTATTTGGTAGCTCTCTTCATTGGCTCCAAAGTGACCACTGCTTTAAGGTGATGTGAGTAGTGCAGCAATTTAATATACACACTCTTTTTGTTAATAAAAATAAAACTGAAAAAAAAAAAAAGTTTGGACTTGAAGTCTCTTTATTGTGTTAAATTTGTGTCAACTTGTTTGTGTACAGCCCTGTGTACATCTAGTAGCACTATAAGAATAAATAGTAATAGAAGGGATTAGAAAGGATATGTTATATAATATTGTAAGTATGTGCGATCAATTATAAAACATGCATATTATTTTCTTTGAAATAACTGTCTACATTTTTTTGTTCTATAGGTTCAGAGACAGAATGCATTGGTCACTTCAAGTTGTTATTCTCCCTACTACGAGTCCATGGTGCTGGTAAAGTACAACAGTTGGCTTTAGAGGTAAAAACATCACATGGCTAGCTTTTTTTTGCTAGTGAATGTTACAGGAATATATGACTGATATCTGTTTAAAACAATTAAATTAAAATGTATAACAATTACAGTTTCTACACAGGAAATGCAGGACTCAATTTTGTCTGTTAATTATACAGCATTATGTATGTCGCTTACACAATCATAGCTTAATTGTTATGACTGATTATACTAATACTTGTGTGGTTTTAATACGAAGAACCAGTCTTGTTTCATATCTTTAAAAAATTACCTATCAAATTCTTAAGTCTATTTTTCCAGGTGTCATACTAAATTATTTCACCATTTTTACGTATATTCCACCTAGTTTATATAACATCATTGCAATGTTCTCCCTAGGGCCTTTTAGCCGGGCGCTCCACCCGGCTGTCATCTCGATCGCAATCCTGCTGCTGCTGCCGCCACTGCTCAATATTTTTTTAAAAAACCTCTCACCGGCTTGGAGATTTACCGGGCTGACTCAGCACAGCCTGAATCGCAGGAGCCTGACTTTTTTTAAAAAAATTTTTCACGCCAGCAAACAACTTGAACCCATGCTCCGGGGCTCTAACATGTGCGTGCCGGCTTCCCTTCTCTTCCCTCCGAAACCGGGAAGAGAAGGGAAGCCGGCATGCACACGTTAGAGCCCCGGAGCATGGATTAGCTACAGGAGACAGGTCAGCTTACAACTTGCTTGCTTCAGGCCTTCCTACTTTCTGTTTCCGTGAAGGCAGGACCCGGCAACGAGGAAGGCCCAAAGCAAGTAAGAGCACCGAGTTATAAGCTTCCCTCCGTCGCTGACCTATGGAAGATAGGTCAGCGATGGAAGGAAGCTTACAACTTGCCTTAGTCCAGCCCTGCACAACATGTGGCCCAAAACGGATCTCACTGGGCCCGCGCCTGATATGGCTCTCACTCCGCTCTCCTGCTCATGGGGGTTCAGACCGTGCCAGCTTCTCCCACTGACAGGAACCACCAGCTGGAAGCATCACTCTCGCACATGCTTCTCAAGAATAGACCTCGATACGAGAAGGGGAAAGGGGTGTTAAGGGAAGTCGAGTTGTGAAAACACGCGTTTCCTTTTTCTCTTCACTGAGGCAGGAAGGCCCATGAGCAGAAGCGTCCCAGTTTGCCTAGAAACGACTTGAGGCAAAGCCATTCTGCTGTCGCATGCGGGATCCTGTGCCTCGCACCAGGCTCTTGACAAGAATGGGAAAATCCAGAAGATAATACTTTCAAGGATAGAAGGATTGGTAAGACGATGTGAATATGAAAATTTGCAGAAAGAAGACAATATGGAGCAGCCTTTTTCTGTTGGCTCACTGAAGAAACTGGCAGCAATGCCTGACCATACAGATATATCCTTGAGTCCTGAAGAGCTTTAAGTAAACTTGGCTGCAATGTCACAATTCAATGAGGCCATTACTCCAAGCCGCTACTTCTGATCCAGGGTAGAGATGGAACGGATGGCAGCTGTATATTTAGAGGAAGGAAACCTAGAAAATGCATTTGTTCTTTATAACAAGTTTATAATCTTGTTTGTAGAAAAACTCCCTAATCATCGAGACTATCAGCAGTGTGCTGTACCAGAGATAATTATGAAGAAATTGAAGGATGTGGCCTTTCCCCGAACAGATGAGTTAAAGAAAACTCTTTTAAAGAAGTATGGAATGGAATACCAGCAACAAACTGCAGACCGAATACCTACAGAAATTTGAGCAGTTGCAAATGAATTGTATAGATGCGGCAGCAACAGTTTAACTATTTTGAAGATCAGCTCAGGAGGCAAGATTTAGCCCGAGGTCAGATGAACATTAAAGGGCATTTGAAGGCATCTGAGCAGATTGAGGAGAACATGTCCTGTTTTTCCATGCCTAAAAATACCACCTTGTCTAATGTAATCTCTGATCAGATCCTTAAGAGTGATGCAACTATGTATGCTGGACAGTCTCTTCCAGTAAACAGAGCTTTAAAGCCTGCAGCCATATAGAACCAGATGGTCAAAGGGCTCTGAAGTGTAGGATTGCCAAGGGATCTGTCTCACAAGTTTCTGCTGCTGGAAGATGTAAACACAGAACAAGACATAGAGACTTGTGACATTCTCTATGGAAAGCTGATGCATAATGAATTTACTATTACCCATGTAATAGTGCCAAAGCAGTCTGCTGGACCAGACTACAGTACAGTGATATGGAGAATATGGAAGAATTATTCAGTGTTCAAGATCAACATGATCTCCTCACAGAAGAAAGATGGAGAGAAAGAGAGAGGCCTGGTCCAAAGGGGAAAGACAAGATGCAGATGCTGGAGAGGGGGGAAAGAAGGGAAGGAGATAGAGATGCCAGACCATGGGGTGGAGTGGGAAGGAAGGAAGGAAAGGAGAAGAGAGAGATGCCAGAGCATAGGGAAGGGGTGCAGACAAAAAATGGAGAGAGGGGTGAAGCTGAAATAAATCATGTATAAAGGAGAGAAAGGGCACAGGATATAGAGTTTATTGAAGGGACATAGAAACAGGGAAGATGCCATATAGAATGGGCAGAGAGGGTTGACAGTAGATGGAAGGGGTAGAGAGAGAGAGGGCAGAGTCTGGGTGGAAGGGGCAAAGAGAGAGGACAGATGTTGCATGGAAGGGAGCGAGGACAAACGCTGAATAGAAAGAAGAGAGCGAAGAGAAGATGATTAAAGCAGAAACGACAAAAGGTAGAAAAAATTTTTTTGTTGCTTTACATAGAATCAATAGTATTGTAACTGTATTGATTAAAATTTATCAATAGGAAATGAAAATAAGGCAGTTTTGGGGGGACTAAACCCCTTTCCTCAGGTCAGGACAGGATACCATAACAGCTGTATACTGTACTGTCTTGAAGAAAGATTTGGCCTCTGGAAGCTAATTGAAAAATGGATTAGTCCAATAAAATGGTATTTTCATATTTCTCATTTGTTTCATTTTTATTTGTTAAATTGTTAAGTGGTGATTATTATGTAGAAGTTTTTTCAAATTTACATCTACTGTCTTTATATTTTGCACAGTATTAGGGGACGTGTCACTGTTTCTGTGGTGTTGCATTGTATGCAGAGTCTGGTTTCTTGGTTCAGTTTAACTTTTGTCTACATACTTCTATTTTTAGTTTGTGATTATTCCATATTGGGCGAGGGTGTATCTGTTCTGTGTGTATGAAAAGGACATGGCTTTCTGTTAGCATCGACTACAGGATCAATTGACTGTGTAGGATCTGGTTTATTTAGTGTTGGTGTTCTAGTGCTCACTACAGTGTTTAAGATGCCTTTTCCTAGGTGCACCCTTGTTGTGTGACTCATGGATTATTACTAAAAATATCTTTTTTATATAGAGGAGGATTAAAAAAAAAAAAATTATCAGCATTGGCTGTCATATATACTAGGTACACCACTGGATTCTATTCTAACTTTACTGTTGACGTAGGTGTTGTTCCCCCCCCCACCACACACACACACACTATAAAGAATTAAATTAAAGTTGTATTAACATCAAGCAGCTTTCAAATGACATTATAAGCAAATAAAAATAAAATATCATTGCTAATTATTACCTGCATCTTTACCTAAACTGTTTTGCCCTAGCTCTCGCTTTGATCTTTATCTGCTACTTTTTTATTTTGCTGTAGTGCAGTCACACAGGTGTCCTTCAAGGCTCAGTAACACCTCTCCATAAATTATGTGGAAGTGGGGATCACATCTATTCCATATCCTCAATGAGACCTCAGGAAGGAACCTAGTGATCAAAACATTATTAGAGGTGCTATAGAGCCATTTCTTGTATGACTGGATGAACTATATTTATCTTTTTTTTTTAGTTGTTTAAATTCATGCAGAAATAAATGTCTAGATTGAACCCCATGACTTCATTAACGCATTTCCCTTTTTTAAACCTCTATACCATTTGAAAGAGGGCAGATATCTAATTATTCACTTCTAGAATTGGATACTTCTTAAATTTAGTAAAAATATTCAGGCACAAGTGTCAAACCTTAAAAAAGGAAGTCATATTGAGCATTGGAAAACAATAATAATTAACTAATAAAAATAGTATACATTTAGGGCTCATTTTACAAAGGTGCGCTTGCATTTTTAGCACACGCACCGGATTAGTGCGCGCTACCCAAAAAAACTACCACCTGCTCAAGAGGAGGCGGTAGCGGCTAGCGCGCGGGACATTTTAGTGCGTGCTATTCCGCGCGTTAAGGCCCTAACGCACCTTTGTAAAAGGAGCCCTTAATTTTCCCCACTACCAAATTTCCCCGCCCCACCCGGCTACTTTTTCATGCCACCCAGCTGGAAAAAATTTCTGGGGAGAACACTGTCAATGATATTTTAATATTTAGACAGATACAGATCATGTATTTATTTATTTAAAACATGTATAATCAGCTTGTAACCAAAGTGGCTCACAATTAACATACCCAGCCTTGAACACATACATAAGCTACCTTTGTTTGTTCTGACAGGTAGTGAATATAGTAACCAGCAATCAGGAATGTGTTATCAATATATCGGAGTCTATGGTTTTACCTAATCTTTTGGCTCTACTTCATTCACTACCTGCAAGTAAGTATTAAAATGCTAATTAAATAACTAATCATTTCAGATATATTGAACTATGAATATATTTACTGTGCTAGGGTAAAAGACACATCCAAAGAAGGTTAATAGGTTATTTTTATGTACTTGAAACAAGGTTGTATCTACTTCACCTTGAAAACTATCATTAACACCTAGGTCCTAACAAAAAACAACAACCCCCTCAAAAAATATAGAAACAGATAGAGGATAGAGCTTGAAATAAATACTGTTGCTTAAACCATTATCCCAATATGGACAGAGTTTTAAATAAATACTTTTGCCTAATCCATTAACTCAGTATGGACAGAACATGTTAACTAAACAAACATTTTTATTTCTAGCTTCAAGCTAGAGTTTGGATATTAACGTATGTTTTTTTCCTATATGGGCTTTTTTTCCCTCTTTATCATTGCATGTTTATCCTAAATTTGATGACAAAGATGCTTTTTTGTTTGTTTGTTTAATTGTTAAGTGCATAAAAAATTCTGTGTTCTAATATTGAGGATTTTAAATGTAAAGCAATAATATAGGGCCCCCTTATACAAAGTTAAGGTACAAGTACCAGCATGGCAAATGCGACACAGCCTGTAGGAATTTAATGGACTGCTTTGATTTTGCCATGCTGGGTCTTGCTACCAAGTCTTTGTAAAAGGGGCCTATAATTTGTAATGGTAATAAAAGATTTAGCAAAAATTATCTCTCCCCCCACACCTTTTTTATGAAGCCACGTAAAGGTTTTTTTTATCACGGTCACTATGGTAAAAGCTTCAATGCTCATAAAAATTCTATGAGCGTCAGAGCTTTTACCATAGTGGCCTGCAATAAAAAACCCTTATGTGGCTTGATAAAAGGGGCCCATATCTGTAACTAAGAATACATTTACTATGTTACTACATATTGATACATTTGCAATTGAAATACATATTCTAATGCTTTTAAAAATAAATTATATCTTTGTCTGGGCAGGCCGGCAACTTGTTCTGGAAACACTTCATGCTTTGACATCCAATACAAAGATCATTAAAGAAGCAATGGCAAAAGGTATCGACAATCTATAAAATTTGCCTTAATTCAGTATACTAAAATCACATTTTTTAATCTATGTAAATGATCTTGTATTTTTTGTACATTGGTGTGCTGAGCATTGTAAGTGTGTCTGAAGTCGTAACGGGGGCATTTTTTGCAATGATACCTTGTTGATGACCTTTTATATTAGAGCAGTTCTTGGTTTATATTCAGTTGAAAAAAGTAGAATGGATCTGCTTTCAAGGGAAACACAAATATATTCAAAGTCTTTAGTTTATTCTTTCCAAGAGGAGAGAAAAAGGGAACAGGACATTCTTTTTCTGAGAGAAGAAGAGTAGAAAACATATCTTTGGGTAAGTATACAGTACATTCTTTAGCGTCCCTCTAAACCGGCATAGAAATGGATAGGTTCATGCTCCTCTGCCAGCAGGTAGAGACAGACACTGACTTTTGGCTACAATACAAGTGGGCTGTGCAGTCCCTATTACACTCAGGCCTTAAACAACCTGGGAGAATCAGAGCCTTAGGCCCCTCCCTGGATGCATCTCCACTGCCAATTCCAGACTTCGTTCTTTTCATCTAGCTGTCCCCTATGCCTGGAGTAAATTACCCGAGTTTGTCCGTCAAGTCCCATACCTTGTTTAAAAGCAGATTGAAAACCCACCATTTTGATAGCTTTCAATCCTTAACCATACTCCTCTGCCCTCCAACCCTTCCCGCTGATTAACCGTTCCCCTTAACTGTATCCATGACATCCTGTTTGTCTGTCTTGCCTGTTTAGATTGTAAGCTCTTTCGAGCAGGGACTGTTTTCTTATTCTTTGTGACTCTGTGCAGCGCTGTGCACATTTGGTAGCGCTATAGAAATAATTAATAGTGGTAGTAGCCTAAGGCTCTGATTGGCCTGGACACCCACCTTAGGCATCCGAGCCAATCAGAGCATTAGGCCCCTTCCTGGTGCATCCATGAGGGGCCTGAGGCTCTGATTGGCCCTGGTGCATCCTATGGGAGGGTCTTTAGACAACTTGGGCAAATCAGAGCCTCAAGCCCCTCCCTGATGCATCCCAAGATGCACCGGGGAAGGGAAAGCCCATTTTGAAGAGGCGGGCCAGCTGGCCGCAGGGAGTAGGCATCCCTCCAGTCAGCCAACTAATTCAAGGTAAGGGGGAGAGGGGTCGGAGGTAGGGGGTGTTGTGTGGTAACAGTAGAGAATGGGCATGTCTCCCACTCCTACGGGGGGGAGGGGGTCGCTTGGCGGCAAGAGAGAGTAGGCATCTCTCCTGCTGCTGGGGTGGGTTGTTGCTGCAGGGGGTGTTATTTGTAATGGGAGAGAGTGGGCATCTCTCCTGCTGCTAGGGGTGGGGAGGGGGGTCGGATGGATTTCTAGCAGTCTCCAACACTGTCATGCTGGGGTTTTAAACAGTGCTTTCACTGTACCGGCACCCTTGGAACAGTCGCTGATATTTGTTGCCAAAAGCCGACATCGCTCTTAGAAAATGGCTCAGCAATTGTTAAGAATCCACCAGAGTACTCATTTCAATGTTGAAGAGCCCATTTACTTTGTATCAGAGAGTGCTTGAGGAACATGTGAGACCATCTGTAAGAAAATTAAAGTGGAAGCGGAACTGGACCCAAAACGTACCAGGAAATCTACCAAGGACTGGCTGAAAATAAGAAATGGAGAGTCCTGGAGTCAAAGCCTTGATCTTAATCCCATTGGATGCTGTGGGGTGATTTGAAACGGGCTATACATGCAAGAAACGCCTCAAACATCTCACAGCTGAAAGAATTCTGCATTGAGGAGTGGGCAAAACTTTCCTCAGACTGATGCCAGAGACTGATAAATGGCTACAAGAAGCATCTCACTGCATTTATTTCAGCCAAAGGAGAACATAAGAGTTGCCGCTGCTGGGTCAGACCAGTGGTCTATCGTGCCCAGCAGTCCGCTCACGCGGTGGCCCTTAGGTCAAAGACCAGTACCCTAACTGAGACTAGCCTTACCTGCGTACCTTCTGGTTCAGCAGGAACTTGTCTAACTTTATCTAGAATCCCTGGAGGGTGTTTTCCTGTATAACAGCCTCCAGAAGAGCGTTCCAGTTTTCCACCATTCTCTGGGTGAAGAAAAACTTTCTTACGTTAGTACGGAATCTATTCCCATTTAACTTTAGAGTGCCCTCTCGTTCTCCCTACCTTGGAGAGGGTGAACAACCTGTCTATATCTACTAAGTCTGTTCCCTTTATTATCTTGAATGTTTCGATCATATCCCCTCTCAATCTTCTCTTTTCAAGGGAGAAGAGACCCAGTTTCTCTAATCTCTCACTGTACGGTAGCTCCTCAATCATTTTAGTTGCTCTTCTCTGGACCCTTTCGAGTAGTACCGTATCCTTCTTAATGTACGGCGACCAGTGCTGGACACAGTTTAACAGGTGGGGGCGTACCATGGCCCAGTACAGCGGCATGATAACCTTCTCCGATCTGCTCGTGATCCCCCTTCTTAATCATTCCTAGCATTCTGTTCGCCCTTTTCGCAGCCGCCGCACATTGCGCGGATGGCTTCATCGACTTGTTGATCAGTACTCCCAAGTCTCTTTCCTGGGGGGTCTCTCCGTGTACCACACCAGACATCCTGTATTCATGTATAAGATTTTTGTTACCGTCATGCATCACCTTACACTTATCCACGTTAAACCTCATTTGCCATGTTGCGGCCCATTTCTCGAGCGTGTTTATATCACGTTGCAGGTCATTTATAAATATGTTGAAGAGCACGGGTCCAAGCACCGAACCCTGCGGCATTTCACTCGTGATGCTTTTCCAGTCTGAGTATTGTCCATTTACCCCTACTCTCTGTTTTCTATCCACCAACCAGTTTTTAATCCACATGAGTATTTCACCCTCGATTCCATGGCTCGCAATTTTTTGAAGTAGTCGTTCATGCGGGACCTTGTTGAACGCCTTCTGAAAATCCAGATATACAGTGTCGCCCGGCTCGCCCTTGTCTATCTGCCTGTTTACGCCCTCGAAGAAGTGCAGCAAGTTTGTCAAGCAAGACCTTCCCTTGCTGAAGCCGTGCTGGCTGGTCCTCATCAGATTGTGTCCGTCAAGGTGATCAATGATGCGGTCCTTTATCAGCGCCTCTACCATCTTTCCCAGTACCGAGGTCAGACTCACCGGTCTGTAGTTTCCCGGATCTCCCCTCAAACCTTTCTTGAAGATCGGCGTGACATTCACCACTTTCTAGTCTCCTGGAATACTTCCCGATTTGATCGACAGATTGGCTATTAGTTGAAGCAGTACAGCTATAGCTCCTTTCAATTCCTTGATTACCCTCTGAAGGATGCCATTCGGTCCAGGGGATTTATCGTTTTTAAGCCTATCAGTCTGCCTGCATACCTCTTCTAGACTGACCGTCAACCCTGTCAGTTTCTCATCCTCGTTTCCTGCGTATAGCTTGTCAGCTTCTGGTATGTTGTGTATATCCTGTTTGATAAATACAGACACAAAAAATGTGTTCAGTTTGTTGGCGATGGCTTTGTCCTCCTTTAGCACTCCCTTTATTCCATTGTCATCCAACGGCCCCACCGCTTCCTTTGTGAGTCGTTTCCCCGTAATATATCGAAAGAACGGCTTGAACTTTTTCGCCTCCTTGGCTATTTTTTCCTCATAGTCTCTACTGCGGTTCGCCTCATTTTTGGTTTTAAAAAATGGGAGCACATTACCCCTTACTATCAAAAACTTCACTGGTTGCCAATGGAATCTAGAGTTCAGTTCAAGTTTTCCTGCATTAGTTACAAAGCAGTTTTTGGGATGTTACCTGATTATCTTACCTCCCAGTTTTCCATGGAAAGTTCCAGTAGGAGTACTCATAGAATAAACTTATTTAATTATCCTTCTTTTAAATCATGTAAATACAAGAAGTTTTTTGACAGGATTTTATCATTCCAGGCCGCCAAACTGAATATATGGCTTGAAAGATTAATACTTGAGGCCATTTACTATCTCGATTTTAGAAAATTACTAAAAACACGCCTATTTGATATGCTTTGTTCCTAGTTATGTTACTGTCAAATCTATCATGATCTTTAATAGCTTTTTACTTGCCAATTTGAGCTATCTTAACTTTTACTGATTTTACTTGATGTATTCTTTTTAATTGTTTTTATTCTGCACTAGATATCAAATGTTAGAATTCTGTATCTTAATTATCTGCTGTATGTATCCTTGTTGTGAACCGCTTAGAACTTCCGGTATAGCGATATACAAGAAATAAATTATTATTATTATTATTTTGGCCCTTCTTACCGCCTTGTGGCACCTGCTTTGATGTTTGTGCTTTTTCCAGTTTTCGTCCGTTTTTGACATTTTCCATTCCTTAAAAGTCTTCTTGTCTCTGATCGCTTCCTTCACCGCTACAGTGAGCCACGCCGGTTCCTTGTTCTTTTTCCTCTTGGATCCCTTGGTGATATGTGGTATAAATAGATTTTGCGTCTCGGTGACCATGTCCTTAAAAAGGGACCATGCTTGCTCTAGCGTTTTTATATTGTTTATCCTCTTCTTCCCCACCATGAGTCTCATCCCTTCGTAATTCCCTTTTCGGAAGTTCAGTGCCGTGGCTGACGTTCTGGATCGATGTTTTGCCCCTGTGTCCAGGTCGAAGCGGATAATATTGTGATCACTGCTTCCCAGCATCCCTTCCACTTCTACACCTTGCGCTGGTCCTCATAGTCAATTTAGAATTAAGTCCAGAATTGCATTTCCTCTTGTATTTTCCTTGACAAGTTGTTCCAGGAAACAATTGCCTACATTATTCAGGAACTTGGTCTCCCTACCACAGCCGGAGGTGCCTAGATTCCAGTCTATCCCCGGATAATTGAAGTCACTCATGATAACTGCATTGCCTCCCTTGCAGTTGCGTTTAATCTCATCCGTCATCTCTCCATCAATTTTTTCAGACTGCCCTGGGAGTCGGTAGTAGACGCCGATCTTTGTTTCTGTTCCTTTTGTTCCAGGAATTTTGGCCCATAGAGACTCTACCTTATTTTAAGTTTCCGGCGTGTTCTCTCCAGTAGACTCAGTTCCTCCTTTGATGTATAGGGCAATACCCCTACCTTTTTGACCTACTCTATCTCTGCGTTATATCTTGTATCTTGGTAGCACAGTGTCCCAGGTATTTTCCTCGTTCCACCATGTTTCCGTGACGCCGATGATGTCAAGGTTATCTTTTTGTGTCATAGCTTCCAATTCCCCCATCTTATTTCTTAGGCTTCTTGCATTTGTGTACATAAACTTGAGTTTCCGGCCTGTTACTTTCTTGCAATTTCTTCCCTCTTGTGTCCTCTGGGTATACCAGTTTCACGAACTATTGACTCTCGGTCGACTGTCGGCTTTCAACTTCTTCCTAGTTTAAAAACTTCTCAATTTCTCTCTTGATGTTGCTTGCAAGTAGCCTCGTTCTGTCTCCGCTAAGGTGGAATCCATCCTTCCTGAATAGCTTGCTCTTCCCCCAGAATGTCATCCAGTTGTGCATGAAGTGCAATCCTTCTTCCTCAAACCAGCACCTCATCCATGCGTTGACTGCTTGCAGCTCCGTCTGCCTCTTCTCATTGGCCCTGGGTACCGGCAGGATCTCCGAAATGCTACCCTTAGCGTTCTGGTTTTCAGCTTCCCTCATAGCATCTGGAACTCGTCCTTCAGTCCTTCCCTGTTGTAGTTCCTGTTGCTCACGTTGTTTGTCCCCACATGGATCATCACCGCCATATCTTCCTCTTCCACGCTGTCGATGATCCTGTCAATGCGGCTCACTATGTCTTCTACCTTGGCTCCCTGTAGGCAGATCAGTAGCCAATCCTGTCTTCCTCCCACTATGTGGCTTTCGACTTGTCTGATGATGGAGTCCCCTACAACGATCGCTGTCCTCTCTATCTTCTCTTGCCTCTAGCCGCAGGTCTGTGTTCCTGGTGTATGACCAGCTCTCCAACCGTAGCTATTAGGATATAGGGTGTTCTAATTTATTCCTCAGTTAGAATACACATTTTTGTTTATTTTTTTGTTTAATGAGTAAATCAAGGAAAACATTTATTGTTTACCTGCAATTACATCACTTTCTTTTCCAGAGATAAATAAAAAAAAAAAAAATTACATCAATATGTCAACATTTCTTTAGAAAGAACTGAATATTTCATGGGATGGTCTAATTTTTTCACATGATTATATTTATAGTTTGAGTTGAGGGCTATAGGATTTAGGGAGCATGGAGCAAAATTTTGTGCCTGCCTACCTACTTTGGGCTGAGGCTCCTTCCTTTCCCAGTTGATGGTCTAACTATGCCATTGGTATTTACTCTTTAGGATAAATAATGTTTCTATTTTCAACTAATTAAAAATAATAAAAGGGAATATGGCATGTGCAAAATTTTGGACTTAATAGTTACTATATATGATGCCTCCTTAGAAAGAAATAACAACTGTAGCTTGAGAATCTCTCCTCTTGATAGTGAGATTTTTCCTCTGTCTTCCTTACGAAATTCTGACGTTTATTTATTATTAACCGCCTTTTTAAAGAGATTCACCTACAGCAGTTCTTTAGTCTGTTGAGTGTACTGAATGTTTGAGATCTCCCAGGTTTTCATTAATAAAACTAGTGATTGTGTAGGCTGTTCATCTTTTATATTGGGAGTGACGATTGGCTTTGCTTTCTGGATTTCAAAGAGGTTTACACTAGCATAACCATCCTACCTATTCACAGAAAGTGTCTTCACTTTCACAGTGAATCTTGACATTTCCAGTACAAAGTTTGTCCTTTGGACTGTCTTTGGCCCCTCGTATCTTCACAAAATACCTAGTGGTAGTGGTGTTGTCCTTGGCACATGGGAGTTTTATGAATTTCCCTACTTAGACGACTGGTTAATCAAGGCTTCATCATCACAAACAGCTGAGTATGCTATAAGTTCAACAATTCATCTCCTGGAGCTGCTCGAATTTGCTATCAACTACTAAAAGTCAGGGGCTATCTTGTATACTACTCAAGGTCGAGCTTTTCTATCACAGCAGAGAGTGGGCAATCTCATTCACCTGTGTCAGTCTCCTCTCTTCGACACAGTTCCACACGTCAGATGTTATGCCTTCTCTGTCACTACACATCACTGCATTGGGACAATGGACCTTGTCAATCTAATGGCCTTGAGCGTCTAATGGGATGCGCGTCTTCAATTCACCTTAGATTTCTGTCACTCCCTTCAATAGTGGATGGTCCCTTCCATCAGCACCCCTCCCCCACCACCACCATCACAAACTTCTAACCACAATGCTTGATGTTAGAAAGGGGTGCTCATCTGGATAGCCTCTACACTCAAGTATGGTATCAACTCGGAACAAACCCTTCATCAATCTTCTAGAACTGCGAGCAATAGGAAACACTCAAATCATTTCAGGGCTGTCTACTCCAACAGGTAGTCCTTATCCATACAAATAGTTCAGTTGCCATGTTCTACCTGAACAAACAAGGGGGCACAAGATCTCACCCCTTTTGCAGTTTACTTAGCGGGCAAGCAGAATTCCTTGGCAGACATATTGAGCAGACTCCTTCAGCCTCATAAATGTACTCTCAGCACATCCATCTTAAATCTCTCAGCACATCCATCTTAAGTCAGATTTTCTCTTCACTTCCTCCCACAACAACAAACTTCTACAACTCTGTTCCAGACTGTATACTCTCATTCATTGGGGGGGACAAATTCCTTTACACATTTCCTCCAATACCTCTCGTTGAGAAAATTCTTCAGAAACTTCACCAAGATCGAGGCTCCATGATCCATATAGCACCAGTTTGGCCACACCAAGTTAGGTTTCCGCTCCTCCTAGAGCTCTTGGCCACAAAATCCTGGAAGTTATATCTGATCCCGACATTACTGATACAGAACAAGGGATCCCTTCTTCACCAAAGAAATAAATGCTTTCTGCCTTTTGGCTGCAGTATCTGCTGTCATCTCAAAAAAACCTTTCTGAAGATGTTACGGTTAGTTATAGATCGCAATTGAATTGGTAAAGTTAACCAAACAAAAGTAGCCTTATAAGAGAAAAGAGTAGAAAATAACCTTTTTGAAATGATCCCCTTAGAACTGGGAAATTGCAATAATAGTGCATCACATACACTGTAGTATTGACTAACCAATGGTCTACATATTAAATTTTTCATTTACTGAGCAGTCAAACTATATAGAACATAAGAACAGCCCTCACCGGATCAGACCGAGGTCCATCCAGTCCGCACATGCGGCGGCCCATTTAAGTACTCCTAACTGGAGACCCAGTTATACCATAGCCCTCGATACAATTTGCAAGAAGGTGTGCATCCAACTTGCGCTTGAAACCCAGAATAGTAATCTCTGTCACAACATCCTCCGGGAGAGCATCCCAAAATCCCAGCACGCGCTGTGTAAAAAAGAACTTCCTGACATTCGTTCTGAACCTGCTGCCCCTCAGTTTCAGTCTGTGACCTCTTGTCCGTATCACATCTGAAAAAGTCAGCAATGCTTCTTCTTGGTCGATTTTATCAAATCCCTTTATTATTTTAAAAGTCTCTATTAAATCCCCTCTCAGTCTTCTCTGCTCGAGGGTAAACAATCTCAATTTCCTAAGGCGCTCTTTGTAGCTCAAATTCTCCAATCCCTTGACAACATAGTTTAAATGTTACTCTAAAACAATGTAATCCTATCTGAGTTTCTCAGTTTATAAGTCAACCAAACTGCTGAGTTCTGAACTGTCTATCTTAAAACATTCTTAGAGATTCCCAGATACTAGATATTACAGTAATCTAATTTACTTAGAATTAGCGCTTGAACCACCAATCTAAATTGATCTTGTTACTTCATGATTCTCAGTCAGGTTTCAGAATTCATTATAGTACAGAAACGGTGTTAGCTACAATACTAGATCATTTAAATAGTGAGAACTTAGGGCAGTGTTTCAGTCAGCGGCGCAGGGCGGGAGTTCTAAAAGCTCGCTCCTGCGTGTGCTGGCCCGGGTGCGCTGCTGGCTTCTGACATCGGCAAGAGGGGCTCAGGCAGGATACACCGCTGGACCACCAGGGAAAAGGTACGCGGGGAGGGGTAAAAAATACTGTACAGTACTGTAATTAGTATGGGCTGGGGAAATGCGTCATAAAGTTGAACGGTCACATGTCGCATAGGTCGTAAGTCGACGACTACCTGTACAGATACTTATTTTGTACCTGGGGTGATAGAGAGTTAAGTAGCTTGCACAGTCATAAGGAGCTGCAGTGGGAATCAACCCAATTCCCCAGGGTCTTAGGCTACTTCCCCATTCCTATAATAATTCAACTACAAGGATATCCAAATATTTGCATATGCCATTTCCCCTTTTATATTAGTTTAAATCTATTAAAATCAGCAAATAGCAATTTGCATTAGAAGTTGCAGAAAGATGTCTTGTTTAGATGTCATGTAGAGTTTGAATCAATGTATATTTTCTTAGGTATTCATTGAAACCTACATTTTGACTAAGTGTACCTAAACCTGTGCAGGACTGTAAATATGAGATGATAAATTAAGTACTCTTTTTAGCCTTGTCTTATGAGTATATATGTTTTAACCTGTGTCCATATGATTGACATATATAATCTTTGAAACTTATATTCATGTGTTTGTCATATGCCATTTCTTGTCTGTTTAGCTGTCTTCACTATAATGCTTGCTTAAACATTTGTCAATCTTCAGTCCATTTATTTGTTTACCTCAAAACAGTCTCTTCAATAATAAATCACAAATATCTAGCTCTTTATATCACTCCATATTATATGATGAAGGCAATCAATTAAATGCTTTTATAACCATTGCAAGGCTCTTTTATGTATTACTGAGATGATTCATTTTCTCATACTTTGGAATGTTTACTTCATGTTTTTACTTCAAGTGAGCATACAATGATATTGATTCACTATATGTCTTCCAATACCAAATTTACAGGTGCTTTAATTTACTTGCTGGATATGTTCTGCAACTCAAGCCATCCACAGGTCCGGTCTCAGACAGCAGAGCTTTTTGCCAAAATGATTGCAGATAAGCTAGTAGGTCCAAAGGTAAGCAAAAGAATGAAATCTGGTTAAACCCTACATCTCCACACCTGACCTAGCCCAACTCCTCTACGCATATGTCCTCTCCAGAATGGATTACTGCAACTCCCTATTTAATGGAATAACCAAAAAAGATCTCAAGCTCCTCCAGTGGGTCCAAAATGCAGCTATCCGCCTCCTACACAGCCTCAACTACCATGATCCCATCTCCCCAGCACTCTGCGCTGAACACTGGCTCCCAATTAGCCAACGTTGTGCATTCAAGGCCCTGGCAATAGCACACAAAATAATTTATGCCACCATCCCCTCCTACATAAAATCCAAGCTACCCATCTACATCCCCACCCGCATCCTCCGCTCAGAAACGGAGATACACCTATGCATTCCCCCCGGAAGGTCCTTCTTCTCAGAAACCACCTGCAAACGCTCCTACAGCCACTTCATTTCCCAACTCTGGAACCAACTCCCCCCCTCAACTCAGACTACAGAACTCACTAATGACATTCCGTAAAATGATAAAGACCCTCCTCTTCAACTAAAGGTCACCCTCAGTCTACACCCAACCCCCATAAGCCCCACCTCTACCCTTCTTTCTCCATTCTAATCTTCTGCCTAAATTTCTGTATAGTCCACTCTCAGCATATACTCAAATAACTTGTATCTAAACTAAACTACTTATATTTAAACTACTGTTCTTAATTTGCTGTATAGTCCCTATATCTAAACTGCTGCACAGTCTCATATGTCCAAGTATTTAAATCTACTGTATAATCTTGTATGTCTAATTCACTCCATTGTGAATGTTTAGTTGTAAACCGTTCTGATCTACTGGGAGGACGGGATAAAAATCTAAATAAATAAATAAAAAGAAAATGTGCTGCATTTAAAAGTAAGATATCATTGATTATCCCAGGACAAGCAGGCAGCATATTCCCACACATGGGTGACGTCACCGACGGAGCCCCGCAGCGGACAGCCTCGAAAGCAAACTTGCTTGAAGATCTCTATCTTTCGAGTGCTGTAGCGCGCATGCGCGCGTGCCTTCCCACCCGAACTAGGGGGCGCATCTCCTGTGAGGATCCTCAGTTCGTTTAATTCCGCGGAGACAAGAAGATACGTTTTTCTTCATCTCTGCAGCAATTTGCCTTCTCTTCACCGCGGCTGTTTCTTTTTTTCGGATTAGTTCGGACGCTGTGCTCTTCTATTTCTCCTTTTCTTTTTTCTTTTTCAAAAAAAATAAAACCAAAAAAAAAAACAAATTTTTTTTGTTTCTTTTCTTTCTTGTCCGGCCGGTGAGCCTTGGGCCTAGGCCCAATTGCTCCTTCCGTTCGACACGGACTTTATTTTTTCTATGTCCCGGCCCCTTACCGGGTTTAAACGTTGTCGTCAGTGCAATCGTGTGATTTCGGTCACCGATCCCCACTGCCGCTGTCTTCAGTGCCTGGGTCCTTCCCATTCTCCAGAAGACTGTCACCGTTGCTTCACTGTCACTCCACGGGCCTTTCGACGACGGTGTGCCCAATTTTTTCAACTTTTTGGAGACATGGAGCAATCTTCGGATCCGGCCTCGACTGCGGCGGGTGACCCAGTCTCGAAGGCTTCGACTCCGTCCACATCGACGTCCACGGTCTCGAAGGCTTCGACCCTGGTTCCGGCTGGAGCCTCGGTCTCGAAAGCCTCGATCTTGCCTCCTTCGGTTCCCTCGAAGACAGTGACGTCGGTGAAATCTTCCATAGGGGGTAAGTCTCCTGGTTCTATTTCAGGTGCCGTACCTAAGAAGCCACCAGAGTCCTCTTCACGCCCGTCTTCCAAGCATACCTCCAAGATAAGGGAATACTCACCTTCGAGGTCCCCCTCTTCGGAGCGTACTGCTGCACTTACGAGACCAGAATCTTCTGTCTCGGTGCCGATGCTGGAGGACATGCTAAAGTCTATCTTGACCACTCAGATTTCCTCATTGGTGGCTCAATTGGTTCCGTCCTCGACCTTGCCTTGGGTGGATCAGCCTGTCACCCAGCCACAGCTTCCAGTGTCTCGAGGCCGATCCCGGACTCCGAAGAGGACACCTTCCTCGGATTCTTCTCCAGAATCACCTCCTCCGAAGCATCGCTCGAAGCATTCGAAACATCTTGCTTCCAAGCATCGAGGGGAGTCTTCTGCTTTCGACACCGAGACTTCATTGCCTCGTTCTTCGAAATCGAAGCAGGGCTCTCAACACCACAGAGCATCGAATCGAAGCCCTTCTCGACCGAGGACTCCACCGTCGAAGACCACTCGTCGAGACACTTCTCCTCAAACTTCGACCCACTCAGTACCACATACACCTGGTACTTCTCCATCCAGGAGTCTTAAGAGAAAACATTCTCTTATTCCGCCACACAGTACAACTTCTTCTGTGACTCTACGTCTTGAATCAGAACCACTCTCACCATACTCTAGAGAAGCTTCTCCTTCATACTCAGCACTCCCTAAATCTTGCAGTGTGTCACCTGAGGAAGCATCTGATTTCAAATCCATTTCATTTGCCAAATTTATTTTCGATATGGGACAAGCTCTCAAACTAGATCTCCATTCAGATTCAAAATACACTCCTGAATATTTAGCAGATATGGAGCTTCCTCATCCACCTAAAGAGTCACTACGGTTACCAATGACTCCTGTTCTCAAACAAACCTTTGTTCGTAACATGGAGACTCCTTATTCCATCACTGCCATTCCATCTAAATTGGAATCTCGTTATCGAACAGTTCCATGTAAAGGTTATGAAAAATCTCAACTTTCTCATCAATCCCTGGTAGTGGAATCATCTTTGAAGAAAGCACATCCCTCAAAAATCTACGCTTCAGTTCCTCCAGGCAGAGAAGGTCGTACCATGGATAAGTTTGGTCGCCGATTATACCAGAACTCTATGATGGCAAATAGAGTTCTTAACTATAGCTACATATTTACATCTTACTTCAACCACTTTCTGAAGATCTTACCATCTTTTTACCCGGATATCTCCACAATTCGTCTGTCTGAATTCAAACTTATTCTTAAGACTCTTTCTCAATTGAGACTCTTCATGCTTCAGGCTTCCTATGATGCCTTTGAACTATCTTCTCGTGTCTCTGCTTTTGCTGTAGCTATGCGCCGTTTGGCATGGTTACGCATTGTTGACATGGATCCCAATCTTCAAGATCGATTGGCGAATCTACCTTGTCAGGGGAACGAATTGTTTGATGATTCTATTGAAGCAGCTGCTAAGCGTCTTTCAGAACATGAATGCTCTTTTGCTTCCCTCATCAGACCAAAACCTAAACCTACACCAACTAGAGGTTTTAAAAAGACTCCACGTCGTTATCCTCAGAAAACGACTCCTGCTTTTTCCAGGCCTCCTCCTCATCGTCCTCCGCAACAACAGTGCCAGCAAAAGTCTCAGACTCCCGCTGCCACCAAACCAACTCAGTCTTTTTGACAGTCTCAGCCTGAGCATTCAAATTTCTCTGTTTCCAAATTCTCCCCTCCCCATAGGGAATCGCATTTCCCAGTTTTATCACCAGTGGGAGCTCATTACATCAGATCTCTGGGTGCTTACCATCCTAAGAGAGGGATACTCTCTTCGGTTCCTTCAGGTACCTCCAGATCGCCATCCAAGAGAATGTCCTTCCGATCTGTCGCACCTTCCCCTTCTTCTTCAGGAAGCTTGGGCCCTTCTTCGCCTGCGAGCTGTGGAGGAGCTTTCTTCCACAAAGGAACTTGGGATTCTACTCCTGTTATTTTCTAGTTCCCAAAAAGACAGGAGATTTACGACCGATCATAGATCTCAGAGCTCTCAACAAATGTCTAGTCAAAGAGAAATTTCGAATGCTCACTCTGCAAACTTTATATTCCTTAATGGATCAAGGGGATTGGATGTGCTCCCTCGATCTCAAAGAGGTATATACTCATATCCCTATTCATCCAGCATTTCGCAAATACCTCAGATTTCAAGTAGGAAGCCTTCATCTGCAGTACCGAGTTCTCCCCTTCGGGTTGGCTTCTTCTCCCAGAGTGTTCACAAAATGTCTGGTGGTGGTGGCTGCAGCTCTTCGCAACTAGGGTCTCCAAGTATTTCCATACCTCGACGACTGGCTCATCAAAGCTCCCTCTTTTTCAGGGGTTATTGCAGCGACCCAACAGACTATTCTTTTTCTACAAAGTTTGGGATTTCACGTCAACTTTCCCAAATCTCAGTTGACTCCTTCTCAGTTTCTCCAGTTCATAGGAGCAACTCTGGACACTATCAATATGAGAGCCTACCTTCCACAACCGTGTCAGGACGCCCTTCTTCAAATTTCTCAACAAGTCTTCCACCTTTCATCTGTTCCAGCACGAAAGATGATGGTTCTGCTAGGTCACATGGCTTCTACAGTTCATGTGATTCCTTTTGCCAGACTTCACCTTCGTATTCCTCAATGGACACTCGCATCCCAATGGCAGCAAACCGTGGATCCACCATCTCGACTGATTTCCATAACTCCTTCATTGTTGAAGTCTCTCCGTTGGTGGATGCTCTCTTTGAATCTTTCAAGAGGCTTGCTGTTCCACCCTCTTCCTCATCAGAAAGTCCTTACCACTGACTCGTCAACGTATGCACGGGGAGCTCATGTGGACGGGCTTCGCACTCAGGGTCTATGGACTCAAGCAGACCGTCGGTGTCATATCAATCTGTTGGAACTCAGAGCGATCTTCTATGCTCTCAAAGCCTTTCAAAATCTCTTTCATGACATGGTAATTCTGGTACGTACAGACAACCAAGTAGCCATGTATTATGTCAACAAACAGGGAGGGACGGGATCTCACTCCCTCTGTCAAGAAGCTCTGAAATTGTGGAATTGGGCAATTCTTCACAACATCTACCTCAGAGCTGTTTATATTCAGGGTCAACACAATTATTTGGCGGACAAATTGAGTCGTCTTCTACAGCCTCACGAATGGACACTCAATTCTCCAACTCTTCGCCAAATCTTTGCTCGTTGGGGAACTCCGCAGATAGATCTGTTTGCATCACCTCTCAACTTCAAACTGCCTCAATTTTGCTCCCGCATCTATACTCCTCAACGTCTCGAAGCGGATGCATTTCTACTGGACTGGAGGAATCTGTTCCTTTATGCTTTTCCTCCGTTTCCTCTGATTCTCAAAACTCTAGTCAAACTGAAGTCAGAACATGCCACCATGATTCTGATAGCTCCTCGGTGGCCCAGACAACCTTGGTTCTCCCTTCTACTTCAACTCAGCACCAGGGAGCCTCTTCTTCTACCACTGTTTCCCTCTCTACTCACGCAGAGTCACGGTTCCTTGCTTCATCCCAATCTGCAGTCTCTACACTTAACAGCTTGGTACCTTTCTGTATAACAGAATTTTCTCAATTTCTCCATCTGTTCAAGATATCTTAATTGCTTCCAGAAAGCCATCAACTAGACAATGTTATGGCCAGAAGTGGACTAGATTCTCTGCTTGGTGTTCTACACGTCACTTATCACCCAGATCTTCCTCCTTGACATCCGTTCTGGACTACTTACTTCATTTGTCACAGTCTGGACTTCAAACTACATCTATTCGAGTCCATCTTAGCGCTATAACTGCTTTTCATCAACCTCTAAATGGGAAACCTCTTTCTGCACATCCTATGGTTTCTCGCTTCATGAAAGGACTTCTTCATCTTCATCCACCACTTAAACCACCTCCAGTGGTCTGGGATTTCAATGTTGTTCTAGCTCAACTGATGAAGCCTCCTTTTGAACCACTTGACAAAGCCCACCTCAAGTATCTCACTTGAAAGGTTGTGTTCCTCATCGCCCTCACATCTGCTCGAAGAGTCAGTGAGTTACAAGCTTTGGTTGCAGATCCACCCTTCACAGTTTTTCACCATGACAAGGTGGTCCTCCGTACTCATCCTAAATTTTTATCTAAAGTTGTTTCAGAATTTCACATCAACCAGTCTATTATTCTGCCTGTGTTTTTTCCAAAGCCTCACTCTCATCCTGGAGAAGCGGCTCTTCATACCTTGGACTGTAAACGTGCATTAGCTTTCTACCTCCAACGCACTCAACTTCACAGAACATCTTCTCAACTTTTCATCTCATTTGACCCGAACAGGTTGGGTCGTCCTATCTCAAAACGCACCATCTCCAACTGGATGGCTGCTTGCATTTCTTTCTGCTATGCTCAGGCTGGTCTTCCTCTGCAAGGTCGAGTGACGGGCCACAAAGTCAGAGCTATGGCGGCATCTGTAGCTTTTCTTCGATCAACACCTATTGAGGAAATCTGTAAGGCTGCCACTTGGTCCTCGGTTCATACTTTCACTTCTCATTACTGTCTGGATACTTTATCCTGGAGGGATGGCCAATTTGGCCAATCTGTTTTACAAAATCTTTTTTCGTAATTTGCCAACTTCCCTCCATCCCTTTCTACTTAGCTTGGAGGTCACCCATGTGTGGGAATATGCTGCCTGCTTGTCCTGGGATAAAGCACAGTTACTTACCGTAACAGTTGTTATCCAGGGACAGCAGGCAGATATTCCCACAACCCTCCCACCTCCCCTGGTTGGCTTCTTAGCTAGGTACCTGAACTGAGGATCCTCACAGGAGATGCGTCCCCTAGTTCGGGTGGGAAGGCACGCGCGCATGCGCGCTACAGCACTCGAAAGATCGAGATCTTCAAGCAAGTTTGCTTTCGAGGCTGTCCGCTGCGGGGCTCCGTCGGTGAAGTCACCCATGTGTGGGAATATCTGCCTGCTGTCCCTGGATAACAACTGTTACGGTAAGTAACTGTGCTATATGTGCAAGAATGTTTTGTGAGGCTGATATTTAGCCATAGAATAACAGGTGTGTGCTCACAGTTTCTTTTTACTCGGACCTCCATGCGGAACCTTGTGCACATGCATCAAGTAGGCTTTCCCTAATTAGTGCACACATGTTCCTGCATGCTCTGAAGTTAAATATTAGCTTACTGCATCAGCATGGGAAATTTCTTGGTAAGCTTATGGTAAAATTGTGTGCTCAGCCACTAACTCAAGGTTATACCATGTGGATTTCTGCATTGGACCCTCTGTTGCTTGCTTTCAGGTGCTGCCAAACCCAGTGGTTTTCAATTTGGCTGCACCTAGCCAGAGTCTGCTGACTTCTAGGCCCTTCCTGCATGGGATCGATTATGGAAATGAGAACATCTGGAAGTTGAAAGGGGATGGTTGCTGTTTAAACTCTGCTTTCCATGTGGCTCCAATGAATGAGCTACCAACCTACCTAGCTTCCCAATTCCCTCACCTACTGCCCAAAAAAGACCTCCCGCAGAACAAACCTCTTTACTTACCCATCCCTGAAATCATGTCACTACAAGAAGTACCTAAACAGAATGCTTTCTTTCCAGGCAGCCCAACTGAACACATGGCTAGCAAAACCAATACTCGAAGCCACATCATACGCGGACTTCAGAAAATCTCTGAAGACCCGCCTCTTCAACACCACCTAAACTCTCCCCCTACCAATTATAAACCACCTCGAAAACCCTCCCCTTCCTTTTCCCCTCCCCCAACGTCTAATGCTGTACCTCTCTTACGCTCATCATATATCTAGCTGTAAACAGCACTGATCCCTAGTAACTGTTCATACTGTATCACCCTATAACTTAGTATAACATCCTGTATCTGATTGTAAACATCCTGTAACTGTACTCTTGTTAATATCTTGAACCTTACTGTAATCACCCCAGTACCCACTCACCTTGTACTTTCCTGTATCTTACTGTAAACATCCTGTAACTGTCCTCTTGTTACTATCTTGTACCCTTTGTAAACACCCCAGTACCCTGTACTTCATTGTAAACATACTGTAACTGTTTATCATGTTAATATTTCGTACCTTATTGTATCACCCAGTACCTGCTCACTTTGTATTATCCTGTATCCTTCTGTTAACACTGTACTTTCTCTAGACACGACTTCACTGTAAACCGCTTCGAACTTAGGGTATAGCGGTATATAAGAAATAAAATTATTATTATTATTATTATTATATGTGGCATGTCTTAATTCTTAGTGATTTTATCTGATGTAACTTAGATTCTGGTAAATTTAATATCTGATTTTTGAGCATATGAAAGTTAAAGGGAGAAGGTAATCATGGGAAATCTACCTAATGATACTGCTAAAGAATATTTCCCATCATTGTCAATAAAAGTTCCACAAATACATTTGATATGAGACCAGAGCTGAAGGAAGAGACTCCCTATGAGAGAGAAGCCACACATCAGAAGATCCCAATACAAGGAAATTGAGTGAGACTTATTCATCAGAGGAATTGAAGGAAGGCAAAGTAAAATGATTGCTTGGATCCTCTGCTAGCTGGAATACAAATTGCAATCTTAGTCTTGCTGGTCTAGAAAGAACAGGAAGGACAGCACTGATGTCCATCCTGTAGAGAAGCAAATGACGTGACTAGAGACTAACAACTTAGACAGTTCCCTCAGATATCATAAAAGAATGGTCTTAGAGTAACTGTGATCTATTTTATTGGAAATTTAGCAATACATGTATTTACAATACATGTATTTACAGAAAGAAAGGTAAGATAGAAAAAGCAAAGAGAGAGAGAAAATTCCAGCATATTTAGGGAGAAATATCTTTATATGTTTCCGTGTATGATGATAAATTAGTAGATTAACTACACCCATCCTGTGATACCATCATTTTGATTTATATAGTATTTGATTCGAAGTTGGTAAAATTATCTTCACTGCTGTTACAAATTGATGTTCCAGTGTGTTTTATTGTGATTTTGTTAAAATAAGAGGTCTGTGCTCCTTTCTTGCCACGTTTCTGATTCCATCTCTAATGTGCAAAACATAATCTAGTCTTTCCTATATAACACCTTAATTATGAACCTGTGGGAATAGCCTTTCATAAGCTAGGATCAGTACCTATGAACTCAATGACTATTTCATGTTGAAAAACCATTGTGCAAAATTTGTTTCAAGGAACAGACTCGCCATGTGTGGGCTAGTATGAGGAAGCTGTATGTGGAAAAAACTTATGCTGCTTGTTTTTGTGTATTTATGTAGGTTAGAATTACATTGATGAAATTTCTACCTGGTGTTTTCATGGATGCCATGAGAGACAGTCCTGAAGCTGCTGTGCACATTTTTGAAGGAACACATGAAAATCCAGAATTAATCTGGAATGAGAATTCCAGGGAAAAGGTCTCTACAACAGTTCGAGAAATGACGTTGGAGTACGTAGAGATGTGGTTCTACTTTTCCCTATATTCATTTAATATTTTAAGAATAATTCTTGTTAAGTACATGTACTATGCAACAAGTTACAAGTTAAATGATCACTGTCTACCATTGAAGAGTTTGCACATGCAGACTTTTCTCCCTTCCTTACGATGTTAGTGTAGTAGCATAGAAGGACATAGTCCTGTATTCATTAATTTTTAAGCGAGGGTCAATTTGGGTCCAAAAGGGCTGAAGGAAAGCTGACGAGTATTTTCCTACTTGGGGCAATGATGCCAACAGCGCTTCTCTACATTCATTCCCAACCAGAACACCTGGCCTTGATCACACTATTCAGAACACAGATAAACCCTGCAGATATAGGACCACAAACTAAAAGTCCTGTTATACACAAAGCCCTAAAATAACAGAAATAGAAATAAATGCATTTCTTCCTGAACAGTGCAAAATATTGACAGCAAATGTAAATTCTCAAAACTGACATATTTCAATCACTGGACTGAAATTAAAATCAATTTTCCTACCTTTGTTGTCTGGTGATTTTATTTTTCTAATCATCTTTTCCCAGTCTCTGGCTGTTCTTAACTCCGTTTCCTGGACCTTCTTATCCATTTGCTGTTTTTCTCTCCTTCATATAAGAACATAAGCAATGCCTCCGCTGGGTCAGACCCGAGGTCCATCGTGCCCAGCAGTCCGCTCACGTGGCGGCCCGGTCCTGGACCTGTTGGGCCGCCGCGTGAGTGGACTGCTGGGCACGATGAACCTCGGGTCTGACCCAGCGGAGGCATTGCTTATGTTCTTATGTGAAGGAGAGAAAAACAGCAAATGGATAAGAAGGTTCAGGAAACAGAGTTAAGAACAGCCAGAGACTGGGAAAAGATGATTAGAAAAATAAAATCACCAGACAACAAAGGTAGGAAAATTGATTTTAATTTTAGTCCAGTGATTGAAATATGTCAGTTTTGAGAATTTACATTTGCCTTACATCCATCTTTGACATTAACTTTTAACATTCAGCTTTCTTCCATTTTTCTGCTTCTCCATCCATATGCACCATCTCCTCGCTCTCTCTGTCATTCCCCTCCCCTCCATCCACGTGTACCTTCTCTTCCCTCTTTCTCCCCTATTCCTATCAATCCTAAACAGTGTTTCTTCCATATCTCTTCCCTTCCCCACTCCCCTGTGTACCATAAGAACATAAAAATTTCCATACTGGGACAGACTGAAAGTCTGTCAAGCCCAGCATCTTGTTTTCAACAGTGGCCAACCCAGGTCCCAAGTACCTAGCTGGATCCCAAGGAGTAAAACAGATTTTATGCTGCTTATCCTAGGAATAAGCAGTGGATTTTCCCAAGCCATTTCAATAATAGTCTATGGACTTGACTTTTAGGAAATTATCCAAACCTTTTTTTAGACCTTGCTAAGCTAGCTAATTTCACCACATTCTCCAGCAGCGAATTCCAGAGTTTAATTACACATTTGAAGAATTGCATGCCCCCTAGTCCTGCTATTTTTTGAAAAGAGTAAACAAGCGATTCTCGTCTACCCATTCCACTCCACTCAGTATTTTATAGACCTCTGTCATATCACCCCTGAGCTGTCTCTTCTCCAAGCCGAAGAGCCCAAGCCTCTTTAGTCTTTCTTCCTAGAGAAGTCATCCCATCACTTTTATCATTTTCGTCTGTACCTTTCCTAATTCCACTACATCTTTTTTGAGATATGTCAACCAGAATTGCACAGGTATGGCTGTACCATAGAGTGATACAAGGTCATTATGACATTTTCATCTTTGTTTTCCATTCCTTTGCTGTTAATTCCTAACATTCGAATTGCTTTCTTAGTCGCCATCGCACATTGAGCTGAGGGTTTTAACAATGACACCTAGATCCTTTTCCTAATGTGGAACCCTGTATCACATAGCTATAGTTCAGGTTCTTCTTTCCCACATGCATCACTTTGCACTTGCTCACATTAAACACCATCTGCCATTTTAACGCTCAGTCTCACAAGGTGCTGTTGCAATTTTTCACAGTCCCTTGCGATTTAACAACTTTGTCATCAGCAAATTTACTTAACTAGTGAGATAATTAAATTTTATGATGACACAAGGTTATTCCCATCTCTAGATCATTGATAAGAGTGTTAAAAAGCAGCAGTCCCAGCACACACCTATCCTTCTCCATTGAAATATTGACCATTTAAACTTACTCATGCTGCCTGTGGACCGAAGAGTGCAGCGCTAGAAAAAAGGGTAAAAAAAAGTATCAGATTACTTCGGGGAGGGGGGGAAGAGGAAGGGGGATAAAATTCTGGGCAGGCTCTTCAGGCCACCTCAGAGATCTCGGAGGTCTGCCATTGGCTGGTGGGCCTTGTAATGAAGACCACTGGCATAGTCTGCACCTGTTTTTTCATGTCTCTGTTCCGTGTATTCAGATGGAAGAATAAGTTAAATATTGTAGGAAAACCAATTTATGTACATTTGAAATTAGCTCACATATTTTTAGTAGTAACTCTTATGTTGGGTTTAGCACCTCAAATCATTTTGAAAAATTGGCTCATGCTTTTCATAGTCAAGAGAGTTAGTTAGATTGCTGATATTTTGTACCTATAAAGTAGGAGAAAATGTACCTTAGGTAATGGAATTCCAAAGTATAGTTCTGCTGCTGCACCCATACTCTACTGCCCACTGCTACCTCAAACTTGCAGTTAAACTATTTACTTGATCTTCTCCCCTCCGTACTACTTTTGTAGCTGTCACTGCTAATGGGCATTCAGTTACATCTACACTGGATTCCATATGTGTAGTGATTTATCCCTTTCTGTGAACTGGCTTGCAGAGAGAGAATTCTTAAAGCTTTGAGCACCTCCCCTATAGAGGAGGATCTCCAATCCACACCAGTTTTTTTTTCTGTGCAAGTGAACTGTACAGAGGTGTTCTTATCTGCTCTGCTTATCTTTTTTGCTTTCTTTCGTTTAAAGTTTGTTTTTATTTTCTGAGGATTTAGGGCTAGATTCACAAAGCAAACCGATCGTGTACTGATTGGTTTGCGACCCCTTAACGAGCAAATTACCCTCCGCCCTGATTCACTTACCTCTCCTGTGATCTGCTTCTAATCCGTGCATGCAAATGAGGAGAAATGCATGCAAATTGGACAGCGACCCAATTCACTACACAAAATATCAAATCGGACAGAGCTGGCCGATCAATGGAAGAAGCGACTGCTGAGGACCAGTCGTTCAGTGGTTTCCAACTGCATATCCTGCTCTCTGCCCCAACTCAAGCACTAATCTCCTGCCCTGAAGTCCTGTCGCCCTGCACCGAAGTCCTGCTGCCCTGCACTGCCCCGAATCTCCCTGAAGTCCTGCTGCCCTGCACTGCCCTTCCCCGCCCTGTGAGCCCGTGGTTTTAACCTGTGAGTTTAAAGCGGGTTAAAACCACGGGCTTGCAGGGCTCAAAACTACTAAAATAAAAAAAAGTAAAAAAAAAAAAATTGCTGGTCCGATGGACCAAAAGTTGGGAGCAGGAGGGGTGCCTGGTCCCTCCTGCTTCCAGGCCTCCCACCCCCGCCCGGTCCTGGTCGAGCCAGGCGGTCGTGCCCGGCCCACCCACTCCGGTATCTAAAAAATAGTTGGGAGCAGGAGGGATGCCGGTCCCTCCTAGGCCTCCCACCTCCCCGCCCGGTCCTGGTCGGGCCCAGCCCACCCACTTACTTCGGTACCTGTAAAATTGTTGGGAGCAGGAGGGGTGCCCGGTCCCTCCAGCAAGGCTCCCCCAATATCCTCCTGCTCCTACTCTCCTGCCCCAACGCCGCCCAATAGTAGCTTTAGGCCCTAGCACATCTTCTGATGTACGGGGAGAGGCCTAAGGCACTGATTGGCTGAGGAGCCTCAGGCTCCTCCCTTTGGAGGGGATGGGGCACCTCAGCCAATCAGGGACTTCCTTAGGGAGGAGTCTAGGGAAGTTCCTGATTGGCCATTATTGTGCGGCGGCGTGGCAGGAGAGTATGAGCAGGAGGAGTTTGCTCCTGCTTTCGTTGATATAGCCAGTGCTATAGGAGCAGGAGGAGGGTTTGGGCACCCCTCCTGCTCCTGAAGATGTTGGGGGAGCCTTGCCGGAGGGACACCCCTACCAACAATTTTACAGGTACCGGAGTGGGTGGGTGGGCCGGGCCCGACCAGGGCAGGGGGTGGGAGGCCTAGGAGCAGGAGGGACCGAGCACCCCTCCTGCTCCCAACTTTGGTGTCGGGGTGGGCCGTGCCGGTCATTGAGGGGGGCTTGGCGAGGGCCGTGCTGCATGCAAGCAGCTTTTTAATTTTTTTTTAAACAACGATGGCAGAAGGGAGTTGGTATCCCACCTGCTTTTTTCTCCATGGTGGGGGGAGGGGGGGAGGGCGGCATGGCTGAGCAGGGCAGGCAGGGGAGTTTAGGGTCTGGGGAGGGTGTCAGGCAGATCTCTCTTGCCTGTTCCAGGATTCTCCTGCTCTCTGCCGCCGTACTCCGCAGTGCAGGCCCGCTTTAAAACCACGGGCTTGCACTGTAGGGAACGGCGGCAGAAAGCAAGAGAGACCGGGAGCAGGCAAGAGATATCTGTGCTGGGTTGAGCCCTGGCAGCAGTGACGGGAGGCTGCTTCTCCTGACACTACTGTCAGGGTGTGCGCATGAGAGGGGATCGCTCTGGCCGTGGGTAGGGGGCGTGCTAACGATCGTCCCCATTTGCATGCAGGCCTTTACTGAATCAGTCGGCCGGCATGCAAACGGAAACAGATCGCACTCGCTTTGGAGGTTTAGTGAATCCTGCCCTTAGTGCCCTGAGACCCCCATTCTTGAGGATTCTCTGCCTGGGAAAGGACTCAGACCTGCTGTGTAGGTCTGCAGCTCTGCAGGGCAAGCCTTCAGGTGAACCTGAAAGACCAGCCTGCTATGTTTTCTTCTGGGCTCGGGGTTCATTCCCCTGGGAGGTGGCTCACCTGAGTTTCTTGATCGCAGGCTGTGGGATGCCATGAGTAAGAACCCTCAGGGTATCAGGACATCCGCTACGTGTTTACCCACACCGTCGCATTCCGAGGCCCCTGGAGGGGTGGAGGTTGGTCCATCCAGTTTACAGCCCGAAGATTCTATGGTCTGGAGGAGTTGCAGGAAGTATCTGAGACAGAAAATCCTTTCCCCCTTACAGTTAAGAACATAAGCAGTGCCTCCGCCGGGTCAGACCATAGGTCCATCCTGCCCGGCAGTCCGCTCTCGCGGCGGCCCAAACAGGTCACGACCTGTCTGAATCACCAGAAGGGGCTCCCTTGCCACCTTGGTTTCTCATTGAAGTCCTATCTTCCCATCGAAGTCATAACCCTCCGGTCTTGCACATGCACGACCTGGTTGGGTTTCTATACTTATTACCTGGTTAGCTTTCTATACTTGTGTTACATCCCAGCTCCTCCCTCAGTATCCCATGATCCCTTTATCCCTCAGGAATCCGTCCAATCCCTGTTTGAATCCCTGTACCATACTCTGCCTGATCACTTCCTCCGGTAGCGTATTCCAAGTGTCCACGACCCTTTGGGTGAAAAAAAACTTCCTTGCATTTGTTTTGAACCTATCTCCCTTCAGTTTCTCCGAATGCCCCCTCGTACTTGTTGTCCCCTTCAGTCTGAAGAATCTGTCCCTATCCACCCTCTCTATGCCCCTCATGATCTTGAAGGTCTCTATCATATCTCCCCTGAGCCTCCTTTTTTCCAGAGAGAAGAGCCCCAGCCTTACTAACCTGTCGGCGTATGGGCAGTGTTCCAGCCCTTTTACCAGTTTCGTTGCTCTCCTTTGGACTCTCTCAAGTACCGCCATGTCCTTCTTGAGGTGCGGCGACCAATACTGAACGCAGTATTCCAGATGTGGACGCACCATCGCTCGATACAATGGCATGATGACTTCCCGCGTCCTGGTTGTTATGCCCCTCTTTATGATGCCCAGCATCCTGTTGGCTTTTTTCGAGGCTGCTGCACACTGTGCAGATGGCTTCAGTGATGCATCCACCAGCACACCCAAGTCTCTCTCAAGTCTGCTGTCTCCCAACAATGCCCCCCCCAATTTGTAGTTGAACATCGGGTTCTTTTTCCCTATATGCATGACCTTGCATTTTTCCACGTTAAAGTGCATTTGCCATTTGTTTGCCCAGTCTTCCAGCTTGTCCAGGTCCCTTTGCAGGTCTTCACACTCCTCCCTGGACCTAACTCTGCCGCACAGTTTGGTATCGTCTGCAAATTTTATAACCTCGCACTTTGCCTCCTTTTCCAGGTCATTGATAAATATGTTGAAGAATAACGGCCCCAGCACCGATCCCTGTGGCACACCGCTTGTGACTCCCCGCCAGTCAGAATATTGGCCCTTCACTCCGACCCTCTGCAGTCTACCCGACAACCAGTGCTTGATCCATCTGTGCACATCCCCTCCCACCCCGTGGTTCCACAGCTTCCTAAGCAGCCTTTCATGTGGCACCTTGTCGAAAGCCTTTTGAAAATCGAGGTAAATGATGTCTATGGGTTCCCCATTGTCCACCCGACTGCTTATTCCCTCAAAGAAGTACAGAAGGTTCGTTAGGCACGGCCTTCCCTTACAGAATCCGTGCTGGCTTGTTCTCAGTAGGCCATTCCTCTCGATGTGCTCGCAAATGCCGTCCTTGATCATAGCTTCCACCATCTTCCCTATAATTGAAGTCAGGCTCACCGGCCTGTAGTTCCCGGGGTCACCCCTCGATCCCTCCTTGAAGATAGGTGTGACATTCGCCAATTTCCAGTCCTCTGGTACCTCACCAGTTTTCAAGGATAGGTTGCAAACATGCTAGAATGTGCCCGCTATTTCTTGTCTTAGTTCCTTCAGAAACCTTGGGTGGATCCCGTCCGGGCCCGGTGATTTGCCGCATTTTAACCTGTCTATCTGTTTGAGGACATCCTCCTTACTTACCTCTATGTGCTCCAATTTTTCGGCCTGTTCCCCACTCATGAGCTCCGGTATATTAGATGTGTCTTCGCTCATGAAAACCGACGAGAAGAACGTGTTCAACCTCTCAGCTACCTCTTTATCCTCCTTAATCACTCCCTTCCTATCCCCATCGTCCAATGGCCCCACCTCCTCTCTCGCTGGTCGCTTCCCCTTTACGTAACTGAAGAATGCCTTGAAGTTTTTCGCCTCCCTGGCCAGCCCCTCTTCGTATTCCCCTTTCGCTTTTCTAACCTCTCGGTGGCATTCCTTTTGGCATTTCCTGTGCGCCTGGTGATTTTCCTCTGTTGGGTCCTTTTTCCATCTCCGGAAGGATACTTTTTTGTCATTTATTGCCCTCTTTACTTCAGTTGACATCCAAACCGGGTCCTTTGATCGCTTGTTCTTGCAGCCTTTCCTGAAACTGGGGACGTACATTCTTTGTGCTTCCTGCAGAGTGTCCCTGAATAGGGTCCAGGCGCTTCCCACAGTCTCCATCCTAAAGATGTTTCTGAGCTTCCTCCCCACCATTTCCCTCATAGCAACATAGTTCCCTTTCTTGAAGTTGAGCGCAGTTGTTGCGGTCCTCCTTACACGATTGCCTTGTTATGTTCTTCTTTTTTCGAATCGCACTGTATGTAATTCATCTACCTGTTGTGAACCGCCTTGAACTCCCTGGGTATGGCGGTATACAAAATAAAATATTATTATTATTATTATTATTATTATTATTATTATTATTATTATTACTATGGGTGTCCCCCTTTCTAATGTGAATCTGATCGCGTTGTGATCACTGTTGCCTAGTGGTCCTCCCACTTCTACCCCTCTTGCAGGCCCCCCTAATCCGTTTAGGATGAAGTCAAGAGTAGCACCCCCTCGCGTCGGTTCTTTGACTAGTTGCTCCATGAAGCAGTCCCTCACAGCTTCTACAAATCCTGTTTCCCTAGTGCAGTTGGAGTGACCCGTACTCCAGTCTATTCCCGGGTAGTTGAAGTCCCCCATCACTGTTACACTTCCAGTCCTGCATTCCTGTCTCAGTTCCACTTCCAAGTCGTGTCCGACTCCTTCTGGCGTACCAGGTGGGCGATAGTATAGCCCCAGTTTTATGCCTGCACCCTTGTTTCCCGGCAATTTGACCCATAGCGATTCCAGCCCCTCTGCCTTCGTTGCCATATCCATCCCGACCGAGTGGATAGAGTCCTTTATATATAGTGCTATGCCTCCCTCCTTCTTGTGGGTCCTGTCCCTCCTGTAGAGCTTGTACCCCGGCAGCGCCACATCCCATTGATTTTCCTCTGTCCACCAGGTTTCTGCAATTCCAATTATATCTAGGTCCTCCCCCTTGGCCACGACTTCTAGTTCACCCATCTTGGCCATGAGGCTTCTTGCATTTGCGTATAAGCACCGCAGGTCCCGTCGTTTTTCCTCCACCTCTGCATTTACCTGGGCCGCCTGCCCTAGGATTTTGGGCAGTTCTCCCATTCCCTGTGCTTCTGCTTTGCCCTCAGCCTTTACCCTCTTAGCTTTCAGCTTCCCCACATTCCCGCCACCCCACTTCCCCGCTTTTCCTCTGGGTTTTCTAGCCCTACCGGCCCCCTCCTGGGCTATCATCCCTTGAGCCTCTGTTTGATCCCCCTCGCCTTGTGGTACCTCTATATTGCCCTCAGCTTTCGCCCTCGTGCCACCCAGTCCCCCTGTGTCTCCATGCCCCTTAGTCTTCTCCCAGCAAACTCCCTTTACTTGATGTTTCCCTGATTTGCCCTCAGCCTTTACCCTCTTAGCTTTCAGCTTCTCCACATTCCCGCCACTCCACTTCCCCGCTTTTCCTCTGGGTTTTCTAGCCCTACCGGCCCCCTCCTGGGCTATCATCCCTTGAGCCTCTGTTTGATCTCCCTCGCCTTGTGGTACCTCTATATTGCCCTCAGCTTTCGCCCTCGTGCCATCCTATCCCCCTGTGTCTCCATGCCCCTTAGTCTTCTCCCAGCAAGCTCCCTTTACCTGATGTTTCCCTCGCTGTCTGATCATAAGATCCTCCGGTCCCTCTGCTTCCTCCCTGCAGTCAGCCCGTTCAGCATCTGTTCTGGATACTGTTGTCCGAAGCGTCAACATCAGATCAGCTGTCGGCTTTCCCCCTCTCCTCAGTTTAAAGCCCTCTCGATCTCCTTCCTCACATTGGCTGCCAGTAATCTAGTTCCCGCTGTGCTCAGGTGCAGGCCGTCCCGCCGGTAGAGCTTGCTCTTTCCCCAGAAGGACGTCCAGTTCCTCACATAGTGGAAGCCCTCCTCCTGGCACCATCTCCTCAACCATGCATTCACAGCCTGGAGGTCTGCCTGCCTCTTTGCATCTGCTCTCGGTACAGGCAGGATCTCCGAGAATGCTATCCTCCGTGTGCTCCGCTTCAGCTTTCGTCCCAGGTCCCTGAACTGGTCATTCAGTGTGGCCATGCTCATTCAGTGTGGCCATGCTGAAGTTCCTCCGGCTCACATCATTCGTTCCGACGTGGATTATTACCGCAGTCTCCTCTGTCTCTGCTCCGTCCAGGATCCTCTCGATCCTATCAGTGATGTCTCGTGTCTTGGCCCCTGGGAGACAAGTCACTAGCCGGTCCTCCCTTCCTCCAGCTACGTTACTGTCTACCTCTCTCAAGATCGAGTCTCCCACCACAATAGCAGACTTCCCTTTCCTCAGCAACCTCCTCTGCCTCAGGTCCGTGTCCTTGGTGTAGCGCGGTGTCTCTCCCTCGGGGTCCCGGTGAGTCGCGGTCTCCTCCTCTTGCATGGTTCCTCCGCTAGGTCCTTCCCCAGTGGCACCTTGTGGATCCTGGGTCTCGTCTGCCGACATCCGTCTGTGCAGCTGCTGGTCCCGTTCCTCCACCTTCCTATAGGCCTCCTCGATGAATCTCTTGAGGTCCCTAACCTGGTCCACAATTGGGCCTGCTCCGTCTGTGTTCTGGGTTGACCAGCTCGTCTCCTCTGTGGTGTGCAGTCCCTCCAGTTCCTGGACCCTGACCCTCAATCTGCCGACCTCCATCCTCAGGCTTTCCAGTTCCTGACACCGAATTGAAAGAGCTACAGGCAGGCACCCACAGAAAACTGAGAGTAAAATTCCGTTCACTCCTATGAAAGAATCGGGTGAGTCAAAAAATCCCAAATTTGAGGGTTAGAGTTCAGGTCTCCCACCTCCAAAACCCCCTATTTCTGTGTTTTTAGACTTCTAAAAAAAGTCTCCATGGACCATTTTTGGTGCAATTTTACTGGTAGTGGCTGTCTTGGATTTCAAACTATCTTTTTTTTTCTCTAATTCTCTATCTGCCTAAAAGAAGTGATTTTGCTTCCAATTAGCTGGGATGGACTCCTCAGGGGGTGAAGACGTGAATTTATGTCAAAATTGTGCTGTTACCAGTGGAAGAGCGTCCATGGAGGGAGGGGAGGGAACCTCGGGCTTAGCTTAATCCTCATCCTCCAGGGCTAGTGAGCCACTATGGGTCCAGGAGATGGGTAGAAAATTTTGCCCGGTACCCTTTTCATGTGTTGATGTGAATCGGAGGCGCATAGCATCTGAAGACCCCACAAGAACACAGCTGGAGGATTTGGCAGACTTCATTTACTTACCCTGCATTGGCTTCTTCCCGTTGTTCGTAAATTTTAATGTGGAGCTTTTCTGACACATCCAGAACAGGGTGTGCAGCTTGCGGGCTTGCAGCCTTTGACCCAAGGAGCATCTTCTCCAGTGTCTGCTTCTAAGCAAGCTGGCCCCTGGCTCCAGTGAGCTTTCGGATCTCGACAGGTGTGATGGCATGTCTGACTTCATGCTACTTTTGTCCAAGGATTCTGATTCAGTCCTGGATGACTCTGGTTTCCTGTTTGGGTCCAACAACCGTCTTTTCAGGTTAGCCTTTTGTGCACCACTTTGTTTTTGAAGCAATGTTGAGTTGAAACCGGAAGCGCAGCCCTCCACTTCCAAATGCACGGTCATGAGTGGCTTTAACAACCAGACCTACTTTTTCTGGCTCATCCGTATATTACTTCCCTAATCACAGAACAGTGGGAAACTCTGAAGGGGGTCATTGCTGGTTGCCAATGCCATAGCTTAACTTTATCTCATGATGCCTGCCAAAGGTAGATTCAGCGGTCACTCGGTTCACCAAGTGTGCTGCTCTCCCGAGCAAAGGTAGTGTCATGCTGATGGATGCACAGGACCATAGGGGCATAGTGCTTAAGAAACAATTTGAGGCTCTGGTTCTGGGGGTCAGGGCTGCTGCTTCTTTTGCTGTGAGGGCCTGCCACACCAAGTTGCGCCAAGCACTTTCAGCGGCGGAGGACGCCTGACCTCATCTTGTGCGGGAAGGTGTGGATTATATGGCACATGCTTTCTACAACCTTATCAGAATCATGAACAAAGTACCTGCTTATGCAGTTTTGACTTGCAGGATGCTCTGGATCCAGCAGTGGGTGGGCAACTCGGTGTCCAAGGTTACCTTGACCAGACTGTCCTTTAAGGGGCAAATGTTTTTTGATAAGGGTCATGATGATCTCATGGCCAGTGTGGTTGATCACAGTCCTAAGTCCATGCTGGAGAACAGCCCTCACTGCCCACCTGGTGGGAGTAGGGGAACTTTTTGTCCCTCCCACCTCTTTCAACAGTACTACCAGAGATCATTGTTACAGAGGCCTATCCAAGGTTACTGACAGCATTTTAGTAGCTCCAGGCACCAGAAGATCGCTGGGTCTCACCTCAACCCATCTTCTAAAAAGAGCCAATGATGCCAAGCTGCCAGTTCCGCTCCCACATATTAATGGGGGGGGGGGGGGGTTGTTGACATTTCTGGGAGAGTGAGAAAAAATCTCCTCAGACCAGTGGGTGCTGGATATCATCCAAGAAGCTCACATGATCGAGTTTTATCACCCTTCCATGGCTTTGTTCCTCCATTCTCCTGCCAGACAGCCAGAGGAGATCAAGGTACAAGCCACTCTCCCGAGACTTTTAGACATTCGGGCAATAGAACCTGTTCCCACCTCCAACTCGGGCTCAGGCAGATACCCCAGATACTTCATCGTGATAAAGAAAGACACAAAGGACTGGAGGCCTATTTTGGATTTCAAGGCAGTGAATGCATTTCTGAGGATCCCATATTTCTACATGGAGACAGCCCAGTCGGTCATCGTGGCTGTGGCTCTGGGAGAGTTTCTAGCCTCCCTTTACCTCACGGAAGCATATCTGGATATTCCCATCTTTCTGGACCACAGAAAATATCTACGGTTTCACATACTTCAGTAGTATTTCCAGTTTGTGGCTCTCCCATTGGGACTGGCGACAAATCCTCGCACGTTCACCAAGATAATGGTGGTAGCTCACCTCTGGTTCATGGAGATTCAGGTTCATCCCTATCCGGACAACTGGCTCATCAGAGCCCTGTCTAGACCAGAGTGCGAGCTGGCGGTGCTTCAAATTGTGGACCAGTTCCAGCATTTGGGCTGGATTGTCAACTTCAGTAAGAACCATTCAAAACCCACCCATAGGCTGGAGTACCTGGACATTCAGGACACAGTACTAATCGAAAAGCTCCAGAGAAGAGCGACTAAAATGGTTAAGGGGCTGGAGAAGTTGTCGTACAGTGAGAGATTAGAGAAACTGGGCCTCTTCTCCCTTGAAAAGAGGAGACTGAGAGGGGACATGATTGAAATGTTCAAGATAATGAAGGGAATAGACTTGGTAGATAAAGATAGGTTGTTCATCCTCTCCAAGTTAGGGAGAACGAGAGGGCACTCTCTAAAATTAAAAGGGGACAGATTCCATACAAACGTAAGGAAGTTCTTTTTCACCCAGAGAGTGGTGGAAAACTGGAACGCTCTTCGGAAGGCTGTCATAGGGAAAAACACCCTCCAGAGATTCAAGACAAAGACGAGTTCCTGCTGAACTGGAGCGTACGCAGGTATGGCTGGTCTTGGTTGGGGCACTGGTCTTTGACCTAGGGGCCGCCGCGGGAGCGGGCTGCTGGGCATGATGGACTACTGGTCTGACCCAGCAGCGGCAATTCTTATCTTCTTAATATGGCTTGCATCCAAGTGTTTCTTCCTGAGCAACACAAATGGAAGCTCCAAAGCCAGATCCAGTCTCTATTGGAAATGCAGTCTCCGACTGTTTGGCATTACCTTCAGGTGCTGGGCTTCATGACAGCCATGCTGGAGGTTGTCCCCTGAGTCAGAGCCCATATGCCACCTCTACAGGACTCTCTCCTGTCCTAGTGGTCTCCACAGAAACATCATCTTACAGCTCCCTTGGATCGGGGTTGTGAAGCTCAGACTGCTGGTGGCTTCAGGATGTATCCTTTTTGAAGGGCATGCCTCTTCAGATCTCAGAATAGATGACTCAACAGATGCCAGCCTCTTCAGCTGGGGAACTCATTGTAGGGATCGCTAGGTTCAGGACCAATGGATTCCCCATCAAAAGAAATGGTCCATAAATCGTCTGGACCTCAGAGCCATTCGTCTATTTCTGCAAGCTCTGGTACATGTTTTAGCAGGAAAAACTGAAAGAGCATTCTCTGACAACACCATGGTAGTGGCATACGTGAACAGGCAGGGAGACACAAGGAGCACTCTTTGGTGTCTGGAAGCTCAGATGCTCTTTCGGTGGACAGAAGACAACCTTCAGGCTCTGTTTGCGGTCGTGGCCTGAGTAGAAAATGTTCAGGCCGACTTTCTAAGTCGACAGTTCCTGGACCCAGGAGAATGATCACTGTCGGGCAGGGCTTTTGATCTGATTGTGCAGTGCTGGGGCAGACCAGTGATGGATTTGATGGCTTCAGCCAAGATCACGAAGACCAGATGCTTCTTCAGTCGAAGAGCAGAACCGGGAAGCTCATGGTTGGACATATTGGTCTAACCCTGGCCACCAGTCAGTCTCCTTTACATCTTCCCTCATTGGCCAGTGATGGGCAGGGTCATCTGCTGGATTGCCTCTCATCCAGGTTTAGTAATCCTATTGGCTCTAACTTGGCCTTGGTATTCAGACCTGGTATGTCTTCAGCAGGATGATGGCTTCAGGCTGTTTCTTCATTGTGGTTTTCTCAGTCAGGAGCCAGTCCTCATGGAGAATTCACAGTGCTTTGGTCTTAAGTCATGGCTCTTGAGCGCTTGGCGCTAGTTCGAAAGGGATATTCTAACAAGGTTATTGCCACGCTGCTTCAGGCTAAGAAGCCATCTACTATGGCAGCCTATTCTAAGGCTTGGCAGGCTTTTCAGTAATCATATGCTACCGACTAGGTGGAGCCATGTCAGGCTCCCATTTCAGTCATTTTGGCTTTCCTTCAGGCCAGAATGGATTAAGGCCTGGCCTTGGCCTCTCTTAAGATGCAGGTGGCTGGTCTCTCTTGCTTCCTGACTCACAATCACATGTCCTTTCTGATTCCTCTTCCTGATGTGACCAAATTCCTCCGTAGAGGCCGCCTTCATCGTCCCTTTCCAACCTGGAACCTTAACATTGTTTTGAAAGGTCTCTCTAAGGTTCCGTATGAGCCCCTCAATGATGTATGTCTTTTGGACCTCTCCATTAAAACTGTGTTTCTGGTGGTGATTGTTTTGGCATGGCGAATCTCGAAGCTTCAGGCTTTTTCCTGTAGAGATCCCTTTTCTCAGAATTATGGATGAGGGTGTCGCTCTCCATGCTAGGTCCTCCTTTCTCTCAAAGGTAGTGTTGGATTTCCACATCAACCAAGAGGTTCATCTATCTGCTCTTCAGTCCTCGGGGTCTGACAAACAAGATAGAGTTTTGAAGAAACTGGACATCCAAAGAACTTTGCTCTAGTACTTGGAAAGGATAAATGACCTTCACCTTTCTGACCACCTTTTCGTATTTAACAGCCACTCCAGTCTTGGCAGGCCAGCGTCTAAGACCTCTATTGCTAGATGGATTTACATGACCATCTCTTCAACGTACATTGCCTGTGGGAAGTATCCACCAGTCTCTCTCAAGGTGCATTCAACCAGGAGTATCACCTCTTCCTGGGTAGATTCTCAGGCAGTTCCTCCCTCAGAGATCTGTTGGGCAGCTACTTGGTCTACTCATAAGAACATAAGAATAGCCTCACTGGGTCAGACCAATGGTCCATCAAGCCAAGTAGCTCGTTCCCACGGTGGCCAATCCAGGCCACCAGTATCTGGCCAAAACCCATGGTGTAGCAATATTCCATGCTACCGATACAGGACAAGCAGTGGTTTCCCCCGTGTCTTTCTCAATAACAGATTATGGATTTTTCCTCCAGGAACTTGTCCAAACCTTTCTTAAAACCAGCTACACTATCCGCTCTTACCATATCCTCTGGCAATTGGTTTTAAAAATATTTTCCTGTAACTTCGAGTGTCCCCTAGTCTTTGTAATTTTTGACGGAGTGAAAAATCGATCCAAGTGTATCCATTCTTCTCCACTCAGGATTTTGTAGACTTCAATCATATCTCCTCTCAGCCGTCTCTTTTCCAAGCTGAAGAGCCCTAACCGTTTGTCTTTACATCCCCTTTACCATCTTGGTCGCTCTTCTTTGAACTTTTTCTAGTGCCACTATATCTTTCTTGAGATAAGGAGACCAGAATTGAACGCAATACTCCAGATGAGGTTGCACCATGAAGTGATACAGGGGCATTATAACATTCTTAGTCTTGTTAACCATCCCTTTTTTTAAATAATTCCTAGCATCCTATTTGCTTTTTTGGCCGCCGCCACACATTCTGCGGAAGATTTCATCGTGTTGTCTATGATGACACCCAGATCCTTTTCTTGGGCACTAATCCCCAAGGTGGACCTTAGCATCCGGTAACTGTGATTCTGTTTATTCTTCCCAATGTGCATCACTTTGCATTTGTCCACATTAAATTTCATCTGCCATTTGAACTCCCAGTCTTCCAATTTCCCAAGGTCTGCCTGCAATTTTTCACAATCCACATGCATTTTAATAACTTTGAACAGTTTAGTGTCATCTGCAAATTTAATCACCTCACTCGTTCCAATTTCTAGATCATTTATAAATAAGTTAAATAACACCGGTCCCAGTATAGACCCCTGAGGCACTCCACTATTTACTTTCCTCCATTGAGAAAAATTACCATTTAACCCTACCCTCTGTTTTCTGTCCGATAATCAATTCCTAATCCACAACTGAACTTTGCCACCTATCCCATGACACTAATTTTCTCAGGAGCCTCTCGTGAGAAATTTTATCAAAATCTTTCTGAAAATCTAGATATACTATATCAACCGGCTCACATTTATTCACACCTTCAAAGAAGTCAAGCAAATTTGTGAGGCAAGATCTCCCTCAGCTGGACCCATGCTGACTCCGTCTCATTAAATCATGTTTGTCTACGTTTTCCACAATTTTATTTTTTATAATCATTTCTACCATTTTGCCCGGCACTGAAGTAAGGCTTACCGGTCTGTAATTTCCCGGATCTCCCCTGAAACCCTTTTTAAAAATTGGTGTAACATTGGCCACCCTCCAATCTTCAGGTGCTACTCTTCATACCTTTTCCAGATTTTCCAGAGTAGATGTAGTGGCTCGGGAGGATGCCGCTTATGAGTCCTCAGTCTTGTGGGCAGGCTCTTCTGTCCCTCCCCAGACATCAGCCACTGCTTTGGTTCGTTGCCACATGTATGGAATCCAGAGTAGATGTAACTGAATGAAAGATTAGGTTCTTACCTGGATAATACTCTTTCAGTTATTCTACTCCTGATACTGTACGGCCCACCCTCTGTCTTTTCTTTATCACCTATTTTCTTTCCTGGATATTTCTGTGTTTCAGGCCTGGAGTTCTCCTGTCAGCCAGATGGCTAAACGCCAAGAAACCCGGTATGTATAAGTGTATTCCTCAGCCCCTGGCTCCCTTAATGTTAGTGCCAGTTGTTTCTCTATGGTTGTGTTTCAGTTGTTATGTTGATTTCTTCCAATTGTGTTTTCTGAGTTGCAGAGCAAAGCAGACCAGAATTGCTTGTTGCGGGGAGTTTCCATGTTCCCCTCCTCTTTTGTCTTTTGTTACAATTTAATGTGATTGCTTTGGGACTAAACCAAGGTGGACTGGGGCTCCACCTCTATAGGGGAGGTGCTCAGAGCTCTAAGTATTCTCTCTCTGTAAGCCAGTTGACAGGAAGGGATAAATCATCATATGTAAGGAATCCATAGTAGATTAACTGAAAGAAGATTATCCAGGTAGGAACCTAATCTTTCATTCTAGTGCAAAAGGCACCTCATTCCTGAACTCTTGGGTAGTCAATCCCTTCCTGAAAGATTTGTGTAGAGAGCCTCATTAGCATTTTCTTCGCTCCACCTTCCATCCCTCTGGGCTCTCTCATGATTCAGTTTGTCTCTCTACATGCAAGATGGAAGGAGCCAGTCTGTTTTGCTCATGTTTATTTTTCCTTTAACTTTGGCTTTTTTGTCTGATTGTAAGACTATTTGGTGCTACAGAGGCTCCCAGATTTGGGACATCTCTGACCATGGAGGTTAGAAGGCTGTAGCCAAGGGGCAGACTACTTTTTAGTGCACCTGCACTAATAGTTCAAGAGTTCAGGGACTGTTTCAATGAGAGCAAGTTTATACCAGGTTCTGTCTGCAGAGGGCTTGAGCACAGGTTGAGGGGTTCTGTGACGATTTTCTACCAGGATTGGAGCTAATTGCTTTTCCTCCTCTCTACTGCATTCGTGAGCTCCAGTGAGAGTTGAGGTCTTCGGCAGGTCGGAGAGTTTCTCTTTCTGTAGTTTCAGCTCACACAGCTCCCAACACAAGTATGGCACAAGGCTGACAGCCTGAGAGAAAATTGGGGGTGGAGGCCTTAAAATTTATTTTTTTTGTGGGGGGGGAAGGGGGGTCCTGGGGCTAGAACTAGGGTCCCCCCCTGAAAAATCCCAAAATTGACATTTTTTGTCCCCCTAGTGTGGCACTAAAATCGCTACCGCAACAGCCATCTTGGATTTCACGATTTGAAAATAAAAGCCTCAGTCTGCCTCAAAACACCTCAATTTAGCTTAAAATCAGGTGGGATGGACTACTCAGGCCAGGATACTTCTGATTCATGCCAGGTTTGCACTGATGGTGGGTTGTTATTTTTACTCTCTAGGGCTGACCATCTGTTTTGATACAAATTGAGAAGTCACAGGACAGCCCAGAAGGATGGGAGGCAAAGCAAAGAAAATGCTAATGAGGCTTTCTACATAAATCTCGTGGGAAGGGATTAACTACCCAAGAGTTCAGAAATAAGATACCTATTTACTAGAAAGAAGATTACTTAGTTAAGTACCTAATCTTTCCATTCCTGCCTTTGTTTTCCTACCCCTTGCAACTGACAGGCACTTCTTCCTTGCAGCCACCACTTCAACAGTCATATTCTCCATCCACTCTATACCATACAGTCTTTCCACATACCCCCATATTGTAACAAAGACGTACTTCCCCTAGACCAGGGGTAGGCAATTCCGGACCTCGAGAGCCGGAGCCAAGTCAGGTCTTCAGGATATCCACAATAAATATGCATGAGATAGATTTACATCTCAAGGAGGCAGTGCATGCAAATCTATCTCATACATATTCATTGTGGATATCCTGAAAACCTGATCTAGCTCCGGCTCTCGAGAACCGGAATTGTCTACCCCTGCCCTAGACCTATTCCCTTGCAGGGTGAAGTACCATCTAATTGGAATCACTTTGGAGGCTGCAGCAGTACCAGTGGGAGTTCTCCTGTGTACCTTCCACCAGGCTTCCCTTCAGCTTGAGGGTTAAAGTAGTTGGAGGGGAGGCAGATTCTGGAGGGGTAGCTAAAGTGAGGAGTTCTGGTCTGGAACAGGTCCTGTACTTTCAGAGGGCATCAAGGACTTGGCAGAAGATAGAGGGTCCCAGTAATATAAGAAGTTCTGCTTTTTTGGAGGAGGAGGAGGATTAGATCTAACATAAACATTATCTCTTTGGGGTGAGCATCGGGGATTTCATGGCAGCATTTACATTAGAGTTATCACTTAATCTGAATCAATATGTTAACCTTTAGGTTTTAGAAGATCCACAATAAGTAGCAGGCAGAGAAGCATTTGCTAATTTATAATTGACATTCTCTTTTTTGCAAGCATGTATGCACTAATTAATCCACTGAACAAAGATCTGTAGTGTACAATCAGCTATGTTTTAGGGACCTTAAATGGCTTTGGCATTACTTTCGAACATAGGCCCCCTAAGTTTAGGTGCGAGCAGAACTACACAGTGGAAGGCAGCAGAAGAAGACATGGGTGGGAAAAGATTAGCAAGTGTTAGGGGAGAGACTTGGAAGAAAAGGTTGGATAGGAGTGGGGAAGATGGAGGTGGGCAGGTGAACACAACCTCCTCTAGGGCAGATAGGAAATAGTGTGATGGCTGAGTTGGAAGACACAGGGAAAACAAAACAATGTCAAAGAAAACAAATGGAGAAAAGGAAAAAGAGCAAAATAACGATACATGTACACATTCACAAGTTTGATTGATTTTTGGAGTGAGGTATTACAGATTGAAAGCTTTTAACTAAAAAGTTATTAAGATAAAATATGCACACTGCCAAAGAATTGTCTAACACTAAGAATTTGCTGTAGGGAACTAGAGACTTTGGTTCTAGTATATAATTCAAAATTGAAGGGAAAGATGGCTTACTGTTCTTTGTTCAGAGACAATCTCTGCATCTTATGCTTGAAGACTACAAAATGATTTTGCTATAAACAGTGTTTTGTTTCTTTTTGACAGGCACTTTAAACAGCAGGCAGACAACCCTGATGTAAATTGGAAGGTAACAAACCAAACTTGGGGTGGGGGAGACAGATTTTGCTGGGGTTTTTTTTTTTGCACCCTGTTTAAAATACAGTAGTACTTTCTGTAAAATTACAGGGGTACTCATTACTGCTAATCCAGGGGTGTCCAATGTCGGTCCTCGAGGGCCGCAGTCCAGTCGGGTTTTCTGGATTTTCCCAATGAATATGCATGAGATCTATTTGCATGCACTGCTTTCAATGCATATTCATTGAGGAAATCCTGAAAACCCGACTGGATTGTGGCCCTCGAGGACCGACATTGGATACCCCTGTGCTAACCCTTACTGTGGTGCTATCAAAAAAATCTGACTGCTCAAATTACATCCTCAACATATGACTTTCTTTGTAATTTTTCATTTAAAACAGCTATAAATGAAACCTTCACAGTAAAAATAAGCTGTGTCCATTTTTGCATTATTTCAACTATGTACTGATCATATAGAAGTTAAATCGAATGGTTCGATATAGACATGACCCAATTTTTCTCCTAAGTCTTTAGGCCATAGAGGCTATGAATTACTGCATAGCTGAAATAATGCAAAAAGTGCACATGATCTGCTTTAGCTCTGAAGGGCTCAAATATTAATGTGCTTTTTGGTCTCCATATGTAATATTAGCAATCCTTGAAGTAGTCTGTGGCTTGATTCATTGCTTTGGGATATAAAGCACATGATTGTTAAATGGATCAACATATTTAGATAAAAAATAAATAAATGCTTTTATCTGGGCTCCATTGAATGTTGATACCCACTTGTGAGGACTTTGATTAACTTTTTTTGAATGTGTAACCTAACTTTATCCAGATATAGAGGATAACTTACTGGGTCAGACCAGTGGTCCATCTAGCTTATTATATTGTTTCCAACAGTGGCCAATTCAGGTCACAAGAACCTGGCAGAAACCCAAATAGTAGCAACATTCCATGCTACCAATCCCAAGGCAAGTAGTGGCTTCTCCTATGTCTACGTCATTTGCAGCTTTTTCATTTTGTTTTTGGGAGGGGGGTTTGTACATTTTTGTTTTTTAACAATTTTGTTGACGCTGCTATGGCTGCTGGCCCCTCCCCCCAAAACTAGGTTGTGACAAACAACCCCAAGCCCTCTGATCACAACTTGAATCCCCAATGATAACCCCTCATCACCACCACCACCACATGGCACCTGATTCCCTCTGGCACTTAAGGATATCAGCAGCATAATAGCAGGTCAAAAACAGTTCCCCTTCATGTCTGTATCCCCATTGCACTGAAGCAAAGGTAGTTATAGCCTCTGAACAGCTGGAATCTTGGAAGAAGATACTAAAGCAAAGGTAGGAATAACCTGGAATGGAATACAGGTACCAGGAATTTGAATCTTAGAAGCAGGTGGCTTAGAAATGCAGCTTAAATATATTTAGAAATCTTTGGAGCAGGTGAAGACACCCCAATAGTATAATAGTAATGGTGAATTTCACACAAGGATTCATGATTGTAAATTCAAGAAAGGCAAGCCACAGACCTGGCAGGGAAAGACAATAGCCTGGTGAGCAGGGTGATGTAACCGCATGAGTGGTCATTAGTACTGCTCCAGGTTCAGGTCACATGGCAGGCTAGTATTGGACATAGAAGCCCATCTCTGTACAGCCTGTAGTTTGATTCATGAGAGATAGGCTGTTGACAAAGCTCTCTCCATCCCTACTCCACCCCCCTCATCAAACCTCCCACTGTATCATGGGACCTCAATGTCATCCTCACCTAAGCAATAAAAGCTCCTGTTAAGGTACTTTATCCCAGGACAAGCAGGCATGATATTCTCACACATGGGTGACGTCATCTACGGAGCCCCAGCGCGGACAGCTTTTCAAGCAAACTTGATTGAAGTTTCAAGTTTGCACACTGCACCACGCATGTGCTAGCCTTCTTGCCCACTAGAGGGCGCATCCCCACCTCGTGGTCCTCAGTTCTAATTCATCCGCGGAGCCAGAAGCCCTGTGGATTTTTTAGTGCTCTTTTGCCTTCTGTCGCCGCGGCTGTGTAGGTTTTTTCGACGCGGTCGCTGCGTTTTTTCTCTTCTTTAATTTGCTTCTCTTTGATTTTCAAAAAAAAAAAAAAAAACGTGTTATATTTTTTGCGCTCCGGGGGCTCCCGGTAGCCACGGCCGAGGAACCTCGTTCGTTCCCGGCCCCTTTTTGGGCCTATGTCCCGGCCCGTTACGGGATTCAAAAAGTGCGGCACTTGTGACCGGCTGTTGTCGATCACAGATCCCCACAGGCGTTGTCTGCGGTGCTTGGGGCCCCATCACCCGACCGACTCCTGTTTGAAGTGTGGGACCTTTCAAAAAAGGGCTCTCACGCGTCGCATTGCCCGCATGGCGGAACTTTTTTCTCCCGACGTCCCGACGGGGATGGCCTCGAGCTCGGCCTCGGCTTCGGCCCCGGCCTCGACCTCGGCCTCGACCTCGACATCAGGCCCTCCTGCCTCGCCTCGACCCTCAGTGCCCTCGAAGCAGGTTGCCTCGTCCAGCAAGGCCTCGGGTAAGTCTCCACTTCCCTCCTCAGCTCCTGGATCCAAGAAGCCACCCTCGGGCGCCTCATCGGCGGTTGGGTCTGCCTCCGCCCAGCCCAGGGTGTCTAAATCGATAGCCCCGAGGGAATACTCGAGACCGAGGTCGCCCTCTGTGGAGCATCGACAGGTGCTGCCCCAGGGTATGTCCATCCCTGTGTTTCAGGACTTGCTCCGGGCTTTGATCGCCTCGGAGCTGTCCGGGGCCATTGAGCACCTGCAGCAGGCTTCGGCCTCGACTGCCTCGGCCTCGACTGCCCCGCAGTTGGCGACCTCGGCCTCAGGTACCGGGGCTTCGGCCGCCGAGGCACCTGCCGCCTCGACCTCGGCTTTGGCCTCGGACCGGGCCTCGATGGGACAGCCTGAGCGTAGCGTCAGGCCCAAGGACAAGCTGCGCCGAGTGCGGCGGATCTCCTCTACCTCGTCCTCGAGGTCCTCGCGGGGCTCCTCGCCTTCGGGTAGACCTCGGGCGAGGCGCCGACCGAGGAGAGCCAAGCGGTCTCGGGTCTCGCCTCGCGGACGCGGGCGCTCATCGCCTCCCGAGGGCGAGTCCTTGCGAGTCGAGGAGCTCCGAATGGATAATCCAAAACTTTTTCGGTCCCCGTGCAGAGAGGGTTCCCGTGCCTCCTCGACGGGGCGGAAGGGACGGACCTCGATTCCCCGCACCCCGGGGGGTTCCCCCAGGGGCTCGTTCCAGCGGGCTGGGTCCCCGACTTTATCTTCCTATCATTGAAGTTTCTGACCTGAAAGGTCTTTTGGTGACAGTCACTTCAGCTTGCAGAGTCGGTGAGCTGCAGGCCCTAGTAGCTGATCCACCTTACATGAAGTTTTACCATAAGGCAAAGTTACTTACCTGTAGCAGGTGCTGTCCGAAGACAGCAGGTCGAATATTCTCACAGCTGGATGATGTCATCTGACAGAGCCCAGCACAGAGCTTAGTAGCATAAAATTACGCAGAAGCTTCTATCAGCGTCATATCACACTTGCACACATGCCTTCCTGCCCAATGTGGAAGCACAAGCCCCCTCAGTCCTACAAAATAGCTAATAGGAAATGATATTTAAGTTGATGATCTTGATTTTCAAACTATTATATTAACTAACACCAGCCTATCTAGTAAAGATTATTTATTGCTATGAACCATCACACACATAAATCTTCAAATATTAGTAGAAACACCAAATTTAGCTTCTTGTCAAAGATTAAATGAAGAAATAAGGCTTTTAGCATGATAAGCCTGAGTTATTGGAACTAACTGCTCACAAACTTCTTTTAGGAAAAGTTTTAAAATGATGAAATTACTTTTATGGTTTAATTAAAAGTTGAGTTGAGAATTAAGTTTCTGACTGGTATTTTGTTAATGATGTAAACCACTTTAAATGGTTTGGTGGGAATGCAATACAGACATGCATTCCCTATTTCATATAGTGAATCTACATTTTCTCCTGCTCTGAGGCACGTCTAAGTGTCTCCTATAGGTAAATCCTGATATGCCTGATCTCCATGATACCAGCGCCTCCCTCCACATACACATACACACATATATCCCTGCACCAGCCCCTGATAAGAAAACCCAGATCCTTCACATCATCCCCCAGAGATCACCATGCCTGGTCATAAGACCAACACATGAGAACTTCACCCAAATTCACACATTGTGGGGCTTAAGACATACCAAAATGACCCTTAGACTGCAAGGACCCACCACCACCACCTTCATCTCAACTCTTACCTTAGGCTTATTGGAAGTCCATGGTGTCTAGTGGGTGGGAGCAATGCCCACTTGCTCATGCCTCATGGCCATCTTGGTCTCCATAATGATTGCCGAGACCTCGAGCGATAATATCTGGGCTTTCATATTGAGAGGGGACTGTGTAATGTAGGGGGTCTGGGCTGTCACGTCAATGGGGTGAATCAGATGATGCTGAGTGTCATGTTGGAGAAACTAGTAAAAGGACGAGGATGTTATCTGAGGGGAGTGATTACTGATGCTAGGATTGGGGGACAGCAATTTTAGAAAGCTGCTCCCACATTTATATTGAAGGGGGTATGCTTATTTTTCCTATATACAGCTCTGAAATTGCTATTCCCTCTGGATGTGGATGACTTGAATATGTAGCCATGCTCATATTTTACAAGAAGCTTTATGTTTGGCAGGCTTCTTTTAAGATAGTATGGGAATTCTACATGCTGTGACATGAACGTTTGAATTCCCCTTGACCCTTCCTTTCTAATATGCTGCACTATATATATGAGATATGTATCTTTCTGTGAGAGATCTGTTGATTATTTAGTTGTGAAATCACAAACTTCTTTTCCTTTGTTCCCTAAGTTGCCTGATGAATTTACAGTGGTTTTCAGTGAAGCAGAAGGAGAACTTTCTGTAGGTGGAGTCTTCTTGAGGATCTTTATCGCCCAACCAGCATGGGTTCTGCGTAAACCTAGAGAATTTCTTGTTGCACTTTTTGAGAAGTTCACAGAACTTCTGGAGAAGAATAACCTTCATGTAAGATTATCTCTTTTTTGGATATTTTTCTACCTCCTTGCCTTCATAGTAGGGCTATGAATTTGAATTAATAGTGTGCTTCTAAATAGCAGTAATGGTATTTTGTGCTATGTAAAAAGTGTGTATGTATATGTATAGGTGTAGATATCTATATAAATAGCATTACTTATTGGTCACACATACATTGCTTTCTTATGTCAGTTATTTTTCGTTTTGTAGATATTGCAATGAACAGGTAAAAAAAATTGAAAGCAGTTTGTACACTCAACCCTGAAATTGAGAAATTAAAAATAAAGTTTGGGTTATCTCTTTAAAGGTTAGTTTTCTTTCCATCTAAGCACATTAGTCCTTATTGCCAATTAACAGGCTTCTCCCATTTGTTTCTTGCTGGTCACATGTACTTGGGCTTAGCATTTGGATGAAATCAATAGGTTGCTGCATAGTAAATGACGGCAGATAAAGACCATCTTTATTTTCTCTTCTTTATTAATTTCCAGGTACTTTAGTTAGATTGTGAGCCTTCGGGACAGTAAGGGAATTTTTTAAGTACCTTCTTACTTCTCATTTATAATCTTAATGTATATTTTCTTCAAACCGCTTAGAACCTAACGGATGTAGCGGTATATAAGAAATAAATTACATTACATTACATTACAACAGTCCATCCAGTCTGCCCATTAGTTAAACCCATTAAAAATACATTATTAACTTGTCTCTTCTTTAATATTTCTGGGTCATAGACTGTAAAGTCCACCTGGTATTATCCTAGTTTCCAAATGCTGAAGTTTCCGTCCAATCTCACTCCAGCCTATCCAACCATCCTACCATAAAAACCGTCCAGTAACATGCTCATGTTACAAGTTAGTGGAGTTCCCATTGATGCTCTCCCCAGCCAAATTCTACACCAAATCACCACATATGGGGACACAGACCATGCAAGTCTGTCCAGTACCAGCCTTAGTTCTTTAATTTACATCCTTCATTTTCTAATTAAAGATCCTCTATGTTTATCCCATGCTTTTTTGAACTCCATCACTGTTTTCCTCTCCACCACTTCCTCAGGAGGGCATTCTAGGCATTCACAACCCTCTCTGTGAAAAATAATTTCCTAGCAACCTCAAATTATGCCCTCTAGTTTTACCATTTTCCCTTCTCTGGAAAAGATTTGGTTCTATATTAATACCTTTCAAGTATTTAAACGTCTATTATATCTCCCCTGTCCCACTTCTCCTCCAGAGATGAGTGCAGACATCTCTGATAGGGGAGAAGCAAAAAACCATGAAAATCCTGCACTATAACTATGGCAAATTTAACCTGTGAACTGTCTGTATGTCGATTCTTTGCTATGATTTTGTAAAAGGGGGGTTATTACTGTCATGCATACAGGCCAAAAGGAAAAAAAAACTGTACACTCAGGTAATCACAGAATACAGATAAAATTTACTCTACAAGCAAAAAATTTACTACTGTGACTGTGTACTAGCAGTAAAGCCTAGTGCAAGGGACAGGAACCTTTTTGGCTAAGAGAGCCATTAACACGACATATTTTAAAATGTAATTCCATGAGAGCCATACAATATGTTTAAAACTAAATACAAGTAAATGTGTGCATTTTATGTAAGACCAACACTTTTAAAGTACAATAAGTCTCTGAATTATTTTTAATAACGTTGTTATGCTGATGCTAACCAATGATGAATAAAGTAGTTCTTACCATTAATGCGACTTCTGGTGCTGCATGGTTTGCTGATGGCTTTGTAGTCTGGTTGATACGTGGTGAGGTTAAGTTTCATGCAGGCGTTGAGACTTCTATCCGTTAAACGTGATCGTAGATTGGTCTTAATGTTCTTTAGATGTGACAAAGACTGCTCACATGCATACGTAGAGCCAAACATTGTCAGTACAGAAATACTCACGCTGCAGTGTGTGGTATGTGACGGAAAGCGCGTTCCAAGTTTTGACAATCAGCTGGTCTGCGGGTTGAAGTTTTTTCATTTCTCCCCACTTGTGTTTGCTCGCCAACTCTGCTTGCTGTCGTGCAAGTCTTTCCAAATCTTCATTCAGTGACTTGAACTTATTCACCCACATGTCTGAGGTCTTCAGGTCAGCAGCTTGGAGCTTAAAATCTCTGACAGACACACCTGGGATGTAACTCAGGTCGGCGCTGTCTACTGCACACTCGTGTGGATGGGTGATGAACTTAAAAAGACTAGCGCGCTCATGAAATTCTCCAAAGCGCGCTTTGAATGACTGCAGGAGAATAGATGTGAAGCCCGCTAGCTGCTAAAGATCAAGATGTTGAGCAGGGTCACTTGCTGTGCATGCATCTTTAAACTCTCCCAGTTTTTCAAAGTGTAGTAAACGACCTGTTTCAATGTCGGCGATGAAGAGTTCTAGCTTGTTTTCAAATGCAAACACTGCTTGTTGAAGGGATAAGACTGTATTTCCAGTGCCTTGCATTTTCACATTGAGCTGATTCAGATGTTCATTCATGTCCACGAGATAGTGTAGAACTTCAGGAGCCACTCAGTGTTAGCTAACTCAGGATGCTCAATGTTTTTCATTTCAAGAAAAGTCCAGATTTCGCTCAGACAAGCCGCGAAATGGCTGAGCACCTTCCCTCGTGACATCCAACACACATTGCTGTGCAGAAGCAGACCAGGATAGCTATTCCCAACTTCATCCAGCAGTGTTTTAAACTGGTGATCATTTAAAGCTCAGGCAACAATAAAGTTGACCACCTGAATGACCAGCGACATCACCTCACCAAGCTGCTTGCCACACATCTGAGCACAAAGCGCCTCCTGATGTAGGATGCAGTGAAAACTTAGGATGGGTCTCTTTTCATGTTCACGAAGAAGCGCTACAAATCCTCTGTTTTTCCCCCCCATGCACGGAGCACCATCAGTACACACCAAAATAAGTTTATCCATCGGTAGATTTTGTTCTTTAGCGAGCTAAATGAAAGACTTGAATAAATCCTTCCCTCTTGTTGTCCCATTCATAGGCAAAACACAAGACTTTCCTCACATAGTGTGTCACAACAGCATACCTTGCAATCACGCTGAACTGGGATAAATGGCTTATGTCTGTTGACTCATCCAAAGCGAGAGAAAAGAATGGTGCTGCATTTATGTCCTTCACTTGTGTTGCCTCAATTTGATTTGCCATCATGATGGTACGATCGTGAACAGTTCTTGCCAACAGAGGCATGTCTTTTATTCGTTTGATTATTTTGTCTTTATCTGAAAAATCGTCAAAAAGTTCATTGGCAACATCAAGCATGAATGTTTTGGCATACTCCCCATTTGAGAATTGCTTTCCGTTTCTCACAATTGCTAAAGCACCAGCAAAGCTAGCCAAATTCCAGTCACCTTGTTGGGTCCAAACACGAAGTTGCTGCTGACTAGCTTGCACTCTGCACAGTAGCTCTTGACATGCTTTCTTCCTGCTGTCCCCCGCAGGATATTTCGATGCAAATGTAGTATGGCGTGTATCGAAGTGCTGCTTTATATTTGACCGTTTCATCAATGCACTTTTATCATTGCATATTAGACACACTGCAGAACTTGCTCTCTCCACAAAGGCGAATTCCTCTGTCCATTCCTGCTGAAAAGTACGATACTCCTCATCTTTTTTTCTTTTAGCCATCTTCTTCAATAAAAGGGTTTCTGCAATTAGCTAGCTGACTGAGGTGAGGAGGATACCACCCCAGGTAGTGGTCTGTGGGGCAGGGCAGAGGTAATGAAGGCAGGGTAGCCAATTGCGTATGTAGCTGGTGGGATGGGAAGCCGGGGCCTCGATTTGGGGCTACATGTGAAGGACGATGCGGCTTCAGGCCCGTTCGTCCGCGGATGCTGCGGGGCAAGGTAGGGTGGGTCCTAAGGATGTGGATGCGATGCAGAGGAGGGCGTGGCCTGCACTCGGCGGAAAGAAGATGTGTTCTTCTTTCCCAGCATACATCAATTAAGCCCCAGCCAAGGATCTTTCCCATGCATTCATATAGTCACAGAGGGACACTGGGGAGATTAGGGGGGGTTCTGGAGCAATAGCAAATGAAGTAGGCACACTCACAACTTGTCCCCTTCACTGGTATAGCTTGCTGCGGTCCAGGCTAGAATCTGTAGCTGGGAGAGGTACCACACTGTGCAGAGCATCGGAAGATGGCTGCCGCTGTCCCCGTCCTGGCTCAGATCCGATCCGGCTCTGTGTTGGCGGCTCCCGCTTCCGGGTGACCGGCAGAATGTCCCCGATGGTCTGGGTAGGTCTGTTTGGGTGTCCTCTGCTGCAGTGCACGTCTTGAAGAAAATTTTTCTCCGCTGCAGCAGAGGAGCTCGTAGTGTGTGTGGCCGCTCTCCTTGGCTCCGCCCCCGGAAGTCAGAGTGTCATGTTGGCAGCGAGCCAGATGCAGCCATCAAAAGAGCCACATCTGGCTCGCGAACCATAGGTTCCTGACCCCTGGCCTAGTGAAACTGAAGGTATTAAAACTTATCACGTCAATATTAAATAAGCCAGCAGGCAAGGAAGTTAGTTAAATTAAAACAACCCAGGTTTTAACTGACTGACTGCTTTTCACCAGGCTTCTTAATATTTAGATCCTATCTGATGCATAGTCCGTCTCTCGCAAACTACTTAACAGGATTCAACTGAACCTTCCCCTCAACGAAAAATCTCAAGTACAGAAGCATTTTCCAATCCATGTTCACCTTCCTAGGGGTCAAAATCTGGAATGGTCTTGCAGAGGCAATAAGAACAGAAGCCAACCATGTCCAATTCCGGAAAAAAGCTGAAAACTCTACTCTTTGACAATTAATTCTTTAAGATTGCCATATATACCAGTTATTTTGCTCAGTATGATTAGGTTTTATCCTCCTTCTCCCCTCCTTCCTCCTTACTTCCCCTTTTGCCTTTTCTACCCTTTCAAGTCACCCAGAGCCTGTTTAGGTTTGTGCGACTCAACCTCAGTGGTTGCCAAATTTATTTCCCATTCTTTTTGCCCCCAAAGATTAAAACAGCCCTGCCCTCCAATGATAAAGAAATGCAACGTGAAGTAATCTCCCTTTTGCCCCATTCCCTATCTTTTATAAGTGTTTCCCAAAACCTCATACTCTTAGCTTCGATGTCCTACATCCTCAAAGATGGTCCTGAAGCCTAGTAGGAAGAAGAGAAGCTTTTGCTTCTTCCTTCTGGGTTGAATTTTAGTGAAGTGTAAATATATATGTGGGAGTCAGCTCAGCTCTACTAGCTCTTAATTTTTACTTATTCACTTACAGATGGTGAAAAAACCAATACCTATGTAGAACTTAATTTGAAAATGTTTATAATAGAAAACACGTGGGAGAACCCAGATCCATTTCACTCTTCAGAAAACAGGAAGTTGTGTTAGAAAGGGTGGGATGGGTCAGAGGGAAAACCCCGGTGCAGGCTGCAGGTAATGTATTAGTATCACTGATGCTGGTAGTGCCAGAATGAAGACATGATTGGAGGTTAGGGGGGAACTAAGAAAGCTATATGGAACTGCCAGTGTGGCTGGGAAAAGAAGAGCATCAGAACAAGCATGGGGGTGGGAGTGAGAAGGGAGTAAAATGCTATAAGCACGATTAATTACTAGCTGCCTGAGGCCAGACAAGCTGAACATCACACTGGTAACTTCTTAGAAATAAATTTAGTACACACCAGGCTTTATCTTGAACCAAACACAGCTTTACTTTGTTTTCAATTGATGAGGCAACTAAAAAACGTTCTTTATATGAGACCAACAACATACCAAGTCATATCATGTCATATAAGAAGTGGGACTTTGAATTTTGGATTTTTTGCTCCTCTTTGTTTGTTTATTAAAAACTTTATATACCGCTTAACGGCCTAAAAGGATCCAAGTGGTTTATAATGTATAATTCACATTCATCAAGAAAAGAACTCCATTTAAAAATAGAAAAGGAAAAATTAAGATCAAAAGTTAAACCTTTTTTTTTCATAAAATTTTATAACAAACAACATCTCAATAATAACAATTCTAATGGTAAAACAATAAAACACTCAAATCTCAATGAACCATAATTTATACATACAGCTAAAAATTTTCCATTACAAAATTAATCATTACATAAACACAGATCACAGTGCCAGGCTTTATTGTGAATCTATGGATTTTGTTGCAATATGATCCTTGGATACAGCTATGAAGATAAGTACATTGCTGCATATACACTACTGAATGTTTTTGTATTTTGTGAAGTTTTTTGAGAGACTAGTGACTGTGCTTAACCCCAATACAGGACACTTGTTGGACTGCAATTAAGAAGTGTGATTCTTCTGAGGTCTATTCTTCTCCACATTTTTATTGATGTGTTTCTGGGCAGTTGTTTTTTTCATAATTGTATTATTGACCAACTATATACACCAGTTCTTATTATGTCCTTCCCTCGTTTATTGAATTACCTGTAAACCGTGCCGAGCTCTATCTTTATGGAGATGATGCAAACTTAAGGTTTAGTTTAGTTTAAAAAATGAAGCAGCAAAATTCAGATGAATGGATGTACTAAGGACCCAACATGGACCGTGTTTTGGCAGCCTATACCTTCATCAGGAGTCCTGTGCTGCGCCATATAAAATCGTGCATTAGTCTCTTGCTACAAAGGCTGCCAAAACCTGTCTGTGTTCAGTCCTTAATATATCCATTCATCTGGATTGTGCTGCTTCACTTTTTATATAGAGTTTTTAATAAAGTGATTATTTTGGACTCCTCTCATCATGGTTATTTGTGGATTTTCCATTCCTTGCATTTTTTTGTTTGACTTTTGTAGTTTGTTTCTCTGGCTTGAGATTTTGGACAAGTCATTTAACCCTCCATTGCCTTAGATACAAAACTTAAAAATTATAAATCCTCCAGGGACATGAAAAATACCTACTGTACTTGAATGTAACTTGCCTTGAGATATTACTGAGAAAGATATGATCTAAATCCAATACAACATATAGTATGAACTTAAGTAGTACAAAACACTGCAAATGTCACTCGGGACCTACAGAGTAATTGTGACATACCATAATAGCAGTATCTTCCACAAGTCAGGCAAGCACCTACCTAGGAAAAGACAGTACCAAAAACACTGTGGTGACCACTAGAATATCAGTAAACTTATTGGAAAACTAAACAAACCAGATTAAAACAGATCAATCATACAATCTGTGTGAACAAAAAATCATGTCTCTTTCAAACTTGCAGAATACAAGTCTTCACTCAGTTTAGAATAAGTAACCACAATATAAAAATAGAAATAAAATTAATCTGATCCTCAAGAAGCTAGACTCTTCATACAGTGCAACACCAGAAAAAGAATGAAATATTCCAGACACTACATTACAAATTAATAAATGAAAATAAAACAAAAAATGGAAAATGATACCATTTTATTGGACTAAATATATTTTTCAATTAGCTTTCAGAGGCCAAAACTTACTTCCTTAGGTCAGGACAGTATACTGCTATTATGGTATCCTGTCGTGACCTGGGGAAGGACGTTTTGGTCTCTAAAGTTAATCAAAAAGATATTAAGATTAATCCAATAAAAAGATAACATCTTATTTCAAATTTTTATGTATTTTTACTTATTATTTATTGACACAGCTAGCATACTACTTTATCTTAAATTACAAATAAAGTTTTTTTTTCTGTGTTTGTTGTCTATTTACTTTTTTCAATTGTGTTGGTACCAGTCTCTAGTCTCCAACATCTCCCCTTTCACTCCCCCTCCCCACCCACCCATAATCTCTCTCATCTCTGTCTCCCCCTCAACCCACATCTGCCCTCCCGTTTTATTCAGAATCTGTCCTCCCCACTTCTAGACAGCATCTACCCGCTCCCCCCTTCTGTCTGTCTACCCTTCCATCCAGTGTCAGCCACCTCTCTTGCCTCCCCCCACTTCCTACAGTGTCTGCCATGCTCCTTCTCTTCTTTTCATTCAGCATCTCCCCTTTCACTTCCATCATCTCCCACCTCTGTCTCTTCCATACACCATCTGCCTTATTTCTCTCCCCTTTTCATCCATTATTTGCCCTCTGTTTCCCCCTTTTATAAAGGCATCTGCTCACTCTCTCCTTTTCCATCAGTATCTCCTAGTGTTCCCCCCTTTCTTACAGCAATCAGCCCCTTCTATCTTTCCATCCAGTGTCTTCCTCTTTTTTCCCCACCTCCCCCTTTCATCACATCTCCCTTGTTCTTGTTTTCCTTACCTGATACCCCGGCTGCAGCTTCTTATGCCACACAGCAAGAGCTGTACTTCCCTTCCTCCCTCCCACAGCCACCCCAGCCACTGCTGCTGCTTCTCAAAGCAAGCAGCAACCTTGGCAAAACAGCCTACCTCACACTCATGTGGGCCGCAATCACAGCTTCAGTCTATACAGCTGCCAGTCACACCCCTCAGTCGATCTTTTCTGGTTCCGGGTCAGAGCCAGCAACTGATCTTATTGAGGCTGTGAATTCAGCCTGTTTTGGTGCTGCTATTTTAGAGAAGCAGAAGAAACAACCAGGATGGTGGTGGGTGGGAGATGGGGAAGCGCTGCTCCTGCTGCACAACAGTTCAAAATTGCTGCAGGGAGTTTTTTAAAAGAGGTGTATGACTGTGCAGCTAAGAGCAGGGTTTTTCAACGGTACGTGAGCTCAGTGGCAGTAGGCGGAATTGGTGGCGGGTCAGCTTGGGAGCAGGCAGGCTTTGGCGCAGCTTCAGGAGAGAGAGGAAGGGGGCACTAGGGAAGGAGGGAGGAATGGGGCACTAACTTGGGACATAGGAGGGAGGGAATAGAAAAGGACAATTGTTGGGCCTGAGTGCAGAAAGAAAGAAATATTGGATGCACAGTCAGAAGGAAGTGCAACCAGAGACTCATGAAATCACCAGACAACAAAGGTAGGAAAAATGATTTTATTTTCAATTTAGTGATCAAAATGTGTCAGTTTTGAGAATTTATATCTGCTGTCTATATTTTGTACTATATTTGCCTATTTTTCTATAGTTGTTACTGAGGTGACATTGCATATTTTAAAGGCATCTGCCTTGATGTCTTTGAAACCCCTCGAATATAAATGATAATTAACATTTTCTCTGCATGCAGTGTGCTTTGTGTTTTTTTTTATTTTGTGGTTACCATTATGTATTAATAGGATTATATTGTGTGTATATGAAAAATGGAAGGAAGAAATTAGTATTATTATGGGGGTGGAGTCTCAGGCGGAGTTTGGGCGGGGTACTCGGTTGGTATTTGTGAGGCTTAGGGGGTTCTTAATTTGAAAAGGTTGAGAAACACTGGCTTAGAGGGAATGTTGTAGTAAATCCAGTGTTGCCTCAAAAATGGGAGCAAGATGCAGGCACCAATTCTAGGCAACCTGCTCTCATACGACTGACAAGAGCTGCATAAGCTATAGGCACAATGGCACAGAAAAATTAATTAGGAACAGCAGGGATAAATTCATACTTATTTATTTAAAACATTTGTATTCTGCATGTCCAAAAATCTATGCGAATACAAAAGAAACACACACGATCATTAATACACACAATGTTACAATGCATTTACTTGTTTTCCAAACCTCACATGAAGTTTGAACTAAAGATCTGCTGGAATCTGTGGTGAGAGTGTTAGCTATAAAATGTCCACCAGTATACAAAGATGTATAAGATACAAGGTACTGAAGGTTTTTTTTCATTTGGGGAGAGTTATATGAGAATTTTTGGAAAACTAAAGCCAGACATTTTGTTTTCACAGGGTGAGACCTTAGAAACTGTAACAACAGCAGTAGTATGTCTTTTGAGTGCACAGCCTCAACTAGCAGATCAAGTTCCGCCATTGGGTCACCTTCCCAAGATCATCCAGGGCATGAACCACAAGAACAATGCCATTCCAAAATGTGGTATTCGTGTTATACACATGCTGTCTGATAATGAGGTATTCCATTTCTCTGATGTATAAACCATCCTAGAGGAGATCATTATTATTATTTTATTTCATTGTGGTGTTTAGTAGATATGGGAGTTAACACATGGTGCAACTATCTACTGTTACCAGATACCTCAATAATCAGGCATTTTCTGGCTTTTTATATTTTTCTAACTTGGTTTTTGCTTTGATATATTCTGCTTCCTCCTGCCCTCTTCTCTGTCCCCCCCACCACGCGTGCACCCACCTCTTCCTTTCTACTGTACAACTTTAACTTTACCGGCACAAGCAGCATCTCCAACCAGCTGCTTGCACCAGCCTCAGCTTTCCCTCTGATGTCACTTCCTGGTCCCATGACCAGGGAGTGACTTGAGAGGGTGAGCCGAGGCTGGTACGAGCAACAGGTTGGAGTTGCTGCTCGCGCTGGTGTAGAGTTAGAGGCAGGGGGGGAGGAGGGAAGGTGCGAACAGCTGGGGAAGGAGCAGAGGAGGTGCTGACGCGACACCAAAGGCAGTCCCTCCCTCCCCCTCTTACTATGCCACTGTCTGTTACTATGCGTTTGTAGCACATATTCTTTTAAAATAAAATTCTACTTCTGCCTTGCTTTTTTCCCTTCGCTACTCCAATCTATTGATAAACCATTGTGTTTTAGTTACTGAGCTGTAAAAGTTCTCTGGCTTCTCTGCTTGCTCAACTGGCTTTTAATAATTGAAGGATTATGGATTCCTTTCAGTCCAGACAGTCTACAGGTCTGGATCCTTAAAAACTCATCCAGCTTAGGATTGCTTTTCCTATATACCCTGCCTAAGTCATAGCTTTTCCATTTCAATTAAGTGTCTTTCTTTCATGTTTTTTCATTGTTATAAAATTGCTCTATATCCAATCAAATAATTAAAATGACTATTATTTAATGTAATAGCTGTTACTGTGGGTTCTGGCCTGATACACCAGGTGTGACCTGTTACACAGAAATATCCACTCTCCCAAAGAATATCCCTGAATAATGCCTAGGCTCCAGAAATAAAATCTGAAGTGAGTTAAATGGATTACTCTGAGGTCTTGCAGTAAATAAGTGGCCTAATAGTTAGAGCAGCTATCTCAGCATCCTGAGGTTGAGTTAAATTTCCAATTCAGCTCCTTGTGACTCTGGGCAAGTCACTTAACACTTTATTGCCCCAGGTACAAAATAAGTACCTGTGTAAACTATGTAAATTACTTTGATTGTAATCACACGGAAAAAGCAGTATATCAAGTCCTATCCCCTTTTACACAGTTAATAAAACTGTAATATATATAATGATCATCTCTCCCTTCCTCTCCTCCACCCCAATTCTTCCTATTTCCTTTCTCTCCCCCACATGTGTAGCATCTTTTCTCCCCTCTCACCCATCCCCTTGTGCAGTATCTTTCTAGCCCTCCCTCCTATCCCTTGTGCAGCAGAACCCTTGCAGCTTCTATCCCTCCCTTCCTCCCATCCCCCCATGTAGCATCTTTCTAAACGCCGTCGTGCACCTCCCCCCGCTGACCCATCTCTCCCTCCTATCTGATCTGCGAGACAAGAATATGTTATAACAAACCGGCAGCGTCGGCACACGGCATGCTGATGACATCAGCAGCAGAGGAACACCCAGGAGAGAGAAGGCCGTGAAGCAGCCTGTGTAGAATGCTGCCAAATGCTGTCGCTGCCAGTTTGTTATAAGGTATTTCTGTCTTGCAGTTTGGATGGGAGGTGGGAGGGAGAGATGGGTCAGTGGGTGGTGGGGGTGCACTGTGGCGGCAGGGGGAAGCGCTGCTGCTGCCAGCAACTAGGGCTTATTTTCGGGGGTAGGGCTTATATTAAGACCTACCCTAAAAATCATGCTAGGGCTTATTTTTGGAATAGGTCTTATTTTCGTGGAAACACAATACCCCTGGTCAGAGAGAGCCCTAAGCCAGCTAGAAGCTAAAGCAGCACAGCCTGGGCTTTGCAGTCCCCAGTTATGTCTAACACCAGCTCTAGCAGGATACATATTTCAAATCTGATATATTCTAATAACAAAATAGAAAATAATTTTTTGTTGTCTGGTTGTTTTATTCTTCACATCACATTGGTCACAGGCTCTGGTTTCTGTTTCCATTTATCTACCCTTAACTCACTTGCCAGGGTCTCCTAACCGTTTGACATGTCTTCTTTCTCTGGACTCACCATTCAACTTCCATTTCTATGTATGTTTTTCCTCCATGTTGAGCAAGCATCTCCCTTCTCTATCTCCTATACTTCCCTTTCTAGTGTTCCCCCTGTGCCCATCTCCCTGCCTTAATCATATTGCCATTCTATGATCCCCCTCCTCCTGTGTACAGTATCACTCTTCTATATCCCTATGCCCTACCTGTCCAGCATCTTCCTTCTGCGTTCTTATTCTCCCCATGTCTAGCCATCTTCTCTCTGTGTCCATATACCCTCCCATTTCTAGCATTAGCTTTTTGTGTCCATATACCACCCCCATGCAAATGCAGCATTCCTCTTTTTGTCCCTGTTCCTCTGCTCTCATCCATGCTCACCATCTTCTTTCTTTTTGTATATCTCCATGTGTCCAGCTTCTCTCCTCTCTTACTCCCTTAGAACAATGTGTCTCACACTCTCTTTTCTCCCTGTCTCCGCTATGTTCAATATTTCGCTCACTCTTCCTTCATCACCTTGGTTCAGTTTTTCTCTTTCCCTTCCCTTCTCTCTTTCTCCCTGCAGGTCCTGCACCTCTCCTCTTCCCTCTATCCCCTTTTCCATGGGTCCACCACCTCTAATCTTTCCCTTCACCACCCAGGTGTGGATCTGGCACCTCTCCCTTCCCTCCAGCTCCACTCCACCCACCACATGGGCCCAGCACCTGTTTCCCTTCCCCCCCCAATTCCCCAGACTAGATCCAGCAACTGTCTCCCTTCCCTTCAGCTTCAGCCAGTCCACGTCCAGAAGCCCAAGCAACTCCATCCCCCCTTTCACGGGTGCAGCAGCGCCCCCCCCTTGCAAGTCCAGCAGCCCCCTCCTTCCCTCCCTATCGCCAATCCAACAGTCCCTAACCCTCGTACCCTCCCTCTCGATGGCGGAGGGCAAAAACCCCAAACAAACAAACCTATGAGTTCAACTCCTGGGTTGGCCACTTCGTGCCTCCCAGGAAGGTCATACCAGCCTGTTGGAATGGAAGCTTCCTGCACACAAGGCTGCTCAGACCGGAACCTTCTTGATGTTGAGTCCCTCCTTCTGATGTAACTTCCGGTCGGAACTTACATCGGAAGGAGGGACTCAGCAACAAGAAGATTCCAGTCCGAGCAACCCTGCATCATGCGTGTAAGAAGTTTCCGTTCCAACAGGCTGGTATGCCTGTCTTCGGAGGCATGAAGGGGCCGAACCAGGAGTCACACTCGCAGTTTTTTTCTTTTTGCCATCCGCCATAGGGAGGGAGGGTACGAGGGTTGGGGGCTGTTGGACTCATAAGGGGGCGAGATGGGGCTGCTGGACACGCAGTCGCACTGAGGAGGGCACAGAGGCAACTCGCAGCAGATACTTCACTGCAGGGACAAAGCCATTATCCCAGGACAAGCAGGCAGCATATTCTTAACACATGGGTGACGTCACCGACGGAGCCCTCGGTACGGACCTTTTTAACTAGAAGTTTCTAGTTGGCCGCACCGCGCGTGCGCGAGTGCCTTCCCGCCCGACGGAGGAGTGCGTGGTCCCCAGTTTCTTCGTTTCCGCGGAGCGAAGAAGACGCGCGTGTTTTTTCAACGGCCGTTGAAACCACTTTTTTGCCTTCCCGCTCGCGCTTTTTTTCCTTATTTTTCTTTCTTTACCTTCGGGTTTATTTTACTTTGATTTGCAAAAAAAAAAAAAAAAAAAAACTTTGCTTTTTTCCCTTTTTTTCCGTTTTTGCCCCGGCGGGGCCTGTCGCCAGTATACAGGCCTCGGGCTTCAATTTTGCGGAGGCTATCTTCCCCTTCATGCCCCCGCAGGTCGGTTTTAAGAAGTGCCAGCGGTGTGCACGCCCGATCTCCATCACTGACCCACACAATTGGTGCTTGCAGTGTCTGGGTCCGGAGCATCGGGCGGACTCCTGCACCCGCTGTGCCACTCTTCAAAAGAGAACCCTTAAAAACCGAAGAATTCAACAAACTCTTCTCTTCGGCACCGAGTCGGCGATGGACTCCTCATCTTCAACGGCGGTACCTCAAAAATCGGCACCGTCGACCTCGACACCGACCGACCCCACATCGGCGCCGCTGGCGCCAGGTAAGCCGGCTAAGAAGCCTTCCTCTTCCCTTGAGCGCCCTCCGGCTACGGTGGCGACACCAGCCCTACCGGCATCGCACCGGTCCCGCAAACGCTCCGCCCCGATCTCGGTGAGTGCCTCGTCATCGGCCTCCTCATCGCCGGGGCGTGGAGCGGCATCCAAGGAACCGAAGAAAAAGAAAGCGGTTCCGATGCCACCCCTGGATGACCGTATCTCGGCCATCTTAAAAGCTCAACTCCAGGAACAGTTAAAGCAACAACTTGAACACCTGTTGCCCACTATCCTGGCACCGCTCCTTCCGGTACCAGACCGGCCCGAGCCCCGTACCGAGCCCCCGGTGTCCACCCCTTCGGTACCGGTAAACACCTCCATGCCGATCCTTTCGGCCGAACAACTCCATGTCGATCCGGTGGTTCATTCCCATGCCACATTGGATCCTCCTCGGCACCAGGCGGTACGGCATTCTTCCCGGGACCGAGATCGACGCCGGTCTTCCTCTCCTGGTACCGTTTCGGTGCGCTCTGGAAAGTCTTTGTCCAAGACTCGCCATACCGCGCCCTCCACCCCGGTGTCTCGACATGCACCAGAGGTCAGGGACCCTGACTTATGGGAGGAAACTCCTCTCGGTACCGAGGAGGATCCCTCCTCATCTGATGAGGAACCATCGGCACCCGATGCCACCTCTAAACCAGAGCAGTCCTCATTTTCTAAATTTCTGAGAGAAATGTCTGCTGCCCTATCCCTTCCCCTAGAATCTGACTCAAAGAAGTCTCAAGCCTTTCTAGAGGCTTTAGACTTTGAGCAACCTCCTAAGGAGTTCCTCAAGCTTCCCGTGCATGACATCCTGCGGGAAACATTTTACAAAAACTTGGAAAGTCCCCTCACGGTACCGGGAGCCCCCCGTAAACTGGACAACCTTTACCGTGTCATCCCTATTCCTGGATTCGACAAATCTCAATTGCCCCATGAGTCTCTTCTGGTTGAATCCACCTTAAAAAAGACTCAGGGCTCCAGTGTCTATGCCTCTACCCCTCCTGGCAGAGAAGGTAAGACCATGGACAAGTTTGGCAAGAGGCTTTACCAGAATGCCATGCTTGCCAACAGGGCAAACAACTATTCCTTCCATTTTTCTTTCTATCTGAAACATTTGGTCCAACAACTGTCTGCCCTCCAAAAGTACCTTCCTGAGCGCAAGGTCCCGCTTTTCCAACAACACATCTCTGGCCTTCTCCAAATGCGCAAGTATATGGTCCGCTCGATATACGACTCCTTCGAGCTCACCTCTCGGGCCTCTGCCATGGCCGTAGCCATGCGTCGCTTAGCCTGGCTCAGAGTCTCCGACCTGGACATCAACCACCAGGATCGTCTGGCCAACGCCCCCTGTCTCGGGGATGAACTTTTTGGAGAGTCGCTGGATTCCACCACCCAGAAACTCTCTGCCCATGAGACCAGGTGGGACACCCTGATCAAGCCGAAAAAGAAGGCTCCGCCTGCCCGACCCTATCGGCCTCAATCATCTTATCAGCGGAGGTTCTCAGCCAGGCCACTCAATCCGCCTCCCCAGCAATCTCGGCGACCCCGTCAACAGCAGCACCATGCCCAGGCTCGATCTCAGGCCACTCAACCCTCTAAGCCTCCTCAGCCTGCTAAACAATCTCAGCCCTTTTGACTCTTCTCTCCAGGGCATAGCCAGTCATCCACCCTTGCTACCTCTTCCACAGCCCATCGGGGGTCGTCTCACCATTTTCTCCAGCCGTTGGGAAGTCATCACGTCGGACCAGTGGGTCCTCAACATCATCCGCCACGGCTACTCTCTCAACTTCCAGACTCTTCCACCGGACAACCTTCCCGTAGAGTCTGCTTCACACTCATCTCAAACCCCCCTCCTCCTGAGGGAGGTTCAATCCCTCCTCCTTCTCAATGCCATCGAAGAAGTACCTCCAGATCAAAGGGGTCAGGGATTCTACTCCCGCTACTTCCTGGTTCCCAAAAAGACGGGAGACCTCCGTCCCATTCTCGATCTCAGGGACCTCAACAAGTGTCTGGTCAAGGAGAAGTTCAGAATGCTCTCCCTTGCCACGCTTTACCCACTTCTTTCTCAACACGACTGGCTATGTTCCCTGGACCTCAAAGAGGCCTACACTCACATCTCCATCAATCAGAGCTCTCGCCGCTACCTGCGGTTCCAGGTACTGCACCACCACTATCAGTACAAGGTGCTACCGTTCGGCCTCGCTTCCTCCCCCAGGGTCTTCACCAAGTGCCTTATAGTGGTAGCGGCCTTCCTCAGGTCTCACAACCTCCAGGTGTTCCCCTACTTGGACGATTGGTTGGTGAAAGCACCTTCATCTCAACTCGTGCTACAAGCTACTCATCACACCATCTCTCTCCTCCACCTCCTGGGGTTCGAGATCAACTACCCCAAGTCGCATCTGCTTCCCACCCAGCGACTTCAATTCATTGGAGCAGTTCTGGACACCACGCTAATGAGGGCCTTTCTCCCCTCCGATCGCCAGCGGACCCTGCTCCATCTCTGCAATCAGGTGCTCATGCATCCCTCCATTCCTGCCCGACAGATGATGGTCCTCCTGGGTCACATGGCCTCGACGGTGCATGTCCTTCCTCTGGCACGTCTCCACCTTCGTACGCCTCAGTGGACTCTCGCCAACCAATGGTCACAGACTACGGATCTTCTTTCTCATCCCATCTCTGTGACATCATCTCTTCAGCAATCTCTCCAATGGTGGTTGAACTCCTCAAATCTTTCCAGGGGTCTACTTTTCCATCTGCCCCCCCACTCTATGATCATCACCACAGATGCGTCCCCCTACGCGTGGGGAGCTCACCTAGGAGATCTACGCACCCAGGGACTTTGGACCCCACAGGAGCGTCGTCATCACATCAATTTCCTGGAACTCAGAGCCATGTTTTACGCCCTCAAGGCTTTCCAACATCTTCTCTGTCCTCAAGTCCTCCTCCTGTGCACAGACAATCAAGTCGCCATGTACTACATAAACAAGCAAGGCGGCACCGGATCTCGCCCCCTTTGTTTGGAGGCTCTGCGCATCTGGACCTGGGCCACGGACCGCAATCTTTTTCTCAGGGCGGTCTATATCCAGGGCGAACAGAACTCTCTGGCCGACAATCTCAGCCGCATCCTTCAACCTCACGAGTGGACGTTGGACCCTCCGACTCTGCTCTCCATCTTTGCTCGATGGGGCACTCCGCAGGTGGACCTCTTTGCAGCACCTCACAATCATCAGCTGCCCCAATTCTGTTCCAGACTCTTCTCTCCCCACCGTCTGGCTCCGGATGCATTCCTGCTCGATTGGAGGGATCGGTTCCTGTATGCCTTCCCTCCACTTCCTCTGATGTTGCGGACCTTGTCCAAACTCCGCAAGGACCACGCCACCATGATTCTTATCGCACCTCGGTGGCCTCGCCAACACTGGTTCTCACTCCTGCTCCAACTCAGCTCCAGGGAACCCATTCTACTTCCTGTGTTTCCTACTCTACTTACGCAGCAGCATCAGTCTCTACTGCATCCCAATCTGTCTTCGCTCCACCTGACAGCCTGGTTTCTCTCGGGCTGACCTCTCCAGAGAACCTATCTCAGCCGGTCCGCCTCATCTTGGACGCCTCCAGGAAGCCGGCCACCCTCCAATGTTACCATCAGAAATGGACCAGATTCTCCTCGTGGTGTCTCCGGCATCATCAGGAACCCACCTCCTTAGCGGTGGAAACCGTATTGGAATATTTGCTCTCGCTGTCCAATGCTGGCCTCAAAACTACCTCCATCAGAGTCCACCTCAGTGCCATCACTGCGTTTCATGAGCCCATTCTCGGAAAACCCCTCACGGCTCATCCTCTGATTTCCAGATTTATGCGAGGGCTCTTCAATATCAAACCACCCCTCAAGCCTCCTCCAGTCGTCTGGGACCTGAATGTGGTACTCTCAGCTCTCATGAAGCCTCCATTCGAGCCTCTTGCCACAACTTCACTTAGACTCCTTACCTGGAAGGTGCTTTTCCTGATTGCCATCACCTCTGCCAGGAGGGTTAGCGAACTACATGCACTGGTTGCCGACCCACCGTTCACTGTTTTTCACCATGACAAGGTTGTTCTGCGTACCCACCCTAAATTCCTTCCCAGGGTGGTCTCAGCTTTTCACCTCAACCAGTCCATTGTGCTGCCCGTCTTCTTCCCTAAGCCTCACTTGCATCCTGGGGAACAGGCGTTGCACACGCTGGATTGTAAGCGTGCCCTTGCTTACTATCTTGATCGTACCAGAGCTCACCGAACATCCCCTCAGCTATTTTTGTCTTTCGATCCCAACCGTTTGGGTCGTCCTGTCTCCAAACGGACACTTTCCAATTGGCTTGCTGCCTGTATTGCTTTCTGCTATGCTCGGGCCGGTCTCTCACTGGAAGGAACTGTCATGGCCCACAGAGTCCGAGCTATGGCTGCTTCTGTAGCTTTCCTCCGCTCCACGCCCATCGAGGAAATCTGCAAGGCGGCCACTTGGTCCTCAGTTCACACATTCACTACTCACTACTGTCTGGATGCGTTCTCCAGACGGGATGGACACTTCGGCCAATCTGTGTTACAAAATTTATTTTCCTAATGGCCAACCATCCCACCTCCCTCTTTGTTAGCTTGGAGGTCACCCATGTGTTAAGAATATGCTGCCTGCTTGTCCTGGGATAAAGCACAGTTACTTACCGTAACAGGTGTTATCCAGGGACAGCAGGCAGATATTCTTACGTCCCACCCACCTCCCCGGGTTGGCTTCTTAGCTGGCTTATACTAACTGGGGACCACGCACTCCTCCGTCGGGCGGGAAGGCACTCGCGCATGCGCGGTGCGGCCAACTAGAAACTTCTAGTTAAAAAGGTCCGTACCGAGGGCTCCGTCGGTGACGTCACCCATGTGTTAAGAATATCTGCCTGCTGTCCCTGGATAACACCTGTTACGGTAAGTAACTGTGCTTTCACCGCTCCACGGGGCAGTGAATGTCCCTGTACCTGCAGCAACCGGTCTTACTTCCCACCCCTGTTCCTGCTGATTACCCACGGTGATCTGCAAGTAACAGTCACTGTGTCATTCTCTAGTGCTTACATCTGCTCCCTCGGTACCAGCCCAGCCTGAGCTTAGTCATCGAGGCACATGGTACCGGTTTGAGGTCTGAATCGATACAGCACCGCTCTGCAACGAAGCATCAACATTTTTCATCACAGCATCGCTGAACATCAATATGCTTCTTGATCCAAGAGATCATCGTGTTACGCTCATCGTATCAGTATTGACTTCCTCGAAGAAGCTCTTCTCGACATTCTCACACTCATCAGATTCCTCAAACTAGAAATTCTTTATCCTACAGAGAATCTCCTGGGGTACAAGATGTTGATTCTTATGTCTCAACACAATACTGATATCGAGTATGAACCTAAATTATCTGCTTCAGAGTCTTATGACAACCCTTCAGATCCATCTCCTCAGAAGAAAATCTCCTCCAGAGGGACTTTCATTTACTAAGTATATCAGGCAGATAGAGAAAGCTCTAACTATCAAGTTGGAGGCAGATACTGAACCCAGAGCAGAGCTCCTTGATGCCTTAGATTACAATGAGCCTCCTAAAGAGCTTTTTAAGTTGCTTCTGCACACCCTTCTCAAAGAGGTGCTCTTTAAGATCTGGGAGATCCCTCGCTCTCTGTTATTATTGCTCCTAGAAAGATTGACTCTCTATCGAATACAATCTTGTCCTCGATTTGATAAACCGCAGTTACCACATCAATTGTTTCTTGTTGAATCAACTCTTTAAAAAAAAAAATCCTCCAGCTCCAGGGTCTTTGCCACTGCACCACCAGGATGTGAGGATTGTACTATGTATAAGTTTGGATACCATCTTTACCAGAACTCTATGTTAGCTAACCAAGTTCTCAATTACAACTTCTACATCTTTTTACCTTAAAGAGCTCATAAAGAAGTTGGCTGATTTTGAGTAGTATATTCCATCTGATTGCCTACCAGAGTTTCAACAGTCAGTCTACTTCAAACACAAAAATTTATGGCATGAACATCATTCGATGCATTTAAAATAACATCCAGAGCTTTGAGACGTCTTGCATGCTGCAAGTCTCAGACATAGATATTATTAATCTTCAAGACTGGTTAGCAAACATTCCTTGTCTCGGTGGAGGATCCTACTCAAAGAGCAGAGTTGGAATACTTTAACGGAATCTAAGACTAAGGCTTAACCATCTAAGCCTTCTCAAAGATCTGCTTCTGCCTATAAGAGGCATTATCCTAGGACAAGCAGGCAGCATATTCTCATATTTGAGTGATGCCATCCACGGGGCCTGGTATGGACAGTATGAAAAGTGAACTGTCACTTTAAGTTTTAAGAAACTTCATGACTTTCTGCACCATGCATGGTTGACTGCCTTTTTGCCTGATGAGGCTCGTGGCACCTCAGTTCTTCATTTTTCACGGAGCGAAGAAGTACTGTTTAGCTGGACTTCTTTAAGGCAGTCCCTGAGTTACAGACACCTGACTTAAATATGACTCATACTTAAGAATATGGTTGTGGCTTTATTTGATTTCACTGAGCAGTATTTCAAGTGGCATAGAATCCTATATTTCTCCTATAGCAGATTCAGGAATGATGTATGGTCACATTAAGAACAGCGTGTGGTTGTGCATGCTATACCTTAGAGAGAACACTGGTAGGGACAGTTGGCCCTTTTGTCAGTTGGGAGCAGAGGTAAACAGCAAGAATCTTAAAATCTACAAGTTCTGAGTTACATACAAATCCGACTTAAGAACAGCTTTAAAAATGTAACTTGTTTTTAACCTGGGGACTGCCTGTATACTCTGAGGAATAAAGTGTGAAGAGAACAGTGGCAGTTATTGGGATTTAGGATCTATTGTTATAGGGTTCTAAGAGCAGCCTAGTGCAGTCTCTGGCTGAGGTCTATCACTGCAATGACTGGACTAGTTGCACTGGGAGAAGGTGCAAGTGGAAAAAAAATCAAATAGAGAAAAAAATCCTCAGGCAACTGCAAATTACGACTCATAATTCCAATCAAGCTTGAAGTACAAAGAAGCAAGAGGAAAATGCCATGTCAGAAAACAGATTTGCCTGGAAAACAAAAATTTGAGGTACACTTTAGTCAAATTATCTGAAAAGCACCCCATTGAACTTTAATTTATCTAAAGAGCACCAATAACATTTTAACATGATGACCTGAATTTCTAACTTCTGTATATATTCAAGTCAACCTTTTTTTTTCCCTGTTTTTTTTTTTTTTTTGGGGGGGGGGGAAAGGTTACCTCGGTTTATATTTGAGTACATACAGTAATCTCTCTTGCAACATTAAAAAAAAGTCCCTTTATTTCAAAATTGCATTAATCCTCTTATTTATTAATCTGCCTAGTTTTAAGCTGCTGAGTACCAAGCTTGCTATGCCACTTAGAAATTTACAAATGGCTGCAGAGCCAGTCTTAGCAATTGCCAGGCGTTGTGCGGATAAGTTTGGTCCATCAACCCTCCCCCTTCCCAAAAACTAAAATTTCAAATGAGGTGAAGCCAAAAAGGCAATGAAATAGTGCTAAACCAAAGAGTGAGAAGCTGGCGAGGTGGTGGGTGGAGTATAGTGTGTCAGCCCTGAGGTGTATGATTACCGAAAGGGAGGAAGAGGAGGAGACAGATATGGAAAGGAAAAGGATGATTTAGCTTTTGGTCATTCACCAGTTGCAAAGTTGACTCCTTTAAATGCAGAGCCCTATATGGCTGCCCGTGTCGCCCTTCTTAAGACTGGTCTTGAAAATATGCAGGAGGAGCTTTGGCTTTTAACTACAACTTTGTAATCATACATAGTATAGCTTGAACTAAAATACTGGACTGTCTTATAAAACAATGATCACCTGAGTATGAATGTGTGTTTGCTTTACATTTAGTTCTGTGTTCGAGCAATGGCATCCTTAGAGACCATTAGCCCACTTATCATTGGCATGAAGAAACGAATGGACATGATTGGTTTAGCCTGTGAAGCACTTAATCGAATGTTTCAGAAGGAGCAAACAGAATTAGTTGCACAAGTAAGCAAACTGATTTTATTCTTGTACTCCTTCAAAAGCTTGATAAAAAAAATAAGCAAGACTAAGATCATTACTCTGTATTCTATTGCAGTATACTAGTAGGAATCTATTAGGTTATGATACAGGTGACCCTAAATAAGTTAAAATGTTGATGTTTTTGCAAGATGAACGTCATTTTATTGGTGTTACTGTTGTACTGGAGTGTTTTTATAACTATGATTTCAATCGTGGATATGTCTAGAATCTTTTTGTAGAATCCCCTTGCTGACCTGTCTACAAATTTATAATAATGTACCTTGGGAATTTAATGTATATCTAATTGGATGACTTATACACCCGTATATAGACTTACACACCCACAAGCATGGTCAATTTAGAATACATTTTTCTTTCAGATAATTGCTTAGGCGTCTGTATATTTTGCCTTGTGTCATGGAGTCATTGTTATGTTGTCTTCATATTTTCTAAATGTATAAAAAGGATAATGAGACGGTTTCTTTCTGTTACCAAAACCAGTTTTTGGTAATTTGCCTGTTGGTTTTTCTTTATGTCCCACTTTTCTATAATATATACTCAAATATAAACCAGGATTTTGGGACCAAAAAAATTGTCCAAAATGGTCTCGGTTTATATTTGAGCTAACCCCATCCCTTACCCACCACGGGTCTCCAGTACCACCTTGGTGTTCCAGTGGTGCAGGGAGCTGGAGCTGCCATCAGTCCCTCCCTCCTGGCTACTTTGTGCAACTAGCCTGCCCCTCCCCTGCAAGTCTACTTTAGGTTTCCAGTGGTCCAGCAGTGAGGCGGGGCAGAAGCGATCCCTTTATGCTTTTACCCAGCAGTCTCCATACTGAAAAAAATGACTGCTGCAAGATCCTGCGACAAACATTTCACTATGGAGACTGCCGGGCAGGAGCGCAAAGTGATCACTCCTGCCCCGCCTCACTGCTAGACCTGCAAGGTGGTGGTGGTGGGGGGGGTGCAGGCTAGTTGCACAAAATCACCGGGAGGGAGGGATTGATGGCAGCTCTGGGTCTCCACTCCACTGGACCATCAGGGCAGTACTGGAGATCCACGGTGGGTCTGGGAAGGGGGGACAGACTGTCTGTCTGCACCACTGGACCACCAGAGCAGTACTGCAGGCCCACAGAGGGTCTTGGGGGGGGGGCCGTTATGGGAAGGGGATTTTAAGGAATGAATCGATGTGTTTGCACCCTGAGGCAACTTGGATAGCGAAATGCTGGCTCCGTTGGTGTTAATTGACCTTTCCCAGGAAGATAAGTGAAGTTTTCATGCATACACTGATGACTAATTGACTTGAATGTTTTTGAATCACTGCACTGCACAAGGCTGTAAGATAGGCCCTATTGGAGGAGGTTTTTTTATGCCTATGAGGTTCCTTTCATCCCGTTGGTAACCCACTACCTGGTCTCTGCAGGAGTGTGTTGGGGTTCTGCGGCTTTTTCCTCCCCATGTGTGAGGGCCATTCTGTGCTGTGCTCAATCAAATTCTATACATTCTTCCTAGTATTTTTTGAATGTTTGATTGCACACCTGAAATATTGTTTGGAAGTCATCAGTTTTGACCCCCTACTCTGGCTTTTGTTTCCACAGTATGTCAACAACAGCCACTGCAAGCCAGTATGAGTGCAAAAGACAAAAAAGAATGGTCTGAAACGCATGCAAATATATCATATACAGCAAACAAATATGACTTATATATACTCAGATATAAACAGAGATTTGGGGGCTAAAAAATTGCCCAAGATGGGGGGTCTCTGTTTATATTCAAGTCTTCCCTCTCCACCGCTGCTGCAAACTCCCCCAAACCAGCAGACTTTTGCTGCCATGGTCAGCACGTGCCCGCACCCATGCTTGTGTCCCAACCCCCACCAGAATGTCAGCTAATGCTCCCTCCCTCCCAAGTGAGAGTAACACCCACATCCGTGCCAGCACCCCTGCCCATGCCTCAACCCCCACTGGAACATCAGTTAGCGCTCCCTCCCTCCCCAGGCCTACCATGATTTCCTAGCGGTCTAGCAGCACAATGTGGTAGAAGTGATTCCCACGCCCTCCTACCCATTCTTTCTCAGCAGTAAAAATGGGCACCGAGGTTTCCAGTGGCAATCTTGTGAGGCTCCCAAATGCGTTATATTGTTTACCAGGGATGGCGGGTAGGAAACAGAGGGTAGGAGTGAAGGGTCACTACTCGAACTAGAGGAGGGTCACAAATGCTGTTTCTCAGGGGTATTGCTCGGACCGCTGCTATTTAATATATTTATAAATGATCTAGAAACAGGAACGAAGTGTGAGATAATAAAGTTCGCAGACGACACCAAACTATTTAGTGAAGCTCGAACTAAAGAAGACTGCGAAGAATTACAAAGGGACTTGAACAAACTAGGGGAATGGGCGACGAGATGGCAGATGAGGTTCAACGTTGAGAAATGTAAAGTATTACATGTAGGAAGCAGAAACCTGAGGTACAACTATTCGATGGGAGGGATGTTATTGAATGAGAGTACCCAAGAAAGGGACTTGAGGGTAATGGTTCTTGACCTTAATTGTCTTTCTTTTTGTTAATCAGATTGTATTTCTTTCCTATTCTTTCCTTGTGTTTTATTATTTTTGTAAAGTTGGTTTTTATTATGTTTCGTAGATTTAGTCTTTTTGTTAGTTATGTTTGTTTCCCCTAACTTTGTAATTTTATCGATTTGTTCATCGCTTAGAATTTGGAATAGGCGATTAATCAAATTTTATAATAAACTTGAAACTTGATGACAATGAAGCCGACGGCACAGTGCGCAGCGGCCACTAAGAGAGCGAATAGAATGCTAGGTATAATCAAGAAGGGTATTACAACCAGAACGAAATAACCGTTGTATTGAGCAATGGTGCATCCGCATCTGGAGTACTGAATCCAATATTGGTCACCGTACCTTAAGAAGGATATGGCAATACTCGAGAGGGTTCAGAGGAGAGCGACACGTCTGATAAAAGCTATGGAAAACCTTTCATACACTGAGAGATTGGAGAAACTTACAAGATCATGAAGGGCATAGAGAAAGTAGAGAGGGACAGATTCTTCAAACTTTCAACAAATAAAAGAACAAGAGGGCATTCGGAAAAGTTGAAAAGGGACAGATTCAAAACAAATGCTAGGAAGTTTTTCTTCACCCAACATATGGTGGACACCTGGAATGCGCTTCCAGAGGGTGTGTTAGGACAGAGTACGGTATTGGGGTTCAAGAAAGGATTGGATAATTTTCTGTTGGAAAAAGGGATAGAGGGGTATAGATAGAGGATTACTGCACAGGTCCTGGACCTGTTGGGCTGCCGCGTGAGCGGACTGCTGGGCACGATGGACCTCAGGTCTGACCCAGCAGAGGCACTGCTTATGTTCTTATATGTTGCTATAGTTTATGTTGTTTAGACTGTCTTGAAGAAGGTGTTTAGCTCTGAGGCTATGCTCCCTGCTTTTTTCTTTGTGGTGGGTTTTGTTTTGGGTTGTTGTGGGTTTTTTTGCACTGTATCTGGTTTTGTGTAGTGGTCACATGTATGCCAGCAAGTTGAGCAAGGTATTTTGAAGTATGTGGGAATGTGATTTAATGCCCATTTATTAATAAATGTATTTATTAATAAATAAGCCCCATTGTCAATAATAGGACATGTTAAATACTTTGCATTAAAATGTTAAAGCATTGTAATAATTCTTGCCTTAAGTATTAATAAATCTGTTTGATTAAATTGTATGTACATAAGAGGTCTGAAGGTGATCTGATATTGCAGATCTTTTATGATTAATCTGGAGCCTATAATTAAAGTCTACTGCTGAAGAATAGAGGGTAACTTATGTAATCTATCAAATGTTGCAATAACTTTAGAAATTTATATAATGTGTTAAATTTTAATTTTTAGGCCTTGAGAGCAGATTTAGTTCCTTATTTGTTGAAGTTACTGGAAGGCCATGGGCTTGAAAATCTGGAAAGTCCTGCCGGCACAAAGGCTCAAATTGTTAAAACTCTTAAGTCTATGACTCGAAGCCTCCAGTTTGGAGAGCAGGTAAGTCTTCACTGGTTTGCATTATAATTAGCTAATGTATTCAACTTTGTAGACCCCTTGACTTGGCAAGCATTCTGACATATCTTGCCAAAATAAAAAATTTGACGATGCAGAGCAGAATCTGAAGGTCAATCCAGAGTTTATATGATTCAGTTTATAAAAGTGAACAGAACTCTTATTTTGGGGGGCCAGGAAGTTCCTTAAAAGTTTTGACTTCCAAACCATTAAGAACCATTTGCTGCTATTACTGATTGATTTAGCTCATGCCTTTTTAGAAATAGCTCTAGGCAAGTTAGATTTAGGTACAGTATGGTATTTTCCTGTCCTCAGAAGGCTATGCTCTGAGTTTGTGCCTGAGGCAGTAGAGAGTTATGTGATTTACCCAAGGTCACAAGACTTGTCAGTGGGATTTGAACCCTGGATTCCCTGATTCTCAGCCCACAGCTCTAACCACTAGACTCCTTTTCTATTTATGAGTTCTGAACCTCAGTTATCACAAGCTAGGGAATGACGTGGGGACAAATTATTTCCCCGTCCCCGCAGGAACTCCTTTTCCTGTCCCATCCTGGTGAGTTCTTTTCCTGTCCCTGCCCCTGCCCCATTTCTGCAAGCTTTGTCCTCATCTGCACAAGCCTAAAACACTTTAAAATCGTAAGTGTTCAAGGCTTGTGTGGTTAAGGTACAACTCGCAGGGATGGGGAAATTGAGTTCCTGCGGGGACAGGGAAAAATTTGTCCTCGTGTCATTCTCTATCACAAACCTTCATCTTCAGCCAGCATATCCTTTTTATTTGTAAGCCTTCTTTCCTTCCTTCCAGCCAGGCTACTGTAGTAGCCATCCTTTTGGAAAGGGAATTGGACTTGTGCTTTTAATCCATCCAGTAAGTGTTGATGCTGAGTGATAGATAGGGAATGGACTTTTCTTGCACTCCTACCTCCTAAAAACATAAGATTGCTTTGCAATATATTAAGAACACTTTGGAAGCTCATTACTTTTTTGTTTATATAAATTGCTTTTAGTTACACTTTGAGCAAGACCTGAAGCAGAGACTGTCTATAATTGTATAATTAATCTTTTAATTACAAAATCCCTCATACATTTACTGATACCCAGTGAAATTCTTGGAGGCTTTGGACTAAAGAATGACACAGGGACAAATTTTTCCCCGTCCCCACAGGAACTCATTTTCCCGTTTTGTCCCCGGCAAGTTCTTTTCCTGTCCCTGCACCATTCCTGCAAGCTCCATCCTCATCTGCACAGGCTTCAAACACTTTAAAATCATATGTGTTCAAAGCTTGTGTGGTTAAGGCACAGCTTCCTGGAATGGGACAGGGACAGCGACAAAACTAGCGGGGACGGTACGAGGAAATTGAGTTCCGACGAGGACATCTGTACCTGTGTCATTCTCTATTTTGGACTACAAGGAGTGGTCTAAGGATTGCATAAAGGTATTTTGCCATAATAAAAGAGGCTTTATTTAAGAACTAGGAAGCACCACTCTCTGTCCCAGTAGCTCCATGCAAGCTGGTTACCTTATACAGAATCTAGCTTTGCCCAGGCTTTAATAGGTCATAATTACAACACCTTGGCGGTAGTCTGCTTTGAAGAAAGAACACAGTTCCAGAACTTATGCCAGTACTCCACCTGGGAGATAAGGCAGAACTCTTGATAAGTTTGGATGCAGAGTGTTTCAAAGTTCCAGCAGAATACTGAACTATAACTTTTATTTGACATTTTACCTGAAGTCACTTATTCAAAAACACTATGAACAGTACATGCCTTCTGAGCATCTCAATTCATGCCATCATCTTTCAAATGACCTGCTTGAAACAAGGATATACATGGTATGTTCCAACTTTGATGCCTTCTTGCACATCAGAAGTGTCCATAGCCATGCACAGGAAAGCATGGCTCAGAATCTCCGAACTTGATGCCAATGTACAAGATTACCTCTCAAATATTCCTTGCTTAGGAGATGGTCTATTTGGAGATCGTATAAACAACACAAAAGAGCAAGAAACATGATAAATTGAAACAAGAAGTGATTTCTCCACTCTTAAAGATGCATCACTGGATGTCACCAAAGAAAAACATTTTCGTCCTATCTCGTATTTGAGGTTCGTGTCAAAGGTATTAGAGCGAGTTACAGCAACTGAAAGACTGTTCTTGCTCAAGGATATCTGGATGACTTTTCAATTTGGTTTTAGAAAAGATCATAGCATAGAATTACTTTTATTAACAGTGTGATGAGATCCGTAAAGGATTTGATAAGGGAAAATGCTATTTGTTAGTGTCCCTTGATGTTGCACCTACCTTTGATACTGTGAATCATCAGGTGTTATGGAACAGATTATGTGCATTTGGGATCTCTGAAAATATATTAAAGTGGTTTTGATCATTCTTGAGCAATATGAGTTTTTGTGTGATTAATGGTTGTGACCAATCTGATTTTTTACCTGTAAAGAATGAAGTACCACAAGGTTCCTCGCTTTTAGCAATGCTATTTAATTTGTTTAAGGGCCTGATTGGTAAGCTTTTTTTGGATCTTGGTGTACAATATCAAATCTATGTAGACGACCTTCAATTCTTCTTTGAGTTTCCATCTGGACACAGGGATTTCGATTGTTATCATCCTATTTGGATAAAATTAAGACATAGATGGCTTTGAATTGTCTTAGTTTAAATGTCTCTAAAAGGAAGATCTTGTGCTTTCTTCAGCTGGTAGTGATGGAGCCCCAGCAAATTTTGTATATGAGGGAGTTAAGATTTTAATACAGGAGATTAAGAGTCTGGGTGTTCTCTTAGACTCCTCTTTACAATTCCATCGTCACATCAGTGGTAAAAACTGTGTTTTTTAAATATTCGGATGGTGCTGAAATTATGAGATTTGCTATCTCCTGCTAATTTTCATCAAGTTATGCCATGCTTTCTTTTGCCACATTTGGATTATTGTAACTCTTATGTGGACTCCCAAAGAAATCATTGAGAGCCCTGCAGGTGGCTCAAAATGCTGCAGTGAGTGATTGGTGGATTACCTCATTATGCTCATGTCTTCCCTCTGCTTACTGAGCTCCATTGGTTACCGATAATATGGAGAGTCCAATTTAAGATACTGGCCTTGGTATATAAATCAGTGCTTAGGCTACTACCGGAAGTAGTTGCTTAGTGGTAATAGCTGTACTTCTTCTCTTGTCCAGCCTTCATGTGTTCCCTTACCTACATGACTGGTTAATCAAAGCCCCAACTTCTCAATAACCCACCAAGCCATGAATTCAACTGTGTGTCTATTAGAACTTCTCAGATTTGCAGTGAATTAGGTGTGTGTAGGAGAGTGGTTACAGCTACAGCCTCAGCACCCTGAGGTTGTGGGTTCAAATGCACACTGCTCCTTGTGACTCTGGGCAAGTCACTTAATCCCCCATTGCCCCAGGTACATTAGATACATTGTGAGCCAGCAGGGACAGACAGGGACAAATGCTTGAGTACTTGAATAAATTCATGTAAATCATTTTGCACTCCCCTGGGAGAACAGTATAGAAAATTGAATGAATGAATAAATTAATGAATTACGAAAAGTCTCATCTCCAACCCACTCAAACTCTTAGTTCATTGGTCAGTTCTAAACACAACTCAGTCTCATGCTGTTCTACCTCAACAAAGACTCAGTATCCTCACATAGATCTGTTAGAAATTCTTCTTGTTCTAACACATCACTGCGTGTCAAATGATGCATCTCCTGGGTCACATGACTCCCTTTGTTCATCTACATAGGGAGCCTCAATGGGCACTCTCCACCCAGTGGTCACAGGCCACTGGAACTCTATCTCGGTGCATCTAGGTGGCACAACTCCTTCATCAGTCTCTTCAGTGGTGGCTGATGCCAGCCAATCTTTCCAAAGACCACCTTTTTCATATTCCTCCACATTAGAAAACTTTAACAATGGATGCTTTCATGCTTGGTTTGGGAGCTCATTTCAACGGCCTCCATATTCTGAAAACTTTCCACATCAACCTTTTGGAGCTTCGAGCAATTTACTATTCCCTTCAAATGTTCCAAGATCATCTTCTCAATCAGGTAGTTCTCGTTCAACCAGACAACCAAAAAAACAAGGAGGTGCAGGGTCTCATCCACTATGCCAGGGGTGTCAAAGTCCCTCTTCGAGGGTCGCAATCCAGTTGGGTTTATAGGATTTCCCCAATGAACATGCATAAGATCTATTTGCATGCACTGCTTTCATTGTAGGCTAATAGATCTCATGCATATTCATTGGGGAAATCCTAAAAACCCGACTGGATTGTGGCCCTCGAGGAAGGACTTTGACACCCCTGCACTATGTCAAGAAGCTATTCAAATCTGGTTCTGGGCCATTCCGCACATCATATTCTTGACAGCGGTCTACCTAGTGGGGAAGCAGAACATCTTAGCGGACAAATTGAGCAGACTCAACCATCCTGCATCAGATATTCTCACAGTAGGGGGACCTCCGAAATAGACAATTTTGCATACTCCCTCGACAATAAGCTTCCAACCTTCTGTTCCAGAATATACTCTCCAGGTTGTCTGGAGGCGGATGCCTTCTTCCATGACTGGAGGAGCAGATTTCTTTATGCTTTCCCTTCAATTCCACTAATCAGGAAAACTTTTCTCAAACTTCACCAGGAAAATGCCACCGTGATTCTCATAGCACCTCAATGGCCACGTCAACTATGGTTCCCTATTCTCCTGCAACTCCAGCATAAAGCACCCACCACATTCCAAATCTTCCCAATATTGCTGACACAATGACAGATGTCTCCTCCACCCCAATCTTTGTTAGCACTCACAGCAAGATATCTCTCTCCCAACCAGTAAATATTTTCTCACTCTCTGCACCATTGTCAGCCAACATTGAAACTTCTAGAAAAACTTCTACACAGTGCTGCTATCACTTCAAGTGGACTTACTTCACAGTCTGATGTACTCTTCACTTGCCAAATTAAGCTTTTAACAGTTAGTACATGTATATAGTTTGTCTCTCATGTAGATCCTTTGGTGAACTTTTAGATGTGAAAGGTAAGTGAAGCTTTTATTACACTCAAAGACATGTATATGGTTTGTCTCCTATTTGAATCCTCTGATGAATGTTTAAGCCCGAAAGCTGAGTAACGCTTTTATTACACTCAGTTTGTCTCCCGTATAGATCCTCTGGTGAATATCTGCCTCCTGTCCTTGGATAACACCTGCTACAGGTGATTAACTATGCTTTTGGCCCTCCTACCCCAGCTCTAGTCCTAACACTAATACATCAGTAAAATTAAGTGTCTCTTCCTCATCCCCCCTTCAGTGCAGATGTCCCACACACGCCACTTCTCCTGGCCCCAGAAGTCTTACTCAGTTCTCTCCCTTTCCCCGGTCTTCAGTGTCACTCTTATTTTGTGCAAATCTAACAACTGTTTATTGCTCTGAGGGCTTTCTTCCCCTGTGACCTGTCTACACAACCCACAGAATAGAGCAGTATTTCTCTTCTTCAAGCCACGTACCCCCTAAGTCTAACAAATATCATCCGAGTGCCCCCACCCAAGCTCCGCCTCAGACCCACCCAAGCTCTATCCCTGACCCCACTCCCATAATAATATTACTAATTGTAATGCAATTTCTTCCATCCACTTTTCATATACACACAATATAATCTTATTAATACATTATGAAACCACAAAATTAAAATACCACAAAGCACACTGTATGCAGAGAAAATTACATTGCATTACATTAGTGATTTCTATTCCGCCATTACCTTGCAGTTCAAGGCGGATTACATAAGAGTTGTCATGAAGTTACAAGATATATAGGCAGATTACATAAGAATTGTCGTGAATTTAGGTAATACATGTTGGGTAATTTGAATATTTTAGATTTGATAAGGAGTACCGTATTTTCACTCATATACCGCGCACCCGTGTAAAACGCGCACACGGGTATAGCGCGCGGGGAACATAAATTTATGTAATAAAATTTTAATATAGCGCGCACACGCGTATACCTCGCATGCTAAAACCTCCTCCCGCCTACTCCGAACCGGCATCCTCCCCCCCGCTCGCGTCACCCCCCCTCCCCCGCGATCCTACATCCCCCCCAGCACCGCAAAGACAACTCTTACCCGATTGGGCACCGGCACTAGCACCAATGCACAGGATGTGCCAGTGCCCGAAGATCCTCCCTCGTTGGGCTGGGCTGGGCTGGGTGGTGCGAGAGAGATCCTCCTTCTTCCTGTGCCGGGCTGGACTAGGCTTTGAGCATTTGCGCATGCTCAAAGCCTTCTGGTCTCGCTCTCTCCGAGAACGAGACCAGAAGGCTTTGAGCATGCGCAAATGCTCAAAGCCTAGTCCAGCCCGGCACAAGAAGAAGGAGGATCTCTCTCGCACCGCCCAGCCCAACCCAACGAGGGAGGATCTTCGGGCACTGGCACTGGCACATCCTGTGCATTGGTGCCGGTGCCGGTGCCCAATCGGGTAAGAGTTGTCTTTGCGGTGCTGGGGGGGATGTAGGATCGCGGGGGAGGGGGGAGTGACGCGAGCGGGGGGGGGGGGGGGGATGCCAGTTCGCAGGGGGAATGCCGGATCAGAATGAAAAAAAAAAGTTGTACAACGCGCTCACGCGTATAACGCGCTTGGTTATGCAAGGTTTGTAAAATCGTGTTTCTTTAGCACTCTTCAGACCAGTAGAGGTTAATCTTTACTAATGGGGTATATATCCAATCATGACCAGCAGGTGGAGACTGAAAACAAAACTGTGGGACAGTATATAATATACTCCCTTCTCTATTTACATCAGTCTTCTTTCAGTCTCCAGCAGGTGTTGAGTGATCTGTACCCATCTCCCTTGGTAGGGCTGTTGGAATTTGTTTAGGGGGTTTCTAGTCCCTGTTTTTGGCCGGACAGAGCTTGGGCGGGCCCTGTTTGGGGGTCCGTCCGACGTCGGGGGTGTCAAACCCGGCGGGTCTCGAGCATGGTCCCTCCCCCCACTTCTTCCACCTCCCCACATTTTTTTAGAGGAGCCTCAGCAGTAAGCCTTGCCCCCTAAATCAAGCAAGGCATATTGCTTCGAGAGCCTGTGGAGTCTGTTCTGTAAAAAAAAAAAAAAAGAATCCTGAGGTAGTGCCAGTCTGCAGGGTTGCTTCCCTGTCAGTTTGCTGTTTTTTACAGTATTTTTTCATCTAACTAGCACTTTGTTTCTAGCTAGGTTGCGTATGGAGCAATTGTGCCCTTCTCCGGGGGAGTGGGACACAATTCGGTCCAGCCGCGAGGCACTCGCGGCCGGACTGAACTCGGTAGTTTGGGCTGGTGAGGTGGTGGAGCTCCGTGGGCAGCGGCTGCAGGCGCCCAGAGCTCCCCGCCGATGGTGCCTCGCGAGTCAGCTGGGAGCAGTGGGGAAGCCCGGTCTTCCCCAACCGCCCACGGAGGGATTCCCCGAAGGATTCCCTCTCAGCTGATTTTTTTACAGCTGATGCTGACTTGCCTGTTTTAGCGGCTGGGACTGTTCAGGCTTCTCAGCCGCTACAGGCCATGGAGGGAGCATTTTTGGCGGGAACTTCGCCATTTTCTCTGTCTGGCCCCTCCATTTTGTCTGCAACCTCAGGTGACCTTCCCCCTGTATTGCAAACACAGGGGCAGGTTTCAGCAAGGACCCCTGCTGGGGCAGGGAGTGCCTGGGGACCCCCAGGGGTTTTTTGCCCCAATTTAATTTCTTTCTTTGTGCAGATAATTGGGGGTTCCACGTGCACCTGGGGGGTTTCGGGGGTGGTTTCCCTCCGCGCGCCCTATGGCTTTGCCTCCCTCTTTTCGTTTGGCGTCCCCTCTTCCTCCTCCCTCATCTAAGCGCCCGCGGGGGGCTTGAATTGCAAATTGGTGGTCGGAGGAGCGTGTTGGCATGATTGAGGACCTGGCCGCTTTGGCGGGCTTCCAGGATCCTCTAGAGGGGACGCCCGCTGGCAGCGGGGCGGCGGGTTTCCCGTCTTCCAGAGCAGATGCGTCCGTGGTGCGCTTTTTATTCAGAGGGATGAGTTTTTAGACCTGATGTAGCAGGTCTCCTTGGTGCTGCATTTTTGAAGTTGTGCCACCGGAGACCCCGCGTATGGGGGCCCCTCTGCTTCAGGGGGTCTGTCCTGTTTCCCGCTCTTTTCCTGTGCGTCAGGATTTTCGGGATTTTGTGCTGGCGCAGTGGCCTACGGGCGCCGTTTCATTTGGTGTGCGCCTTGGCTCATGGGTATCCCATCCTGGAGGGGGATAGGGCTACCTTAATTTTGCCAATGGGGGACGCGGTGGTCTCGGCACTTACTAAGCGGCATACCGTGCCTGTTATGGATGGTTCTGCTCTTAGAGTCTCTGAGGAGCGTACGTTAGAGGCACTTCTTAAGTATAATTTTGATGTCTCTGCCTTGGGGGTCCAGGCGGCTATTTGTGTGGGGCTGGTGGCTCGCATCGTGTTTCAGTGGTCTGAGCGTGTCCTAGATCGTGAGTCTGATGACTGGTCCTTGGTGGATCAGGAGGTGGTGAAGATTGAGATGACTGCCTCGTTCCTCTCGGTTGTTCTTTGTGACTTGGTGCGGCTAAGTCTGGGACTTTTGGTGGCCGCACGCTGTACCTTGTGGCTTCGCGCTTGGTCGGCGGTTGCCGCGTCCAGAACTGAACTTCCCAAAATTTCCCTTTCGGGGGTTGTTTTTGTTTGGAGAGGACTTAGATCCGGTGGTTCAGACTCTAACGAACTCTGAGGTGCCCTGTCTGCCTGAGGACCGTGCCCGCCCGGCGTCTCGGGTTGGCATTGCCCGGGGGCGTCTGCGGGAATTTCGCAAGTTTCACCTGGGGCATGGGACTGCTTCTTTCCAGGCTTCCGGTTTTTCCCCGGGGTCGGTTGGCTTAGCGCATGCATTCCTTTCAGGGGGCCCGTCGGGGGCCTGGGAGTTCCCCCTCCCCCGGTTCCCCTGTGCCCGTCCTGCGCGATGGCTCTTTGCCGGCACCCCCTTTGGTTCCCGTGGGTGCCCGGCTTCGCAACTTGTTTCCCAAGTGGGCCGAGATCACGTACGATCAGTGGGTCCTGGTGGTGGTGCGGGACGGTTATGTACTTGAATTTTGCCCGCTCTCTGCTGGATCATATCTAGCCTCTCCATGTCAGATGGCATGGGAGACGCTAGCCTTTCGCCAGACCCTTCAGCACTTGCTAGATCTCAAAGCAGTTGTCCAGTGTCCCCTCAGGAGTGCGGTATCGGCTGGTACGCCTTTTCCTTTGTGGGGCCCTAAAGGGAGGGGACCTTTTGGCCCATCCTTGGTTTAAACCAAGGTCAACAGGACTCTCAGAATTCCCTTTTATTCGCATGGACACACTGCAGTCTGTCCTTCTGGCGGTTCAGCCGGGGGAGTTCCTGACTTCTCTCGCTCTGGCAGAGGCCTACTTGCCTGTTTCCATTCGGACTTCTCCTCAGCTCTTTCTTTGCTTTGCGATGTTGGGTCTGCACTATCAGTTCTGTGTGCTTCCCTTGGGCCTGGCCACGACTCCCCGGACGTTCACCAAGTTGATGGTGGTCGTCACGGCGGCATTGCAGTCGGAGGGCATTCTGGTGCACCCCTACTGGGATGACTGGTTGATTCGGGCGAAGTCGTTGCAGGAGAGCGCCCGAGTTATGGCTCGGGTGGTTGAGTTTCTCCGGTCACTGGGCTGGGTGGTCAACCTTTCCAAGAGTCGGTTGGTCCCCGCTCAGCATCTGGAGTACCTCGGAGTTCTGTTCGACACCTCCTTGGGGAAGGTCTTCCTTCCAGAGGCCCGGGTAAGCAAATTGCAATCTCAGATTCGCCTTGTTTTGGCGTCCCGGTGTCCTTGGGCGCAGGATTTCCTACAAGTCTTGGGGTCAATGGCAGCGTTCCTGGATGTTGTGAGGTGGGCGCGGGCCCACATGTGTCTCTTCAGTATGCTCTGCTCCGTAGATGGTCACCCCAGAGCACAGTTTGGAGGTCCCTGTCCCTCAGTGAGGCTTGGCGCGCTGCAGTCTTCATTGGTGGCTCCAGACCTCTCATCTGGTCCAGAGGATGAGTCTGGATCTATCGCAGTGGACGGTGCTTCTCACGGATGCCAGTCTCTTCGGTTGGGGGGGCTCAGTGTCTAGGTCACTCAGCTCAGGGCACCTGGTCCATGGAGGAGGCGTCCTGGTCGATCAACGTGTTGGAGACCGGAGCCGTCCCTCTGGCGCTGTTAGCCTTCCGCTCCCTCTTGATGGGCAAGTCGGTCAGAATCCTGTCTGACAATGCCACAGCGGTGGCTTATGTCAATCGTTGAGGCACCAAGAGTGCTCAGGTGGCGGAGGAGGTGGCTCGGCTCATGCTTTGGGGCAGGGTCACGCCTTCTGGACCTCTCTGCCTCTCACATGGCTGGGGTGGAGAATATTCAGGCGAACTTCCTCAGTCACATCTTAGATCCCAGAGAGTGGTGTCTCAGCCCCGTGGCTTTTCAGTTGATAGTGCAGGCTTGGGGTCAGTCCCTGATGGACCTGATGGCCACGAGTGGCAATGCCGAGGTGTTCCGCTTCTTCGGTCGTCGCAGGGATGGACTGGCCGAGGGTCTGGATGCTCTGGTTCAACCATGGCCAACAGAGGGGCTGTTGTGCATGTTCCCTCCGTGGCCATTAGTGGGCAGAGTTCTTCTCTGCATTGTTCGCCATCCGGGTCTGGTGGTTCTGGTGGCTCCAGATTGGCCTCGACATCCGTGGTACGCAGATCTGGTGACACTCTGGTGGCGGATCCTCTTCCTCTGCCTCCCTTGGACGACCTTCTGACGCAGGGTCCCATTCCCATGTTCGACCCGTCTCCCTTCTGTCTTACGGCTTGGCTTTTGAAAGGGGTCGCCTTGGTAAGAAGTGGTATTCAGATAGGGTGATTTCTACACTCTTGGGGTCCTGGAGGCTTTCTACCTCTCAGGCTTCTGTGTGGATTTGGCACTTCTTTGAGGGGTGGTGCCTGGCGCGGGGAGTGGTCTCTCTTCACGTTTCTGTGCCTAACATCCTAGAGTTCTTGCAAGATGGCCTGGATAGAGGCCTGGCTTCGGCTTCTCTCCGGGTTCAGCTTGTGGCCTTGTCAGCCTTTCGGGGGTTTGTGACAGGTCAGCGTTTGACAGCCATTCCAGATGTGATTCGCTTTTTGCGGGCGGCCAAGGTGCTCAGGCCTCCCGTGCGGCCCTCTGTTCCCTCTTGGAATCTCAGTCTGGTTCTCTCTATTCTGATGCACCCGCCCTTCGAACCGTTGGGCGGCTGCTCTTTGAAGGACCTTACTCTGAAGACGGTCTTTTTGGTGGACATTTATTCCGCTAGGCATGTTTCTGAGCTACAGGTTTTCTCTTGTAGGGCTCCCTTCTTGGAGTTTTCTAGGGAGCAGGTTGTCTTGAGGCCTGTTCCTTCTTTTTCTGCCGAAAGTAGTTTTTCCTTTTCATGTCAATCAATCTGTGGTCCTCCCGGTCTTGGGTAGTTGGGAGGGCTCTTCTGAGCAAAGACAGCTGCGCAAGTTGGATGTTGGTCGGATCCTTTGCTCTTATGTGCAGCGGACCCAGGAGATCAGGAAATAAAATCATCTCTTTGTCCTTCTGACTGGTCCTCTTAGGGGGGCTGGCGCTTCTAAGGCTACTATTGCATGCTAGATCAAGGAGACTATTGCTTCCGCTTCTCTTCTGGGGCAGCAGCCCGTTCCGGAGTTTCTCAAAGCTCATTCTACTCGGGGTCAGGCGACTTCTTGGGCTGAGTCGTCGCTCGTGCCTCCAGTGGACATTTGTAAGGCTGCGGTTTGGTCTTCCTTGTATTCCTTTGTCAGACTCTTTCAGGTAGATGTTCTGGCGCGTCAGGACGCGGTGTTCGGTGTGTCAGCCCTTCGGGGGTCCCGCCCGTGTGAGGGACTGCTTTGGTACGTCCCATTCATAAAGATTAACCTCTACTGGTCTGGAGAGTGCTAAAGAAGGAGAAATTAGGTTCTTACCTGCTAATTTACTTTCTTTTAGCTTCTCCAGACCAGTAGAGGTCCCCACCCTGTCTGTTGTTGTTGGGGCTGTTTCGCGGGCAGTTTTTGTTTTTTGCTGCGGGTTCTAGTATTTTTCTAGGGCCGTGGAGAATTAAAGAACAGCGGCTGTGGCTCGGCTGGCTTAGCTGGCGAGCTGTGGGGACATTTTCCTTCTGGTATTTCTCCTCTGCATTTTCCAACAGCATTTGGGTATGTTATTTGTTACTCCTGTTCGGAGTATTGTTTATTTCTGTTTCCATTTCTTAGTTCTGCTTGGCTATTCGGCAGACTGATGTAAATAGAGAAGGGAGTATATTATATACTGTCCCACAGTTTTGTTTTCAGTCTCCACCTGCTGGTCATGATTGGATATATACCCCATTCGTAAAGATTAACCTCTACTGGTCTGGAGAAGCTAAAAGAAAGTAAATTAGCAGGTAAGAACCTAATTTCTCCATAACGCGCGTGTTATATGCGTGAAAATACGGTATATAGTGTAGTAGTTGGAGCTTGGGAAGGAACTGGTCATGTTAAATAGGTTTTATATATTCGGGGAGGGGGGGCGTCAAAGATGACTTTAAAATATGCATTGTCACCTCAGTAATAACTATAGAAAAATAGACACATATAATGCAAAATATAAATTCTCAAAACAGACACATTTTGATCACTAGATTGAAAATAAAATCATTTTTCCTATCTTTGTTGTTTGGTGATTTCATGAGTCTCTGGTTGCACTTCCTTCTGACTGTGCACCCAATGCCGGCGCTGCATAGACGCGACGGAAGAAGGAAGTTGGGATACATACAGCGCCAGTGCCGCATACTCCCTACATGTACCCCTAGGAGTATGTGTACTGCGTGTTGAGAAACACGGGAATGAGGACTGACTCCTCTCCTGGCTGCACATACTTCTAACTATGGTAAACTCCTTCAAAGCCAATGTCCAGGGCAGTGTGTATGTGCACAGCCCTCTCCAGCAGCAGACAGCAACATCTCCCTAGTACTATTACTTGAATAGATTAGATCTAGCATGTTGTCTTTTCAAGGCAGTTTTCATCTGAGTCTCTATATATTAGAAAAGTCAACACTTTTATAATGACATTTTCTATGAACATTTTGGTTATCTAGAAATTGTTTATATTCTAAAGTGTCTTTTCCTGGTTTTAGGTAAATGAAATCTTATCACGATCTTCTGTTTGGAGTGCCTTTAAAGATCAGAAACATGACTTATTCATTTCTGATTCTACAACAGCAGGATACCTCACTGGTGAGCAGCTTCTTTATTATTTCAAGATCAATCTAGAACCGTGACATTATTTCTAGTTTTTAGACTTGCAGGATGCCTTTTGAATACTTAATTGGTGGTGTCAGATGTTAGTCCTTTTTCTCCATTACTCTGTTTTATTATCTGCAAGATATATAAGACTGTTTCTTTTTCCAGCCACTCAGTTTTCTTTCTCCTGGATTCATGTCACCAGAAATGTTTGGTGCAATATCTTAAATCTAGTTACTTCATACAGTATATGGCACTGTAGTTTCATTGTTGTAACCAAGAGTTGAATTATATGTGAAAATTTTACTTATCCTGTAATTTTAGTATTGGTGTGCCCAGAGGAGGGCTGAGCCATATATACTGCTGTCATATATAATGCTAATCTACTTGTGGATGCTTATTTTCAGTATATACTCTGTCACTTGTGTTCATACAAAGAAATTTATAGAATAAGTTCCACATTGTTTGGATCAAGAATAAGAAACTGTCATATGGAAAGTAGTCTTACTGCAGATTAGTTATTCCAGGAGTGATTAGTGTTGGTTTTAAGCATGTGAATAGAATTTTATAGTTCAGGAATTAAGTGGGAACATAAATAGAAATTATTCCACATTTAAATTTGGAGTAGTTCCAACTGCTAAAAGAACAAGGAGTAAAGTCAAATTAATCAGAACTAAATATATGGACTAACCCAGGAGATGTTCGTTCTGAATATGATAACACTCTTTGATAGAGAATTATTTATTTTGTGCCATTTGCAGGCCTCTTTATAATGGCAGGCAGAGGAATTATTATTCTGGCCATCATACATGGACATGGTGCACCTGAAAAGTGATTATCAATGGACATTAGTAGATATTGTTCAATGTTAGCCATTTTTCCCAAAACCTGCTAATTTGAAACTTCCATAAACCTAAAAGATGACCATCACGAGAGCAAACTCTAAGAATATTAAAATATTTTCCTTTTCCTTTGATTTTATTTATGTTAGTATCTGTAGACCACTTGTAGCCTTTGTGGTTTACATTCAAGTACTCAAGTATTTCTCCCTATCTGTCCCAGTGGCCTCACTATCTGTCCCAGTGGCCTCACAATCTGTCTAACGTACCTGGGGCAATGGAGTGTTAAGTGACTTGCACGGGGTCTGCCAGGATCTGCCATATTCTTATGATGTACCGTATTTTTTGCTCCATAAGACGTATTTTTTTCCACCCATAAGTGGGTGGAAATCTCAGTGTGTCTTATGAAGCGAAGGTAAAAAAATTTGAATCCCCCGTATAGCTGCAACACCTCCTCCCCACGCGCATCAGCCACACTGCCTTGTTAAACACTGCCCGCCGGCAAACCGCGCCCCCCCCTACAATTGAAAAAACACCACCACCCCACACCACCTTTCAGCACCGCTCACCGCCCCCCCTAACAATTACAAAACAAATCCCCCCCCCCGCTGCTGCTGTTGCCATACCTTTTTCCAAGCCTGGTGGTCTAGCATATATTGCTCCCTCGACGTCTCTGTATTATTTCCCGGAAGCAGGCACACGAGTCAGGAGCGTGGTGGTCAGGGCCAAGCTTTACATGCTCCCGCTTGAGCCCACGCTGCTTTCTGAATGGCTGGCAGCAGTTCTTGTGGGACTCGCGAGAACTGCTGGCAGCCATTCGGAAATTCGCAGGGCCAGGCAGGAGCACGGAAAGCTCGCACTTGACCTCTGCGCCTGCTGCCCAAAAATAATATGAAGCCGTTGAGGGAGAGAAAGAAAAATTAAAAAAGGTACGGGTTTAAAAAATGAAAAGGTACTAATACAAAGGTGAGGAGGAGACATGATAAAAAAGGTACAAGGGGGGGGCTATGATTAAAGGTACAGAGGGGGATATGATTAAAAAGGTACAAGGCGGGGTATGATTAAAGGTACAAGAGGGGCTATGATTAAAGGTACAAGTGGGGGGCTATGATTAAAGGTACAAGTGGGGGGTATGATTAAAAAGGTACAGAGGGGGGGATATGATTAAAAAATACAAGGGGGGCTATGATTAAAGGTACAAAGGGCGGATATGATTAAAGGTACAAAGGGCGGATATGATTAAAGGTACAAAGGGCGGATATGATTAAAAAGGTACACGGTGGCTATGATTAAAGGAACAAGTGGGAGCTATGATTAAAGGTATGGAGGGATGATTAAAAAAGGTATGGGGGTAGGTGGGGGGATGATTTAAGGTACTGAGGAGTACTTGGGGATATGGGGCCTGCCTGTCACTAGACCTGCCTGCTCTGTGCCCTTTCCCTGCCTACCACTAGACCACCAGAGGGGGGAACAGGGTACAGAGCCTGGCAGGGAGAATTTGGTTCAGAATGGTTTTTTTCTTGTTTTCCTCCTCTAAATCTAGGATGTGTCTTATGGTCAGGTGCGTCTTATGGAGCGAAAAATACGGTAACTCAATCACTTCATAGAAGAACAAATTATGTTGTAATTAAAGTAACTACTCCTCTTTCTTCCTTTCCCACCTTTGCTGGGAGAAGTTAAGTAAGCAAGCCAGAGAGATTTGTCTAAAAAATTATTTGAAATCAACACTGGCAATGATTGCTTCTGTTTGGCTTCTTGTTGGAAGCTGGCTGTTCTATGAAATGACTAAAAAGAAGCACCTGAGGTCTATTCTTAAGGCTGTATCCAGCTTGGTTCTGAGCAATTAAGGAAGGATTTGGGGTTAAACTTTCTGCAGTAGAGATTGAGCTATTTTTGCTTTGGTCCTATATACTGCCTTTTTTAAACAGATACTTCACTACTGTCATTGGTAGGTAGTATAGTGTATCCAGTGTTAGGATGCTGCCAAAGAAAGACAAAGAATCTTCAAGAAGCAACAATGAAGAAACACCCATGTTTGCATAACACCTGGGAATTGTCTGCTTCTCAAAAGGAGTTGTGTGGTGGTAATTTGAAGCCAGAATACTCTAATTCGAAAACCAATGAAGATCACCCTAATAGATATATACACCACTTTTCTGCATCTGCCCAGATATATTAGTGTAAAGCTTGATATACCACGGCAGTTTACAAGTAACAAATAATATACAGAAGGAAATGAAATTTACAATCAAAAAGAAGAGAAAGTATTTATAGCTTTGAAATCCACCCATCTAGGAAGAGCGTCACCAGTGGGGTGCTACAGGGTTCGGTGCTTGGACCCTTGCTCTTCAACATCTTTATAAATGATCTGAACATTAGTACGACAAGTGAGGTGATTAAATTTGCGGACGATACGAAGTTATTCAGAGTAGTGAGGACACAGGGGGATTGCGAAGATCTGAAACGTGACATAATCAGGCTTGAGAAATGGACATCAACATGGCAGATGAGGTTCAACGTGGATAAGTGTAAAGTGATGCATGTAGGTAACAAAAATCTCATGCACGAATACAGGATGTCCAGGGCGGTACTTGGAGAGACCTCCCAGGAAAGAGACTTGGGAGTTCTGATCGACAAATTGATTAAGCCATCCACGCAATGTGCGGTGATGGCGAAAAGGGCGAACAGAATACTAGGAATGATAAAGAAGGGGATCACGAACAGATCGGAGAAGGTTATCATGCCGCTGTACTGGGCCATGGTGTGCCCTCACCTGGAGTACTGCGTCTAGCACAGGTCACTGTACATGAAGAAGGACACGGTACTACTCGAAAGGGTCTAGAGAAGAGCGACTAAGATGGTTAAGGGGCTGGAGGAGTTGCAGTACAGCAAAAGATTAGAGAAACTGGGCCTCTTCTCCCTCGAAAAGAGGAGATTGAGAGGGGACATGATCGAAACATTCAAGGTACTGAAGGGAATAGACAGTAGATAAAGACAGGTTGTTCACCCTCTCCAAGGTAGGGAGAATGAGAGGGCACTCTCTAAAATTGCAAGGGGATAAATTCCGTACGATCATAAGGAAGTTCATCAACCAGAGAGTGGTAGAAAACTGGAATGCTCTTCTGTAGTCTGTCATATGGGAAAACACCCTCCAGGGATTCAAGATAAAGTTAGACAATTCCTGCTGAACCAGAACGTACACAGGTAGGGCTAATCTCAGTTAGGGCGCTGGTCTTTGACCAGAGGGCCGCCGCGTGAGCAGATTGCTGTTCATAAGAACTCCTGCATTCACTTTGTACCAAATTAAATTAGTGGGTCTTTTATGCTGATTCAAAACAAGTATGATTAGGCTTATTTCTCAAATGACCAGGAAATGAATTTTGCTCTAGAGGCCATACAGTAAGAAAATGTTATTCACCTGATAAGTATCCAAAGAATCAGCAGTAGGCAGAGGAAGAACCAATTGATTAAGGAGAATGTGTCTAATGAGATGACAAATGAGGAGTAAGCAAATTGGTTGAATAATAATAAAAGTTTATATACTGTAGGACCGTAAAGTTCTATGTGGTTTACAATAGTTAAAAATACTACAAATTGTATAAAACTTACAAAGTTAAAAACTATTAACTAAAAACCTTAAAGATCAGTTATTGAGTAAGATTTTGCAAATAAGCTACTTAAGTGCTTCAAGAACAAATATGTTTTTAGGTGTCTCCTAAATTTCTCTTAAGTATAAGTAAGCAAAAGCAGTTTTTCCAAATCTTTACCCCATAATGCTGCCTGATACGAAAAAAGATGTTGATGTTCCGGTAGGGAAACAAAATTCAAGTGTGAGCTTCTCTTGTGTCTATTGGTTGAAAAAGAAAAAAGGTCAGTTATAAATTTAGGAGCTAACCCAAATAAAACCTTAAAACAAAAACAGCTGCTGATTGGTGTAGCCTGACTTTAGTAACAGGAAGAGGCGATTGGAGCATACCACAAGTGATTTTGCACCCGCGGGCGCCCCAGCTGCTCTCTCCTGCCTCGAGCAATTTTATACCCGACGGCAACCTTGCCCTCTTCTGCCTCGAGTGATTTTGCACCCGCTGGTGCCCCAGCTGCCCTCTCCTGGCTTTTAACCGTATTTGTGGTTTTTCAAAATTTGCGGGGGTTTCTGGAACGGAACCCTTTGCAAATTTCGGGGTAGTACTGTATACTCATTTCTGCCATAAGTTCAAAGTGAATTACAAATATGTTAGATCAATTTAAAACAATCCACTACTCATTGGCATTCATTTGCTCTTCTGGACTTCTATCTTGATGAGAACCAGGCCCTGTCTTAATTTATAAATATATGGTTCTTGTTATCTTTATATATCTGTTTATAAAAATAAACTTTTTCTGGCCCAGTGATTGCAGTGATGATGGTTGACCAAGATCCACAGATCACAAAGTTCTCAAAATCCTGGTATGTTACCATTGAGCATTGGCTAGGAGTCCCTTCCTCATATATACCCAGAGGCTGTGAACAAGAGTCTATGCTGCATGCCCTACATTTCCTACTTCAGGAAGCAAAAGCCATAGCTGAGAGGCAAACCTGACAGTTTGCAGTATAGCCAGTGAGACACCAGGTTAGCTACAAAATTCTGGTTTTCAAAAGTTTTAAAAACAAAAATTAACTATATCACACATACCATTAATGAAACAAAAATCTTATTATTTCTGTCAGCCCCCTGGTCTTAAACAGTCATCCGTGAGCTTAGAGGAATTATTTTCCCACATATTTTTATTTTATTTTTGAGGAAATGAGGGTGCAGTTTCTTTCTGTTCTTTTATACTTCCAGGTAAACAAAAACTGTGTTCTTGGGGTTATGATACTGTGAGCCTTTATTCAAAATTATGTGGAAATTTGTCTGATATCTCAGTTTAGCCTTCTTGTTGACCAAGGACAATGCACCAGGAATTCTTCCCTAAATCCAGCTACCAGGTGTTGCTATTGCATGAGGACCAGGAATTATTTCACCCAGGAGCTGTGCAAGCAACCACTGCAGCATCCCCAGCCCCATTCAGCTCAGAGAGTGGAAGACCAGACCTAGGAATCTGCATAGTGGTGCACAGCAGAAAATAGCATTTCCCCATCCCTGCAGGAACTCAGGTTTCCCGTCCCCGTGAGTTTTGTTGCTGACCCTGTAAGCTCTGCCTTAACCACACGAGCCTTGAACTTAACAGCGCCTAAGTTGGGCATTTCTATGGGCAGAGCGTGACTTAAGCGCAGTTCTCCAAAGCGACATTCTCCATAAAGTTAGGGGTCTGAAATGTAGGCCTTTAGAACCCTCACCTACATTTCAGGTGCCTATGTTTTTACATAGGCTCCGCTAACTGCGATTCTGTAAATGATGCCTAAGTGTGATTGACACACAGCTGGTGCCGTTTATAGAATCAGTCCCTTAATTTGTGCTGGCAAGAACTAGTATTTTAATGTGTATGCTCTCAATGTTTATGGTCTTGTTAGTCAATTCTCCTTGTCCTCCTCACTTATTTGTCTGAAATCCCAAGATACAATACACCACGGAGTACTAATTATCAGGAAAGGGAAGTGTCAGGGTCCCAAAAAATGGTCCTTCAATATGGTTCTTCAATCCTAGAAGTTGGTATGTGCAACATATGCTATATAGAATTTTCAAAATGGTTCTAATTACCTCATTTATCAATAAAGTTGTAAAAATATTGACCAGTTGTTGCACTGTAAATAATCATTCTGTTACATCCCCTCTGGAATCAATACTAAAGGTGTTTTACCTCAACCCGCGAACCAAGTTTTGCAGAAATCCACATACTTTTTTCTCATCTACTCCTTGCACTTGCCTGAGGAATACAGAGCCCCCTGCAGTTTTTCATTTCTGCAAGCGAACTTTGCAGAAATGCTTCTGATCTCTGCTTCTTTTTATTATTTTTTCTGTTAAGGTTCATCATTTTCTCAGTGGCTTTTGTGCCTTGAGACCCCTTTGGAAGGGGTTCTCTGCCTAGGAAAAGAAGCAGTTTTGCAGAGTCAGACTGCTGCATCACAGGGCAAACTGTGGAGCCAGCCTGCTGGGTGCCACCTTCGGAGCTCGGGGCCCATCCCCCTGGGAGCATGCTTACCTTCTGCCCCTGTCAAAGGTTTAAGCGCAGGTTGTTTGCGCCCTGTGTAAGAGCCCTCAAGGTATCGGGACATAGGCTGCATTTTCCCACCCCGATCATGTGAGGAGGTTCTGAGGGGATGGAGATTTCGGTTGGTGTCCATTTGACTGGCAGCCTGAAGATCCTGAAGATTGGACTATATTATTTGAATATCTGAGGCAGAAATTCCTTTCCCTTCACTTCAGCTGCAGAGAAAAGAGCTGACAGGCAGGCACTGCAGAGACTGTAAGTACAGCCCCATTGCTTCTAATGGGAGAATCGGGGGGGAAGGGGGTGTCTAAAAACAGATTTTAGCACTTTCTGGAGGTAGGGGCCAGATCTCCCACCTACAAAACCCCTAAATCGCTATTTGGGAGATTTTTATATAGTCCCCCTGCTGTCCTAAGTCCTTCCAGGATAACGAGCCTCGCATACCCCTGGGGGAGGTCTCAGCAATTTTTGTCCTTCACGCAGGTTTCACCAAAATACCTCAGGCTCTTCTGCCCAGAGATATTCCCAGGATTACACACAACGCTATAGTAATCCCAGATGCCAGCAGGCTGGGAGTTTTTGAATCAGCAAGTCAAGAAGTCCCAGTGATGCCAAGACTTCAGCCATTCTTTCTCACAATGGAGGCCAGTTGTCAGGGTTTCTCCAGAGATGGGACCGATCTCTCAGACCAATGGGTGCTGGACATCATACGGGAGAGACACAAGATACACTTCTTTTGTTTCCTCTGGATTTGTTTCTAGATCCTCCTGCGGGGAGGCCGGAGAAAGCATTAAAGGTCGAGGCGACGCTACAGCATCTCTTGGACATTCAAGCTGTAGAGCCAGTTCCCGACAGCAAATTGAGCTCAGGTAGGTACTCCTTATACTTCATCATGCCAAAGAAAGTCTCATAGGACTGGAGGCCCATCTTGGATCCCAAGTCAGCCAGTGCCTTTCTGTGGATTCCACACTTTCACATGGAGACTGTGCATTCTGTCATCGCAGCAGTGGCTCTAGGAGAATTTCTTGCTTCTCTGGATCTGACAGAAGCTTATCTTCATATTCCCATTTTCCTGGGCCACCGGAAGTATCTGAGATTTCATGTTCTTGAGCGGCATTACCAATTTACAGCCCTTCCCTTCAGGTTGGCAACAGCCCCCCCCCCACACACACACACCTTCAACAAAGTGATGGTGGTGGCGGCAGCACATCCCCGCAGAATGGGGATCCAAGTTCATCCCTATCTGAGCAACTGGTTGTGCGTGAGGGTAAAGACTGTAGTGTCCTTCCTGCAGCATTTGGACTGGATTATAAATTTCAGGAAAAGCCAGCTAACTCCATCTCCATTGACGTGCTTTTCTTCCTGAGCCACACAAACAGAGGCTCCAGAAAAAAATCATGGGTCTCTTCATGCTCCTGAATCCCACTGCTTGGCAAAATCTTTAAGTGTTGGGGGTCTGTGGAGGTAGTGCCCTGGGCCAGAGTGCACATGCGGCCTCTGCAGCAGTCCCTCCTGTCCCGGTGGTCCCCACAGCATCATCCCCTTCAGATGGCCCTTCCCTGGTCACAGACAGCATAAACCAGTCTGCTATGGTGGATTCAAGGCTCAGCTCTTGAGAGGGGTGTGCCTCTCCGAGTTTCTCAAGCTGGGGGGCTCATTGTGGGAATTGTTCCAAGGCCAGTGGACTCTTCATAAGAAGGGCTGGTTGATCGGCCATCTAGAGCAGGGATCTCAAAGTCCCTCTTTGAGGGCCGCAATCCAGTCGGGTTTTCAGGATTTCCCCAATGAATATGCATTGAAGCAGTGCATGCACATAGATCTCATGCATATTCATTGGGGAAATCCTGAAAACCCGACTGGATTGCGGCCCTCGAGGAGGGACTTTGAGACCCCTGGTCTAGAGCTATGGGCCATACAATTGGTGCTGAGAGCTCTCCAAAACATCCTGGAAGGGAAAGCTGTAAGAGTGTTTTCTGACAGTACCACAGCAGTAGTGTACATGAATTGGCAGGGAGCACCAAAAGTGCTCCTGTGAGTCAGGAGGCTCAGATGCTGTTTGGTGGGTGGAAGTGCACCTTTCGGCTCTATCTGCAGCGCATGTGGCCAGTGTGAAAAATGTGCGAGCAGGCTCTTTTACCAAATCCTGTACCCAGAGAGTGTTTTGACTCATTGTGAATTACTGGGGCAGACCAATGATAGACTTGTGGCCAAGATCTCAAAAGTCAAGTTCTTCATTTGAAGAACAGAACCAAGAATTTTAGGTCTAGATGCTTTGATTCAGCTCTGGCCAATCGGGAGCTCCTTTAAGTCTTTCTGCCTTGGCCCATGGTAGGTTGTCATCTGCAGGATAGCATCTCATCTGGGCTTCATGATCCTAGTGGCCTCAGACTGGCCTCGCCGTCCATGGTATGCGGATCTGGTCCATCTTCAGAGAGACACAAAGCTCAAGCTCCTTCATCGAGATCATCTCAGTTACTATGGAGAATCCCTAGCTCTTTATTCCTATGGCATGGCTCTTAAGCACAAGGCCTTGATTCAAAGAGGATACTCTGATGTGACATTGCCACTCTTTTGAAGTCCAAGAAGCCCTCTACTATGTCAGCTTATGCCAAGACTTGGAAGGCTTTCCAGAAGTGGTGTACCAGAGACCAGGTGGAGCCGTTGCATGCTCCTATTCCGGTGGTCTTAGCCTTCCTGCAGGCTGGTCTAGATAAAGACCTAGCGTTGGCTTCCCTCAAGGTACAGGTGGCAGGCTCTTTCTGTTTCATAGTGCACACCAGTTCCAGTTCTCTTACAGCTCATCCAGATGTGACCAGATTTTTCAAAGGGGCACTTCATTTGCAGCCACCTCTGCATCAGCCTTTTTCAATGTCAAACCTCAATATGGTGCTAAAGGGGCTTGTTGAAGCTCCTTTAGAACCACTCAAGGATGCATCTCTTCTGGACCTTACGGTCAAGACGGTATTCCTCGTAGCAATTGTCTCAGCCAGGTGTGTCTGGGAGTTGCAGACTCTCTTGTAGAGAACTTTCTCAGGATCACAGAGGTGGGGGGTATACCTCCATACAGTTCCTTCCTTTCTTCTGAAAGTGGTTTTGGAATTCCATGTCAACCAGTAAGTTTATCTGCCTGCCTGCTTTTCATTCCACTAGGTCAGAAAAGGGGGGTAAGATCTTGCTGAAACTAAATGTCTGAAGAGTCTTGATTTACTACTGTCTTTCTGACCATCTGTTTGTTCTGATTAGTCAATCCAGGTGGGGCAGGTTGGCGTCTAAGGCCTTTATTGCCAGATGGATCTGCATGGCCATTTCGTGGGCGGTGTCTCAAATAATTAATCCAGCTGAAATTTGTAGAGCAGCCACTTGGTCTTCATACCATTACCAGATTTTACAGAGTGGATGTAGCAGCTTGATGCTGCCTCCTCATTGTTGCAGGCAGCCTCTTCTGTTTCACCTTAGACATTGCCATTGCTTTGGTACGTCACCTTTATTATTTATTCTGGAGGGGACGTAACTGTATTGAAGATTAGGTTCTTACCTTTGGTAATCTTTCTGTTAGTCTCCAACAGAATCAATACGGCCCGCCCTCTGTCTACTCTATTTTTCTCTGTATCGCCTGCATATTTCTGCCTTGAGTGTTTCTCCTTTCAGGCTTCAGTATCTTCCATATAGGCCCTGTGGAGAATCGTTCTGTATATGCGGTTCCATTTCTGTACTGTAAGCATGTTTCCAGTTTGTGCTCATTGCACACGGCAGGTTGGTTCCAAGTGGTTGCCTGTGATTCATGTTGGCTGTTTATTCATTGTTCTTTTACATTGCAGAGCAGAACAGAATGCTTTTGTGTAATGGGGAAATTCCCATGCCTTCTTCCCATGCTTAACTTTATATACCGGGTCATCAACCTAAGGAAGCTCGACTCGGTTTACATAAGAACATAACATAAGAACATAAGCAGTGCCTCTGCTGGGTCAGACCAGAGGTCCATCGTGCCCAGCAGTCCGCTCTCGCGGCGGCCCAACAGGTCCAGTACCTGTGCAGTAATCCTCTATCTATACCCCTCTATCCCCTTTTCCAGTAGGTAATTGTCTAATCCTTTCTTAAACCCCATTACTGTACTCTGCCCTATCACGTCCTCTGGAAGCGCATTCCAGGTGTCCACCACACGTTGGATAAAAACTAAAGGAAGTTTACAATGATTAAATAAAATCTAAAAAAAGTAATAGCAAAGGTTTCAAAGAAATTAGTTTTCAAAATGTTTGGCAAAAAGAAAAGTTTTTAGAAATTTACAGTGGGGCTACTCAGAATTAAGGGAGTTCATTCCATAGTTGCGAAAGTTTAGAAGCCAGAGATTGACTGAAGATCTTAACTTCTTTAATTCCTTTTCTAGAAGGAAGGGAGAGTTTGAATTGTTGGCTGCCTCTTGCAAAGGAAAATCTGTAAGCATTCCATAATAAGGGAATGAGGGGAATAAAAATGCCATATAAAATTTTGAAAGAGATGCAAGCACATTTTAATTGAATTCTAAGATAAACCGGGAACCAATGAAGATTCAGGAGCAAAGGGGTCAGTCACATGGTCAAATTAACTTTTTCCAAAAATCAGCTTCACAGCAGTATTCTGGATTAATTGCAATCTCTGGAGACAGATCTTTGTGATGCCAAGATAGATAGCGTTGCAATAATCTAGTTGAGATAATATGATTAATTGGACAAAAACAGAGAAATGTTGATGATGAAAAAGATGTCTAACCTTCCTCAACATTCGTAAACTAAAAAAAGCATTTCTTGACCAGGGAATTTATTTGGTCCTTAAAGGTAAGAGAGGAATCAAAAAGGACTCCCAATATCTTAGAGGAGACCTCAATCTGCAAAGAGATCCCAGATTCCAACACTATAGTAGGAGGAAGACAGTCCAATTTTGGACCTAACCACAGAAGTTTAGTTTTAGTTGTATTAAGCTTCATCCGGACAGAAAGAGCCTAGGCTTGAAGTTTGGAAATGCAATGATTTACTTTAGAAACTAAATTGGTAATATTTGAATCGATCTCAAATCAGTTATATCCGGTTGCTTTTGGATATAACTGCAGGAGGCTCTGTATTATTCAGCCAAGTGGGAGAAACAGAAGAGAAAAAGTGTGTGGATTTCTGCACAACCTGGTTGGTGGGTTGAGGTGAAATGCCTTTAGTATTGATTCTATCGGGAACTAACAGAAAGAAGATTGCCAGTTGCATAAATGGGAGGAATTAGTTTTTTTCCTCCTTTGTTAACACTGTTGCTTTACCCTTTCATCTAACTGCTTTGCTGACTGCACTTGCCTTACAACTTCCCTTGCTTCTTATTTCTTTCCCCCCCTCAGGTGTCTCTCCTTCCCTTCTAACTGGCAGCAGTCCCCTTCACCTCAGAAGTGGGCTTTAGATCTGCTGTGCCAGCAGCTTGTTAACTTCTGTGTAGCTCTCTACAGCAGGTAGATATCATTTTGCTAAACTGCGTTTTGCATTTGCTGCATGTCTATGCCTAGAGCTATTCCCTATTTGCATGCTTTAGCTTAAACTAAAGGCCTACTTTTCCTTCCTGTTTACCACACAAGCAAGAAAAAAATCAATACTTTATAAATACTGTTTGATATGTAAAGGTGCTGTTGATGAACTAGTATGTAAATTAATTTTAGAGAAAAGCATTGAAAACATAATTCAAAATCAAAAAGGAATCTTTGATGAATCCTTTTACTGGAGAGTTATTTTAGTTGCATGGTAGGAGCCCATTTGAAAAATTTATGAGCTGTAGTTTTTGTCACAATGTGTTTCATATCATTTTTGTCTTGCTGGTGTGAAATGTGTCTTATTCGTGTAGATCAGTGTTTCCCAACTTCTTCAAACCAAGTACCCTCTAGATAGAAAAATTTTCAAACGAGTACCCCAATGGTCTGAGCAGCAGAAATTTTGAAATGGACATTTTATTGTTAAACAATAATTAACTAGACAACATACATATCAGATACAGGTCATTGCAACTGGTTTACAGACCAAGGCATACTTGGCATGATCTGTTATATTTCAGTCTCATATAAACTGGCCAAAGTAAGTGAAAATGAACAATGAATGACACTTGGGACTCCTTTTACAAAGGTGCGCTAGCGTTTTTAATGCACGCCACGCTAGCTGAAAATCTACCGCCTGCTCAAAAGGAGCGGTAGCAGCTAGCGCACGCGGCAATTTAGCGTGCGCTATTCCGCGCGTTAAGGCCCTAGCGCCTCCCCTTTGTAAAAGGAGCCCTTAGACAGGGCCTATTTATAAGAACTGAAGAAAAGGAAGTTCTCCACAAAAGTTTCCAGTATGACCAGTTTCATTTAGTTTTTTCTCTGGGAAAATGAAACATAAAATCTGATTGGTCACTGTGAGCAAGTTCTCTCTCGCACATCTCACCTGCCTTCAGCCTCTCTCTCTGATACAGACACATCCCTGCCCTTCTCTCAGAGAGCTTGTTGATTTTGCTATCTCATGAGATTGGGAGTTACAAGATCAAAAGGCTCTTCTTGCACCTCAACACATATCATTTACTGCAAAATGTCTAATGCCCTGACTGATGTTATAACTATATTAAAAAAGGTTGATGTAATTTCTGTAAGACCAATACACAAACATGCCACTGCAAAATGCTATGCACAAATGTGTGCAAAAACAGTTGGAACCTTACCTTATCATAAAACACCAGCTCCCAGGACTCAAACTGCAATGACTTTGTGTGTGAAAAAATGCATAGTAAATATTATACCAGAAGAATGGGACTGCTGCAAGATTTCTACACAGGAACATTCTAATTAATAAATTCAGAATGAAATACTTTTTCTACCTTTATTTTTCCCATTTGCTTTGTTGCTTTGGTCACAGTGTCTCTGGTTTTTCTCTTTTCTTTTCTTCTTCTGTCTTTGCAGGGTATCCTGTCCATTTGACATATCTCCTCTTCCCATGTCCACTTTCAATCTTTTCTTTGCATTCCTATCTATCCTGTCCAGCATCTACCCTATGTGTTTTTGTCCCATTGTACTCCTGTGGTCTGCAATGCCCTTTTGTGTCCCCTTACTCTCTCCAGCATTCCCCCTCTGTGTCTCTGTCCCTATCTTTCCTCCATGCCTAGCATCTCTTCTCTTTGCAACACCTTTCTATTCTGTTCTGCCCACACACCCCACCCTGGGCTTTCAAGTCTCCCTCACTATTCCTTCCTCTCCCGTTACAATATGCATCTCTACCTCCCTGAATCCAGTATCTCCCCTTCCCTCAATCCAGTCTCTCCATCCCTCCCCTCCACTGCTCTCCCCACAGTCCAGTCACACCTTTCACTCATTCACTCTAAGTCCAACAGCATCTCTCCCTCTCCCTCTCCTCCTCCCTGTCCTGCCCCCAGTCTAGCAGCACCTCTTCTTGTTACCTTCCTCCACCACCCAGGTTCAGCAGTAACTCTCCATTCCCCCCCACTGACTAGTAAGCAGCACCTCTTCCTTCCACCCCACAGGTCCAGTAGCACTTCCATCTCCCCTCTGACTAGCAGCAGTACCTCTTCTCTTCTCTCCAACTAGCAGGGCACATGTCCTTTCCCTTGCCTTTGACTAGCAGCAGCACCTTTCCCTCTTCTCCCCCCCCCCCCCACCCAGGTCCAGCAGCACCTCTTCCTTCCCTTTCTTTCACCGCCTGATAGTAGCAGCATCTCTCCCTATCATCTCCTCCTCCCTGGACTAGCAGCAGCACCTCTCCTCTCCTACTTGCAGGGAACTCTCCCCCCCACACACAGGTCCAGCAGCACCTCTCCCTTTCACCTCCCTCCTCCATCCAGGTCCAGCAAGCACCTCTTCCTCCCCTCACTTTACTTTCATCGCCTGATAGCAGCAGCATCTCTCCCTTCTACCTCCCAGGTCCAGCAGCACCTCTTCTTCTCTCCTCCAGCATCACATCCCCCTCCCTGGACTATCGGCAACACCTCTCCTACTAGCAAGGCATTCTCCCTCCCCCCCAGGCCCAGTCACACCTCTCCCTCTCATCTCTCAGTGATACCTCCCCCCCACCCAACTAGCAGTGGCACCTCTCCCCCCTTCTGGCTAGCAGGCTCTCTCTTTATTGTAACTTGCCTGACAGCTGCCATAGTATTAGCGAATTGATTCTCTCCAGCAACCTTAGGGCCTTTGTAGGCCAGCCTATCACTGAAAATAAAGGAAGTTACATCATTGGAAGCGGGCCAATCTAGCAAAGGTCCCAAGGCTGCTGGAGGGAATTGATTTGCTAATGCAACGGCAGCTGTCAGGCAAATTACAATAAAGAGAGCCTATTAGACGGGGAGGGAAAGGTGTCGCTGCTAGTCCGGGGCATAAGGGAGACAAAATGATGGTAGAGGTGGTGGCATGCCGGCACTATGTACCCTTTGCCTGTGGTACACATACCGCATGTTGGGAACCTCTGATGTATATGAAAATTGTAAAAAAAAGATGTCTCCTCAACCGCTGGCCTTGTACAGAGACCAGTTGTTACTGAGGGGAAGGGAAAGATTCATTTTCAGAAGCTTCTGGCAATAAAGGCAGCTCCATGAAAGGGCTTTGCAACATACCTTCTTCACAAGAGGTAAAAGCCAGATATTAGGCACCAGCTTAGAAGAAGAAAAGCAATTCATATACTGATCTCTTTATGTTCTGAGATAGGCCTGAATCAGAAAGTACTGAGATAGTTTACAGGTTTTCTAACACTAAGCATCTATGAGGTATATATTGATAGTGAAACATCTGTCCCATGGAAATCTGCTTGTGGAGTTCCACAGGGTTCCCCGTTGTCTCCTTTACTTTTTACTACTATTATCACAGCTCTAATTAATTTCTAAACTTTCTTATAAAATATTACTCAAATTACAGTGAAGTGCTCAGACCTTATAACCAGTGCTTTAGTGATGTCACTAAATTGAGGTTAACAAGGGGACCATCATCGCCTTCACTGTCCCCTAACCACCCTTCTTATACAAAACACTCCACGTGCATTGTTATATCCAATGACCATAAAAATGTACTTATCTTGGCCGGGTGGTTGATTGTATAACGTTAATCCTCAATGGTGATAAAGTGCCTTAAAACTGTGCTGGTGAATTAAAACAAGCTATTGTAAGCCATTCTTCCTATGATCCCTGTCCCCCCGACCCGAGTTTCATCTCTTCATCAGGGAGGGACACTAATACTGTTGTAGGCTTACTAGGACAGGACTGATCCAAAGCATTGGGAGAACTCACTAAAGCACTGATTATAAGGTCTGAGCACTTCACTGTAATTTGAGTAATATTTTATAAGAAAGTTTAGAAATTAATTAGAGCTGTGATAATAGTAGTAGAAGATCTTCATCACAGGATACTGAAAGTTATTTCCCTATTAATTAGTTTATTTAGCTCCTTTACTTTTTAATATTTATATGACTACATTAAAGAACCTCAATTTAGCCGCTTCTGAAACAATTTTTACATATGCGGATGATATTTTTATTCTATTAGAAGTAGATCCAAAACTGAGTAACTTTGATCTAAATATAAATTTTAGTATTTCCAGACTTCAAATGTGGACTACCTCTGTTCAAATGAAACTTAATGCAGCCAAGACAAAACTATTATGGTTTGGCCCAAAAATTGAACAGCTACCTCTCTGTAACTTTGAATTCTGGAGAATCTTTGAAAATTGAATTTTCGTGTAGAGTTCTGGGAATAATATTAGACTCTTCTTTATCATTTCAATGTCAGGTTAATCACCTTTCTTAGATATGTTTTTTTCAGCTTACAAATGTTAAGGAAAGCTACATCTGTTTCACCAGCAACATTTTGCGGTTGGTGCAAGCTATTATTCTAGCACAATTTGATTACTGTATATATAGGCCTGAGTAAGGGGAATCTAAAACTGTTACAACTAATCCAAAATATGGCAGCAAAGCTAATATTTGGTAAGAGAAAATTTGATTGTGTCTCCTCTTTTGAGAAATCTTCATTGGCTCCCTGTCTATCTTAGAGTACAGTTTAAATGTGCTTCTATGGGCTGTCTCCCTCACCTGTGCAGAGTTACGACTCAGTTTGTTTTTAGTTATTAATCCACGAGCTTTTATATCTGGATATTTAGGGACCCCTGAGGAAGACAGCATTGTCGAAACACAGACCATGTTGGGTCTATAGTTCCCAACACTTTGGGTCCTAGATATATTTTATGTGGATTATTAAATTGTACTTTTAATAAAGCCTGCATCTTGAACATCACCATCTCCACAGAGTTTTTTTTTTTTTTGCTGGATTTGCATTTTCTATGGAGCTCCAAGGGTCAATTTCTTGTTTGTGTTTCATGATCATCAACCCCAGAATTGGAACTTTTTTCTTTTTAATTTAAAAGAATTGTTTTGCTACAGATAGGCTAATACTGGAGAAAACACCAGACAAGTACAACTACAAATTCTCTTAAGGGCTCCTTTTACAAAGCCACGCTAGGGCCTTAACGCGCGGAATAGTGCATGCTAGCCGCTACCGCCTCCTTTTGAGCAGGTGGTAGATTTTCGGCTAGCGCACACTAATCCGGTGTTGGAAGTGATCTGTATTGCCTTTGTAGATCAATCTGACAATGAACATGTCAACACATGTCCACAATGCATCTACCTGGTGGTTTTGAAGCTTTTCAAACCATATCTGCTATCAATTGGCAGTATGGCAATTTTTATGTTCTTAATGATATGCTAATGCTTCAGGTATTTAAAAAAAAATAAAAAAATCTATGGTATCAGAAAAATGAGCACGTTGAACCCAAGTGAAAATGTGTGCTAGACTTGTTTCACTTTTATTTTTTGCATTGGGCTGTGCATCAACCACAGACTACAAAACCTTCAAGAAAGATATTAAAACCATACTCTTCAAAAAATACATAAAACCCATCTAGCACGACCAATCCCTACCCAATCCTCTCCAACCCTCTCCATACCCTTAATACACCCCAATGCGCTTCCAACTACCCAACAAAGTCTAAAATGCTTCTAATTTACCCAACACTTAACACCTTAAGATCACAACTTCTCTTTGGTAAGTCTTATTACCCAACATTTATGACCTAAGATCTTGACAACTCCTTGGTACTTCTTAAGTAAATATTATGACATCGCTTATGCTATTCCTATTTGATACTTCTTAAGTAAATATCCGACTTCGCTTATGCTATTCCTTCAAACTTTTAATGTAATTCTTGGTAACTTTGATGTAATCCGCCTTGAACCGCAAGGCATTGGCAGAATAGAAATCACTAATGTAATGCATGAAAAATCATAACAAAAGTTAAAACCTTTGCTACTGTTTAAAATACGAGTGGATTAGGGGGCCCTTGAATCTCTGGTGAACCAGTGAGCCCTTTTGAGAGGACCTAGGGGAACTCGTCAATGTTGATCCCTGAACCCTGTCTCTCACACACACCCCCCCCCCCCCCATTTAAAATAAAAGACCTTGGCAACCTCTCCCACACCTCTGTTGAGTCCCATGTCAGGGTCAGGAGTGATTCCCACGGTGCTTCTGTACCACAATTGCTGAGTTAGAAAAGGGTAGTACACTGCAATATACCACCAAGGGTCAACCTGACAAATAAGAATCTAGAGGGAGGAGAGGAGAGAGAAAACAGTTCTCAAGTTTTCTCAACTCCAAACTCACACACACACAAATTGCTCTTGTATTAAAACCTTGACTGGATAGGAATTACCAGCTTAGAGAAGACTTCCAATAAGAAGTTTATAAAATTATGAGTAGTATTGTAGGGATGTTTCATGAAACCAATTAGTGACATAGTGAAAGCACATGTAAAGAAAACAATTTTTTTTATTTTTTAATTTAAGCACAATTAAGTTCATGGTTGTTGTCAGATCTGTGGCCAAGCTCAGTAGTGTATCCAATTTTAAAAAAGGTGTGAGCAAGTCTCTAGATCAGGGTTGGTCCTCGAGGGTCGCAATCCAGTCAGGTTTTCAGGATTTTCCCAATGAATTTGCATGAGATCTATTTGCTTGCAGTGCTTCCATTATATGCAAATAGATCTCATGCATATTAATTTGGGAAATCCTGAAAACTTGACCTGGCGAGGGCCAAGGTTTGACACACCTGGTCTAGATGAATGGTCTATCAAAATTTTAGTCAGTTAGGACTGAGGAATGCAGCAGCTTATTGCTGAGAATAAATGAAAAGAAATAGATCTCCTCAATATCTGGTGGGTATTTGTTCTAAGTAGTCTGGACTGGTCACAGAGATTTCTGAGTTCCTTTGGCCATTGGTCTGACCCAATGTGGTCATTGTTATGGTCTTATAATATATTCAGACAATTAGATTTGAATCATTTTAATTATAATTTAGTTTCTCCAGGGATATGTAGGTAAGTAGTCTACACACATACTTGAATTCATCTAATGGAAGTCCAGGTCAAAGTGATATAAGCAAAGCTTAAGAAATTTCAAAAATACTCTGCTGAGCACATATAGGCATTCACACACTATCATCCCATGAGTCTACATCAGTTACATTTTTTTTTCCCCATGGAGCCCTGAGTTTTTTTATTTCTGAGAAAACTCTAGGGTTTTTTCCATACAATTCTTAAATTTTTTTGCACCAATCTCAGTGCATCCTTGACATAAGAATTACCCTGCTGGGTCAGACTAGTGATCCATCGTGCTCAGCAGTCCGCTCATGCGGCAGCCCCCAGGTCAAAGACCAGTGCTCTAAATGAGTCCAGCCTCACTTGCGTACGTTCCAGTTTAGAAGGAACTTGTCCAACTTTGTCTTGAATCCCTGGAAGGTGTTTTCCCCTATAACAGACTCCGGAAGAGCGTTCCAGTTATCTACCACTCTCTGGGTGAAGAAGAACGTCCTTACGTTTGAACGGAATCTATCCCCTTTCAACTTTAGAGAGTGGCCTCTCGTTCTCCCTACCTTGGAAAGGGTGAACAATCTGTCTTTATCTGCTAAGTCTATTCCCTTCAGTATTTTGAATGTTTCGATCATGTCCCCTCTATCTGCTCTTTTCAAGGGAGAAGAAGCCCAGTTTCTCCAGTCTCTCACTGTACAACAACTCCTCCAGCCCATTAACTATTTTAGTCGCTCTTCTCTTTTTGAGTAGTACCGTGTCCTTCATGTATGGCGACTAGTGCTGGACGCAGTACTCCAGGTGAGGGCGCACCATGGCCCGGTACAGCGACAGTGATCCCCTTCTTAATCATTCCTAGCATTCTGTTCGCCCTTTTCGCCACTGCCACACATTGCGCGGACAGCTTCATCGACTTGTCGATTAGAACTCCCAGGTCTCTTTCCTGGGAGGTCTCTCCAAGTACCGCCCCGGACATCTTGTATTCGTGCATGAGATTTTTGTTACTGACATGCATCACTTTATACTTATCCATGTTGAACCTCATTTGCCATGTCGATGCCCATTTCTTGAGCTTGATTGTCACATTGCAGATCTTCGCAATCCCCCTGTGTCTTCACTATTCTGAATAACTTCGTATCGTCTGCAAATTTAATCACCTCACTCGTCGTACCAATGTTCAGATCGTTTATAAAGATGTTGAAGAGCACTGGTCCAAGCACCGAGCCCTGTGGCACCCCACTGGCGACACTCTTCCAGTCTGAGTATTGTCCATTTACCCCTACTCTCTGTTTCCTGTGCTCCAGCCAGTTTATAATCCATGTGAGTATTTCACCCTTGATTCCATGGCTCGCAATTTTCTAAAGTAGTCGTTCATGTGCAACCTTGTCAAACGCCTTCTGAAAATCCAGATATACAATGTCGACCATGTCGCCCTTGTCTATCTACCTGTTTACTCCCTCAAAGAACTGCAGCAAGTTCATCAAACAAGATCTGCCTTTGCTGAAACCGTGCTGACTGGTCCTCATCAGACCGTGTCCGGCAAGGTGATCAATAATATGGTCCTTTATCAGTGCCTCTACCATCTTTCCTGGTACCGAGGTCAGGCTCACCGGTCTGTAGTTTCCCGGATCTCCCCTCAAACCTTTTTTGAAGATCGGCGTAACATTCGCCACCTTCCAGTCTTCTGGAATCTTTCCCGATTTGATCGACAGATTGGCTATTAGTTGAAGCAGTTCAGCTATAGTCCCTTTCAGTTGCTTGATGACCCTCGGATGACAGAAAGAAGAATGAAACGCAAGGGAAAATAACAAGGAATAGAAAATACCAGGACTTGAACTGCATATACGTTAATGCAAGTAGCCTAAAGAACAAAATGGTGAAATTAGAAATCATGGCCAAAAATGAGAACCTAGACATCATAGAGATCACGGAAACATGGTGGAATGAGGAAAACAAATGGGACATAGTACTACCGAAGAGACAGGACATATCAGAAAGGAGGAGGAATAGCACTATACATAAAGGACACCATTCACACGACCAGAGTGGACGCAGCAGCGACAAATGACCAACTGGAATCACTATGGGTTAAAATACCAGGAAGAAATGGATCCGAGATAAAGATGGGACTGTACTACCGCCACCTGGGCAAACTGAAGCAAATGATACAGAACTGGAAGCCGAGTTGAGGCAGGAATGTAAGAACGCAAGCGCCATAGTTATGGGAGGTTTAAACTATCCTGGGATAGACTGGAGTCTTGGAATTTCAAAATGTACAAAGGAAATGGAGTTCCTGGAGGCTGTACGGGACTGCTTCATGGAGCAGCTTGTCAAGGAACCAACAAGAGGGTCTGCTATTCTGGATCTAATCCTCAACGGGCTGAAAGGACCTGCAAAGGAAGTGAAAGTAGTGGGACCATTAGGAAACAGTGATCACAACATGATTCAGTTCAAAGTGGAAGTAGGAATGCCAAAGGGAAAGAGAACCATTGCAACAACGTTTAACTTCAAGAAAGGGAACTATGATGCCATGAGACTAATGGTGAAAAAGAAACTCAGAAACAGCTCCAAGAAAGCACAGGCTGTGGAGCAAGCCTGGTCCTTATTCAAGGACACGGTAAACGAGGCGCAAAACCTGTTTATACCCAGATTTAGAAAAGGGTGCAAAAGGAATCAAACAAAAGACCCAGCGTGGATAACCAATGAAGTAAAGAAAGCGATAGGAGACAAGAAAAAATCATTCCGGAAGTGGAAAAAGGATAAAACCGAGGAAATTGGAAAGAGCACAGGAAGCATCAAAAAGAATGTCACCGCATGGTCAGAAAAGCAAAAAAAGTATATGAAGAGAGACTAGCCAGGGAAGCACAAAATTTTAAACCGTTCTTCCGATATGTGAAAGGAAAGCAGCCGGCGAGGGAGGAGGTGGGACCTCTGGATGAGGGAGACAGGAAGGGAGTGGTGAGTGGTGAAGGAGGAAAAAGAGGTGGCAGACAGACTAAGCATGTTCTTCTCGTCAGTCTTTACAAGAGAGGACACATCCAACGTGCCGGAACCGGAAAAAATCTTCAAGGGAAATCAAGAGAAAAAATTATCATGCATGGAGGTAAGCCTTGAAGATGTACTCAAACAGATAGATAGATTAAAAACTGCCAAATCTCCGGGCCCAGACGGAATCTACCCGAGAATAATGAAAGAGCTCAGAGATGAAACAGCGGAGTTACTGAAGCAGATTTGTAACCTATCCTTGAAAACAGGGGTAATCCTGGAGGACTGGAGGATAGCAAATGTTAACACCTATCTTCAAAAAAGGATCGAGAGGCGACCCGGGGAACTACAGACCGGTGAGCTTGACCTCAGTTCCAGGGAAGATGGCCAAATCATTGATCAAGGACAGTATCAATGAGCATATAGAAAAATATAAACTGATGAGAACAAGCCAGCATGGTTTTGTAAAGGAAGATCATGCCAAACAAACCTAATGCACTTCTTTGAGGTGATAAGTGAACAATTGGACAAAGGTGACCCCATAGACATCATATATCTGGATTTCCAAAAAGCCTTCGACAAAGTACCCCAAGAGCGCCTACTAAGGAAACTGTGGAGCCACACGGGGTGGAAGGGGACGTGCACAGATGGATCAAAAATTGGCTGGCGGACAGGAAACAGAGGGTAGGGGTAAAGGGACACTACTCTGACTGGAAAGGGGTCACGAGTGGTGTCCCACAGGGGTCAGTACTGGGACCGCTGCTGTTCAATATATTCATTAATGACCTGGAAACAGGGACGAAGTGTGAAGTTATAAAATTTGTGGACGACACAAAATTCTCCAGGAGGGTTAGAACTGTTGAGGAATGTAAAGAACTACAAAGAGACCTGAACAAACTGAGTGAGTGGGCAAAAAAATGGCAGATGAGCTTCAATATAGAGAAATGTAAAGTCTTGCACTTAGGAAAAGGGAACCTGATGTATAGCTATACGATGGGAGGGATGGTACTGGGGGAAAGCAACCTAGAAAAGGACTTGGGGGTATTGGTGGATATAACAATGAAGCCGGCGGCACAATGCGCAGCGGTCTCAAAGAAGGCGAACAGAATGTTGGGCATTATCAAAAAAGGTATCACGACCAGAACGAAGGAAGTTATCCTGCCACTGTATTGGGCGATGGAGTACTGCGTCCAATACTGGTCACCGTACCTTAAGAAGGATATGGCGATACTCGAGAGAGTCCAGAGAAGAGCAACAAGGATGATAAAAGGCATGGAAAACCTTTCATATGCTGAAAGGCTAGAGAAGCTGGGGCTCTTTTCCCTGGAAAAGTGGAGACTTAGAGGGGACGTGATAGAGACTTATAAGATCATGAAAGGCATAGAGAAGGTGGAGAGGAACAGACTCTTTAGACTAGCGGGGACAACAAAAACAAGAGGGCATTCAGAAAAATTGAAAGGAGACAGATTCAGAACAAATGCTAGGAAGTTCTCCTTCACTCAGAGGGTGGTTGACACCTGGAATGCGCTTCCAGAAGAGGTGATAGGACAGAGTATGATATTGGGTTTCAAAAAGGGATTTGATGATTTCCTGAAGGAGAAGGGGATTGAAGGGTATAGATAGAGGGTTACTATACAGGATATTAAATGATTAGGTAAAGGATCACTTACAGGTCATGGACCTGGGGGGCCGCCGCGGAAGCAGACTGCTGGGCACGATGGACTCGTGGTCTGACCCGGCAGTGGCAATGCTTATGTTCTTATAAAAATATACATATTTCTCAAAGTTATCAGCATGTTGTTAATAGTTTTAAATGGTATCTGATTAGGAGACAAATCTATCGAATAGAGCTGTCTTAATTTCTTTACAAAATGCGCCGTAGGTCAACCTGGTTCTGTTAATGTAATTGCCTAGCCAGGACTGCTGTTTACTAGCTTGAAACTTAAAGTTCTGTCAATAAAGGACCTGTATTTGGTACCAATAAAGGACCAAATGATCTTTGGGTAGGCAAAAAGATTGCAATTTCTGATTGTCCTAGTGGGGATGTATAGCTTGAAATTTGGTAAGAGATAGGTAGGGGCCATTCCCTACACAAGTTTAAAGCAAGAGAATTTGAATATTATTTGTGCCTCCATAGGCAACCAGTGTAGCAGTTTGAAGTAGGGACTAACGTGCTCACTTTTCTTTAGTCCGAATATTAAGCGGACAGCCGTGTTCTGCACTATTCTTCATTTTCTCACTTTTTTTTAGGTATACCCACGTAGATGATGTTACAGTAGTCCAATGTGGATAGAACCAATGACTGAACTAGTAGTCTAAAAGATATAGGGTCAAAATATTTTTTGATGGTCTTTAATTTCTATAATGCAAAGTAGCACTTTTTTGCCACCAAGTTTGTGTGTTCGATCATGGTCAAGTGGGTGTCTAAATGTGACTCCCAATATTTTTATGGTTTTTGATATTGGGTAATCGTGACCATTTAGGTATAATGATGTTATGGTGATTTTGTCTTTTGGGCTTGCCAAGAAAATTTTTATCTTTTCTGTGTTTAATTTCAATTTAAAATTGATAGTCCACTGTTCAATTTCAGTCATGATATGGGAAATGTGTTCTAAAATTTTGTTGGTCACGTTGTTCAGAGGAATTAAAATAGAGATACTGCTACACTGGCAAGCCCAAAAGACAAAATCACCATAACATCATTACACCTAAATGGTCACGATTACCCAATATCAAAAACCATAAAAATATTGGGAGTCACATTTAGACACCCACTTGACCATGATCGAACACACAAACTTGGTGGCAAAAAAGTGCTACTTTGCATTATAGAAATTAAAGACCATCAAAAAATATTTTGACCCTATATCTTTTAGACTACTAGTTCAGTCATTGGTTCTATCCACATTGGACTACTGTAACATCATCTACGTGGGTATACCTAAAAAAAAGTGAGAAAATGAAGAATAGTGCAGAACACGGCTGTCCGCTTAATATTCGGACTAAAGAAAAGTGAGCACGTTAGTCCCTACTTCAAACTGCTACACTGGTTGCCTATGGAGGCACAAATAATATTCAAATTCTCTTGCTTTAAACTTGTGTAGGGAATGGCCCCTACCTATCTCTTACCAAATTTCAAGCTATACATCCCCACTAGGACAATCAGAAATTGCAATCTTTTTGCCTACCCAAAGATCATTTAACTTTTGTAATAGATGTCCTAAAGATGAAATGTAGATGTTAAATAAGGTGGGTGATAGTGGGGAACCTTCATGTACCCCCGAAGGATTTTTCTAAGAATTGAAGTATTTCCCCTCGCTGACCACTTGATATGATCTTTTGGTTTAAAAAAACCCTGAAACTAATTCCAAACTCTTCCCGAGAGCCCCATTGCGTCTAGGCAATGTAGCATTATTTCATGATCCACTAGATCAAATGCACTGCTAAAATCTAGTTGTAAGATCAGAGCACTGGTACCTTTACTAAAAAGACCGTAAAGGTGGTTGAGGATTGAAGCTAAAATTGTCTCTGTGCTGAATCCTTTTCTGAAACCAGATTGGTGTTCACTAAGGAGGTTAAATTTGTCTAGGTGATTCACTAGTTCCAAATTGACCAATCCTTCCAGTAGTTTGGTGAATAAGGGGATCCTTGCTATGGGCCTGTAATTGGACTTCAGTGTGATTGAGATCTTCTGGTCTTTAGGATGGGTGTGATCAGGATGTGTCCCATTTCCTCATGGTATGTCCCTCAGATGAGAGTGGTTGTTATCCAATTAAATAAATTCCTTTTAAACTCAGGTACTGCAACTTTCTTGATCTTAGATGGGCATTCATCTAGCAAGCAGTTTGATTTGGAATATTTGTTAAACAATGTGAGGAATTGATGCCAATTAGGGGGCTCAAAATGATCCCAGAGCATGTCCACTCTGGGCACCCTTTCCTGCGGACTGAATTGGAACTCAAAATCAGGTGTGGGTGTAGGTATTGTTGCTCTTAAGTCTAAGATTTTTTTGTTGAAGTAGCTGGCAAGGGTATCGACCTATGGTATGCGTTCATTATTCTTTTTCAGAACCTGTATTGTGTCTGTTAGCCTATTCACTAGTTTAAACAGTTCTCTGCTATTTATTTTAAATGTTCCTATTTTCTGTGCGTAGTGTTTAGAACGTTTTTCTTTTATCAGAGTTTTGTATTTTTTCATTTTTTCTTTCCAGTTTCTTTTATCTTCCTCTTTGTCCGTTTTGAGCCATGTTCTTTCTAGTTTTCTCAGTTCCTGTTTAAGAGCTAGTAGTTCGGCATCGAACCACTCTTTTGATACCCTCTCTTTCTTTTCGTATGTTTGAATTGGTGTTATTTGATTTAACACTTCCTTGCTGAGCTTTCCTAATGTAGTAGGGAAGTCCTGTTCTTCCTCAATTTTGGGATATAATTCGTAATGTGCCCAGAATTCAGTTGGGTTTATAATGCCTCTGCTGGTGACTGTTTTCTTCTTTGTGTTTTTGCTTATGTGTTTTGCAAAAGATTGTTTATTTTGCCAGCGTAAATCAAAATTGCAAATATAATGATCTGACCATATGCATTTCTCCCCTGCTCCTATACAATATTGGATCTTTGGTTGTGGGATGTCTTTGTGTGAGAAAGTGACTATATCTAATTGGTGTCCCTTTTCATGTGTTTCCTCTGTGTCTAGTACTGTAAAATCGAGGGTAGTTAGAAACATGTCAATTTCAATCACTTCTGGTTTTCCCACTAGCTCTAGATGTATGTTTATGTCACCCAACAACAGATTATACGGTCCCCTTATGGTTTTAGCCGTGAGAAATTCAAAGAATTCTTCTTTGGCTCTTGTCCATTTTTGGGGGGGCATATAAAATAGTGTCACAGCTAATGGAATGATTTTATAACCCTGTGGTAACATTTCTTTCATTATAACATCTGTATCAGAGACCATCCATGTTTCAGTTAGAAATAGGAAGTCTGGGTTCTTTTGTTCGATCCAGTCATGTATCACCTGTGCCTTGTTTCTTACAGAACGGGCATTCAGGTAATATCCCTTGAAATTCCCATAGTGAGTTATGGTAGGAGTTTCAGTATATTCTAACTTTTTTAAAATTCTATTCTTGGTCTTGTTACTTTGTGATTTGGAAGATTTGTGAATGGTGTTTGCCATGGGGATTTGTAGCGGACCTACTTCAGAACAGTCATATAAGAATTGGTGTGAACCCATAGGTTTGTTCGTCTTAGTTGTCCTATACCAAGAAAGATGAACTGGTATTAGTTCAGGGGGCCTTTCATCATTACACCAGCTTCTGTAACAGATTAAATAAACTATGCCCAGTATTATCTGTAATTTGTTAACAGCTGCCATTTTGGCTGAGACTGTAAATGCCTATGTAATATAGTTGGAAGTTTGAATTACTAATCTACTAAATTCTACCCACTAGTACAGATCGTGTTAGTCAGATATTTAATGTTCTACCCACTAATGATACTTTATACGAGTCGGATTTTTTTTAAAAGTTGAAACAGTTTTGCTGCCTTTTTGGCTAAGACGTTGATGCTTATATAATTCCATAAGGGTTCGAGTTTCTATTCAATACAGTCTGTTAGCTAATAGTAGTTCACATTAGTCAGACTTTTAAAGTTCAAATAATTATGCTGCCATATTGGCTAAAACGTAAATGTACATATAATTCACTATGGAGTTTGAATTTCTAGTGTAGTACATTCTACCCGCTAATAGTATTTCATATTGTTAGATTTATTTTTTTTTGTTGTTGTTGTTGTAACAATTATACTTATCAGGTGGTCTCAGTCTCTTCGCAAAGGTTTGCCATGCGCCTTAGCCGGCACGCCGAACGGCAGCGCACCATTCACACTGCAGGCTTTTTAAATGTTCCCCCACTGGATCGGGGGGAGGGCAGATCTGCGCTCACACGCCTGGCTGGAGTGGGGCTCTGGACTGAGCCGTTTGGCCTGCTGGTTTTGGTGCGGGAGAAGGATCCCGCTGCAGGCTTTTTAAATGTTCCCCCACTGGATCGGGGGGAGGGCAGATCTGCGCTCACACGCCTGGCTGGAGTGGGGCTCTGGACTGAGCCGTTTGGCCTGCTGGTTTCGGTGCGGTAGAAGGATCCCGCTGCAGGCTTTTTAAATGTTACCCCGCTGGATCGGGGGGGGGGGGGGGGGCGGAGCTGCGCTCACATGCCCAGCTGGAGCGGGGCTCTGGACTGAGCCGTTTGGCCTGCTGCTGGAACTAACAAAGTTGAAAACTAGTGACTAACAGCTCTAGAGATCAGTTATTGCGGGAAAGATTGTACAAATAAACTACCTTAGTACTTCAGGAACAGATATGTTTTTAGGTGTCTCTAAATTCCCCATAAGTATTAATAAGCATAAGTAATTGTTCCAGATTTTTACCCCATAATGCTGCCTGATATGAGAAAAGATTTTATACCAATCCAGGGCAAGCAGTGGCTTCTTCCATGTCTGTTTCAATAACAGACTATGGACTTTTCCTCCAGGAAATTGTTCAAACCTTTCTTAAAACCAGCTATGTTAACCGCTCTTATCACATCCTCTGGCAACGTGTTCCCAAGCTTAACTATTCTCTGACTGAAAAAATATTTCCTCCTATTGGTTTTAAAAGTATATGCCTATAATTTTGAGTGTTACTTAGTTTTTGTAATTTTTGACGGAGTAAAAAAAATTGATCCACTTGTACCCATTCTACACCACTCAAGATTTTGTAGACTTAAGTCATATCTCCCCTCAACCATCTCTAATCCAGCTGAAGAGCCCTAATATCTTTAGTTTTTCCTCATACAAGAAGAATTCTATCCCCTTTATCATCTTGGTCACTCTTCTTTGAACCTTTTCTAGTTCTGCTATATCTTTTTTTAGATAAGGCGAACAGAATGGAATGCAATACTCAAGGTGCAGTCGCACCATGAAGTGATACAGAAGCATTATAACATACTTAATCTTATTAACCATCCTTTTTTAATACTTCCTAGCATCTTATTTGCTTTTTGGGCTGCTGCTGCACATTGGGTAGAAGATTTTAGCAGGGCTGAGGAGTCGGAGTCGGAGAAAGTTTCGGGTACCTGGAGTCGGAGTCAGAGTCAGAAGTACAAAAAACTGAGGAGTCGGAGTCTGAACATTTATCTACCGACTCCATTTTTGAACTTGGCATACCAATCACGAGCGATTCTTTCAGCTATAGCACCCACTATATACACAGCACAAATGTTGCGAGCAGCTTCTGCGGCCTTAGAACCTTGATTAAAAGCAAAAAGAAGGTGGTGTCGAAAATGCTCATTTCTCTCAACTTGACATTCCATTTTAACGATCTGAAAATTAACCAGTGCTGTGGAGTCGGAGTCGAGGAGTCGGAGGAAATTTCGGATACCTGGAGTCGAAGTCGGAGTCTGAAGTACAAAAAACTGAGGAGTCTGAGTCGGAACATTTATCTACTGACTCCACAGCCCTGGATTTTAGTGTATTGTCTACAATGACACCCAGATCTTTTTCTTGGGTGCTGACCACCAAGGTGGACCCTAGCATCTGGTAACTATGATTTGGGTTATTCTTCCCGATATGTATCATTTTGTATTTGTTCACATTAAATTTCATCTACCATTTTAGATGCCCAGTCTTCCAATTTCCTAAGGTCTGCATGCATTTTAACAATTTGAACAGTTTAGTGTCATCTACAGATTTAATCACCTTACTCGTTCCAATTTCAAGATCATTTATAAATAAGTTAAATAGTACCAGTCTCAGTACAGATCCCTGCAGCACTTCTCTATTTAACCCTATCCTCTATTTTCTATTTGATAACCAATTCCTAATCTACAACTGAGCATTATCTCCTATCCCATGAATCTTTAATTTTCTCAGGAGCCTCTCATGAGGAACTTTAGGCAGGATTCACTAAACCTCCAAACCGTGTGCGAACCGTTTTCTGTTTGCATGCCGGCCGACCAATTCAGTAAAGGCCTGCATGCAAATGGGGACGATCGTTAACATGCCCCCCTACCCATGGCCAGAGCGATCCCCGCTCATGCGCATACCCTGACAGTAGTGACAGGAGAAGCAGCCTCCTGTCACTGCTGTCAGGGCTCAGCACAGCCCAGATCTCTCTTGCCTGCTCCTGGACTCTCCTGCTCTCTGCCGCCATTGCCTGCAGTGCAAGTCCGTGGTTTTAAAGTGGGCCTGCACTGCGGGGAATGGCGGCAGAGAGCAGGAGAGTCCGAGAGCAGGGAAGAGAGATCGGGCACCAGCCCGACAAACCGGCCCTGTCAGACACCCCCCCCCCCACCCCCGCAGGCCCTGATCTCTCCTGCCTGCTCTGCCCAGATCTCTCTTGCTTGCTCTCGGACTCTCCTGCTCTTTGCCGCCATTCCCCGCAGTGCAGGTGAATGACAGCAATGGCCAATCAGAGACTTCCCTAGACTCCTCCCTTAGGAAGTCCCTGATTGGCTGAGGTGCCCCAGGCCCCTCCAAAGGGAGGAGCCTGAGGCGCCTAAGTCAATCAGGGCCTTAGGCCTCTCCCCGTGCATGAGATGATGCGCCGGGGCAGGGCCTAAGGCTGCTATTGGGCGGCGGCAGCAGCCTGGGGAATATACTCTACCATCAGTACCCTTGGAACCCAGCCCCTGACCAGGCCCCACCAGTGCACCAGCCGACCATCCGGTATTAAAGCGGGGCAGAGAGCACCATCTTCCCTTCCCCCCGCTCCAACTCCCAATCCCTCCCCTACCACCCTCCTTCCCCTACTTCCCCCCTACAACATCCCCCTCCCCCAATTCCCAACCCAAAACTACATCTCAAGACCATCCAATCAGATCTCGAGATCCCTTGAGGAAGAAGCAACTCAACCACCCCAATGCACACCCCTACCACCCCAAAAAAAGGAACACCAATATATGCAGTACCCTCCACCCAGATCCCCACCGCATAGAACCCACTCCAATAGAGCCTTCGTCCCTCTCTGCAGCACTCATCCAGCACACAACCACAGCACAGCCCCCCATCACAGCCCCCCCCCCCCGGCCAGACTACAACAGACTGCCGTGGCTCACCATGCAGGCCCCATGCTTACAGCTGCCCTCTATAGCACCCCTAGCCCCCCTCCCTGATCCCCGTCACACACAGACTCTCCTACCTCTCCTCTAACCCTCCCAGAAACACACTCACCCAGCCCACACCCTCCACCCACCTCCCAAGCAAAGGCCCCACCACCTCCCAACAGCAGAGGCCGTCCATTCCAAAAGGTAAGTCCAGCGATGTCAACAACCCTCTCATGTGGGCTGTCCCGGTGGCTCACTGCTCCCAGCTCTCTGCGCCGTCACTCCTTTGGTCTGTCTCTGCCATCCGGAAGGTCCAGCTATCTCCTCCCTGCGCTCTCCAGCAGGTCCCCTCTCAGGAAGGTTAGGAGCCCCCAGTTCTTGTAGCACCGACCATGTCTCGGCCACTGTACGAACCCATCTTGTTGCGCTCCCCACCGTCAGTGCCAAGGCGAAGGGATAAAGCCACCGATATCTGAGGCCCTCTTTTCGGAGATAGGTGGTCACCGCTTGCATGTCCTTCCGCTTTTGCAAGGTTGCTGCCGCTACATCCTGATAAATATCCACCCGCAAATTATTCCATTTGTAATCCCTCTGCTTCCGCGCAACATGGAATATTTCCTCCTTCAACCAAAAGCTGCCCAGGCACAAAACAATGTTCCGGGGCAAGTTGGATTTAGGGTGCCCCAAAGCCTGATGCGCGTGCTCTATTTTAGTTTCCGGCACCCGTCCCTCACCTGCCAGAGCACTAGTGAGGATGTCCGTACAGATGTCCAGTGCCATCCGGCGGGCATCCTGATAGGCGCTTTCCTCCGGCTCCCCACGGATTCGGAGATTACACCGCCGGGATATGTTCTCCAGATCTTCCAACCTGTCCCACATCGCCAACTCCTCCGCGCGTACTCCTGCCACTTCCTGCTGCACTGCTATGATGTCTGCTATGAAGTCCTCAGTCATGGTGTTACATGTGCTTCCACCACATCCTGCCTCTTCACCAACTCCCCCAGGTCTTGCTTTAAATCTGTGACTGCTTTGGTGACATCGTGGCGCAGAGACTGCATTTCTTTATGAATGTCCATCAGCAAATCTCTCAGGGAGTCCGGCACCTCCATGAAGCCCCTCTGCACACCACCGCTTGGCCGATCCTGGTGTTCAACGCCTCCCCCCCCCCACTGCAACCTCCGACACCACCATCTTGGTCGCCTGTGGCGGGCTTGGTCCTGCTGCCTTCGGAGTTCCTTGCTTCTTTCCCACAAACCCGTAGCTGTCCAACTTTCTTTTCGTGGACATCCTATGCGGCTGCCAGTCAGTCGCAATATTTCAAGGTTCACGGGTGTTACCAGGGGGGTGGAGAAGGCAAAAGCTGCAGAGGTATCTCCCCTGCTATGTCCAGTCTCCTGGGCAATCTCCACACCACCACCACCTTCTAGGTATTCTGCTAACCAGGAAGGCCAAGGAGGGCATCTCACTGGCAGGAAGGAAGGTCGAAGCGAAGGCCTGCACAAAGTGGAGCTGCTGCAAGAGTCAGGGGAGCTCCCTCTGAAGTCAGGGAGGCAGAGCTGTACAGGGAACTTGTACCCTGTGTATCCAAACTGGGAAAGGTGAACGCTGAAAAAGATCTCGGCAGGAACAACAGGCACCAGACCACCGCAAATCAACAACTGCTACTGCACCCGATCCGAGCAAACAGCCTAGGGAAGAGCACGGAGTCCCTCAAGGATGCTGCCGGCAAAAAGTGCTCTCTCCTGACATCGGGCTGGCGACCACCGCGATCCTAAGCCGCAGAATCGCTCTGATGGCTACTGCATCTCGCGCACATTGGTCGAGTGACAGCACGGACTCGCCGACTTGTCCCAGCAGACTGGCAGAAAAAATAGTTGCCAGGGGTCCGCACACGTATCACGTGGGCTGCTGGCTGATGTTCCAGGGTCTCAAGGCGCACCAATTCGCTTCTGTCTGTTCTTCTTTTTAGATAGCAGGGGGCCCGGGGAGTTCTTCCACCACTATCATTGAGGGAGGAGGCTGAAAACCGCCGCTGGTGAAAGTTACATCGGGGCAGTTGGTATCCGAAGACGGAGCCTCAACTCCAGGCTGCCATCTTTGGTGGTGGACGTCACTTCCTCCTCTTGCCTGTCTTTTTTAATTCATTTTTTTTATGGGGCAGATATTTTGCGTGTATAACACACGTAAAATATCTGTGCCATGGAAAAAAAATTAATAAAAAGATAGGCAGGCCTGTCAAAATACCTGCAGACCTGACGGTAAATCAGTTACCGACAGGTCTGCAGCAGTCGGGTTTGCCAATAGTAAAACCCGACTCAAAATAGCCAAGCAATTGTTAGTGAATCAGTCACTTGGCTATTTTGCATGAGGTTTTACTAATTTGCATGGGACGATCGGGATCGGAATGCTACAGGCATTAGTGAATAGTGCAGGAGGGAAATCTGGTTGTAAAGGGCTCGCAAACCGATCGGTACATGATCGGTTTGCTTAGTGAATCTAGCCCTTTGTCAAAAGCTTTCTGAAATTTTAGATATACTACATCAACCAGCTCACCTTTATCCACATGTTTATTCACACCTTCAAATTGGCGAGGCCAGATCTCCCTTGACTGAACCCAAGCTGACTCTGTCCCATTAAATCTGATTTACCGTGGCCTTTTCAAATTCCTTTTCAGACTGTCTGCTATTACAAAAAAAAAAAAACAAAACAACAAACAAACATGCAACAAAGCAAAATAGAAAAGGTTAAGAGTTTGGTAAATACCGTATAACTTAGAGACAAGTTAGGTTCCAAACCAAAAAAATGAACACTATGGGGCTCATAATCAAAACAAATAAACATCTAAAAAGTGGCCTAAATGGGTACTTGGACGATCAAAAAGCCTGATCATACAAGTACCTACCCATAACCAAAGCTGGTTTTAGATGTATCTAAAACCAGCTTAGGGCTTTCCCCTGCCTCTAAACGCATAGAGTGAAAAGAGGAGTTTTTAGAGGCGGGGAAAGGGCGGGAGATGGGCCAACCTAGACATAGCCATACAGCAGGTATAACCAAAGGTTTAGGCAGGTTGCTAGTCGGCACTTATACGTTTAACCAAGTCAAAACAGGTATAAGTGCCGAAAAAGGGGCCACTGAGCTGATCGCAGCTGCTGCAATCAGCTCAGTGGCCCCAGCAACCTGCCTACCCTCATCGTGACGATTACGACAGGAGAGATGGCTCATCTCTCCTGCCACGATTGCGATCACCCACTTCCCTTAACCGCGGCACTTCGGGGTGAGGATCGCAGCAGGGCAGCTCCCCTGCCATGATCCTCACTCCGAAGTGCTACGGTTCGGGGAGGTGGGCGATCACAATCGCTGCACCGCAATCCACCTGCCCCCCCCCCCCCCCAAGCAATGATCAGGACAGGAGGGAGCCCAAGCCCTCCTGCCCTAGTGAAACCGCGACCCTCCCAACCAACGATCCTGCCCCGGCGACCGCCCACCCCCCCTGGCCCTTCTGCCTTGATGCAGCCCCCCCATATCCAGCCCCCTGCACCTCCAATCAGCTCCCGCCCCCCCGAACACCCCCCATCTGCCCACTATTTTGCCCAGCACTGAAGTCAGGCTTACCAGTCTTATAATTTCCTGGATCTTCCCTGGAACTCTCTTTAAAAGTTGGTGTAACATTGGCCACCCTCCAATCTTCAGGTACTACAGATGATTTTAGCGACAGGTTAGCAATTTTATGTTTGCGTTCTTTCAGTACCCTGAGATATATAACATCCAGTCCAGGTGATTTATTACTTTTTGACTTGTCAGTCAGTACATCTTCCAGATTCACCGAGATTTCTTTCAGTTCCTTCATGTCATCACCCTTAAATGGTTTAGGTAGGTCTCTTACATCTTGTTCCATAAAGACCGAAGCAAAGGAATTCATTCATTCTCTCTGCTATGGCCTTATCCTCCCTGAGTGCCTCATTTGCTCCTTGATCATCCAACATTCCCATAGATTCCCTCACAAGTTTTCTGCTTCTGATGTACCTAAAAATATTGTTACTATGAGTTTTTGCCTCTTTAGCAAGTTTCTGTTCATATTCTTTCTAGCTTTCTTTATCAATGCTTTGCATCTAATTTGGCAGTTTTTATATCTCTTCTTATTTTCTTCATTTGGATCCTTTTTCCATTCTTTAAAGGATGTTGTTGATTTTTTGCTCTAATAGGCTCTTTCACTTCACCTTTTAATCATGCTGGCTCTCGGCTTGCTAAGGGAGTGACCTACATCTCAGCAATCAATAAAAATTCTCAATGACAGCTCGATTGCTAGCCAGGAACATACTTGGACTATGCCAGAACGTTATTCTGTCACAGAGTCTGGGCATTCTAGGGATATGACTGTGGATCTGAGAACAGATCTGATCAAGAATCATCAACAAGTCAGACAGCTGTTCTTCACAGATTTTGTAAAAGATCAGAGAACTAGGATCCTGATAGCTTTTTATTGGCCAAGACAGATTTGATTCCTACTCATACAGAAGGTATCAGGGAACCAGTCCAGTTGGAGACTTTTCCAGTCCTTATTATGATACATAGAATAAGGGAACAATATTATCAGTATCAGATCTGTAGCACGCAAAGTGTGGATGTTTAAATGTTAATGCTTAGTTGCCTAAATCTGACTGTTGTTTATTTTTATTTATTTTAAAAAATGTATATTTCATATTATCTTACACTAGGTCACATAGTTTTAAAAGGAAGAGATTTGACCTAGACCCATTTCCCATGCCACACAAATATTACTTGAATATCTTCTACAGATGTTAGAATTTGGTCAAGACTCAGGGTTCATCTCGGTACAATTATCAAATAAGAGAGAAACCCATTTCCATATAGCTTTAATTGTAAGATAAGATCTCATTGTTTGTTAATCAGGTACGTTGTACATGTTAATCTGATCTAGTTCTGCTGTGAAAGCTGAATAGAACATAAATTGCATCACAACCCACAATACAGTTTTGCTCTTTCAATTCAGTTTTCTTAATCTATCCTCAGCAATTCTGCCATTGTTCCCTCTTCCTTTGCAGTTCTTATTCAGAATAGGCCTTGGCAAAATAATTGTAATTTAAAAGGATTGCTTGTGTTTAGGACAGCTTTGATTATGTTATCTTTACATTCTAATTTGTTGCACTTTAAGAATGCAAACTTCATATTGTTCTGATGTGCAAAAAATATGTAGTTTACAAAGCCCTATTCTTTCAGGATTGATGTGTTTTTTTGTATTAATAGTGTGTATTTATCTCCATGTTAACTAGGTCCTGGAGTTGCTGGCTACCTAACTGCAGGGACCACATCCACAGTAATGCCCATTGTACCACCACCAGTCGACCACGAAGTTGGAGATCTTGGTTAACAGATCCTGCGGATCTACCAGTGAAGATTCATAAAGACAGAACAGTTAAAGGGGTGGAGCAGAATGGTCCTCCTCCATTGACTGAAATGGAACATTTTTTCTGCCTTTCACAATAGTGTTATTCCTTTTGTATGAATATATTTTTATTTAGGAAAAGTCAAAGTGATTCTAATCGTTTCACAGTGTAATATAAGATGAAAACACTCTGTGGATCAGCCTAAATATGTACACGAGTATTTTTCTTGTTGTACATAAGCACATTTTGTTTCTTTTGTATTTGTTTACAGGACTGTGAATTGAAAAACAAAAACCCCACTTTTCTAATTTTTTTATTTTTTTCTTAATTGGCACTATTGTGGAGTTGAAGACATTTTAAATGTATGGGACTAAATCATTCGATTTGCATTTGAAGGGCATTTTTTTCTTCTTGTCTGAAATGGTTGGCATCATTAACCATAACTTCCTCAGTCTGGCTCAGTTTCAGGTCATTGCTGTCATTTATTATTTACAAACGTCATCTTTCCTGAAAGCAGACAGCTGTAGGGATATTTGTATGTACAGTATAACTGGCTTTACCAAATAAAAGAAGAAAGAGCTTCTGCAAAAAAAACCACCATCTCAACGTGCTATGTAAGAACCTAGTGTAATTGTGAAATGTTCTATACTACCCAATATATACTTTCTATATTGGATGTACATTATAAAGATCATTCATATATGTACATAAAATTAAAAATAATAATAAAGGGAGTTGACAGCCTTATTAATTGGATAGAATACAGAAACTCAGCTTTGATGATAAATCTGTGTTCAATTGAAGAAGAAAGGGGGGGAGCTGTTCTCTGTTAACAGAAGAAAAATCCTTCCCTTTGTTAAAGAAGTTGCTACTATTACTCCTACAGTATTGTTATTAGGTGCCATCAACTCGTGCTCGAGCCCTAGCGACTTGATGAATTGTGCATCTAAAAAGAAATCGCTTTTGTGCTGGTCCAGAAAGGTCCTCCAGCATCATCGTGTCCAGCCATCTGATTGCAGGTCACCCTCTTCACCTGGTTCCTTCAATCTTCCCTAACACGATGTCTTTCTACACTATACAGATACATTAAAGAGAGATCCTGCTGCTAGAGCTTACAGTTTAGTAAGCAGATGGTTACTGAGGTCATGCTGCTTTAATGAATCAGGGATCTTTCCTGATAGCCTAAAAGAAGTTACAGTGAAAAGAATGGTTATGGGTCCAAGAAGAAGATTCAGGTAGTATTGTTTGCTTTTGCTGGTTGAAGTGAACTGTATATAAACATTGTTCCTACTTGTAAGTAGAATGTAGGCAATGTCTTATTTTTATCTTCATCTTAATAGCTAATTATGCTTGAGAAATAGGTATCAAATTGGTTTTGCAATAACTAAGTATAAAATATATGAGTAGTTAACAGATTGTGACCCCAAATTATCCAGGAATAAAACCTATTCACTTATTGCAGGGCAGAGATCAAACACTTATTCCCTCACTTCAGAACAATTTTCTGCAGATGTCTGGAATTAGTCTATTCCCCCACCCCCGGACTTTTTTTGGCTCTTGAAACAATGCAACCTGTTTCCCTCCACCTTTCCTTTTCTAGAGATAATGCATAAACTTCATTCCCAAAAGCTTTGCCAAAGAAATTTACAATTACTGCATAAACAAAGCAAATTTCAATATAGTGAAAGTAAATTGCATTTCCCGTAAACCCTTTCCATTTAATGTGCACTTATAGAACTGATGTCAGTATAACAAAATCTCTCTCAATCAAATTCATATATCCTTTCATTTAAAAAAAATATGATTTTGCTTTCAAAGTACAACTTGAGTAAAGAATACAAAATTTACTATTTTTTCTCGAAGACTTCAAACATAAAATTCTATTACAACCATATAACCTATTAGTTTCCATATAACACATTAGTAAATAGGCAGACCCATGCTCTAAACAGACATAATAATTACAATATTACAAAATTGAAGGTAATTCAGATACACATTCTCTCACAGAAATTCTAATATGTTCAATCTTGTGTCCTGCCAAATCTTCAGAGTTGTAGGCGGGTTACATAAAAGTTAACAAATTATACATTCAGTCTGAGGTAATATGTGTATCATAAATAGCAACTGACTATCACAGATTGGAATATAAAAAGGTCTGTATTACTGAAAGCAAATTCCCAAATTGTTCTTGAACTTGTAAATATGGCACTGATTGTAATGATAAACAGGCATCATCTTTGACTAAAAGAATGTATTCTCCTAGAAAGTATAGTGGTCCTTTTATTAAGCTGTTAGGTACTAATCCTAACACAGCAAAAAATGGAATACCATGGGACACAGTGTTTTGTTTTGTTTTTTTTTAATTAATTTATTTATTTATGAGATTTTTACATTATTATCAAGCATCTCATCTTGTACTGAAAGTGTAATCAAGAAAACATAATATTTAAATTTACTTTCAATCCTGAAAGTGATTCAAAATATAAAGAAAAAACACATCTCATCTTAATCACACACTAGTCCTCAATTTGGATCCAAGATTAACAAAAAGAGTAGTTAAGTTTAAAGAATAACTTTACAAGAAAGTCACTTAATCTGTTGCTGAAGCAGAGCTAATTATCACATGGATACAGATGGTATTCCATACTCAAAGAGAGGAAAGCAATCAAGCGAGCAGGTTCTACAAATACATATTTAAAGGAACGGTATCTAATGACACATTTACATGGAAATCTAAGAAAGAAAAAAGCTCCTATCTGAGTCACGCCTGGTTTCAACATTAGACATTCCCTTCTCTTCTGAGTCTCCCTCAAGACATCAGGAAATATCTGAATATGGAAACCCAGGAAGTCCTTAGATCTATTTTTAAAGAAAAGTTTAAGGATCCAGTCTCTATCTGGAACGAAAGCTACAATCAGTAAGAAGGTGGCTGGAGTAGCCACTTTTTTATCTGATTGTTCCAATAAGGTAGAAACATCCAAGGGAACTTCCAGAGATTTTCCTTCATCTTCTTTCTTTTGAGGATCCTGATTTCTTGTAGGTAAATAATATACTCTTGTAAGAGGTGGTAGAGAATTCTCAGGTATTGTTAGAATCTCCAGAAAGTATCATTTCTCGTGGAGAAATTGATGAAATTTTTGGAAAATTAATTAAGCGCAAGTTATTAGCGACAACCTGTGACAGCAGGAGGATATTAACGTCCATGAAGGGAGTACGGCTCAGACAAATGGTACTAGAGCCCACTAGGGCCCAGGCCATCCTGGACCTGGTACTTACGAATGGGGAAAGCGTCTCGGACGTCTTGGTGTGAGAGATGCTAGCCACCAGTGACCATAACATGGTATGGTTTAACCTTAAGAAAGGCTTCCCTAGATCACAAACAAAAACAAGGGTACTCAATTTCAGGGGCACTGACTTTGCACGCATGGGAGATTTCGTCTACCAGATGCTGCAGGTTCAAGAAGTAACTGATAATGTGGAAGCTATGTGGTCAACCTTGAAATCGATCCTACATGAGGCAACTATCCGCTACATAAAATCGGTAACCAAACAACAAAGAAAAAGGAAACCCCAATGGTTCACAGATGAGGTATCACACCTCGTCAAGGAGAAGAAAAGAGCATTTCTATCATACAAACGCATGGGGGAAACAGAAGCAAACATTGAATACAGGACAAAGTTTGCAGCGGTCAAAACAGCAGTCAGGGAGGCCAAACTTCGTATGGAAGAAACTCTAGCGAAGAACATCAAGAAAGGGGACAAATCCTTCTTCAGATACATTAACGACAGGAAAAAGAACACAAACGGGATAGTACGCCTTAGAACGCCAGACGGGAATTATGTGGAAACTGACTCCGATAAAGCCAAACTACTGAATGATTACTTCTGTTCAGTCTTTACCTGCGAGGCACCAGGGCACGGGCCTCGGCTGGATGCAAAGCAAAGCATGGATGACCCATTTCTGAAGTTTGAGTTCACACCAGCTGATGTTTACAAAGAACTGTCAAGACTCAAGGTGAACAAAGCCATGGGACCGGACAATCTGCACCCAAGAGTGCTCAGAGAGCTATGCGATGTTTTGGCAGAACCGTTAGCCATGCTCTTCAATCTCTCCCTAAGTACGGGGAGAGTCCCCCTGGACTGGAAAACTGCCAATGTTGTTCCTCTGCACAAAAAGGGTTGCAGAGCGGAGGCTGCGAATTACAGACCAGTAAGACTCACATCAATAGTGTGTAAACTCATGGAAACTCTACTTAAAGGGAAATTAGACATGATATTGGATGAGGGGAATCTGAGGGATCCCTGTCAACATGGATTCACTAGGGGCAGGTCATGCCAATCCAATCTTATCAGCTTCTTTGACTGGGTGACAGGAAAGCTAGACTCGGGAGAGTCTCTGGACATAGTGTACTTGGATTTCAGTAAAGCGTTTGACAGTGTCCCACACCGTAGACTATTAAACAAGATAAAATCGATGGGGTTAGGTGAGAAACTAACGGCATGAGTCAATGATTGGCTGAGTGGTAGACTACAGAGGGTGGTGGTCAATGGCACCCTCTCTAAGACATTGGAGGTGACTAGTGGAGTGCCGCAGGGCTCAGTCCTGGGACCATCCCTTTTTAACATATTCATAAGGGACTTGACCCGAGGGCTTCAGGGAAAAGTAGCGCTGTTTGCCGACAACGCCAAACTGTGTAATATAGTAGGTGAAAGCGATATCACGGATGGTATGGCGCAGGATCTGATCAAGTTGGAAAACTGGTCCTCAACATGGCAGCTGGGCTTCAACGCAAGAAGTGTAAGGTGATGCATCTCGGCAGCAGAAATCCATGCAGAACATACACCTTGAATGGAGAAACACTAGCTACGACCTCAGAAGAACGGGACTTGGGAGTAATCATCAGTGCAGAAATGAAGGCTGCCAAACAAGTAGAGAAGGCCTCATCCAAAGCAAGGCGGATGATGGGATGTATCAATAGAAGCTTCGTCAGCCGTAAACCTGAAGTCATAATGCCACTGTACAGAACCATGGTGAGGCCTCATCTGGAGTACTGTGTGCAATTCTGGAGGCCACATTACCGTAAAGATGTACTTCGAGCTGAGTCGGTCCAGCGAATGGCCACTAGGATGGTCTCCGGACTCAAGGGTCTCTCATATGAGGAAAGACTGGGCAAGTTACAGCTCTACTCTCTAGAGGAGCACAGGGAGAGGGGTGACATGATTGAGACATTTAAGTACGTCAAAGGTTGTGTCGAGGTGGAAAACGACATATTCTTTCCTAAGGGACCTTCAGTCACAAGGGGGCACCCGCTCAAACTCAGAGGAGGGAGATTTGGTGGTGACACCAGGAAGTATTTCTTTACAGAAAGGGTGGTGGTTCACTGGAACAAACTACCGGTGCAGGTGATCAAGGCCACTAGCGTGCTCGACTTTAAGAATAAATGGGACATCCACGTGGGATCTCTACGTGGGTCGAGCAGCACTCTGACTTAATGGGGTGGGACAGTAGAGTGGGCAGACTTGATGGGCTATAGCCCTTTTCTGCTGTCATCTTTCTATGTTTCTATGAGTCTTATTTTCAAGAACTTCCAATTTTCTTTTCATAATTAAATTGTCTTTGACAAGTAAATCTTGATTACCTTTAATTATTTTAAAATCCTTATTTTCTTCTTGAATATCGGACTTCAACAGTACAATGTCTTGCTTTAAAGAGTTAATTTCTTCTTTCTGGTTCTTTATTTCTTGGTCCAAATTTTTTATTTGCGGATTAAGAGAATTTCCTAAATTAGAGACTAAGTCCCAGAGAGAGTCTAAAGGGACTTCAGGGGGCTTAGCAGGAGAAATAAAAGGGACATAGTGTTTTAAGAATTTGTCAGTGGCATGTCGGACAGAAAGTGGGTGTTATCGCAGGACAAGCAGGCAGCCTATTTTCACATATGGATGATGTCATTCACGTAGCCCGGCTTGTAGAAACGTAGAAGTTTCGATTCAGCCGTACCGGCGCTGGGTGAGTCTCCTCAGTTCTCAGTTTTCCGCAGAGCCAAGAAGTCCGTCTTTGACACTCTGCCCTAAACTTCATTGCTTCATGCCTTCTTTCACCTTGGTTTATGTTCTTTTTCATCGCAAATCGCTGTGTTATTTTCTTTTATTTCAGACTACTTTTTTTGTTCGACTGGCGGGGCAGGTCTCTCGGCCGCAGCCTGTGGGTTTCGACTTCACCTTGGCTATTTTCCCTCCTATGTCACGACCAGCAACAGGCTTCAAGAAGTATAGCCAGTGCCAGCGTGCGATTTCCCTCAAGGACCCACACCGTTGGTACCTCAGGCCTGACCATAATCCTAAGTCGTGCGAGTGCTGTGCTACTCTTCACCATCGAGCCCTTAAACTTCGTCGGATTTTAGTGGAGAAACTCTTCGGGATGGACTCTTCAGTCACACTCTCGACCTCGAGCACTGCCTCGGTCCCACCTTCCACTGAGGGTTCTCCTGCTTCCACGACTCCGACCTCAAGCCTCATCAGACCTTCCTCGTTAGGGGCGTCTCTGACCTCGAGTAAACCTGCTGTCTGTTCCCCTGAGCCTGCCTCAGGTCAGGTACCTATACAGAAGATTCCGGCGGTGGTCCTCAAGCTTTCCAAGACTTCTAAGTCGAAGCACATCTCCACTGCCACCTTGGAGCCTATAGCCTCAGCAAGTGGTCCGGTTTCAGACGCGGATCCATCTTTGCCGGCTTCTCTTCAGACCATGTTAGAGCAGCAGTTTGTTCAGTTACTGAGCAAATTTGGGCCGACCCTGTCTTCTCTAATCCAGCCTGGGCAATCGGCAGTCTCCCGCGAGGTCGAGTCTCTGCCTATACCTCGAGCTGAACCTTTACACTCTATGCAAGGAACAGAGTCTTTGCAAGTGTCTGGTCTGGCATCTACACACTATGCAAGGAGTAGATTCTTTGCGAGTGTCTCGACAGGAATCCTCACACTCCATATAAGAAGCAGAGTCTTTGGGAGTGCTTCGAGATTCCTCCATCAAACTTCCTGAGTTTCGATCTGCTTCTAGCCCTATCCATTCACTGGTAGCATTACCTACTTCCATCCCTAGGGCGAAGTCTCCTCGATCCTCGAATCCTGCTTCCAGACACCACTCTCATCGTCAATTGAGACTTTCATCGAGGCATCCATCCAGGCATAGGTCTTCTTCCAAAGAGCAACCTTCTCCATCTAAGCCTCATTCCAGACCTTCCAGCTTTTCCAGACCCCCAACTCCTCGATCGAGGTCTCCGCTTCCAGCCCTCGAGGACTCAGCTGCTTCCATTGCCTCATCCAAGTCTCCATATTCTTTCGATTGTCATTTCTCCAGAGAGGCTTCACCTTCGACCCAGGCTGCCTCGAGGTCATCGAGTCCCTCTCGAGGCAAGGCCTTGGCAGATCAGCTGTCTTTCTCTGCTTGAGTACCTGATTGTAAAACCGCTTAGATAACCTTGATAGGCGGTATATAAAATCCTAATAAAACTTGAAATAAAAAAACTTTTCTTCGCCAGATGGCTGATGACCTAGAACTTCAATTAGATGCTGGTTCTAAGTACTCTTAAGGAGTATCTTGAGTTCATGCATCTCCCTCAACCTCCTGCAGAGTCACTTAAGCTTCTTTGTCACAAGCTTTTGTCTCAGACTTTCACACGCTGCCTGGAGACTCCTTATACCATTCCTGCTGTTCCAGGCAAATTGGACTCCAGGTATAGAACCCTTCATTGCAAAGGATTTGAGAATTCGCAGTTGTCTCACCAATCCCTTCTTGTGGAGTCCTCCTTAAAAAGATCCCATCCTTCCAGAGTCTATGCTACCGTTCCTCCTGAAAGGGAGGGGAAAACTATGGACAAGTTTGGACGTCGTCTTTACCAAAATGCTATGATGTTCTCCAAAGTACTTAATTATAATTTTGTCTTTGTTACTTATCTCAAGTTCCTCATTGATCTTCTCAGATTTCTCAATCACCTGGATACACAGAAGCACTTCAGATTTCAAGAAGTTATTGCTACTCTGTCACAACTCAGATTGCATCTTCTTCAGTCCTCTTATGATGCCTTTGAATTGTCAGCCAGGGCCACTGCTTTCTCTGTAGCAATGTGCCGCTTGGCCTGGCTTCGCACCATTGACATGGACCCTAATCTTCAGGACTGCCTGGCTAACATCCCTTGTGCAGGCAATGATCTCTTTGATGAAGCTTTAGAGGCAGCCACTAAGAAATTGTCTGAACATGAAAAATATTTTACTTCCATTGTCAGACCAAAGCCTAAGCCAGCTCCTGTGAAACCTTCACACCTCCTCCAATTTTCCAGAGGCGTTATACTCCGAGGGCGGCTCCTTACAATTGAGCGCCTCCCAAGAAACAATAGCAACAGAAGCAACAGAAACCTCAGCCTTCTGCTGCACCTAAGGCTGCGCAGCTTTTTTGACTATCTAAAACAGCATAACCTCCATCGTTCTGTCTCTGTCCTGTCGTCTCCATCATTTTTATCACCGATGGGAGACCATTACATCCGACCTCTGGGTGCTGTCAATCATCAGGGAAGGATACTCTCTTCTTTTCACTCAGGTTCCACCAGAGCTTTCTCCAAGAGAGTATCCTTCCAGTCCATCCCAGACCGCCCTTCTTCTTCAGGAAACTCAAGCTCTGCTACGTCTCCGTGCCATTGAACCAGTTCCTTAGGAACAGCAGAACATGGGGTTTTACTCCCGTTACTTCCTAGTTCTGAAGAAGACAGGTGATCTGAGACCCATTTTGGATCTCAGGGCTCTCAACAAATTTTTAGACAAAGAAAAATTTTGCATGTTGTCCCTGGCATCCCTGTACCCCCTTCTAGATCAGAATGATTCGTTATGTTCTCTAGATCTCAGATTTTGGGTGGGGAGTCTGCATTACTAATACAGAGTGCTAACCTTTGGCCTGGCTTCATCTCCCAGAGTGTTCACCAAGTGCCTGGTGGTGGTAGCAGCAGCAGCTCTCAGGAACCATGGTCTTCAGGTTTTTCCCTACCTAGACGACTGGCTCAAAGATTCAACATCTCAGGGGGTTATTGTAGCGACCCAACAGACTACGTGGTTCCTACAAAGCTTGGGATTCTAAATCAACTTTTCCAAATCCCAATTTCATTCCTCTCAGAATCTACAGTTCATCGGAGCTGTTCTGGACACTATCCAACTCAGAGCATTCCTTCCTCAACAACGTCTGGATGCTCTTCTTCAGCTCTGTCACAAAGTGTCTTCCCGCTCTTCACTCTCAGCGAGACACATGATGGTACTACTAGGTCACAAGGCCTCCACAGTGCACGTGACTTCTTTTGCCAGACTTCACCTCAGAATTCCTCAGTGGACCCAGTGGGTCCTGACATTTCAGTGGACACAGGCTTGCAAACCACTCTCTCAACACATTACAATCACTCATTCATTGAGACAGTCTCTCCGCTGGTGGATGCTCTCTTCCAATCTCTCCAGAGGCTTGCTGTTTCAAACGCCCCCTCATCAGAAGGTCCTCACGACAGATTCCTTGACCTACGCTTGGGGGAGCTCATCTCGATGGTCTCCTTACTCAAGGCCACTGGACCAGTACAGATCGTCAGTGTTGCATCAATCTGTTGGAACTCAGAGCGATCCCCTATGCTCTCAAAGCTTTTCAACATCTTCATGACCAGGTAGTCCTCATTCAGATGGACAACCAAGTCACCATGTACTATGTCAACAAACAGGGAGGGACGGAATCTCTCTCCCTTTGTCAAGAAGCTCTGAAGGTTTGGGATTCGGCAATCCTCCACAACACCTTTCTGAAAGCTGTCTACATCTAAGGGGCAAAATACTGTTTGGCAGACAAATTGAGTCGTCTTCCTCAACCTCACGAATGGACACTCAATTCCTCGCCTCTTCATCACATTTTTTCGCAGTGGGGAACTCCTCAGATCAATCTGTTTGCATCTCCCCACAACCACAAACTGCCTCAGTTCTGCTTCAGGATATATTCTCCTCATCGCCTCGAGGCAGATGCTTTTCTACTGGAATGGACGAATCTCTTCCTGTATGCATTTCCTCCATTCCCTCTCATTCTCAAGACTCTTGTCAAGTTGAAGAATGGTCATGCCACCATGATTCTGATAGCTCCTCGGTGTCTGAGACAACCTTGGTACTCCCTTCTACTTCAACTCAGCAGCAGTTTTTCTGTCTCTGCTCACACAGAGTCTAGGATCTCTACTTCATCCCATCCTGCAGTCTCTGCACCTGACAGCTTGGTACCTCTCAAAATAACTCATCTTCAGTTTTCTCAACCTGTCAGAGACATTTTAGAGGCTTCTAGAAAGCCTGCCACTAGACAATGCTACAACCAAAAATGGACTAGATTTTCTACGTGGTGCATCTCTCACGATAAGAAGCCTCAAGATTCCTCCTTATCTTCTGTTCTAGATTATCTTTTACACTTATCCACCTCTGGCTTCAAGTCTAAATTGATCCGAGTCCATCTCAGTGCAATTGCTGCTTTCCATCAGCCTATTGAAGGGAAACCCCTCTCTGCTCATCCAGTGGTTTCCAGATTCATAAAAGGACTCTTCAATGTCAAACCTCCTCTCAAACTGCCTCCAGTGGTTTGGGATCTCAATGTTGTTCTTGCTCAATTGATGAAGCCTCCATTTGAACCAATGTCTACGGCTCATCTGAAGTATCTCACTTGGAAGCTCAAGGCCTTTTGAAGAGAGCTATCATAAATTTAGATTGGAAATGATAGATTATAACTTCCTTACAGGGAAAGAAGATGATTTTAGATTTTTCTGTTTAACGCCAACATATTTTCCATTGACTAATTTTTTTCTAATTTCTCATTTAACTCAAGAATTTGATTAGGGTCCTCTAAGTCTACTTGATGTAATAGTTGGATATCGTCTGCATATGCATAGGTTGTGAAACCTGTGGACTGGTTTAAAGTAATTAATGGAGATAAAAAGATGTTAAAAAGCAGTGGTGATAATATTGATCCTTGGGGTATACCGTAACTAGTGGTAAATGTATTGGAGGCAGAATTATTGAAATTTACTATTGATGTTCTTTCTGAAAAGTGGGATTGGAACCAGTTTAGGATCTGATCCGAGATTCCAATTGAAGATAATCTAACAGTAAGTCATGATCAATCGTATCAAAAGCTGCTGATAAGTCGAAGGAAATTAAAATCACTGAGTAAGGCCTAAAAGAGTGTTCTGTTGAGTGATGGGTTCTAAACCCTGTTTGATTTAGATGTGTATGAGTTTTTTCTACAAAGTCTGATATTTGATTGAATACTAATCTTTCAATAACTTTGGCTAAGAATGGTAAGTAAGATTGGTCGGTAGTTAGCTATGTCATCTGGTGAGTTTTTATAGTCTTTTATACTTGGTTTTATTGTTGCTTCCTTCCAGTGTCTTGGTAGTATCCCTGTTTGTAAACTTACAGATTAGTTTGTGAATTATAGGTCCAATAATAGGAAAGAGGCGTTTTTACTGTTGATGGAAGAATCAAGTCAGATGAGAAGCCTTTGAAGTTCATGGTATGGAGGATAGTGCTGCAAGGTTCTGTACTGGGACCGGTGCTATTTATTTATTTTATAAATGATCTGGACAAGAAGTGAGGTAATTAAATTTGCAGATAACGCAACTATTCAATGTTGTCAAAACTAGGGCTGTACATAGATTAAATTTTAAATTGAATGACCCATATGTAAAAGACTTGAAAGAAATTTAGCATGTACAGCCCTGCTAAAAAAATAAAGGGCTCCTTTAACAATGCCACGGTAGTGATTTTCCTGCGGCAAATGCACCGAGGCCCATAGAAATTGAATGGGTTTTGTTGCATTTGCCACAACAGATCTCACTACTGCAGCATTATAAAAAGGTTTCAAAGTCTGCCGATTTTATTTTTATAATCCTCTTCCCTTCCCTTCTGCTCTGAAAGCACCATCTCCTCCCTTCTCTCCCCTTTCCCTTCTCTCCATGAGCACCCTTCCCTCCATTGGCATAATTCTCTCCCGCCCCACCTTACTCTCATTCTCTCAGCTGCAGCTGTCTCCCTGATCTACATCTTTTCCTCCTGGCACCTCCTCTTACCTTCCAGGCCCTCTGTAGTCTTCTGCCCCTTCTCGTGACCCTGAACCCGATCACATTGCAGTGCAAGCTGAGTTTCTGCCGCCCAAATCCTCTCTTTGTAGTGTAGGTGAAACAGAAGTTCTGTCAGAGACAGCACTTTTTGTTTCCCGATGCTACAGAGAACTGGGCTGGCAGAAAACCAGCTGCTTTAGCACGCTCCAGACCGGTATAGGATTAATCTTACAAGCAGGTATACTGTATATCTCATCATGACCAGCAGGTGGAGACAGTACATACCATGTCCCCCTCCCTAATTAACTCAGTCTTCTCTCAGTCTCCAGCAGGTGTGGTGAGCTGTACCCATCTCCCTTGGTAAGGCTGTTGGAATTTGTTTAGGAATTTTTGTCCTTTTTTGTTGCCAGATTGAGCTTGGGTGGACCCTGTTTGGGGGTCCGTCTGACCTCGGTGTCAAACCCGGTGGGTCTTGAGCAGGGTCCCTCCACCCATCTTCCTCCACCTCTCCACATTTTTGTAGAAGTGCCTCAACAGTAAGACTTACCCCCTAATGGTAAGGCATATTGTTTAGAGCAGGGGTGCCCACACTTTTTGGGCTTGCGAGCTACTTTTAAAATGACCAAGTCAAAATGATCTACCAACAATAAAAAATTTTTAAAACCCCCACAAAGCACACTGAAAGGCAGAGAAAATGTTAATTATCATTCATATTCCGGGTTTTTTTCAAAGAGGTCAAGGCAGATGACTCTATGCAATGTCATCTCAATAACAACCATACAAAAATAGACAAATATAGCCCCTCCCTTTTTACTAAACCACATAGCAGTTTTTAGCGCAGGGAGTTGCGCTGAATGCCCCACGCTGCTCTCGACGCTCATAGGCTCCCTGCGCTAAAAACCGCTATTGTGGTTTAGTAAAAGGGAGCCATAGTGCAAAATATAGACAGCAGATATAAATTCTCAAAACAGACACATTTTGATCACTAAATTGAAAATAAAATCATTTTTCCTACTTTTGTTTGATGATTTCATGAGTCTCTGGTTGCACTTTCTTCTTCTGACTTCTTCTCACTTCACTCTGGCTGCACTTCTTCTGACATCTTCTGATTTCAGCCCACTCCTTCTTTCAGCCTCCTATATGCTTTCTCTCTTCCATACCTCATTCTCTCCCCCAACTTTTTCTTTCTTTCTCCCTGCCTCCTGTTCTTTCTTTCTCTCTCTCCATGCCCACTTTCTTTCTGTCTCCCTGCTTGCCCCCTTTGTTTCTTTCTCCCTGCCCTCCCCCAAGCCACTAGGTTTGCCGTCGCCACCGGGGAACAGGCCTCCAAGCCACCGCCCCCCAAGCTCTGCATGCAGAAGCCTTGCACTGACCAGCATTCTGCTCCCCTTCAATTCTGATGTCGGAGAGGAAGTTCCGGGCCAGCCAGGCAGCGATTGGCTGGCCCAGAAATTCCTCTCCGATGTAAGAATTGATGTCGGGGAGAGGAATGCTGGTCAGCGTTAGGCTTCTGCAGGCCCAAATCTCTGGATCCCCAGGGCCGAGGAAAAGAAAAGAAAAAAAGCCAGTCTTCCATGAGAGCCGTTCCAGTCTCTTTTTAGCAGGACACTCAACTTCACATTTTCAGGCTCAAGACGTCAGAGCAGCAGCAGCAGCAGCAGCTCCGGCATTTTTGGGCAGAGCACCTCCTGCTCCCGACCGCCTTTCTCCAGTCTGGCTTGTCAATTCCACCAGGGGCAGCCGGCGCTCAGCTCTCAAGGGTCGTGACTTCCCTAGACCTCCCTCCCGCCTTCTCCCAAAGGAAGTGACTTCATCCCCCAGTCGGAAGACGCAGTCGGGCAGGAAGGGCGCAGCAAGAATGAGTGTGCGTGGGGAACCTTGGGGAGATTCCGGTGGGGAACCTTGGGGAGAGGAAGGCTGATCGGCCGGCCGATTGGAACAGTAACACGAGATCGACTGGCGTTGCCTTCCCGATCGACCGGTCGATCGCGATCGACGTGTTGGGCACCCCTGGTTTAGAGAGTCAGTGGAGTCTATTATGTGAAAAAAAAATCCTGAGGCAGTGCCGGTCTAAAGGGTTGCTTTCCCTTTAAATATGCTGTAAATTACTGTATTTTTCAACTAACCGGCACTTTTCTTTCAGCTTGGTCGTGTATGGAGCAATTGAGCACTTCTCAGGGGGAGAGGTGCACAATTTGGTCCAGACACAAGGCACTCGCGGCTGGCCTGAAAACAGCTGTTCAGGCCGGTGCAGTTATGGCAGTCTCGTCAGTATCGGTTGCTGGTATCCAAGGCTCCCCACCACTACTGCCTCACGGCCGGCACAGCTTTGCAGGGAAGCCAGGTCTTTTCCTGCCACCCACGGATGGATTTCCTGTCAGCTGTTTTTTCTCTCAGCTGATGCCGGCTTTTGCCTGCTTTAGCGGCTGGAACAGTTCAATCTTCTCAGCCGCTACAGGCCCTGGAGGGGCTATTTTTGGCGCGTTTTTTGCCGGGTTTTCTCAGATAGCCCCTCCATCTTGTATTTAGCCTCAGGTGCCTTCTCCCTGTTTTGAAATCCCAGTAAACATCAAGTTACCACCTGAATTGGAGAAATTCAACACACAAGTTCCTCAGAATGCCACACCAGATATACGTGTGGTAGTCGTCCTCATAGGAACATAGTAATGTGTGAATATGTTATTTTATAACGTTTCATAACGCTTATAAAGTGCAAGTGCTTCAATAAGTTATATAATGGTCATTTTTTAAGAGTTACTGCAAAGGCAATACTTAGCTTTGTGAAACTGGGTCTGCCTCAATCCCCACCGATGCGTTTCATAATTTCATCAGGGTCGGGGAAAGGGAGAGCTACAAGAAATTAAAAATGTTGTTAAACGATGATAAAAACCCCAGTGAAACAAGATTTTAAAACTAAACAGTTACTGAGTGTCTTACCAGAGCAGTTCAAAATCTTAGCAAGATGCTAAATCCTTGTTAAAGATGCCGGGTTTGTAAAATGGCCGCGGCATGAAGGTGGCCTTAATAAACCAAACCCCGAGATCATGTGACCCCGTGGTGACCAATGAACAGCTGACAGGACGTATTAAGCTAAATGTATGGGACAAAAACCAGGAAGAAAGCAGAATGAGTCATAAGGCCGTTGTTAGCCAATCACTGGTCAGATTTAGACCATGGGGATACATTGTATTAAGCTGATACATCCAACGGAGTTCTTTAATGTTTAGATTGTGTTCAAGATTTCCTCCCTCCCACCCAACATGAACATTATCAATAATACGCCATTTAAGGTCAGTGATTTTATGTTTCAAAAGAGACCAATGGTGAACTAGAGGAGCTGTTTCCACCCCAGTATTGACACGAGATTTGTGTTCATTGAGTCTAACATTCATAGGTCTAGTGGTGCACCCGATATATATTTTTGGACAGGGGCATATGATCATGTAAATAACATTATCCGATTTGCAGTTGGTCCTAGATCTAGCCGAATATATTTTCCCAGTCTGCGGATGACACCAAGTTTCACCTGTCAGGGCATACTCAAACCACTGGCAATGACCACAAATGTAGTGGCCATTTTGGACAGAAAGGTCTTTCGCAATGAGGGTACTTACCTCGGACCTAGAAGCGGAGTTTTGGTTCACCTCATTAGGATTGTTACTTACTGCTCTGGTATATAAGTGGGTACCCTTCCCCAACTTACCTAGTTTAAAGCCCTACGAAGCAGGTGTCCGAAGACGTTCTTACCTCTGCTGGTCAGGTGGAGTCCATCTGGTCCCTGAAGTCCCTGTAGCGCCTCTCCATGGTTCAGGAATCCGAAGTTCATTTCCCGGCACCATCATTGTAGCAACTCATTTGTCCTCAGGATACGTTCGTCTCTGGCCCTTCCCTTGCCCCTAACAGGAAGAATTGAAGAGAAAACTACCTGTGCTCCTGTCTGCTTCAGCCTCTCCCCCAGAGCTCCGAAGTCTCTAGCTATGTCCTCCGGGGTGTTCTTGGCAGTGTCATTCGTTCTGACGTGGATGAGTAGCATGGGGAAGTGGTCCTGGGGCTTGAGAAGTCTATCAAGACAGGTGGTCACATCACGTATTCTGGCTCCAGGCAGACAGCAGAGCTCCCTCGACTGCATATCTGGTCTGCAGATTGGTCCCTTGGTGCCCTTCAGCATGGAGTCCCCAATGGCTATTACTACCACTCTATAATACTCTGGTGAGACCTCATTTATAATATTGTGTGCAGTTCTGGAGACTGCACTTTTTAAAAGATATAAACAGGATATAAACAGGATGGAATCGTCCAGAGGAAGGCAACTAAAATGGTTGATGGTCTACTTCATTTGGTGTACAGAGACAGACTTAAAGATTTCAATATCTATACTTTGGAGGAAAGGTGGGAGAAGGGGAGATATGATGATAGATGTTTAAATACCTATGTGACATAAATACACGTGAAGTGAATCTTTTTCAATTGAAAGGAAACTCCAGTGTGAGAGGGCATAGAATGAGGTTAAGAAGTGATAGGCTCAGGAGTAATCGACAAAGTGATAGACATTGGAAAAAATAATCCAAATCATAGTTACCACCTTAGAAGTCAGCACCCAAGAAAATGATCTGGATGTTATAGTACACACTATGCTAAAATCTTCTGCCTAGTGTGTGCCAGTGGCCAGGAAAAGCAAGCACGATGCTAGGAATTATTAGGAAAAGAATGGTAAATAAGACCAATATTATAATGCCTCATATTGTGTGACCACACTTGAGTACTGTGTTCAGTTCTGATCACCGTTATAATAGATATAGTGGAATTGGCAGCGGCCAAGAAGGCAAACAGGATGCAAGGAATGATTAGAAAAGGGATGGTATAACAAGAATAAGAATGTTATAATGCCTTTGTATCGCTCAATGGGGTGATCTCACCTTGAGTATTGTATTCAGTTCTGGTCTCCTTATCTCATAAAAGATATAGGGCTTCTTTTACTAAGCCACATTAGGGCTTTAACACGCGGAATAGCGCATGCCAAATTACTGCGTGCGTTAGATTTTAACGCCAGCATTGAGCTGGCATTAGTTCTAGCCATGTAGCGAGGGTTTAGCACGCGCTAAAATGCGTGCACTAAAAACACTAACGCAGTTTAGTAAAAGGGAGCCCATAGTGGCACTAGAAAAAGTTCAAAGAGCAACCAAGATGATAAAGGGAATGGAACTCCCCTCGTATGAGAAAAGACTAAAAAGGTTAGGGCTCTTCAGCTTGGAAAAGAGATGGCTAAGGGGAGATTTGATTGAAGTCTACAAAATCCTGAATGGTGTAGAACGTGTACAAGTGGATCTATTTTTTTTTTTTAACTGCATCAAGATTTACAAAGACTAGGAGACACTAGATGAAGTTACAAAGTAATACTTTTAAAACCAATAGGAGGAAATATTTTTTTAATTCAGAGAATAGTTAAGCTCTGGAACGCATTGCCAGAGGATATGGTAACATTAATTAACATATCTGTGTTTAAAAAACAGGTTTGGACAACTTCCTGGAGGAAATGTCCATAGTTTGCTATTGATATAGAAATTGGGGAAACCACTGCTTGCCCTGATATTGGTAGACTGGAATGTTGCTACTATTTGAGTTTCTGCCAGGTACTTGTGACCACTGTTCCCTCTAAACTGTGCGCTTGTGCGTGCGCATACAACTTGCCGAACTCACGCACACAAATTAAAATAGCGCACACAAAAAAATAAATTTTTGCCTAAAATGATTTTCACTGCTAAAATGAAATGTTGCAGAAGACCAGCTATTCCGATTTCCCATTTATCACATTTATTGAAGCGCTATAATATAAATTTTAAGTCATTCACAGGATTCCGTTATCTTTGGCAGTTGAACTTGACATGTCACATGCCCCATAGGGCCATAGTCTATGGCCCATAGGATATGAAACACTTCCAATTCTTTGACTTCCTGAAGTTCCGCCATATTGTTTATTTTGTGGAATCGTAGTGTGCAGCGTGGTACTGCGGTTGTATAACTATTCGTTTATTAAATTGCAACCAGATATAACTCTTAAAATGTCTAAACCATGAATGGTGAAAAGTGTAAAACGCAAGAGAGCTGCAACAGCTTTTAGGTCTGAATGGCTTGAAGAAATTGTTGAAACGGAGACACTGGAATCTCGAAATACAATGCGTGTTTGACTGTGTGAAATATTTACCTATGACGAAGACGATGGAGTTGTGTGTTGTTATTGTCAAGATGCCAAAGCAACTGGAAAATTCTCTTAAGTAGAGTACTGGAAAAATATGGAATGATGTTTGGAAACTGGACTTTCTGAAACGCCATCTATCAAGTAAATCTCATACCGACAGTATTAGGAAACTCAGAAGTAAAAATCCGAATTTAAGAGGGGGACTGGTTAACATGTTGCTTGAAAGTCCAACCAAAAAAGAAAACAGGCAAATTAGTAATGAACGGAAGCGTTCAAGTCCTGATGAGATTAAGGTTCTTGTCGACAGTGTTGTGCTGGCCATTAAGATGAATATCTCGATGCTCTCTGTTCAAGATATCATTGAGCACATTGCAAAGTATGTTAGTATACCTGATAGCTGGAGAAGCAAAAACTATGCGTTTGAATTTCTTGGAATAATCAATGGCATCGTGCAAGATGATCGTATGGCAGATATTAAATTAGCAACGTATCATACGTTAATTGTTGATGAAAGCACAGACTTTTCTGTCAACAAGTACTTAATAGTCTACTTTAAGTATCGGCCAGTCAATTCAAATGAGTATAGGACATCATTTGGTGGGATGCTACAGTTGGAAGCATGTGATGCTACATCAATAGTAACAGCAATTAGGGAATTCTATACAAAACATGAATTTGACCTGAATAAAATGGTTATGTTCACCTCTGATGGTGTCTCTGTTATGTTGGGCAAAATAGATGGTGTTGCAGCACAACTGAGAAAAGACATTCCACATTTAGTGCAGCAACATTGTGTTGCACATCAGGAAGATTTGGGACTTTCTGATTCATTGAAAGAAGTAAAATTGATGAAAGAAGTAGAAACTGTAATGAGAACTGTGTACACGGTGTTCTGTCGGTCTTCTACTAAACGATGCAAATTTCAAGAAATAGCAGATGTATCTGAATGTGAATCAATTGCTTTCAGACCTCTGAATGAAGTGTGCTGGTTATCTAGACACTTTGCACTTAAAGCAATTATTCAAAATTATGATCCCCTGTTAAAATATTTTGAAGAAGACAAAGATAATGATCCTATTGCAAAGTACTGCTATAAGAAGCTGAACAGTGAACAATTTCATATTACATTTGAAGTTTTGAATGATGTCTTATCAAAACTGGCTTCCTTAACCATGGCATTTCAAAAACGTGGTTTGACACCATTGGAAGCTTAACATCTTGCACAGGGTAAATTGAACAAACTTCGATTGCAATGCTTAGGCGACAAGGTTAAGTGGAGTGATAAAGTCAACAGTCTTCTTGACAACAGGATGAGGTCTGGAGAAAAAGTTTCAGTGGATACTAATTCCATATTAACCTTCAACATCCTATGTTTGCATCTGGGTGAAAGATTTCCTGAAAATGAAGTTGAGGAATGGTCTGCTTTTGACTGTACAGCAATATCACAATGTGACTTTGACTTTGGAAATGGACATATCAGATCTCTTTGTTTAAAGTATAAACAATTTCTTCTGGAGGAAAGTGTTATTATTCAGCAATACAATGACTTTAAATTCCTTGTTGCAGAAAAAATCAAAAGCAATCTGATAAACAGTTTTCCAGACATGACGAAATTTGCATTTCAGAATGATCAATTTGCAGATTTAGTAAAATTGATGGACATTGGTGCCACATTCTTAGCATCTAGTTCAGATTATGAGCATGGTTTTAGTCTAATGAACAATCTGAAGACTAAACAAAGGAATCATTTACATTTAGAGCATTTGGAAATGCTGGTGCGTGTTAAGAGTCACCTTCAAGATGGAGGCTCAACAGATCTTGACAGAATTTATTCGGACTGGATAAATATGAAAGATCACAGGGAAAAACTTTGAAAACTAAATTGCTGTTATTTTCTAAATTTTAAGTATAAAGTACAATGATACCTTATTTATAGGTAGTGCTCAATGAAACATTTCAATGAAACATAATTTATGTTTATTGAAATGAGACTTTATGTTACATAAAGTGTAACTAAAATTACATTGTGTTTTCGTTAATTCAGACTAAACTCAAAGACCTGCCCATAACTGAACTCCGGACCCTCTGGCAATCATTTTTATAGCACACAAATTTTGTTTTTCTTTAAAATGCGCACAGATGAAATGTTTTGCGCACACAGCCTATGAAAAATTAGAGGGAACATTACTTGTGACCTGTGGCCACTGTGGAAACACTAGATGGACCATTGGTCTGCCTCAATATAGCCATATTGGTCTGCCTCAATATGGCTAATCTTATGTTCTTAAATAACTTGGGATGTGATTAACCCAGTGCTATGGATATGCCCCTAGACAAAAAAAATTTATGAACTGGAGAACCACTCTAGCCATAATGGCTAACATTTTTATTTTAGTTAGCTCTCAGCCATAGGCTTCTACGTTTGCAGTTGGACCAAGTATGGCACAGGATCCAGCTTGGGTACAGTAGTGCTTGAGCACCCCTTCCCACCATTACAGAGTAAATGCCTTCAGCACCTCCAATCTTTTCCAAATATTAGGGCCAGTGGTTTATGAGATTTCAGTAAGTTTCTATGCTGTTTCAGCACTTATTTTATTTATGTTTGCTTGGCATACCATCCAATACATTGTTACCTGGTTCATACTGAAAATATAAAATAAACAGGGCAGACAAGCAAAAGTGGAATTGAAACAGTGTGGGGAGGAATAGAATATATTCCAGAAGCTTATTTAAAGGTGAGGTGGAACAGCCGGTTTTCACCGATTTCTTGAAATAAGGGAAAGTGGGTTCTTGTTAGATATCTAAAATGAATGAGTTCAGGAGCTGTGGGTCAAGGTATGAAAAACAGCCCCCTTGGACATAGCCAAACATAGGCATGATGGTAGTGTGAGCCAAAACAGACTGACCAAATTTTGGTTTTGGTACTGAAACTGGCCAGAAATCCAGGTTCAGGTTTCAGCTGAAAATGCCAGTGCTACTAGGGTTTGTCATAAACTACCCCAAGTCCTACCTTGTTCTGGTACAAAACTGGAGTACATATGGGCCCTAATGGACACCTTAAGAACTTGGGCCTATCTGCCCCTAGTGAGGGCAGACACTTTAGTGACTGACTTTGCAGTGTCATAGCTCAGCACATATTGAGGTTTATGGACTAGATGGCCTCCACAGTGCATGTAACGCCCATGGCTCGTCTCTATTTGAGAAAAGCCAAAAGGACCCTAGTTTTCAGTAGTCTCAAGCCACCTAGTGTATGTCATCTGCATTCCACTAGAGCAGTCATTCTCTACTCTGGTGGACCATTCGATCCAATCTAACCCTAGGGCTCACATTCCAAATTCTACCTCCTGAAAAGGTATTGATGATAGGCATCCAATTTGGGATTGGGAGTCCATCTAAATGGGCTTCACACCCAGGGGAAATGGTCAGCTCAGGAAACAGATTTCACATCAACCTTCTGGAGCTCAGGGCTATAAGGAATGCTCTAAAGACTTTCAGAGATTGGCTACAGAACCAAATTGTCCTTTTGAATGAGGTAAATCATTTGCAATGTTTTATATAAACTAGTATGGGGGGTAAAGGCTCCTACCCCTTGTGTCAGCAGGCTATGGCAGTGGGCTCTCCTTCATGGGATGGTTCTTCGAGCCATATACCTTACAGGCAAAGACAACAGCCTAGCAGACAGACTTGAGTACGGTTCTGGAATCACATAAATGGTTGCTCAACATGGTCATTGCCCACAAGATCTGTTGAGAGTGGATCTTTTTGCCACTCATCTCAGTAACAAAGTCTCCTAGTTATTTTTCAGGCTCAGATCACGTGGCAGACTAGTGTTAGATGCTTTCCTCCTTCATTTGGGAACAGATCTTCTGTATGCATATCCTCTGATTCCTCTCATAGTATGACTTTACTGAAACTCAAGCAAGATTAGGGGCCTATGATCCTAAGTGCACCTTACGGGCTGAGACAGATCTGGTTCCCTCATCTTCTGGAATTGTCTTCCAAAGAGTAACCCTCGTAACACAGAATGAGGGATATCTTCTGCATCTCAACCTCCTGCCTCTTTCTGGGTTTGAAAACCAACTCCATAAGGGTTCATCTCAGTGCAATTAGTACTTACCTTTCTTGTGTGTGAGGTAAGCCCATCTCTGTACAGCCTCTAATTGTTTGATTCGTGAGAAGTTTGTTATTGATTAAGCCCCATATCGAACCTCCAGCTTTGTCATGGGATCTTAACATGGTTCTCACCCAGCTGATGAAAGCTCCTTTTAAGTTGCTTAAGACTTGTCATCTGAAGTTCTTAACCTGGAAAGCAATGTTTCTGGTGGCAGTCACTTTAGCTTGCAAAGTCAGCAAGCTTCAGGCCCTATTACTCGATTCACTTTACACTAAATTTCATTATAACAGCGTAGTGCTCCACAGTCTACAAAGTTCCTGCCTAAGGTCATGACAGAGTTCCAAATTTTTCCAAAACCACATGCTTATAGCCTTCAACCTGGAGTGAACTAAAGCCTAGACAGTCCACTCAACCTTCTTTTTTTCTTTGACCCAAATCAGTTGGGAATGGCCATCAGCAAACATAGAATCTCTAATTGGCTAGTATGGTGATTTTTAAACCTGTCCTGGCAGACTCCCTCAGCCAGTCAGGTTTTCAAGATATCCTTAATGAATATGCATGAGGCAGATTTGCATATAATAGAGGTGATAATCATGCAAATCTGCCTCATACATATTCATTAAGGATATCTTGAAAACCTGACTAGCTGGGGATTCCCCAGGACAGGTTTAAGAACCACTGCGCCAGTAGCTTATTGCCTTTGTTTATGCCTAGGTTGGGCTGACTCGTGGAGGTGATGTTAAGGCTCAGAATAAGAGCCATGGCGATGTCAGTAGCCTACTTGAGATCAGCATCCATAGAGGCGATTTGCAAGGCTGTGATGTAGGCTTCTGCGAACATGTTCATATCTCACTACTGTCTTGAATGGAATTCCTGATTTGATAGCTGGTTTGGTCAGAAAGTCCTGCAGAATTTAGAATACAATGTTACCCTTCCAGCTGCATTTCCACCATATCAGGTTTATTACTAAACAGGCCTCCTCAATATGTTGGGTCCCTATTGACCTAATCTTATTGTTTTTGGTGAGCCTGGTATTTAGAAGTTCCAAGATGTGAGAATTGAGGCCTGCTTATCCTCATAGAATGCAAAGTTACTTAGCAGTGGCACCTGTTCTCTGAAGACACCAGGCAAAATATTCTCATACCCTCCAACCTCCCCTTGAAGTTGTATTCCACTGTATATGCTACAGTACTGAACTGAGAAATTGCTATTTGCTGGTTCAGGTGCAACTAGAAACTTCTACATTTTTATAAGCTAGTTCGCTCCACGCCGAGGCTCCACTGCTGATGTCACCCAGATGCGAGACAAGGGGCAGCTGAAACGTTCTCAGCCCAACCAAGAAGAGAATAATGTGGAGCCATGAAACTTACAAGTTATTCCACACTTTTTGTTTCATTTTATATCATTGCTTGCACAAATAAGGAAAGCAATTTCTTTTTTCCTTAGGCAAATAGGCTATTTTATCTGAGAAAAAGGCTTTTAGAGATTGCTGTTTGAAAACTGGCCACTCTTCCTATAGGTAATTGTTAGTTTGACTATAGATGTTAAGATATATTGTTTTGCTTTGACTGTAGATGTTGTTTTCTGTTATCCTAGGGCAGTGATCGGCAAACCGCGGCTCTTTAGCCACTTGAGTGCGGCTCGCGGTTCAGCTAGCTAGAGCAGGGATGCCTAACCTGTTTCTCCCCATAAAGAAGACGCTGATGCGCCGGGCCGACAAACCTTCGCCACCCGACGTCCATTCAAACATCGGAGAGGCTAGCCTGGCTAGCCCGGAACTTCCTCTCTGACGTTAGAATTGATGTCGAGTGAGTAAGGTTGGTCGGCCCGGCGCTTCAGTGTCCGCTTTATGGGGAAAGGAAGCAGGGAGAGCTGAGAACTTGGCGTTGGCCTGTTCCCCGATGGTGGCTTGGGGGAGGACAAGGAGACAGACAGAAAGGGGGCATGGAGAGAGAAAGAAAGAAGGGGGCAGGGTGAAAGAAAGAAAAAGTTGGGTGCGGAAATGAGGGCAGGGTATTATTTTTGTAAAATCATGTTTTGTTATGTGACTGGCATTATTTAGACTTTAATTTCAATGAATGAAAATGATATAAAATTGCTTGCTTGTTTTTATGTGCGTGCGCTGAAGGAGAGGAGAGAGAGTGGGCTGAGGACACTGAAGGGAAATGGGGAAGAGAGAGTGGGGAGAAGATGCTGATTTATAAATTGACAATTGTACAGAATATTGTTTCTTTTTATATTTTAATATAATAAGTTCAGTATAAAACTATTCGAGGCTTGTGTGGATGGGAGCAGATGGTTTGCGGGAATGGGGGACAAATTTTTTACCTGTGTTATTCTCTAGGCTCTGCCACAAATCAATTTTGACTATGTGCAGGCAAGCGGGGTGTCAGTCGGGTTGATTTAGCCTTGCAGCGCAAGTGGGTGCTTGGTATGACTCAAAAGAAATCTTTATCGTTGTACTGCTGATCCTTGACTCTTTTGACTAATAAGTTTGCCTACCGCTGTCCTAAGGCTATAGCTTCTCAAAGGAAAACTGCAGGCGGCTATCTGCCCTCTCCTGAGACCATGTCAAAAAATCAAAAAGAGAGGCAATATAACTCACACAGTACTAAGCTGTTAAGTGACAAAAGAGAACATAAACAAACAAAAAGTCACTCCATATGTATTGAATCAGAAAAAAAAATCTAAAAATGTTCTTCTTTACTGTTTTTAGTTACTGTGCTCAGAGACATGAAGGCTATAAAACCGCCTCACCACCCAATCATTGCATAATTAAATACAGTGGCAGAAGAATGGTATATATCTCTCTAGTTGATTACGCAAAACCAAACAGGTTATAGCTTTATCATTTTGGGTATGAAACTCTAAAAAGAATAAAACTTAGCTTTAGAGAATCACGATTTTTAGATTTTTTTCAGATTAAATACATAGGGAGTGACTTTTTGTTTGTTTATGCTCCCCTGAGACCACGGCAGACTTGAAAATCCGATCTCCGTCTACTAATAATAAAGGATCGTGCTTTCTGTATTCTCACGCTTCTCTTCTCTAGCGGAGTCTCTTTTCAAGTTGAAAGACCTGTTATGAGATTTTGCAGAAGCAGATGGAGGCAACAAGCAAAGTCACGGAAGCGCACACCCCCTTTCCTGCATCAAACAAATCCATGTTGTCTTCGTCTTTTCTTGAGCTGGTTAGAGCCAACAGCGCCCAGGCATCGGTTTTCTTTTTGCTATCTTACTATTTCCGAGGTGGCCAACTACAATCATCACATCGCAAAGGGAGAATTCAGCGCCACCAGATAACGACCTCAAAATGAGGTTTGAAACGCACACAGAGCGACTATAGGATCGCCAAAACGAGGCTTTCAATACAATGCGCGAAGCTATTGGAAACATCAGAATGAGGCTTGGAATACACAGAGCGACAGCCTACGAGCCGGCTCCGGTTGCGCATGAGCTAACGCTTCTCCCTCCCCCGTACTTCCGAGAGAGATCCCGCGCGAGCCAGTAAATGAGCGAAGGAAAGCAGCGCGGGTAAGAGGAAAGAGACGGGGCTAATCAGCGATGCTGAGTTTCGTTACCCTTTTGCACGTTCTGTCCAACTTGAACCTGTAACACCTCCTTCCCTTTCGCTCTACTCACAACAGATAGTACAATACACATTGCAACACCGTCTCTCGTGTATACACTGTTGTCTCTCACCCACACTCTTTCCCCTATTCTACTGCTGCCTTTCTCATGAAACGCTGTGATAGTTTATTGCTCTTCTCTCTCTGTGTTATTCAAACTGTATACACTATAGTTCGATCTTACCTAGGTTGTAGCAAATCAGTATTTATGGCAGCAGGATATTAAATCTTTATCTCACTGGAACTGGAGGTCCTGAAGAGCAGAAGGAAAACTGCATCTAAAAGAAACAAAACAGCAACAGGTGTACTGGATTGACATAGAGTTTCTAAGCCATATGCTTCTTTTTAGGATGAAATAATCTGTGTTCCAATAAGATTAGGATGTAGTCTAGAAAAGATGTGAATATCAGAAAACAAAAAATGGAAGTGACACTACTTGTTTTAAAGCAAAGGTGATTCAAAACTGCCACTCATATACATGAGATATGTATATGAGCCACAGTTTTCAATCACCTTTGCTTTAAAACAAGTAGTGTCACTTCCATTTTTTTTGTTTTTTGGTAGTCACATCTTTTCTAGACTACATCCTACGTTCCGAGCCCTACCAGCTTTTTTCAGATAAGTTTTCACGTTTTGAATTTACACGTTGATTATTTTGAATATGAATTTGGACACCATGTCTCGCATGCAATGATTAGAGGTGATTACTTCAGGCGCTCCATCATGCGGACTTGTTCCGCAGTCTGACAACCAATTCTCTGAGCACTTAAAGAGATATGTATATGAGCGGCAATTTTGAATCACCTTTGCTTAAAATAAGTAGTGTCACTTTTATTTTTTGTTTTTTGGTATTCGCTTCTTTTGGAAGTGAGTTGTGAGTTTTGTTTCCCCGATCCTTTTGTGTCTAGAAAAGATGTACATCTGCTTATATGTGGTGAGCTCACAATTTGTTGTTCATGAGTTTGTTGTGTTTTTTGTTTTTTTTTGGTAGCTAAAGATGTCCACAAGTACAGAGTCCTTTTATGTAAAGTTTGTGAAGTCTTCAGAAAATACTGAATTCTTTTTTAAAGCACATGAGGTAAGACATGTTAATTGTTTTGTAAGAGCTCACTGCTGTTTCTCCAGTCTAATTATAAATGACAAATGTTGGAAAAGTTAGTGAGGGATATGTAAAGTCAAGTCAGTGCCCTACTACTAGACAGTCTTAACTGTTCACTTATGGGGGGTGGCAGCACAGCATTTTTCATAACTGTGGATCTTTGCTGAAGATCTGCTGCATCCCACTCCCTTCAGAAAGCAAATTGCATCGGAAGGGGTAAAATCTGGCAGCCTTCTGCTGCACTACCTTCACTTTGGTGACACATGTTTGGTTGAGGTGGAGGAGGGTGATTAGGGCAGTGATGGTAGGAGGAAAGTAAGAGAGAGGGAGATGCTGGACCCCCTTGAGGAGGAACATTAAGGAAAGAGATATGTGCTGGACATCTTGGGGGAGGAGGGGAGATGTTGAACCCTGTGAGGAGGTGGTAGGGAAGGAGAGATGCTGGAGACCTGTAAAGGGGTGGAACAGGGCCTTGAGCTACACTAGGGGATAGATTTTTATCCCAGGACAAGCAGGCATGATATTCTCACATGTGGGGTGACGTCATCTACGGAGCCCCAGCGCGGACAGCTTTTCAAGCAAACTTGATTGAAGTTTCAAGTTTGCTATGCTGCACCACGCATGTGCATGCCTTCTTGCCCACTAGAGGGCGCATCCCCACCTCGTGGTCCTCAGTTCAGTCTTTTCCGCGGAGCCAGAAGCCCTGTGGAATTTGTGCTCTCTTCTATTTTGCCTTCTGACACCGCGGCTGAGTGTTTCTTTCTCGGTCGCTGTGCTTACTTTGTTTTTTTATTTGTTTGTGTATAAGTTTTCGTAAAAAAAAAAAAAAAAAAAAAGATTTTTCGTTCGGCTCCGGGGGCTCCCGGTAGCCGCGGCCGCGGGACCTTGTTCGTTCCCGGCCGTTTTTTGTGTCCATGTCCCGTTCCTTGACGGGCTTTAAAAAGTGCACCCGGTGCGATCGGCTCCTTTCGATCACCGATCCCCACCGGTGGTTCTTACTTTGTCTGGGTCCTGAGCACCCGACCGACTCCTGCACTCGGTGCTCTACTTTTCAGCAGAGGGCTCTCCGCCGCCGTCGCGCTCGTATGGCAGAGCTCTTTGCTGTGGTCCCCGCGGCGGGGAAGGCCTCGACTTCGGCCCCGGCCTTGACCTCGGCCTCGACTCCCTCGACCTCGCCCTGACAGCCCACTTCGTTGAAGCCGGTGTCCTCGACCCCGAAGTCGACGACGGGTAAGTCCTCACTTCCTTCTTCTGTTCCAGCCTCGAAGAAGCCATCCTCGGGCTCATCGACGGGGGCGGGTGGGTCGTCCTTGGCCCCGCCCCGAGCGTCGAAGTCGGGTGCCCCGCGGGAATACTCGAGACCGAGGTCGCCCTCGAGGGAGCACCCGCCGGCCCCGGATCTGCCGGCTATGATGGGGGTTCCCGTCTTTAAGGACTTACTCCGTGCGCTCATTGCCTCGGAGCTGTCCAGTGCCCTCACGCACCTCCAGCCAACTTCGGCCTCGTCTGCCCCGGCGTCGGCTGCCTCGGTCTCGGTACCCTCGACTTCGGCCCCCGGGGGGGCTTCGGCCTCGGCCCCAACCTTGCCCTCGACCTCGGTTGACCAGCCTGAGCGGAGCGTGCGGCCTCAGGACAAGGTGCGGAGGGTTCGGAGGATCTCTTCCTCTTCGTCCTCGTCGAGGTCCTCCCGGGGCTCCTCGCCCTCGGGTCGGCCTCGGGCGAAGCGTCGGCTGAGGAAGCCCAAACGTCAACGGGCCTCTCCTCGACGACGCGGTCGCTCCTCGCCGACCGGGGCGGAGACCCTACGGGTCTCCGAGCTCCGCCTCGATAATCCGAGGCTTTTCCGTTCCTCCGAGGTTGAGTGTTCGAGGGACTCTTCGCCGAGACGGAAGGGGCGTGCCTCGGTGCCCCATACCCCGGGGACTTCCCGCAGGGGTTCCTCGGGGCATGGGCGGTCCCCGACCCCGTCGAGGTCGCTCGGTGTGGCTTGTTGGGGTTCGGGGTCTGGCACGGGTAAGGAACCTCGTTACTCCCGTGAGGCTTCCCCTTCCTTCTTGGCGACGAGGGCTTCTCGATCTCCCTCTCCGCCTTCGAAGCCCTCCTCCTTTTCTAGATTTGTGCTTGATATGGGGAGGGCTTTGGACCTTGATCTGGGGTCAGGTTCTCAATACACAAAGGAATTTTTGGAGGAGCAGGATTTGCCCTCTCCCCCCAGAGAGACTCCTCGGCTGCCTCTCAACAAGGTTCTCCACCAGACCTTCCTGAGGAACTTGGACTCCCCTCTTACAGTCACAGCGGTTCCATCAAAGATGGAGTCTAAGTACCGCACAGTCCCTTGCAAGGGCTTCGATAAAGCACAGCTGTCCCACCAGTCGTTGCTGGTGGAGTCGGCGTTGAAGAAGTCCTAGCCTTCTAGGGTCTCTGCTGCGGTCCCCCCCGGACGGGAGGGACGGACCCTGGACAAGTTTGGTCGTCGCCTCTATTCCAATTCCATGATGGCTGCCAGGGTCCTTAATTACGCATTCACCTTCTCGTCCTATTTAAGGCAGATGGTGAAGGCGTTGCCCAGGTATTATGGGGTCATGCCGGATTCCCATAAGGGGGATTTTGGTACCTTTATGGCCAATTTGTCTCAGCTGCGTCTCTACCTTTTTCACGCAGTTTACGACGCGTTTGAGTTGGCCTCTCGTGTATCCGCCTTTGCGGTGGCGATGCGCCGTTTCGCATGGCTCCGTACCCTGGATATGGACCCGAACTTGCAAGAACGTCTGGCCAATCTTCCATGTGTTGGCTCCGAGTTGTTCGATGAGTCCTTGGAGGCGGTGACCAAACGCTTGTCTGAACATGAGCGCTCTATCGCCTCATTGGTCCGTCCTAAACCCCGGGCCCCGCCGCAGAAGCCATTTAGACCTCCTCCGCGGCGATGCCCGCAGAAGTCGACGCCGGCTTTCTCGAGGCCTCCGCCCCGGCGTCCCCCTCAGCAGGGCAGAGCGTCCCAACCAAAGCCTCAGGCGCAAGGGGCGTGTAAACCGGCTCTGTCTTTTTGACGTGATGTGCGGTTGGGGGCGGGCCCCCTCCGCACTGTCAAAGGACCCCCTTCCTATCGGGGGCCGATTGCAGGCCTTTCTTCCAGCCTGGGCCAAGATCACGTCGGATGCTTGGGTGCTCCGGATCATCTCCGAGGGTTACTCGCTAAACTTCTTAGCCATGCCGCCAGAACATCCGCCGGGGGCTTCTCTTGGCTGTCGAGACCAGCTTCCTCTTCTCCTGTCGGAAGCCAGGTCCTTGTTGAGCCTTCGGGCGGTGGAGCCGGTGCCCCCGAACCAAAGGGGACGGGGGTTTTACTCCCGTTACTTTTTGGTCCCGAAGAAGACAGGGGACTTACGCCCCATTCTGGACCTCTGGAGGCTCAACAAGTTCCTTGTCCGGGAGAAGTTCCGTATGTTGTCCCTTCCAGTCCTGTACCCTCTGTTAGAATCGGGGGACTAGATGTGCTCCCTGGACTTGAAGGAGGCATATACTCATGTTCCGGTGCATCCCGCCTTCCGCAAGTTCCTCAGGTTTTAGGTGGGGGGGTTGCACCTCCAGCATCGGGTCCTCCCCTTTGGTCTGGCTTCGTCCCCTTGAGTCTTCACGAAGTGTATGGTGGTGGTCACGGCGGCCCTGAGATCTCGGGGGCTGCAGGTCTTCCCCTACCTGGATGATTGGTTGATCAAGGCGTCCTCCAAGGAAGGGGTTATTTCAGCGACCCGTCAGACTATCATCTTCCTTCAACGTCTGGGGTTCGAAGTGAACTTCCCCAAGTCTCAGTTGTGCCCGGCTCAATCCCTTCAGTTTATCGGGGCCGTGCTGGACACGGTTCGCCTCCGTTCGTTCCTCCCCCCGCCACGGTTGGAGGCCCTGCTTCGATTAAGTCGACAGGTTTCGTTGCTGCCCTCAGTTCCGGCACAGCGCCTGATGGTTCTGCTCGGCCACATGGCGTCGACGGTCCATGTCACTCCGTTCGCCCGTTCGCACCTGAGGCTTCCTCAGTGGACCTTGGCCTCCCAGTGGCGTCAGGATCGGGACCCAGTCTCCTCCCCTATAACAGTGACTCCTTCCTTGAGACGCTCGCTCCAACTCTTCCAATCTTTCCGGGGGTTTGCTCTTTCTCGTTCCTCCGCATCGCAAGGTCCTGACCACGGACTCTTCGTAGTACGCGTGGGGAGCTCATCTGGACGGTCTGCGGACTCAAGGTCTATGGTCGGCAGAGGACCGGAGTTGTCACATCAATGTTTTAGAACTTCGTGCCATTTTTCTGGCTGCTCGAGCGTTCTGCCACCTGCTGCACGATCAGGTAGTCCTCGTGCAGACGGACAACCAGGTGGCCATGTATTATGTGAACAAACAAGGGGGAATGGGCTCTTGGTCCCTGTGCCGGGAAGCCCTGCGCCTTTGGGAATGGGCGGTCTCCCAGAACATCTTCCTGCGGGCGGTTTACATTCAGGGAGAGAAGAATTGTCTGGCCGACAAACTCAGTCGTCTTCTCCAGCCGCACGAGTGGTTGCTAAACTCCCGAGTTCTGCGCGAGGTCTTCGACCGCTGGGGGACTCCTCAGGTGGATCTGTTTGCCTCCCCGGAGACTCACAAACTGCCCCTCTATTGTTCTCGGATGTACTCCCCGGACCGTCTCGAGGCCGATGCCTTTCTTCTCGACTGGGGAGGGAGGTTCCTTTATGCGTTTCCTCCTTTCCCTCTGATCTTGAGGACGTTGGTTCATCTCAAGTCGTCCAGAGCCACTATGATTCTCATTGCGCCTCGTTGGCCTCGTCAGCACTGGTTCTCCCTGCTCCTTCAACTCAGTGTCAGGGAGCCTCTGCTTCTGCCTGTTTTTCCCTCTCTGCTGTCTCAGAGTCGGGGTTCGCTGTTGCATCCCAATCTTCAGTCTTTACATCTGACGGCTTGGTTCCTTTCCCCATGACTTCACAGGTTTCTCAGTCTGTGAGGGAGGTTCTGGAAGCCTCGCGCAAGGTCTCGACTAGGCTTTGTTATTCTCAGAAGTGGACCAGATTTTCTTCCTGGTGTTCCTCGAACCATCTGGATCCGAGTTCGGTTCCGGTGTCTTCGGTTCTGGAATATTTGTTGCATTTGTCCAAGTCTGGGCTGAAGACGACTTCCATTAGGGTGCATCTCAGTGCGATTGCTGCTTTCCATCGGCATCTCGAGGGTCGATCTCTCTCTCTTCATCCTCTGGTGATTCATGAGGGGTCTAGTGAATGTTAATCCTCCTTTGAAACCTCCTCCTGTAGTTTGGGATCTTAATGTGGTTTTGGCTCAACTGATGAAGCCTCCCTTCGAGCCTATTGACAAATCTCATCTTAAGTTTCTCACTTGGAAGGTGATCTTTTTGCTTGTGCTCACGTCCACTCGTCGGATTAGCGAGCTGCAGGCTTTGGTTGCGGACCCGCATGTGTTCCATCATGACAAGGTGGTTCTTCGCACCCATCCTAAATTTTTACCTAAGGTTGTGTCTAATTTCCACCTCAATCAGTCCATTGTTCTTCCGGTGTTTTTTCCGAAGCCCCACTCTCATCCTGGGGAGGCAGCGCTTCACACGCTTGACTGTAAGAGAGCGTTGGCCTTTTATCTTCAACGCACCAAGTCTCATCGGAAGGTTCCTCAATTATTTTTGTCCTTTGATCCTAATCGGTTGGGACGTCCTGTTTCCAAGCGCACCTTGTCCAACTGGTTGGCTGCTTGTATTTCTTTTTGCTACGCTCAGGCTGGTCTCAAGCTTCATGGTCGGGTCACGGGACATAAGGTCCGAGCGATGGCAGCTTCTGTGGCGTTCCTCCGGTCTACTCCGGTGGAGGATATCTGCAAGGCTGCCACTTGGTCTTCGGTTCATACTTTCACCTCCCACTACTGCCTGGATACGTTATCCAGGAGTGACGGCCGGTTTGGCCAGTCAGTTTTGCGAAATCTGTTTTCCTAAATTGCCATCCTCCCACCTGCCCTTTTTTGGTTGGCTTGGAGGTCACCCACATGTGAGAATATCATGCCTGCCTGTCCTGGGATAAAGCACAGTTACTTACCGTAACAGGTGTTATCCAGGGACAGCAGGCATATATTCTCACAACCCGCCCTCCTCCCTGGGGATGGCTTCTTTGCTGGCTATGGAACTGAGGACCACGAGGTGGGGATGCGCCCTCTAGTGGGCAAGAAGGCATGCACATGCGTGGTGCAGCATAGCAAACTTGAAACTTCAATCAAGTTTGCTTGAAAAGCTGTCCGCGCTGGGGCTCTGTAGATGACGTCACCCCACATGTGAGAATATATGCCTGCTGTCCCTGGATAACACCTGTTACGGTAAGTAACTGTGCTTTTTGGGCCTAGCATGCCTGACAACCTAACAGTAAGTGGTAATCAGCAGCCAAATTTACAACTGTGAAAATCAAGCTTTCCCAAATTATTGTTGCTCTTTTGGTTTGGGGGGGGGGGGGGGAGGCAAAAGCTCCGTCCCAGACTCTACCCCTTAATAAGAGTACTGTACTTGTAAATGCCATTTTTTCCATTCATTTTTCATATACTGTATACACAATATAATCTTATTATCAATATACATAATGGAAACCACAAAATTAAACTACACAAAGCACAGTCATTTTCCCCTCCCTACTCCTGCACAGCATTTCTTCCTCTCTCCTCCACCCCCATATGCAAAGTCTTCCTCTCTTTCACTGTCCACCATCTCTCTCTCTCTCTCTCTCTCTCTCTCTCATTTCCTCCCTTTCTGCAACAGGAGTAGGGAGCGAGAGAGGGGAGGGATCCAGGGTACCTTTCTCCAAGTCCCTTTACTGCCACATCCAACATTTCTCCCTCTCTTATCCCCCGAACTGTGTACAACATTTTTTTGCCAATGCCCACCAGCACCATACCCAACATTTCTCCTACCACCACTCTCCAGCACCATGCCACATATTTTCCTCCACTCCCTCCACCACCATCCATGCCCAACATTCCTCCCTCTTGCATCCCTTTCCATCTATTCCACTGTTCCCTCCCCATCTTAACCAACATTTCTCTCTCTCAACCTCACTTCTCTCCCACCACCATGTTCGACAATTCTCTCCCTCCCAACAATTCTCCTCTTTCTTCCTTCCCCCATGTATATACCATCTCTTTTCCTCTCACACCCATGTTCAACAATTCTCACTTTCTATTCCCTCCCCCACCTCAGCATCTTTTTCCTCCTTCCCTTCATCCTATGTCTCAAGGTCATGCCCCCTCCCTCCCTCCTGTGTCCCAAGTTTGTGCCCCCTCTCTCCCTTGTGTCCCAACATGTTCCCTTCTCTCCATTCTGTGCCCCAGGTTCATGCCCTTCCCTCCTTCGTCATAAGTTCACACTCCCTTCCTTGTCTCAGTGCGCCATTCCCCTCCCTTCTGTGTCCCAGTGCACCCGTCTCCCTCTATCCCTCCTTTTGTGACCCAACACACCTCGCTCCCTCCCTCCCTTGTCCCAAGTTCATGCCCCCTCCCAAGGGTGTGTACCTGTATTCTGGCTGGCTCTAAGACATCCAAGTAGGCCTCCTCCTCCTCCCCTCCTTCCTTCCAGCCGCACTTCTTTCTCACAAAGCCACAGCAGCAGCAGAGTATGGCCAGAGGTCCTGGTGTGCTGGCTGCGTGGCCCACTACGAAAAGGTGTGCGGCCATGCATCTTAGAGGGAACATTGCTTTATTCCTTTTCACTTTTTATCTAATCAAATTTCTATCTCCTTCTCTCACCCCTAGCTTTCACATTTATCCTTCTATTCCCTTTTATCTGCTTCCTATTCCCACATTTCTATCCAAATATACTCATTCTGCTCATTCATCTCCTTGACAACTCTCCCACATGGATCCACCATTTCTAGCATTTCCCCTCCTTGTTGCTTACTCCACCCTTGTAACCCACATTTCCTTCCTCTCTTTCTTTCTCTCTCCCTCCCACAAGTCCAACATCTCTCGTTTCTGCCCTTCCACTCCCTCCTCCAAAGTATGACATTTTTCCTTCCAACCCCCATTCCATATCCGCTCTGCCTTTCCCTGTCCATCTCTTCTCTTCCTCCTCTGCTCTCCCTGATTAGTCCATCTTTCCTGCCCCTTCTGCTTCTTCCCCTGAATCTCCTTCCCTTTCCACATTTGCCCTCTCCACCAAATCCATCTCTCCCTCTCTCCATTTTGCCCCTCCATATCCATCTCTCCCTCCCTTTCACCCCTTCTACCATCTCTCCTTGACACCCTCTGCCTTCCCCATGTCCTTTTCTCCCTCTGTTGCTCCCTCTGTCATCCTCCCAAATCCATCTTTCATTGTACTCCTTCTACCCCCCTCTGCCACCTCTCCCTGTGATCCTTCTACCTTCTCTGCCGTCCCTGTCCATCTCTCCCTGTCCCTCACAAATATGACATCTTTCCCTCCTCCCCTTACTATTCCTGAGTGTCACATCTCTCCCACCTTCCCTCATTTGAATTCAACATCTCTCCCAAGTCCTATTTACCTTCTATCCCTCCCCCAAATCTGGCGGCACCAGGCAGCACTCTCTTGGAAGTGGCATCTTCCTGCTGGTCAGCTTTCTCCACCGTGAACTCTCTCCATCTTTTCCTTCCCCCCCACGCGTCTATTCCACATTGCCTGCAATTGTCACTGGGCAGAGGAAAAGACTCTCAATGCCCACTGCCGGCAACCTCTCTCCACTACCCGCCCCAGCAGAAACAGGAAGTTGTCAGAGGGGGGACGGGCAGTGGACAAAAGACGCCGGTGGCAGGGCGCCACCTAGAATCGGTTCCTCCTCCTGAAAACATCTGAAAGAAATGCAAAGTAGACACGCCGGGGGGGGGATGGGTTGAGAAGAGGAGTAGATGGCGGGGAATGATCCGCAGCAGAGAGAGCTGACCAGCAGATATGCTGGCCGGCAGGAAGATGCCACTTCCATTAAAGTGCTGCCTGTGTCGATTCACCGTCAGCCCTGTTGCCACCAGCAATTTTTGGGACAGCCGTGCCCCCCCCCCCCCAGCAATTTTTGGGGAGGCCAGGGCCCCCCCATTCTGGCACCTAAATTTGCAACATAAGCTGCTACTTCTGGGAAAATATTCCATAATTTCACCTATCTTAGAATAAAATAAACTCTACTTATGAAGGTGGTGAAATCTGTTGTGTATAATTAATCTTTTATTGCTTTTTTAAATAAAAATCATTAGTCAATTGTCTATACCATTTATCAATATGGGCTCTTTTACTATCTGTGTTAAGCAGCTAGTATGGGTTTTACCGTGCAGTACAATAGATGTCATTGCAGACCCATGGTAACATCAATCCTACATTTAAACTAGCTAGGGGAAGGTGATATGAACATGTTTAGAGGTGTGGCTGATGGTGACAGCTAGCACACCTGTTGGTATTGAGTACTGTCACTACTGTCTATAACATGTCTGTATATTCTGCCACACTACCAGCAGTCACAGCCCTAGCCGCGATCAGCTCTTCCCTCCTAGCTTCCCCACCTCCCCATTCCATATCCTCTGGATCTGATCCTCCAACTCCCCCAATTTTGATACACCAGTCCCTTCCCCAACTTCCTGGACTTCCTCCACCTCTGAGTCTTACCTGGAGGTAAGGTCTAGTGATCTGATAGCAATTGAAATCCAGGAGATTCACATCTCTGCTTGGTAGCAACTATGCGATCACCTTTCATTATTCTGGAGGCAGCTTGTTTTCCACTTAACACTACCATATTTGTGCATACTAGCACATTTACCTCATGTCCCTTTTTATAAAACGGACCCTTTTTAATAGTAATGTGTATTAACAGCAGCAATTCAATTTAGTACATCTAGATTTTAGGGCCTTCTTACTAAGTTGTATGAGGCACTAATTTATTGCATAATGCAGCTTAAAATGGAATTCTACAGGACAAATCTGCACACACTATAACCATGTGCAGTTGTTTGGGGCTTTTTTGAGGAGGCATATCAGGGGGTGGAGAATGGTCGTTCCTGCGTTAATCAGCTGAATATAGCTGCTTTACCGTGCATTGACTGGGAATACCACAGGAGCCTTAACCACTGACAAAATGGGTACAGATAAGTGCTTGGTTGGAAAATATATTTAATGGCTATGTGCTAATGGCAACATTAGCACATGGCCATTAATACAAAAAATAGAAAAAGTTCATTTTTATGGGTGTGGGGAAAAAACCTTCACAAGGGCACACTAAGGCCTCTTTTTGCTGCAGCTTACCTTAGTAATCCACTGTTTGTGCACTCTCAATAAGCAACTTTTAAGGTTATAAATGTTACTGTTACTGTTCATAGATTTCAAACTTGGGGTTACTCACTCTTCAGTGTATATTATAGAAATTAGGGTCTGTTGTAAAGAAATATCTGATATATTAGATTTTTTTTTTTTTGGTTTCTAATAGTTTAAAAGATATGCATCCATGCCAACTGTTTTGATGATACTGTGGACTGATCACTCTTTGTTCAATGTATACCAGATTTTTTTTTATTATTATTAAGGCCATATTATGAGTCTTCTTAATTAGCTGCAGTTTAAATACATACAGTAGTTTAGAATCTCTTCCCTTATGCTCTACTGATAAGGCAGTTTCTGCTTGGAACACAACTTTAAAAGAATCACTTGATTTGGTTGCCTCAGAGAAAATTGTTTATATTAAGAGTTGTTTTAACCTGTGTTCTTGGAGATCTGCCCCATTGAAATGCAATACTTCAGGAGTTGCATCAGTCAGAGTGGAAACATCGGATCCTGAAAACTGACTCCCATAAAATACATTTAGTTGAATACATAAAGACTTCTGGTGCATTAAGAAGACCTATGAGAATTGTTTCCCACAGCCTGGTTTTTTAACCTCTCTGAAAAAGGATGAGGTGAAAGTAGGTCCTGATAAATACACTAATTTTTTGAGTGTTAAAATGGAGTTGTTTTAAAAACAATTTGTGACTTTGCAATTGTCTGGTGAGATTTCTTCCTCAGATACTGAAAATTGACAGTTTTGAGATAGGTGATTCTATAATATCTCCTCTTACCTCTTTAATAAATATTTATTTTGCTTCTGGGGCAATTGGCTGCAATTTTAAAAACAGTTGAGGCCTTTATTTTAAAAAAATCTTTAGATCCACCTGTTTCAAAAATTATTGCAAAGGTTGTTCCAGTGCAATAGGTGTGTCATTCTGGACAAGCGGGTTATCTCCCCATGGCTGTGAGCCTCTGCAGAAGGAATCCACTTTCATGGAGACGGTTTGATCTGTCATAGCAGTGGTTACTCCAGGAGAGTTTCTGGATCTGATGGAGGACACAGAAAGTTCCTAAGATTTCATGTTCTAGAACAGCATTTTCGGTTCTCTGCCTTGCCCTTTAGCCTAGCCACAGCTTCCTGCATATTCACCAAAGTGATGGTGGTAGTGGGTCTCCAGGTACATCCCTACCTGGATGACTGGCTGTTCTGGGTCCCCTTGTTGTACACAGTAGATCAGGTGATCGGAGTCCTTTGAGGGTCTGGGTTGAATTGTAAATTACAGAAAGAGCCATTTGTCTCTGACACAATCCCTGCAGTACCTAGGTGTCTTGTTCTATATGGCTGTAGGCCGTGTATATCTTCAGAGACTTGTCTGAGATTTGAGTACCTGCTTGCCCGTCTCTCAGGTTTTCTTGGATTCATGTTTGGGGGAATAGTACTAGGGAAAGTGAGTCAGTTTGAGCATGGAAGCCATAACTAGTCTAATGCCATTAAGCAGCTTTTTTTAATCAGCCATGTGTGTAAACTAGCACCATTTTATAAATCAGTGAACCTTTTTACTATAAACAGTCACGAGAGCATTAATTGCTATTATTTTTTAATTTTCTTACAGGCAATCCAGCAGTTTCAATCTGATGAATTTCTTCAGACTATTGATGAAGAAGCAGTACTGAAAATAAAAGAGAGAGACAAATCACTCTATATTTGTGATCCTTTTAGTGGCAGTGCATTCAATCACCTAAATAAGGTTTGGTATCAGTGAAAGTGCCTTATTTTTCCTTCTTTGCTTTCTCCTTTCTTTTAAGGCAGCAATTCCCAACACAGTCCTTTGGGCACACCTAGTCCCATTGGGCTTTCAGGATTTTCACAATGAGTATGTATATTCATTGTGGATATCCTGAAAACCCAATGGGACTAGGTGTGCCCCGAAGGGCATGGCTGTGTTTTAAGACCTCTTTCTTTATTCCTTGCCTTCAAAGATGCATCATGTTCAACCTCTGGAATATTCCTTATTTCTTTAGCACTCTCCAGACCAGTAGAGGTTAACTTTACGAATGGGTATATATCTAATCATGACCAGCAGGTGGAGACTGAAAACAAAAACTTTGGGACAGTATATCCTAGCCCCTCCTCTCTATTTCCCTCAGTCTTCTTTCAGTCTCCAGCAGGTGTTGATGTGATCTGTACCCATCTCCCTTGGTAGGGCTGTTGGAATTTGTTTAGGGGGTTTATTGTCCCTGTTTTTGGCCGGACGGAGCTTGGACGGACTCTGTTTGGGGGTTCGTCCGACCTCGGGGGTGTCAAACCCGGCGGGTCTCGAGCGGGGTCCCTCCCCCCACTTCCTCCACCTCCCCATATTTTTTTAGAGGAGCCTCAGCAGTAAGCCTTGCCCCCTAAATCAAGCAAGGCATATTGCTTAGAGAGCCTGTGGAGTCTGTTCTGTAAAAAAAAAAAAAAATCCTGAGGTAGTGCTGGTCTGGAGGGTTGTATCCCTTTAAGAACACTGTATTTTACTGTATTTTTCATCTAACCGGCACTTTTTTTTTACAGCTAGGTCGCGTATGGAGCAATGAGCACTTCTAAAGGGAAAAAGTGCTCATTGTGCTCCAGACGCGAGGCACTCGCGGCCGGCCTGTGCAAGCGGTGTTCAGGCCGGTGCGGTGGAGGAGCTCCGTCGGCAGCGGCTGCAGGCGCCCAGAGCTCCCCGCCGATGGTGCCTCGCGAGTCGGCAGGGAACGGTGGAGAAGCCCGGTCTTCTCCGTCCGCCCACGGAGGGATTCCCCGAGCCGCCGACGGTCGGGTTTTAGAGGATTCCCTCTCAGCTGATATTTTGACAGCTGATGCCGGCTTGCCTGCTTTAGCGGCTGAGACTATTCAGGTCTCTCAGCCGCTGCAGGCTATGGAGGGAGCTGTTTTGGCGGGAAAGACGCCATCTTCTCTGTCTGGCCCCTCCATTTTGTCTTCCACCTCAGGTGACCTTCCCCCTGTTTTGTCTAAGCAGGGGCAGGTTTCTGCTGGGTCCCCTGCTGTGGCAGGGAGTCCCTTGGGACCCTCGGGGGGTTTTTCCCCTGATTTTTTCTTTTCTTTATGCAAAGCCTATTTTCAGGCGGCTGGGGGTCCCGGTTGCGCCCAGGGGGTTTCGGGGGGTGGGATTTCCTCCGCGCTCCCTGCGGCTTTGCCTCTCTCGTCTGACGTGACGTCCCCTCCGCCGCCTCTCTTGTCCAAGCGTCCGCGGGTGTCGTGGGACGAGGATTTGTGGTCGGAGGAACGTGTCGGTCTGGAGGAGGACCTGGACCCTTCTGAGGAATTCCAGGACCCTCTGGAGGGGACGGAAGCTGGCGGCGGGTTGTCGGGTTTCCCGTTCTCCAGTGACGAGGCGTCCGTGGTGCGCCTTTTTCAGAGAGATGAGCTGCCTGACCTTATTCAACAGGTTTCTTCGGTTTTGCGTTTTGAGAACGCGCCGCCGGAGACTCCGCGTGTGGGGGACCCTCTGTTACGAGGGATCCGTTCCGTTTCCCGCTCTTTTCCTATGCATCAGGATATTCGGGATATTATTCTTGAGCAGTGGAAAACGCCGGAGACGCCGTTTCGGCTGGCGCGCAGCATGGCTCGCCTGTATCCCATTCCTGAAGGGGATCGGGCTACGTTAGCTTCGCCAGTCGTGGATGCGGTGGTCTCGGCTATTTCCAAGCGGCATACCGTGCCTGTTGAGGGCGGTTCTGCCTTGCGGGACTCTGAGGAGCGCAAATTGGAGAACATCCTTAAGCAAAATTTTCAAGTCTCTGCCTTTGGGGTCCAGGCGGCTATTTGTGGGGGACTGGTCGCTCGCGCCGTGTTTCGGTGGGCGGAGCGGGTCTTGGATCGAGAGTCTGATGACTGGTCTCTGGTGGATCAGGAGGTGGCGAAGATTGAGATGGCTGCCTCATTCCTCTCTGATGCTCTGTATGACTTGGTGCGGATCTCGGCTAAGTCTATGGCTTTTGGCGTGGCCGCAAGGCGTGTGTTGTGGCTGCGCGCTTGGGCGGCGGATGCTGCGTCCAAAGCTAAGCTTACTAAATTTCCCTTTCGGGGGTCGTTTTTATTTGGAGAGGACTTGGATAAGTTGATTCAGACTCTGTCGGACTCGAAAGTTCCCCGTTTGCCGGAGGACCGTGCCCGCCCGGCGTCTCGGGGTGGTGCGGACCGGGGGCGTTTGCGGGAATTTCGCAAGTATCGCCCTGGGCGTGGGGCTGCTTCTTACCAGTCTCCGGGGTTTTCCCGGGGTCGGTTCTTCCAGCGCATGCAGCCCTTTCGGGGGGCCCGTCGGGGGGCAGGGAATCCCTCCGCCGGTTCCCCCGCTTCCCGTCCTGCACAATGACGCCTTGCCGGCGCCCCCCTTGGTTCCGGTGGGGGCCCGGCTGCGCGACTTTTTTTCCCAAATGGGCCGAGATCACGTCCGATCAGTGGGTCCTGGAGGTGGTGCGGGACGGTTATGCCCTGGAGTTCGCCCGCTCTCTGCCGGATTTTTTCCTCGCTTCTCCATGTCAGACTCCTGGGAAGACGCTGGCGTTTCACCAGACCCTTCAGCGCTTGCTAGATCTCAGGGCAGTTGTTCCAGTGCCCCCTCCGGAGTGGGGCACGGGCAGGTACTCCATTTACTTTGTGGTGCCCAAGAAGGAGGGGACTTTTCGGCCCATCCTCGATTTGAAAGGGGTCAACAGGGCTCTCAAGGTTCCTTCTTTCCGTATGGAAACGCTGCGGTCGGTCATTCTGGCGGTTCAGCCGGGGGAGTTTCTCACTTCTCTCGATCTGACGGAGGCCTACTTGCATGTTCCCATTCGGGCCTCTCATCAGCGTTTCCTGCGCTTTGCGATCTTGGGTCGGCACTATCAGTTCTGTGCGCTTCCCTTTGGGCTGGCCACGGCTCCCCGGACGTTCACCAAGGTGATGGTGGTCGTCGCGGCAGCCTTGCGGTCGGAGGGCATCCTGGTACACCCCTACCTGGACGACTGGTTAATTCGGGCCAAGTCGTTGCAGGAAAGCTCCCGGGTTACGGCTCGGGTGGTGGAGTTTCTCCGGTCGCTGGGCTGGGTGGTCAACCTTTCCAAGAGTCGGTTGGTTCCGGCTCAGCGTCTGGAGTACCTCGGGGTGCTGTTCGACACCTCCTTGGGGAAGGTCTTCCTCCGAGAGGCCCGGGTGAGCAAATTGCAATCTCAGATTCGCCTGCTTTTGGCGTCCCGGTGTCCTCGGGCGCGAGATTTCCTCCAGGTCCTGGGGTCGATGGCGGCATCCCTGGACGTGGTGAGGTGGGCGCGGGCCCACATGCGTCCTCTCCAGTATGCTCTGCTCCGGAGGTGGTCTCCCCAGAGGCACGGGATGGATGTTCCGGTTCCCCTGCGAGGCTTGGCGCGCTGCAGTCTGCGTTGGTGGCTCCGGACCCCTCACCTAGTTCAGGGGGTGGGTCTGGATCTTCCGCGGTGGACGGTGCTCCTTACGGATGCGAGTCTCCTGGGTTGGGGGGCCCAGTGCCTGGGTCACTCAGCTCAGGGAACCTGGTCCACGGAGGAGGCCTCCTGGTCGATCAACGTGTTGGAGACCAGGGCGGTCCGGCTGGCGCTGTTGGCCTTCCACTCCCTTTTGTTGGGCAAGTCGGTCAGAGTCCTGTCGGACAATGCCACGGCGGTGGCTTATGTCAATCGTCAGGGGTGCACCAAGAGCACTCTGGTGGCGCAGGAAGCGGCTCGGCTCATGGTTTGGGCGGAGTCGCATCTTCTGGACCTCTCGGCCTCTCACATTGCCGGGGTAGAAAACGTTCAGGCGGACTTCCTCAGTCGTCACTTCTTGGATCCGGGAGAGTGGTGTCTCGGCGCCGAGGCGTTTCAGTTGATAGTGCGTGCTTGGGGGCAGCCCCTGATGGATCTGATGGCTACAAGTGGCAACGCCAAAGTACCCCGCTTCTTCAGTCGTCGCAGGGACGGTCTGGCCGAGGGTCTGGATGCTCTGGTCCAACCGTGGCCAACGGAGGGGCTGTTGTATGTGTTCCCTCCTTGGCCATTAGTGGGCAGAGTACTGCTTCGCATTGTTCGCCATCCGGGGCTGGTGGTTTTGGTGGCTCCGGATTGGCCTCGTCATCCGTGGTATGCGGATCTGGTGAGGCATCTGGTGGCGGATCCTCTTCCTCTGCCTCTCGGGTGCGATCTTCTGACGCAGGGTCCCATTCCCATGTTCGACCCGTCTCCCTTTTGTCTTACGGCTTGGCTCTTGAAAGGGGCCGCCTGAGTAAGAAGGGATATTCCGACAAGGTGATCTCTACACTTTTGGGGTCCCGGAGGCTTTCTACCTCTCGGGCTTATGTACGGGTTTGGCGTCTTTTTGAGGAATGGTGCCGAGCGCGGGAGTGGTCTCTTTTCGCGCTTCTCTGCCTAACATTCTAGAGTTTTTGCAGGATGGCCTGGATAGGGGCCTGGCCTGGTCTTCTCTCCGGGTTCATCTGGCGGCCCTGTCGGCTTTTCGGGGGCTGGTGACAGGTCAGCGTTTGTCAGCCATTCCTGATGTGATTCGCTTTCTTAGGGCGGCCAAGTTGATCAGGCCTCCCATAAGGCCCTCGATTCCCTCTTGGGATCTCAATCTGGTTCTCTCTGTTCTAGTGCGCCCTCCTTTCGAGCCGTTGGATGGCTGTTCGTTGAAGGACCTTACGCTGAAGTCGGTCTTTTTGGTGGCCATTACTTCCGCTAGACGGGTGTCTGAGCTACAGGCTTTCTCTTGTAGGGCTCCCTTCCTGGAGTTTTCGAAGGAGCGGGTTGTTTTGCGGCCTGTTCCTTCCTTTCTGCCGAAGGTAGTTTCTCCTTTTCATGTCAATCAATCGGTGGTCCTCCCGGTCTTGGGTAGTCGGGAGGGTTCTTCTGAGCAACGACAGCTGCGCAAGTTGGATGTCGGTCGGGTCCTCCATGCTTATGTGCAGCGGACCCGGGATTTTCGGAGCTCCGATCATCTCTTTGTGCTTCTGGCGGGTCCTCGTCGTGGGGCTGGCGCTTCTAAGGCTACTATTGCGCGCTGGATCAAGGAGACGATTGCTTCCGCTTATCTTCTGAGTCAGAAGCCGGTTCCGGAGTTTCTCAAGGCTCATTCCACTAGGGGTCAGGCGGCTTCTTGGGCTGAGTCGTCGCTCGTGCCTCCGGTGGATATTTGTAAGGCTGCGGTTTGGTCCTCCTTGCATTCATTTGTTCGGCATTATCGGGTAGATGTTCAGGCGCGTCGGGACGCGGTGTTCGGTGAGCGTGTTCTGGTATCGGCCCTTCGGGGGTCCCGCCCGTGAGAGGGACTGCTTTGGTACGTCCCATTCGTAAAGTTAACCTCTACTGGTCTGGAGAGTGCTAAAGAAGGAGAAATTAGGTTCTTACCTGCTAATTTACTTTCTTTTAGCTTCTCCAGACCAGTAGAGGTCCCCACCCTGTCTGTTGTTGTTGTTGTTGGGGCTGTTGCGCGGGCAGTTTTTTTTGGTTTTTGCTGCGGGTTCTAGTATTTTTCTAGGACCGGGGAGAATTGAAGAACAGCGGCTGTGGCTCGGCTGGCTTAGCTGGCGAGCTGTGGGGACCTTCTTCCTTCGGGAATTTCTCCTCTGCATTTTCCAACAGCATTTTTGGGTATGTTATTTGTTACTCCTTTCGGAGTATTGTTTTTTCTCTCTGTTGTTTTCCAGTTCTTGGTTCTGCTTGGCTATTCGGCAGACTGAGGGAAATAGAGAGGAGGGGCTAGGATATACTGTCCCAAAGTTTTTGTTTTCAGTCTCCACCTGCTGGTCATGATTAGATATATACCCATTCGTAAAGTTAACCTCTACTGGTCTGGAGAAGCTAAAAGAAAGTAAATTAGCAGGTAAGAACCTAATTTCTCCTTCATTTGCCTCCTCTCACAAATAATCACAACAATAATAAATATAAATAACTTTTTAGGATGGACAGAGACGAGTGGCATTTAGCACTAGAAGATTAACAGATGAGATGCTGGATTTTATCTTTTTATACTGTAGATTATGATACAAAAATACTTCAGCTGTGAAATAGAATCCAATAATATTGAAACTGTTGACATCAAATTAGTTATTTTTGATACCATATTGCATTTTAAGGTTCAGACTAGCTGCTATTGCTTGACAGCCATTTGGATTTCTAATGATATCATTAGATAAAGTTGCCATGTTTAGTCAATTTGAATGGGCAGAAATAAGTCCAATGTTAAAATACTACCTAAGATACTATTTCTGTTAACTTCTCTACCAATTTATACAGAAATAATGAGAAATTTCACCTGTTCCCCCAGCCCCACCCCTCCCACCCTCCACACCCTGCTCATAATCCAGATGTTTTCCCAGGAGATAGATTGTTAGATTATAGCTGTAGATCTTGATGGTTGTGCTTGAAACTGGGGTATTAGATGTCTTAGTTTCATTTCTAGGATTTGTTTTAGTGGTGTTTACAGTCTTCATTTTTCACTCTCTCTAGCGCCGTATTTCCTAAGTTGGTCCTGGAGTATCCCCTTGCCAGTCAGGTTTCAGGATATCTACAATGAATATGCATGGAAGAGATTTGCATAAAATGTCTCCCTTTTACGCAAATCTCTCTTGCATGTTCATTGTGGATATTCTGAAAATCTGACTAAGAAGGAGATATTCAGGGAAATACTGCTCTATCTAGCACATGGCACAGAAATAAAGTGCTTGATTTATTTTCCTCCTTACTCATAGTGCAAGTTTACTACATGATTATAGGTTCCAGAGAAAGCTACTAGACTGTCATTTTCCTGACCATTTCAATTATACAAAGACTGTTGTCAGTGTTTAGGAGAAAATCATTTTTTAGAGCTTTAATATGGATACTTCCTTTACTGGCACCATTGATAGATTTTTTTTTTCCATTGCAGCTTAGCTGTAGAATTGTTGGCCCCCAGGCTGTCATATTTTGTATGCAGCAGCAACGATGTGTTCCCAGGGCAGAGCATCCTGTATACAACATGACTATGGCTGACATCACAATATCCTGCACTAGTCTGGACAAAGAAACTAGGGTAATGTTATGTTTTGTATATTGTATACCAGATGTATATAGTTATGGACAGCTCCTACTTCTACTACCATAAAATCTACTTGAAACTCACAAACAAGACATAGACAAAAAAAAAACCCCAACCCAAGAGGCTTTGAGTTAACACAGTGATACCATGGATAAAAGGGATAGGACAACTTTCCTATGAGGAAAGGTTAAAGAGGCTACAGCTCTTCATCTTGGAGAATAGATGGCTGAGGAGAGATATGGCAGAAATCTATAAAATACAGAGTGGAGTGGAAATAATAGACATGAATCACTTGTTTACTGTTTCCAAAAATACTAGGACCAGGGGGAACACAGTTCAGTACCCCAGAATTTCTGCCATTTGTGTCTTCAGAGTCAAATAGTAGTCCAGAGTACTGGTACTCTGTCTCGATTCACTTTTATTTTTTAAATTAGTTGAAATATATTTTGGTTCCCAATTCTTGTTTTTTAGAATACTAACCAATAATGGCCAAATACATAAATGTGTGAAGTTTAGCTCATTCTATGTACACTTGTAAAAGAAATAGAATATCACAGACGCTGAAACTTCTTTGATGTACAGACTGGTTGGATGGTCTTCTATTCAAAACTGTCCAAGTGAACGTTGCTTATTGAAATGATGACTGACTTAAGAAACAAGAGTTTGTATCATATCTTTCTGATGTGAAACCTGCCAGGTAGTGATGAAATATGTCTGAAATTGATAGAACATATTATGGAAACCTGAAATATCACAAACTGGGCATGAAAGATTGCACTGACTGAGAATGCAGACTGAAACTTCTGAAAATTTTGTTAACGTGAAAGGTTGTTCTCACATGTCAGCAGTTATGTGCATCTATGCAAATAGGCACCACTTAAGCATGCTTATGTAAACTCACATATAAGTGGCATAGCGTGCAATTTTGAAGGGGTCAAACATGTGGGATGATCATGGATGTGATGTGGACACGTCAACCATCAATTTTTGCAGCTTATAGAATACAGTGTTCCCCCACGAATTCACGGTTTGCGGACTCACTCGTGGTTTTCTCCGACCACCTCTTCCTGTAGTAAAGTTGGGCTACACCAATCAGGAGCTGCTTTGACATGCAGATCGCGAGTAATTTTCTTCACCCGCCGGTGCTCCAACTGCCTGCTCCAGCTGCCCTCTCCTTCCTCCCCTGCTTTTTGAAAGGTGAAATTCGCAGGGGTTCCTGGAACGGAACCCCTGCAAATTTGGGGGGAGTACTGTACTATGAGTTGTGTGTATTGATTTGGGCATACCTACTTAAGACTGCCATTCTTCAAACAGATTCTTCAAACTTTCAAAAAATAAAAGAACAAGAGGCCATTCGGAAAAGTTGAAAGGGGACAGATTCAATACAAATGCCAGGAAGTTCTTCTTTACCCAACGTGTGGTGGACACTTGGAATGCACTTCCAGAGGACGTTATAGGGCAGAATACAGTACTGGGATTTAAGAGAGGATTGGACATTTTTCTGCTGGAAAAGGGAATAGAGGGGTATAAATAGAGGATTACTGCTCAGGTCCTGGACCTGTTGGGCCGCCGCGTGAGCGGACTGCTGGGCAAGATGGACCTCAGGTCTGACCCAGCAGAGGCATTGTTTATGTTCTTATGTATGATCAGCTTGGCTTAAGCGAGCTTGCCTTCTTTATGGTGCAAGGAGGATGTCTGTTCAACCAATGATAAAGTCTTTATTGAAAACTTGTCCCAACAAGGATCCAAGTTTTGGCATTTAGGAGACGCCTTCCTCAGGGAACACTATAAAAAAAATTTAAAACAAAGAGAACATGGAGAAACATAAACATAGCGTTATGAATAACATGTTAATAAAACACATGGTAATGCGTATCTAAAATAAACAGACTGATGTATTAAAAATATAATGAACTTAAAGAACAATGAGAAACATAAACATGGCAATTATAAAAGCATGTAATGTATTAACAAAACATGGCAATTTACCGGTATATCTGAAATAGGCTGATGTGTTTAAAAAACATATAATAAGCTTAAAAACATAAGATAAAATAAGTGAACATACAGTATATATATAAAGGATACTGTATTTCCCCATATATAGGCCGCTCCCTTTATAGGCTGCAGCAAACGGCGATCTATGTTTTAAAACCAGTAGATAAGCCTCCCCATGGTATTAGCCACGGCTTATCTTTCCGGTACATTACCTGCTGGACGGCTGCCTCCTCAAATCTCCAGCGGTGCAGGGCAGTTGCAATCTTTTCGGCATCCAGCCTGGCCCCGCATCACTTGCTGAATGGCTGCCGTCAATTCTCGCGGGACTACATATGGGGAAATATTGTATTTATGTTGTTATAACATTCAAATGACAATAACACTCTTGTGCCAAGATCAGTGGGATATCATGTACAGACTAATCATACATGAAAATTAAAAAAAATACATGAAATTTATTATGTGTTTAGAGTTTTAGGTTTTTTTAGTTTTCTTATATGTGTTTTAATTTTAAATGTTGGCTCTTATTATGTGTTTATCCTTGATGCTGTTTTTTAATCATACGCTTATTACTTTTTAGTGCAATTACATTCCCCCTCTTTTACGCACATGTAGCGTGGGTTTTAGCACAAGCTATGGCGGTAACTGCTCCGACGCTCATAAGAAGTCTATGAGCATTGGAGCAGTTACCGCCACTGCCGGCACTAAAACCCGCACTACGTGTTCTTAAAAGAGGGTGATTGTTAGGGGTGCTCACCATAGTTCTTTATTAACAGCCATGGGTCACCTATACAGGCCTTGACATTCTGCAGACTTCTGGTCCATTTTCCACTGCCTTAACTTAAAGATTTTCAGCAGCATCCAGGTGAGGTGGTTAGAAATATAGGTGTGGCCTCAGTGAGTAGTACTTATTTGCAAGGATCCGCTCTTACCTGGATAAGTGCTGCTGAATATCAGGCCTGTAGGACTTGTATTATATCTTTTTATTGTTGTTTGAATGACTAAACTCCAAGAACATGATTGGCGGTCTGATTCCTCCTCATTAATGTTATACTTTTGTTGGTAGAACATGCACATACTGGCTTATCTTTTCCTATTTATCCTTTTTGTCTCAAGGAAGAAGTTCATAAATATGTACAGATGATGGGTGGTCGGGTGTACAGAGATCTCAATGTGTCAGTAACTCACCTAATAGCCGGAGAAGTTGGCAGCAAGAAATACTTAGTAGCTGCTAGTCTGAAGAAACCCATTTTGCTTCCTTCATGGGTTAGGACTCTGTGGGAAAAATCACAGAAGAGGTAAAGAACTCTACCTGGTAGCATGAAATCATTTATATTAAAATCTTCCTTATTTCTTGTATAAAGAAGGTATGATTATAGCTTCTAGTGTGACAGACACTCCATTCTTGAACATGTGTGTAATCAATCCCTGCTTGTGAAAATTCTTATAGGAAACTTCATTAGCATTCTTTTGCTCCGCCTCCCATCTTTCTAGGCTGTCCTCCAATTTCCTCACTTGTCTCTCTACAAGTGAAATGATAGGAGCCAGTCTTATTCTGCTTGTGTTTATTTTTCAAATTATATTCAGTTTTTTGGACTGTTTGTGAGGCTTTTCGGTGCTGCAGAGGGACAGCTTTGGCTGTGGGAGAGCGCAGACTCTGAAGTTGAGGGTCTGCTTCCAAAGGGCAAACTGCTTTGCAGTGCACCCACTTGGACAGCCTGCACTACCAGTTTGGGGGCTCAGGAACCGTTCCTATGGGAGCAAGGCTTGCCCCCAGGTTCAGCTGCACTGGGTTTGAGTGCAGACTGAGTTGGCTGCATGGCAGTTTTCCAGAATCAGGGCCAACTGATTTCCTCTCCTCCCATTTTTATGCACGTGATCTGGTGGGGTGGTGGTCTTCGACTGGTTCATTAGGCCCGAGAGGCAAAAGAACCAAGCAGTCCGGATTCCTGGTTTGTTGAGGCAGAGGTTCTCTATGTAAGTTGTTTGTAGCTTCCATACTTGCGGCTCCCAGCACACAGCGAAGCACAGGAAGTAACAAGTGGTTGGGTATTATATCTCACTGCTACCAGCAGGTGGAGACTGAGACCAAACTTGTATCTCAGTATAGCTGAGGTCAGCCAATCACGGAGCAGCGTGGGACCAAGCAGGAAGCGCAAAGGTCACGCTCCTGCATTGTGCGTTACTCTGCAGCGAAAGGCAGCTGTCCAGCAGAAGACTGTGCTGGACCACCTCTAGTTTAAAAAGGTACTGGGTGGTGGGGGTCGAGGTGTATTCACTCCATAAGATGCTTCCACTTTTCCACCCCCTTTTTGGGGATGGAAAAAATGTGTCTTATGGAGCGAAAAATACAGTAATTGTGACAACGAAAGCTAGCCTGTTTGGCAGGGGGGGGGGGGGGCTCATTGCAATGGATCCAGGTGCTTTGGTCGGCCTCTCAGAGGAATTGGTTGATCAACAGATTGGAACTTCATGCCATTTGTTTGGTGTTGTAGATGCTGGAAGATAGTCTGGAGGGGCAAGTGGTCCGAGTCATCTCGGCAGTGCTACTGCAGTGGCATATGTCAATTGCCAAGAAGGCACCGAGAGTGTGCAGCTGTGTCTGGAGGTCCACTTACTATTCATGTGAGTGGAGTTTCCTCTTCAAGCGCTTTCAGCAGTGCATGTAGCAGGAGTGGACAATGTCCAAGCCAATTTCCTTAGCAGATAGACATTGGATATGGGAAAATGGATGATGTCTGCAGCAGCCTTCCAATCCATTGTTCGGCATTGGGGTCACCAGCGTTCGATCTGATGGTGACAGCAAGAAATAAGAAGCTGGAAGCGCAGGTCTGGACACTCTGGTCCAGCTGTGACAAAGAGTGAGCTCTTGTACATGTATCCTCCACAGGGGGTTGCAAGCCATCGGGGAACAGTCATTCTCATGGCTCCATATTGGCCCCACAAAATATGATATGCAGATCTAGTGCATCTTTAGAAGGGTGCAAGTCTCAAGTACAGCCAGACCTTCTTTCTCAGGGACCAGTGGTCATAGAAGATCCGGATCACTTTGCTCTTACAGCATGGCTCTTGAGGGCAAGGAGTTAGTGTGAAAGGGTTACTCAGAAGTGGTCATTGCTGAGAGCCAAAAGCCTGCTTATGGGAAATTTTCTAGCACTGGTGCATTAAAGAGAAAGTCAAGCCTTTCTATGCTCTGATCTCTGTGGTGCTAGCCTTCCTCCAGCCTGGCTTTGACAAGGGGCTTACAGTGGCGTCCCTCAAGGGTCCAAGTGGTGGGACTTTCTTGTTTCAGGGCTCAAGAGTGTAAGACGTTTGCTTCTCATCCGGACATAGTCAGATTCATAAAGGGGGCCCCCAGTAAAGCACCTGTTTCCTTCATGGAACGTTAACGTGATGTTGCAAGGCCTCAGTCAGGCTCCATATGAGCTGCTGAAGGAAGAGTGCTTGATGGATTTGACTTTCAATATGTTTTTCTTGTGGCTCAATGAAAAGAGTCTTGGAGCTACAGGATCTTTCTTCCTCAAGTTCAGAGAGACTGATGTTTCTTTGTGTAGCTTTCCATCCTTTTTGCCAAAGGTAGTTTCAGCTTTCTATTTCAAGAAGTCAGATTGCCGGTATTCCACTACATAGGGTCTAAGAAGAAGGACCAGATTCTGAAAAAGATATAAGAAGAGTGTTTCTTCGATATCTTGAGGTCACCAGCAAGTTCAGGCTGTCTGACCATCTTTTTGTGCTAGTCAGGCCACAATATCAAGATGGATCCATAGGATCATTTTGTCAGAATATATTGCCTGTTGGAAAACAGTCTCTGGCCTCCATAAAGGCGCATTTGACTAGAAGCGTAGCTTCTTTTTAGGCGGAAGCTCAGGCGTTCTCTTCCGAGGTGATTTGTAGGGCAGTGACTTGGTCCACTCTACATACATTTTCCAAGTTTTACAGAGTGGATGTAGCAGCAAGGGAGGATTCTCCCTTTGGTCCTCAGTATTATGAGATGGCACAGTGGTCCAGCCCTAGATTTCTGGGACTGCTTTTGTACATCCTGTACATCCAGAATGGCACACCTATTTCACTAGAAAAAGAGATTAGGTTCTTATCTTGCTAATATCTTTTCTAAAAGATAGGTGTGTCATTCTAGAGCCCCGCCCTGTCAGTTATCTCCTGCGCCTTCCTACTGTCTCAGTCAGAACATTGGAGTCCAAACTGAAATTTGGATATCGGTGAGACCTTAAGAGTATAAAGAATAATCTATTGCTATAACACATTGGAGTATTATTTGAGCTCCATATATGTTTGTTTGGCATGATCGTTTCTATGTTTTGATTGTTCAATGGCAATGTTTAACATGTTTGTTATAATTTCAGAACAGAGTTGTAGTTTGGGGAGTTTCCCCATATCCCTCCTTCGCATGTGTTCCTATATAGAGCTATCGCCTGCTTTTTTACAAACTGAAAGGGGCAACAGAGCCCTTTGGTAAAGGAGGAAGGATTCAAAAGCTGAAGTGGATTCCTTCTGCATGGTCGCGAGCACGGGGATATTACCCGTCCATATAGAATTACACACCTGTCTACTAGAAGAGATACCGTATATACTTAATATAAGATGAGATTTTTGGGCCAAAAAATGACCCAAAAATGGGGATCTTGTCTTATATTTGGGTCAGTGCCCACCCACCCCCCTCCCGGACTTGTTGCAGGCCTCTGCATGACCTGATGGACTCGCTCCTGCCCGGTACACCGCTGAACCACCACGTATTCAAAAAGGTACACAGGGAAGTGGGAGGGAGGTAAAAAATTTGTCAGAATCAGCAGGGACAGGAGATGGAAGGGATCTCTCCTGTCATGGCCACCAGGTCATACGGCAGGCTTGATGGAGGCCTGCAGGAAATCGGGAGAGAGGGGGGACTAGGTACAGGGCAGGGAGGTGGGAAGGGTTCAGAGCCTGGCAGGGAGTGAGGGGGACTAGGTGCAGATCCTGGTAGGGCACATGAATATTACCCCCAGCTTATATTTGAGTCAACATTTTTTGGGGGAAAAATGGTGCCTTCACTTATATTTGGATCATCTTATATTCAAGTATATACGGTATTAGCAAGGTAAGAACCTAATCTCAATTTACATTTTGTAATCATCAAAGAACTTGGTATCAAAATATATTCTAAAAGTAAAACATATTCTGAAATAAATTGGTTATTCAAATTATCTTTGAAATAAGAAATTTAAGCATTATGATATTTGCATGACATGCATTTTAACTTATATTAGGAATTGGTATATTTTCATTGACTCTGACTCCACAGGCCAAAAATTGCTTCCGACTCGGACTCCACAGCCCTACTTGTTAGCCAGTAACCTTGGAAGCACCTTGAAGGGACCATGTTTAATCAGGAAAATGGTCCACAGACTGATCCCTAAGAGTCCTTTCCTAGCCAGGTTCTGTTCAACCCTAAAGCAAAAATCACAGCTCACCTCTCAGCAGGGGCCAGACAGCTGTGCCATTATATGTTGGAAATAGATCATTGGCAAGTTCCAGGACTGCTATACTCCTAGTGGTGTCACTGGAAAAAAACTCGTTATCCGTTTCCATCTGCTGGCTGGTTATGTGAACTCGTATATCTGCTCTAGCAGAATGATAGAGCAATATATTAAGCATATGGCAAATTTGAGAACTTATTTTTCTAAGGATCAGATTAAAATTACAGAATACCTAGGCTTCATTCTATGACATGAAAAAGTAGGGTATATTATCTCAGGGGAATATTTGATATTTCTGATAGTAGTGGAAACATAGAAACATGATGGCAGATAAAGGCCAAATGGCCCATCTAGTCTGCCCATCCGCAGTAACAATTATCGCTTTCATAAGAACATAAGAATTGCTGCTACTGGGTCAGACCAGTGGTCCATCGTGCCCAGCAGTTCGCTTCTGCGGCGGCCCCTAGGTCAAGGACCTGAGCCCTAACTGAGTCTAGCCTTACCTGCGTACGTTCTGGTCTAGCAGGAACTTGTCTAACTTTGTCTTGAATCCCTGGAGGGTGTTTTCCCCTACGACAGCCTCAAAGAGCGTTCCAGTTTTCCACCACTCTCTGGGAGAAAAAGAACTTCCTTACGTTTGTATGGAATCTATCCCCTTTTAACTTTAGTGAGTGCCCTCTCGTTCTCCCTACCTTGGAGAGGGTGAACAACCTGTCTTTATCTACTAAGTTTATTCCCTTCATTATCTTGAACGTTTCAATCATGTTCCCTCTCAATTCCTCTTTTCAAGGGAGAAGAGGCCCAGTTTCTCTAATCTCTCGTTGTATGACAACTCCTCCAGCCCATTAACCATTTTAGTCGCTCTTCTCGACCCTTTCGAGTTGTACCATGTCCTTCTTCAAGTACGGCGACCAGTGCTGGATGCAGTATTCCAGGTGGGGTCGCACCAAGGCCCGGTATAGCGGCATGATAACTTTCTCCGATCTGTTTGTGATCCCCTTCTTAATCATTCCAAGCATTCTGTTTGCCCTTTTTGCCGCCGCGGTGCATTGCGCAGACGGCTTCATCGACTTGTCGACCAGTACTCCCAAGTCTCTTTCCTGGGGGTCTCTCTGAGTACTGCACCAGACATTCTGTATTTGTGTACAAGATTTTTGTTACCAACATGCATCACCTTACACTTATCCACGTTAAACTTCATTTGCCAAGTCGCAGCCCATTTCTCAAGCATGTTTATGTCCTGTTGCAGGTCTTCACAATCCTCCTGTGTCTTCACTACTCTGAATAACTTTGTATCGTTTGCAAATTTAATTACCTCACTCGTCGTTTCAATTTCCAGGTTGTTTATAAATATGTTGAAGAGCACAGGCCCAAACACCGAACCCTGCGGCACTCCACTGGTGACGCTTCTCTAGTCCGAGTATTGTCCATTTACCCCCACTCTCTGTTTTCTATCCGCCAACCAGTTTTTGATCCACATGAGTATTTCACCCTCAGTCCCATGGCTCGCAATTTTTCGAAGTAGTCGTTCATGCAGGACCTTGTCAAACGCCTTCTGAAAATCCAGATATACAATGTCAACCGGGTCACCTGTGTCTGTCTGTTAACTCCCTCAAAGAAGTGCAGCAAGTTTGTCAAGCAAGATCTTCCTTTGCTGAAGCCATGCTGGCTGTTCCTTATCAGATTGTGTCCATCAAGGTGAGAGATACCACGTGCCTATCCCAGGCCCTCTTGGAGGAGTCGCCTAATGGTTAGTGCAGTGGGTTGAGAACTTGGGAACCCAGGTTCGATTCCTACTTCAGCTCCTTGTGACTGTGGGCAAATCACTTAACCCTCCATTGCCCCAGGTACAGAATAAGTGCTTGTATATATGTCAACTGCTTTGATTGTAATCACAATAAGGTGATAAAACAGATCCCATTCCATTTTCCTTTACCAGTAATTGGAAAAAGGAGCATGGAAATACAAGTGGTCCCTGCTGGTTTATACAGTAATATGCAGAGGCTCTGGGTAAAGAAGTGTAGCTGAAATTAAAGAGGTAAATTGTCTTTTATCAGCAGATATGAACAGATAACTGACCTTAAAGAAATAGGTTGATCAAAATAGTCTTCCACATGTGACAAAATTGTCTAGTGAGCAGATCCTTGTAATATCTATGAGCCCATGTTGGGGAAGCCTTATGATATTTGTTCTCCTTTTTCTCCTACAGTATGATTACAAGCACAGTCTTAAACATGGAAGAGTACCTCTGCCCTTTGTTTCTTGGGTGCACCATCTGTGTGACGGGTATAAGCAGTCTGGCCAGGAAGGAAATTCAACGTCTCGCCTCCGAGAATGGAGGTCAATACACAGGGCAGCTCAAGATGAATGAATGCACCCACCTCATTGTGCAGGATCCAAAAGGTAAAAGTCGCTCTCCTTAAGAAAGCCAAAGTGATATTCTTTAGCACTCTCCAGACCAGTAGAGGTTAACTTTACGAATGGGTATATATCTAATCATGACCAGCAGGTGGAGACTGAAAACAAAACTTTGGGACAGTATATCCTAGCCCCTCCTCTCTATTTCCCTCAGTCTTCTTTCAGTCTCCAGCAGGTGTTGAGTGATCTGTACCCATCTCCCTTGGTAGGGCTGTTGGAATTTGTTTAGGGGGTTTATTGTCCCTGTTTTTAGCCGGACGGAGCTTGGGCGGACTCTGTTTGGGGGTTCGTCCGACCTCGGGGGTGTTAAACCCGGCGGGTCACGAGCGGGGTCCCTCCCCCCACTTCCTCCACCTCCCCACATTTTTTTAGAGGAGCCTCAGCAGTAAGCCTTGCCCCCTAAGTCAAGCAAGGCATATTGCTTCGAGAGCCTGTGGAGTCTGTTCTGTAAAAAAAAAAAAAAAAAAAATCCTGAGGTAGTGCTGGTCTGAAGGGTTGTTTCCCTTTAAGAAAACTGTATTTACTGTATTTTTTCATGTAACCAGCACTTTTTTATAGCTAGGTCGCGTATGGAGCAATTGTGCCCTTCTCCGGGGGAGTAGGACACAATTTTAGTCCAGCCGCAAGGCACTCGCGGCCGGCCTGAACTCGGCGGTTTGGGTCGGTGAGGTGGTGGAGCTCCGTCGGCAGCGGCTGCAGGCGCCCAGAGCTCCCCGCCGATGGTGCCTCGCGAGTCGGCTTGGAGCAGTGGGGAAGCCCGGTCTTCCACAACCGCCCACGGAGGGATTCCCCGAAGGATTCCCTCTCAGCTGATTTTTTGACAGCTGATGCCGGCTTGCCTGCTTTAGCGGCTGAGACTATTCAGGTTTCTCAGCCGCTTCAGGCTATGGAGGGAGCTTTTTTGGCGGGAAAACCGCCATCTTCTCTGTCTGGCCCCTCCATTTTGTCTTCCACCTCAGGTGACCTTCCCCCTGTTTTGACTATGCAGGGGCAAGGTTCTGCTGGGTCCCCTGCTGTGGCAGGGAGTCCCTTGGGACCCTCGGGGGGGTTTTCTCCTGAATTTTTCTTTTCTTTATGCAGAGCCTATTTTCAGGCGGCTGGGGGTCCCGGTTGCGCCCAGGGGGTTTCGGGGGGTGGGTTTTCCTCCGCGCTCCCTGCGGCTTTGCCTCTTTCGTCTGGCGTGACGTCCCCTCCGCCGCCTCCCTTGTCCAAGCGTCCGCGGGTGTCGTGGGACGAGAATTTGTGGTCGGAGGAACGGGTTGGTCTGGAGGAGGACCTGGACCCTTCTGAGGAGTTCCAGGACTCTCTGGAGGGGACGGAAGCTGGCGGCGGGTTGTCGGATTTCCCGTTCTCCAGTGACGAGGCGTCCGTGGTGCGCCTTTTTCAGAAAGATGAGCTGCCTGACCTTATTCAGCAGGTTTCTTCGGTTTTGCGTTTTGAGGACGCGCCGCCGGAGACTCCGCGTGTGGGGGACCCCCTGTTACGGGGGATCCGTTCCGTTTCCCGCTCTTTTCCTATGCATCAGGATATTCGGGATATTATTCTGGAGCAGTGGAAAACGCCGGAGACGCCGTTTCGGCTGGCGCGCAGCATGGCTCGCCTGTATCCCATTCCGGAAGTGGATCGGGCTACGTTAGCTTCGCCAGTCGTGGATGTGGTGGTCTCGGCAATTTCCAAGCGGCATACCGTGCCTGTTGAGGGCGGTTCTGCCTTGCGGGACTCTGAGGAGCGCAAATTGGAGAGCATCCTTAAGCAAAATTTTCAGGTCTCTGCCTTTGGGGTCCAGGCGGCTATTTGTGGGGGATTGGTCGCTCGCGCCGTGTTTCGGTGGGCGGAGCGGGTCTTGGATCGAGAGTCTGACGACTGGTCTCTGGTGGATCAGGAGGTAGCGAAGATTGAGATGGCGGCCTCATTCCTCTCAGATGCTCTATATGACTTGGTGCGGATCTCGGCTAAGTCTATGGCTTTTGGCGTGGCCGCAAGGCGTGTGTTGTGGCTGCGCGCTTGGGCGGCGGATGCTGCGTCCAAAGCTAAGCTTACTAAATTTCCCTTTCGGGGGTCGTTTTTGTTTGGAGAGGACTTGGATAAGTTGATTCAGACTTTGTCGGACTCGAAAGTTCCCCGTCTGCCGGAGGACCGTGCCCGTCCGGCGTCTCGGGGGGGTGCGGCCCGGGGGCGTTTGCGGGATTTTCGCAAGTATCGCCCTGGGCGTGGGGCTGCTTCTTTCCAGTCTCCGGGATTTTCCCGGGGTCGGTTCTTCCAGCGCATGCAGCCCTTTCGGGGGGCCCGTCGGGGGGCAGGGAATCCCTCCGCCGGTTCCCCCGCTTCCCGTCCTGCACAATGACGCCTTGCCGGCGCCCCCTTTGGTTCCGGTGGGGGCCCGGCTGCGCGAATTTTTCCCCAAATGGGCCGAGATCACGTCCGATCAGTGGGTCCTGGAGGTGGTGCGGGACGGTTATGCCCTGGAGTTCGCCCGCTCTCTGCCGGATTTTTTCCTCGCTTCTCCATGTCAGACTCCGGGGAAGACGCAGGCTTTTCGCCAGACCCTTCAGCGCTTGCTAGATCTCAGGGCAGTTGTTCCGGTGCCCCTTCCGGAGTGGGGCACGGGCAGGTACTCCATTTACTTTGTGGTGCCCAAGAAGGAGGGGACCTTTCGGCCCATCCTCGATTTGAAAGGGGTCAACAGGGCTCTCAAGATTCCCTCTTTCCGTATGGAAACTCTGCGGTCGGTCATTCTGGCGGTTCAGCCGGGGGAGTTTCTCACTTCTCTCGATCTGACGGAGGCCTACTTGCATGTTCCCATTCGGGCCTCTCATCAGCGTTTCCTGCGCTTTGCGATCTTGGGTCGGCACTTTCAGTTCTGTGCGCTTCCCTTTGGGCTGGCCACGGCTCCTCGGACGTTCACCAAGGTGATGGTGGTCGTCGCGGCAGCCTTGCGGTCGGAGGGCATCCTGGTACACCCCTACCTGGACGACTGGTTAATTCAGGCAAAGTCGTTGCAGGAAAGCTCCCGGGTTACTGCTCGGGTGGTGGAGTTTCTCCGGTCGCTGGGCTGGGTGGTCAACCTTTCCAAGAGTCGGTTGGTCCCGGCTCAGCGTCTGGAGTACCTAGGGGTGCTGTTCGACACCTCCTTGGGGAGGGTCTTCCTCCCAGAGGGCCGGGTGAGCAAATTGCAATCTCAGATTCGCCTGCTTTTGGCGTCCTGGTGTCCTCGGGCGCGAGATTTCCTCCAGGTCTTGGGGTCGATGGCGGCGTCCCTGGACGTGGTGAGGTGGGCGCGGGCCCACATGCGTCCTCTCCAGTATGCTCTGCTCCGGAGGTGGTCTCCCCAGAGGCACGGGATGGATGTTCCGGTCCCCCTGCGAGGCTTGGCGCGCTGCAGTCTGCGTTGGTGGCTCCAGACCCCTCACCTAGTTCAGGGGGTGGGTCTGGATCTCCCGCAGTGGACGGTGCTCCTGACGGATGCGAGTCTCCTGGGTTGGGGGGCTCAGTGTTTGGGTCACTCAGCTCAGGGCACCTGGTCCGCGGAGGAGGCCGCCTGGTCGATCAACGTGTTGGAGACCAGAGCGGTCCGTCTGGCGCTGTTGGTTTTCCACTCCCTGTTGCTGGGCAAGTCGGTCAGAGTGCTGTCGGACAATGCCACGGCGGTGGCTTAGGTCAATCGTCAGGGGGGCACCAAGAGCACTCAGGTGGCGCAGGAGGCGGCTCTGCTCATGGTTTGGGCGGAATCCCATCTGCTGGACCTCTCGGCCTCTCATATAGCCGGAGTAGAAAATGTTCAGGCAGACTTCCTCAGTCGTCACTTTCTAGATCCAGGAGAGTGGTGTCTCGGCGCCGAGGCGTTTCAGTTGATAGTGCAGGCTTGGGGGCAGCCCCTGATGGACCTGATGGCCACGGGTGGCAACGCCAAAGTGCCCCGCTTCTTCAGTCGTCGCAGGGACGGTCTGGCCGAGGGTCTGGATGCTCTGGTCCAGCAGTGGCCAACGGAGGGGCTGTTGTATGTGTTCCCTCCTTGGCCGCTGGTGGGCAGAGTGCTTCTTCGCATTGTTCACCATCCGGGTTTGGTGGTGCTGGTGGCTCCGGATTGGCCTCGCCGTCCGTGGTATGCGGATCTGGTGAGGCACCTGGTAGCGGATCCTCTTCCTCTGCCTCTCTCGGACGACCTTCTGATGCAGGGTCCCATTCCCATGTTCGACCCGTCTCCCTTCTGTCTTACGGCGTGGCTCTTGAAAGGGGTCGCCTTAGCAAGAAGGGATATTCAGACAAGGTGATCTCTACACTGTTGGGGTCCCGGAGGCTTTCTACCTCTCGGGCTTATGTGCGGGTTTGGCGTCTCTTTGAGGAATGGTGTCGGGCGCGGGGAATGACCTCTTTTCGCGCTTATCTGCCTAACATTCTGGAGTTCTTGCAGGATGGCCTGGATAGAGGCCTGGCTTGGTCTTCTCTCCGGGTTCATATTGCGGCCCTGTCGGCCTTTCGAGGGTTGGTGTCAGGTCAGCGTTTATCGGCTCTTCCTGATGTGATTCGGTTTTTGCGGGCGGCCAAGTTGCTTAGGCCTCCCCTACGGCCCTCGGTTCCCTCTTGGGATCTTAATCTGGTTCTCTCTGTTTTGGTGCGTCCGCCTTTCGAGCCCTTGGACGACTGTTCTTTGAAGGACCTTACTTTGAAGGCGGTCTTTTTGGTGGCCATTACTTCTGCTAGGCGTGTTTCTGAGCTGCAGGCTTTCTCTTGTAGGGCTCCCTTTTTGGAGTTTTCTAGGGAGCGGGTCGTCTTGCGGCCTGTTCCTTCCTTTCTGCCGAAGGTTGTTTCTCCTTTTCATGTCAATCAATCGGTGGTTCTCCCGGTCTTGGGTGGTCGGGAGGGCTCTTCTGAGCAACGGCAGCTGCGCAAGTTGGATGTCGGTCGGGTCCTTCGCTCTTATGTGCAGCGGACCCAGGAATTCCGGAAGTCCGATCATCTCTTTGTCCTCCTGGCGGGTCCTCGTCGGGGAGCGGGCGCTTCTAAGGCTACTATTGCGCGCTGGATCAAGGAGACGATTGCTTCCGCTTATCTTCTGAAACAGCAGCCTGTTCCGGAGTTTCTCAAGGCTCATTCCACTCGGGGTCAGGCGGCTTCTTGGGCTGAGTCGTCGCTCGTGCCTCCAGTGGATATTTGTAAGGCTGCGGTTTGGTCCTCCTTGCATTCCTTTGTTCGTCATTATCGGGTTGATGTGCAGGCGCGTCGGGACGCGGTGTTCGGTGAGCGTGTACTGGTATCGGCCCTTCGGGGGTCCCGCCCGTGAGAGGGACTGCTTTGGTACGTCCCATTCGTAAAGTTAACCTCTACTGGTCTGGAGAGTGCTAAAGAAGGAGAAATTAGGTTCTTACCTGCTAATTTACTTTCTTTTAGCTTCTCCAGACCAGTAGAGGTCCCCACCCTGTCTGTTGTTGTTGTTGTTGGGGCTGTTGCGCGGGCAGTTTTTGGTTTTTGCTGCGGGTTCTAGTATTTTTCTAGGGCCGGGGAGAATTGAAGAACAGCGGCTGTGGCTCGGCTGGCTTAGCTGGCGAGCTGTGGGGACATTCTTCCTTCGGGAATTTCTCCTCTGCATTTTCCAACAGCATTTTGGGTATGTTATTTGTTACTCCTTTTGGAGTATTGTTTTTTCTCTCTGTTGTTTTCCAGTTCTTGGTTCTGCTTGGCTATTCGGCAGACTGAGGGAAATAGAGAGGAGGGGCTAGGATATACTGTCCCAAAGTTTTGTTTTCAGTCTCCACCTGCTGGTCATGATTAGATATATACCCATTCGTAAAGTTAACCTCTACTGGTCTGGAGAAGCTAAAAGAAAGTAAATTAGCAGGTAAGAACCTAATTTCTCCTTAATACAGCAGCACTGTATGAATCCTTATTGTGTTGAACTATCCTTTTCATGATTTTAGGTTTTGGAAAGCATCTGGTTTTGGAACCAAACTTGTGACTTAAGCTGCAGTGAGTTTTTTTGTTTTTCTTTGTTTTTAAAAGGATTTTTGGAAAGGGCTATTGAGTTCAGCCTGTCTGCTCACTTTTTTGTTCTCACTGTTGTGCCTCACCATGGTAGGCTGGCGTTCAAGACCTCGATTACTCGATGGATTAGAATGGCCATTTCCGTGACTTCCGTCGCCCTTGGCAAGCAGCTGCTGATCTCTCTTAAAGCACATTCGACAAAAAGTGTGGCTGCGTCGTAAGGGGAATCTCGCATCATTCATTCTGATGAAATTTGCAGGGCAGCTTCTTGGTCCTCTCTTCATACTTTTATCCAGTTTTATCAAGTTGTTGTGATGCCATTTTTGGGACCTCGGGTTTGAGGGCAGGCTCTTCTATCCCTCCCTAGCTACCGTGGCTTTGATAACAGAATGAAAGATTTAGGTTTATACCTTCGATGATCTTCTTTCTGTTAGTCCCTGGAGGATTCCATACGACACACCCTCTCTGTCTTTACTCAGTTGTTTGGAGTATCCTGCTCCTTTCTGCTTTGGTCACTTTGTTTACAGCTTCTCCAGCCAATTGGCAGATCCTGTGGGGAGTTTCTGTGAGTTAACACATTACCGAAGGCCTTTCTTGGGGTACTTGCTGCACACTGCAGGTTAGAGATACATTCTTCCTCAATGTTTTTCTGAGTTGCCTTTGTGCCTGTTTATCACTTGTTAATATTTTGCAGTGCAATCCATTTCATGAGTTACTTCTGATGATGGGGATTCTTCCATGTACCCCCTATTCATGGATTTGTTCAGATATGTGCTTGGCTTTGGGACTTAACTGAGATTGTTTACTAACTCTGAGGCTAAGGGAGTAGAGCACGTGCTCATAAACGTTGTGGATTTCTGCAATACCCAGACTGTGGGTTGGGATTGAACACGTGGAGGAGCATAATTTTAAAAACCATCTAAGTCCGTTTTGGGCCTTAGGCGCTAGTCACCCAAAGTCGGCAGTGTCTAAAGTCCATTCTCAAAAAATACATCCATATTTTTCCCCCCGAAAATCATCTACTTATACGTCCAGCTGTTTGCTGCCAAGTCGTCTATCTTTATACCACATTCTCATCCAAAAAGTCGTCGAAGTTCCAAATGCCCAGAACAAGACCTTTTGTATGTAGGAGGGGCCAGCAAAGTGATGGACTGGACACCCAGACATGGCAACAGAGTAGTGGGGCACCTTAAAGGGCACTGCTGTGAACTTTATAAAAAGGGTGCCACATAAATATCTCACCACAACTCCCTTGCAGGTCATGATGAGCCCTTCCAAAATACCCCCAAAACCCACTTTACCCACTGGTCTACAACCCCAATAGCCCTTCTGGCTGCAGGTATCATCTATATGGCAGTACAGTAGGATTTGAGAGGGTTTTGGTGGGCTTTTATTTTTCACCATAAATGCAGTGGTTAGAGTGGCTTATGGGCTTGAGTTCTCTTCTCTATGGTTCACTAGCCCATCCCACCACCCCAGACTACTTCATCCACCTCTGTGCAGCTCTACTAGGCTTTCCTATGCCAGGTGCTGATGTTCCGGAGGCAGGTATGTACATTTTTATTCTGAACTTTGAGAGAGTGCGATGGGGTCAGTGAACATGTTTGTGGGGGTCAGTGAACATGTTTGTGGGGATCTGTACTTTGTCCCTGCAGTGGTTATCTGGTCACTTTGGATACCTTCTGGGCACTTATACCTGTTTTTAGATCGCCTAACTCACAACGTATAAGTTCAGTCTAGGCAGTCTCGTTAAACTTTCGATTATCCCTGCAGGATGACTAAGTCTAGGTCAGCCCACATCCTGCCCTAACCACTTCTCCAAAAATGCCCCATTGAGCTCTGGGCGCACAGCGGCAGTCAGAGGCCTATAATATCTCTAGATACCGTATTTTCACGCATATAACGCGCGCGTTATACGCGTTTTTACCTACCGCGCATACCCCTCGCGTGTTATATGCGTGAGCTCGGTATACAAAAGTTTTAAAACATAGTTCCCACCCCGCCCGACGCCCGATTCACCCCCCCAGCAGGACCGCTCGCACCCCCACCCCGAACGACCGCTCGCACGCGCTCCCACCCGCACCCGCATCCACGATCGGAGCAAGAGGGAGCCCAAGCCCTCTTGCCCGGCCGACTCCCCGACGTCCGATACATCCCCCCCCCCCCGGCAGGACCACTCGCACCCCCACCCCGAAGGACCGCCGACTTCCCGACAATATCGGGCCAGAAGGGAGCCCAAACCCTCCTGGCCACGGTGACCCCCTAACCCCACCCCGCACTACATTACGGGCAGGAGGGATCCCAGGCCCTCCTGCCCTCGACGCAAACCCCCCTCCCTCCAACGACCGTCCCCCCCCAAGAACCTCCGACCGCCCCCCCAGCCGACCCGCGACCCCCCTGGCGACCCCCACGACCCCCCCACCCCCTTCCCCGTACCTTTGGTAGTTGGGCCAGAAGGGAGCCCAAACCCTCCTGGCCACGGCGACCCCCTAACCCCACCCCGCACTACATTACGGGCAGGAGGGATCCCAGGCCCTCCTGCCCTCGACGCAAACCCCCCCCCCCCCCAACGACCGCCCCCCCCCAAGAACCTCCGACCGCCCCCCAGCTGACCCGCGATCCCCCTGGCGACCCCCACGACCCCCCCACCCCCCTTCCCCGTACCTTTGGTAGTTGGCCGGACAGACGGGAGCCAAACCCGCCTGTCCGGCAGGCAGCCAACGAAGGAATGAGGCCGGATTGGCCCATCCATCCTAAAGCTCCGCCTACTGGTGGGGCCTAAGGCGCGTGGGCCAATCAGAATAGGCCCTGGAGCCTTAGGTCCCACCTGGGGGCGCGGCCTGAGGCACATGGGCCCAACCCGACCATGTGCCTCAGGCCGCGCCCCCAGGTGGGACCTAAGGCTCCAGGGCCTATTCTGATTGGCCCACGCGCCTTAGGCCCCACCAGTAGGCGGAGCTTTAGGATGGATGGGCCAATCCGGCCTCATTCCTTCGTTGGCTGCCTGCCGGACAGGCGGGTTTGGCTCCCGTCTGTCCGGCCAACTACCAAAGGTGGGGGGTGGGGGGGTCGTGGGGGTCGCCAGGGGGGTCGCGGGGCGGCTGGGGGGGCGGTCGGAGGTTCTTGGGGGGGGCGGTCGTTGGGGGGAGGGGGGTTTGCGTCGAGGGCAGGAGGGCCTGGGATCCCTCCTGCCCGTAATGTAGTGCGGGGTGGGGTTAGGGGGTCGCCGTGGCCAGGAGGGTTTGGGCTCCCTTCTGGCCCAACTACCAAAGGTACGGGGAAGGGGGTGGGGGGGTCGTGGGGGTCGCCAGGGGGGTCGCGGGTCGGCTGGGGGGGCGGTCGGAGGTTCTTGGGGGGGGACGGTCGTTGGAGGGAGGGGGGTTTGCGTCGAGGGCAGGAGGGCCTGGGATCCCTCCTGCCCGTAATGTAGTGCGGGGTGGGGTTAGGGGGTCGCCGTGGCCAGGAGGGTTTGGGCTCCCTTCTGGCCCAACTACCAAAGGTACGGGGAAGGGGGGTGGGGGGGTCGTGGGGGTCGCCAGGGGGGTCGAGGGTCGGCTGGTGGGGCGGTCGGAGGTTCTTGGGGGGGGCGGTCGTTGGGGGGAGGGGGGTTTGCGTCGAGGGCAGGAGGGCCTGGGATCCCTCCTGCCCGTAATGTAGTGTGGGGTGGGGTTAGGGGGTCGCCGTGGCCAGGAGGATTTGGGCTCCCTCCTGGCCCGATATTGTTGGGGAGTCGGCGGTCCTTCGGGGGGAGGGATGTATCGGACGTCGGGGGGGGCATCAGGCTTTCAGGATGGGGACAGACCTTCAAGGGGGGACAGTGCACGGAAGTCAGGGGGGGTGAACGGAGAGTCGGGACAGCGCACGGAAAGTCAGGGCGGGCGAAAGGAGCGTCGGGCAGCATGCGCGGTATACCCGTGAGCGCGGTATACCAAAGTTTTTGTGCATATCATCGTGATTTCTGCGCGCTATACCCGTGTGCGCGTTTTATACGGGTGCGCGTTATTTGCGTGAAAATACGGTACATCTAAAAACCCTTTTCAGTTATTGGCACTTGGACGACCTGTCTTTTAGGTCATCCAAGTGCCAATTTGGGCAGGTTTTTAGACATATTTCCATTTCAATTATGAACCTTCTAATGTATGGAATCCTCCAGGGACTAAGAGAAAGATTATCGAAGGTATAAACCTAATCTTCCATAGATTTAGCTAAGTTTCTTGAAGTCTGTAAGATTTTATTTCTGACTAGTTTACTTTCTTGGATAAATATGTGTCGCAATCTAAGAAAAGGTACCAAGTCTTACCGCACGCTTACTTGAAAAATGAGGCAACAATGTCATTGGGTTCTATTTTTAACTAAAAAGTTTTGTTAATTGAAACTGTATATCTCTGGCAAATGAAATGATAGAAAGATGTGGTTTGTTGCATTTGAATCATTATCTTCTTGATTACTTATCCAGCTGAATAACTTAATTTCTAAGACTTGGTCTCTTTTCTTGGTTTATGACACATATGTGACCAACAAAGATGAGGTTTTAGTGCTGAAATTTCATTTTCAAAATATGGACCTTCCGTTTTGTGGAATGAAATTGCAGGTTTTCTGGATATTGCAAGAGCAACACAGGAGATTGAAAGACTTTTTGTCTTTGAAATTTTGTCTTTTGAAATTTTTTTTAAATTCTTTATTCATTTTTACATATTAAAACAAGTGTATAAGAAAAATTATTTGAACTTATAAATATACACTTGATTAACTTTCATGTATCATTAAAAATATAACTTTTCAGCCAATACCTATATTCTATAATATTTTTAATATTATGAACTATTCCTAGTATCTAAACAATTGATATCAAGTTAGAAAACCCTCCCAACCCCTCCCTCCCCTTACAAAAGTTCCATTCCCAATATATCAAAAACAGTTAAATACTCTTATACATTATAGGATTTAATATTTATTACCCACCCACACCCCTCCATGTCAAATATCTTACTTTGTCTTTGAAATTTTGAGTAAAGCAATGGGGGATTTATTCATTGCTTGATTTATTTATTTTTTATTTTTAAATCTTTATTCCTTTTTATTTCTTTCAACAAGTGTACAGTATTATTACAATTAATTTACATAACACACTTGGCATTCTTAAATAATATTATTATACATGTTTTTATTCCCCCCCCACCTCCCACCATTTTCCATATCAATAAAATATTCCTTCCAAATTTATATATAATTATACATCCCTTTTTGATAATACAATTAATCTGACATGAAATCTGTCCCTCCCCCATCCTTCTTCCTCAAACACTTTAAACATTTTATTATACCCAGTAATGCACAACAATAAGTATCCCATCTTATTACATATATCTCCTTATTTTTCATAACAACATATTTCCAATATTTTTCCCTCCCTATCCCTCCCATCCCATCCCATCCCATTTCTATATATTATCCCCTAAGGAAAAAGAATAAACTTTACTCGTTATAATATTCAATTAATGGCCTCCACACCTCTTGAAATCTTTTAAAATACCCCCTCTGTATCGCAAGAAATCTTTCCATCTTATACATATGACAAACTGAGTTCCACCAAAAATTACAATTCAATCTAGAACAGTCTTTCCAATTAGTTGTTATCTGTTGAATTCCCACTCCCGTAAGAACCAACAATAATTTATTGTTTGCTGCAGATATTTGGCATTTGGCTCTCATACACATTCCAAAAATCACTGTGTCATAGGATAAAGCCACATGACTCTCCATCAACATATTAACTTGATCCCATATTGATATCCAAAATGCCTGAATACATGGACAATAAAATAAAAGATGGTCTAGAGTTCCAACTTCAATTTTACAATGCCAGCATCTATTAGACTTAGAGCAATCTAATTTTTGTAATCTAGTAGGGGTCCAGAATGCTCTATGCAACAAAAAAAAAACAATGTTTGCCTAATAGATGCTGACATCGTACCTTTAATTCTCCAAGACCAAATACGTGGCCATTGAGATGCATTAATCTGATGCTTAATCTCAATGCTCCAAATATCTCTTAATCCATTTTTAGGCTTCTTATTCAAATAATTAGATATAATTTTATACCACTTTGTGGCCTGGTGACCCAGAAAATCTACCTGGAAACATAAGAATTCTAAGCTGTAATGATCATTTAAAGATTTCCATTCAGGGAACCCCACCTGAATAGCCTGCTTCAATTGCAACCACATATAATTTTGTTTTTTAAATCTGTAACCAGTGAAGTACATAGTCCAGTTATTATTTACCAAAGTACCAAGTGATTTCTGCTGATCAGTCCATCCATCTTTTGACCATTTAAAGGTTTTAGGAAAGAGCAATTTTTAATGTCATCTGTTCACATTGCTTATGTTTTCATTGTCATTGCTATAATTAGAAATAATACTAGAGAGCAGGAGTAGCATAACATTAATGATGATCTTTGCAGGGGCTATTAACTTTGTGTTTTATGGAGTGAATGCTCTTTGTTCAGTTATGAGCAGTCTGTCAAAAATTGTTTCCAGGAAAAATCAGTTGAAACAAACAAACAAACAAAAAAAAAGTACAAAAAGGAAGATTTAATGGGGGGCATGCGTTTATGATTTATTTTTGTTAATAACTACTCAGTGATGCTTGCTTTTTAATTAATCTTTATTCATTTTTAAAACTCACTAGATTTTATGTTCCAAACAGGCCAGAAATACGAGTGTGCCAAAAAATGGAACATACATTGTGTGTCTATACAGTGGTTTTTTGACAGCATTGAGAGAGGATTTTGCCAAGATGAATCTATGTACTATCCAGAAAATTTGACTGAAACAAAGAGCATGCCAGGTACATCAACTCCTACAGGTGATGCCAGCAAACCAGAGAGTAAGTATTGCATCCCATTAATGCGAGTTTTTAAAATTTTAACCCATTTTTCTCTCTTTCAAATACAGTTGCTCCAAGTAGTTCAAGCTCATTGGTTGCATAAGGATTTGAAATACTTCCTTTCTGTGGTACAACCAAAGGGGTTTACAATTGTTAAATGCAAATACTTTTCTCTGCCCCCAAGTTTGTGTATGTGAGGTATTGGGAGGGTTAGGTGACTTGCTCGGGATTGCAAAGAGCCACAGTTGGAATTTAACCCAGTTCAACGAACCACAATTTATCTCAAAAATGATTATTCCATACAACTCCACACATTCCCTACGATCTTCCTCCTCAAACTTATTATCTATTCCCTCCTTGAAAATTATCGGCACTAGAAGAAATGACATATTTTCTGTTATGGCCCCTACATTATGGAATTACCTACCAAACTATATAAGAAATGAAAAAGATTTATTATCGTTTAAGAAAATTTTAAAAACTTTTCTATTTCAAGACGCATTTGATACGTGACATGACACTCTTATATTTCTTACGTTTTATTACGACCATCAAATTTACCAATTCCCTTTGTTCCTTATTGTGTTTTCCCTTTTATGTAAATTTCAACAGATACAGATATTGTAACTTTTCCCTCCTTTCCTGCCCATTCATGTTAGTCTCTATCTTAATTGTTTTAAGGTTAATGGATTTATATTGGCTGTGTTTGTTTTTTGTTTGTTTTTTTCAATTGTTATACTGTTTTGTACTGTTTGTCTTATGTCTAATTCGTCTAAATTGTACGTGAAACCACCACCTGGTGGCTTTTAAACTGTACTTCCTTAGCAAAGCAGCATATGAATCCAGAGACTAGTGGGTATAGCTCACATCGACCAGCAGGTGGAGATAGAGACACTGATTAACAGTTGGCCTTAAAGCCTGGTGTTCTTCCTGTTGATTCAGTTTTGCTCTATCTCCCAGCAGGGGTGGAGCTATCTCTCTAGCGCCTGGATTCTCGGGTGCATTGGTGTTCTTGTCTACTCCTCTGTTGAGACTAGCTCTCTTCAGCAGGATAGGGGTGCCTGGCTAGCTGGTGCCGGCTTTGGGAGTTATACCTGGGCCCTCCCAGGTCCCTTCTCCACCCTCCCCTCCGATGGATTGAGGGGTTTCCGTGAGCCTCTCCGGTGGTGGTTTCTTCATTCCAGTTTGAAAAAAAAAACAACAACACTTCTTTGCTTCCTGCTTTTGCTGGGCTGTGCCGTTTGAGTCGGCGTGCAGTACACTTACCAGCTTTATCCTTGCTGCATGTGGGAAGCTCGGCGGTGTGGTGAGTTGTTTTCACTTTGGTTTGTGTGGGGTTGGTGCGCGAATGCCGGTTTGTTGAGGGCGGCGGCGGCGGCGGCTTCTCTGTCTGCATTGGAAAAAAAAAAAAAAGTTTTTCTGCCGGAGCGGGGGATGGCGGCGGCTAGTCAGCGGTGTTTACGTTGTGGGAAGCGCACAACACCGGCGGGTTTGTGCTCAGGCGGATGTGTAGATGCACCGGCTGAGGATGCTTTTTTGCAAGCATGTAACGTCGCCATTTCCCGGGTCCGGGAGGAGCGCGCTTTGTCCCCTGCCCTCGAGGTCGACTCGGTCGGGCTGCAGGGCTCTCCCGCGGCTGAGGGAAGTTCGGCAGCGATCGGGGACTCGGATGCGTTAGCACTAGCACCAGAGGCTCCGCTCTCAGGCTCTGACCATGTTGGTTCCATGGCTGTTGGTCTGGGCTCGTTCACTCCGGAGTTCATTATGCTCATGCACAAGGCCTTCATGTTACAAAGTGGTCAGCCGGCTCAGCCGGTTCCGGTGAATTTGCCGGTCCTTCCGGTACCTTCCACCTCGGGTTTTCAGAGGATGGCTGGTGCGACCGGGGGTGAAATTTTTTCTCCGGTTGGAGCTCCAGTAATTAAGAAGCGCAGGCTGGCGTCAGCGGATGAAGGTGATCCTAGTATAGTTCCCCCTTCTTCTCTTCCTGAGTCTTTAGAGGAAGGGGAAGTTTTGGATTGGGAAGCGGAGGATCCTCCAGGTAGGGATGTGGATGATCCTTCCGCTCTCCGCCTTTTTCATAGAGAAGAGCTCTCGTCCTTAATTTCCAAAGCTTTGCAGAGTTTAAACATATCACAGGAAGACGCGAGGGCGTCGGGAAATCCCCTGATGGCGGGGACTCGTAGGCCGACTAAGGCCTTTCCGGTGCATGAGGCCATGTAGGAGCTTATTTCAGCGCAGTGGGATACGCCGGATGCCAGTTTGAGAGTGGCAAAAGCCATGCGTCTCTTGTATCCAGTTGACCCAGCCGAACTGGAAAGGTTTAAATTGCCCAGGGTTGATGCTTTGGTGGACTACTTTGCCGGTTGATGGGGGTGTTACGCTGAAGGATGCCCAGGATAGGAAGATTGAATCTGCTCTGAAAATGTCTTTTGAAGTGGCTGCGATTACCTTACAAGCAGCAATTTGTAGCTCTTACGCAGCACGAGCGTGTCTCCAGTGGTCTCAAGTGATGACGGATAATTTGTTAGAGGCCGGGGGTTCTGTCCCTTCGGAACTGGCTGATATGGAGTCAGGTTTGGCTTATTTGGCGGATTCCTTATATGATATCATTCGCGCTTCCGCAAAGCAGATGTCGCTTTCGGTGGTTTCTCGCAGGTCTTTATGGCTCCGTCATTGGGCAGCGGATGCAGCGTCTAAGCTGCGGCTGGTGAAACTCCCTTTTAAAGGGGGTTTTTTGTTTGGAGAGGATTTGGATAAATTAGTGAAGGATTTTGGTGATACCAAAACTCAGCGGTTACCGGAAGATAGACCTAGGCTCCCTTTGAAATCCTCGGCGTCCAGGCCACGTTTCAGGGATATTAGGAGATACGGTTCTGGTAAACCTTTCTTCAGATCCGCTTCGGGTTCTGTCTCTTCTTCGAGACCTAGGTTTCAACAGAAGCGTTCCTTTCGTACGACGAAGCCTCCTTCAGCTCAACCTGCCCGTGCCCCAGCGAGTCGCACTCCCCAATGACGGGGTCTTGGCCCCCTCCGCCTTTCCCTTAGGAGGTCGGCTTTCGGCTTTTTTGGCGGAGTGGGCCAAGATTACGTCGGATCAATGGGTGTTGGGAATTATTCAAGACGGCTACAAGTTAGAGTTCGCCTCTCCCGTCGCCAATTCCTTCTTGCTATCCCCGTGCTATGGGGCGGCCAAGGGAGACGCGGTCCGCTTAACTCTTCAGGTGCTCCTGGATCTGGGGGCGGTGGTGCCAGTGCCACCGGAAGAGGTGGGCCTCAGTATTTATTCCCTTTACTTCATTGTGCCCAAAAAGGGGGGGTCGTTCAGGCCGGTGCTGGATCTCAAAGGGGTCAACAAGTTTCTTAGTGTTCGTCATTTCCACATGGAGACGGTTCGCTCGGTCATTGCGGCAGTAAGGCCAGGAGAGTTTCTCACGTCCCTCGATCTCAAAGAGGCGTACCTCCATATTCCGATCTGGCCTCCGCATCAACGGTTTCTGCGGTTTGCGATCCTCGGCCAGCATTTTCAATTTCGGGCAATGCCCTTTGGCCTGGCGACGGCTCCTCGTACCTTTTCAAAAGTAATGGTGGTGGTGGCAGCTTTTCTGCGCCAGGAAGGAATTCGAGTACACCCTTACTTAGACGACTGGTTGATCCGTGCTTCTTCCATACAGGAAAGTTTGTCGGTGACTCAAAGAGTAATCTCTCTCCTTCAGTCGTTGGGGTGGATCATAAATTTTCCCAAGAGTTCTCTGTCCCCGTCCCAGTCTTTGGTGCATCTGGGAGTCAGATTTGACACTTGTCTGGGGAAGGTGTTTCTACCACGAGATCGGGGAGAGAAATTGCAGTCTCAGATTCGGTGTCTTCTAGAGGCACCCAGCCCTCGAATTTGGGATTATGTTCAGGTTCTGGGCTCGATGGTGGCGACTCTAGAGGTGGTTCCCTGGGCTCGGTTCCACATGAGACCTTTACAGAAGTCGCTTCTTGCTCGATGGTCCCTGGCGTCTCTGGACTACAATCGGCGTCGCCAGTGGAGTCCTCAGGCGGCTCGCAGCATGCTCTGGTGGCTACGCGAGTTTCATCTTTTCCGGGGAATGCCGCTAGCGACGCCGGAATGGGTCGTGATCACGACGGATGCCAGTCTGCTAGGCTGGGGGGCTCAGTGCCGGCAAGCTTCAGCACAGGGAGTGTGGTCCTCGGAGGAGGCCCAATGTTCAATCAATTTACTAGAGCTGAGAGCTATCAGGCGAGCGCTTCGGGCTTTTCAGTCCCTCATTCAGGACCGTCCGACCAGGGTCTTTTCGGACAATGTCGCGGCGGTGGCATATATAAATCGTCAGGGGGGTACCCGGAGTCCTCGGTTAGCCGAAGAAGCAATGCTGCTGTTTCAGTGGGCGGAAGTTCATGTTCCGCTTCTGTCGGCAGCTCACATTGCGGGTCACGAAAATGTTCAAGCGGACTTTCTCAGCAGAAATCTACTCGATCCAGGCGAATGGGAGCTGTCTCCTCGGGCGTTCGATCTGCTGGTCCGTCGGTGGGGGCTTCCAGCGATAGACCTCATGGCCTCGCCCCGCAATGCAAAGCTACATAAGAACATAAGAACTGCCATCTCCGGATCAGACCTTCGGTCCATCAAGTCCGGCGATCCGCACACGCGGAGGCCCTGCCAGGTGTACACCTGGCGTAATTTATAGTCCACCATATCTTTATATGCCTCTCTTAAGGAGATATGCATCTAGTTTGCTCTTGAAGCCTAGGACGGTCGATTCCGCAATAATCTCCTCTTGGAGGGCATTCCAGGCATCAACCACTCTCTGAGTGAAGCAGAACTTCCTGACATTAGTCCTGAACCTGTCCCCCCTTAGCTTCATTACATGTCCTCTAGTCCGTGTCAAATTGGACAATGTAAATAATCTTCTCTGCTCTATTTTGTCGATTCCTTTCAGTATTTTGAAGGTCTCGATCATATCCCCACGCAGTCTCCTTTTCTCAAGGGAGAACAATCCTAGTGTTATAAGTCTATCCTCGTATTCCAGTTTCTCCATACCCTTCACCAGTTTTGTTGCTCATCTCTGCACCCTCTCCAGCAGTTTTATATCCTTCTTTAGGTAGGGAGACCAATGTTGGACGCAGTATTCTTCAGCAGACGCAAAGAGAGGGGCTCGGAGGGGGTGGACGCATTAGCTCTCCCGTGGCCTCCGAATTCTCTTCTGTATGTATTTCCTCCCTGGCCGATGATAGGTCGAGTGTTGCATCGCATCTCGCTCTTTCAGGGAAGAGTGATCCTGGTGGCTCCGGATTGGCCGCGTCGGCCATGGTACGCGGATCTAATTCAACTCTCAGCAGGCGAGAGGTTAATGTTCCGGGTGACTCCGGACTTACTGACGCAGGGTCCAGTCTCTATAGAAAATCCGGCCCAATTTGGTCTTACGGCCTGGCTATTGAACGGTCGTGGCTGAGAAAGCGGGGCTATTTGGAACAGGTAATTTCCACTCTGCTTCAAGCTAAGAAGCTTTCTACTTCTGCCTCCTATGCTAGAGTCTGGAAAATTTTTGAGTCATGGTGCGGAAAGCAGGGGATTGCGCCCTTTCGGGCATCTCTATCGGCGATTCTGTCGTTTCTTCAGGAGGGCATATCTAAAGGGTTAGCCTATAACTCTCTGAAGGTTCAGGTAGCGGCCATTGCCTGTTACAGGGGCCGGGTGTCTCGCTCGAAGCTCGCATCGCAGCCTGACGTGGTGCGATTTCTCAAGGGGGTTCACCATATCCGGCCGCTGATGAAACGTACATGTCCGACATGGAATCTTAAACTTGTCCTTGGGAGATTACAGGCGGCTCCTTTTGAACCGCTGGCTGCGGCGACTTTGAAAGATGTCACGTTGAAAACAGTGTTTTTGGTGGCGTTGGTGTCAGCAAGAAGGGTGTCGGAACTGCAGGCGCTTTCTTGCAGGGAACCTTTTTTGCGTATTTCAGATGCGGGAGTGTCGGTGCGGACAGTGCCGTCCTTCCTTCCTAAGGTGATTTCTTCGTTCCATTTGAACCAGAGTTTATTCCTTCCGTCCTTTCGGAAGGAGGATTGGGGAAGACGGTTCTCGTCTTTGCGTTTACTGGATGTTCGCAGGATAGTTTTACATTATTTGGGGGTGACCAACGACTTTCGTCGCTCGGATCACCTGTTTGTGTTATTCGCGGGTAAAAATAAGGGGATGGCTGCGTCCAAAGCTTCCATTGCTCGTTGGGTCAAAGAGACTATTGCGTCGGCTTATTTGTTGTCAGGGAAACAAGTACCGGAGCAACTTCGGGCTCATTCAACTAGAGCCCTGGCCACGTCTTGGGCGGAGTCCGGTGGTCTGGCTCTAGAAGAAATTTGCCGGGCGGCTACGTGGTCATCTGGAAATACCTTTTCGAAACATTACCGTTTGGATGTGGCGGCCCGTGCGGAGGCTAGTTTTGGCGCATCGGTGATTGCGGAGGCAGCATTGGCTTCCCACCCAGTTTGAATTTGCTTTGCTACATCCCACTAGTCTCTGGATTCATATGCTGCTTTGCTAAGGAAGGTAAAATTAGGTTCTTACCTGATAATTTTCTTTCCTTTAGAAGCAGCAGATGAATCCAGAGCCCCACCCCAGTGGCTTTTCTGTCGGTGTGTTCGTTCGCATATTTCAGTTGGGGTATTGTTGGTAATTGTATTTTTGCATTTCTAAATTACACATGGATTACTGGAATGAAGTTTTGAAGGTGCTCATTCTCCTGTCTTGGGATGCTTGGGCAATGTGCATAACTGAATCAACAGGAAGAACACCAGGCTTTAAGGCCAACTGTTAATCAGTGTCTCTATCTCCACCTGATGGTCGATGTGAGCTATACCCACTAGTCTCTGGATTCATCTGCTGCTTCTAAAGGAAAGAAAATTATCAGGTAAGAACCTAATTTTACCATCGCTTAGATATTTTTTATAAGCGATTCATCAAATGCTAATAAACTTGAAACTTGAAACTTCCTGGGTTGTCAGCCCACTGCACAAGCCATTAGGCTGCTATTTCACTAGGGATATGTTTATTCTCCTTTCCTCTGAGTGCTTCGCATATCATCTTGAAAACCATAGAACCTCACCATTTCTTGTCTCCAGTAGATAGTGATAGTGCTCCATGCAGTTTCTTGGCTTCTAAGTCTTGCTGTCTTCTGAATTAGTTTATTTCTGTTCTCTTATTTCTAGCTACCAGAAACTTAAAATTTTCTGATCTTACAGGAAATCTGCACTTAGGAAATATTTGGAGGTCTTCAAGTTCCTTTTCTGTTTCTCCTCCTACCTTGAGAGGAATATGATTTGAGCTGCCTCCAAATTATTCATCTGGTACAGTTTCTTGGCTGGAAACCAGTTGAGTATGGGAAATATTTTACTGGAGATGATTAGAAACCAGAGGGCAACACTTAGTGGTGCTGAGCCGCTTCCCTCCTCCTCCTCCTCCTCCTCCCCAACCAGCCTTAACCATGAAGATCAGCTCTCTGGAGGTCTCCTTCTGCAAATAAGCCCTTAGTACCTACTATATCTACAGTGTTCCGCATAAATAGGTGGTGTCCCTTCCAATCAGCAGATGGAGGTGGAGAAAAGGCTAACCTTAACCAGTGATCTCATTGGTATTGCCTGATGGTGCTCCTTAGAAAAATCCAGTATTTTCTCTACCTCAGTTGATGGTAAATCATGCTACATGGTGCTCCAGGTCCTTGGCCTAGCATCCTGCTAAGCTGGTCATGGCCATATAGTTGGTTGAGAGCTGCTCCCAGATTATCTGGTCCCTGGACTAGACTTGGTTGAGTGTGGAGCTTGATTTTGCAACTCCTAGTCTTGCTTCTTAGCATCCACTGGGTGAGGCTTGTGACTCGGTCCTACAGGTCCCTTCCCAAGGATGCGGGTCCCTATTCCTCCAGCCCTCTTTGCTCACTCACCCTGTTAGGTGTAATCCCCTCAGGCACCCCTGGAGCTCCTAGGTATAGTAAATGGGGGGGGGGACCTAATTGGCTTTGCATGGCTTAACTTTATTTTCTGGTTCATGGCATTATATTACAAAAGACACTTGTAGCCCGCACATACCTTGTGTATGCCTTGCAGCTCTGCACATATTACTTCCCCTGGACTGCCTACACATAGTCCTTGTAAAAGTGTGTGAAATATTTTGACCATCAATACTGTCATATGTGTGCACCATCACATAATTGTATAATGGCCATTTTCCACATGCAAAACATATTGCAATATGGAAACAATTCTTAATAAAATTACCCCCATATTTGTGTACCAACGCTATATACATTTGGTATACACTATAGAAATCATGAAAATAATAAATGTATGTTGAAAGAAATGTCCCTGGAAAATGTGCAATTTCTTAATTCAAATGTTATAATAAATTAATAAAAATAATTTACTCCATCAGACATGACAGCCTGGACAGCTCCTATGACACAGACGTGAGCTCGAAAACAGTTTTCTGCTGGAAGCTAAAACACAGAGCACTAAATTACTAATACGGGGGTAGGAAGTCATGGAGATGCCTGTTTTATATATTGTATAAATGATTTCACAGGCACCTTTGAAAATAAAGGTACATCTCTGCACAGAGTTTGTCTTTCAAGCCCCTTCCCTTGTTTAAAAGCAGACTGAAAACCCACCTTTTTGATATAGCCTTCAATCCTTAACCCTACTCCTCTGCCCTCCAACCCAGCCAGCAGATTAACTGTTCCCCTTAACTGTATCCATGATATCCTGTTTGTCTGTCTTGGCTTTTTGAGCAGAGACTGTTTTCTTCTTCTTTGTGACTTTGTGCAGTGCTGCATACGTCTGTTAGCGCTATAGAAATGATAGTAGTAGTAGATTTCATTTTTGCCAGGAGGCAGAGATACATACATCAATTTTACTTGGCATATACCTGGTCTTCTAAATATGTCCTATATTCTTCACGTTTTCACAAACCGTGACAATATTCACACATCCACAGTGTAAGATGGCACTGCACATGCAAAACTATAGAAAGATATGTATGACCTGTATGTCCCATAAATGCCCATTTTTTATTTTATTTTTGTCACCTAGGGAGTTAAGAAGGTATTGCCATCCCTCCCCCAGCCTCACCTTTCAATAAATACAACAATGGTTTAAAAAAAAAAAAAAAAAAACCAAACCAGAATAGAACCCAAATAAATTGTCAGATGAACTAGTATACTTGATGTGCCTCATTTTTGTTTTTTTGCAGGTCACACACTGTCAGATGTGAGCCACATATCCAACATTAGCATGAGCTGCATTAATGAATCTATGTTCAACTCAGTAATGAGCAGCAAGCTGGACCCTCCCCCTGACAACCTAGAGACGCTGGATGTGAGCACTTTTCAAGCACCAGAGGATTTATTAGATGGCTGTCGTGTGAGTAGACAATCTTAATGATGATGATTTTTTCTTATGTTTATAATTAGTGTGAATGAATAGATGTATGATGCCAGATTTTTACTGGTAAAGCAAAGAGCAGTCACTTGCTGCTAGGAATTAATGAAGTGTAATGTTTTATTATTTTAGATGTTTAAATTTGTAAAACAGAGGGAACAGAGTTGAAGAATTTTGTTTGCTGCTCTACTGTCTGAGCAGTATTTGGTTTAAACTACATTTCCATAGCATCTTTCTAGACTGGCACAGACAGGTATTATGCACTCCTACTAGCAGATGGATATTGCCCAAGCTCCTCAACAAGAAAGTCCACATAAAGATCAACAATGAAGAAATAGAAGTGGTTGACATCTTCGTTTTCTGTGGGTCCCTCATTGATCACAGTGGTGGTTCAACAGCAGAGCTCAAACGTCGATTAACATTGGGGCGTGCGGCCATGGCAAGCATGGACCAAATATGGAAGTTCAAGGTCATCTCAGTTGCCATCAAGCAAAGACTGATCACTGCCATTGTTTTCCAATCGCGACATCTGGCTGTGAGACATGGACATTTACTAAAACAGATAGAGGAAAATTGACGCCTTCGAGCTGTGGTCCTGGAGACTTCTACGAATCCCATGAACTGCTAGGATCACCAAAGAAAGATGTTCTTGATCATATAAACAAATTACCATAATCTCACAAATGATGAAGACGAGGAATGGTATTGACTTTTTGAACCAATAATTCACTCATTAGTTGTTTCTTCAATTTTCATATAATTTTTCAAATTGATTTATCATGAAACTTATACTAGCATACAAGATTAACTGGAAACTCTCATAGCAATAGGAGTTCGTATTGAAATTACCCATGGGATCAAGAAACCTCAAGTGCTAACAGCAGGTGTAGAAAGGGCAGGGACTAAATCAACGCGAGCTTATGATCCGCACTTACTGGATCAGCGGGTTACCTGCACCTGTCGGCAAAGGGTAGACACACACTGATCCACTCAGTGTAGCGCGTGTGCAGCCCCGGACATTTAAGGGCTTGATCTCGTGTAGCTGAACGCTACTTGTCCCTCTAAGAAGTTGGACGCCGACTGCTGGGGGTCGCGTAACTAGTGATCTTATAAACCCAGAGTTGTCCCTGGAAGGGAAGATTACCAAACTGAAACTGACCTATTTTGGACATGTGATGAGGGTGAGTTCACTAGAAAAGGAGGTGAAACTCAGAATGGTCAGTGGTAAAAGGAAGCAGGGGAGACCAAAGGCCCATTGGCTGGATACCATCAAGTATGACAAGGGAATGAACATCAAGCAATTGAAAGAAGCCATGGAAAACAGGGAAGCATGGCGAGAACTGGCCTACAGAGTATCCAGCAGAAGGAGACTGAGATCTTCTTCAACTTAAGCTATAAATGGGCTATGCAGTTCACTGGAAGTCAGTCTGTTCTCAGTCTCAGCAGATGGTAGCAGTGGTAAGCCTGTACAGTCTTTCCCTGTTGCCTTGTCTTTAGGCAATTTCTTGTGGTGAAATAGAAAAGAAAACCTCTGTGGTCATTTGATTTGGTCATGGCTGCCGGACAAGGGTTGAGGCCTGCAAGGGTCTCTTTCACCCTGGGATGGTCACACCCAGGTGGCTGTATCCCTCTGCCTCCTTCCCCCTCATAAGTCCCTGTCTTTGGAGCTAAAATAAAAACTTTTCAAGGCCTCAGCTGTACTCTGCCTGATTGCAGACAGTCAGCCTCAAGAATCAGAGGGGTCTGCCTAATTCAAGCACTAGCAAAAATAAAAAATGGATTGGAGAATTTCAAAAGACACAATTCATTTCCAAATAGAGAGAGGCTGTTCAATTTGCAGTTTCCCGGTGTCTTATTTGTTGGTGCTTGCTGTTTTTGGCTGGGACTTATTGAGTCTCCACAGAATGTAGGATAAGTGTGCTCCGTGTGTTAGCATCAGGCTGTGGATATTGTGGGGCATTGCTCCTTCTGTGATGGCTGGAACTCACCAAGCCTCCAGTCAGCATCTTCGGGGTCACGGCCGGCGCCTCTATCAACTTCCTCGGGCGGAGAGTTGGTGGACTGGCATTCTGAGGGAGAGCATGCTTTTGTGATGGCTACAATTTTGGTGGGAACCACAGTCATTTTAAACACCATGTCAGGAACTCTACCGCCATGTTTAGATCCAATGACCACCTTCTCTCTACTTCAGATCACTCTCTCACTGCAGGGAGTTTTGTGGTTATATTAACATGCTGGCATCAATTCTGAGCAAGTCTGGTGGCTGCTTGCACTGTCTGGGTCTCCTTTCTGGAAGGTTGTCCGGACTGGCCTGGTATTGGCCAGGATTAGGTCGCAGCACAGGCATGACTTCGCCTGTGAGAGGCTTTGGTCTGTTTTCTTTCCTTTTACTTGGGAGGTTTTCTACTTGGATATTTAACTGGCTTCCTGGAGACTGCACAGCCCACTGGAATACCCTCCCGAGGGAAGTGGTGGAGAGGAGAACGGTGATGGAATTCAAAAAAGTGTTGGAATTCAAAAAAGTGTTGGATAAACATAAAGGATATTTAATTAGAAAATGAAGATTGTAAATTAAAGAGCTAAGGCGGTATTGGACAGACTTGCACAGTCTGTGTCCCATATATGATGATTTGGTGTAGGATTGGACTGGGGAGGGCATCAATGGGAACGCCACTAACTTGGAACATGAAGATGTTACTGACCAGACTTTATGGTAGATATCCTGCAAACAGGATGGTTGGATAAGCTGGAGAGAGCTAGGACGGCAACTTCAGCATTTGGAACCTAGGATAATGCCAGGTGGACTTTACAATCTATGACCCAGAAATATCAAAGAAGATACACTTATAGCTTAAGTTAAAGCTCGGAAGTTCTCATTCTCTATCTGCTGATAGGAGTGTGTAATACCTATCTGTGTCAGTCTAAAGGAGCTAAAAGAAAGTAAATTAGCAGGTAAGACTTAATTTCTCCTTTTTTCACCATCCAAAGAACAAATAATCTCAGGGTTCAGATCAGCAGGACAGGAGTACAGTTCAGTAGATAGTTGCCTTTTAGGTATTGGAAATGGGAATCTGACTAGATAGAAGAAGTCTAGGTTAACATATGTTTCTCCCAATCCAATGCTAACAACTTCTGTAAAGGCTGCTATCCACCTACTTTCTGAAATAGGATGGCAGTTCTCAATCATTAAGCACCTTTTTTTTTTTTTGACAAGAGTCCTCTTCCTGGATCTTTTTTTTTTTTGCAGATTTTTCTCTGTGGTTTCAGTGGCAGGAAGCTGGATAAACTGAGAAGGCTGATTAACTGTGGAGGTGGTGTTCGTTTTAATCAGCTCAATGAGGATGTGACCCATGTCATTGTGGGAGAGTATGATGAAGACCTGAAGCAGTTCATGCACAGGACAACACACAGGTTCTTTTTTCCTACTGTAACCTTTGCATTAGGAGCCTAATGAGTTAGTGACTAGTGGGCATAAAGTTTTGTATGGCAGCATATAATTTACATAACGTTGTGACCTGTACAAGCTAATTTACATGCTACAGGAGTCTTTTCTGCAAGTTAAAAGTCTTAACTTGTAAAATAGACAGATTTACTCCAGTGTTCCAGTGAAAATTTAACTATGGTCAGAAAAGAGTGGGGCACCATTAGGAAAGTAAAGCATTTTGTTAGATATAAGATGTACTGTTTTAAACAATTTTGTAAGTTGACTGCAAACTGCTTAGATTAGTCATCAACATATGCATTTTTTAAAATAAATAAAATAAATAAGTAATTTTATTAGACCCATATTTCCAGAGGAGTTACCAAGAAACTGTGTTTTCAAAAACTTTTTAAAGATATCTCTAGACTTACATAAATGCAACTGACCTGAAAATTTGTTCCACAAGTTCACACCTGCAATTGAAAATATAGAATTTCTAACTCTTTAATGCATTATATTCCTCTCCTTCTTAGTAGAAATTAATTCTGTGAGTCAAATCACTAAGGGAAAGTTGGCCATCAGTACATGGGGATGTGCTTTTTTTTCTCAGAATAACAGCGTAAAGTAGAAAAGTATCTTCTAGAGATGACCAACAAAGGTTTTATTCTTTTGGTCCCAGACGAAACGTTGTATATTTCTTTCCTCAGATTTTTCCCCCATTTATAGTTTTGACTCTTTGTGGTTACTCTCTTGTAAGTCTTAGGTTACTATTCTTTGTTCATTTGTATTTAAACCTCTTTAAAATCCAGAGATTTCTTTCTTGTTGTTCAGCCAGTAGAATTTTTCTTTCCATAACAGAAGGAATAGGATGCATATTGGAGAAACGTGATCCTCTGAATGCATTTCACTATTTGATTTTCTTTAGCCACCTTCAGTATTCTTTCTAGTAACTATACTGGGATAAATATGTGGCATAAAGACTGAAACAAAATATTGAGAAAGGAAGTGGAGGGTGGTTTATATCAGGTGTCACACAGACTGAAAAAGAGAATAGAGCCCAACAGGATCTTTAGTTTCTGCTGAAACCAAATCTACAGCTGGCCGATTGGTTTTGGCAGAAATCTAAATCATAAACAAAACTGCCTTCTTGCTCCCTTCCCCGCACCTCCTCCCCAATCACTCTCCACCCCCCATACAGTCTGACCTCCCATAGGCCCTCTCCGGGCCAACTTTAGGAAGCCCTAGTGGTCTAGTGGCCCCCTTCAAAGGGTAGGAACGAACCCAACTTATCCCTGCCCTATGCTGCTGCTCCCAACACAATGGCTGGAGACCTCTGTCAGTGATGTCATTTTTTTCCATAGTTACTAATTTTTGTTGGTGGTTTTTGGCTAATTCTGTTTAAGGTCCATTGCTGCTGTATGGACCTTTCCTCTTTCGGTAGTTAGGGATTTTGGTGTGTGCTAAGTTTTATTTATTTTCTGCAGCCCATTAGGCTATATTTAGTTCCTAGGCACCGAGCCAGATATATTTTTATTGAAATTGGGTCATTTGAATTTGTTGTGGCTATTTTTCTGATATGTGCCATATTAAAGCTCTTAGTGGCTTTAAGCAGCACTCCAGGAGTAACAGGATCACATCCATCATGGATATACATAATCGGTGCCTGGGACCCAATCATGATCCCTCTTGTAATCTCTGTACACTGATGTCAAGGAGAGATATCAGAGGTCATGAAAAGTAGCTCAAGAAGCTTTTTGATGTTCAGAGTCTGGTCCATCAATGACATCTGCATCGGAAGCATAAGTCCCTGTTGCTTCAGGAGCTGTATCAGAGATTGAAGATACATTGACATTGTGTCTCAACCTCCCTCAACATTGAGCATTGATAGAAACCATTGGAATCAGTATTCATTTGGTTCCCCACTCCCAATCTCCAGGAAAGAAGAAGGCTTTCTCCTCTTCTTCATTGGCATCATCAAGTGAAGGCCAGGACACACCATAATCAATTCTTCACAAAGTACAGTGCCAAGAGAATTGTGGCATCATATACATTGATGCCTTTGAAGAGCCTCTGATATTAGGACTACTCATTCTCTTTGACCAGCCTTCAAAGAGCTGAGACACAGCATCTGATACACACCAGGTGTTTAGGAGTATGTGAACACACAGACCGTGCCTCTGTCTTTGTCAATGGCAGTCCTCAAGGAGCAAAAGAAATTGACCCTATTCTCTCCACAAGGAGAACACACGAGAAAACAGAAAATTGTGGAGAGTCAATGTCCAAGCTGACGGCTTTATTGAAACAAACAAATAATCCACATAAATACATCTAGGGCCGGAACCTCTAGAAACATATGGACTCATTCTCTTTGACCAGCCTTCAAGGTGCAGACTGTGCCTCTGTCTTTGTCAGTGGCAGTCCTCGAGGAGCAACTCATGGGAAGAATCGCTTGTTTCTTTGCCCAGCAAAAACTTTGGTACTGAGAGCATCAGTGCCAAGGCTAGAGGTGATGCAGCCTATTTTCAAGGCCCACATACTGCTTGAAAAGTGTGCATCAACAGTAGGGCCCCCAGTGGAATCAGGGTCAGTGCACATTATCTCCTTTAGGAGACATAGCTTCTACAGCACACTAGAGGTCTCTAGTTTCTCAAAGGCCCAGGCCTGACAAGGAGGTCAGTAGATCAAGGCAGGTAGAAGCTCAGATATCTCTAGGGAATACTTTTATGAAACTCAATCTGAGCCCTCCTGAACATAAGAACATGCATTCTTATGGGCATCTGAGGAGAAATCGGAGGTCATCTCAGAGGAGAAGTCCCCTGGTCTGCCCTCAGATCTCCTCTCCACCACATGACAGGAGAAAGTCTCCTCCAGAGGAGCTATCAGGGAACAAAATAATGGTGGAGTTCATCCCATCCTAGACCTGAGGACCCTGAATAAATATCTAGCCAAACAAAAGTTCAGCATAGTTTCTGCAGGCACACTGCTTCCATTATTAAAAAAGGAGATTGATCATGCTCTCTGGACTTAAAGGATGCATATACCCACTACAGATACATCCAAGTCACTGTAAATATCTTGGATTCAAAGCATGGAAATGCCACTTTCAATATTGTGTACTGCCATTTGACCTCACATCAGCACCAAGAGTGTTCACAAAATGGCAGTTATTGCAGCATCTCTGTGCAAGCTGAGGGTAGATGTCTTCTTTACCTAGATGAGTGGTTAGTTAAAAATACATCAGATGAAAGAGCAAAAGAATCAATGCACGTGACCATATGGGTTGCTGGAGCTGCTACAGCTCATCATAAACTACCACAAATCATAGCTAAGCCATAGGAGCAATATTAGACATGATTCAAGCCTTTGCATTTCTTCTTCAATGGTGGCTCAATGCTCTAGTTTTGGTAGTCACAGAAATGCACCAGAGTCAGAAGATATTATCTCAGTAGATGTTGAGAATGTTAGGCCACATGGACTTCATTGTTCACATAATTCCTTTGGTATGCCTCAATTTGATGCAAGCTCAATGGACCTAGATCATTGGGCATCTTCAGGATGCCATCTGTCTTGACTCCTCTCAAGGACTCGTATCCTGGGAAATGGACCATATTGGAAGGGATGCACTCAGGGCTATATACCTGGCAAACAGACTGGATTAGATTCTGCAACTGCATGAGTGATCTTGGAACATGGACGTAGCCCAGAAGATTTTTTTTGAGAATGGGACACTCTCTGAATAGATCTTTTTGACACTCATCTCAACAACAAGGTCTCTCAGTTCTGCTCTAGACTAGGAACATAGTAGCCTATGATACTTTCCTCCTTCACTGGAGGGGAGGGCCTTTTGTGTGTGTATCCTCCAATGCCGTTTTTGGGTTTGAGAAGAGCGGCATTTTACCTCAAAAGCTTAACAAGCAGAGAAGTGATCAATTGAAGAGACATAGCCCCTGAAGAAACTTGGCAGTGAAATGGCCGTTGGGCTTAAGATAAGTGCTCTTCTTTATTAGATTTTCTTTATATATTTACACACCAGATTGATAAATTTCATCCTATTAGAAATAATTTTTGCCTATACAAGGCCAGTGATGAACACTTCACCCCAGTTAGGACACGAAGAACAATTTTAATAGTGTTTTGGGTGTTTGAGGTCTTGGGAAGAAATAATTTGTCCTTATTGACAATGACAGGTCTAGTTCCCATTTCTTCTTGGGCAGTCCTCTAGAGCAGTGGTTCCCAACCCTGTCCTGGAGGAACACCAGGCCAATTGGGTTTTCAGGCTAGCCCTAATGAATATGCATGAAGCAAATTTGCATGCCTATCACTTCCATCATATGCAAATCTCTCTCATGCATATTCATTAGGGCTAGCCTGAAAACCCGATTGGCCTGGTGTTCCTCCAGGACAGGGTTGGGAATCACTGCTCTAGAGATCTGTGGAGACTGGAATGTTTTCCAGGCCTCATCACTTAGGACAGGGGATCCCTTCTATGTTCTGACCTTCAGTCCCTAACCCTCATATATTGGATGTTGAAAGGCTGTTGTTGGATTCCCTATACCTGATAGGGTGTCTTCTAGATCCTCTTGGCTTTTAGAGATTCCACTAGGAGGTCATATAGTTGTAAATGGAAGAGATTTGCATCTTTCTGTGAGGGCGAGGACCTGGATCCTTTTTCCTGTTCTATAAAAAATTGCTTGAATACCTTTTGCACTTGTCAAAATTCAATCTCAACACTAACTCTAGTTCTAGCGCCATTTTTTTGCTTTAGAACAGAAGCTCAGCTGTTCATAAAAACGTAGACCCCTGAAGAAGCCAATAATTTGGCGAAACGGGTCCCGTTGGGCCAAGAACGAAGTTAGGAGAATTAGCTTTAGAAGAACCGGCAAAAAACAAGATAAGTGCTGGGTCTTGTCACATTCTCATATTTATTGCACTAAGCACTTTAAGTTTTTGAAAGCACAAATTGTTTAAATTTAAAAAATAAGGAGCACGCACAGAGCTCAATGAAAGACATCTAACATCTGCTAAGGCTGATTTAAGAATCCAATGATTAATCAGCACAGGGATCTGAGAGCTTAGTTGCGAATCATATTACACATATTGGAGGCAATTGTGTTTGAGAAGTCCATATAGGATACAGGTCTAGTGGTAGGCCAGGACAGGGTACAGGGCACATCTAGTGGTGGGCATGTCTAATGGTAGGCAGCCCCAAGCCAGCCTGCCACCAGCCCCAAGCCAGCCCGCCAGCCCCAGACTAGCTAGCCAGCACCAAACCAGCCAGCCCTAAGCCAGCCAGTCAGCCCCAAGCCAGCCAGCCCTAAGCCAGCCAGCCAGCCAGCTTCAGGCCAACCAGTCAGCCAGCCTCAGGCAAGCCCCCCATCCCTGTACCTTTTAAAATTCAGCCCAGCAGCTCCAGCCGGCTTCTTTCCCTCCCTGCCTGCCACAATAGCCTTCGATTTTCCGGGCTCCTCATTTCCCGGCCAGCGGTGAATCAAAAAAGCAGCGCGGACGTCAGAAGCAAGCTTTACGCTCCCCTGTTCGGCTCCGCGCTGCTTTCCGAAATGCTGTCGTATGTTCTCGCGAGTCCCGTGTTAGATCATAATTTAACCTTAGATGATCGTACGGATTTAATGATTAAAAAATGTTTTTCTGTTCTCTGGAAACTTCGCACCATTAAAAAAAACTTTGATTTAGCGTCGTTTCGGTTATTGGTTCAGTCCTCAATCCTGTCCGCCCTTGACTACTGTAATATAATCTATTTGGGATCTCATTAAAAAAATCCTTAACAGGTTAAGAATAATACAAAATTCAGCAGTTTGCTTGATCTTTGATCTAAAAAAATATGCCCATGTTAGTCCTTGTTATAGACAACCACTGGCTGCCATTTGAGGCAAGAGTTCTTTTCAAATTCGGTTGTATTTGTTTTAAAGTATTATTTGGTTTATCCCCAGTTTATCTTGCATCTCATTTTGCGTTTCTATTGGTTTGCGTTTCCATCACCCAAATCTTGTCATTACAAGGGATTCCTAGAACAAATATTTGCATTCCAGGCCAGTAAAATGAGTCCCTGGTGAAGCACTCTAATTCCTCAAGCCCAATCTTATTATTCTTTTATAAAATTATTGAAAACCTATTTGTTTTACAAATTCTTATCTTGATTGTTAGTGCTGCTTTTATAACATGTATTTGATATGTATATGATATTTATATGATTTATATGTGTCTATGATTCACTGATCAGGTTTTCTTGATGTGAACTGCCTAGAACTTATTGGCGTGATGATATATAAAAATAAAGTTTATTATTATTATTCCATATAGCCTCTGGCGTGAAATTTCTCAGCCTAATGAGCACAGTTCTACATTCATCTGAAGTGTTAGGTACTCAAAGACTCTTAGAAGTCCCTTCTCCAAAACTTAAAATTACTGCTGATATCCTGTCAAGATTGTCTGCTCTCAGATTAGTAGAACTCACCTAGGCCAATCTCTGCACCAGCGTAATTTGCAGCATAGGTGCCCCATCAGTAAGGTCGACATTTTTCATACCTAACCTGGACTCGAGGGAGTACCTGTACTTAAGAATAAGTGTTACCCTAGAGACTCAGTTAGGAAATTGCTCAAAAGTGCCCAGTAACAGAAGAAGCACAGGCACCATTTTTTTTTTTAAATTTATTTAAAAATCTTTATTCATTTTCATATCTTACAACAAGTGTATAATATTCAATCAAAAATTTTATAAATCACTTGACATTCTTATTTATAATCACCAAAGCATAAAAAGAACCCCTCTCCCACCCATCCCATCCATTAGGAATAAACCAATTAAAACAAATATCATATATCCCAATCCCACCCTACTTATATTCTTATATAATAAAAAGGTAAGAAAAGGCATAGTAGAATCCTGAATAGAGGTTATATCATAGAGCCTGCAAACTTTCCTTTCTGTTCCCTTCCTTTCACCATATTGAGCAAAGTATAAGAAAAATTGTGGCTGAAATACCATAAGGGCAGGATTAATGTCATCTTGGAAACCCCTCAAATAAAATAATTAAGAAAAATAAAATAGAAGTACAGCTCTTAATTGTGAGGAAACATAATGCGCCTCCCCTGAAAATGCAAATAGATTAAGAAAAAAAGCAACAAAAAAATATTTATATATAATAGCAAAGAATACCAAAACAATTTTACATTAAGTATGAATCCTAGTATTAATGTGAATTTTTAATGTGCCATCTCTCTGTAATTTTCCTTTGGAGGCCTCACGTGGTATCAGTAAGATGGTTGTTGGGGTGCTTCTCGCAAAGCTGCTTGCTTCCTGAGGAGCAGTATTACCATGCCAGCTACCAGACAGTGGAAGTGCCAGCACCAGCCATCCCTAATTCTGGCCTACAGAAAACAAATGGAATTCTCTCCGAGAGAGAAACTGTTAATCCCATAAGGCGTCAACTAGCAGATGAAGAACTGTTGTCACAGTATATGGAGAATGATACTACATTAAGTAAGTCTTGATTTACTCTGAAGATGAGTGTCACAAATATATTAGAAAGGAACATCAAAATTAAATCACAATACAAATATGTGATATCATGTGTCACTGAAGTCAAAGCAGCTAGATATTTTCACTGGAACTACTGTTTTCTAGTGGAAAAGCAAAGCTCCCTGGTTTTTAGCAGGGGAGACAGGAGAGGGCAGCAGAAGAGGGCAGCCGGAGCGCCGGTGAGTGAAGGAAATCACTCGTGGTATGCTCCGACCGCCTCTTCTTGTACTAAAGTCGGGCCTCACCAATCAGGAGCTGCATGTCAAAGCAGCTCCTGATTGGTGAGGCCCGACTTTAGTAGAGGAAGAGGCGGTCGGAGCATACCGCGAGTGATTTCTTTCCCTCGCCGGCGCTCTGGCTGCCCTCTCCTGCCTCTCCGGCTGTCCTCTCCTGCCCGGTCATTCGCGTTCAGAAAATACTGCGAATGACCAGGACCGCGAATCGCAGACTGCGAATTCACAGGGGAGCACTGTAGTTTTAAAAGTGGTTGTACTTTAGCAATTGTATTATTTTCCTTTTATATTTGAGTTTTTTTCATTTTCTTAGCCTATAAACTGCTTAGTTCTCCACTGTCAGTGGTATAGAAGTTAGGTCCCACCAAAGGATATTCAAAGCCTCCTTTATTAATTTATTTTAATATTTTCAAATAAATAAATAAAGGATATACCTTGGTGGGTCCTAACTTCTCCTGAATGGATTCATGTCTGGTGAGTCTCACAAAATCAAAGTAAGTGATGTTAGGAGCTGTTTGGTCGGATCCTCCATATTGCCTAGTTGGGGCTAGTTCAGGATAGGGCCACAAATGTTACGGTCATGGTTTTCAGGAGCTCCCACAAAGCGATAAAGTCACTCTGCAGCTGAATGTCACTCTGCAGTTGCAACCTCTCCAAAAGGTAACGGTTTCTTAGAGAAACGTAAAAAGCAACAGCAGATTAATATCATGTCTTAAATGCTTGTCCCATGTTTTCTTTCATATGGTTTCTACCACCTCCACCAGGAAGCCATTCCAAGTATCCACCTCTCTTTCTATAAAGAAATATTTCCTTTGATTACTTCTGAGTCCATCTCCTTTTCACCTTCATCCTATGCCCTTTCATTCCATAGCATCTTTTAAGTTGAAATAAACTTTCCTCCTGTGCATTTATGCCATGGAGGTATTTAAATGTCTCCTCTCCCACCTCTCTTCCAAAGTATATATTTTGAGATCTTTTTCCCTATGTGCTTTATGATGAAGACAACTGACCATTATTATTATTATTTTTTTTTATCCATTTGCTACAAATTTTATAACAAACTCAGGAATATCCAATTACAGCTATCAACATAAGAATTACAAAAAGAAAAATGAAATCATTCAGTGATCTAGTCCACATCATCTGGTCGACAGTACCTTCCTTTTAGCTAAGTAATTTAATATAGGAAAAACATTTTTAATTTCTAAGCAGGTAGAGTATGGCATCTATACTTCTATGTATTTCTTCAATTTACCTCCCTAGTTGGAAAAAACTCCCAAGGAGAAAAGAAAATCTAGGCTACTGTTTGAACCGGTTTATCTTTTAGAAAACCTTCTAACTGGACTGCATCTAAAAAGATATATTTATCACTTGCATATGATATAAGGCATTTACATGGAAATTTTAAGAAGAAGGTTGTACCCACTGCTAAAGCCTTAGGCTTAAGTGTCAGGAACTGCTTCCTCTTCATTTGAGTCTGCTTAGAGACATCAGGAAATATAAGAATTTGTTGACCACAAAACAGAGCCTGTTTTTTAGAAAAGTATAATTTCAAAATAGTTTGTTTCTCTAACTCTACCAAAAGTGTGGCACACTTTGTAATTGTGACAGCTGACCATTTTAGTCCTCTGAACTGATTCCATAAAGTTTATATCTTTTTGAAGGGTGGTCTCCAGAATTGCGCACAATACTCCAAATGGGATTTCACCATCTATATATATAAAATCGGAGGTATGTATGTGTGTGTGTATGTGCCGCGATCACGCAAAAACGGCTTGACCGATTTGAACGAAACTTGGTATGCAGATCCCTCACTACCTGGGATGATATGTTCTGGGGGTCTCGCGGCCCACCTGCACACGTGGGCGGAGCTACAAACATAAAATCAGATTTCACCCATTCATGTCAATGGAAAAAATGTAAAAAGCTGCCATTCTCACTGTAATTCAAAAACGGCTTGACCGATTTGAACGAAACTTTGTATGCAGGTCCCTCACTACCTGGGCTGATATGTTCTGGGGGTCTCGCAGCCCACCTGCACACGTGGGCGGAGCTACAAACAGAAAATCAGATTTCACCCATTCATGTCAATGGAAAAAATGTAAAAAGCTGCCATTCTCACAGTAATTCAAAACCGGCTTGACCGATTTTAACGAAACTTGGTATGCAGATCCCTCACTACCTGGGGTGATATGTTCTGGGGGTCTCGCGGCCCACCTGCACACGTGGGCGGAGCTACAAACAGAACATCAGATTTCACCCATTCATGTCAATGGAAAAAATGTAAACAGCTGCTATTCTCACTGTAATTCAAAAACGGCTTGACCGATTTGAACGAAACTTTGTATGCAGGTCCCTCACTACCTGGGCTGATATGTTCTGGGGGTCTCACGGCCCACCTGCACAGGTGGGCGGAGCTACAAACAGAAAATCAGATATCACCCATTCATGTCAATGGAAAAAATGTAAAAAGCTGCCATTCTCACAGTAATTCAAAAACGACTTGACCGATTTGAACGAAACTTGGTATGCAGATCCCTCACTACCTGGGGTGATATGTTCTGGGGGTCTCTCGGCCCACAACTCTATGTTGCTTGCTCAAGGGTGGGTTCACCCAACAATTTATATGTTCTTGCTCCTGGAGGTGAAACTAAAAATGTTGTTTATAATCACGTTTTGCATTAGTTGTATTGTATTCATTTTGTCAAATATTTCACATTATAATTTGAATATTGTACTTTTTATTAAGCTGTAAAACAATAATTTCATTCACCACTATAAAGTATCTTTATTTGAATCCATTTACAGTGTTAAATACCCGTGCAACGCCGGGGCATCAGCTAGTAGACTTATATAAAGGCACTATCATTTCCTTTTTCATTCTGGCTGTTCCTCTACCTGTGCACCTAAGTATCCTTCTGGCTTTTGCCATCATCTTTTTTATCTGTATGACCACTTTAAGATCAGTATGAACACTCAGGTCCCGCTTTTCTTTCATGCACAAAAGTACTGTTTGCTCTGAATAAGTACATGAACAGCTTTCTTACCCCTCAGCTGTTTCTTCCATCTCTGGAGGAGACCAAGGTAAAAAACTACCAGACACAATTTGTAGTTTAAACATTCAAGGCCTTGGGAATTCTTGACATTCTACTAACTGGTAAAATACATAGTAACAATAGTAGATGACAGCAGATAAAGACCCAAATGGTCCATCCAGTCTGCCCAACCTGATTCTATTTAATTTTTTTTTCTTCTTAGCTATTTCTGGGCAAGAATCCAAAGCTCTGCCCGGTACTGTGCTTAGGTTGCAACTACTGAAGTCTCCATCAAAGCTCACTCCAGCCCATTTACATCCTCCCAGACATTGAAGCCCTCCCCAGCCCATCCTCAACCAAACGGCCATATACAGACACAGACCGTGCAAGTCTGCCCAGTACTGGCCTTAGTGCTTCAATATTTATTATTATTTTCTGATTCTAAATCCTCTGTTTTCATCCCACGCTTTTTTGAACTCCGTCACCATTTTCCTCTCCATCTCTCTTGGGAGCACATTCCAGGCATCCATCACCCTCTCTGTAAAGTAGAATTTCCTTACATTGCTCTTTTGAGTCTCCCACCCCTCAACCTCAAATTATGCCCTCTGGTTTTACCATTTTCCTTTCTCTTGAAAAGATTTTGTTCTATGTTATCTACCCGAATTACAAGTGACTGGCCATTTTATTGGGCTTATGACATCACTTAAGGAAATAATTAAACATATGTAGTTCATACATCTTCCAATTGAATTACAGTTGCTTCATTAAAGTCCCATGATAAATTACAAATTCCAGCAATGTTTTTTTGGTTAGTTAAGATCACATGATTCCTTTCATTAATAATTTTCCCAAGCAACAATAATGACTTAGTTATCACATGCTATTGGTTTTGCTCCTGTCAGCTTAGCTTAGGGTACAGTGATCTTTTCCCTGTTCTAGGACATAGGTACTTTCTCTATTATCCCAGGACAAGCAGGCAGCATATTCCCATACATGGGTGACGTCACCAACGGAGCTCTGCAGCGGACAGCCTCGAAAGCAAACTTGCTTGAAGATCTCGATCTTTCAAGGACTGCACCGCGCATGCGCGCGTGCCTTCCCGCCCGAACTAGGGGGCGCATCTCCTGAGAGGATCCTCAGTTCGTTTAATTCCGCGGAGACAAGAAGACACGTTTTTCTTCAGCTCTGCAGCAATTTGCCTTCTCTTCACCGCGGCTGTTTCTTTTTTTTAGAAAAGTTCAGTCGCTGTGCTCTATTATTTTATTTCTCCTTTTTGTTTAAAAAAAAAAAAGAGAATATTTATTTTCTTTCTTTTCGACTAGTCCGGTCGGTGAGCCTTGGGCCTAGGCCCAATTGCTCCTTTCGTTCGACATGGACTTTATTTTTTCTATGTCCCGGCCTCTCACCGGGTTTAAACGTTGTCGCCAGTGTAATCGTGTGATCTCGGTCACCGATCCTCACTGTCGCTGCCTTCAGTGCTTGGGTTCGAGCCACTCACCCGAAGATTGTCATCGGTGCTTCATGCTTACTCCCCGAGCTTTTCGGCGTCGGTGTGCCCAGTTCCACCAACTTTTTGGAGACATGGAGCAATCCTCGGATACCACCTCCACCTCGGCGGCTGCCCCGGTTTCGAAGGTACCGACTCCGACATCGACGACCTCCACGGTCTCGAAGGCCTCTACCTTGACTCCGGCTGGAGCCTCGGTCTCGAAGGCCTCGACTGTGCCATTGACTTCGGTGCCCTCGAAGACAGTGGCTTCGATAAAGTCTTCAGCAGGGGGTAAGTCTCCTGGTTCCCTTTCAGGTGCCGTGCCCAAGAAGCCTCCAGAGCCGCCTTCACGCCAGTCTTCCAAGCGTACCTCCAAGATAAGGGAATACTCACCTTCGAGGTCGCCCTCTTCGGAGCGTACTGCTGCACCTACGAGATCAGAAGCTTCTGTCTCGGTGCTGATGCTGGAAGATATGCTGAAATCTATCCTGACCACTCAAATTTCTTCATTGGTGGCTCAATTAGTCCCGTCCTCGACCTTGCCTCGGGTCGATCAGCCTGTCGCCCAGCCTGAGCTTCCAGTATTTCGAGGCCGATCCAGGACGCCGAAGCGAATGCCTTCCACTGATTCTTCATCGGAATCGCCTCCTCCGAAGCATCGGTCGAAACATCCGAGACATCTTACTTCCAAGCTTCGAAGGGAGCCTTCTAACTTGGACACGGAGACTTCTTTGCCTCGTTCTTCGAAGTCCAAACACGAATCTCGACACCGAGCATCGAACCGAAGCCCTTCTCTGTCGAAGACTCCTCCTTCGAAGCCAACTCGTCGAGACATTTCTCCTCAGGCTTCGACTCATTCAGTACCACGTACCCCAGGTACTTCTCCATCCAGGAGCCTCAAGAGAAAACATTCTCTCACTCCACCACATAGTACTGCTTCTTCTGTTACCCTGCGTCTGGAGTCTGAACCACTCTCACCATATTCTAGAGAGGCTTCTCCTTCCTATTCAGCACTTCCTCAGTCTCGTAGTTTGTCTCCTGAGGAAGCATCTGATTCCAAATCCATTTCATTTACTAAGTTTGTATTTGATATGGGACAAGCTCTCAAACTGGATTTCCATTCAGATTCTAAGTACACTCCTGAATATTTAGCAGATATGGAGCTTCCTCATCCACCTTAAGAGTCCCTGAGATTACCTATGACTCCTGTTCTTAAACAAACTTTTATACGCAACATGGAGACTCCATATTCCATCACTGCCATTCCGTCTAAATTGGAATCCCGTTATCGCACGGTTCCCTGTAAGGGGTTTGAGAAATCACAACTTTCTCACCAATCATTGGTTGTAGAATCATCTTTAAAGAAAGCTCATCCTTCCAAAATCTACGCTTCTGTTCCTCCAGGCAGAGAGGGTCGTACCATGGATAAATTTGGTCGCCGTCTTTACCAGAACTCCATGATGGCGAATAGAGTTCTGAATTACAACTACATTTTTACATCATATTTCAACCATTTTCTCAAATTATTGCCATCTTTCTACCCAGATATTTCTACCACTCGTCTTTCCGAATTTAAGATTATCCTCAAGACTCTGGCTCAGTTACGACTCTTCATGTTACAAGCCTCTTATAATGCATTTGAATTATCTTCTCGAGTATCTGCCTTTGCTGTAGCCATGCGTCGTTTAGCATGGCTCCGCATTGTAGACATGGATCCCAATCTTCAGGACAGATTAGCGAATCTACCTTGTCAGGGAAACGAATTATTTGATGACTCCATTGAAGCAGCTACTAAGCGTCTCTCAGAACATGAACGCTCTTTTGCTTCTCTCATTCGACCAAAACCGAAGTCTATACCAACTAGAGGATTCAAACAGACTCCACGTCGTTATCCTCAGAAAACGACTCCTGCTTTTTCCAGGCCTCCACCTCGTCGTCCTCCGCAGCAACAGCGTCAACAAAAGTCTCAGACTCCTGCTGCCACCAAACCAGCTCAGTCTTTTTGACAATCTCAGTCTGAGCATTCAAATTTCTCTCCCCTTCCCATAGGGGGTCGTCTTTCCACTTTTTGTCCCCAGTGGGAGCTCATAACATCAGATCTCTGGGTGCTTACCATCCTGCGAGAGGGATACTCTCTTCGGTTCCTTCAGGTGCCTCCAGATCGCCATCCAAGAGAGTGTCCTTCCAATCAGTCGCATCTTCCCCTTCTTCTTCAAGAAGCTCAAGCTCTTCTTCATCTACGAGCTGTAGAGGAAATCCCTCTCGCTCAACGGAACTTGGGATTCTACTCCCGTTATTTCCTAGTTCCCAAGAAGACGGGGGACTTGCGACCTATTCTGGATCTCAGAGCTCTCAACAAGTACCTCGTCAAAGAGAAATTTTGAATGCTCACTCTGCCGATTTTATATTCTTTGATGGATCAAGGAGATTGGATGTGTTCCCTCGATCTCAAAGAGGCGTATACCCATATTCCTATTCATCCAGCGTTTCGCAAATACCTCAGATTTCAAGTAGGAAACCTTCATCTACAATACCGAGTTCTCCCTTTCGGGTTGGCTTCTTCTCCCAGAGTCTTCACAAAATGTCTGGTGGTGGTCGCTGCAGCTCTTCGCAATCAGGGTCTCCAAGTATTTCCATACCTCGATGACTGGCTCATCAAAGCTCCCTCTTTTTCAGGGGTTATTGCAGCGACCCAACAGACTATTCTTTTTCTTCAAAGTCTAGGATTTCACATAAACTTTCCAAAATCTCAGTTGACTCCATCTCAGTCTCTACAGTTCATTGGAGCAACTCTGGACACTGTCAATATGAGAGCTTACCTTCCACAACCACGTCAGGCTGCACTTCTTCAGCTTTCTCATCAATTCTTCCACCTTCCAGCTGTTTCAGCACGGAAAATGATGGTGCTGCTCGATCACATGGCTTCTACAGTTCATGTGACTCCTTTTGCCAGACTTCATCTTCGTATTCCTCAATGGACACTGGCATCCCAATGGCAGCAAACCGTGGATCCACCATCTCAACTGATTTCCATAACTCCTTCATTGCAGAAGTCTCTCCGTTGGTGGATGCTCTCTTCAAATCTTTCCAGAGGCTTGCTCTTCCACAATCTTCCTCATCAGAAAGTTCTCACAACTGACTCCTCAACGTACGCTTGGGGAGCCTATGTGGACGGTCTCCGTACTCAGGGGCTATGGACTTCATCAGACCGTCAATGTCATATCAATCTGTTGGAACTCAGAGCAATATTTTATGCTCTCAAAGCCTTTCAACATCTCCTTCACGACATGGTGATTCTTGTACGTACCGACAACCAAGTAGCCATGTATTATGTCAACAAACAGGGAGGGACAGGATCTCACTCCCTCTGTCAAGAAGCTCTGAAATTGTGGCATTGGGCAATTCTTCACAACATCTACCTCAGAGCTGTTTACATTCATGGTCAACACAATTATTTGGCGGACAAATTGAGTCGTCTTCTACAGCCTCACGAATGGACACTCAATTCTCCTACTCTTCGTCAAATATTTGCCCGTTGGGGAACTCCACAGATAGACCTGTTTGCATCACCTCTAAACTTCAAACTGCCTCAATTTTGCTCCCGCATTTACACTCCTCAACGTCTCGAAGCGGATGCATTTCTACTGGATTGGAGGAATCAGTTCCTTTATGCTTTTCCTCCGTTTCCTCTGATTCTCAGGACTCTAGTCAAACTGAAGTCAGAACATGCCACCTTGATTCTGATAGCTCCTTGGTGGCCCAGACAACCTTGGTTCTCCCTTCTACTTCAACTCAGCATCAGGGAGCCTCTCCTTCTACCAGTATTTCCTTCTCTACTCACGCAGAGCCACGGATCCTTGCTTCATCCCAATCTACAGTCTCTACACTTAACAGCTTGGTATCTTTCGGCATAACAGACTTTCCTCAATTTTCTCAGTCTGTTCGAGATATCTTACTTGAAACATAGAAACATAGAAATAGACGGCAGATAAGGGCCCACGGCCCATCTAGTCTGCCCACCTTAATGTCCCTCCCCTACCTTTGCCCTTTGAAGAGATCCCATGTGCCGATCCCATTTGGCCTTAAAATCAGGCACGCTGCTGGCCTCAATCACCTGTAGTGGAAGACTATTCTAGCGATCAACCACTCTTTCAGTGAAAAAGAATTTCCTGGTGTCACCTCGTAGTTTCCCGCCCCTGATTTTCAACGGATGCCCTCTTGTTGTCGTGGGACCCTTGAAAAAGAAGATATCTTCCTCCGCCTCGATGCGGCCCGTAAGATACTTGAACGTCTCGATCATGTCCCCCCTCTCTCTGCGCTCCTCGAGCGAGTATAGCTGTAATTTGTCAAGCCATTTTTCGTATGGTAGATCCTTGAGTCCCGAGACCATCCGGGTGGCCATTCTTTGCACCGACTCCAGTCTCAGCACATCCTTGCGATAATGCGGCCTCCAGAATTGCACACAGTATTCCAGGTGGGGCCTCACCATGGATCTATACAATGGCATAATGACTTCCGCCTTACGACTGACGAAACCCCTTCGTATGCAGCCCATGATTTGTCTTGCCTTGGACGAAGCCTGCTCCACTTGATTGGCAGACTTCATGTCCTCACTGACGATTACCCCCAAGTCTCGTTCTGCTACCGTTTTTGCTAGGATCTCGCCATTAAGGGTATAAGACTTGCATGGATTCTGGCTGCCCAGGTGCATAACTTTGCATTTTTTGGCATTGAAGTTGAGTTGCCATGTCCTAGACCATCGCTCCAGTAGGAGTAGGTCGTGCATCATGTTGTCGGGCACTGAATCTTCGTCTGTTGTGCATTTGCCCACTACATTACTCAGTTTGGCGTCATCGGCAAATAATGTTATTTTACCTCGAAGCCCTTCTGCCAAGTCTTGGGCCCAAGACTGAGCCCTGTGGTACTCCACTAATCACCTCCGTCATTTCGGAGGGGGTGCCGTTCACCACCACCCTTTGGAGCCTACCTCCAAGCCAGCTCCCAACCCATTTTGTCAATGTGTTACCTAATCCTATAGAACTCATCTTGCTCAGTAACCTGCGGTGTGGTACGCTATCGAATGCTTTGCTAAAGTCCAGGTACACGATGTCCAGGGACTCCCCAATATCCAGCTTCCCCGTTACCCAGTCAAAGAAGCTGATCAGGTTGGATTGGCAGGATCTCCCCTTAGTAAATCCATGTTGTCGGGGATCCCGTAGATTCTCTTCATCCAGGATCTTATCTAATTGGTGTTTGATTAGAGTTTCCATTAGTTTGCTCACTATCGATGTTAGACTCACTGGTCTGTAGTTTGCTGTCTCCATCTTTGAGCCTTTCTTGTGGAGTGGAATGACGTTAGCCGTCCTCCAGTCCAACGGGACGCTGCCTGTACTAAGGGAGAGGTTGAAGAGCGCGGACAGTGGCTCCGCCAAGACATCACTCAGCTTGTAGAAAGCCATCAACTAGACAATGTTATGGCCAAAAATGGACTAGATTTTCTACTTGGTGTTCTACACGTCAATTACAACCGATATCTTCCTCCTTAGCATCCGTTCTGGACTACTTGCTTCACTTGTCACATTCTGGACTTCAAACTACATCTATTCGAGTCCATCTTAGTGCTATAGCTGCTTTTCATCAGCCTTTAGATGGAAAACCTCTTTCTGCACATCCTATGGTTTCTCGTTTCATGAAAGGACTTCTTAATCTCCATCCACCGCTTAAACCACCTCCAGTGGTTTGGGATCTCAATATTGTTTTGGCTCAACTGATGAAGCCTCCTTTTGAACCACTTGATAAAGCTCACCTCAAGTATCTCACTTGGAAAGCTGTATTCCTGATTGCCCTCACATCTGCTCGACGAGTCAGTGAGTTACAGGCTTTGGTTGCAGATCCACCTTTCACAGTTTTTCATCATGACAAGGTGGTCCTCCGTACTCATCCTAAATTCTTACCTAAAGTTGTTTCAGAATTTCACATCAATCAGTCTATTGTTCTACCTGTATTTTTTCCAAAGCCTCATTCTCATCCTGGAGAAGCGGCCCTTCATACATTGGACTGTAAACGTGCCTTGGCTTTCTACCTCCAACGCACTCAACTACATAGAACATCTCCTCAACTTTTCATCTCCTTTGATCCGAACAGGTTGGGACGTCCTATATCGAAGCGCACCATCTCCAACTGGATGGCTGCTTGCATTTCTTTCTGCTATGCTCAGGCTGGTCTTCCTCTGCAAGGTCGAGTGACGGGCCACAAAGTTAGAGCTATGGCGGCATCTGTAGCTTTCCTCAGATCAACTCCTATTGAGGACATCTGCAAGGCTTCCACTTGGTCCTCAGTTCATACTTTCACATCTCATTACTGTCTGGATACTTTATCCAGGAGGGATGGCCGCTTTTGCTAATCTGTTTTGCAAAATCTTTTTTCGTAACTTGCCAACTTCCCTCCGTCCCTTTTTACTTAGCTTGGAGGTCACCCATGTGTGGGAATATGCTGCCTGCTTGTCCTGGGATAAAGCACAGTTACTTACCGTAACAGTTGTTATCCAGGGACAGCAGGCAGATATTCTCACAACCTGCCCTCCTCCCCGGGGATGGCTTCTTTGCTGGCTATGGAACTGAGGACCACGAGGTGGGGATGCGCCCTCTAGTGGGATAGACAAAGGTTGATCCCTGCAGCACACCGCTGGTAACATCCATTTCTTTATCGTCCCTTCAGACTGGCACAGATGGATGGGTTTATGCTTCTCTGTCAGCAGCTGGAGACTGAGAACACACTGAATTCTTACAGTACAAGTGGATTGTGCAGTCCCTCATAGAATCTGTCTGCTCTCAGGTGGTAAGCCTGTGCAGTCTTCGATTAGGCCTTGGCAGGGTCTATTGGAAAAGTTAGGCAGTAGCCTTTTTTATCTGCCCCCTTTTTCTTGTCTGACTGAACTGGGGTCCTGCGGGGGGGGAGGTGCGGGGGGGGGGGCATTACTACCTCTGTGGTGTCACACTCGGATGGCCAAATCCCTCCACCATTTTCCCTACCTCCACACTTTTTTCTCTAGAGGAGCCTCAACTGTACACTTTGCCAAGAGGCAAAGACTACAGTTTTGAATGCCTGTGGGGTCTGCTTCTGTTACTAAAAAAAAAAAAAAAAAGACCTGAGGCAGTGCTTTTTCTTATGCGCTGGTTTGCAGGGGCTGTTTTCATTCATATTTTTTCTCTCATTCAGCTGCCAGTTTCATTCAGCCTGCCTCGCGGTTCATAATGAGTACTTCTCGCAAGCTGAAGAAGTGCTCAGTGTATTCCCTCCAGAGGCTTAATGCAGCCGGCCTTTGTTGTTTTTGTTCACAGCCAGAAGGGGAACCCTCGATAGCTTTGGAACCGGCCTGTTCAAGGGTTTCCCTGGCAGCTGCAAAGGATGCGTTGGCCATAGGCAGTGGGGAGCCTAGGATTCCCTAACCGCCATCAGTGCTGAGAATTCCTCAGCCATTGCAGCTGTTGGTGGTAAGGAAATCCAGGATTCCCTTACCGCCAAAGGTGCTGGGGATTCCCTTACCGTGGCTTTAATGTTTCTAACATCTTCAGTGCCCTCAGCCTCAGGAATGTCTTTTTTTGTGGGCTTTCCTTCTTTGGCGGGAAACTGCCATTTTAACTGAGTCTTCTTAGGAGATCACACCTAGATTGAAGAGGCAGGAACAGGTCTTGCAGGCCTCTTCCTCTACTAGTAACTGTGATTCTATCTCGTCTGTGGGTTTTTCCCCAGATTTTATTCTTGCTTTGTACAAGGCATATTGCATGCATACAACTGATGGCCCTGTCTCTTCTTCGGTGGCTTTGGCCGCATCTGGGGTGGTTGTCTTTGTTGGCCTTTATCTGCTCTCCAGGTAGAGAGAAGAGTGGGTTCTTTATTGTGCTGGCAGCCTTATGGTAGCCCACTTAGCCAAGATAGAAGACATTCAGATTTTCTGAATAGAAATATTAGATCCTGAAGAATGCCAGCTGGAAAATGTAGTATTCACTCTCACTGTGTGTCTTTGGGGAATTGAAATCAGGATCCCATAGTGACAGCAAGAAATGGTAAGCTCCTAGGTTTTTCAGCCAAAGGAAGGAACAAATTTCAGAGGGCCTAGGTGTTTGCATTTAGCATGGCCTCAGAAAGGCTGCTATATGTGTTTCTTCTCTTGCTACTGCTGGGTAGAGTGCTTCAAAGAGTAGAAAGGTAGCTGTATTTAGTGCTTGTAGTATGCAAGTCTTTCCAGACTGAAAGTGGCAGTCTCGCTTGATTCCATAACAGGGGGGCTTCTGATTTCCAGGCAAAATTCCGATGTCAGAAAAACAAAAACTTGTGGAGAATTGATGTCCAAGTTGATGGCTTTATTAAAACAAATAAGTAATCCACATAAATACATCTAGTGCTGGAACCTCTAGAAACATTTGGACCGAACAAGGTCCATGTTTCGAAATAATTGTCTTCTTCAGGGGTCCTATGGAGAAAATGTGTAAAGTTACAGGAGATTGTGTGCTGTAGTCTGTACTGTGTAAGAATAAAAAATGTGAATGAATCATGTATTTCTATTTTAATAAAACGATGACTGGTGCTATGACATGAATAAAGAAATAAATTAAATAAAACTAAAAATTGAAAATGGTGATGTGAAGATCTATAGATTTGAAAACAGAAATAGTACATAAATATGAACTTAAATGTGAAAAAATCAACATAAGTAGCATATATTATCCCAGGACAAGCAGGCAGGTATTCTCACTAGTGGGTGATGTCATCCGACAGAGCCCCGATATGGACGTCTCACAAGCATGTCTTGCTTGAAGAAACTCAGAAGTTTCGAGATGCCCGCACCGCGCATGCGCCAGTGCCTTCCCGCCCGATGGACCGGGCGTGTCTCCTCAGTTCTTTTCTTTTCGCGGAGCTGAGAAGTTTTACTTCAGTTCTGCGCTGACTGAATTCCCGTTTTATTGCCTTCTAATTCCGCGATTTTGGATTTCTTTTTCTCTTTTCGTGTGTTTTCTTTCTTTTATTTAAAAAAAAAAAAAAAAATTTTCTTCCGGCGAGTCGGCCGGGTCGGCCACGTGGCTCAGGCCCAGCTCCTTCGATCTAGCGGCGGAGCTTTTTCGGCCTATGTCCCGGCCAATCACCGGTTTTAAAAAGTGTAGCAAGTGCCAGCGCGCGATTTCGCTGACGGACCCGCATCGACGCTGCCTCCAGTGTCTTGGTCCAGAACATTTCCCGTAATCGTGCCAGCCTTGTTCTACTCTAACAGCGCGAGCGTTTAAGCGGCACTGCCTGTTGTGGGAGTCGATGTTCAAGATGGAAGCTGCTAAGGAACCTTCGGCTTCGACTTCATCGGCCGCTTCGCCTGCCCATGTGAAACCAGCGACTGCTCCTGCGACTCCGGGCCTTTTGAAGCCGGCTTCGTTTACCCCGACTTCGGCCACGAGTTCGACGTCGGTGCCTTTCCCCGTCTCCTCGGCTCAGGTACCGCCTTCCACTATTCCACCTGTGGTCATTAAAGTGCTGAAAGCTGCCAAGCAGAAGCACTCGACCACGAAGGAGCGCGAAGACCGTGCTGGAGGACCCCCTTTCGGTGCGGATCCCTCCATATCGGCTTCGCTGCGGTCCCTGCTGGAAGCTCAGTTTGTCGAGCTCATGCAGACTATGGGGCCCAGATTAATCGCCTCCATCCAGGGTGACCTCCCGGTCCCGGTCCCAGGGGGCGGACCGCCCCTCCCCCTCCTCCTCATCGATCGATCTCGTTGCTTGACGAGGAGGAGCGGCGAAGGACGGCTGATCTCTCGAGGCGGGCTTCCTTTAGCGATATGCCTCCTTTAGAGCCCATTACGCCTCCGCGCCATCACGGTGCCGTTTCCCCGACTGATGATCGAAGCCCTGGGCATAGTAAATCACAGGAAGAGTTCTTCTGCACTCCATACCAGGCCTGGGCTGCAACACGGAAGGCGGCCTCCATTCCGCCCCTTCGCTCTACCGCTTCCAGTCCCATACATTCACTGGAAGCTTCGGGGGACCATGCGAAGTATAGATGTTCTTGCTCTCCCTCCTGGCACCGGGAGGGGCATCGATCCAGACACTCCTCTCGGCACTCCTCGCGCCACTCGGAGGTTTTGCCACAGAAGTAGCTGCCACGTCTGGGGTACTCCTCATCGGATTTATCTCCCCAGGAGGGGCCGGAGTACGAGGAGCCATCTACCTCTTATTCTCCTTGTCGCTCCCAAGTCTCCCTGGATCCTGAGGCTTCTACTTCCTCCAGCCCGTCTCGGAGGCCGGTACTGGCGGACCAGTTGTCTTTTTCTTCCTTCCTCCGGCAAATGGCGGATGACTTGGATGTGACTTTGGACACTGGGTCTCGGTATTCTAAGGAGTATCTCGACACCATGCACTTGCCTAATCCTCCTGCGGAGTCTCTTCGACTTCCTCTGCATAAATTACTGGATCAAACATTCATGCGATGTTTCGAGACGCCGTACTCCATCCCTGCGGTCCCGAGTAAATTGGATGCAAGATACCGCATTGTTCATCATAAGGGGTTTGAGGGCGCTCAACTCTCACCAATCCCTGCTGGTCGAGTCCTCTCTCAAGCGTTCTCATCCCTCCCAGGTCTATGCCTCTGTACCACCGGGACGAGAGGGGAGAACGATGGATAAGTTCGGTAGGAGAATCTACCAGAATTCTATGATGGCGTCTCGAGTGCTCAATTATAATTTAATTTTTTCTTCATATTTGGAGTTCTTCTTGCCGGTGCTCCGCAAGTTTACTCCTTACATTGATGCTCAGGCTCGATTCGAGTTCGAGGAAGTGGTAGCCTCCCTTTCCCAGCTACGTCTTCAGCTGATGCAGTCCTCGTACGATGCCTTCGAGCTCTCGGCACGTGCTGCCGCCTGTTCCGTGGCCATGCGTCGATTAGCATGGCTTTGGACAATTGACATGGATCTGAACCTCCAAGACAGACTTGCCAATGTGCCTTGTGCGGGCACTGATTTATTCGACGAGTCTATCGAAACTGTTACCAAGAAACTTTCGGATCATGAAAAGTCTTTTCAATCTATCCTTCGGCCTAAGCCCAAGCCTCAGCAGTCTCGACCTTCTAGACCGCCTTTGATTTATCAGCGGCGCTACACCCCTCGTCAGACTCCTGCTGCGAGACAACCGGCGAAGAGACAGCCTCCCCAGAAGGCTCAGCAGAAACCTCAGCCGCCGGCTGCACCGAAGGCTACTCAGCCTTTTTGACTCTCTTCCAGTGAGCATAACCGACCTCGTTCTGCATCCCCCTATTTTTCCCATCGGGGGTCGCCTCCATCATTTTTACCATCGATGGGAGGCTATTACCACCGACCTCTGGGTCCTTTCTATCGTAAGAGAAGGATACTCTCTTCATTTCCATCGGGTCTCCCCGGACCACCCTCCAAGAGAGTATCCTTCCAACTTAACGCAGACCGCCCTTCTTCAGGAGGCTCAGGCTTTGCTTCGGCTTCGGGCCGTCGAGCCGGTTCCGGTGGACCAGCACAACCGGGGTTTTTACTCCCGGTACTTCCTCGTCCCGAAGAAGACGGGCGACCTACGACCCATCCTGGACCTTCGAGTCCTCAACAAGTTTTTAGTAAAGGAGAGGTTTCGCATGTTGACCCTTGCTTCTCTCTACCCCCTCCTCGAGCGGAACGACTGGTTATGCTCTCTGGATCTCAAGGAGGCCTACACTCACATTCCCATTCATCCGGCCTCCCGCCAATTCCTCAGATTTCGGGTGGGACATCTACATCTGCAGTATCGAGTGCTTCCTTTCGGCCTGTCCTCGTCTCCCAGAGTCTTCACGAAGTGTCTGGTGGTGGTGGCTGCTGCACTCCGGAACAGGGGTCTTCAGGTATTTCCCTACCTCGACGACTGGCTCATCAAGGCCCCTTCTGCTCCAGAGGTCATTTCGGTGACCTTGACCACGATCTGCTTCCTGCAGAGCTTGGGCTTCGAGATCAACTTCCCCAAATCCCATCTGCAGCCTACCCAGTCCCTTCCCTTCATCGGGGCGGTACTGGACACCATTCAGCTTCGAGCATTCCTTCCTCCTCAGCGCATGGATGCTCTTCTTCATCTCTGCCAGTCCATCTCAGCGAGACACATGATGGTCCTCCTGGGCCACATGGCCTCTACAGTTCATGTGACACCCTTTGCCAGGCTCCATCTCAGAATTCCTCAGTGGACCCTAGCTTCTCAATGGACTCAAGTGTCAGACCCATTGACTCGACACATCATAGTCACTCCTACTCTTTGGCAGTCTCTACTTTGGTGGATGACCTCTTCGAATCTATCCAGAGGTTTGCTGTTTCACACTCCTCCTCATCAGAAGGTTCTCACAACTGATTCCTCGGCCTATGCCTGGGGGGCTCATCTGGATGGGCTTCGCACTCAGGGATTCTGGACCAGTGCGGACCGCCTCCATCAGATCAATCTTCTGGAGCTCAGAGCAATCTTCTACGCTCTTCAAACTTTTCAACATCTGCTTCACGACATGGTGATCCTCATCCGCACGGACAACCAGGTCGCCATGTACTATGTCAACAAGCAGGGAGGCACGGGATCGGCCTCCCTCTGCCAGGAAGCTCTCAGAGTCTGGGATTGGGCAGTTCGCCATAATGCCTTCCTCAAGGCTGTCTACATTCAGGGGAAGGACAATGTCTTGGCAGACAACTTGAGTCGACTCCTCCAGCCTCACGAATGGACTCTCCATTCCAACCCCCTTCATCAGATCTTTGCACAATGGGGGACGCCACAGATAGACCTCTTTGCGGCTCCCCACAACTTCAAACTGCCTCAGTTTTGCTCCAGGATCTACACTCCTCATCGCCTCGAGGCAGATGCCTTTCTGCTGGATTGGAGGAATCGATTTCTGTATGCGTTTCCTCCGTTTCCTCTCATTCAAAAGACTCTGGTCAAATTGAAATCGGACCAAGCCACCATGATTCTCATAGCTCCTCGGTGGCCCAGACAACCTTGGTTCTCCCTTCTGCTTCGACTCAGCAGCAGGACACCAGTCCTTCTTCCAGTGTTTCCTTCTCTGCTTACTCAACATCAAGGATCACTGCTTCATCCCAACCTGCAGTCTCTCCACCTGACAGCTTGGTTCCTCTCAACGTAACTCCTCACCAGTTTTCTCAAGCGGTGAGGGATGTCTTAGAGGCTTCCAGGAAGCCTGCTACTCGACAATGCTACTCCCAAAAGTGGACTAGATTCTCTTCCTGGTGTATTTCCAATGCCAAGGAGCCTCAGCGAGCTTCCCTATCCTCTGTGTTGGACTATCTTCTACACCTGTCTCAGTCTGGTCTCAAGTCTACATCTATAAGAGTCCACCTGAGTGCTATTGCGGCTTTCCATCAGCCTCTACAGGGGAAACCTCTTTCTGCTCATCCTGTGGTTTCCAAATTTATGAAAGGACTTTTCCATGTCAATCCTCCTATCAAACCTCCTCCCGTGGTTTGGGATCTCAATGTCGTCCTTTCTCAACTCATGAAGCCTCCGTTTGAACCTCTCAACAGGGCTCCACTTAAGTATCTCACCTGGAAAGTGGTTTTTCTGGTGGCCCTCACGTCTGCTCGCAGGGTCAGTGAGCTTCAGGCCTTGGTGGCGGATCCACCTTTCACAGTATTCCATCATGACAAGGTGGTCCTCCGCACTCATCCGAAATTCCTGCCTAAAGTGGTCTCTGAATTTCATCTCAACCAGTCCATTGTACTTCCAGTATTTTTTCCAAAACCTCATTCTCATCATGGAGAATCAGCTCTTCACACTCTGGACTGTAAACGTGCTTTGGCTTTCTACCTGGATCGCACCAAGCCACACAGAACTGCTCCTCAACTTTTCGTCTCCTTTGATCCGAACAAGTTGGGATGACCTGTATCGAAGCGTACCATCTCCAACTGGATGGCGGCTTGTATCTCTTCCTGCTATGCCCAGGCTGGATTATCCCTTCCTTGTAGGGTCACAGCCCATAAGGTCAGAGCAATGGCAACCTCTGTAGCCTTCCTCAGATCGACACCAATTGAGGAGATTTGTAAGGCTGCCACTTGGTCCTCGGTTCATACCTTCACCTCTCATTATTGTCTGGATACTTTCTCCAGACGGGATGGACAGTTTGGCCAAACAGTGTTACAAAATTTATTCTCTTAAGTTGCCAACACTCCCACCATCCCATTGAGGTTAGCTTGGAGGTCACCCACTAGTGAGAATACCTGCCTGCTTGTCCTGGGATAAAGCAATGTTACTTACCGTAACAGTTGTTATCCAGGGACAGCAGGCAGCTATTCTCACGTCCCACCCACCTCCCCTGGGTTGGCTTCTCAGGCTAGCTACCTGAACTGAGGAGACACGCCCGGTCCAACGGGCGGGAAGGCACTGGCGCATGCGCGGTGCGGGCATCTCGAAACTTCTGAGTTTCTTCAAGCAAGACATGCTTGTGAGATGTCCGTATCGGGGCTCTGTCGGATGACATCACCCACTAGTGAGAATAGCTGCCTGCTGTCCTTGGATAACAACTGTTACGGTAAGTAACATTGCTATCCCTTTCATATTGAAGTTAGGATAGTATTCTAATAGAAGTAAGCCTTAGTGGTTGTAGGAGCTCTGTTTATTGATCATCTTGGCTTCATGATGGTGCCTGAATACAAGAAGCATTCACTTTTTTCCTATAATATTTCAAGATTTACATTTCATTGCTGCTCAGCCTGATTTTAAACAATCACCGATCTTACATACTGTAACTTGTTAGATTTGAATCCTGTCTGAAGTTTGCTTATAATAAGTACTTTGTTTCTCTCTTAGTTGATGCTGGAAACCATAGTGTGGTGAACTACAGGGACAACACTACTCAAAGCAGCACAAATGCTACCCTACTGTCTTTTAACACGCCAGGCACTGTAGTTGAAGGAACTTTAAATATGCGGAGTTTCCTGATTCTGGGCTTTGTTGAAGAGGATGAGTCTTGCATTGCAGATATCATAAAGAAAAATGGGGGAAAGGTCTTGTCTCCTCAAAAACGGACCATTGCAGACTATGCTGTAGTCCCTTTGCTGGGCTGTGACGTGGAACCAACTGTAGAAGTAGTCACCAACACATGGCTGGTAAGGATGAAGAGCAGGAGGATGTTATATGGTAATGTGAATGTATTTTTTGTAACCCGTTCTAAGCTTTTGGGGAGGATGGGCTAAAGAACTAAAAAAAACCCAAATATATACAGTATATATAAAAATGTTATAGCTTTAAGAGAGAAAAATTAAGTATGGCATTTCTGGTAAGAAGAATCTTTTCTTGATAAGCTTTCCTTACAGCTAAGCTGTTTGAAGGATATATTGCCCACAGGCATGTCTTCCTGTAGCTGTTTAAAAGGAGGAATGTAAAGTGAAAGTTCTTTTATTTGTACTGGTCTTTGCTGCCTGTTAAGTGGATTCTTTTGTGTAATTTATTTTTATTTACGTAAAACCTACTGAGCAAATGCCATTAAACATCTTCCATGGTTATTTTATCTTCAGTTACAAATTATCCAGCAGCAGTACAAATATTGACACACATTTATCTTTTTGTTTTCCTTGTTCTATAAATACTCAAATCTTTTAATCCGGGTGAATTTAATTTTTTAAAAAACCTGTAATTATTAAACATTTATAAACTTAAAGTGGGTATCCATATTCACAGCTGGAAAGGCAGACATTTTCTATCACAACACACCCAACAGTTCCATCAAAAAACCCAAATAAAAAAATGTTACTTATTTTAAGATGTGCTGTTTCAGCAATGAGAGATAAGTACTTACAAATATGCATAATGAAGGCAGTGCATGCAAATCTCATTCATGTTCCTTGTGAATATCTTGAAAAATATCTGAGAGTGCCCCAGGGACTGGATTGAGAAGAACTGTATTTGGCCATATATTTCTGATAATGCTGATGGTCTAATTTGTCATTATGGTTTTTGGCAAAGTATCTCTGAACCATGAATATCAGGTGATCGCCTACTGATGAACTGTGGTGGCCAGTTAATATTTAATGGCAGCTGGTGACCACCTGGCTACTGAATTTTTACCCTTATTTTTAAAGGTGATTGAGGTGGAGTATTTTAATCAAGTAACTTTATCTGGAAGAGTTGCGACAGACTGAATTACATATTTTGGTGGGCAAATATTTATTCCACATATAAATATGAGAGAATGAATGCGGAGTGTTTGTGGGTCTAGTATGATATTCAGTAAGCTGTGGAGCCCATTGACTGCATATGTTGAATTGCAATGAATGTCAGGTATCTCCCTTTTTATAGATTCCTTACATATCCGGGGGGGGGGGGGGGGGGGGGGGGAGGGGAAGGTATTTGGGATTGCTAAAGGTATTTATCTATAATATTGCAATAATATATGCATATTGTGACCAAGCAGATGTAAGCCCGACCCAAGCTTTAACTGAAATAAAAAACCCCAGGGTTAAACTAGAAACCCGGCAGAGAAAGTCCAGGATCTGGGAAGATGAAGGTGAGGAACATAATATGTATCACCACCAGGGGAGCTCTAGAGGTCCCTGGTCGTCAGCTGACACTGCTAGGTCAGGACACTCCCCAAGAGTAGAAAAGCCAACCGTGGCTTTCAAACAAGGCAACAGGTTAGGGAGGAAGTTTGTGCCTTGCCTCCCTAGGGTGCTTCCCAAGCCAAACAGGGTCAATGGTCCTGTCCCTATGGAATGGAGTGAGATTGACCCAGCAGAGGACTTGTCCAGGCTCAGGGAAGAGCCTATGGATTTTGAAGAAACCTGTGCTGATGTGGAAGTTGATTACCCTGAAAGAATGCAGGTGGACTTAGCTTGTTGCCACAAACTGTGAGTGAAATTGCCAGTGAAATGTTTGGGTAGTGTTTTGATTTTCCTATAAAGCACTAGTTGAGAATTATTGTGGAAAAGCTTGGAGAAGCGGGGAGAGGTTTGCTTCCAGCTGGGTGGGAATTTTGTAAAGCTGTTTTTTTTGCTTTAAATTGCAAACCTAGAGCTATCTCCTTCTTCCTGGCAGTTATCTCAAACCTGCCAGAGGCTTGTTTTTTCTTTGTTTGAAGCACTGTTGTTTTGCAAAGCAGTGCACTGGACTGTGTGTTGTGCTGCTACCCAAATGACTTGAAAGTTTTGGACTGACAAAGAGAAGCTGAGTTTTCAGCCTGAGTTTGTGTTGAACTTTATTTTTCCTTGTTTTGGACATGTTTTGGGACTGTTAGTTTGGCCATTGCCATTGATATCACGGCTGATGAATGACTTACCTGTATATTGAGCCAGAGTAAAGCTGAAAGATATTTTCAACCATTTGATTAAGTTTTTTTTTTGTGTGTTTTGTATTTGAACTCCAATCCAGCCTGCAGGGTGACTCCGGTCCGGGTCACACGCAAAAAGTACTGTGTTTGTAGTCACCTGTATCTTGGCCTTGCCTGTGTTAGGCTGAAGTGGTGACCACAATATGCAGTAATAGTGAGGATGGGAGGGAGAAAATGATTGGTAATGTATTAATTTTGTGTATTTTAAGTGTGTTATGTATAATGCTCATGTTTAAAATAGTTGTATTGGCACTATCAAAATTTGAAAATCAATAAAGAATTAAACAAAAAAAAGTAACTTTATCTGATCCTTTCTCATCTTCAAGTGACTTACTGTTTGTTTGTTTGTTTTTTAAAGGGTATGTGCATAGAACTTGAGCAACTTTTGGACCCCCAATCAAATCCCCTTTTTACACCCCTGACTGTGGTGGAAGGAAGCACTCCACTGGACAACTGTGTGCTTTCTGTCAGTCAGTTTGCTGGTGCAGAGAGAGATTCACTGATGTACTTAGCGAACCTTCTTGGAGCACGGTATGTTACATGCACTTGTTGGTTTCTTTTATTTATTTATTTTTTGTAAATAGCTTTTGTTGAATGTTATAGAAATAGTAAAATAAACCATGACAAACAAGATCCTGCCTCAAGACTATACTTGTACTTATTTCACTTGCAGATGTCTGCTTTTATTATGACTAAACTGCTGTAATTTTTCTAATGGTAGCTTCCAGTAGGATTTTCAAGAAATCTACAATAAACATGCATTCAAATTTAACTCGCACATTAGAAAGTCAGTATGTGCCAGTTCATCATATTCATACTCATTATGGGATTCTGAAAACCCAACAGACTCTGGGCTGAGCTATTGTTAGTACAGTGGTACCTCGGAATCCGAATGCCCCAGAACTTAAACGTTTTGGAATCCAAACTTTTTTTGTAGTAAATTTTGTCTCGGAATCCGAACTCTGCTTTAGGAGGGGCCTTAGGTGCTTGGGCCAATCAGGCCCTAGGATCCTCTGGGTTGGGCAGTGGAGGGGCGGGTCCGCCTCATTTGGACAGAGGTGGGCCTGCTGGCCAGACAGTATGAGGAGCTGTCCGTCCAATTGCGAGGGGGGGTTCTGGGTGGAAGGTTTCGTTAAGGGGGGGTTGGGCACCCTACTGCCGGCTATCTTAGGGGAGCTGTTGGCAGGTCCGGCAGGAGGAGTTGGGCACCCTCCTGCCGGTGATCTTAGGGGGGCCGTTGGTGGGTCTGGCAGGAGGGGTTGGGTACCCTCCTGCCAGCGATCTTAGGGAAACCATTGGGGGAGTCTGGGGAGGGGGTTGGGACCCAGGAATGGATCAATGCTGTTTCCATTATTTTCAATGGGAAAAATTGTCTTGGAACTCGAACGTTTTGGAATCCGAACGGGGTTCTAGAACGGATTAAGTTCGGATTCCAAGGTACCACTGTAATTTGTAATTTATCTTTAAAATCCAACACAGTCTCAGAAGACTGGAGGGTAGCCAATGTGATGCCGACTTTTACAAAAGGTTCCAGAGGTGATCTGGGAAATCTGAGAAATTATAAACCAGTGAGTCTGATGTTGGTGCCAGGCAAAATGGTAGAGACTATTATAAAGAAGAAAATAACAGAATATATACATAAGCATGGGTTAATAGGAGAAAGCCAACATGGATTTAGTCAAGGGAAATCTTGCCTCACCAATCTACTGCATTTCTTTGAAAGGGTGAATGAACATGTGAATAAAAGTGAGCCAGTTGATATCATGTATTTGCATTTTCAAAAGGCATTTGACAAAGTACCTCATGAAAGACTTCTGAGGAAATTAGAAAATCATGGGATAGGAGGTAATGTCCTATTATCCCAGGACAAGCAGGCAGCATATTCTTGACTGATGGGTGACGGCACCGACAATTTTAGAGTGATTGCACTCTAAGAACTTGGAAAGTTCTAGCAGGCCGCACCGCGCACGCGCAAGTGCCTTCCCGCCCGACGGAGGCGCGCGGTCCCCAGTTTCTTAGTTTCCGCGGAGCTAAGAAGTCGCACTTTTCAACGGCTGTTGAAAAGATTTTTTTCTGTCGCCTTCCCGCTCGCGAAATCTTTTTGGAAATTATATTTCCTTTTTTTCTTTTATTATTTTCTTTAAAAAAAAAACAAAACAGTTTTTTTCTTTTTTCTTCATTTCGTCGGTTTTGCCCCGGCGGGGCCTGCTGCCGCCATCGAGGCCTCGACCTTCGATTTGGCAGAAGCCGTTTTTCCTTTCATGCCCCCCCAGCCAGATTTTAAAAAGTGCCAGCGGTGTGCACGGCCTATCTCTCTTACGGACCCGCACAATTGGTGCTTACAGTGCCTGGGTCCAGAGCATCAGGCTTCTACCTGCACCCGTTGTGCCACTTTGAAAAAACGTACATTAAAAAACCGACAAATAATAATAATAATTTTATTTCTTATATACCGCTGTACCGTGAGGTTCTAAGCGGTTTACAGTAGAAACAGAAGAAATGCAATAAGTAAGATTAATTAAGATGAAGAGAAAGTACTTAGAGTTCCCTGACTGTCCCAAAGGCTCACATTCTTGCTAAAGTACTTGAGAAAAATAAATTAGTTAGGTTATAAACATAGAGTAGAAGAAGGTAGGAAAACAGTTCATAGGAAAATTAATTTCGAATACATTATACATTATATATTGTTCAAGGCGGAATACAAATTATAGGAATTACCAAAAGAATTGTGTAATAAAGATTATCTAGATAAATTACATAACAGTGATTCGTGTATATTACATGGTGTGGTAGAGGATTCAATTATGAGAATTACATATCAAGGGAATCAAGTGATAACAGAATATAATGGAGATTATCAGTATATACAGTTTACAGATTGGAAGTTACCTAATAATGACGTAAGAAATTTATTGGATAGTGTGGAAAATGTTTATATAGGAATCAGAGTAAGTATGATAGGAAAGGTTCTAAGAATTGAATTAATGTGTTATTCTATCGAGGGAGAGCGTGTGCATAAAGGGAGGATATTAGTTGGTAATGACGTGTTTTCTGAATAGAAATGTTTTGATTTCTTTTCGAAACACTTTGATGTCTGTTGTATTGATCATTAGTTTGGTGATTGTGGGGTCAATTTTTGCTGCCTGTGTCGCTAGAAGGCTGTCGTATAGTTTCTTAAGACGGGTTCCATTATTAGGTGGGAAGGTGAATAGGTTTTGAGTTCTTCTTGATCTGGATGAGCGGTAGCGGTTTAGGCGGTTGTTTAGGTAACGGGGCAGTTCCATGGGTTATCTTAAACAGCAGACAATAGAACTTGAATTGAGTTCTTGCTTTTATCGGAAGCCAGTGAGAGTCTATATAGGCGGGAGTGATGTGGTCAAATTTGCTGAGACAGTAGATGAGTCTGATGGCAATGTTCTGAACTGTCTGTAGTTGTTTTATCATATTGTTAGGACATGTTAGGTAGAGGCTGTTGCAGTAATCCAAGTTACTGAGTGTGAGGGATTGCACAATGATCTTGTGTTCTTTGGTAAAGAAATTTCTTATTTTTCTTAGGTTTCACATGGTGAAGAATGCCTTCTGTATGACTTTGTGTATCTGTGTCTGCATAGTGCAGCGTCTATCTAATTGTATTCCTAGAATTTTTAGAGTGCTCTGTTTGGGATATTTGATTGTATTTACTTCCAGTTCTGTTATAGATTGCTTTTGTTCCTTCTCTAGTAGTAGGAATTTGGTTTTCTCTGAATTCAGTTTCAATTTATGGTTCTTCATCCATTTTTCTACAGTTTCCAGTGTTGTTATCAGGTGTTCATTGGAGCTGGGGTCTTGTATGTCAAATGGGAGAATGATGGTTATGTCATCTGCGTAACTGAAAGATGTTATATTTAGGGCGTCTAGGGCAGTGCCTAAGGAAGCTATGAAGAGGTTGAATAGTATGGGCGATAGTGGGGATCCTTGTGGTACTCCGCAGGGGTTTGTCCAGGGTTCAGATAAAATATCTTTTGACTTAACTCTATATGATCTTGTTTGAAGGAAGCCTTGGAACCAGTTGTGAACTTTACCAGTTATTCCTATGGCATCTAGTGTCTGAAGAAGTATTAGATGATCTACTAAGTCAAATGCTGCTGAAAGGTCGAGTTGGATGATTAGTAACTTGTTTCCTTTGCTGAGGTGCTGTCGGGCTATATCAAGTAAAGATACCAGTAATGTTTCTGTGCTGTGATTGGCTCTGAAACCAGATTGAGTTGGATGTAGAATGTTGTGGTCTTCGACGTTTGCTTTTCGGTGCCGATATGTCTGACCCTGCGACATCGACACCGGCATCGGCACCACCTCAGTCGGCACCAGGCACCCACTTCGTCGACGCCGCGCCGGCGTCGCAACACTCAGGTAAGCCGGCTAAGAAGCCATCTCCGTTGGAGCGTCCTCCGGTCTCAGTAGCAGCGAGTCCAATCCTGCCGACCTTGAGGCGCCCACGGAAGCGCTCCGCTCCTATTGAGGTGAGCCCCTCGACATCAGGTTCCTCATCCTCGGAGCGTAGAGCAGCACCACAGGTACCGCAGAAGAAAAAGGTGGTACCGGTGCCTTCGCTGGACGAGCGGATTGCTGCTGTCCTGCAAGTGCAACTTAAGGAGCAGTTGCAACAACTCCTTCCCGCACTTTTGACACCGAGCCTTCCAGTCCCGGTCCGGTCTGAACTACTGGTACCGACAGTGGAGCGCCCTCTTTTATCGGCATCCACTTTGTCGGTACCGGTTCACACTGCTTCCTCGACTTCGATGCCAATCTTAGCACCGGAACCGAGAGCTCAACACCAGGCGGTGCAGACTTCGGTACCGACGCAGCATGTCACATCTCCTGGTACCGTGTCTATGAGGTCGGGTAAGTCGGTGCGCATAACCCGACACCTGGAACCCTCCACTCCGGAGTCTCGAGACCGTGGCTCTCAGATTCGGGACCCTGATTTGTGGGGTGACTCTGAAGAGCCCTTTCTATCTGAGGGTGAGTGTTCATCTGATGAAGAGGATCAACTTGTTGCTGATCCCTCTTCTAAGCAGGATTCCACATCTTTTACCTCTTTCTTAAAAGAGATGTGTGAATCTCTTTCTATTCCCTTGGAGGCTGAGTCGAAGAAATCCAAGGCATTCCTTGATGCTCTGGACTTTGACCAGCCTCCAAGGGAATTTCTCAAACTTCCTCTCCATGACATCTTAAGAGAGACTTTTTATAAAAATTTAGAGACTCCCCTGACTGTACCGGGAGCTCCTCGTAAATTGGACTCCTTATACAAGGTTATCCCTATTCCTGGTTTTGACAAACCTCAGCTCCTGCATGAGTCTCTTTTGGTAGAATCCACACTTAAGAAATCAGCGGGAGCTAGTGTGTATGCCTCAGTCCCTCCTGGCAGAGAAGGAAAAGCCATGGACAAATTTGGCAAACGTTTATATCAGAATGCCATGTTAGCCAATAGGTCAGGGAACTACGCTTTTCATTTTTCATTTTATTTAATGCACCTCATTCAAAACATGGCTGCTTTTGAAAAGTACCTCCCTGACCGCAAGAAATCTGCATTTCATGCCTGCTCTTCCTCTCTTCTCCAGTTACGCAAGTTCCTAGTTCGGTCAATTTATGACACATTTGAATTGACTTCTAGGGCCACGGCTATGTCTGTTGCCATGCGTCGGTTGGCATGGCTCAGAGTCTCAGAGCTCGATGTAAATCATCTGGACCGCCTAGCAAATGCTCCCTGCTTGGGTGATGAGCTCTTCGGAGAGTCCATGGATTCCACTACACAAAAGCTGTCTGCCCATGAGACTCGGTGGGATACTCTCCTGAAGACTAAGAAAAAGACTCCACCTGCTCGGCCTTTTCGCCAACAATCTGCCTACCAGCGCCGCTATGCTGCCCGTCCCTTGCCACCGGCTATTCAACAGCCTAGATGTCAGCGTCAGCAACAGCGACAACCACCTAGGCCAGCCCAGCAGCAACAGGTGAAGCCTCCTCCACCACAAAAGTCTACCCAACCCTTTTGATGTGGTTCTCCAAAGCATAGCCAGTATTCCACCATCTGCCAATCTCCCTCGACCCATAGGAGGACGTCTTTCTTGCTACACCAGCCGTTGGGAGAACATCACATCGGATCAGTGGGTCCTCAACATCATCCGCCACGGCTACTCTCTCAACTTTCAGACACGTCCTGCACAAAGTCTGCCAAGAGAGTCTGCTTTGAACACCTCTCAGTCTTCTCTCCTTCTTCAGGAGGTTCAATCCCTCCTCCTCCTGAACGCCATAGAGGAAGTTCCTCTAGATCAGAAGGGGCAGGGATTCTACTCCCGTTATTTTCTGGTCCCCAAAAAAACAGGGGATCTCAGACCCATCCTAGATCTTCGCGATCTCAACAAATGCTTGGTCAAGGAGAAATTCAAGATGCTTTCTCTGGCAACTCTTTATCCTCTTCTCCATCAAAGCGACTGGCTATGCTCCCTCGATCTCAAAGAGGCATACACTCACATTCCGGTCAATCTGGCCTCCAGACAGTACCTCCGCTTCATGATCAATCATTGTCATTTCCAATACAAGGTGCTGCCATTCGGTCTTGCTTCCTCTCCAAGAGTGTTCACCAAATGTCTGATTGTGGTGGCTGCCTTTCTATGCTCTCACCACCTTCAAGTCTTTCCTTATCTGGAGGATTGGTTAATCAAGGCCAATTCATCTCAAACAGTGCTCCTGGCCACCAACCAAACCATCCTGTTTCTACAGCTTCTGGGGTTCGAGATCAATCTACCCAAATCTCATCTCATCCCCACTCAGAGACTTCAATTCATTGGAGCGGTGCTGGACACAGTCCTCATGAGAGCATTCCTGCCGTCCAACCGTCTTCAAACTCTTCAATCTCTATGTCAGCAAGTGCTTCCACAACGTTCCATCTCTGCCAAGCAAATGATGATACTCTTGGGTCACATGGCCTCCACAGTTCATGTCACACCCCTCGCACGTCTTCACCTGCGCACTCCTCAATGGACCCTAGCTACCCAGTGGTCCCAAGCGACGGATCCTTGCTCACGACACATATCTGTGACATCATCTCTTCGTCAGTCTCTATAATGGTGGTTGATATCCTCAAATCTCTCCAGAGGTCTTCTGTTTCATCTACCTCCTCATCAACTTGTCATCACCACCGACGCCTCCCCTTATGCCTGGGGAGCTCATTTGAACGAATTATAAAACTCAAGGACTTTGGACAGCCCAGGAAATGAAACATCACATCAATTTCCTGGAACTCAGAGCGATGTTTTATGCCCTCAAGGCCTTCCAACATCTTTTCTTTCCTCAGGTCCTCCTGCTGTGCACAGACAATCAAGTTGCGATGTACTACATCAACAAGCAGGGTGGGACAGGCTCTCGCCTCTTGTGCCAGGAAGCCCAGAAGATTTGGGCTTGGGCCACAGATCACCAGCTATTCCTGAAAGCTATCTACATTCAGGGAGAACAGAATTCCTTAGCGGACAAGCTCAGCAGAATTCTCCAGCCTCACGAGTGGACACTCGATCCTTTAACTCTACAGTCCATCTTCGCTCAGTGGGGCACTCCTCAGATAGACCTCTTTGCAGCTCCTCACAATCACCAGCTGCCCCTATTCTGCTCCAGACTCTACTCCCCTCACCGTCTAGCAGCGGATGCATTTCTCCTCGATTGGTCCAATCTGTTCCTGTACGCTTTCCCTCCTCTGCCTCTCATGTTACGAACCTTGTTCAAGCTCAAGAGGGGACGAGCCACCATGATTCTGATTACTCCACGATGGCCCAGGCAACATTGGTTCTCCCTTCTACTTCAGCTCAGTTCCAGGGAGCCTTTCCTTCTTCCACTGTTTCCTTCTCTGCTTATGCAACATCAGGAGACCCTTTTGCATCCCAACCTTCCATCTCTGCACCTGACAGCTTGGTTTCTCTCGGGCTGACTTCTCGTGATACTCTTTTGTCTCAGCCCGTTCGTTCCATTCTGGATGCCTCCAGGAAACCGGCCACTCTGTAATGTTACCATCAGAAGTGGACACGGTTTTCTTCCTGGTGTCTTCTTCATCATCATGATCCCACTTCCCTTGCAGTGGAGACCTTATTGGATTATCTTCTTTCTTTGTCTGACTTGACTCTGACTCAAGTGACTCTGGCCTCAAGTCTACTTCCATCAGAGTCCACCTCAGTGCTATTGCTGCTTTTCATGAGCCAGTTCATGGAAAACTTCTCTCGGCTCATCCCTTGGTGTCCAGATTCATGCGGGGTCTTTTCAATGTGAAACCACCTCTCAAAGCCCCTCCGGTAATCTGGGATCTCAATGTGGTTCTTTCCGCCTTAATGAAGCCTCCTTTTGAACCTTTGGCTACTGCTCCTTTCAAGTTTCTCACTTGGAAGGTACTTTTCCTTATTGCTCTTACCTCTGCCAGGAGGGTCAGTGAGCTACATGCACTAGTTGCTGATCCACCTTTTACAGTCTTTCATCATGACAAGGTGGTTCTGCGTACACATCCAAAGTTTCTCCCTAAGATTGTCTCGGAATTCCATCTCAACCAATCCATTGTTCTGCCTGTCTTCTTTCCGAAACCTCACTCTCATTCTGGAGAACAAGCTCTGCATACTTTGGACTGTAAGCGGGCTCTGGCTTACTATTTAGAGCGTACTAAGCCCCACAGATCAGCTCCCCAACTCTTTCTGTCCTTTGATCCGAATAAATTGGGACGTCCTGTGTCTAAACGTACGTTGTCTAATTGCCTGGCAGCGTGCATTTCTTTCTGTTATGCTCAGACCGGACTGACACTGGAAGGTTCTGTCACGGCCCATAGAGTTCGAGCTATGGCAGCATCTGTGGCTTTCCTCCGCTCCACGCCTATTGAGAAAATCTGCAAGGCTGCTACTTGGTCCTCAGTTCATACTTTTACATCTCATTATTGTCTGGATGCTTTCTCCAGACGGGATGGACACTTCGGCCAATCTGTTTTGCAAAATTTGTTTTCCTAATGACCAACCTTCCCACCATCCCTCTTTTTGTTAGCTTGGAGGTCACCCATCAGTCAAGAATATGCTGCCTGCTTGTCCTGGGATAAAGCACAGTTACTTACCGTAACAGGTGTTATCCAGGGACAGCAGGCAGATATTCTTGCGTCCCACCCACCTCCCCGGGTTGGCTTCTTAGCTGGCTTATCCTAACTGGGGACCGCGCGCCTCCGTCGGGCGGGAAGGCACTTGCGTGTGCGCGGTGCGGCCTGCTAGAACTTTCCAAGTTCTTAGAGTGCAATCACTCTAAAATTGTCCGTACCGGGGCTCCGTCGGTGCCGTCACCCATCAGTCAAGAATATCTGCCTGCTGTCCCTGGATAACACCTGTTACGGTAAGTAACTGTGCTTTATGGATTAAGAACTGGTTGAAAGACAGAAAACAAAGAGTAGGTTTACTTTAAATGGTCAATATTCTCAATGGAGAAGGGAAAATAGTGGGGTTCATAAACAAAACCCAAACCCTTTACCAGCTAGAAATTGTATCACTCAACATATAAGCTGGATCAGTGCATTAGAATCAATAGAAACAACACAGAAATAATTGTTTAAGGAGGAAAAGCCTCAGACCCCTGTAGGGAAAAACCTCTTTTAACTTAAGAGGATTGGTTAGTGTCACTGGCAAAAATCCTCCTGTCCTCCTGTGTTACAGTTGTTGAATTTTAAAGAGCTGCATTTGTTACAAATTACATTCAAAAGTGTATTGCTGAATGCTTCTTAAAGTGCTTTCAGATTGCTGGTCAGATGTTCACATAACCAAGTGTAATCGCTGCTTTCAAATAGTTCTTAAATGCTGATATGGAACATTGTATCAACAAAACTACAAAAACTTATCTGTGGCTCTTATGTAGGCTGTGTATCACAATCTTATCTCTGGCTCTATACAAGCTTCTTTTCCTGCCCCATCCGAAGTTGGCCAAAAGGCTGCTTCAGGGATTGGGAGGGATAATTTGAAAAATGTCACATGCAGTGCTCAATGCCGACGCCATGTGCCATTTGCCCACATGCGCTATGTGACAATGTCCATGCCATGCAACCTTTTGGCGAAACGTTATTTGGCCAACGTCGGATGGGGCAGGAAAAGAAGCTTGCATAGAATCAGAGATAAACTTGTGCAGGCAAGCAGGAGGCAGGAAAGGAGGAGAGAAAAGCAGAGAAGAAAACAGGAGAGGGGAAAAGGAGCAAGAGAAGGCAGGAGAGAGCAAGGGGCATCGGTGAGAGGTAGCTCCGCCCATCCCCAATGTCATCCACCGGAGCTCCTCCTTAAAAGGGGAGGGGCCAACAGCGCTCAGCCGTTTGGCGCGTGTCAAAGACAAGCGTTAAAGGCGCTCGCCTTAGCAAGAGCACCTTTGCGAAGGGCCTTAAGAAGTGACGAGCAAAGAAGAAATACTAAGGAAGGACACCTACGCAGGCAAGTACCACAAGGGCTCAGGACAGACAAGCAGTAGATAAGCACACACAGTAGTAGCAAAGGGCAATCACAGCAGACACAGAGGGAAGTATATTGAGGAGGCAGTTTTTAATGGCCCGATTGGAGGAAGAGGAAGGTCTTTACTGAGTCTAGTGACCTGATTTGTGTGGGTAATCGGTTCCATAGCTGAGGTAGGAAATGGCTGTAGGATTGTTTGTACTCCGTACTCATTTGGAGGGATCTCCTTGCAGGAATGCTGAGTCTTTGTTCTGCTTTGGAGCGGAGGGGGGCGGTTAGGGGTATATAGGCGTAGCTTGGATGCTATATAGGCTGGGGGTTTTTGGTAGAATCTCTTGTGTGTCATGACCAGCGCTTTGAAGATGCATCACTTTTTGACTGGTAAACCAGTGAGCTGCATAGAGCGCTGGATTAATGGGGTCATGGGAGTAATGGGGTCATGGTAGCTGAGGCTGTATAGGAGTCGAATTGCTGAGTTCTGGACTTTTTGGAGGCATTTTAGATCTCTTGCAGCGATGCCATTGAATAGGGAGTTGGCAGTAGTCTAGTCTAGAGAGTACATAGGCATATAGCAGTTGGGCTAAGTCTGTTTCTGGGAGGTAGGGTTTAAAAACATAAGAATTGCTGCTGTTGGGTCAAAATAGTGGTCCATCGTGCCCAGCAGTTCGCTCACGCGGTGGCCCTTGGTCAAAGACCAGCACCCTAACTGAGACTAGCCCTACCTGCGTACGTTCTGGTTCATCAGAAACTTGTCTAACTTTGTCTTGAATCCCTGGACAGACTCTGGAAGAGCGTTCCAGTTTTCTACCACTCTCTGAGTGATGAAGAACTTCCTTACGTTCGTATGGAATCTATCCCCTTTCAATTTTAGAGAGTGCCCTCTCGTTCTCCCTGCCTTGGAGAGGATGAACAACCTGTCCTTATCTACTAAGTCTATTCCCTTCAGTACCTTGAATGTTTCGATCATGTCCCCTCTCAATCTCCTCTGTTCGAGGGAGAAAAGGCACAGTTTCTCTAATCTTTTACTGTACGGCAACTCCTCCAGCCCCTTAACCATCTTAGTCGCTCTTCTCTGGACCCTTTCGAGTAGTACCATGTCCTTCTTCATGTACGGCGACTAGTGCTGTACGCAGTACTCCAGGTGAGGGCGTACCATGGCCCGGTACAGCGGCATGATAACCCTCTCCGATCTGTTCGTAATCCCCTTCTTAATCATTCCTAGCATTCTGTTCGCCTTTTTCGCCACTACCGCACATTGCACGGATGGCTTCATCGACTTGTCGATCAGAACTCCCAAGTCCCTTTCCTGGGAGGTTTCTCCAAGTACCGCCCCGGTCATCCTAATCTAATCTAATCCAATCCTTAGGTTTGTATACCGCATCATCTCCACGTTCGAAGAGCTCGACGCGGTTTACAGTAGGAGAAATAAGAAGGAACTACAACAGAGGGTTAGAGGTAGAAGTGTGAAGAAAATCCTGTATTCGTGCATGAGATTTTTGTTGCCTACATGCATCACTTTACACTTATCCACATTGAACTTCATCAGCCATGTTGATGTCCATTCCTCAAGCCTGATTATGTCACGTTGCAGATCTTCGCAATCCCCCTTTGTCTTCACTACTCTGAATAACTTTCTATCGTCCGCAAATTTAATCACCTCACTCGTCATACCAATGTCTAGATCATTTATAAAGATGTTGAAGAGCACAGGTCCAAGCACCGAGCTCTGCAGCACCCCACTGGTGATGCTCATCCAGTCTGAGTATTGTCCATTTACCCCCACTCTGTTTCCTATGATCCAGCCAGTTTTTAATCCACGTGAGTATTTAACCCTCGATTCCATGGCTCGCAATTTTCCGAAGTAGTCGTTCAAATGCCTTCTGAAAATCCTGATATACAATGTCGACCGGTTTGCCCTTGTCTGTCTTTCTGTTTACTCCCTCAAAGAAGTGCAGCAAGTTCGTCAAACACGATCTGCCTTTGCTAAAACCATGCTGACTGGTCCTCATCAGCCCGTGTACGTTAAGTTGATCAATGATGCTATCCTTTATCAGCGACTCTACCATCTTTCCCAGTACCGAGATCAGACTCACCAGTCTGTAGTTTCCCGAATCTCCCCTCGAACCTTTCTTGAAGATCGGCGTAACATTTGCCACCTTCCAGTTGGCGTAGGTAGTAAAAAGATGTAGAAACTACCTGCGAGACATGGAAGGAGAGGGACAGGTAACCATCCAGTATAAATAATTGTATGATAACTTTGAGAAACAGTCTCTAAGCATTTCTTGATTGTGCACCTGTGTTTCCACAACAAACCATAATGTACCTTATAAACAACTAGGTTTCTAGTACCATTTCTAAAATGCTTCCAAGTATACACAGTACTCTACGTACACATATAAGAAACTAAGCCCTGTGGAGCAGAGACTATCTGGGTAAGACAAACATATATGACAAGCAAGAGATTCTAGGAAACTTTCTGCTGGTTAGCATTTTTTGTAAGATGTTAACTATTTTCATGTGTTTGGTTTCAGGGTACAAGAATATTTTGTTCGCAAAGCTAATCTAAAGAAAGACATGTTTGCCAGCACTCATCTAGTGCTGAAAGAACCAGAAGGCTCCAAATATGAGGCTGCCAAAAAGTGGAATTTGCCTGCAGTAACTATGGCTTGGCTCTTGCAATGTGCTAGAACTGGGAAGAAAGCAGATGAAAGCCACTTCCTTGTTGAAGAAACATTTGCTAAAGGTATATTTTCCTATATATGATAAATGGATTCCTTGCAGTGCCTTAAGAGATGTTTTCTATGGTAGAGCTCTCAACAAAGGCCATTTTACTAAGCTATGTTAAGTACTAAGTTGCGTACCATGGGATGTACTCAGGCATCCTGTGGAAGTGCTATTTGAGTGCTCTCTTTTCCACATGCTAAAAATGGTTTGTTTGTTTTTTTTTTGTGGGGGTGTGCTACATTACCGCACACTAACTGATTAGTGCAGGAGCCCTTATCTACAAAATGGATGGTGGTAAGTGCTCATGCAGTATTTTTTATTAATGGCTTAATGGTCATATGCTAATGGCACCAGACATGTAAGAGGAGCTGATGATTAAGTACATGTTGCCTTATTGGCAAAAAGTACCTGACTTGAAATTGTATATTCAGTCAGTGTGTCTGAGGCTCGTTTGATTAACTTTCTGTATGCAGTGACAGTTCACAGGGTAGCGACGTTTTTGTCTATTTATTATATACCTAAAAAGCATTAGCACATGGCCATTAATGCAAACATGGAGGATCAGCCATTTTACAGCTGCGGCAGAAATTATCTTTGTGTGTGGACGAACTAAAGCTATTTTTTGCCACAGCTATAACAGGAACACGTAGTTTAGGAATTCATATACACTGGTGTATTTTTTATTTAAAAGTTGTTTTTTTTCCAGCAAATGTATAGCTTTTGAAAGAAGCTGAATTGATTGCATTGAAAGCTGAAGAATTTTATTTATCTACAGACTAGTTAGCCTTGCTTTGCTTCCTTCTGTTTTTCACTGTGTTCTTCTGTGGAAGGAATTCTTTAGTGCAGTGGTTCCCAACCTTTTCTATACACCACACCCCTAGGAAATGTTTGATTAATGTTTGCAACCCCAACAGCTACTACTGCTCAAGGCACACTGGCAGCGGCTAAGGGACACAAGCCATTCTTTGCCATACCCCTGAAATTCCATCTTGCACCTCAGGTTATGAGGTGCAAGTGGGTGGGAGGATAATCCACTCATTGCATTTGAAGCTGAAGGGTTTCAATTAGTGCTTGGCAAAATATCAAGTTTATTTCGGTGGACTAGAGATGCCTTGTTCCATTCAAGTGCATAAAGATATGACTGAATATTAAAGAACTGGTAACTGGAGAAAAATCCATAGAGAAAAACTGAAGAGAAATAATAAAAAAATATTATGTATACCTGCAGAGAGCGATCAGTTTATCAAGGTCATAAATAAGGCAATTATTTTTTTTTAAGCCAAAGAAGAAAGTTTGATAAATCAGAAATGCAAAGAAGACACAGTTACGTTGGGAGCACCTTCAGATGTATCAGACCATTGTAATACACCTACTGAAGTCCCAAGAAAACCAGCCGTAACTCCTTTGGATATAAACCGGTTCCAGAGCAAAGCATTCCAGTCTGTCATCTCTCGGCATAAGAATCCAATGCCAGGAGCAGTAGAAAGGCCACTTCAGAAAGAACCTTCTCTGCACCTTGATACACCATCAAAATTTCTTGCTAAAGATAAACTTTTCAAGCCTTCTTTTGATGTAAAGGTAAATTGGCAAAGGTCCTTTTGGTCTTCTAGTAAATGGTGGTAGAGTACTATTGCAGACTGGTCCCTCTAGGTTAGCTCTCTCGGGAAGGAACTCAGCAATGACTTCCCTTTTTCTTAGATGAGAAAGGACACTTGTCCTGTTTTATATGCTTTATTTACACCATTAAGAGCATATTTAACCAGGGGTTTCTAATGAACAGCTTTCTACAACTACCATATACCATATATACTTGACTATAAACCGAGATTTATGGGACAAAAAAATGGCCCAAAAATGGGGTTCTCAGTTTAAATTCGGATCAGCGCTGACTCGCCCCCTCCCTCCTGAATCTGTTGTAAGCCTCTTCCAGGCCTGCCGTGAGACATGGCGGTCCAACGGTGGCCGGAACAGGAGAGATCCCTCCTGCCTCCTATCCCAGCTGATTCTAATAATTTTTACCTCCCTCCTGCCTCCCCACGTACTTGCGGCAGGAGCGACCTTCCTTCGTTCCTGCCTGTGCAGAGCCACTAGCTATCTGCTGCGAGTTCACGGCAGCCAATCAGCTAGCAGCTCTGCATATGCAGGACCTTTCTTTGCTCTTGCCCCTGGACCACCAGGGATACTAAAGGTACGAGTGGGGAGGTGGGAGGGAGGTAAAAATTATTAGAATTGACTTGGATGGGAGGCGGGAGGGATCCCTCCTGTCCAGGCCACTGCTGGACAACCAGGTCTCATGGAAGGCCCAGTGGAGGCCTGCAAGTCATTAGGAGGGAGGAGAGACGGTACAGAACTGGCAGGGAGGGAGTGGGGCTGGATGCAGAGCCTGGCAGAGCAGCGAGAGATGGGGAAGAGGGTGCAGAGCCTGGCAAGGCACTGCACTTGAATATTAACCAACACCCCCCCACCCCCAATTTATATTCGAGTCAGCCTTTTCTCCTCTTTTGGAGGAAAAATGGTTACCTCAGTTTATATGTGGGTCGGTTTATATTTGAGTATATACAGTAACTCCCTTGCACAACTCAGTTTAGAGTGAAATTACAAATAGACAATAAAGTTTCCTTCTGTTCATAGCATATGGGCTTTAAATAGCAAACAAATGAGTTCGTGCACAAATTAACCCAAAGTGCATGTCTCAAACAGGCAATAAAGTTCCACAAGCACAGCTGTTTTGCCATTTAAGACTGGGGAAAATTACCAACTTGGGTTACCGTTAAGATGGGTTGTTTTATTGTTAACCCCTTTTATTAGCAACTAGGTCTCATTGCTTAAAATGAGACCTGTGATAAAATTGCATGTCTTAATGGTAGCCCACGTTAATAACTACACTGCTTACTCTTTCAGCTCCTTACTGCAAGTATTGACTTGTCTGTTCGTACATACCTTAACCTTGATGTTAATCTAACCAGGAGGTTATTTCACCTGGGCCCCTAGTTAGACATTCACTGCACAAATTTTTTTAAATATTTATGCCATATTGTAGCTTGGACGTAGGAAAACCTCAGGTCCTTGTTTGCCACTAGCTATTTCGACTTAGCTTGCAAACCACAGTGGGACAAACATCATTGGTTAAATCCTCCCCCTACCATTTAACTTATAGCTTTTAGCGTCTAAACTTCTAAATTTTTCAATATATGTACTATGTAATTTAGTACTTAGCTTTAGCTTTCATGCCGGATTTTTGCCCTTGTTATAAAGTTGGTGCTTTTTAGTCAAATGTCTGTTGCTGATGAAGGCTGGCCACGTTTCGCTCTGCTGTGTCAGGGCTCCGGACAGAACAAGCTAATTCAAACCGGCAGGCTACAATATGGCATAAATATTTTTTAAAAAAATTTTGTGCAGTGAGTATTTGTTACTGATTTGTTGGTTTCTTGCACCAAGCCTGTATTTTGGAGTGTGTCCCCTAGTTAGACATTCCCAGCCCACATATATCCCTCTAGCACAAATTGAAACCAGGGTGCATTTCTAATGGCAGTACAGGTGTCTCTTCCAGCACACCTATCTTTTTCTCAGCCTAGACTGCCCAGTACTTTAAATTATTCCATGAATATTTTTCTGTGTCTTCTAATCATGACCTTTCACACAGCAAATACATTGCTTGTCTGTCAGCTTCCGAAATGCTCATAATTCCTTAGTTCAAAATCTGTAACAGCATATCAAGTTCCTGATACATTCCAGAGTCTGACAACTAAATCTCAAGCATTCATGCCTCTATATTTTCTCTCCTGAAACCATCATGTAGCTTTGCAGCTGTTGTCCTTCTGCCCTCCTTTGTTTTCTATGCAAACATTCTTAGCTTGACCTGCTTATTGGTTTCAGGTGCTCAGATACCTTCACCTGTGTTAAACCCCTGCTGCTTTCTCACTACATCTTCCAAATTGATTGTCTCTATTATGAACTCACTTCCTGTTAGTTTAGGACTTCAACTACATCTCTCTGCATTCCCATGAGCTCGCTTTTTCCAACACTAGACTGACATATAGAAGGAAAGGGAATGGACAAGCATTTGATATATCGCTTGGGCAAACATTTTTCCTATCTGTTCCAGCATGCTTACAGTCTATCTATTGTACCTGGGGCAGTGGACAATTAAGTGACTTGCCCAGGGTCACAAGGAGCAGCACAGGGTTTGAACCTACAACTTCAGGCTGCTGAGGCTGTAGCTCTAACCGCTATGCCATACTCTCCTCCAGGGAGATACTGGTGTGTTTCAGTACTCTGTTGAAACTATTATATTAATGGGTTTTTAAAAATTTATTTATTTAGAAGATTCCGTTTGATTCTGTGTTATCTAGTTGGTTGGACAATTCAAAATTAATTTCCTTAAGTGCCTTTGGTTTGGGGGAATGCATTTGTCTTTCTGTGGTATAACCAAGTTGGTTTATGTTTTGTTTACAGGTACTTTCTCTGTCCTTAGTGGGCTCACAATCTTAGTTTATGTACTTGGGACAATGGAGGGTTAAATGACTTACCCAAGATCACAAGGAGCTTCAGTGAGAATTGAACCAGTTTTGAATGTTTGAATAGCTGCTTCTTTTTGGGGACACCCCCCCCCCCCCACCTAGATTTGCAGTGCAATAGGTGAATCATTCTAGACATGTGGGATTATTTTCCAATGACCACAAGCCATCTGCAGAAGGAATCCACTCTGGATATTTTCTCTGACTCCTCTACTTCACTGAGAGCTCTACTGCCATCTGTAGATTTTCCCTTCTGCATTAGAGAGTTGCGCGGGGACAGAAATCCCACCCGTCCCCACCCGTCCCCGCCAAAGTCCCACCCGTCCCCACCCGTCCCCGTGAGGACTCCCACCCGTCCCCGCGAGGAATCCCTCCGTCCCCACCCGTCCCCGCGAGGAATCCCTCCGTCCCCACCCGTCCCCGCGAGGAATCCCTCCGTCCCCACCCGTCCCCGCGAGGAATCCCCTACGTCCCCGCCTGTCCCTATAAACTACAGAAATAGTTATTTCATTTAATTATGCTACTGAATTAAAGGCTCTGGTAGAAACCCATTTAAAAATAAGCAAAAAGACTTTATTAATTTGGAAATATTAATTGGGAAGAATACATACTTTGTAAACGGGTTTCTACCAGAGCCTCTAATGTTTATAAATTTTTATCAACACAACTAATATACTACTTTATCCTTAAGCAAAAAAAAAAAATAATAATAATTTTTTTCCTACCTTTATTGCCTGGTTTCTGCTTTCTTCATGTTCTCATTCAATTCCTTCCATCCACTGCCTCTCTTCTCTCTGTGTCTTCCATTTGCTCTGTTACTGTGCCTCTCCCTTTCTCCCCCCTCCCAAATTGGTCTGGCACCCATCTTTTTCCCTCCGCTCCCCCCATAGTCTGGCACCTCTGTCTTCTTCCCTGCCAGCGTCTTCTTCCCATTCCCTCTTCCCCATTTCCTTTCAGTGTCCTTCTCCCCCACCATCTTTCCCATGTCCTGTCAGGCAGCTTCCTTCTCCCCTCTCTGCCTTCCCCATGTCCTTTCAGCGGCCTTCTCCCCCCTCTGTCTTCCCCATGTCCTTTCAGTGGCATTCTCCACCCCTTTGTCTTCCCCAGTGCTTTCAGGGTCCTTCCCCCCCTTTCTCCCGTTTACCCCATGTCCTTTCAGCGTTCTTTTCCACCCCTTTGTCTTCCCCAGTGCTTTCAGCGGCCTTCTCCCCCCTTAAGCGTCTTTTCTTCTCCACTCCACCTTTCCTCCCTCCACCTTTGTGGCGCTTTTGCACCCGACCGACAACAGAACAGGCCCGGTCGGACAAATCTCCCTGTCCTGTAGCCGCGAATCTAAATTACCTCTTACAGCAGCTTCACTACTCCAGCTGCTGTAAGAAGGTAATTTAGATTCGCGGCTACAGGGCAGGGAGATTTGTCGGCCGGGCCTGTTGTCGGTCGATCAGGGGATCTGACCGGCTGTGCACATTCTCCGGGGCGGACCGCCCCCTCCCCCTTCTTTCGTACGCCATTGCCTTCTTCCTACCTGCCCTGCCGCACACAGCCGACCGGAAGTCTTCCTGATGTCAGCGCTGACGTCGGAGGAAGGGAGGGCTTTGCTTAAGCCCTCCCTCCGACGTCAGCGCTGACATCGGGAAGATTTCCGTTCGGATGTGTGCTGCGACAGGGCAGGTAAGGAGAAGGAGACTACCCTTGTGGCTCGACCAACCCCGCTGCGATCCAACCCCGCAGGATCCCCGCGACCCTCGGAGGCGTCCCCACGGGATCCCCGCGACCCTAGGGGGCGTCCCCACGGGATCCCCGTGACCCAAAGGGGGAACCCGCGGGATCCCCGCGGGTCCCGCGGGATTCCCGTCATCCCCGTTCCCGTGCAGCTCTCTATTCTGCATGCGAGCCTGAAGGAGTGTTTCGGTTTTGCTCTCCCTTTTTCTTACTTTCTTTGGTATCTTTTTCGTCCCTTTTCGGGGTTTTCTTTGTACTTGGAGTTTTTCTTCAGCTCTGCCTGCATAGAGAACATGCAGATTCTGGTCTACAGCTGACAGGCTGATCCATGGTGGTACCTGATAGCCTGCATTGAATACACCGAGGCATATTCTTTGTAGCTTGTGGCCATCTTCGCTTTTTTTCTCACCTGTTTAGCAGGGGTTCAAGTGCAGGCTGTTGGGTTTCTTTTGGAGGCTCAGCGGTGTCTCACAGGGCGCCAACTGCGTTTTCACCTCCACCCTTTCTCTTAGCACGTCCGTGAGTCTGCAGGCATGGAGGTACAGTCAGGCACCATGTCTGACTGACAGCAGCGAAGATCAGCGTCAAAGTGGATTTGCCAGCATGAGGCAGTGATTCTCAGATTCCAGCTACTGTAAGAGAGCTGAGGCAGGTTGCATCACATTTCTAGCACAGGTCACAGTGAGTAAGGTTGTCCACAGCCTGTGAAGTGGATGGGGGGAGGGTGTCTGAATTTCACAGTTTTTGAGGTTTCTGCATGTCCCCCTGTGTTCTCCCACTTGAAAAATCTTAAAATCGCCATTTTTGTACTTTGCTAAAGATGAAATATATCGTGAGTTTGGCGTGAATTTCTTAACAGTGGCCATCTTGGATTTTTAGCAGTCTTTTTTTTCAAAAGCTCCCTGCACTTCCAAAACTGCAATTTTTGCCTCAAATCTTGGTCGGATGGCATTCTTGGGCTCTTCTGCTTCAAATCCTTGCCAAGATTGCGCAAATTTAGCACCTCCACAGCAATCTTGTGCCGTGTGCTGCATGGCATGCCCAGGAGAGGCGGCAGCATCATGCTTAACCCCTCCCCTGTCTAAACAGGAAGTCATCTAAGGGTGACTCCACTCCCCAGGGTCCGGAGGCCTTTGCAGAATTTGAAATTTTTGTGGAATACTTTTCAGGATAGCTGTGCTTCTCCTGCACAGTCCCACTGTGCCTCAGTCTTGTGTCTCAGCAGTTTTGCCTCGTTAGGCACATCCTCTTCTCAGTCATCCGCTGTTCCTGAGTTAGCTGACTCTGAAATGGGCTTATGATGATGGTCAGCTTGTGGACCCCTTATTTTCCAGGGCTACTCTTCCTGTGGCGGGGGACTCGGGACAGTGTGCCAGATCTTCGAATCCTTCTCTGGCTTTAGAACGTGGAGACGATCTCATAGTTCTGCATTTATTTAAGTCTTCTGCTTTGCGTGATCTCATTTCAGAGACTTTGCAGAAGTTGAATTTAGTCACTCAGCCGGCTCCTTCTAGATTGTGGAGTATGAGCTCAATCTTCCACTTTTCCCTGGCATCCTGATATAAGCATTCTGATCTTAGAGCAATGGGATTCTCCAGAAGGTGCTCTGATGGTGGCGAGGGCTATTTCCTGTTTGTACCCTATGCAGCAGGAGTGCCAGCATCCTCTTGGTCAGCCTAAAGTGGACTCTCTGGTTGCTCAGGTGACTCCCTTCCTAGTGAGGGTGGTGTGGTGATCAAGGACATGCAGGATCACTGTGTGGATGTGGTTCTCAGGAGAGTCTTTGAGGCAACAGCTTTGGAATTCACTGCCTCAGTGGCGTCCTTTGTCATGCATGCTTGCTTCTCCAGGCCGTGTACTCTGGAGAGTGAGGCTGTAGAGCCTCCTCCTCAGCTTCTTTTGGCTAGAGTAGATTATGTTGCTGACGCCCTGTATGTGGGTCCTGGGTAAGATGTCGGCATATTCAATTCCTACTTGCAGAATGCTCTGGATTAGACAGTGTGCCCGTGATTCCACCTCTAAGGCTATTCTTCCCTTTAAAGGACAATAGTTATTTGGCAAGGGCTTAGACAATCTCATGAATTCTGTAGTGAACCGTCGCCCTAAGACTCTGCCTGACAGCAGGCCCAGAACCTCTAGAGGTTCGGGATGCTCTAATTTTCATGGTTCCAGGCGTTCATGCCCGTATTCAAGCTCCAAGTCTTGGAGGAGTCGCCTAATGGTTAGTGCAGTGGGTTGAGAACTTAGGAACCCAGGTTCGATTCCTACTTCAGCTCCTTGTGACTGTGGGCAAATCACTTAACCCTCCATTGCCCCAGGTACAGAATAAGTGCTTGTATATATGTAAACTGCTTTGATTGTAATCACAATAAGGTGATAAAACAGATCCCATTCCATTTTCCTTTACCAGTAATTGGAAAAAGGAGCATGGAAATATGAGTGGTCCCTGCTAGTTTATACAGTAATATGCAGAGGCTCTGGGTAAAGAAGTGTAGCTGAAATTAAAGAGGTAAATTGTCTTTCATCAGCAGATATGAACAGATAACTGACCTTAAAGAAACAGGTTGATCAAAATAGTCTCCTTTTCCGATCTCCTCGAGTTCCGGAATGTTGGTTGTGTCCTCCATTGTGAAAACTGACGTGAAGAAATCATTTAACCTGTCCGCTATCTCCTTTTCCTCTTTTACCACTCCCTTTCTGTCTCCATCATCCAAGGGTCCTACTTCCTCCCTAGCTGGTTGCTTCCCCTTGACATACCTGAAGAATGATTTGAAGTTTGTTGCTTCCCCTGCCAGTCTTTCTTCATATTCTCTTTTTGCTTTCCTAACCACTCGGTGACACTCATTTTGGTGTCTTTTATGCTCCTTTTGGTTGACTTCTGTCTGGTCCTTTTTCCATTGTTTGAATGATGCCTTCTTATCACTTATTGCCTTTTTCACTGCATTTGTTATCCACACTGGGTTTTTTGTTCTATTTTTCTTGCACCCTTTCCTGAACTTGGGGACGCACTTTTTTAATAATTCCTAGAATCTTGATTACTTTTTTGGCCGCTGCCACACATTGGGCGTAAGGTTTCAGTGTGTTGTCTACAATGACACTCAGATCTTTTTCTTGGACGCTGATTCCCAAAGTGGACCCTAGAGTAGAGAAAAGGTAAAGCAATCAGGGAAACACCATCATTTTTACAACTTTCATTCTTATAATGAGTCAAAATGTTGTGTGATCATGGCACCGAGGTACCCGCCTCTTCAAACCCAGCATGCACTCAAAAAGAGTGAGAAAAAGCCTGAGACTAATGTAGCAGTATAGAACTAAAAGGTACAAATTAAAACTGCTTTTGATACTTTCAGTGGCAAAAAACTCCCTCAGAACAGCTCAGGTTTAGAAAAGGGCAAAGTCACCCGGAGGCACACTCAAGGACTTAGCTGACAAAAGGCAACTTGAGCTCCAACACTGTCACATCTTCTCCAATCTTCCCTACAAGCGACCTTGTTTCACTAATGTTTGGCTCATCAGGGGAACAAACAATACAGCCTTGAAAAGTGTAGCCACGCTGAGACCAGCCCCAGAACAAAGGAAACAGACAAGAGCACTTAAAGCCCTCTCTCCAACACAGACCTCACTTCTGAACTGAATCAAACAATCAGCGCTCAGCTCAGCTCAGCTCAGCTCAGACACAGCTGATTGAAGAAAATCGTGCCTCTCCTGGATTGGAAGAAAATCTTCAATCAGCTGTGTTTGGGAAGAGCTGAGCTGAGTGCTGATTGATTGATTCAGATCAGAAGTGAGGTCTGTGTTGGAGGGAGGGCTTTAAGTGCTCTTGTCTGTTTCCTTTGTTCTGGGGCTGGTCTCAGCGTGGCTGCACTTTTCAAGGCAGGAAAGTCCGTTGGTCACAAATTTGAATTCTGGTGGGAAAATAAGTTGATCTGTTTTCCCCATAGAATGAAAAATTATCTGGTGAGTTTAAAGATGTTATCCCTGTGAAGATGGTTTTATTTTACTTACAGCTACGTTTCAATCAAAATTTTTAATCGTGATTGTGTGATTAAAGGACCAATATCTCCCTCTTTCTTTAGCACTCTCCAGACCAGTAGAGGTTAATCTTTACAAATGGGTATATATCCAATCATGACCAGCAGGTGGAGACTGAAAACAAAACTGTGGGACAGTATATAATATACTCCCTTCTCTATTTACCTCAGTCTTCTTTTAGTCTCCAGCAGGTGTTGAGTGATCTGTACCCATCTCCCTTGGTAGGGCTGTTGGAATTTGTTTAGGGGGTTTATAGTCCCTGTTTTTGGCCGGACAGAGCTTGGGCGGGCCCTGTTTGGGGGTTCGTCCGACCTCGGGGGTGTCAAACCCGGCGGGTCTCGAGCGGGGTTCCTCCCCCCACTTCCTCCACCTCCCCACATTTTTTTAGAGGAGCCTCAGCAGTAAGCTTTGCCCCCTAAATCAAGCAAGGCATATTGCTTCGAGAGCCTGTGGAGTCTGTTCTGTAAAAAAAAAAAAAATCCTGAGGTAGTGCCGGTCTGAAGGGTTGCTTCCCTGTCAGTTTACTGTTGTTTACAGTATTTTTTCATCTAACTGGCATTTTGTTTCTAGCTAGGTCGTGTATGGAGCAATTGTGCCCTTCTCCGGGGGAGTGGGACACAATTAGGTCCAGCCGCAAGGCACTCGCGGCCGGACTGAACACGGTAGTTTGACCCGGTGATGTGGTGGAGCTCCGTCGGCAGCAGCTGCAGGCGCCCAGAGCTCCCCGCCGATGGTGCCTCGCGAGTCGGCTGGGAGCAGTGGGGAAGCCCGGTCTTCCTCAACCGCCCACGGAGGGATTCCCCAAAGGATTCCTTCTCAGCTGATTTTTTGACAGCTGATGCCGACTTGCCTGTTTTAGCGGCTGGGACTGTTCAGGCTTCTCAGCCGCTACAGGCTATGGAGGGAGCATTTTTGGCGGGAAAGTCGCCATTTTCACAGTCTGGCCCCTCCATTTTGTCTTCCACCTCAGGTGACCTTCCCCCTGTATTGGAAAAACAGGGGCAGGTTTCTGCTGGGTCCCCTGCTGTGGCAGGGAGTCCCTTGGGACCCTCAGGGGGTTTTTCCCCTGATTTCTTTTTTTCTTTGTGCAGAGCCTATTTTCAGGCGGCTGGGGGTCCCGGATGCGCCCAGGGGGTTTCGGGGAGTGGGGTTTCCTCCGCGCTCCCTGCGGCTTTGCCTCTCTCGTCTGTTGTGGCGTCCCCTCCTCCTCCTCCCTTGTCCAAGCGTCCGCGGGTGTCTTGGGACGAGGATTTATGGTCTGAGGAGCGTGTCGGTTTGGATGAGGACCTGGACCCTTTTGAGGATTTCCAGGACCCTCTCGAGGGGACGGCTGCTGGCGGCGGGTTGTCGGGTTTCCCATCCTCCGGCGAAGAGGCGTTCGTGGTGCGCCTTTTTCAGAGAGATGAGCTACCGGACCTGATTCAACAGGTTTCTTCGGTGTTGCGTTTTGAGGATGCACCGCCGGAGACTCCGCGTGTGGGGGACCCTCTTTTTCGGGGGATCCGTACCGTTTCCCACTCTTTTCCCATGCATCAGGATATTCGGGATATTGTACTGGAACAGTGGAAAACGCCGGAGGCGCCATTTCGTTTGTCGCGCGTCATAGCTCGTTTGTATCCCATCCCAGAAGGGGATCGGGCTACTTTAACATCGCCAGTCGTAAACGCGGTGGTCTCGGCGATTTCTAAGCGGCATACCGTGCCTGTTGAGGGCGGTTCTGCCTTGCGGGACTCTGAGGAGCGCAAGTTGGAGAACATTCTTAAGCAAAATTTTCAGGTCTCTGCCTTTGGGGTCCAGGCGGCTATTTGTGGGGGGCTGGTGGCTCGCGCCGTGTTTCGGTGGGCTGAGCGTGTCCTGGATCGGGAGTCTGATGACTGGTCTTTGGTGGATCAGGAGGTGGCGAAGATTGAGATGGCTGCCTCGTTCCTCTCAGATGATCTTTATGACTTGGTGCGTATCTCGGCTAAGTCTATGGCCTTTGGCGTGGCCGCGTGGCGTATTTTGTGGCTGCGCGCTTGGTCGACGGATGCTGCGTCCAAAGCTAAGCTTACTAAATTTCCCTTCCGGGGGTCTTTTTTGTTTGGGGAGGAATTAGATAAGTTGCTTCAGACTCTGACGGACTCAAAGGTGCCCCGTCTGCCTGAGGACCGTGCCCGCCCTGCGTCTCGGGGTGGCACTGCCCGGGGGCGTTTGCTGGAGTTTCGCAAGTATTGCCCTGGGCGTGGGGTTGCTTCTTTCCCGGCTCCAGGGTTTTCCCGGGGTCAGTTTTTCCAGCGCATGCAGCCCTTTCGGGGGGCCCGTCGGGGGGCAGGGAATCCCTCCGCCGGTTCCCCCGCTTCCCGTCCTGCACAATGACTCCTTGCCGGCGCCCCCTTTGGTTCTGGTGGGGGCCCGGCTGCGCGACTTTTTCCCCAAATGGGCCGAGATCACGTCCGATCAGTGGGTCCTGGAGGTGGTGCGGGACGGTTATGCCCTGGAGTTCGCCCGCTCTCTGCCGGACCTTTTCCTAGCCTCTCCATGTCAGACTCCTTGGAAGACGCAGGCTTTTCGCCAGACCCTTCAGTGCTTGCTAGATCTCAAGGCAGTTGTTCCAGTGCCCCCTCCGGAGTGGGGCACCGGCAGGTACTCCATTTACTTTGTGGTGCCCAAGAAGGAGGAGACCTTTCGGCCCATCCTGGATTTGAAGGGGGTCAACAGCACTCTCAAGATTCCCTCTTTTCGCATGGAAACTCTGCGGTCGGTCATTCTGGCGGTTCAGCCGGGGGAGTTTCTCACTTCTCTCGATCTGACGGAGGCCTACTTGCATGTTCCCATTCGGGCCTCTCATCAGCGCTTCCTTCGCTTTGCGATCTTGGGTCGGCACTATCACTTCTGTGCGCTTTCCTTTGGTCTGGCCACGGCTCCCCGGACGTTCACCAAGGTGATGGTGGTCGTCGCGGTGGCCTTGCGCTCGGAGGGCATTCTGGTGCACCCCTACCTGGACGACTGGTTGATTCGGGCAAAGTCGTTGCTGGAGAGCTCCCGGGTTACGGCTCTGGTGGTGGAGTTTCTCCGGTCGCTGGGCTGGGTGGTCAACCTTTCCAAGAGTCGGTTGGTCCCGGCTCAGCGTCTGGAGTACCTTGGGGTTCTGTTCGACACCTCCTTGGGGAAGGTCTTCCTTCCAGGGGCCCGGGTGAGCAAATTGCAATCTCAGATTCGCCTGCTTTTGGCGTCCCGGTGTCCTCGAGCGTGAGATTTCCTCTGAGTCTTGGGGTCGATGGCGGCGTCCCTGGACGTGGTGAGGTGGGCGCGGGCCCACATGCGTCCTCTTCAGTATGCTCTGCTCAGGAGGTGGTCACCCCAGATTCACGGTTTGGAGGTTCCTGTCCCCCTGCGAGGCGTGGCGCGCTGCATTCTGCGTTGGTGGCTCCGGACCCCTCACCTGGTTCAGGGGGTGGGTCTGGATCTCCCGCAGTGGACAGTGCTCCTTACGGATGTGAGTCTCCTTGGTTGGGGGGCTCAGTGTTTGGGTCACTCAGCTCAGGGCACCTGGTCCACGGAGGAGACCTCCTGGTCGATCAACGTATTGGAGACCAGAGCGGTCCGTCTGGCACTGTTAGCTTTCCGCTCCCTTTGGTTGGGCAAGTCAGTCAGAGTCCTGTCGGACAATGCCGCGGCGGTGGCTTATGTCAATCGTCAGGGGGGCACCAAGAGCACTCAGGTGGCGCAGGAGGCGGCTCGGCTCATGCTTTGGGCGGAGTCCCATCTTCTGGACCTCTCGGCCTCTCACATAGCCGGGGTAGAAAATGTTCAGGCGGACTTCCTCAGTCGTCACTTCTCGGCTCTGGGGCGTTTCAGTTGATAGTGCAGGCTTGGGGGCAGCCCCTGATGGACCTGATGGCCACGAGTGGCAACGCCAAAGTGCCCCGCTTCTTCAGTCGTTGCAGGGACAGTCTGGCCGAGGGTCTGGATGCTCTGGTCCAACCGTGGCCAACGGAGGGGCTGTTGTATGTGTTCCCTCCTTGGCCATTAGTGGGCAGAGTACTTCTTCGCATTGTTCACCATCCGGTTCTGGTGGCTCCGGATTGGCCTCGACGTCCGTGGTATGCGGATCTGGTGAGGCATCTGGTGGCGGATCCTCTTCCTCTGCCTCTCTTGGACGATCTTCTGACGCAGGGTCCCATTCCCATGTTCGACCCGTCTCTCTTCTGTCTTACGGCTTGGCTCTTGAAAGGGGTCGCCTTAGTAAGAAGGGATATTCAGATAAGGGGATCTCTATGCTCTTGGGGTCCCGGAGGCTTTCTACCTCTCGGACTTATGTGCGGGTTTGGCGTCTCTTTGAGGGGTGGTGCCGGGCGCGGGGAGTGGTCTCTTTTCGCACTTCCCTGCCTACCATTCTAGAGTTCTTGCAGGATGGCCTGGATAGAGGCCTGGCTTGGTCTTCTCTCCGGGTTCAACTTGCGGCCCTGTTGGCTTTTCGAGGGTTGGTGACAGGTCAGCGTTTGTCGGCCATTCCTGATGTGATTCGCTTTTTGCGGGCGGCCAAGTTGCTCAGGCCTCCCCTACGGCTCTCTGTTCCCTCTTGGGATCTCAATCTGGTTCTCTCTGTTTTGGTGCGCCCGCCTTTTCGAGCCGTTGGATGGCTGTTCTTTGAAGGACCTTACTCTGAAGGCGGTCTTTTTGGTGGCCATTACTTCCGCTAGGCGTGTTTCTGAGCTACAGGCTTTCTCTTGTAGGGCTCCCTTCTTGGAGTTTTCTAGGGAGCGGGTTGTCTTGCGGCCTGTTCCTTCCTTTCTGCCGAAAGTAGTTTCTCCTTTTCATGTCAATCAATCGGTGGTCCTCCCAGTCTTGGGTAGTCGGGAGGGCTCTTCTGAGCAATGGCAGCTGCGCAAGTTGGATGTCGGTCGGGTCCTTCGCTCTTATGTGCAGCGGACCCAGGAAGTCCGGAAATCCGATCATCTCTTTGTCCTTCTGGCGGGTCCTCGTCGGGGGGCTGGCGCTTCTAAGGCTACTATTGCGCGCTGGATCAAGGAGACGATTGCTTCCGCTTATCTTCTGAGACAGAAGCCTGTTCCGGAGTTTCTCATGGCTCATTCCACTCAGGGTCAGGCAGCTTCTTAGGCTGAGTCGTCGCTCGTGCCTCCAGTGGATATTTGTAAGGCTGCGGTTTGGTCCTCCTTGCATTCCTTTGTTAGACATTATCGGGTAGATGTTCAGGCGCGTCGGGGCGCGGTGTTCGGTGAGCGTGTTCTGGTATCGGCCCTGCGGGGGTCCCGCCCATGAGAGGGACTGCTTTGGTACGTCCCATTTGTAAAGATTAACCTCTACTGGTCTGGAGAGTGCTAAAGAAGGAGAAATTAGGTTCTTACCTGCTAATTTACTTTCTTTTAGCTTCTCCAGACCAGTAGAGGTCCCCACCCTGTCTGTTGTTGTTATTGTTGTGTTGTTGAGGCTGTTTCGAGGGCAGTTTTTGTTTTTTGCTGCGGGTTCTAGTATTTTTCTAGGGCCGGGGAGAATTAAAGAACAGCGGCTGTGGCTCGGCTGGCTTAGCTGGCGAGCTGTGGGGATATTTTCCTTCGGGTATTTCTCCTCTGCATTTTCCAACAGCATTTGGGTATGTTAGTTATTACTCCTGTTCGAAGTATTGTTTTCTTTCTGTTTTCCAGTTCTTGGTTCTGCTTGGCTATTCGGCAGACTGAGGTAAATAGAGAAGGGAGTATATTATATACTGTCCCACAGTTTTGTTTTCAGTCTCCACCTGCTGGTCATGATTGGATATATACCCATTTGTAAAGATTAACCTCTACTGGTCTGGAGAAGCTAAAAGAAAGTAAATTAGCAGGTAAGAACCTAATTTCTCCTTCCCAACTCTAGGACCAACATCTCTTCCTTTCTTCCCTTCCTTCCTCCCTCCCATTGTCCAGCATCTTTTCTTCCCTCCTCTCCTTCCCCAGGTTTGTACTCTCTCAATCTCCTTTCCACCCACCCTTTGGGAGTCTAATCCATTTTTTTCCTCTCTCTCCTCCTCCACCCCAAGATCCATTACATCTCGCTACCTTCCTTTAGCCCCAGGTCCATCCTTCTTCCTTTAGAAAGCATCTCAGCACCCCCTCTTTCCCCATGCAGCATCTCTTTCCTTCTCCTCTACTCAAGTACCTAATTTCATTTTAGTTTGATACTTTGTAAACCACTTAGGTCAGTAAAATGCATGAGTGGTATGTCAAATCTTAAATAAACATAAACATACTCTCCGGTCCATTATCTCTCCAAACTTATCTCCCTCCTCCCCCTTCACTTGATTCCCTCTTGCTTTTGGTTTGGCATATCCCCCTTTCCTCCGTGCACTAACTGAAATATCTCTCTTCCAGCCAATGTTTCGACAGCTCTTTCAATTTCATCTCTCTTTCCACTCCCCCAGATGCACATTTAATTACTGGTAGGTCTTCTGTTGGTCCCCTGCAGCAAAACTTATACATGGCCTGCTCTGGGGCTTTCCCTCTGACCTGTCTCACCCCTGTGAAAAGAGGAAATCACTCAAAAGGGGCAGGATGGGTCAGATGAAAATCCTCTGACTCTAGGATTGGAACAGCAGCCTTATGGTTAGTGCAGTGGCCTGAGAACCAGGGGAATTGGGTTTGATTTCCACTGCAGCTCCTTGTGACTCTGGGCAAGTCACTTAACCCTCCATTGCCCCAGATACAAAATAAGTACCTGTATATAATATGTAAACTGATTTGCTTGTAACCAAGTCCTTTTTCCTTTCCCTGGAACAGGCCACGGGCAGGGTTTGAATATCACTGCTGGGCCAAGAGAAGATCTGATTTAAAGTATGCCCAGGAGTTAGGGGGAGTTGAAAGAGCTATCAAACGAGGTGGGGCAGGAGAGGGAAGGGAATGAAATACTGTGTGGATTGTTCAGCACAGTTAGTTTTATTATTTATTTATTCATTCAGTTTTCTATATCATTCTCCCAGGGGAGCTCGGAACAGTTTACATGAGCTTTATTAAGATACTAAAGCATTTTTTCTGTCTGTACCTGTGGGCTCACAATCTATCTAATATACCTGGGGCAATGGGGGATCTAGTGACCTGCCCAGGGTCACAAGGAACAGTGTGGTTTGAACCCACGATCTCAGGGTGCTGAGGCTATAGCTCTAACCTCTGTGAGAAACCAGCACCAATAATGGAGAGGGTTGCTCTGCTCAAGTAGCAACAAGTCAGTGGAACAGAGCAGATTAAGCCTGGTCTTCAAATCACACTTTAATAACAACCAATGGTAAAGCAAGACGTTTCTCTGTATGTGCTTTACCATTGGTTGCTATTAAAGTGTGATTTGAAGACCAGGTTTACTTTGCTCTAACCTTTGTGCCACACTCTCCGACATAGTATGATAGAAGACTGCATGGCAAACATTATCTGACTAATCATGACTAATAACACATTAACTGCGATTAACTTGCATTTCTAATTTTAAAAAGTAATTTCTTTTTAATAGCATATGCTTACATTGATGACAGCTTTAAATTGGCACAGATATGCTCTTTTTATTATTTTGCCCACTTGAGCAGGTGCACATGCTTTGATAAAGCAGACAAATTCTTTGGTGCTTAAGAATAAGGTGATATGTCTGCTTCGATGGCATGACGGGTATCTCTTATTTTTCTAGGATGCTCTTGCATCTTTAGAAACACCTGGAGATTCAAGTCAGCGGATGAGGAAACTGAGTACCCCTTTATCAGAAGTCATAGACAGGAACCTGAAACTGGCATTGGCAACTAGTGCTCGTCAGACAGCTGCTCTCACCGCCAGCCCTCAGTTGAAAGCTCCACATCAAGAAGAGGTATGCAGGGCTATTTGTAAAGTACTGTAACTAAAGTATAAAATGCTGAAATACACATACTTCACAGTCCACTGTGGATTTTTACTTAGCTTTTTAATTTTAATTTTGAAGGGAGGAGACTGTAGTGCAACTAGAATTTATTTTCTTCCTGTTTTTTTTCTTACTAAAAAGGAAGAAGAAAACAAACCTCTTACCGACGTTGTGGTCTGTATCAGTAAGAAACTCAGCAAGAAGCAAGGGGATTTGAACGGTATTGCAGCTTCTCTTGGAGCAGATTATAGGTATTACAAAGAATGCTTCATAGCACTTAGTCTCTTTCACCAACAGTTCTATCCATGAACCTTGGAGTCTCTTTCCTGTGCATAAATATCCAGGATAATAAACATGATCCCATATTATGCATGTTTCTGTTCCTGTAGATGGTGTTATGATGAAACCGTAACTCATTTCATCTACCAGGGGAGGCAGAATGACAACAACCGAGAGTATAAATCTGTTAAAGAGCGGGGAATACACATTGTATCTGAGCACTGGCTTTTGGCGGTATGTATGAAATTATTTATTTTCCCTTCCCCAGACAACAGAAGGGACATTTCTTTGAAGACAGTATAACACTCATAGTACAAGTGATGTTATTGCCTAGCACTGACTGAACACTTTGCAGAGTGGTTCCTACTACATGCCCCAAGTTGTTTTATCATGCATGATTGATTAGTCTTTTTTACCCTCTGGATCAGCAGTTTACCTGCTTGTCATAGCTGTTTGACAGCTTTTCTGTGTTTTGTCTGCTTTTGTATTCAGTACATCCCAAAAATCTTTTTTCATGACACTAAGTCATTACATTTTGTGGTAATTTACGTTTTTTCTTCTTTTTCTGTGAGCTTTAGGCTTTGGCCCTGGCAGGCATCCAGTAATAGATTTTTTTTCATGGTGTCATTTGTCTAAATGAAACTTTCTTCACTTGATTTGCCTCATCTATTTTTCAAAGCATGTCTGAGAAAGCCTGTGTCTTTGAATTGGGTCATCTGTGGTTTTATTTTTTTCATATATATTTTATGATTATAATTAGTCCTTGTGTTTCTGTGATTATTTTTTATTTGTTTTGATATTATAGATTTTTTTCTGTTGTTGAATATTTATGTACATTGCCTTATGCCATATTTATTTATTTTTAGTATTTATATACAACTCTTATATTCAGATTCTCAAGCATTTTTCCCTATCTGTCCTGATGGGCTCACACTCTACCTAATGTACCTGGGGCAATGGGGGATTAAGTGACTTGTATCACCAAAATTATATACAGGATGAGAAAGAACATAGATAATCATTTCCAAAAATACCCTTCTCAAATGTCATTTCAATTTTCTTAGTCCAAGTTATCCAGAGGTGTAAATCCACTATGAATAGCTCCTGAACTTAAATCCTTTTTAGTTATTATCAAAGGGGCTGAGCCTCAGATCCCCATGTGTTGTATGTGTTTTACAATCACATTAGAAAGGGAATTAACCTCACTGGCTCATGCTCCCCTCCTGCCCTGTTGTTAATCAAAAACACTTATAGTTCTTAAAACAGGGACTTTTAGATCCCGGGCAGGGTTTGTTGAAAATAGGCAGTGAAAGTCATAGAAAGAAAGATGGCGGCAGAAAAGGGCTACAGCCCATCAAGTCTGCCCACTCTACTGTCCCACCCCATTAAGTCAGAGTGCTGCTCGACCCACATAGAGATCCCTGTAGATGTCCCATTTATTCTTAAAGTCGAGTACGCTAGTGGCCTTGATCACCTGCACCGGTAGTTTGTTCCAGTGATCCACCACCCTTTCTGTAAAGAAATACTTCCTGGTGTCACCACCAAATCTCCCTCCTCTGAGTTTGAGCGGGTGCCCCCTTGTGACTGAAGGTCCCTTAGGAAAGAATATGTCGTTTTCCACCTCGACACGACCTGTGACGTACTTAAATGTCTCAATCATGTCGCCCCTCTCCCTGCGCTCCTCTAGAGAGTAGAGCTGCAACTTGCCCAGTCTTTCCTCGTATGAGAGACCCTTGAGTCCGGAGACCATCCTAGTGGCCATTCGCTGGACTGACTCAGCTCGAAGTACATCTTTACAGTAATGTGGCATCCAGAATTGCACACAGTACTCCAGATGAGGTCGTCGATCTTTCCTGCTGTCTCTGCTGGTCCCTTCGCCAACATTAAGCTAGCTGTCTGTTTCACCCTTAGGCTGCGTCAGGGCTGTGGACCAGTATAATGTTGCGGCTCTATGATTCACAAGCTCACCACGGCAGAAAGCCGTGGTGAGCTTGTGAATCGTAGAGCCGCAACATTATACCCAGAGAGCTGTGGCAGAGAGCCATGGTGAGCTTGTGAATCATAGAGCCGCAACATTATACTGGTCCACAGCCCTGACGGCGAAATGGACAGCTAGCTTAACGTTGGCGAAGGGACTAGTAAAGACATCAGGAAAGATTGAGTAACAACGACTTTCATTGCCTATTTTCAACAAACCCTGCCCGGGATCTAAAAGTCCCTGTTTTAAGAACTATAAGTGTTTTTGATTAACAACAGGGCAGGAGGGGAGCATGAGCCAGTGAGGTTAATTCCCTTTCTAGTGTGATTGTAAAACACATACAACACACGGGGATCTGAGAGGATTTAAGTTCAGGAGCTATTCATAGTGGATTTACACATCTGGATAACTTGGACTAAGAAAATTGAAATGATATTTGAGAAGGGTATTTTTTTTAATGAAAAGGATTAAGTGACTTGCGCAGGGTCACAAGGAGCAGCATGGGATTTGAACCCACAACCTCAGAGGTTAGTGAATCGGGTTGGAAGAAAATCAGGTTGCAAAAGGGTCACAAACTGATCGGTTTGCTTAGTGAATCTAGCCCTATGGATCTGCATTATCTCCACATGATATGGAAATATAGAACAGAAATATCAATTCCTTCAGCACCAAAGCCAAAAAGTAGACCCAGAGACAGGAACAATTTAACTCTCCTAGTTCACATCAAGCATTGGATTCTGAATACTTGGGCACAACGCTGAGGATTGAGCAGAGGCATTGAAGCATTTGCCCAGTTCCCAGTGTGATGCATAGTTTGACAGACAGAAAACATGTACATTTCAACCTTCAGTGGCTACACTTGGAAGTAGTCTCTATTTCTCATCCATAGCAATCATTATAGCTTTGTTTGCAATCCCAGCACCGTTAGAGATTATGAAAGTTAGTCCATCCGCTGAGGCCAATTATATCTTTAGTTCATCAGTATTTGGATGAGAATTAGAGGCAGTTACTTTACACATGAAAATTGCAAAGCAATATGCATTGACTAGCTGCTTACTACTCAAGCATCTAGCAGCCTATTACTGCTTCCCCATTGGCACCTACTGTCTTTGTACGAACATGGAGCTCTTGACACCATGCTTTTTGTTTGATGCAGAGTCGACTGTGTCAGAGCTGAATGGGCTCAGAGGAGAGTTTCACCAGTTTAATTCTCTCGAGCGTGGTCACCGCAGGTTTTGTTGTTTCCCCTGCATCCACTTCCGCATAGGACTCCCCAGATTGGACTGCAAGCTGGGCAGGGTGTGGCGGCGGGACAGCCACTGGAGGAGAGAGGGAAACCTCCAGCTTGACATCCCCGGTTGCTCTTCCAGCCGAGGAGAGCTCGAGCAAACCTCCAGGTAAACCAACAGGGTTAAAGGGAACAGCGGTGAAGGCCAGAATTGACCTCTGAGTAGGGGTAGAAATCCTTACTGCAGTGGGCTCGGGATGGACGCTACCCTTACGTTTGGAGTGCGGCATAGCTGAAGAAAATTGTAGAAAAACGAAATGCTTCTGAACTGCTGTTAACATCGCTAACTTCGTGCTGCCACCATCTTGACTCCTCCTCGCTGTGATTTAACAGCTTTAAACAACTTTGTGTCATTACTACTATTAATTATTTCTAGAGCGCTTCCAGACGTAAGCAGTGTTTTGCAGAGTCACAAAGGAGACAGGACCAGAAGCACTAAAGCCAGTAATCGATGCTAAACTGATGCAGAAAACGGCTCACCGAGTGGTTTTCTGCACGATCATTCATTCCCTGATCTGACCATGCAAATAAGCTCATTAATATTGAAATGCCATGTAAACTAGTAGAGCGATTGATGCTCTAACATGGTTTCCCGATGCACTAAAAAAAGTGATCACTTTTAGTGATCCCAAAAAAAATCAACTGGTCAGGATTAATCACTTACCTGTCTAACCTTTTTTTTTAATGGGTACAGATGCTGTTCAAGTTGCACATGCACAATATCTGCCCCATTAGGGGGGGGAAAAAGCACCTTCCTCTGCCGATGACAGCCCTCCCTGTCGAATTGGCTCCTGGAACTGAAAACTTCCTCCTGCCATGTGAAATCTCCCCTCCCTCCTCCCTGCCATGGCAATTCCCCACAACCCCCACATGAAAGAAAATTGGCAGGAGGGAAGCCCACTCCCTCCTATAAACGGAAGCCTCCCCCCAAACCATCCCCCTTCCCCCCAAAAAAAATGGCAGGAAGGATGCTCACTTCCTCCTGCCACCGGATACTCCCAGAACCGCCCCACCCCAGTAACTTTTCTGTTGGACGCAGGAGGGAAGCACAATTCCTCCACTTTCATGGCCCACCGATCCAAAATGGTGGGCCTTCTCTCAGTGCAATATGTGATGCACGGGGAAGGGCACAAGGCCCTGATTGTCTAAGATGCCTAAGGCCCCACTCTAAGGCTCTGATTGGCTCAGGTGCCTAAGCAATGTCGCTCACAAACATATTGAACAGAATCGGTTCCAGCACCGATCCCTGAGACACTCCACTACTCACCTTTCCCTCCTCCGAGCGAAGTCCATTAACCATCACCCTCTAGTGTCTATCCGTCAACCAGCTTCTAATCCAGTTCACCACTTTGGGCCCTAACTTCAGCCCATGGAGTTTAAGAGCCTCCTATGAAGAACCATGTCAAAGGCTTTGCTGAAATCTAAGTAAATTACATCTAGTGCACGTCCTTGATCCAATTCCCTAGTCACCAAGTCAAAGAATTCAATCAGATTTGTTTGTGTTGACGATTTCTGGAATTTACAGGTATGACAGTTGTCACCGATGAGATGAAAACTGAGATTGTGAATGAATCAAAATTACATGAATAAATTAAAATACAGTATCTGCACACTACATTGGAAACTCAGCCTTGAGGCCTTGTAATACAGAGATTAAGCTCACAGATTGGCATTCCCTGTCTAAATTGCTGATTCTACATTTCAGCTAATGCTAGGAAGTTCAGAAGATTGATGTTGTGACTCTTAAGAAACATAGATTTATGTACTATTCTTCACATACATCCATGTGAATAAGGTTCTCAGAGGAACAGGAAATTTGGGTATTTTACTGAGAATCTGTTTCTTATAGATTAGAAAATACAATACTACTTTGAAGGTCATACAGAAGTTAAGATGTGTCTGCAGGAAGTAGGGCTTTTTACTGACATAATTGATTTATGGAAAGGTCAGAGATCAAAAGTGATTTAGGAAGAAAAATGAAACACTGCCACCTGCTGGGTTAAAAAAACTTAACAGAATGGACTTTTAATGTTAACATTGACGTAAAGCATTTTTGAAAAGGAAGTCATGTGATCAACTGTGCCATTGTATTCTAAAGCATGATAATTATTACAAATGATGTCACATAGGGTATAAATCTGTTTGCCTTGTTTTCTCTCTTTGAAGAGCACTGAAATTCTGAGGGCTTGCTCTTTCCAGACTTTGGAAGCTCTGTCAATAAACATATTTGGTTTTTACATGGCTTTTCCTCGTCTGTTATTTGAATTCACACAACGGAGTCTCTAGCCCTATCATGTGGGAAAGAGAATCCATTCTGGCAATTCTTTTGGCCTCAGTGTTCAAGTCTCCAGCCTACTTGAACATTTGGTATGATTTACCTTTAGTAAACCCATGTTGCCTCGGATCTTGTAATCCATTCGATTCCAAGAATTTCACTGTCCTTTCCTTCAGGAACGTTATCCATTATTTTTCCAATAACTGAAGTGAGGCTTACCAGCCTGTAGTTTCCCGCTTCATCTCTGCAACTACTTTTGTGAAGAGGTACCACATCTGCTCTTCTCCAGTCCCGCGGAACCTCTCTCGACTCTAAAGATTTATTGAATAAATCTTTAAGAGGATCTGCCAGAACCTCTTGGAGTTCCCTCAATATCCTGGGATAGATGCCATCCGGTCACAAAGATTTATCCACCTTCAATTTTTCAAGTTGTTCATAAACACTTTCTTCCGTGAATGATGCAGTTATCCACTCCATTTCAGGTGTAACTTTGCTAACCAATCATGGTCCTTTTCCATGTTTTTCTTCTTTGAATACCGAACAGAAGTATTTGTTAATACATTTGCTTTGTTTTCATCACTTTCCAAATAGCAGTTCATACCTTCTTTCAGTCTCGTAATTCAGTTTTTTGTCTTTCCCATTTCACTAATATACCTGAAAAAAATGTTGTCTCCCTTTTTTATATTTATAGCCATTTGCTCTTTATTTATTTTATTTATTTATTTATTTATTTAGATTTTTATCCCGTTCTCCCAGTAGCTCAGAACGGTCTACAGATAAACATACACAATGGAGAGTAATTAGACAAATAAGATGTTCTATAGGTTAAATGTTTGGACATACAGGACTGCGAAGTAGTTAAATACAGGGAGTATACAGTAAATTAAGAGTAGAGTTTAAGTAAATGTAGTTTAGTTTAGTATCAGTCGTTTAGTTTGGTATGAGTAGTTTAGTTTAGTACAAGTTAATTGAGTTTCGGTACAATTTATCAGAGTACAGACTAAGAGAGGGCTGTACTGAAATTTAGGGAGAAGTTGGACAGGGGAGGGAAGAGAGAGGGGGGTTTAAGGGGGGTGTGGACTGAGGGTGACTTTTAGTTGAAGAGGAGGGTCTTTACCATTTTACGGAATGTCAATAATGAGTTCTGTTGTCTGAGTTGAGGGGGAAGTTGGTTCCAGAGATGTGGAATGAAGTGGCTGTAGGATCGTTTGCGGGCAGTTTATGAGAGGAGGGACCTTCCAGGGGGAATGCGTAGGCGTATTTCCGATTTTGAGCGGAGGGTGCGGGTGGGTGTGTAGATGGGAAGCTTGGATTGTATGTAGGAGGGGGTGGTGGTATAAATTCTTTTGTGGGCTATTGTTAGGGCCTTGAAAGCACAGCGCTGGCTAATTGGGAGCCAGTGTTCAGCGTGGAGTGCCGGGGAGACAGGATCATGGTAGTTGAGGTTGTGTAGGAGGCGGATGGCTGTATTTTGGACCCTTTGTAGGCGTTTGAAATTATTTTTGGTTAGGCCATTAAATAGGGAGTTACAGTAATCCATTCTGGAGAGGACATATGCGTAAAGGAGTTGGGCGAGGTCAGGTGTGGAGATGTAGGGTTTGATCCTTTTCAGTTGGCGGAGGTAGTAGAAGGAGGTGGAGATTACTTGGGATATGTGGGCAGATAGGGATAGGTGTCCGTCTAAGGTTACTCCTAGGCTGCGCACCTGATCTGTTGCCTTTAGTAGAGTGGAGTCCCATGCTAGTGTGGGACGTGTGTATTTGGTGCTTTTTTTCCTGATCCATAAGAGTTCGGTTTTAGAGGCGTTAAGTTGAAGTTTGTTGTTTGACATCCAGGCTTTCATGTCAGATAGGCATTGTTGTAGGTTAGCAATTTGGGACGATCGGTTCTCGCCTAGTGGGAGGAGCAGCTGGATGTCATCTGCATAAGAGTGGATTTTAATGCTATATTTCTGTGCTATATCAATGACAGGCCTGATGTAGAGGTTGAATAGGAGGGGGGATAGAAGGGCGCCTTGAGGAACACCATATTTGATAGGCTTGGGGTGAGATTTATGTGTCCCTAGTAGGACAGTTTGGGTCCTTTGATGGAGGAAGGAGGTGATCCATTGGAGGGCTGTGTCCTTGATTCCGAGGTCATAGAGTCTGGATGTGAGGAGGTGGTGGTCGACTGGGTCAAAGGCAGCGCTGAGGTCAAGTAGGACTAGTAGGGCATCACTGCCTTTGTCGAGTATTGCCCAGCTGTCATCAATGATATCAAGGAGTACTGACTCTGTGCTGTGGCCTTTTCGGAAGCTGGACTGGGCAGGGGATAGAGCAGCTTGCGCTTTTGCCAGACGTATCTCCCTCTTGACTTCTTTCAGTTTCATCCAATATTCCTTTCTGTATTCTTCTTCTTGAGTTTTTTTTATATTTCACGAACGCCAACTCTTTTCCCTTTATTTTTTCCACCACTTGTTTGGAGAACCATATTGGTTTCCTTTTTCTCTTATTTTTCTCTATTTCTTCACATAAAGGTCAGTAGCTCTTTTTATTGCACCTTTCAACTTGGACCACTGTCTTTCCATTTCACCAGTTCTTTCTTCAGGTACTCTCCCATTCTGCTAAAGTCCATACATTTTGAAATCCAGGAGTTTTGTGTGACCATCCTCCAGTTTGGCTGTTATATCGAACCAAACCGTATGATGATGGCTACTTCCCAGGTGGGCCCCCAGACATCAGAGACACTTTCACCATTTGTGAGCACCAGATCCAGTATCACTTTTTCTCTCATGGGTTCCATCACTATTTGTCTGAGTAGAACCCCTGGAAAGACATCCACGATCTCCCTACTTCTTTCCAATTCTGCAGACAGAACTTTTCAGTTTGCATCTGGCAGATTGAAATCACCCTGCAACAGCTCCTCCCCTTTCTTTCCCAACTTTTGTATATTGTGACCAGTCAGACCCGGGCTCTGCCAAGGTCCCAGTTAAGCCAGGGAAGAAAGTAAAAGTAAAATCCCGGAAGGAAAATTCCAGGATCTCCCAGGATGATAGTGTGGGAAATAATGTAAGTCACCACCAGGAGGAGCCAGATATATCTGAGGATGAAGAGAGCGAATTTTGTCCAAGCCACCACCGGGGGAGCTCAAGAGGCCCCTGGAATTCAGCTGACGCACTCAGAACAGGGCACGCCCCTAGGGTAGATAAGCCAGCAGTGGCATTCAAACCGGGAAGCCGGTTAGGGAGGAAGTTTAGGCCTTGCCTCCCTAGGGATCCTGCCGAGCCAAACAGGGGCAACAGGCCACAACCCATGGAGCTGACTGAGGCTGAACAGACTGAAGATGGGCCCCACATGAATGAAGAGCCTATGGACTTCCAAGAGGCTTGGGCTGGCTGTGAATGCAATTTTCCTGAACCAATGCAGGTGGACTTGGCTTTAAGCCACAAACAGTGAGTGAGGTTCTTTTGGAACTGTTTGTGTGCTGTTTTTTTTTTTCTTTCTCTTGAATGTTGGTTTTGTGAGAAGGCTTGGAGAGAGTGGAGAGAGGTTTTGCTTCCACCTTGGGAGGGAATTTGAAAGCCTATCTGAAGGCCTTTGTTTTGGCAAAACCTATTGCTCTCTCCTGTTCCTGGCAGACATCTTCTGTTGCCAGAGGCTTTTCTTGATTTTCTTTTCTGACTGAGAATTGAGGAAACTTGTATGCTGAACTTTATTTTTGGTTTTGATAAAATACCTGCTTTGAAGCAGGCAATGCTAGCTCTCTATAGAGCTGGGGTCTCAGGAGCTAATTGAGACTTAATAAGCAGAAGAAGAAAGTTTGAACCTGATTGTGCATTGCTTTATTTTCTTGCTCATTTTGGCAGGTTTTTTTTTTTTTTCTTTCTTCTTGAATGTGGTGAGGAACCCTGACTAATGTTATAAAGTTTGAAGAATTACTTACCTGCTTTAAAGAATTGAGTAAAATGAACTATTCCTTTAAACTACCCTACTGTTGGGACTTTATTCTTGAGTGGAGTTGATTTTGATTGCTGCTGAAAGTCCGGTCCTCCATGCCGGGTCACACGCTAAGGTACTGTCTGTTGTAACCACCAAGATTTCTACCGAGCCCTGCCCTGGGCTATAGTGGTGGTCACAATATCCGTAATCATATCTTTAACAATTTAGTTTGAGTTGGAGCGATTGAGTTGGAGGTCTGTAGACAACACCCGAGTGGATTGAATTTCCATCTCTTTTCAAAACAATCCATTTTGCTTCTTCCTTTCCCCAGGCCCCCTGCATTTCAATCGCTTGGATATCTGTCTTTACATGGAGAGCTACTCCTCCACCTTTTCGACCATCTCTGTCCTTCCTAAAAAGATTACAGCCCAGTATGTTGGTGTCCCATCCATGGGAATCACTGAACCATGTCTCTGTGATAGCAACAATATCCAAGTCTGCCTCTAACATCAAGGCTTGCAGATGCTGATTTTTGTTGCATAGACTGTGGGCATTTGTGGTCATTGCTTTCCAGGTACTATTCCACAACAATCTCATTTTTTGTAGAATTTTTAATTTCAGCTCATTTCCTATTGCATCGCTAGGAAGTGAATTGCTAATATTGTTTTCATTGCTATCTTTATTATCATCAAATTTTGTATTTTGCATTTACTGAGGGTGGCCACTGGAAATAACCTCCATACAAACACCACCCCTACCTTCTAGTTTAAATGCCTAGAAACATATTACCTGAATTTCTCAGGTAGGAATCTTTTTCCTGCCATGATAAGGTGCAGCCCATCATTACATTACAGTCTTTTGTTTTTTCATATATTGCCCCATCCTCCTATGTACCTAAAACCTTCTTGATGACACCAGGCTTTGAGCCATCTATTGAAGTTCTCAGTATTTTGTACTCTTTCCTCTTCCTTTCTATAAGTAGGCAGTACTTCTGAAAAAGCTACAGTCTTTACAAAAGGTTTTATCCCCTCCCCAAGCTCCCTAAAAGCTTTCTATACTGCAAGTCAGTTATTGTTGGCTAGATCATTTGTTCTGAGGTAGATAATATCAGGGTTCAAATTCTTTGTTTCTTCCTTAATTACAGTCAGTATTTGTCTCTCATTCCTAGTAGCCGAGGATCCTGGAAGGCATTTCACTTTACATTATTGAAATTTGATTCAAATTATAGGTGGGATGTATCCTCTCGTATCTTAGGAGGTAGACTGTTACTTAGGAATAAACAACCAAATCAATAAGATAATGAGGAATACTTTTCTCACATTAAAAAAAAAGTGAGGGCTGTTAAAATTTCAGAATTTTTGGTTCGTTGTGCAATCACTAGTACTTTCTCATATAGATTATGTAAACATTGTTTACATTAATTGTACCAAGGCCCAGAGGTCTTGTGCAGAATGCTGCCTCCAAGCTAAAATTATCCTAAGTTTTGAAAATGTTTGAAAACATTCCTATGTAGGAAATTTGTGTTGTGGACAGTTTAAGATTTTGTTTTTAACTTTATAGAATTCCTAAATACTGTTCAGCTATCTTTTTCTATTAGCTGTCATGAACTTAATTTGGTAAAGACGCACCACAACGATTGAAAGACTGGGGATTCAAGATGGCGGATGTCACTTTGCTGAGCACAGAAGCTTAGCGTTTTTCTTCTAAATTTTTCAACAATCAGAAGCTACTATATATTTTAAAGATATGCCTCATACCAAGAGGAAGGGGAATGTGAGAGCAGGACAACTACCGCTACTCACATCGTCTCCAGCCCAGTCGACAATTCAGCATTTTCTGCAGCCACTGAGCCCAGCTGACACCCGGACAATCCCGCGGTGGCAGACTTCTGCGTTGGACTCGAGTGAGGGAGCACTCGAGTCCCTGGAATTGATGACATTGTGGTCGCCGCCTTCTCTCTGCGCCTCCATGTCCAGCAGGACCGCAGGGTGAGGAGTCTGGCCCCGAGGGAAAGGAGCAAGAGACCCCGGAGCAGCTATTGGGAGGAGCTAAAGCCCCAGCTGGAACTCTGGGTCGGAAGAATGCCGAAGGAGTAGGAGGAACATCAACTATCCCAGTAGTGACACTAGAAACACTTTTTGAAGCTATTAAGAAAATAGATGTGAAGGTGGAGAAGAAAGCCTCAGATATGGAGGTACTGGTTAAGAAAATAGATACTTTTACAGATAGTTTGGCTAAAGTTAAGCTTGAATGTATGGATAAAATACAAACTGAGACAGCTTCCTTGAAGAGTTCAATTACTACTATCATTAAAGAACAAAACTTTACAGCTCGTAAAATAGAAATGATAGAGAATTTTAATAGAAGATTGAACCTGAGGGTCCTAAATTGTCCAAGGATTCTGGTAATATCACCAATAGAGATTTTCAAAAAATTTCTTATAGAATCCTTGAATTTTCCGCAAGACCAAATTCTGCCCATAAATAAAGCATATTTTTTACCTGCTTCAAAGAGAACTTCTGACATATCCAGGGGTAAGAATTTGGTTCCTGATAAAGACTTGCAAAATCTTTTCCCATATCTAAATGTTTATTGAAAATTTTCCAGATATTGTACAATAAAAGCAAAACCACAAGGAACAAGTAATATCAGATACAAGTACAATATAGAAAGTACAGTAATAGAAACAATAAAACCAAAACCAATCAGCCTCATCTGGTCTTTTCCATCCCCTCCCATCCTTCAGCCCAAGTTCCCCATCCCAAAGCACCCCACAATCCCCCCCCCTCCCCGTTCACTTAGCAGACAACAAAGCAACCTATACTAGGAGATCCTCTAAAGTGTGTCCAGCAGATCTTCCAACTTACTCCAAGTGTGGAAGTAAATGATATAGGTGTGGCGCCTCTTGGCCACAGCTATCTCCATCCTCCCCAAAGATAACAAGCGGTTAACCCAGGTAGTATGAGAGGGGGCCTATTTTTCCAGTGGTTGGCAATGAGGCATTTAGCAGCCGCCAAACCCCAACGAATAAACTTAGTTTGCCAGGTATGCTCCCTATTATTATATAAGCCCAGTAGGCAACTCTGAGGAGAAAGCACAACACATTCACCCAGACACTCAGATAAAGTACCAATCACCGCTTTCCAGAAGGATTGAAGGTCCCCACATTCCCACCAGATATGTAGAAAAAGACCCCACATGTGAGCCACATCTCCAACATTGGTCAGACACTCCAGGGAACAGTCTATGCAGGCGTTCCGGGGTATAGTACCACCGTGTGAGAACCTTATAGGCGTTTTCCTGAACCAAAGCACAGGAAGAAGCTTTATATACTTCCCTACATATTGCCTCCCAATCTTTAGCAGTCAACCGGGATTCTAAGTCCCTCTCCCATTGCTTTTGAAAAGAATAAGTAGCAGGTGAATATCTCCTCCTATATTGATATAGCACCGATAATGATTTAGGAACCTTCTGCAGTAACAACCATAGATTTTCCAGAGGTTCCCTATCAAGCTGCAATCCAGAATCCCAACCCTGAGCTTGCATAAAATGTCTAATTTGAAAATAGGCAAAATAATCACCATCAGGTAAGTCATATGTCTGTTGGAGTGTAGGAAATGGAATGAGCCCAGTCGTCCCAACTAGATCTCAAAATACTCGAATCCCCTTTTGAAACCATCGGTGAAAAACCCAATTATCTCGGCCTGCAGGAAATAGAGGTTCAGTCTGTATACCAGCCAGGGAGGATACCAAAGCCCCACCACCCAGCTTAGTACGCACTTGGTTCCATATCCGTGCCAAATGTTGCACAAAAGGGTTAGATATGCTCTGTATCCATGAACGCTGCGAGCCAGAAGTCCACAGCCTGTGTGGCTCACATGTGGGGTCTAGACCACTATATCGCTGTTCTAGCTGTACCCCACTTTTGTGGTCCCCCAATTCCCAATCAAGCACCAACTTCAGCTGTGCCGCTTGATAATACCACACCAGATTAGGCAACCCCCTGCCCCCCCACTTCCTGAGGAGCCCACAAAAGGGATTGGGAGAGTCGTGGGGATTTACGATGCCAAATAAAAGTACGGATTTCCCTGCTCAGTCTCCGCAGTTCCCCTAAAGGAACCGGTATAGGCAAAGTTTGAAACAGGAACAGCAACCTAGGAAATACATTCATTTTAATGATCGCTATCCTTCCCCACCAGGACAGCCACAGTCCATGCCAGCGCTGTAAGTCAGCCCTTATACGGCGGTAAATAGTTTTTCTCATATATCCTCCCAAGATCCAAGGGAATAAAAATGCCCAGATATTTGATCCCATGTCCAGCCCATCTAAAAGGAAAATTGTCCCGTAATCCATCTACCTCCCTCTGTGTCAAGGTCAGGTTCAAAATTTCTGATTTTACTAAGTTTATTTTAAACCCAGAAACCTTCCCATAAGTGTCAAATAGCTGTAATAGGTGGGGTATAGAAGTCTCAGGTTGTCCCACATATAAAAGAATATCATCCGCAAACATCGCTATTCGGTGATCCACCCCTCCACTGACAAACCCAACCAGCGATAAATGATGTCTAATGGCCAAAGCAAGAGGTTCAAGAAACACCGCAAACAATAATGGAGAAAGTGGACATCCCTGCCGAGTTCCCCGAAAGATGGGAAAAAAATCAGTATAAGATTGATTGATCCGTAAGCAAGCCCGCGGTGCAACATATAGAGCCCGAACCCAAGCTCCAAACGCGCCCCCTAATCCCATCCGATCCATCACGTCCCATAAAAACCCCCAGATAACCCGATCGAATGCCTTCTCGGCATCAACCGATATCAAAACCACCTTGTCCCGCCTAGTGCCCGCTTCCCAAAGTAAATTAAGGGTTCTCCTAATATTATCGCTCACCTGCCGCCGCTGTATAAACCCGCTTGGTCTTGATGGATCAAAGACGGCAATATCTTCCCCAAGCGTTGAGCCAGAACCTTAGCCAAGATTTTTGCATCTAAATTTAGCAATGATATGGGTCAATAAGACCCACATAATAAAGGGTCACGACCCGGTTTGACCAATATAACCACCCCAGCCTCGCCCATCGTAGGCGGCAACTGACCGCCAGTAGAAATTCCATTAGCCACCCTGACCAGGAGAGGCCCCAATTGCATCGAGAACTGTTTATAATAGCGGCTAGTATACCCGTCTAACCCTGGGGATTTACCGTTCTTCAACCCCCCATTCACCCCTAGGATCTCAGAGATTGTATTGGTTCCCTTAAATACTCCTGATCCGACTCGAACAGCTCAGGTATCTGCAGCGAGTCCAGAAATCCAGTCTGCGCTCCATCATCTAAGGACCCCGGGGGACCATAAAGCCCAGAATAGAAGTCCTTGAACTCACGCTGGATAGCAGAGTCCGTGACATGTAATTCCCCCCCTATATCTCCCTTAATACGAGTGATAGTAGCCCAAGTTTGTTTAATACGAATATATCTAGCAAATTGTGCACTAGCTTTATTGCTATGTTCATAGATGTTAAGTCGAAATCTCTCACGCATACGCTCTGTTTCCTCTACCTGAAGCTGGTATAATTCATCCCGGACTCTTTGCAATTGAGCCAAAGTCTGGGAGTCCTTCATGTTCTGGTGGTTCAATTCCAACTGAGTTAGGCGGGTTCTCGATTGTAGAAAGGCTCGGGCTCTCTGTTTTTTAAATCTAGCCCCCCACTTAATAAGTTCTCCCCGGACTACCGCTTTAAGAGCATCCCACAAAATAGCATCAGATACCTCCCCATTGTCATTCATTGCCAAATAATCTCTCATAGTATTTTCCACCGCAGAAACCACCTGGGGGGGACTTGCAAAATCTTACCGCAATGTTAGAGGCGTCATCCACAGATGTTAAAGAAAGAGCAATGTTAATTGTTAATTTTATCTTCGAACAAGACCTTAATTCTGTGATGAGGTTGTTCTTTAAAAAACCTGAAATACCTTTTTGTGGTCAACGACTTTGGTTATATCATGATGTAACTAGAATAACTCAAGATAGGCGGAAAATGTTTTGGGCAATGAGAAAGGAGACAAGGAAGCTAGGTGCTACCTTTCTTTTAGCATATCCATGCAAATGTGTTAAGTATATGGGTCTAAAATATGTGTTCTTCACACCTGACCATCTACGATCCTTTCTAGATCTCAAAGATTTTTCTAGTGGAGGGAGTGTAGCTCAAGAATAATGCCGGGTTGTAGCGTTTAAGCCTTTTCTTTTCAGCAATTTCCTCCCTGTAATTTCTTTATCCCCCCTCTTCTTTTAATTAAGGTCTAAGGAAGAGCTAAGTTTCATAATAATTTTTACTTTAAATGTTAAAATGACAAATGTTCTTTTTCTTTTTGGAAAATAACTCTGTATTTCTGTACCAAGTAGTTTATACTTGTAATGTATGTTAAATTGAATAAAAATAAAAATATTAAAAAAATTTTTGGTAAAGACGGCCTATAGTTTGCTTTTAATGTAATGTAACAACTCTTATAGCCATTTCTACCAAATACCTTAAGCAACTTTAGCAGTTATCTCTCTTTTCCATAAGAATAATCATACTAGGTCAAACCAATGGTCCATCCATCCATCCCAGTATCCTGCTTCCAACAGTAGCCAATCCAGGTCACAAGTACGATGCAGAATGGTACAAACCTGCTTTTGTCAGTGGAAATTGGGCCCACATAGGCAGTGAATTGGGCTTTTTAAAGGTCTCTTCCTTTCTCTAGGTATCCAAGGCCTTACCTTTTGGCCTCATTATCTAACATGCCCATGTTTACACTTCTTAGTCTTTGAATCCCCCTGCCGCAGCCAGAGACCTTCATCTTCCCTTATAAGCTGGTAAGTGAGGGAGAGAAACAATTCTTTTCCTGTGGGTAGAAACATAGAGTATGACGGCAGAAAAGGGCCGTCAGTCCAACACGTCTGCCCACTCAAAAGAACACTCCCCTTAAAAGAACACTCCCTCTAAGCAATGCCCTTAAGTGAGCCCACATGTTTATCCCATCATTTCTTGAAGTCGAACACGTTGCTGGCCTCAACTACCTGATGTGGAAGTATTTCCTGATGTCACCATGAAATCTCCCACCTTTGAGCTTGAGCGGATGCCCTCTTGTTGCCGTAGGACCCGTAAGAAAAAGAATATCTTTCTCCACCTCAGTACAGCATGTAAGATATTTGTACGTCTCTATCATGTCCCCTCTCTCTGCGTTCTTCGAGAGAATATAACTGCAGCTTACTTAGACGTTCTTCATATGGGAGATCCTTGATTCCTGAGACCATCTTAGTGGCCATTCGCTGAACCGATTCCATTCTTTTCACATCTTTTTGATAATGTGGCCTCCAAAACTGAACACAGTACTCCATATGAGGTCTCACCATGGACCTGTACAACGGCATTATGACTTCAGGCTTTCGGCTGACAAAACTTCTTCGGATGCAACCCAGCATTTGTCTAGCCTTGGCCAAAGCTTTTTCCACTTGAGTGGCAGTCTTCATATCTTCGCTAATGATTACACCCAGGTCCCGTTCCGCGACAGTTCTTGTTAAAGTTTCACCATTCAGGGTGTATGTTCTGTTGGGGTTACTGCTACTAAGGTGCATAACCTTACACTTTTTGGCATTGAAACTCAGTTGCCAAGTGTTAGACCATTGTTCCAGTAAAAGTAGGTCCTGCCTCATAGTGTCGGGCACGGTTTCACTGTCAACCATGTTGCATAGCTTAGTGTCATCGGAAAATAGTGTAATTTTACCTCGAAGTCCCTGAGGCAGGTCTTGTACAAAGATATTAAACAGAATCGGACCCAAGACCGAGCCCTGCGGCACTCCATTGGTCACTTCCAACGTTTCTGAGGGGGTACCATTTACCACCACCCTCTGAAGTCTACCACTGAGCCAGTCCTTAACCCATGCCGTTAATGTTTCTCCTAGTCCCATCATTTTCATCTTATTCAATAACCTACGGTGTGGGATACTATCAAAAGCCTTACTGAAGTCCAAATACACGATGTCCAGGGACTCTCACTTGTCCAGTTGTTTCGTTACCCAGTCAAAGAAGCTTATCAGATTGGATTGACAAGACCTTCCCTTTGTGAATCCATGCTGGTGGGGATCCCTCAGCCTCTCGTCATCCAGAATCGTATCCAATCTGTTTTTAATCAACGTTTCCATAACTTTACACACTATTGATGTGAGACTCACCGGCCTGTAGTTGAATTGTAAAATGTTGGATGTGCATGTTACCTAGCCAGGCTCTGTTCACATGTACATTTTTGATTGGTCAGCCTGGTCAGATGTTGCCCCACCTAGGCTGGACAAAACAGGAGTATAACTGCATTATACACTGGTGTTTTTGAAGGGGATCTTCTTTGGAGCTTTTTCTTTCTTTTCTTTGGCTTTTTGTTTTGTTGGTCCATCTCTGTTCACTATGGATATAAAGCCACAAGTCTTTGCAGGCCAGACCTTTCATTGCTCCCTTCCCATGCACGAGAGGTTAAAGACTGCCACAAATGCCATCTATTTATAACTAGAAGCTGTGTGAGCTGATTATTCTGCTAGCATCATATTAAAGGTATTTCCAGTGCAATAGGTGAGGCATTCTAGACATGTGGGTTATCTCCCAATGGCTGTGTGCCATATGAAGATGGAATCCACTCCAGATGTTTTCTGTGACTCTCCTGTACTTCACTGAGTGCTCTAGCACCACCTGCAGTTTTTTCCTTCTGCACATGTGCCTAAAGGAGTGTTTCTGTTCTGCTTTCCCTTTTTTTCAATGTTTTTGTCCCTTTTTCGGGATTTCTTTGTGCTCGGAGCAATTCTTCAGCTCTGCTTGCATAGAGAACTTACAGACTTTGGTCTGCAGTTGACAGGCCGATCCCTAGTGGTACCTGTTGGCCAGCCTGCATTTGTTTCTTAGGAGATCGGGACCATACCTGCTTTTTTCTCTCCTCCTGCCGAATGAGGGTTTGAATGCAGGCTGTTTGACATACCTAGGAGACTCAGCAATGTCTTGCAGGGTGCCGGCTGTGTTTTACACCTCCGCCCTTCCTTGAATGCGTCCGTCGGTCCGCGGGGGGTGGAGGTGCGGTCAGACGCCATGTCTGATTGACAGCCCTAAGATCAGCATCAAAGAGGCATTCCCAGCATGAGGCAGTGATTCTCTGATTCCAGCTACTGTATGAGAGCTGAGGCAAGCTGCAGCACATTTTCAGCACGGAGCACAGTGAGTAAAGGCTGTCACAGCCTGTGAGGTGGAGGGGGGGGGGAGGGAGGAGGTTTGAATTTCAAAGTTTTGAAGGTTTCTACTTGTTTTCCTGTGTTCCCCCCACAAAAAAATCCTAAAATCGCTGTTATTAGACTTTGCTGGATATGAAAAATATCACGAATATGGCATGAATTTCTTAGCGGTGGCCATCTTGGATTTTTAGCTATCTTTTTTTTTTCAAAAGCTTCCTGCTCTTCTGCATTTGGGTCTCCTACTGTGGATACTTGCCAGGATTGTGCAAATTTAGCACCTCAGGAGCATCATTACACCACATGCCGCGTGGCACGGCCGGGGGAAGTGGTAGTTCAAAGCTTAGCCACTCCTCTGACTAAGCAGGTGTTAAAATGCTCAGCAAGCCCTTTGGGGTGGCCTTCCTTATTTTCAGGGCTCAGCACTTATTTTTAGGGCTCAGCATAGCTGAAAGTTCCATGTGCAAGGCTATGAATGGTGCAAAACTTACAGCATCCACTGTTGCCAGACGTTCCATGACATCTCATGCGTACAAATGAAACGCAATTTGTGATCTTTGAAAGTCTTGTAACACAGAAAACAGTCATTTTTTGATCTCTTGATTGAAGGAGGATCAACAAAAGTGAAAATATTCCTGAAGAAACATCCCATAGAGTGGACTGAAGATTCAGTTTTCAAGGAACTTTGGATTCAGGAATCCAAACTGACTGTTAATGATGCAGCAGAACGCGGGATAAGCCTCGTTAAAAATACAACGATATCTTGACAAAATATGAAGCACAGCAGCAATTTGTTCTTTGGCTAGTGGCTAACCACAAAAGAATTTTCCTTCTGCGTCAAAGGCGGACCATTGATTATTTGTCGAGTGCACAAGAATTACAATATACTGTTAAACTTAGCAGTAGTTTTAACAAACAGTGACTCCTAAACTTTGTATAAGTAAAATTTTATGTGTTTTTCATTTTTATATAAAAGAATAAAATTAGCCTTGTGGACAAACAAAATGTGTTAGTTAATTTTTTTGGACCACCCTAATGTGCAGAGCTATGTGAAATTGTGTATGATGAATCAACGTGCATTGATTATTTACAATGTACATTATTTTTAATAGAGTTTATCCTGATAAGCTTAGAACTTGCGACTCTGTAGCACAGCTTATAACATTAGGTCCTGTGCAATCTATTTTGCCAATTTATATCAAACCTCTTGATTTTTCAGTGCGCAGAAGAAAAGAGGCGACTCCCTGAATCCCTTTATCCTCCCACTTACAATCCCAAGATGAGCCTGGATATCAGTTCAGTACAAGATGCCAGACCCAACACTAGGCTTATATCAACTACAAAGGCAGCAAACCATTCACAGGTACAAGGATTTATAGCCAATAGCAGTATCTGTGGCACCATTTCAATCCAATTTTTGTACCTAAAAAAATGAATTGTAAAATGTCTAGTATCTCTATCTTTAAAGATGTTCCCACAAGCTTTATATATTTCAAATAGCTTCTTGATAGTTCACTGGAAGCAGACAATGAGAGCAATGATGTGGCTACAGACCAATTACAGGAGCCAGCCATAAATGGAGAAGAATCGAGTGCAGCAAGAAACATCAAGGGAGGTAAATCCAGTAGTACCTGTATCATCTGAAAGAATAGCCTTACTGGGTCAGACCAATGGTCCATCAAGCCCAGTAGCCTGTCCTCATGGTGGCCAATCCAGCTCACTAGTACCTGACCAAAACCCAAAGAATAGCAACATTCCATGCTACCGATCCAGGGCAAGCAGTGGATTCCTCTGTCTGTCTCAATAACAGACTATGGACTTTTCCCCCAGGAAATTACATAGTAACATAGTAGATGACGGCAGATAAAGACCCAAATGGTCCATCCAGTCTGCCCAACCTGATTCAATTTATATATTTTTTTTTAAATTTTTCTTCTTAGCTATTTCTGGGCAAGAATCCAAAGCTTTACCCAGTACTGTGCTTGGATTCCAACTGCCAAAATCTCTGTTAAGACTTACTCCAGCCCATTTACACCCTCCCAGCCATTGACGCCCTCCCCTGCCCATCCTCCACCAAACGGCCATACACAGACACAGACCGTGCAAGTCTGCCCAGTAACTGGCCTAGTTCAATATTTAATATTATTTTCTGATTCTAAATCTTCTGTGTTCATCCCACGCTTCTTTGAACTCAGTCACAGTTTTACTCTCCACCACCTCTCTCGGGAGCGCATTCCAGGCATCCACTACCCTCTCCGTAAAGTAGAATTTCCTAACATTGCCCCTGAATCTACCACCCCTCAACCTCAAATTATGTCCTCTGGTTTTACCATTTTCCTTTCTCTGGAAAAGATTTTGTTCTATGTTAATACCCTTCAAGTATTTGAACGTCTGAATCATATCTCCCCTGTCTCTCCTTTCCTCTAGGGTATACATATTCAGGGCTTCCAGTCTCTCCTCATACGTCTTCTGGCGCAAGCCTCCTATCATTTTCGTCGCCCTCCTCTGGACCGCCTCAAGTCTTCTTACGTCTTTCGCCAGATACGGTCTCCAAAACTGAACACAATACTCCAAGTGGGGCCTCACCAATGACCTGTACAGGGGCATCAACACCTTCTTCCTTCTACTGACTACGCCTCTCTTTATACAGCCCAGCATCCTTCTGGCAGCAGCCACTGCCTTGTCACACTGTTTTTTCGCCTTTAGATCTTCGGACATTATCACCCCAAGGTCCTTCTCCCCGTCCGTGCATATCAGCTTCTCTCCTCCCAGCATATACGGTTCCTTCCTATTATTAATCCCCAAATGCATTACTCTTAAAACCAGCTACACTATCCACTTTTACCACGACCTCTGGCAATGCATTCTAGAGCTTAACTATTCTCTGAGTGAAAAAATATTTCCTCCTATTGGTTTTAAAAGTATTTCCTTGTAACTTCAAGTGTCCCCTAGTCTTTGTAATTTTTGACAGAGTGAAAAATTGTTCCATTTGTACCCGTTCTACTCCACTCAGGATTTTATAGACTTCTTTCAGCTGTCTTTTCTCCAGCTGAAAAGCCCTAACCTTTTTTAGTCTTTCCTCATACGAGAAGCGTTCCATCCCCTTTATCATCTTGGTCACTCTTATTTGAATCTTTTCTAGTGCCGCTATATCTGTCTTGAGATAAGGAGACCAGAATTGAACGCACACACAAGAATTTGTCCAAACTTTGCATAGTATAGAACGCTGTGGTTCGTTTGATCTTTGGACTGAAGAAGTTTGATCATGTGGCTCCCTTTTATCAGGAACTTCACTGGTTTCCCGTTGAGGCCCGTATTAAATTCAAGTTTGGCTGTTTTTGCTATAAAGCTTTATTTGGTTTGTCACCAAGTTACTTAGTAGACTCATTTTCATTTTCTATTGCCCAGTCAATACGCTCTCATGGCCTTTTTAATTTTCCATCAATAAAAGGGATGCCACTATAAAAAAAAATTCCTATCGGGCAGCTCTCTGAGATAAAGATATGAAGCCACGTTACTAAGTTCTGTATCATACCATCACTTCAGGAAGCAACTGAAGACGTATCTGTTCCCTAATTAATGATTATGATCATTTCTAATATTCTTTTTTTTAATTAATTTTGTAAACTGCATAGAACTTACTGGTTATGCAGTATAGAAATTGAGTAGTATGTAAGGTCGCACCATGGAACGATACAGAGGCACTGCTTGCCCTGGATCCGGTAGCATGGAATGCCTCTACTCTTTGGGTTTTGGCCAGGTACTAGTTACCTGGATTGGCCACCATGAGAACAGGCTGCTGGGCTTGATAGGCCTTTGGTCTGATCCAGTAAAGCTATTTTTATGTTCTTATTATGGCATTCTTAGTCTAGTTAACCATCCCTTTTTTAATAATTCCTAGCACACTATTTGCTTTTTTGGCCACCACCACACATCGGGCGGAAGGTTTCATCGTAATGTCTATAATGACACCTAGATCTTTTTCTTGTGCGCTAACCCCCAATGTGGACCCTAGCATCTGGTAACTGTGATTTGAGTTATTCTTCCCAATGTGCATCACTTTGAATTTGTCCACATTAAATTTCATCTGCCACTTGGATGCCCAATTTTCTAATTTCCTAAGGTCTGCCTGCAATTTTTCATAATCTGCATGCATTTTAACAACTTTGAACAGTTTAGTGTCATCTGCAAATTTAATCACCTCACTCGTTGTTCCAATTTCCAGCTCATTTATAAATAAGTTAAATAGCAACAGTCCCAGTACAGATCCTTGTGGCACTCCATTATTTACCCTCCTCCATTGAGAAAAATGACCATTTATCCCTATCTTCTGTTTTCTATCCGATAACCAATTCCTAATCCATAACTGAATTTGCCACCTATCCCATGACTCTTTAATTTTCTCAGGAGTCTCTCATGAGGAACATTGTCAAAAGCTTTCTTAAAATCTAGATACACTGCATCAACCGGCTCACCTTTATCCACATGTTTATTCATACCTTCAAAGAAGTCAAGCAAATTGGCGAGGCAAAACCTCCCTCAGCTGAACCCATGTTGACCGTCTCATTAAATCTTGTTTGTCTATGTGTTCCACAATTTTATTTTTTATAATTTGTTTCCACCATTTTGCCCGGCACTGAAGTCTATAACTTCTGGATCTTCCATGGAACCCTTTATAAAAATCAGTATAACATTTGCCACCCTCCAATCTTCAGGTACTACAGACAGTTTTAGCGACAGGTTACAGATCACTAACAGGTCAGCAATTTCATGTTTTGAGTTTTTTTAGTACCTTGGGATGCATACCATCTGGTCCAGGTGATTTATCAATTTTTTGTCGATTTGGCTTAGTACATCCAGATTCACCGAGATTTCTCAGTTCCTCCACATCATCTCCCTTGAAAACCATTTCCGGTTCAGGTAGATCTGTTAAAGACTGAAGCAAAGAATTCATTCAGTCTCTCTGCTATGGCCTTATCCTCCCTGAGCACCCTTTTTGCTCCTTGATCATCCAGCGTTCCCACGGATTCCCTCACAGTTAACTCCTGTACTATGCCTTACATTCCACTAAGGACCAAATCCAAAATAGCTCCCGCTCATGTTTGGTTTTAAGTGCAAAGGAGAAATTAGGTTATTACCTGCTAATTTTCTTTTTTAGTCTCTCCAGACCGGCACAGCTCACTGATGGGTAATAACTGATCATGAACAGCAGGTGGAGACTGAGACATAAACTTTTGGCTATAGTACAAGTGGGCTGTGCAATTCCAAGTACACTCAGTCTACCAAAAAGCCAAGCAGAATTAATAAACTAATGAATGTGAATTACAGTATAACAGCAACAATACTCCCCACAGGAGGAACAACAAACATAGACAAAATACTGTTTGTTTATTTATTTATTCAATTATTTAGCCCGTCCTCCCAAAGGAGCCCAGAATGGTTACAAAGTACATCCACAATATAATTGATACAAGACAGAGATAACATAATTTACAATATAGACATGAAGGCAAAACATTATAAAGTTTGAAATATCAATAAAGATTTATAAAAAAAAAAAAAACATATACACTAAGTAGCATCTGGTGAGAGTAGGTGGCGTAGGTGCGTTGACTCTGATGGCATTTCCGGGAGCATGTCCTTAAGGCGCTGGGTTTGTGAAGAGGAAGGTTTTCACAGCCTTCCTGAAGCTCCAAAGTCCGTCTAGTGTTCTAACAGATGGGGGATGGTGTGCCATAGCCTAGGTATGAAATGTGAGTAGGAGTGTTTGCAGGATGCTTCAGTTTTGAGGGAGCAGCCAGAAGGTATGGTCAGTTGTTTTTCTTCTTGGGACCTCAGTGGTCGCTTTGGGAAGTAGATTTGTAGTTTAGTTTTTATGTAGTGCGGAATCGTTTCATGCAAGGTTTTGAAAGCGAGGACCAGGGCCTTGAAGGTGCAGCACTTTTGAATGGGCAGCCAATGCATGGAAGCTAATGCAGGGGTAAGGTGGTCACGGATGCCTAGGTTATTCAGTTGGCAGATTGCAGCATTTTGCATCCTTTGGAGATAGGAGAGAGTTTTGGTAGGCAGGCTGACTAGTAGTGTGTTGCAATAGTCTAAGCAGGATAGTATGAAAGCGTACAGTAGTTGAGCGGATTCGGGTTCTGAGAAGTATGCACGTATGGATTTTAGCTGGCAGAGGTAGTATAAGGAGGATGATACTAGTTTGTATATGTGATCTGTCATTGATAAGTTTGAATTGAGAGTTACTCCTAGGCTGTGGACGTTATCCTTGGGTGTAAGGGTGTTTGTGCCCCAGGAAAGGGATGGACGGGAGTATATGCAAAGAACTTTGTGGATCCAGAGAAGTTCTGTCTTGGACTCATTTAACTGTAACTTGTTCCTGGTCATCCAGGTCTTAATTTCAGTTAGGCAGGACTGGAGATTATTGATTTGTGTGTCTCGGTGCTGGCCTAGAGGGAGGTAGAATTGTAAGTCGTCTGCGAAAGAGTGGATTCTGATTCGGTGTTTTTCCACTCTGTCCAGTACTGGTTTGACATAGAGGTTGAAGATGAGTGGTGATAGTAAGGCTCCCTGAGGCACTCTATAGTGGAGTGGTTTGGGTTGAGATAAGGATTTTCCTAGTAGAACTCTCTGCAATCTGTCGTTCAGGAAAGAAGAGAACCATTGAAGTGCATTGTCACAAATTCCGATGGTCTTTAGCCTGGACAGGAAAAGAGAGTGGTCGATGGTGTCGAAGGCGGCACTGAGGTCTAATAGTACCAGCAATGCATCATTCCCATCATCTTGGATTTTCCAGCAGTCATCTACGATGTCTAAAAGCACTGTTTCTGTGCTGTAGTGTTTCCTGAAGCCTGATTGGAAGTTTAATAGGGTGACGTTTGTCTCCATGAAGTTTTGCAGTTGCGTGAGTACCATCTTTTCCAATATTTTTAAGATGAATGGGAGGTTTGAGACTGGTCTGAAGCTGCTTGGGTTGTCTGGATCCTTGGTTGTTTTCTTCAGGAGTGGTTTTACTATAGTAGATTTCCAGCTCTGTAAAACTACACCTGTCGTAAGGGACTCGTTTATTAGGGGTAGGATGGATTCCAGGAATATCTCGTTTGTATCCAGGAGTGTAGTGGAGGGACATGGAACTTGAATAGGAGAAGGACCTTCAGAAATGTCCACACAGCTCGCCAGTTATGCCAGCTGAGCCATAGGCTGCTTATAATATCCCCATACCTATCAAAAACACAAGACCCTTTAGAAAAAAACTTCACTCTTCACGCGAATCCCGAAAGAACAACTAACAAGACAGAGAGGGCGGAGGCTGTGCCAGTCTGGAGAGACTAAAAGAAAATTAGCAGGTAATAACCTAATTTCTCCTTCTGAAGCGACTCTCCAGACCAGCACACCTCACTGATGGGACGTACTAAAGAAGTACCCATCATGGGTGGGACCCCCGAAGGGCCCACAAACACGTGCTCCCCGAACACCGCGTCCTGACGCGCCTGAACATCCACACGATAGTGCCACACAAAGGAATGGAGAGAAGACCAGACTGCTGCTTTACAGATATCCACTGGAGGCCCCAGGGAAGTCTCAGCCCAAGAAGCAGCCTGACCCCGAGTAGAATGAGCCTGAAGAAGTCTGGAACTGACTACTTTTGAAAAAGATACGCTGAAGTGATAGTCTCCTTGATCCAGCGTGCAATGGGGGCCTTGGAAGCACCATCCCCCTTACAAGAACCCGCTAAGAGGACAAAAAGATGATCAAATTTCCGGGAAGGGAAGATCGTGCCAAACGAAGTTATTGCACTTCTTCGAAGGAATTAACAAACGGATGGACAAAGGGGACCCCATAGACATCGTATACTTAGATTTCCAAACCCCATGAATGCCTACTGTGGAAACTGGAGAACCATGGGGTGGAAGGAGATGTACATAGATGGATCGGAAATTGGTTGGCGGGTAGGAGGCAAAGGGTGGGAGTGAAGGGCCACTACTCTGACTGGAGGAGGGTCACGAGTGGTGTTCTGCAGGGGTTGGTACTCGGACCGCTGTTGTTCAATGTATTTATAAATTATCTAGAAATGGATGAAGTCTGAAGTAATAAAATTCGCAGATGACACCAAACTATTTACTGGAGTTAGGACTAAAGAGGACTGTGAAGATTTACAAAGGGACCTGAACAAACTAGGAGAGTGGGCGAAAAGAAGGCAGATGAAGTTTAATGTAGAGAAATGTAAAGTCTTGCATATAGGAAACAGGAACCCAATGTACAGCTATACGATGGGAGGGCTGGTAATGGGTGAAAGTAGTCAAGAAAAGGACTTGGGGTACTAGTGAACAAGACAATGAAGCTGTCGGCACAGTGCGCAGCGGCCTCTAAGAAGGCAAACAGAATGCTAGGTATTATCAAGAAAGGTATTACAACCAGAATGAAAGAAGTTATCCTGCCGTTGTATCAGGCGATGGTGCACCCACATCTGGAGTACTGCGTCCAATATTGGTCTCCATACCTTAGGAAGGATATGAAGATACTCGAGAGGGTTCAGAGGAGAGCTTCGCGACTGATAAAAGGTATGGAAAACCTTTCATATGCTGAAAGATTATAGAAACTGGGGCTCTTTTCCCTGGGAAAGCGGACACTTAGAGGGGACATGATAGAGACCTATAAGATTATGAAGGGCATAGAGAAAGTGGAGAGGGACAGATTCTTCACACTTTCAAAAACTACAAGAACGAGAGGGCATTCGGAAAAATTAAAAGGGGACAGATTCAGAACCAATGCTAGGAAGTTCTTCTTCACCTAAAGGGTGGTGGACACCTGGAATGCGCTTCCAGAGGGTGTGATAGGACAGTATTGGGGTTCAAGAAAGGATTAGATAATTTCCTGAAGTAAAAGGGGATTGAAGTGTATAGATAGCGGATTACTATACAGGTCCTGGACCTGATGGGCTGCCACATGAGCGGACTGCTGGGCATGATGGACCTCTGGTCTGACCCAGCAGAGGCACTGCTTATGTTCTTATGTTAACTCCTGGGTCTGCTGAATATAAGAGCAAAGGACCCGGCAGACATCCAACTTGCACAACTGCCTCTGCTTCATAGGGCCCTCACGACTACCCAAGACTGGGAGGACCACGGACTGGTTGACATAAAAAGGCGAAACCACTTTCAGCAGAAAGGAAGGAACAGGCCGCAGCACAACGCGCTCCCTTAAAAAAACTCCAGGAAGGGAGGCCTACAAGAGAGAGCCTGCAGCTCAAAAATGCATCTCGCAGAAGTAGTGGCTACCAAGAAGACCGCCTTAAGAATAAGGTCCTTCATTGAGCAAGAATCCAGGGGCTCAAAGGGAGGGCGCACGAGCACAGACAGGACTAAATTGAGATCCCAAGCCGGAAGGCTGTACTGGAGGCCGAAGTAATTTGGCTGCCCTCAAAAAACGAATCACGTCCGGAGAAGTTGTTAAACCCCTACCATTCAGCAAACCATGAAATGCAAGCAACGCCGCAAGATGAACCCGGAAGAAGACCAGGCTAGGCCCTGTCCAGGCCATCCTGCAAGTACTCCAAGATTTGAGGCAAAGAGGCACAAACGGAAACCACGTCACGTGCGGAACACCACTCCTCAAAGATACGCCAGACAAGCACATAAGCCCAAGAAGTGGAAAGTCTCTGGGACCCCAAGAGAATGGAGATTACCTTATCTGAATAACCTTTCTTACCTAGGCGTTTCCTTTCAAAAGCCAAGCCGTAAGACAAAAGGGACCTGGATCGAACATTGGAATGGGGTCCTGAGATGGTCGACGAGAAGGGCAGCAGAAGAGGATCTGCCATGAGATGCCGAACCAGATCTGCGTACCACGGGCACCTGGGCCAGTCCTGTGCCACCTGGATCACGTGGCCGAGGTGCCGAACAATGCGAAGGACTCTGCCCATGATCAGCCACGGAAGAAATACGTACAGGAGGCTCCCCAGTGGCCAAGGCTGCACCAGAGCATTCAGCCCCTTGGCCTGAACATCCTTGCACCGACTGAAGAACTGTGGCACTTTGGCGTTGACACTCGTGGCCATCAGGTCCACAACTGTCTGACCCCCCCCCCCCCCAAACCTGCACAATCAACTCTAAGGCTGCGGGACCGAGACACCACTCTCCGGGATCTAGCACGTGATGACTGAGGAAGTCCATCTGGATATTCTCCGCTCCCGCTATGTGGGAAGCCGAGATATCCATAAGATGAGTCTCTGCCCAAGCCATGAGCAGAGCCACCTCCTGCGCCACCAGATGACTCCTGGTTCCCCCCTGACAATTGACGTAAGCCACCGCTGTGGCATTGACTGAGAGAACCCGGACCGACGTGTCTGTCAGCAACATCTGGAATGCTAGCAACGCCAACCAGATGGCTCTGGTCTCCAGAACATTGACCAAGACGCCTCCACTGGAGACCACCTGAGCTGAGTGACCAAGACACTGACCTCCCCAGCTGAGGAGACTGGCATCTGTGATAAGCACTGTCCACTGGGGCTGATCAAGACTCACTCCCTGCACCAGATTGGAATACTGTAGCCCCCAATGGAGGATGCAATGAACGAACCCCTGAAGAGGAACAGGAAAGTTCAGATCGTGCAACTGAGGCAACCACCGCTGAAACAGAGCATGCTGGAGCGGCCGCACTTGAGCATGAGCCCACCAAACCACGTCTAGGAAGGCCGCCATCGACCCCCAAGACCTGGAGAAAATCCTGCGCCCAAGGACACTGGGAAGCCATCTGAAGGTGAATCTGCGACTGCAACTTGTTCACTTGGGCCTCTGGAAGGAAGACTTTCTCCAAGTCGGTGTCAAAGAGAACCCCAAGGTACTTCAGGCGCTGATATGGAGTCAACTGGCTCTTGGACAGGTTGACCACCCATCCCAGCAACCACAGAAACTCCACAACCCGGGCCGTAACCCGTGAACTCTCCTGAAAAGACTTTGCTTGGATCAACCAGTTGTCCAATTATGATAAACCAGAATGCCCTCTTTGCACAAGGCCGCCACCACGACCACCATAATAATCTTGGCGAACGTCCGCAGAGCCGGGGCCAGACCAAAGGAATGCGCACAAAACTGATACTGCCGCCCCAAGATTACAAAGCTAAGGAACCTCTAATGGGAGGTGTAAATCAGAACATTCAAGTAGGCCTCCGTCAGATCGAGAGAAGTCAGGAATTCCCCCAGCTGAACCACCAGAATGACAGATCTCAGGGTCTCCATGCAAAAAGACGGAACCCGGAGCACCCTGTTGACCCCCTTCAGATCCAGGATGGGCCAAAAAGACCCCTCTTTCTTGCGAACTCCTGAGGAGGCACTGGAACTACTGCCTTGAGGTCTTTCAACCTTTGTAGCATTTGACGAAAAGCCCACTTCTTTAATGCCACCTGACAAGGAGAAGATAGGAAGCGATCTGGCAACGGCTGGGAAAACTCCAGAGCATATCCGTTTCGAATCACCTCCAGGACCCACTGATCTGTCGTGATATCGACCCACCCCTGGTAAAAGTCATGCAACCTTGCGCCTACTGGCATCAGGGGAAGAGCCTGTAAGGAATTATTGGATGGTGCAGGTGGCGGAGGGACCGAAGGAGGAATCAGCCCCCCCCCCCGGATGGGGTCCCCGAAAGGACTGCATGTGCTGAAAGAAATGGCCCGGGGAGATCCGGTGGAAGGAAAGGAAGCCGCCCCTTGACCAGAGTGGTAATGGTAAGAATCACGCAAACGCCACCGAGACCCTTGGCTGTTTGGATGAAATGGGGGGGTGGCTGGGTTGAAACCAGTGCTGAGGGGGGCCAAACAGGGGTAGACATGGAGAGCGGGCGTCCTCTTCAGTATGCTCTTGTTCGGAGGTGGTCGCCTCAGAGGCAGAGTCTGGATCACCCTGTTCCGCCTCCGGGCTTAGCTCGGGGCAGTCAGACACCCTCATCTTGTACAAGGGGCGAGTCTGGATCAGCCACAGTGGACAGTGCTGTTCACGGGTGCCAGTCTTCTCGGTTGGGGGGGTTCAGTGTCTAGGTCTCTCAGTTCACAGTACCTGGTCCACGGAGGAGGCTTCTTGGATGATCAATGTTTTGGAGACCAGAGCCCTCCGTCTGACGCTAGCCTTCCAGTCTTTTCTGATGGGCAAGTCAGTCAGGGTTCTGTCGGACAATGCCACAGCGGTGGCCTATGTCAATCATCAGGGGGGCACCAGGAGCACTTTGATGGCACAGGAGGTGACTCTGCTCATGGTCTGGGCGGAGTCACATCTTTAAGAGATCTCAGCATCCCACATAGCTGGAGTGGAGAATGTTTAGGCGGACTTCCTAAGTCGTCACATGCTAAATCCTGGAGAGTGTTGTCTAAGCCCCAGTGGCCTTTCAATTGATAGTGCAGTCTTGGGATCAGCCCCTCATGGATTTGATGGCCACAAGTGTCAACGCCAAAACGCCCTGCTTCTTCAGTCGTCGCAGAGACGGTCAGGCCAAGGACCTGGATGCTCTGGTTCAACCATGGCCAATGGAGCTGTTGTATGTGTTTTCTCCGTGGCCATTAGTGGGCAGAATTCTTCTCTGCATAATTTATCATCTGGGCCTCGTGGTTCTGGTGGCTCTGGATTGGCCTCGACGACCGTGGTACACGGATCTGGTGAGGCATCTGGTGGCAGATCCTCTTCCTCTGCTAAGGCAGAACTACTAAACAAATACTTCTGTTCAGTGTTCACCCGCGAAGCGCCGGGAGCAGGTCCACAGCTGCAGACGGAAGATAACCAGAAAGACCCGTTTCAAGATTTCGAATTTATGCCCAGTAGCGTCTATGACGAACTATCAAGACTCAAAGTAAACAAAGCCATGGGACCGGATAACCTACACCCCAGAATGCTCAGGGAGTTAAGGGAAGTCCTGGCAGAACCATTATCTGTTCTTTTCAATCTTTCCCTAAGCACAGGAAGGGTCCCCTTGGACTGGAAAACCGCCAACGTAATCCCACTCCACAAAAAGGGCTGCAGGACAGAGACAACAAACTACAGACCAGTGAGTCTCACGTCTATAGTGTGTAAACTCATGGAAACACTGACCAAACAGAATCTTGACACAATCCTAGATGAAGAAAAACTGCGTGATCCACACCAACACGGGTTCACCCAGGGTAGATCCTGCCAATCTAATCTGATTAGCTTTTTTGACTGGGTTACTAGACAACTGGACGCCGGAGAGTCACTGGACGTGGTATATTTGGACTTCAGTAAAGCATCTGATAGCGTCCCTCATCGAAGATTACTGAACAAGCTGAAATCGATAGGATTAGGAGACACTCTAACTACATGGGTTGGGGATTGGCTGAGCGGTAGACTTCAGAAGGTGGTGGTGAACGGTACCCCATCCGAAGCATCGGACGTGATCAGTGGAGTGCCGCAGGGCTCGATCCTGGGCCCAATTCTATTTAACTTATTCATAAGAGATTTGACGCAAGGACTTAGAGGAAGGGTATCACTGTTCGCCGACAACGCCAAACTTTGCAACATAGTAGGCAAAAACTTATTACCTGATAATATGACACACGACCTACTGTTGCTGGAACAATGGTCAACTACTTGGCAGCTAGGCTTCAATGCTAAAAAATGCAAGATAATGCACCTGTGTAAGAGAAACCCGCGTAGAACTTATGTACTAAATGGTGAGACCTTGGTTAGGACCACGGCGGAACGCGACCTAGGGGTGATCATTAGTGAGGACATGAAGGTTGCCAATCAAGTGGAGAAGGCTTCCTCCAGGGCAAGACAAATGATGGGGTGTATCCGCAGAGGTTTCGTCAGCAGGAGACCTGAAGTTATGATGCCGTTTTACAGAGCCATGGTGAGGCCTCACTTGGAGTACTGTGTTCAGTTTTGGAGACCACACTACCGAAAGGATGTGCTGAGGATCGAGTCGGTTCAGCGAACGGCCACCAGGATGGTCTTGGGGCTCAAGGATCTCACGTATGAAGAAAGATTTAAAAAATTGCGGCTGTACTCACTTGAGGAAAGAAGAGAACGGGGAGATATGATTGAAACATATAAGTACATCACGGGACGCATCGAGTCAGAAGATGATATCTTCTGGCTCATGGGACCCTCGACCACCAGAGGGCATCCGCTGAAGATCAGGGGAGGGAAGTTTCATGGCGACTCCAGGAAGTACTTCTTCACCGAAAGAGTAGTGGATCATTGGAACAGACTCCCACTCCAGGTGATAAAGGCCAGCAGCGTGACGGATTTTAAGAGAAAATGGGATACTCACGTGGGATCTTTAAGGGAGTAAATTCAGGGGAGGGTATACTTGGAATGGGCAGACTTGGTGGGCTATAGCCCTTTTCTGCTGCTTTTTTCTATGTTTCTATGTTTCTCTTGGACGACCTTCTGTCTCAGGGTCCCATTCGATCCGGGTCCCTTTTGTCTTACAGCTTGGCTTTTGAAATGGGTCGCCTAAGTAAGAAGGGGTATTCAGATAAAGTGATCTCAACACTCTTGGGGTCCCGGAGGCTTTCCACCTCTCAGGCTTATGTGAGGGTTTGGTATCTATTTGAGGAGTGGTGTGATGCGCGTGGAGTGGTCTCTTTACGTGCTTCCCTGCCTAACATCTTAGAGTTCTTGCAGGATGGCCTGGATAAGGGACTGGCTTGGTCTTTAGCTTGCTGCCTTGTCAGCCTTTCGTGGGTTGTTGAAAGGTCAGCGTTTGACTGCCAGTCCTGATGTGATTCGCTTCTTGCGGGCGGCCAAGTTGCTCAGTCATCCCGTAAAACCCTCTGTTCTATCTTGGGATCTGAATCTGGTTCTGTCTGTTCTGCTGCGCCTTCCTTTTGAACTGTTGGGCGAATGCTCTTAGAAGGACCTTACTCTTAAGGCGGTCTTCTTGGTGGCCATTACTTCAGCTAGACGTGTTTCTGAGCTGCAGGCTTTCTCTTGTAGGGCTCCCTTCTTGGGGTTTTCTAGGGAGCGGGTTGTCTTGAGGCCTGTTCCTTCCTTTCTGCCGAAAGTGGTTTCTCCTTGTCATGTCAATCAATCTGTAGTCCTCCCGGTGTTGGGTTGTCGGGAGGGCTCTTCTAAGCAGAGACAGGTGCGCAAGTTGGATGTCAGTCAGGTCCTTCAGTCTTATGTACAGAGGACCCAGGAGATCAGGAAATCAGATTATCTCTTTGTCCTTCTCACTGGTCCTCCTAAGGGGGATAGTGCTTCTAAGGCTACTATTGCGCGCTGGTCAGTAGACTATTTCTTCCGCTTATCTTCTGAAGAAGAAGCCTGTTCCCGACTTTCTCAAGGCTCATTCCACTCAGGGTCAGGCAGCTTCTTGGACTGAGTCTTCTCTAATGCCTGCAGTGGATATTTGCAAGGCTGCAATTTGGTGTTCTCTGCATTCTTTTGTCAGACACTACCGTGTGGATGTTCACGCACGTTGGGATGCGGTGTTCGGTGAACGTGTTCTGGTATCGGCCCTTCGGGGGTCCCACCCTTGATGGGTACTGCTTTGGTACATCCCATTCGTAAGGACTATAGCAGTCTACCAAGCGATACAGAAGGAAAAATTAGGTTCTTACCTGCTAATTTTCTTTCTGTTAGCTTGTAGACTGGTATAGTCCCCCACCCTGTCTTTCTTTGTGCGGTGTTTGTGGGTTTTAACTCGTGTGCAGATTTTGAATTTTTCTGCGGGTTCTAGTATTTTTCTAGGGTCGGGGAGAATTAAGAACAGCGGCGATGGCTCAGATAGCTTAACTGGTGAGCTGTGGGGATGTTTTACTTCCAGGATCAAGTTCTATACATGTTCCAACAGTTGTTTAAAGATGTTTGTTGTTTTCTTACACTCCTGTTTGAGTGTCATTTACTGTTTTTCAGTTAAGAACTTTCCTAGGTTCTGCTTGGCTCTTCGGCAAACTGGAGTAGCAAGAGGGGCATGCTATACTGATGTACAAGTTTGAGCTCAGTCTCCACCTGCTGGTAGCAGTGAGGCATATTACCCATTTGTAAGGACTATACCAGTCTACAAGCTAACAGAAAGAAAATTATCAGGTAAGAACTTAATTTCTCCTTTACTTTTACTTATAGAAATATAGGTGCCAATGGTTTAAAAAAATATGTTAGTGTTCTACGGTACATCTTATTTTATTTCTGTCTTTTACTAAGCATTATCACAGACTCTGGAAATGAGAGAGAACTTCCAACGGCAGCTGCAGGAACTCATATCTGCTACCTCGGTTGTAAATCCGCATGGACAAAGAGGATCCCTATCAAGGACTGGGTTTGAAAATTCTCCTTCAACACCTGACAACACACGTTCTACTCGTAGTGGTCGCAGTAGAGTCTTAGAAGCTCTCAGGTATGAGATGCCTGGGAACCAGATTTTGAAGATGGCAGTACAACTGTCCTGAGTATATTGTGGTATTTGAAGAGCTAATATAAGGAATCAAGCAAAGCTACTGGGTCTGCGATAGATAAGGAAGAAAAAATAGTTTTGGAAGCAATGTTTCTTCAAAGCAGGAGTCCTCCAACCATATTTCTGCCAAGTGGGAGGGGGGGCAAAGCTTTACTATTGTTTTCAATCACTAGGGACAGGCAGATCTTTTGGAGTTCTGCAAAACTTTCATGTCCCTTGCTGTTGAAGAAAATGTGATATTGAAGCAACCCTGCTACCTGACAGGAATGTAAGGACTCCTGCACAGCTTAGAGAGAATATTGTTTGGAAGCTCTTCCATCTTTCTATTCTCACATTCAGATTGCATAGCTCTTGAAAAGGTCAAACTCTGACTTACAGAAGTTATTTTTATTAGTTTTCTAATATTTTACATGAATTCTTTGTTTCAAGGGTAAACCTACCAGACATCCCCATCAAGCAAGTAAACCTCAGAATATCTAATGCAAACTATGCAAATGTGACGTATACTTAGGAAAGTACTTACTATATTCTGAGTGGTTTCATTGAACAATACAGTATTCTTGCAGTTTAAATTGTATATTATTTAGAAGAAGGATAGTTTCCAGAGTTTTTCCCATTTTACATCTTAGTTTTTGTTAACCCTGCATTCATTGGGTATACGTAAACCTCCTTGCTGGCTGCACGATTCTTCCTTTCATTACAGTTTAGTGACAGGAGACTACTGTTATTTGCAATGACCATCTAGGAAGAAAACATGCTTATATGAGCCGTGATTAACACGTGATTAACAGAAAAACAGCAAAGTTTGCAGTATAAAAGAAACTATATGGTATGGTTTTCATCACTATGCCTCTTTAACAGAATGGATTGGAGCTCCTCTGCCAGATCTAATTATGTTTTCAATAAGTGCATATGTATTTATGGGTGGATGAAGTCTGACTATGGGCTAGTAGCCCTGGTCAAACTTGTTTCTTTTAAGAATCTAGGTTCAACCTCTCTCAGAGGAAGATTCTCACAACTTCACAATAAAATCCGATGGGCTGCTACCGAGGTCGCTATTATAACGATTTCAAAAAGGCAAGTAATTCTGAAAAGACCCCGCATGCAAATGAGGTTTGCGGATGTTCACATAGATTCGCTAAATTTACTTGAGATGAGTCGCTGGTGGTAGTGATCAGCACGTGCGCAGAATACACCCACATATTTTTAAAAAACCCAAACAAACCCACCAAACAACCTCTGGACACCCACCCTTGGCAGCAGGAGAGATGCCCACTCTCTCCCGCCGTGTTGCATAATCCCCCGACACTACTACCTGCTTCCTCCCGCCACACCATCCCCTGACACTAAGGCACAATCCCCCTGCCGCTCCGGCTGGCAGGCCTGCCTCTTACAAAATGGTGGACCTTCCTAGTGCATCATGGGATGTTCCGGGGAGGGGTCTAAGTCTCTGGCCCAGGCAATAAGGCCCTTCCTAGGAGGATCCTTTAGCGCCTGGGCCAATCAGAGCCTTAGGCCGCTCCCTGACACATCCCAGGATACACCAGGAAAGCTCGCCATTTTGTAAGAGGTGGACCTGCCAGCCAGAGCGGGTAGGCATCCTTCCGGCTGGACTTTATGAATAAGGTAGGAAGGGGAGGGGGCTGGCAGCTGGGGGAGTTGGTGACAGGAGGGAGTGGGCATTTCTCCTGCTGTGGGGTGGAGATGGGGGTGGATAGTAGTGTCGGGGGATTGTGCAATGCGGCGGGAGAGAGGGGTGGGTAGTAGTGTCAAGGAATTGTGCGACATAGCAGGAGAGAATGGGCGTCTATCCTGCTGATAGGGGTTTTGTTTTGTTTCTTATTTGCATGGGGGGGGGTCTAAGCAGTCAAACCTTACTTTCCTGCCAGTTCCTGAGCCAGTCAGTGCTCAGGCACCAATCAGAAAGTAAGGCTATGACAGCTCAGATCTGTCGGCCAATTTTGGCCTCAGATGTGGCACAACAAGGTTAGGGAATCACTCAGAATCTTCTGGAAAGATCAGGACACTAGGTAATGTCCACACCAGGGCTGCATGATGACATCATCCACATGTGAGATAAGTCCTGCTGTCCTCAGAAAACACATGCTAGATTGCTAGAGATGATTAACTTTGCTTTATTTATTTATACCAGTGTCCCGCAAACTTTTCAGCATCGGGGCACACTAAACTCAGTGCCACGGCCAGAAGGCATCCGGAAGTGCATGGACGTCAACACAATGACATCCGTGCATGCGTGAAGGCCCTCCGGCCGCGACCCTGAACCTGTCCCTTTACTGGTAAGGGAGAGGAGGAGAGGCGCAGGTGAGGGGAATAGTCGTCGGCACTGGCTGACAGCCTACAGAACATACATCTCGCTGCGAAAGGCACATTCTGTAATCAGTCAACCGGCATCTCTCCTCCTAGCCGACGTGTGCTGCAGCACACCGTTTGTGATACATTGATCTATATCTATCTGTTGTTTGTGTATTTATCTAGCAAAAATACATTGCTGTAACACATAGATTGAAATTTTGGTTGTTCTCGAGGACAAGTTGCACTGTGAATCTAGGACCTCGGAAACTTTTTCTAGAAGTGTTTGGCAATCTCACTGTGAATGTTTTCTTGTTCATAGAAACATAGAAGATGACGGCAGAAAAGGGCTACAGCCCATCAAGTCTGCCCACTCTGCTTACCTACCCCCTGTCTATGCCCTAATGACCCAATTTCCTTATCTTGACCCTCGTAGGGATCCCACATGGGTATCCCATTTATTCTTAAAGTCTGGCACGCTGTCTGCCTCGATCACCTGCACTGGAAGCTTGTTCCAATGATCAACCACTCTCTCTGTGAAGAAATACTTTCTGGTGTCGCCATGAAATTTTCCGCCCCTGAGTTTGAGCGGGTGCCCTCTTGTGGCCGAGGGTCCCTTGAGAAAGAAAATATCATCTTCCACTTCGACACGTCCCGTGAGGTACTTAAATGTTTCAATCATGTCTCCCCTCTTCCTACATTCCTCAAGAGTGTAGAGCTGCAATTTGTTCAGTCTCTCTTCGTACGAGAGACCCTTGAGCCCCGAGATCATCCTGGTGGCCGTCCGTTGAACCGATTCAATTCTGCGCACATCTTTACTGTAATGTGGCCTCCAGAATTGCACACAGTACTCCAGATGAGGTCTCACCATGGCCCTGTACAACGGCATTATGACTTCAGGCTTTCGGCTGACGAAACTTCTATTGATACAACCCAATATCTGCCTTGCCTTAGATGAAGCCTTCTCCACTTGATTGGCAGTTTTCATGTCTGCACTGATGATTACTCCTAAATCTCGTTCTGCTGAAGTCCTAGTTAAAGTTTCTCCGTTCAAGAAGTACGTCCTGCATGGATTTCCGCTTCCGAGGTGCATGACCTTACATTTCTTAGCATTGAAGCCTAGCTATCAGGTTGAGGACCAACTTTCCAATGTAAGCAGGTCCTGCGCCATATAATTCTGTAAACTGCATTCACTTACTATATTACATAGTTTGGCGTCATCGGCGAATAGTGTTATTTTACCTTGAAGCCCTTGAGTCAGATCCCCTATGAATATGTTGAAAAGGAGTGGACCCAGGACCGAGCCCTGCGGCACTCCTCTGGTCACCTCCGATGTTTTAGAGAGGGTACCATTAACCACCACCCTCTGAAGTCTGCCACTCAGCCAATCATTGACCCATGCAGTTAGTGTCTCTCCTAACCCCATCGATTCCATCTTGCTTAGCAGCCTGCGATGTGGGACACTGTCAAAAGCTTTCCTGAAGTCCAGGTACACGACGTCCAAAGACTCTCCCAAGTCCAACTTTCTTGTTACCCAGTCAAAGAAGCTGATGAGATTGGATTGGCAGGACCTACCCTTGGTGAATCCATGCTGACTGGGATCCCGAAGATTCCCTTCATTCAAGATCATGTCCAATTTGCTTTTAATTAGTGTTTCCATGAGTTTGCACACTATTGATGTGAGACTCACCGGTCTATAATTCGCAGCCTCTGCCCTGCAACCCTTTTTATGCAGAGGAACGACATTAGCTAATTTCCAGTCCAGGGGAACTTTCCCCTTACTTAGGGAGAGATTGAATAGCTCAGCCAACGGTTTCGCCAGGACATCGCTCAATTCTCTGAGCATTCTTGGGTGCAAATTGTCTGGTCTCATGGCTTTGTTCACCTTGAGTCTTGCCAGTTCACTGTAAACTTCACCTGGTGTGAACTCAAAATTCTGGAACGGGTCTTCTGTGCTTTGTGTTGCCTTCAACTGGGGACCGTGTCCCGGTGCCTCACAGGTGAAGACTGAGCAGAAGTATTCATTCAGTAGTTCGGCTTTATCGGAATCTGCTTCCACGTAACTTCCGTCCGGTCTTCCAAGGCGTACTATCCCGCCTGTGTTCCTTTTTCTGTCACTAATATACCTGAAGAAGGATTTGTCTCCCTTTTTAATGTTTTTTGCCAGAATTTCTTCCACTCGAAGTTTTGCCTCCCTAACTGCCATTTTGACCGCTGTAGACCTGGTCCTATATTCTACTTTTGCCTCTCTTTTCTCCGTGCGCTTGTAGGAGAGAAACGCTTTTTTCTTCTCCTTAATGAGGTGCGAGATCTCCGCGGTGAACCATTGGGGTTTATTGTTTCTTTGTCGTTTATTTACTGATTTTATGAAGCGGCTAGTTGCTTCATGTATGGTTGATTTCAGTGTTACCCAAAATTGTACAAAAATACCACTTATACTAGTATTACACCCACATAAACTTCTTTTTTTCAATTTTCTTTTTCTTTTTCTATTTTATCTTAATTTTTTATCAACACTTTCAACAAACTTTTCTTTTCACTCAGGAAAAAGCCTCAGAGTAGGAGCCCACGCTCAGTCCAATCATAGACTTAACTTTCAGCGTGGTTTTTTTCGCTCCGTGGTTCCAGTCATTGGCTAAAAAAACCTGAGACTCAATTTTATTGCTAAATAGTCTAAAATATTTCTGTATTGCTAAATTGTCTAAAAAGTTTCTGTCATAAATATCTTAATCAATCTTAGCAAACGCTACTTCTTTTATATCAATACTGGTTGTGGAAGCAACACTATTGTAGTTTGAAAAAGCTAGCAACCAAGCACTTATCTTATCTCAGCGTTCATTTTGTATGTTGTCATGCTATCAGTTCATTGCCGCTGCCTGCCAACGTTTCGCGGATAACACACTTAATCCGCTGCTTCAGGGCTACTGGCAGAAGCATTCAAGCATTGATTTCAGTGTTAACCACTTAGCTTCTACATCATTGGTCTCCGCTTGGTCCTGCAGCGTCTGATGGACGAAATCTCCCATGCGATTTCTGTGCCCCGGAAATTGAGTACCTTTGTTTTCGTGTTTGATCTAGGGAAGCCTTTCCTAAGGTTGAACCATACTATATTGTGGTCGCTGGAGGCTAGCGTATCTCCTACTGAGACCTCTGAAACGCTTTCCCCGTTGGTGAGTACCAGGTCGAGGATCGCCTATGCCCTAGTGGGCTCCGTTACCATTTGTTTGAGACGTGCTCCCTTTATGGAGGTTAAGAGCCTCCTGCTACCGCTGGTTGTCGCTGAAAATGAGTTCCAGTCTGCATCAGGCATATTGAAGTCCCCTAGCAGTACAGCTTCTCCTCGTAGAGTGATATTCTCTATGTCTTCAATTAATTCTGCGTCCATGTCTTCCAGTTGTCTTGGGGGTCTGTAAACCACACCTAGATACAGGCATTTTTCTCTGCCTCTTGCCAGGTTTACCCAGAGGGACTCCCCGGTGTACTTGACATCTGTGATCCTGGTGGTTTTGATGTCCTCTTTAATGTATAGAGCTACCCCCCCTCCTAACCTGCCCTCTCTGTCCTGACAAAGTAGATTGTAGCCCGGTATAGCTATATCCCACCCATGTGAGTCCGTGAACCAAGTTTCAGATATTGCCACCACATCTAGGTCGGCATTCGTTATTTCAGCCTCCAATTCTAGAATTTTGTTACCTAAACTGTGTGCATTGACATACATGGCCCTCCATATCTTGTGTTTGCTAAGTCCCTGTGAGGCGTATCCTACCCGAGTCGGTGTGACTCCCAAAGAACTGTTTGCAATGTGGGTACTTACCTTGGACATGGAAGCGGAGTTTCGACTCACCTCATCAGGATAATTCCTTTCTGCACTAATATGTGAATGGGTACCCTCCCCCGACTTACCTAGTTTAAAGCCCTGTGAAGCAGGCGGGCTAGTCGGTGTCCGAAGACGTTCTTACCCCTACTGGTCAGATGGAGTCCGTCTGGTCCCTGAAGTCCTTGTAGCGCTTCCCCATGGTTTAGGAATCCGAAGTTCATATCCCGGCACCATCCCTGTAGCCACTCGTTCGTCCTCAGGATACGTTCATCTCTGGCTCTTCCCTTGCCTCTAACTGGGAGGATCGATGAGAAAACCACCTGCGCTCCTGTCTGCTTCAGCCTCTCACCCAGTGCTCCAAAGTCTCTGGTGATGGCCTCCGGTGTGTTCCTGGCAGTGTCGTTGGTTCCTATGTGGACAAGAAGCATAGGAAAGTGGTCTCGGGGCGTGAGTAGTCTATCCAGACTGGCGGTGACATCTCGTATCCTGGCTCCAGGCAGACAGCAGACCTCCCTAGATTGCATATCCGGTCTGCAAATTGGTCCCTCGGTGCCCCTCAGCATGGAATCCCCGATGACTATTACTCTGCGCTTCTTTGGGGGGAGCCAGTCAGTTGTCCCTGGAGATGGAGCTGGGTGTTGGGCCTGCTCCTGTTCCTGCTCCTGTTCCTCATCGGCAGTTCCTTCCTGAAGAATCTGGAATCTGTTCCGCATTCTGATGCTCTCATGCAGAACATTTTTCAGTCTAATCATTTCCAGAGAGCCAGTAGAACCTATTTTCTATCACGGTCGCCTTAGCACCTCAAAATGTTATTTTTGCTTCAAAGCCTGCAAGTCCTATCACTTTTGCAAGTCTTTTTTTTGTCTATCCCATAGTTCCTTAGTCAGGTTTTTTGCTATCAACTCAGTTTTGGCCATTTTTTGGCATTGAGCTCCTGGTCATCGAATCACTTGATTTTACTGTGTCTATCTTTCAGACAAAATATTCTGCAAGAAGACCTCCAGTGCTTCGAGAGGTTTTCCGGTGCAACAGGACCATATCCATTACAGATAACTGCAGTACCTTGGACCCATCCACAATCCCCCTCAATGTATACTCTGTACAAAAATGTCAAAAAGAGGGATTCATAGTACTGAAAGGCAGAAATGTTTTTGGGTGTTAAAAATGGTCTATCAGTATCAGAAAAATGTTGGTCTTCATGGGTTCACATGCTGCGTTGATTGCTGGGGGTGCATTAACATCAAAAGTATCTTATTATCCTCACTATCAAACATTTATAGAACCCAGTGGGAGCAGTCATGGTCTGATTCCTGACTGAAGAAGTGGAAAGCTTCAGCCTTATCTTTGGTTTTAAAGGGACACAATGCAGATCATTGGGTGGAAACTGAGGTGTCTCCTCATCACCTATTGTGGTGATCGCACCTTTGTCAAAGGCATACTTTGGCCCATATGTTCAAAACTTCCCAGTTTGGCCATATGTTCAAACTCTAAACCAGTGCCGGTTTTTAACACTCCGAAATCTCCAACAGGTCTGGTGGTGCCAGTAGTGTTAAAACAAACAAACAAAAAAAGCAAAACTTAGATGTTGTGCATGTATTACACACTCACAATATGTCCCCCATTAAAAAAAAAAGAGTCGTGCTGGTTCCCCCTACCCCCAATGATGGCCCCCCTTCCCCATCCCTGGAAATCGGCAGGGCAGGAGGGATGCCCATTGCCTCGGCCACTTAGACCTTCCATGTGAAGACCGGCAGAAGGGATACCCCCACTCCCTCCTATCTCAGCCACCTGGACCCACACACCCTGATCTTCTCCCCCCCCCTTCTTCCCCGTACCTTATTCAGACAATGAGCAGAAGGGATGCCCACTCCTTTCTGCAGGCCTGCCTCTTCAAAATGGTGGGCCTTACTTTTCTGGTGCATTCTGAGATGCTCTGGGAGGGGCCTAAGACTGATTGGTTCAGATGCCTAAGGCCCCTCCTGTGGGATGGCAATGTGGGAGAATTATGGTTTTGTATCTTCTATTAATAAAGTCAATTCTTTGTATAGGGTCCAGATGTGTCTTCAGTTTGAGAAGCAGCAACTCTCTCGCCATTCCATGGTAGTCCAATCTGCTGTCAAACGAGCTGAGCATTTCAAGAGTTCGTCCTCGGTGCTCTCTGGGAGGGAGTATTAGACAATGGATTTTTTGGGGAAGAGGTTATATCGGAATGCTATGCTTTTGGCCTGCAGCATCCTTGCTGAACATAGTGCACAGTGTTGTGGAGTTTAGGACATTGTTCTAAGGATAAGTTTGAGGAGCTCTGCTTGCTAGTAGCCGGAGGGAAGGAGTATGGAAAATACACTGTTTGAGTGATTTATGATATTTTCAAAACAGCCTAAAGAACTTCTGACATGGGGATTGGCATCTGTAAACTCAGCTGGCTATGGGCCCTCAGACCTTAGACAAGATGTACAGGAAAAGCTTGCTGACATGCTGTGCCATGGAGAAAATCTCTTCAGAGATAAGGCACTGCTATGCTCCTTATGTGACATTCTTAAAACCCTCCCCAGGCTGACCTAGCCTCTTCTTCCAGGAGATTCTGTTACTTTCATAGTTATAGATATCCTCCACTCTCTTCTCCAAGCCTTGATGAGCTCTAAAGATTCCAGTGTGACTTAGCCCTTATACAAAAGTGGTTTTGCACACACATCCAAAGTTTATTCCAAAGTTTGTTGTTAAGAGTTTCACCCTAGGGACAAAAAAATCAATCACACACACACGTGTATTTATGCATATATTTCATATATGCAATCCTTTGAATTCTCATATTCATGATGGATTCATTTGATCAATTTTGTTCATACTTTTCTTATATAAACTTGATTGTTTGTAACAATATTATCTTAATATCTTTTCAATTCCAGGCTGCCTTCAAAAATAAGAAAACAATGACATCACAGCCTGTTGCCACCCAAAACACTGGTTGCAGTGCCACATAATGTGGTGGTCTTCCCCCCCCCCCCCCTTTTTTGAAGGTAGTCTGTAGCTAGAGTCCCATACATGATTCATGATCCTTGTCTTTGAGAAAGCAAAGTTACTTACCTGCAGGAACAATCCTTCAACTTCCTAAGATGCAGTATTCCTCTAGCTAGTAATAGACTGTTGCGTGACAGAAGCAGGCAGAAATAGGCACACATGCACAGTAAGATAACCCAAACGTACCTAGAAAAATTTGCTGGGATACTGTTTGCCACATTGGACTACATCAGTGTAGAGCAGTGTTCTTCAACCACCGGTCCATGGACCAGTGCCAGTCCACAGAATTTCCTGCCGGTCCACAGGGCCAGCACGTGCATCAGGCCCAAAACAGCGTTCTTCAACCGCCGGTCCATGGTGCGATCGATGCGGCGTTATCTTCGAGCCAGCTCCCTCTTCCTAACTGATTCAGTGCACAAAGCCACGGGCAGTGGCTCTTACGGGCATCCTGCGCCTGAACCGGAAGCCTTCTCTCTGACGTTGCAACGTCAGAGGGAAGGCTTCCAGATGAGGCACGGGACAATTAGTACTATTATGGGGGCGGGGCCTGGGGTGGAGATTGGGTAGAGATGGGCGGGGTCAGGCCCACGACTTAGCCCCATGTTCTTCAACCACCGGTCCACGGACCGATGCCGGTCCACAGAATAATTCTTTTATTTCTGCCGGTCCATAGGTGTAAAAGGGTTGAAAAACACTGGTGTAGAGAACACCCACTCTGCAGGCAACTAACTTTGTTTTACATTAGTAATAAAATTGCCTAGCATGTTATGATTTAGACTAATAAGTGCCTTTCTCTCAGGCAAGCCCAACATCCAGTTCTGGACATGAATACGGAGCCATCGCAGAATGAGCAGATAATTTGGGATGATCCCACAGCAAGAGAAGAGAGAGCTCGACTTGCTAGTAACTTACAGTGGCCAAACAGTCCTTCCCAGTGCTCTGAACAGCCGCCTACTAGCATGAAGGATATAGGCAAGAAGGAGAAGGAGTCCTTGACAGACTCTGAAATTGCCGAACTGGGTAAATGATGTAACAGAAAAGTCCATTTCTGGTATTCTTTTTTCCTTTCTAATGGTAAAGTGCTAGGGTTAGAGGCCTTTTATGCTTAGTTACTGAGAAGGGTGGAACAGGAAAAATTCCAAGCTTAACCATTTTCAGACATCTGTGACAAAACATGAGGAAGGATATGAGAATGTATTCATTTTAAAAAAAACCCAACCCATACACATTAAAAGTATATGAGAAAAGTCAGGATAATCCAGAAAGATTAAAAAACTGGAAAACATCCACAGAAACTTTCTTTTCCCTCTCACCTTTGAAAGGCTATTTTAAGACTGCTATTGCAAAAATAGTTTGAGTCATTCTAGCTTGTATTTTGAGTTTAATTAGACCCAGCTTTCTGTTTTGCAGCCTGTCAAGGTAAAGACTTAAGGGTATGCCGTTCCATGATTGGAATGGTTTAAACTGCTGTGCATTTTCTTGAACTATTCCTTGACGATCTGAGCTCATTCTTTGTAGTTTATTTCATTATAATTGTTGGAAATGACTTGTTCTCCACAGTAGCATGTGATACTGAATGCGCAGATATAACTAAGTGTCCAGCGTTTCCAGTTAATAGAGATCCCAAAACTCCAGTGAAAGATGAGCAACTGATCCCTACACCACAAGCACCAAGTATCGCCTTTCCTCTAGCCAATCCCCCTGTGGCTCCTCCACCTAAAGAAAAGGTTTGTTAAACTCTATTAACCCTAAACACATGCTTTAATATTTTCTTACTGTACATGTTTGGCAGTGCCTACACCCATGTATTGTCATGCTAGCAGTGGGAAAGGAGTGTATGAAATTTGAATAACTATTTCCATAGTGTTCTTACCATATCCGTCCAGAATCTGTAGGCTATGCCCATCAACCAGCAATTGGTGACAGACTAAAGACCTCTGAGTTTTGCCCTATAAGAGCAATATGCAGCCTTCAATATTTCTCTGTTTCAGCAGATAATGGTAGACAAATTGTGCAGCTTTTAGACTGTTTATGAAGTGAAACTTCTGGGTCAGTTGGAGATCTGGGACTCAATTGAGCAAAGGGTGCTCTTTTGACTAATATCCACTCAGTTAAAAAAAATGTAGTAGATTTATTTGGTTGGAGCTGAAGGAACATCTTAGAAGACTCAGAGAATTTCACTTCCCCCCCTCCATATTTTCCAATGAATAATGATAGAGAAAAGAAAAATCCTATTTAATAAAATAAAAAGGGAAAGTGGATGAGACTTGTATACTGCATCTTTGTGGTTTTACATTCAAAGCTATTTACATATATAGAGGGATTTATTTTGTACCTGGGACAATGGAGGATTAAGTGATTTGACCAGGGTCACAAGGAACAATGCTGAGATCGATCCCACAACGCTCCTGGAACGGATTATGCTCGTAATCCAAGGTACCACTGTATATGATTATGTTTAATGTTTATAATCTTTTGTAAACCGCGTAGAACTTTTTGGTAACGCGGTCTATAAGTATAATGTTATGTTATGTTTCTGTGAGATCTAGTAGGGATACAAGGACCAGTGTTCTTCCTAGGGCCTTTTAGCCGGGCGGTCCGCCCGGGTAATTTAGATGACTGCCCGGCTATCATCCGCTGTGAATTCTGCTGCTGCCGCCGGTGCTGCTCAACACCAAAAAAAAAACGGCTTGGAGATTTCACGCCTTAGCCCATAGCGAACTTATGCTCCGGGGCCCTAACGTAGAAACATAGAAAGAAACGTGTGCATGCCGGCTTCCCTTATCTTTTCTCCGAAACCGGAAGTTATGTCCCGGGGGGGGGGGGGGGGAGAAGAGAAGGGAAGCCAGCACGCACATGTTAGAGCCCCGAAGCATGCGTTCGCTACGGGCTAAGGCGGGAGACAGGTCAGTGAAGCTTACAATTTGCTCTTCTTGCTGCCGGGTCCTACCTACTTTCTGTTTCCGCAAAAGCAGAACCCGGCAGTATTTCCCCAATAGGTCGATCGCGATCTTGGGCCAATCAGCCTTCCTCTCCCCAACGGCAGAATTGACGTCGGGGAGAGGAATGCTGGTCGGCCCGAAGCAGGGAGAGCTTGGGGCGGTGGCGGATTTGCGGCCTGTTATCCGATGGCAGCAGCTTGGGGGCCTGTTCCCCAGTGGCAGTAGCTTGGAGGAGAGCAGGGAGAAAGAAAGAAAGAGGGCAGGCAAGGAGACAGAAGGAAAGAAGAGAAACAGAAAAAAAGAAAGGGGGCATGAAGAGAGAAAGAAAGAAAGGGAGGCAGGGAGAAAGAAAGGGTAGGGAGAGAGGAAGAAAAAGTTGGGGGAAGGAATGAGATCTGGAGGAGAGGAAGCATACAGGCTGGAAGAAAGATTGGATGCACAGTCAGAAGAAGAAAGTGCAACCAGAGACTCATGAAATCACCAGACAACAAGGTAGGAAAAATGATTTTATTTTAAATTTAGTGATCAAAATGTGTCTGAATTTATATCTGCTGTCTATATTTTACACTATGGTCCCCTTTTACTAAACCGCAATAGAGGTTTTTAGTGCAGGGAGCCTATGAGCGTTGAGAGCAGCGCTTGGCATTTAGCGCAGCTCCCTGCGCTAAAAACTGCTATCGTGGTTTAGTAAAAAGGGAGGGGGTATATTTGTCTTATCCCAGGACAAGCAGGCAGCATATTCTTGACTGATGGGTGACGGCACCGACGGAGCCCCAGTACGGACAATTTTAGAGTGATTGCACTCTAAGAACTTGGAAAGTTCTAGCAGGCCGCACCGCGCACGCGCGAGTGCCTTCCCGCCCGACGGAGGCACACGGTCCCCAGTTTCTTAGTTTCCGCGGAGCTAAGAAGTCGCACTTTTCAACAGCTGTTGAAAAGATTTTTTCTGTCGCCTTCCCGCTCGCGAAATCTTTTTAGAAATTATATTTCCTTTTTTTCTTTTATTATTTTCTTTAAAAAAACAAAACAGTTTTTTTCTTTTTTCTTCATTTCGTCGGTTTTGCCCTGGCGGGGCCTGCTGCCGCCATCGAGGCCTCGGCCTTCGATTTGGCAGAAGCCGTTTTTCCTTTCATGCCCCCCCAGCCAGGTTTTAAAAAGTGCCAGCGGTGTGCACGGCCTATCTCTCTTACGGACCCGCACAATTGGTGCTTACAGTGCCTGGGTCCAGAGCATCAGGCTTCTACTTGCACCCGCTGTGCCACTTTGAAAAAACGTACATTAAAAAACCGACAAATCCAACAACGTTTGCTTTTCGGTGCCGATATGTCTGACCCTGCGACATTGACACCGTCATCGGCACCACCTCAGTCGGCACCCACTTCGTCGACACCGCACCGGCGTCGCAACACTCAGGTAAGCCGGCTAAGAAGCCATCTCCGTTGGAGCGTCCTCCGGTCTCAGTAGCAGCGAGTCCAATCCTGCCGACCTCGAGGCGCCCACGGAAGCGCTCTGCTCCTATTGAGGTGAGCCCCTCGACATCGGGTTCCTCATCCTCGGAGCGTAGAGCAGCACCACAGGTACCGCAGAAGAAAAAGGCGGTACTGGTGCCTTCGCTGGACGAGCGGATTGCTGCTGTCCTGCAAGTGCAACTTAAGGAGCAGTTGCAACAACTCCTTCCCGCACTTTTGACACCGAGCCTTCCAGTCCCGGTCCGGTCTGAACTACCGGTACCGACAGTGAAGCGCCCTCTTTTATTGGCATCCACTTTGTCGATACCGGTTCACACTGCTTCCTCGACTTCGATGCCAATCTTAGCACCGGAACCGAGAGCTCAACACCAGGCGGTGCAGACTTCGGTACCGACGCAGCATGTCACATCTCCTGGTACCGTGTCTATGAGGTCGGGTAAGTCGGTGCGCATAACCCGACACCTGGAACCCTCCACTCCGGAGTCTCGAGACCGTGGCTCTCAGATTCGGGACCCTGATTTGTGGGGTGACTCTGAAGAGCCCTTTCTATCTGAGGGTGAGTGTTCCTCTGATGAAGAGGATCAACTTGTTGCTGATCCCTCTTCTAAGCAGGATTCCACATCTTTTACCTCTTTCTTAAAAGAGATGTGTGAATCTCTTTCTATTCCCTTGGAGGCTGAGTCGAAGAAATCCAAGGCATTCCTTGATGCTCTGGACTTTGACCAGCCTCCAAGGGAATTTCTCAAACTTCCTCTCCGTGACATCTTAAGAGAGACTTTTTATAAAAATTTAGAGACTCCCCTGACTGTACCGGGAGCTCCTCGTAAATTGGACTCCTTATACAAGGTTATCCCTATTCCTGGTTTTGACAAACCTCAGCTCCCGCATGAGTCTCTTTTGGTAGAATCCACACTTAAGAAATCAGCGGGAGCTAGTGTGTATGCCTCAGTCCCTCCTGGCAGAGAAGGAAAAGCCATGGACAAATTTGGCAAACGTTTATATCAGAATGCCATGTTAGCCAATAGGTCAGGGAACTACGCTTTTCATTTTTCATTTTATTTAAAGCACCTCATTCAAAACATGACTGCTTTTGAAAAGTACCTCCCTGACCGCAAGAAATCTGCATTTCATGCCTGCTCTTCCTCTCTTCTCCAGTTACGCAAGTTCCTAGTTCGGTCAATTTATGACACATTTGAATTGACTTCTAGGGCCACGGCTATGTCTGTTGCCATGCGTCGGTTGGCATGGCTCAGAGTCTCAGAGCTCGATGTAAATCATCAGGACCGCCTAGCAAATGCTCCCTGCTTGGGTGATGAGCTCTTCGGAGAGTCTATGGATTCCACTACACAAAAGCTGTCTGCCCATGAGACTCGGTGGGATACTCTCCTGAAGACTAAGTAAAAGACTCCACCTGCTCAGCCTTTTCGCCAACAATCTGCCTACCAGCGCCGCTATGCTGCCCGTCCCTTGCCACCGGCTATTCAACAGCCTAGACGTCAGCGTCAGCAACAGCGACAACCACCTAGGCCAGCCCAGCAGCAACAGGTGAAGCCTCCTCCACCACAAAAGTCTACCCAACCCTTTTGACGTGGTTCTCCAAAGCATAGCCAGTATTCCACCATCTGCCAATCTCCCTCGATCCATAGGAGGACGTCTTTCTTGTTACACCAGCCGTTGGGAGAACATCACATCGGATCAGTGGGTCCTCAACATCATCCGCCACGGCTACTCTCTCAACTTTCAGACATGTCCTGCACAAAGTCTGCCAAGAGAGTCTGCTTTGAACACCTCTCAGTCTTCTCTCCTTCTTCAGGAGGTTCAATCCCTCCTCCTCCTGAACGCCATAGAGGAAGTTCCTCTAGATCAGAAGGGGCAGGGATTCTACTCCCGTTATTTTCTGGTCCCCAAAAAAACAGGGGATCTCAGACCCATCCTAGATCTTCGCGATCTCAATAAATGCTTGGTCAAAGAGAAATTCAAGATGCTTTCTCTGGCAACTCTTTATCCTCTTCTCCATCAAAGCGACTGGCTATGCTCCCTCGATCTCAAAGAGGCATACACTCACATTCCGATCAATCTGGCCTCCAGACAGTACCTCCGCTTCATGATCAATCATTGTCATTTCCAATACAAGGTGCTGCCATTCGGTCTTGCCTCCTCTCCAAGAGTGTTCACCAAATGTCTGATTGTGGTGGCTGCCTTTCTACGCTCTCACCACCTTCAAGTCTTTCCTTATCTGGACGATTGGTTAATCAAGGCCAATTCATCTCAAACAGTGCTCCTGGCCACCAACCAAACCATCCTGTTTCTACAGCTTCTGGGGTTCGAGATCAATCTACCCAAATCTCATCTCATCCCCACTCAGAGACTTCAATTCATTGGAGCGGTGCTGGACACAGTCCTCATGAGAGCATTCCTGCCGTCCAACCGTCTTCAAACTCTTCAATCTCTATGTCAGCAAGTGCTTCCACAACGTTCCATCTCTGCCAAGCAAATGATGATACTCTTGGGTCACATGGCCTCCACAGTTCATGTCACACCCCTCGCACGTCTTCACCTGCGCACTCCTCAATGGACCCTAGCTACCCAGTGGTACCAAGCGACGGATCCTTGCTCACGACACATATCTGTGACATCATCTCTTCGTCAGTCTCTACAATGGTGGTTGATATCCTCAAATCTCTCCAGAGGTCTTCTGTTTCATCTACCTCCTCATCAACTTGTCATCACCACCGACGCCTCCCCTTATGCCTGGGGAGCTCATTTGAACGAATTCCAAACTCAAGGACTTTGGACAGCCCAGGAAATGAAACATCACATCAATTTCCTGGAACTCAGAGCGATGTTTTATGCCCTCAAGGCCTTCCAACATCTTCTCTTTCCTCAGGTCCTCCTGCTGTGCACAGACAATCAAGTTGCGATGTACTACATCAACAAGCAGGGTGGGACAGGCTCTCGCCTCTTGTGCCAGGAAGCCCAGAAGATTTGGGCTTGGGCCACAGATCACCAACTATTCCTGAAAGCAATCTACATTCAGGGAGAACAGAATTCCTTAGCGGAGAAGCTCAGCAGAATTCTCCAGCCTCACGAGTGGACACTCGATCCTTTAACTCTACAGTCCATCTTCGCTCAGTGGGGCACTCCTCAGATAGACCTCTTTGCAGCTCCTCACAATCACCAGCTGCCCCTATTCTGCTCCAGACTCTACTCCCCTCACCGTCTGGCAGCGGATGCATTTCTCCTCGATTGGTCCAATCTGTTCCTGTACGCTTTCCCTCCTCTGCCTCTCATGTTACGAACCTTGTTCAAACTCAAGAGGGAACGAGCCACCATGATTCTGATTACTCCACGGTGGCCCAGGCAACATTGGTTCTCCCTTCTACTTCAACTCAGTTCCAGGGAGCCTTTCCTTCTTCCACTGTTTCCTTCTCTGCTTACGCAACATCAGGAGACCCTTTTGCATCCCAACCTTCCATCTCTGCACCTGACAGCTTGGTTTCTCTCGGGCTGACTTCTCATGATACTCTTTTGTCTCAGCCCGTTCGTTCCATTCTGGATGCCTCCAGGAAACCGGCCACTCTGCTATGTTACCATCAGAAGTGGACACGGTTTTCTTCCTGGTGTCTTCTTCATCATCATGATCCCACTTCCCTTGCAGTGGAGACCTTATTGGATTATCTTCTTTCTTTGTCTGACTTGACTCTGACTCAAGTGACTCTGGCCTCAAGTCTATTTCCATCAGAGTCCACCTCAGTGCTATTGCTGCTTTTCATGAGTCAGTTCATGGAAAACTTCTCTCGGCTCATCCCTTGGTGTCCAGATTCATGCGGGGTCTTTTCAATGTGAAACCACCTCTCAAAGCCCCTCCGGTAATCTGGGATCTCAATGTGGTTCTTTCCGCCTTAATGAAGCCTCCTTTTGAACCTTTGGCTACCGCTCCTTTCAAGTTTCTCACTTGGAAGGTACTTTTCCTTATTGATCTTACCTCTGCCAGGAGGGTCAGTGAGCTACATGCACTAGTTGCTGATCCACCTTTTACAGTCTTTCATCATGACAAGGTGGTTCTGCGTACACATCCAAAGTTTCTCCCTAAGGTTGTCTCGGAATTCCATCTCAACCAATCCATTGTTCTGCCTGTCTTCTTTCCGAAACCTCACTCTCATTCTGGAGAACAAGCTCTGCATACTTTGAACTGTAAGCGGGCTCTGGCTTACTATTTAGAGCGTACTAAGCCCCACAAATCAGCTCCCCAACTCTTTCTGTCCTTTGATCCGAATAAATTGGGACGTCCTGTGTCTAAACGTACGTTGTCTAATTGGCTGGCAGCGTGCATTTCTTTCTGTTATGCTCAGACCGGACTGACACTGGAAGGTTCTGTCACGGCCCATAGAGTTCGAGCTATGGCAGCATCTGTGGCTTTCCTCCGCTCCACGCCTATTGAGAAAATCTGCAAGGCTGCTACTTGGTCCTCAGTTCATACTTTTACATCTCATTATTGTCTGGATGCTTTCTCCAGACGGGATGGACACTTCGGCCAATCTGTTTTGCAAAATTTGTTTTCCTAATGGCCAACCTTCCCACCATCCCTCTTTTTGTTAGCTTGGAGGTCACCCATCAGTCAAGAATATGCTGCCTGCTTGTCCTGGGATAAAGCACAATTACTTACCGTAACAGGTGTTATCCAGGGACAGCAGGCAGATATTCTTGCGTCCCACCCACCTCCCCGGGTTGGCTTCTTAGCTGGCTTATCCTAACTGGGGACCGCGTGCCTCCGTCGGGCGTGAAGGCACTCGCGCGTGCGCGGTGCGGCCTGCTAGAACTTTCCAAGTTCTTAGAGTGCAATCACTCTAAAATTGTCCGTACCGGGGCTCCGTCGGTGCCGTCACCCATCAGTCAAGAATATCTGCCTGCTGTCCCTGGATAACACCTGTTACGGTAAGCAACTGTGCTTTTTGTATGGTTGTTACTGAGGTGACAGTGCATAGAGCCATCTGCTTTGACCTCTTTGAAAATACCCCGGAATAGGAATGATAATTAATATTTCCTATGCGTACAGTGTGCTTTTTTGGGGGTTTTTTTTTTAAATTTTATTGTTGGTAGATCATTTTGACTTGGTCATTTTAAAAGTAGCTCGCAAGCCCAAAAAGTGTGGGCACCCCTGCTCTAGAACATCGCTCCTCAGTTTTATCAAGTGGTGCAGTGAGGGGCCAGCACTTTACATCTTATCTCCTCATGTACAGCACGGTTCTTTATTCTAAGCAGCTCTGTCACTAACAGTACCAAGGGTGCCTTATGCTACTTTCACTACCATTTGCAGTCAGGTTTGGCATTTTATCATGGTTTTGGTTTTTTTATTTAGTTTTTCACCAGTATTTTCATTTATTTATTAAAGCAGCCTTTTTTAACAGCCCGATGCCCCTCCCCTATCAGTGTGCATCCAATCCACTGCCGACACTTTTTTGGCGCCTTTTTCAATGGATCAAATATCATAGCCCCACTGTCGCGTGTTCACATTTATTCTGTGTACGAGTTTATCTCATCAGTGCAGAGACCTTTTTGGTAAGTTCATTTTACTCTCCCTTTGTGGTTTTATTCTTTGGTTTTAATAGAAGCTCATTTGAACAATAATTTAGATCTTTCCCAGGTTTCACTTTTCATCTACCCGGTCAGCTTGTTTTTGAGCTACTATCGGCTTATGTTTTCAAGATACACTGTATTATCAGCTGTTCATTTCCCATACGTTTACTTTTTGCCCTGTTTAGGTCTATATAGTCTAGACATATTGTTTGTAACCAGCCATCATTTTAAGTATGTATATGCCCTATTTTAGTGGGGGGGGGTTAAGTTCTTTTAGCATGTTATTTCATTAATTCTGAGTTCGGTGTTACAATATATTGTTCTTGGTTTTTAGTTTACACATTATTTATTCTTTTCTATGACATGTTCACATCGCAATTTTACTTAAAAATATAAATAGGTCTCCATATTTCCATTCAAGTTTCATCACGGTGCTCTGGTTTTGGCTCCAGTATTTGTCACTTCCGTCCACAAGGTCTGGCTATCCATTACCGTCTCATATTTTAAAGACTTACTCGTTATAATTAGCGGTGATCCACACGTCTCTTCATAATGGACATGTCCGATTTTAGCATTTGGATCTTAGTACTATGGGTTTAGTCTTTTCTGGTTTCCTTTCTATAGTCTGCTTTTCGTCTGGAGTCTTTTGAGTTTAGAATTACATTTTATGACATATTTTTGTGATTATAATTGTATGACATGTCTAAATCGGTCAAGTTATCCATTCTTTTTATTATTTTTTGTCCCCTTATGCAGTGGCAGACCACCCCGGGTGCCAGCCCTAGGGGGTTACACAGCCGGCTGGATCCAGAACTTTCCGAGCTGCTCTAAATGGCATCTGCACCTCAGCGCGGCTGCCGTACTTATTCCGAAGCAGAGTCGGCAGCCGCACTGAAGTGCAGGAAGGTCCCACGATGACTGCATTTGCCGCCTCTGCCTCCGGAAGACGTAAGTAACATCAGAAGGGGTGGACCAGCAGCTGCAGTCATTGCGGAACCTTGCCGCATCTCCCTGCGTCTGCCGGCCCACCCCTTCCAACGACACTTACATCTTCCAGAGGCAGTCATCATGGGACCTTGCTGGTTTGGAGGGATAAAGGAGCATAGAAGGGTGGTGGATGGAGAAAAAGGGGGTCAGGGTGGTATGGAAGGGTGGTGGAGGGAGAAAAAGGGGGCAGATGTGATGGAATTAGTGTGCAGGGAAAGGAGAGAGAGACATAAGGGAGAAGGATACTGGATGGAATTGGGTTGGAGGGAAAGAAAGGGGGAAGATACTGATGGAAGTGGGGGGAAGGGAGAGGAGAGAGTGAAATGCCAGACCATGGGGGTGTGGGAGAGGGAAGGTAAGAAGAGGAGAGAGATACCAGACCATTGGAGGAGGGAAGGGAAGAAGATGGATGCCAGAATAATAGGGGTGAAGGGAGAGATGGAAGTGGAATACAAGGAGAGAAGATGCCATATAGAAGGGGCAGAGAGAGGATAGACAGTGGATGAAAGGAAGAGAGTGACAAGACTATGAGGAAAGCAGAAACCAGAGAAGACAATGTAGAAAAAAAATTCTATTTATTTATTTTTTTGCTTTAGGGGAGATGCATCGCTGTTTCTGTGGTGTTGCCGTCCCGCCCCACCCGGCTACTTTTTCATGTCACCCGGCTGGAAAAAATTTCTTGGGAGAACACTGAAGGACTGTTTGTTTATTTATTTAAAATATTTATATTCTGTATTATCTCAACATTTTAAACAAATTACAACATAGCAAAAATAATTAATATGCATACAATGCACAAACTCCACAACGAGTGGTGGACGCTTGGAACGCTCTCCCTGAGGAGGTCGTGATGGAGACCAGCATTCTGGGTTTCAAGAGCAAGTTGGATGCACACCTTCTTGCAAATCACATTGGGGGATACGAATAAACAAGGTTTCTCATCAGGGAACACCTGGCTTGGCCTCCGCGGGTTCGGGTCGCCGGACTGGATGGACCTAGAGTCTGATCCGGCGAAGCCATTTCTTATGTTCTTATACCCTTACAAATCGGATCCATAAACAACTGATAACTAACATCAGAAAGATTCATAGAGCTCCAAAATATTGGGTAAAAAATTGTTTTTAAAACCTTCTTAAAATTTCTTAGTTTACACCTACAAATCTGGAGGTATGAAGTTCCACAGTTTAAGGCCATCTAGAATGACATGGATATAGCCAATTTCTCTCTTCTAGCCAATTACTGTGTTGAACTCAGACTACACTGCACAACAAAGTTTTTGCTTCCTGAACACTGCTGGGTGTTTCTTATAGAATTTTGGGTGCTGATCATGAATATTACATCAAAAATTACCCATCACGTACCATTTCAGAGAAATCTTCAATTTTGTCGTGATTTTTTCTTATATTTGGATGCAAACAATTTTTTCTCCCATAAGTGTCTTATCAACAACGGTTTGTGCCGCCTGGGTATGTCCATGCATAAAATCTAGCCAGGTTGGAAGCTGTTTTATGGAAGATGACATCCTGGGCATGTCTGGGCAGGTCTGAACGAGCTTGCGCTGTCTCACCATGCTATAATGGTGGCTTCCATACACCGATCCTGCTCATTTGGTTAATATAGATAGTCCGTGTGTGTATATAGTATCAGTATAGTAAAGTATAGTAGTATAGTAGCTGTAGCAATATAACAGTAAGTAAGCTTGATGCTATAGACGTTTTGGTGTCGGGCAATATGTCTCGTCGGTGTCGTAACAGCCGCGACACATTCTGCTATATCTGTGGGGAATATACACTTACGCCTCAGAGACGTTCGATGACTGCCCTTGTAAAGAAAGCCTATCATCTGTATTTTGGCTGCAAAATAGGTGATCAAGACAAGCAATGGGCGCCTCACATTTGCTGTGCGACATGTGCTGTTAGTCTGAGAGCCTGGCTCAGAGGTACTCGAAAGACGATGCCATTTGCTGTTCCGATGATATGGCGAGAACAGAAAGACCATGTGACGGACTGTTATTTCTGTTTGACTAATGTGTCTGGTTTCTCTGCCAAAAACAAGAAGTCAATTGAATATCCTAATCTGCCTTCAGCAATGAGACCCATGCCACATGATGACAGTCTTCCAGTTCCGAAACCACCAGAGGATTGGACCTTAGACGAACCAGATGAAGAAACTGCAGTGCAGGGTTCTAACAGTGACATTGACCCGGATTTTGAACCATCCTCATCAGGCGATCCACATCTGATAACACAGTCCGAATTGAACGATTTGGTCAGAGATTTGGGTCTGTCAAAAGCAAAAGCTGAGCTGCTAGGTTCGAGACTTCAGGAATGGTGTTTGCTATCACCAGGTACGAAAATTTCTGTGTTTCGAGACCGGCATCATGATATAACCAAATTTTTTGCACAAGTCGACAGTCTCTGTTTCTGTTGTGACATTGAAGGATTGTTCTCGGTCTTTGGTTGTGATCACAACCCGGAAGAGTGGCGTCTTTTCATTGATTCGTCAATGTTAAGCCTGAAAGCTGTTCTGTTGCACAATGGCAACGTTTATCCTTCAGTACCTGTTGGCTATGCAGCACATATGAAAGAAACATATGAGAATATGGAAATGTTACTAAAGTATGTCCAGTATACCAGGTATAACTGGAATATCTGTGGAGACCTCAAAGTCGTTGCTCTGTTACTAGGACTGCAGCTTGGCTATACAAAGTACTGCTGTTTCATCTGCGAATGGGACAGCCGAGACAGAGAGTCGCACTATTCTAGAAAGAACTGGCCACTCCGTAAAAAGTTAGTTCCAGGACAGAAAAATGTAGCACATGAATCGCTTGTTGACCCGACAAAGATATTTTTGCCTCCTCTTCACATTAAACTGGGACTCATGAAGAATTTTGTGAAAGCAATGAACAAGGAAGGGGAAGGTTTTCGTTATTTAAGACAGATGTTCCCAAGAATAACTGATGCCAAGATCAAAGAGGGTATTTTTGTTGGCCCCCAGATCAGACATGTTATGAGTGACAAGCGATTTGAAGATCTGTTAGTTGGGCCGGAAAAAATTGGCTGGAAAGCCTTGAAAGACGTTGTTGACAATTTTCTGGGCAATTACAGAGCCCCAAACTACATTCAGCTGGTAGACAAACTTCTCAAAGCATACAAGAGAATGAAGTGCAATATGTCACTCAAGATTCATTTCCTCCATTCACACTTGGACTTCTTCCCCGCAAATCTCGGTGCTGTGAGTGACGAGCACGGTGAAAGGTTTCATCAAGACATAGCTACGATGGAGAAACGATACCAGGGCAATTGGAATCCGTCAATGCTTGCCGACTATTGTTGGATGCTACAACGTGATGCACCAGACACTGAATATAAAAGAAACTCGGGAGCAAAACACTTTTAATTCTGTTTCATTTAGTCGCTTGTGCGAAATGTAAACTTGACTATATATTTTATTGTCAGTAAACATAAAAATGTCTATTTCTCATAGTTCTTACGTGATGCAGTAAAACCAAAACCATATTTGAGCATACCAAGTTGGTACCTGTCATAATCACCAAAAACTTTTCAGGAATCAAGACTTAACCAAAAAATTGTTGTGTAGTGCTATTTGTTCTATAAGTTTTCCTAGAAATAGGATGTTAGATACTGGCCAGTATCTTTCAAGTTTGTCCTGGTCAAGGTGGTTGCTTTTTTAGCAAAGGATGCGCCACTGCCCTCTTTAATGCTGTTGATAGTTACACATTAGAAAGTGGGAAGTTAACATTTTTTTGTCACGTTGTCTATGAGGCCCCGACTTGTGTGCTTTGATGGGAAGGGGTCGAGAGAGCAGGTAATCGTTGTTGAAGGTCTCTTAGGATTTTGTCAAGGTCCTCCTCTGCTATTGGGTTAAGAATCCCATATGTCTGTGTTAGGAGGGGGCAGGTTTGTGCGCTTCTGGTTAGCTGATTGGAGACTGGGAAGGACTGTCTGTAATCCTGGTGGAGACTTAATTTTATTGACAAAATATGCAGCAAAATCATTGCAATTCAGTTTTGACTAGGCAGCTTCTGTTGTGGAAAGCGTCTTAGAAAAGCTTTGTTACAGTGGTTCTGGGCTTCCTGGAATCACAAGGCCAAAAACTACATGGAGTTGGTCGAGAATCTGGTGAAAAATGACTATAAAATGGGCTATAGGATGTCTGTCAAAGTCCATGTCCTTGATGCTCCTCTTGAGACATTCAAGGAGAACAAGGGAGCATACTCAGAGGAGCAAGTTGAGCATTTCCACCAGGATATACTGAACATTGCTACCAAGGACAATATAATGAGAACATGATGGGAAACTACATCTGGGGGCTGATTCGTGAAAGTGACTTACAATATAATCTCGAAAAACTACTCACTTCTAAATCTTTTGTGATAATCTTTGTATAACGTCAATATAAACACAAGTTAATTGTGAGTCAATGGAATAGAGACTCCTGATGGTATGAATAACACGAGGAAGGATTTAGCAAAGCTTCAACAATGGTCTGAAATTTGAAAGATTTAATGCTAAGAAATGCAATATCATGTCTTTGGGCTGCAAAAACCCGAGGAAACAGTACAGTTTAGGGGATGAAAAACTTTTGTGCATGATAGAAGAGCTTGACTTGGGTGTGATAGTATGTGATGATCTTAAGGTAGTCCTCCTTAACATATAACTCTACGCCGCCACCAATTCGATCCACCCTATCACTGCTATATATATATTCTTTAGCACTCTCCAGACCAGTAGAGGTTAATCTTCACGAATGGGTATATATCCAATCATGACCAGCAGTTGGAGACTGAAAACAAAACTTTGAGATAGTACATAAGATATCCCCTTCTCTGTTCTCATCAGCCTACTTCAGTCTCCAGCAGGTGTTGAGTGATCTGTACCCATCTCCCTTGGTAGGGCTGTTGGAATTTGTTTAGGGGGTTTCTAGTCCCTGTTTTTGGCCGGACAGAGCTTGGGCGAGCCTGTTTGGGGGTCCGTCCGACTTCGGGGGTGTCAAACCTGGCGGGTCTCGAGCGGGATCCCTCCCCCCACTTCCTCCACCTTCCCACATTTTTTTAGAGGAGCCTCAGCAGCAGTCAGCCTTGCCCCCTAAATCAAGCAAGGCCTACTGCTTCGAGAGCCTGTGGAGTTTACTGTATTTTTGCACTAACCGGCACTTTTCTTCTAGCTAGGTTGTGTATGGAGCAATTGTTCCCTTCTCCGGGGGAGTGTGACACAATTTGGTCCAGCCGTGAGGCACTCGCGGCCGGTCTGAACTCGGTAGTTTGGGCCGGTGTGGTCATGGAGCTCTTTCGGCAGCAGCTGCAGGCATCCAGAGCTCCCCGGCCTTAGTGCCTCGTGAGCTGGCTGAAGGCAGTGAGGCAGCCTGGTCTGCTCTCACTACCTCCGGAGGGATTCCCCAATCGCCGACAGTAGGGGAAAAAGGATTCCCTCTCAGCTGATTTTTCAACAGCTGATGCCGGTGCTTTAGCGTCTGGGACAGTTTAGGTTTCTCAGCAGCTAAAGGCCCTGGAGGGGTTATTTTTGGCGGAATCTTCGCCATTTTGACAGACAGTTCCCTCCATTTTGTCTGCAACCTCAGGTGATCTTCCCCCTGTTTTGCAAACACAGGGGCAGGTTTCAGCAGGGACCCCTGTTAGGGCAGGGAGTCTCTGGGGACACCCGGGGTTTTCTTTTCCCCTGGTTTAATTTCTTTTTTTGGGAAGACATTTGGGGATCTGATCCGGAGATGGCAGTTCTTATGTTCTTATGAGTGTATGTTAGAGACACTTCTTAAGCAGAATTTTGATGTCTCTGCCTTGGGGGTCCAGGCGGCTATTTGTGTGGGGCTGATGGCTCGCACCGTGTTTCATTGGTCTGAGCGTGTCCGGGATCATGAGTCTGATGACTGGTCCTTAGTGGATCAGGAGATTCAGAAGATTCAGATGGCTGCCTCGTACCTATCGGATGCTCTTTATGACTTAGTGCGGCTTGCGGCTGTCTGGGGCTTTTTGTAGCTTCGCGCGTGGTCGGCGGTTGCCGCGTCCAAAACTTAATTTCCAAAAATTTCCCTTTCGGGGGTCGTTTTTGTTTGGAGAGGACTTAGATAAGTTGGTACAGACTCTGACGGACTCTAAAGTGCCCCGTCTGCCTGAGGACCGTGCCCGCCCGGAGTTTCGGGGTGGCACTGCCCGGGAGCGTCTGCGGGAATTTTGCAAGTTTCGCCATGGGCGTTGGGCTGCTTCTTTCAAGGCTTCCAGTTTTTCCCCGGGGTCAGTTGGCTCGGCGCATGCAGTCCTTTCAGGGGGCCCGTCGGGGGGCTGGGAGTCCCCCCGCCGGATCTCCTGCTGCCCGTCCTGCACGATGGCTCTTTGCTGGCGCCCCTTTGGTTCCGGTGGGTGCCCGGCTGCACAACTTGTTTCCCAAGTAGGCCAATCAGTGGGTCCTGGGGGTGGTGCGGGACGGTTATGCTCTGGAGTTTGCCGCTCTCTGCCAGATCATATCTAGCCTCTCCGTGTCAGGCAGCATGGGGGGCGCTAGCCTTTCACCAGACCCTTCAGTGCTTGCTAGATCTCAAAGCGGATGTTCAGGTGTCCCCCTCAGGAGTGCGGCACTGGCTGGTACGCCATTTCCTTTGTGGTGCCCTAGAAGGAGGGGACTTTTCGGCCTCTCCGCAATTTAAACAGGGGTCAACAGAGCTCTCAGAATTCCCTCTTTTCGCAGTTCCTGACTTCTCTTGCTCCAACGGAGGCCTACTTGCATGTTTCCTTTTAGTCCTCTCACCAGAACTTCCTTGCTTTGCGAACTTGGGTCTGCACTATCAGTTCTGTGTGCTTCCCTTTGGTCTGGCCACGGCTCCCTGGACGTTCACCAAGGTGATGTTGGTCATCACAGCGGCCTTGTGGTCATTCTGGTACATCCCTACCTAGATGACTGGTTGATTTGGGCAAAGTCGTTACAGGAGAGCACCCGGGTTACGGCTCGGGTGGTGGAGTTTCTCCAGTCGCTGGGCTGGGTGGTCAACCTTGCAAAGAGTCGGTTGGTCCCGGCTCAGCATCTGGAGTACCTTGGGGTTCTGTTCAACATCTCCTTGAGAAAGTTCTTCCTTCCAGAGGCCCGGGTAAGCAAATCGCAATCTCAGATTTGCCTCCTTTTAGCGTCCCGGTGTCCTCGGGCGCAGGATTTCCTCCAAGTCTTGGGGTCCTGGCGGCATCCTTGGACGTAGTGAGGTGGGCACGGGCCTGCATGCATTCTCTTCAGTACGCTCTGCTCCGTAGGTGGTCGCCCCAGAGGCACAGTTTGGATGTCCCTGTCCTTCTGTGAGGCTTGGTGCGCTGCAGTCTTCGGTGGTGGATCCAGACCTCTCATCTGGTTCAGGGGGTAAGTCTGGATCTCTCGCAGTGGACGGTGCTTCTCACGGGTGCCAGTTTCCTCGGTTGGGGGGCTCAGTGTCTGGGTCACTCAGCTCAGGGCACTTGGCCCACAGAGGAGGCGTCCTGGTCGATCAATGTGTTGGAGACCAGAGCTGTCCATCTGGCGCTGTTAGCCTTCTGCTCTCTTTTGTTGGGCAAGTCGGTCAGAGTTCTGTCGGACATTGCCATAGCAGTGGCTTACGTCAATCGGCAGGGAGACACCAAGGGCACTCAGGTGGCGCAGGAGGCGGCTCTGCTCATGCTTTGGGCAGAGTTGCATCTTCAGGACCTCTCGGCCTCTCATGTAGCCGGGGTGGAGAATGTTCAGGCGGACTTCCTCAGTCATTACATCTTAGATCCCGGGGAGTGGTGCCTCAGCCCTGTGGAACTTTAAGTTGATAGTGCAGGCTTGGGGTCATCCCTTGTTGGACCTGATGGCCACGAGTGCCAACGCCAGAGTGCCCCACTTCTTCAGTTATCGCAGGGATGGTCTGGCCGAGGGTCTGGATGCTCTGGTTCAACCATGGCCAATGGAGAGGCTGTTGTATGTATTCCCTCCGTGGCTATTAGTGGACAGAGTTCTCCGCATTGTTTGCCATCCGGGTCTTGTGGTTCTGGTAGCTCCGGATTGGCCTCGACTTCCGTGGTATTTGGATCTGGTGAGGCATCTGGTAGCGGATCCTCTTCCTCTACCTCTCTTGGATGATCTTCTGGCGCAGGGTCCCATTCCGATGTTTGACCCGTCTCCCTTCTGTCTTACGGCTTGGCTCTTGAAAGGGGTCGCCTAGGTAAGAAGGGGTATTCGGATAAGGTGATCTCTACTCTCTTGGGGTCCCGGAGGCTTTCTATCTCTCGGGCTTATGTGCGGGTTTGGTGTCTCTTTGAGGGGTGGTGCCATGCGTGGGGAGGGGTCTCTTTTTGCGCTTCCCTGCCTAACATCATAGAGTTCTTGCAAGATGGCCTGGATAGAGATCTGGCTTGGTCTTTTCTCCGGGTTCAGCTTGCAGCCTTGTCAGCCTTTCGTGGATTAGTGACAGGTCAGCGTTTGACGGCCATTCTTGATGTGATTCGGGTTTTTTTGCGGGCGGCCACATTGCTCAGGCCTCCCATGCGGCCCTTTGTTCCATCTTGGGATCTCAGTCTGGTTCTTTCTGTTCTGGTGCACCCGCCTTTTGAACCGTTGGGTGGCTGCTCCTTGAAGGACCTTACTCTGAAGGCGGTTTTTTTTTGGTGGCCATTTCTTCCGCCAGGCGTGTTTCTGAGCTGCAGGCTTTCTCTTGTAGGGCTCCCTTCTTGGAGTTTTCTAGGGAGCGGGTTGTCTTGCGGCCTGTTCCTTCATTTCTACCAAAAGTATTTTCTCCCTTTCATGTCAATCAATCTGTAGTCCTCCCGGTGTTAGGTAGTCGGGAGGGCTCTTCTGAGCAAAGACAGCTGCGCAAGTTAGATGTCGGTTGGGTTCTTCGCTCTTATGTGCAGTGGACCCAGGAGATCAGGAAATCAGATCTTTGTCCTTCTGGCGGGTCCTCGTAGGGGGGCTGGCGCGTCTAAGGCGACTATTGTGTGCTGGATCAAGGAGACTATTGCTTCCGCTTATCTTCTGAGACAGGAGCCTGTTCCGGAGTTTCTCAAGGCTCATTCCACTCGGGGTCAGGTGGCTTCTTGGGCTGAGTCTTCGCTCATGCCTCCAGTGGACATTTGTAAGGCTGTATTTTGGTCTTCCTTGCATTCCTTTGTCAGACACTACCAGGTAGATGTTCAAGCGCGTCAGGACACGGTGTTCGGGGAGCATGTTCTGGTGTCAGCCCTTTGGGGTCCCGCCCGTGATGGGAACTGCTTTGATACGTCCCATTCATAAAGATTAACCTCTACTGGTCTGGAGAGTGCTAAAGAAGGAGAAATTAGGTTCTTACCTGCTAATTTACTTTCTTTTAGCTTCTCCAGATCAGTAGAGGTCCCCACCCTATCTATTGTTGTATTGTTAGGGCTGTTGCGCGGGCAGTTTTGTTTTTTGCTGCAGTTCTAGTATTTTTCTAGGGCCGGGGAGTATTAAAGAACAGCGACTGTGGCTCGGCTGGCTTAACTGGCAAGCTGTGGGGACATTTTTCATTCTGGTATTTCTCCTCTGCATTTTCCAACAGCATTTTAGGTATGTTAGTTGTTACTCCTGTTCGGAGTATTGTTTATTTCTGTTTTCAGTTCTTGATTCTGCTTAGCTATTCGGCAGACTGATGAGAATAGAGAAGGGGATATCTTATGTACTATCTCACAGTTTTGTTTTCAGTCTCCACCTGCTGGTCATGATTGGATATATACCCATTCGTAAAGATTAACCTCTACTGGTCTGGAGAAGCTAAAAGAAAGTAAATTAGCAGGTAAGAACCTAATTTCTCCTTGTACCCTGGTATGCCAGTGTCCCATTGGTTATCTTCCTTCCACCAGGTTTCAGAGATGCCTATTATTTGCTTTTTAAAAATGGGAGCATATCACTCCTTTTTATTTGAAACTCCATTGGTTGCTGATAGAGTCAAGAATTCTGTTCAAATTTTCCTGTATTTGTTATAAATCAGTTTCAGGTTTGTTACTAGGTTATCTTGTGTCTCATTTTTCTTTGAGTCATGCCAAAAAGACCACACGTAGAGTGCACTTGTTTTCATATCCCTCATTAAAATCCTGTCATTATAATAAGTTCCTTGAGAGAACCCTCTCATTTCAAGCTGCTAAATTGAATGTATGGCTTGGAAAAATTATGTTAGAGGTCTCTTCCTATCTTGATTTTAGAAAATTGTTAAAGACTCAACTCTTTGATAGGCTGGTATCTTAACGCATTCTGCTTCATTTTTTTCAATCAAGTTCCTTATATTCCATTTGACGTATTTTATCTGTTCTATGTATTACTTCTTTCCCTGCCATGCCAGTATTTTCTGCATTATATTGTAAATGCTTTCTGTCTTTATCTGTTTTTAAGTCCATTATTCTAATTTGTATTTTATCTGTATCCCATGTATTAGCTCACCTTGTTGTGAACGCCTAGAACTTTTTCGGTATGGCGGTATATAAGAATATAATTATTATTATATCTGTCTTTTGGTTTAGTGTAATAAATTCTAACTCTCCCATCTTGTTTCTTAAGCTTCTGGCATTTGCATACAGACATTTCAAACAATGTTTGTCATACCTATTTACAATTTGCTCAGAAGTTGGCATGGATAATTTGCAGTCTTTAAAATCAGTCTGCTCTGTATTTAAGGAAACCTGGTCTATTTTGGCTTGTATTGCAACCTCACTGTCAGGATGCTCTGTCTTCCCTTTTATGATGATATCTTTTAAAGATACCTTGTTCTGAACCATTCTCTTTTGAATGACTGTCAGCCTTCCCCCTGTTTCTAGTTTAAAAGCTGCTCTATTTCCTTTTTAAATGTTGACGCCAGCAGCTTGGTTCCACCTTGGTTAAGGTGGAGCCCATCTTTGCGGAATAGGCTCATCTTTTCCTAGAATGTTGCTCAGTTCCTAACAAATCGAAAACTTTCCTCCCTGAACTATTGCCTCATCCCACACATTGAGCTCTGCCTGTCTCTTGGGTCCATTGCATGGAAAAGAAAGCACTTCTGAAAATGCTAACCTGGAGGTTCTGGATTTTAACTTCCTACCTAAAAGCTTAAATTTGGTTTCTAGAACCTCCTTATCACATTCCCCTATGTCATTGGTACTTACATGTTCCGAAATAGTAGGCTCCACTGTCTAAAATCTTATCTAGGTGGCACGTGAGGTCCACAAACCTCACACCAAGCAGGTAAATAACCAAGTGATCCTCACATCCACCAGCCATTTACATGCCTAATGATTGAATCTCCTACTAAAAACGACCATCCTAACCTTCCTGAGCAGAAGCCCTCGATATGACATCCTCGGTATGAGAGGATATTGCATCCCCTGGTGTGTAGGTCCTGGATACTGGCTACTTCAACAGGGTGATGCTGTCCTTTAAGAAGACCTCCCTCCTCTGAGGCAGCACAGAGGTTGCCAGACTGGGTGGGACTTCTCTACAACATCCCTGTAGGTCTCATCTATATACCTCTCTGTCTCCCTCAGCTCCTCCAAATCTGCTACTCTACCCATTCCCTGAGCTCTAGGAGCTATTTGCACTGAGCACACACATAAGACCTCTCACCAACTAGGAGATAATCCAACATGTGTTAATCTGTGCAAAAGAATGGATAGCCCACTGGACTGCTGCCTCCATTTTAATATTGGTGATTTCTTTGTTAAGTTGCTAAGGGAATATGTACACTAAGGTCCTCTAAGATTGCTAGTTATATGTTAGGCTATGGTAATGTTTAGTTTTTAATATTTTGTAATGTTGTAATTAGTAAGTTACTTTCTAAGGATTTCTTAGCTAGTAACTAGCTAAGTTTCCAAGTTCCAAGTTTATTAAAATTTTGATAAAACGCCAATCATGAATTCTAAGCTTTTTACAGTTGTTTTTGGGATTTTTTTTTTTTTAAATGGAAATACAAATGAGAAACTAATAAAACAGGACATAATTGGCATACGATAGAATAGGAGGTAAGGGGTGAGAACTACAATATTTAAAAGAAAAGAAAAGCAAACAATGAAGGGAAAAACAAATGGGAAAGACAAGATCAGTTTATTGTTGGATCATAAGAATTAAAAGGACTGGATCAATTTTCATAAGCATCTTTAAAAAGGAAGCATTTTAATCCTCCTTTGACATATCCGCCTTGAACTGCAAGGTAATGGCTGAATAGAAATCCCTAATGTAATGTAATATACCTTTGTATAATGAATTGCAGTAGTCTATTTTAGATAAGATGAGAGAGTGAATCAGAATGTTTAGAGACTGAGGGTTAAGAATCATTTTGAGTTTATAGAAACAATTTTTGAGTACTGTACTAATTTGGGGACAATAACATAATTTACTGTCTATAATTACACCCAGGATTTGGACTGAACTAACGGAATCAATTGGAATAGTCTAATAAAGATAAGCTAATTAAATTTTGAGCTATCTAATTGGTTCCTATAAATCAGGCCAGGGGTAGGTGAGATTTGAGGTAGGAGGGAGGGAATTAAAGTCTAAACTGAATCTGCCTGTGCCTATTAGCTGTTCTTTATATTGATACTAAAGCAATTTTTTTTTTTTTTAATATAATATTTCTTTATTGGGCAAAGACAACAAAACACATTACAACGCAAAACAAATACACATCTGCAATACCAAAATAAAGACACATCTGGAAAACCCACAAATGCAGGTGAGCATAAGTCCACACAAGCCCAATACAGTGTTTTACAATAACCCCCAACAACCCATCCCCCCCAATCCCCCCCCTCCCCAACCCAAACCCGCATGGTGGACAAGCATTCTAAAGGAGAAAGAAGAAAAAGACAAAGAAAAGAAGAAAGATAAAGAAGAAAAGATACCGTGGTAAAATTCAGATCATACAGTGCGCCAGGGGAAGCAGCATACGATCCCCCACACAGGAACATGACATCCCAAAAGATTAGCAATTCAGCAGCAGACTCCTCTCCCTATGCGAAAGGGACAACCAATACCCCTCCCATACATCTTGAAATTTAGTCCACCTGCCCTCATCACGGGTCCCCACCATCCCACGCTCCTCAAGCGCTAAATCATAAAGGGACAATTGCCACTGGGAAAAGGAGGGTGCATGTGGAACCCGCCAGGAGACCAGAATGGCCTTCTTAGCCAGGAGGAGAGCCTTGAACACCAATAATCTCTGCCCACCAGAACAGCTTGAAAGAGCCTCTCCAGCATAAAAAAGAGCAATATCAGGGGTACACGCAGGCAATGAGAGAGATAGGGAGGACAGGAAAGCCCACACTCGCCTCCAAAAAGCCTGTATCAGAGGGCAAGTCCAGAACATATGTCCCAGGGTAGCTGGACTCGCAGGGCATTTAGGACAGCGCGCATGCTCCGCAAAGCCAGCACGATAAGCCCTCTGAGGAGAGATAAACATTCTCTAAAGGAATTTATAATCCTCTTCCCTGTGGAGCATATTACAGGAAAGAGTACGCAAGAAAACAAAACAATGTGAAAGTAATGAGGACGTGATATTGCAACCTAAGTCAGCGCTCCATGCCCCAGCCAGCAAATCAGCCCGCTCAGTCGACAACGGCATCTGCAGCGCAGTAACAATAACGTAGGCGCGGAGCCGGATCCTCCCACAATGCCAGACTCTGTCCCAGGCTCTTCGCCACCGAAGCACGCAGAAAGGTCCCTCCAAGACTAAGCACATAATGGCGAAGTTGCATATAGCTAAAGGCATCCACTCGATCTAACCCATATAATGACGCCAACCCAGTAGTAGAGAGAGGAACCCCGCGATCATCAAGAACATCCCCCACCCTACGGATCCCCCGTGCATGCCAAAGCCGAAAAACTCGATTATCACTGCCCGGACTAAACTGCAGATTCCCCACAAAGGGCAACATAGGGGAGACCCCATAATTAACCCCCAGATGTTTACAAAGCAATTTCCAGATAAGTCTCATATAAGCCCAGACCACATGCCCTCGCTGAGAAGGGTCTAACTGGGCCGAGGGTGCATGCAACATAAACAATCACGAAACCGGAGACAGAAAATCCCTTTCCACCGAAAAAGTCAAAAAGGAGGAACTCTCCAAACACCAATCTCGAACTAATCTCATACCACACGCCAAATTGTATGCTCGAAGGTCTAACAGACCGAAACCCCCCTGCGCCTCCGGTAACATCAAGACACGCAAGGGCAGACGAGGTCTCCATCCCCGCCACAGAAAAAGCCTCAGGGCACGATATAATTCCTCCAGGTCCGCACGGCGCAGCCAGATTGGTAAAGTCTGCAACAAATATAGCCACCGAGGTACCACCATCATATTATATAAAAAGATGCGGCCTGCCATAGAAACCGGCAGAGCACCCCACAGGCGGAGGCTCTCAATAGACCGCCTAAGCATGGGCCTGACATTAATCTCATAAAGGCGCGATAAAGAGGAAGGGATTAAGACACCCAGATATTTCACCTGTAGAGAGGCCTCTTTCAAGGGGAAGTCAGACCAGAGGTGAGAAATGTGTAAGTGGAGAGGCAGCACCTCAGATTTGGACACATTAAGTTTAAGGCCCGAAAGCTCCCCAAATTGACTAAACAAGTCCAACAAGAGAGAGAGGTGCGAGACTGGATCCGTAAGCAGAACCATAATATCATCCGCGAAAGCCATGCAACGTAGGGAGGAACCTCCGACCTCCACACCCGCAAGCAGGGGATGGGTACGGATACACAGTAATAGAGGTTCCAAAAATAAAATGTAAAGCAAAGGGGACAAGGGGCAACCCTGCCGAGTGCCCCGTTGTAGAGAAAAAACCGGAGAGGCCTTCCCATTGACCAGCACAGCAGCCTCAGGACTAGAATACAGGGCACGGAGAGCCCCCATAAAGAACCCATCCACCCCATAGCGGTGTAACAACGGGAAAAGAAAGGCCCACTCAACCCGATCAAAGGCCTTTTCGAAATCAAAACTAATAGCCAGGGCCGGCTGCCGCCTAAAATCACAATGAGCCAAGGCTATCAAGAGCTTACGAACGTTGTGACCCGCCTGACGACCCTGCACAAAGCCCACCTGATCCACCCCTACCAGTGAACCAACCGATTAGCCAAAATCTGGGCCAATATTTTCAAGTCAACATTAATGAGCGAAATAGGGCGATAAGACTCCACCAGAAGAGGGTCCTTACCTGGTTTAGGCAGGACCGTAATCAGCGCCCGATTGGATCCAGCAGGAAAATGTCCCCCTTCCACAGAATGCTGATAGTATCTTCTCAACGGATCAGCCACATAACCCTGCAAAAGACGATAGAACTCCCCACTAAAGCCGTCCGGACCCGGAGATTTACAAAGAGGGAGATTCTTAACAACCCCTAAGACCTCCTCCCGAGTGATAGGGGAGGCCAGGCTCGCGCTGTCCGTCTCTGAGAGTCGAGGCAAAGGGAGAGAGTCTAGATAAACCTGAATCGGAACATTCCTATCCACCACCTCCGCTGAATAAAGGGAACTATAAAAGGAGACAAAAAGCTGTTCCAGATGAGATTGAGCTGTAACCAACCGCCCCCCAGAGTCCTTAAGAGAGGTAATGGAGGAGGAACCCCTCCGCGCCCTAGTCAACTGAGCCAACATTCTGCCCGGCCTGTTGCCAAAACGGTGCAATCTATACTTGTAATAAAAAAGAGATTTTTGGGCACGTTCATGTAAAAGGGCATGGACCGCTGACTGTGCCACCTGAAAATCCCGCTTATGAGACCCCGTGGGGGAATGAAGGGCCAAAAGCCTGCTCTCCCGAACCCTACGCTCAAGGGCCAAGATCTTGGCTGCCATTAGTTTCTTCCTGCGAGCGCAGTAGGCCAACACAGCACCACGAAGCACCGCCTTTGCGGCCTCCCAAAAAAGACCCCCCTCATCCACATGCCCACCATTAAACTCTACGTACTCCTGCCACTGCTGCTCGAGGTACAATTTAAAATCAGGGTCAGAGTACAAGGCCACCGGAAACCGCCATCGCCCCCCTCCACCCTGGGTGCCCCCCGCCAGACTCACATCCATCCACACCGGAGTGTGATCAGAAATGACCAGCGCACCTATCTCAGATTTATGGACCGCATAAAAATAGGAACGGGAAAGAAAAATAAAATCAATTCTAGAAGAGGAATCATGTGCTCTAGATGTATGCGTAAAATCCTTTTCACCAGGATGCAATGTTCTCCAGACATCCACCAAATCTAAAGCATTCATCCAAGCATGTAGCCCATTATCTGACCTCCCCGATGAACGTAGGGCCCCCCTAGTAGAATCCAGGACAGGATCCAAAATAGAATTAAAGTCCCCCAGAAAGATTATGGGGACCCCAGGCATCTGTGACAAAGACATTATAACCCCCAAAAGCTTCTTATAAAAAGCCCTTTGAGCACTATTAGGAGCATACACTGACATCAAAATAACTGAACGCTGAGACAACATACCCTGAACTATTACGTAATAACCCTCCGGGTCGGAAATGACTCCCGACTGTACAAAGGGCACCGATTTATGAATCAACAAGGCCACCCCGGCCTTCGCCTTAGGGGAAGAGGCAGAGTAACACTGGCCCACCCAGGACCGTCTCAATTTGCTATGTTCCCTTTCATTAAGCTTGGTCTTCTGCAATCCCACAATAACCGCATGGTGTCGGGTTAAGTGTTGTAGAATCTTAGTTCTCTTAATAGGGGAATTAATGCCCGACACATTCCAAGTCACACATCGCACTCCCCGTTTAGGTGACATCCCACACAAGGACCAAGTATACCCACATAGCAGAAAAGGAGTAAACCGTTGCTAGGAGTCCCAGCCCTCCCCCCAGCAACCAAACAACCAGCCATCTAACATCCACATCCATTCCACCACCACACGGATCCCACCCCTCCACCCCACCCCCTACCCTCCCCACCCCATCCCCACTTCCCCCCTCCCTGACCCCCCCACACTCCGAATACCACCTCTCCAGAGAAGGGACTCAAAAGACTCAAGCCCCCCCCCCCCTCCCCAACCTCCCACATAGCAAGCCCGCACCCATTAGTAAAATAAGAGAGAACATAAAAGAAGGGAAGACCTCAATATCAATAAGTGAAATACTAATAGTAATATGAGCAATAGTGCTAAGAATACTATGAATAAACAGAAACAGGGGCCAGAAAAACTACAACCCCCAACAAAGATATTATCATATAACAGAGCCACAATCAGCAAACCCGGCACCCTCCAACAGGAGGGCACACTCAACACATGGCACAGAGCAAAAAATCTGAATGCACTCAAGGCTATCGAGGCCCCCAAACAGGGACCTGCTCCAGCACAATAAAGAAAATAAGAAAAGAGCAATCCGAGGTGTCTCTTCATGCAGGTAATCCTCCCGCCGCAGAGACCCTCACGCAAGCAAAGTGAAAACCACCAAGATATGTCTTCACTCTTCAAGTGCTGGGCGCCATATCAGGAAACCAAAGGCATACTTGCGCCCGTGCCACCTCACAGTTATCGAACAAGAATGGTTGGCCATAATACAGCACCCGAAGCTTAGCTGGAAACTGAAGCGTGAATCGCATCTTTTTCTCCGAGAGAAGCTTGCAGACGGAGGAAAAGCTTCTACGAAGGGAAGCCACTGGAGCAGAATAGTCCTTGAACAACAAGACACGCTGATTTTGGAACTGAAGATCTATAGTTTTTCAGCAGCAGATCTTTCAGAGCAAAATTAAGAATCCGGATGATCACCACACGTGGCCTGGCCGAGCCATCCTGCTTCTTGCCCAGACGGTATGCATGCTCAATACGCAAGGGGCCCAGACCATGTGCCACAAGCAGCTCCGCCGCCAGCCATTTTTCCAAGGTAGCCAGTAAATCCGCATCCAGCACCGATTCTGGGATGCCCACCAGACGGATGTTGTTCTGCCTGGAGCGATTCTCCAGGTCATCCAGCTTTTCCTCACAATGAGTCACTTTGCTCTGCAAACGTTGAAGCTCCACCTGAACCGAAACCAGAGTATCCTCCGCGGAGCTGACTCGATGTTCCACCTCCTGCACTCGGCCATTGAATTCAGCAACTGTCGTGGTAAGCGTTGCCAGGGTGTTGTGCACCTTGTCCAAGCGGGTGCCCAAAGCAGCCACCACCGCCTCAGTCAGCCGCGCGAGCGTCTCCTCACTCACTGAGTCCGCCGCCTCAGCCGCACCCGCCATCTTTCCCTCACCACCAGGCCCCGATTTTAGGGTGCCTCGCTCCTTCTTCCCCGATTTAGAGGCCATCTCCACGCTGCCCTTCTGGACAAACCTGTCCATACGCCGGTACCGACTCAAAGGGTGTGATCGGGTGAAAATGTAGACGCAGATTTTAGTGCAAGGAGGTTGGACAGGAGGGAAACCGCGGAGCTCAGTGAAAGTGCGTCTCTCCTGCTCTCCGCACGGCCACGCCCCCCTCATACTAAAGCAATTTAAAAATAGCCCCTTGGAATGCTAACCTAGGTACTCTAACAGAGCCTTCCTATGCTAAGAAAAGAACAAAAAAAAAAAAACCAGAAAAACAAACTGTCCCTAAAACTATGTAAGTGAGCAGAGTACAGTGGTACCTCGGTTTACGAGTGCACCGGTTTGCAAGTGTTTTGCAAGACAAGCAAAACATTCACAAAATCGGCGCCTCGGAAACCAAGAGTGCCTCGATTTGCGAGCGGCGGCCCCCCCGCAATCCGGTACCCTCCCCGCCGTGATTTGGCACACACACACACACCCCCCAACCGCGATTGGGCACCCCCCTGCGGAGATCTCGGAGAGAACGTGAACTCGCAGGCCTTGAGCATGCGCAGATGCTCAAGGCCCAGCAAGAAGAGGAGGCCGATCTTTGGACACCGGCACCAACGCACAGGACATGCTGGTGCCTAGATGACAATAAGAAGCGGCGGGGGATGCCCAATCGCGGGGGGAGGGTGCCCGATCGCAAAGGGGGCCTTCGGGGGGAGCAATGCCGATTCTCGGGGGGGGGGGGGGGATGGGGATGGGAACGTATCAAAGCGAGTTTCCATTATTTCCTATGGGGAAACTCGCTTTGATAAACGAGCATTTTGGATTACAAGCATGCTCCTGGAACGGATTATACTTGTAATCCAAGGTACCACTGTACTTTAAATAAAATAAGTCCCTGAGCTTATCTGTTTAGCTTTAGGTTCCCCTTTTCCCAAGTTTGTAAGCAATTTCCAGCAAAATCTTACCAGTGAAGATCTCTCTGTTTGCCGGCAAGAGTTGCTGTAGTAGCAGCAGCAGTTGCCTTCTCTCCTCGGGCCTAAGTTCACCGCTGCAGCACTATGAATATTCATGCCAGGATCAAAATGTTGGCATTTTGTTGAGGAATATAAGCGAATCTGCTGAAGTGCCTTCTTTCAGATCCATATCTATCTATTGCAGACCAGATGTCAGAATGATACATGTAAAGCAGATAAGCATGTGAAACACAAGAAGTGCTTAAAAATATATTTTTTTAATTTTAGGTTATTGAAACAGAGGAAGATAAAGAACTAGAAAAAGAATACAGGTTCCAGCTGTCATCTCTGAACCCACAGGAGAGAATTGACTACTGCCATCTGATTGAAGAACTAGGTGCCTAGACTTGCAAAATGTCTATGCTAAATGCTTATATTTTGCAGTGCAGGGTTCATCTTTTGGGGGATAGGAAAGGATAGCGTTACTTGCTTTTGATGATCATGCGTAAGATTTTGTATTTTTTCCCCATTACTCATGTCTATATGAGCAGATTGGTAGAAAACATAAACAAACCAGTACTTACTAGAATGAGTCTGTGAGAGAATAGGTTTTCATATGAGTTTTTGGCTTTTTTTGTTTTCTACCTCTGCTTTCTAATATTCATTTAAAACTCCCATTCCCACTATATCCTAAAAGAAAAGACTGTACTGCACTCAGATGTCAAATAGAAAACCAGGGCATGGACATATGCAATAAACAGAATGCATTGGAATGGGAGTTATAAATTGAGGAGTAGACTATTATTTCATGTTGCCAATCCTCATTGTGTTAGCCATAGATTATGTGCTTAGATCAAATTTTAGAATTTATACTCATGATTCACTGTATCCAGTGCTGTTTGGTAACCTAAATAGACTATCAGTTTCAATATGTGCTCTTAAGTGTCAGCCAGCTTATTTTGCACTGCTACACAAGAATCCTGAGTTTGTTTCTCATGCCTTAAAGCAGTGCTTCTCAACCTTTTGAAGCCAAGTACCCCCAAGCCTAACAAATACCAACCGAGTACTCCCCCCAAACTCTGCCCCAGACCCACCCAAACTCCCTCAGACCCGCCAAAACTCCGCCCCTGACTCCACCCCCATAATAATAGTACTAATTGTAATGCAATTTCTTCCATTCATTTTTCATATACACACAATATAATCTTATTAATACATAATAGTAGCCACAAAATTTAAAAAAAACACAAAGCACACTGTATGCAGAGAAAATGTTAATTATCATTTATATTCAGGTTTTTTTCAAAGAGGTCAAGGCAGATGATTTTAAAATATGCAATGTCACTTCAGTAACAACTATAGAAAAATAGACAAATATAGTGTAAAATATAGACAGCAGATATAAATTCTCAAAACTGACACATTTTTTGATCACTAAATTGAAAATAAAATAATTTTTCCTACCTTTGTTGTTTGGTGATTTCATGAGTCTCTGGTTGCACTTCATTCTGACTGTGCATCCAATAGTTCATTCTTTCTTTTTGCCTCCTGCATGCTTCCTCTTCTCCAGATCTCTCTGTCCCTCCACGAGTCCAACTTTTTCTTCTTCTCTCCCTGCCTTCCCCTTCCCCCACTGAAGCCACTGCCGCCGATTTCTCCCTGCCATACCCCCTGCCACTCTCCATTCCCCCACTGCCACTACAGCAACAGGGACGGGCCAGGCACATGTAGCAACTGCACGCGGTCAGCCCACAAGCCTTCCCCCCTGGCCCAGAACCTTCTCTCTGACATCATGGGGAAGGCTTGTGGGCTGGCCACGTGCAGTCGCTGCATGCATCTGGCCCATCCCTGTTGCTGCTGTGGCGAGGGTGGGGGAGGAGTTGGAATAGAGTATGTCAGGTGGCAGGGTCAGCTTCAGGGGTGGGGCAGGGAGGAATCTGCGGTGGCTTCAGCGTGGGGGCAGGCAGGGAGAGATCCCAGGTGGCAGCCAGCCCGCATACCCCCAACAGGCGGCCCACATATGTACCGCAGGTTGAGAAACACTGCCTTAAAGGATGGGGAGGGTTTGTCATTCCACAGCACTATCACACAGTGGCCAGACTCAGGCCCCAATACACAAAAGGTTTCCTTGCAAGAGAGACTGATTTTAATAACCAGTCTTACTTGCAAGGAAACGTTCCTCCTGATGCTCAAAAGGGTTCTCTGTGGTTGCTACCGATTACCGTGGCAATCACCAAGAACCCTATGCAAATGCATTACAAGGAGCTCATTAGCATTATAATGAGCACTCTGTGTAATGCTCTAAACTTTTTGCCTGCTTTTTATGGGCAAAATTTTCCAGCAGGGTCTGAGCTGTCGTAGCCTTACTTTCCTGTCAGTGTCTGAGCATTGATTGGCTCAGGCACGGACAGGAAAGCAAGGCTTGAAAGCTGAGCCCCCCCTCCAATGAAAAAAAAAAGACCCTGACCTCCCTCCCACCCCTTGCTCCCACCCTGAGCCCCGCACTTAAAAAATAAAAGAAATCTGCAGGAGGGATGCCCACTCCCTTCTGCCAGAAGGCTGGAATATTCCCCCAACACATCCTCAACCCGTACTTTTTTTTTTTTTTTTTTAAGTTCAGCAAGAGGGATGCCCACTCCCTCCTACTGGCAGGCCAGTCTCTTCAAAATGGCGGGCCTTCCCTTTCCCAGTGCGTTCTGGAAGGAGCCTAAGGCCCTGATTGAATGCACTGGGAGGATCCTAAGTTCCCTCCCCTGGGAGCAGTGGCATAGTGAGGAGCGATGGCACTCGTCATCAGAGCGCTGTGTGCCCCCCACACTTCCCCACCACTTGAGCGCCCCCTAGCTCCTGCATACCTATTGAAATGTTTGCCAGCACAAGCGGCATCTCGCACCTGCACCGGCTCCTTTCTGATGTCATATCCTGGTTCCGCAACCGCAAAGTGGCATCAGAAGGAAGCCGAGGGTGGCACAAGCAGCAAGTGGAAGATGCTGTTTGCGCCAGCAAACATTTAAAGAAGTACATGAGAGGGCAGAGAGGTGCCGGTGCCTCCCTCAAAGATATCGCTCCCTTACTATGCCACTGCCTAGGAGGGGCTTTAGGTGCACTGGGAAGGGGAAGGCTCATCATTTTGAAGAGAAAAGCTTGCTGACAGGTGGAAGTGGTTATCCTTCTTGCCGGTCTTCAATTTTAAAGTACCAGGGTGGGGAGGTGTCAGAGAATGGAATAGATACCAAGGTATTCAATTTTAAGGTGTGGGGGGGTCAGGGGTGCTTCCGGCATAGTGAGGGACTTAACCCCCTGGCAGGAGGGAGTGGGCATCCCTCCCTCCTGCTGCTTTGTTTTTCTTTTTAAAGTACAGAGGTCGGGGAGGGGGGGCGTGATTTTTTTTAATGGGCGCAGTTGTGTGTTTAACACATGCACAACAGCTGTGCTCATTAAAAAAAAAAAAAAAAAAGCAGACCCTGGTCTTCCTGCTTGTCTGTTCATCTGATCGGGGCAGGGGAATCCCTGATCAGTTGAGCCGGCAATCAGGGAGACCAGAGCTGCTTTTTTCTAACAGGGCAGGCAGGAGAGGGGAGCTGTGCTAGTGATTTCTCTTCTGAACAAGCACCAGGTACAGTTCCTTTCTCCTTTGGTGATTCTCTGCATGAATAGCATGCATATAATTTGCATGCTATTGCGCTAAGCATCACAAATAAAAGAAAAATTACTCCCACCACGATATTTTTTTACCATGTTGTCAGAGCTTTGTGCATCTGGGTAGATGAAAGAGGGGTCAGTTTTGGGGGGGATTAGAATGGCAGTGTAGCTGTCAGTGAAGGTTGGTTGGTTTTATTTATTTCAGTTGATTACAGGCTCCAAGCAGGTTAGAATGTAAACACAAATATTCAAAACTAGAAACTGTAACAATCATTTCCATAAGTCTCTCTTTCCTTACTTCTATAGGTAAGCAATAATCACCACATACTATTTCCATGCAAAATATTCTTGCCTATCATGATGTGCTCTCCAACCACAAAAGAGCAGAAGGAAACTATTAGGCCAATCAGTAAATAAAATACACCCTTTATTTATTTCGGAAGTAATTATTTCATTGAAGAATAGACCTAGAACAACATTTAAACTAAATATTTAACATTCTACGTTTTAAGGTGGAGTGGTGCTGGAAAAGCAATGCTTTGATGCAAGCTGTACACACATCATCGTAGGGCATCCTCTCCGAAATGAAAAGTATTTGGCCTCAATGGCTGCTGGAAAGTGGGTGCTCCATCGCTCCTATCTAGAGTCCTGCAGAGCAGTTGGACACTTTGTACAGGTATGAAGAACTATTATTATTATTAGATCTTCAAAGTCTCAGAATCTTCACATTTCATCAAAACAAAATACCCTAAAAATATTCTTGTAAATTTTGAAACAAACTGAACTATTCTATGAAGCTACAAGTGGCAGTAAAACGCATGCAGGGGATTGTGATATTTATTCTCATTTCATTCACATTTGAGTGAACCTGATCACTAGTCAGTTTCTCACTTCTATTTTTATCATCAATTTTTTCCTTATTGTCCATGCCAAACCAGTCCCCTGTAATGGATGGACCCAGAGAAAAAAGTTCAGAACCGAGTTCTGTAGAAAATAAACATATCTTTTGTATCACCTGGTAGACTGGTATAGTCTTTACGAATGGGTTATATGCCTCACTGCTACCAGCAGGTGGAGACTGAGCACAAATATGTATATCAGGCTAGATTCCCCCCTAGCAATCCAGTCTGTCTCAGTCTCCATAGCAGGTGGTAAGACTAGATCAGCTGTTGGAACTTTTTTTTGGACTCCTGGGTTCCCCTTTTGTGCTGGATAGAGCTTGGATGGGTCCTGTTTGGGGATCCGTCCAACCTCGGGGATGTTAAACCTGGCGGGTCTCGTGCTGGGTCCCTCCCTCCACCTCCCCATATTTATATAGTGGTGCCTCAGCCGTCACCCCCTGGTTGGTCAGCCCTCCACCTTTGAGAGCTGTGGAGTCTGTTCTGTTTAAGTTTAAAAAAAAAAAAATCCTGAACTGCCCTTTAAAACTGCCTTTTTCTATGTTTTCTCAACTAACCAGCACTTTTCTTTGCAGCTAGGGCGCTTTTTGGTATAATGAGCACTTTTAGAGGGAAAAAGTGCTCATTGTGCTCCAGATGCGAGGTACTTGCAGCTGGCATGTGCAAGCATTGTGCAGGCTGGAGTGGTGGGGTAGCCTCATCGGCATAAAGTCATAAAGTTCTAAATACTGCGCCCAAATCCACTTTAGGCACTTACATGCAAAACATGCCCAAGATTCATCCACGATCTGCCCATAACAAGCCCACTTTCTGGTAGGCGCCTTTAACTGGCACCTACCTGAAAGTTTGAGGCCAATTAAACTTGTTATCTACTACTACTACTAAATAATTAAGTTAGGTGTCTAGATCGGCTAAGCGTGCCAATCTAGGTGCCTATCTTTAGGCATCTTTTATAGAATATAGGACTTTAGGTACATTGTATGATCTAAAGTACTATGTCAAGAATCTTATCTGATAATAGACTGTACCGAGTTCTTCTGTACTAGCCTATATCCTGTTAAGGGCAGAGTATTTGCACAGTGTATAATGTTGTTGCCACATTGAGCATGATTCCATTTCTTTTTTACCAATGAAGAGTCTATTTGGAATACCTGGAAGGTCTTTCTTTATTACTGTTTATGTTTTGCTTTCTCTAGAGCAGGGATCACAAATCAGGGTACTTCACTTGATACTCTAGAGTAGGGGTCTCAAAGTCCCTCCTTCAGGGCCGCAATCCAGTCGGGTTTTCAGGATTTCTCCAATGAATATGCATTGAAAGCAGTGCATGCACATAAGAACATAATAAATGCCTCCGCTGGGTCAGACCTGAGGTCCATCGCGCCCAGCAGTCCGCTCACGCGGCAGCCCATCAGGTCCAGGACCTGTGCAGTAATCTTTTATCTATACCCCTCTATCCCCTTTTCCAGCAGGAAATTGTCCAATCCTTTCTTAAACCCCAGTACCGTTCGCTGCCCTATAACGTCCTCTGGAAGCGCATTCCAGGTGTCCACCACACGTTGGGTAAAGAAGAACTTCCTAGCATTTGTTTTGAATCTGTCCCCTTTCAACTTTTCTGAATGCCCTCTTGTTTTTTTATTTTCTGAAAGTTTGAAGAATCTGTCCCTCTCTACTCTCTCTATGCCCTTCATGATCTTGTAAGTCTCTATCATATCCCCTCTAAGTCTTCTCTTCTCCAGGGAAAAGAGACCCAGTTTCTCCAATCTCTCAGCGTATGAAAGGCTTTCCATCCCCTTAATCAGTCGTGTCGCTCTCCTCTGAACTCTCTCGAGTAACACCATATCCTTCTTAAGGTATGGTGACCAATACTGGACGCAGTACTCAAGGTGCGGACACACCATTGCCCGGTACATCGGCAGGATAACTTCTTTCGTTCTTGTTGTAATACCCTTCTTGATTATCCCCAGCATTCTATTCGCTCTCTTAGCGGCCGCTGCGCACTATGCCGTCGGCTTCATTGTCATGTCCACCATTACCCCCAAGTCCCTTTCTTGGGTACTCTCATTCAATAACATCCCTCCCATCGTATAGCTGTGCCTCGGGTTTCTGATTCCCACATGCAATACTTTACACTTCTCAACATTGAACTTCATCTGCCATCTCTCTGCCCATTCTCCCAATTTGTCCAAGTCCCTTTGCAATTTTTCACAGTCCTCCTTTGTCCGAGCTCCACTAAATAGTTTGGTGTCGTCCGCAAATTTTATTATCTCACTCTTTGTTCCTGTTTCTAGATCATTTATGAATATATTAAATAGCACATAGATCTCATGCATATTCATTGTGGAAAACCCGACTGGATTGCGGCCCTGAAGGAGGGACTTTGAGACCCCTACTCTAGAGTATTAAGTGAAGTAGCCTGATTTGTTAGTACAGTGGTCTGAGAACCAGGTTCAATTCCGATTGTAGCTCTGTGTGACTTTGAGCAAGTCACTTAACCCTTCATTGCCCCAGGTACAAAATAAGTACCTGTATATAATATATAAACTGTTTTGACTGTAACCACAGAAAGGTGGTATATCAAATCCATCCCCTTTTCTCCTTCCCTTTATTATTTTTTTGTGTGGGTTTTTTTTCTGTTATGTATGATTTGTAAAACAGTATCCGATGCTTTTATGTTGATTTCATTTGCCTTTTCAAAGGAAAGATAGATTGTGAGATCACTTTGGGCATGGGTATCCATAATAACTTTTGTGATTGTGTCCTATCCACAGCAAATTTTTCTATGGCATGACAGAAAGTACCTGCACATAATTGTAAACTGCTTTGATTGTACCACAGAAAAGTGGTATATCAAATCCCACTACCCTTACCCCTACACTTCAAAGGTATTTATGTAGATCAACAGATGTTTGCAGCATCTTAGCAAGTATGCTGCTTTAATTGTGGGTATGGTTTCTTATTTTAATTTGTAGTTATTAATAATAGGATCATGATAATGCCACACAAATAGACACTGTCTTTATTAAGTTGGTTTTAATGTTGCCCTAATACAGAACCCATGCTAATCTTTGAAGATAGAAACTAGAGAATGACACGGGGACAACCCCCCCCCCTCCCCGACCCCATGGAAACTCATTTTCCCATCCTGGAGAGTTTTTTCCTGTCCCTGTCCCATTCCTGCAAGCTCTGTCTTCATCTGCAAAAACCTCAAATACTTTAAAATCATACTTGTTGGAGGCTTGTGTGGTTAAGGCAGAGCTTAAAGGAACAGCGACAAAACTCAAGGGAACAGGACGGGGGGGAAAATGTGTCCCCTTGTCATTCTCTAATAGAAACTAAATGTATCCAAGATACCAGCTTCAAAATCATCTCAAACCAGATAAAAAGGTCTATTTTTGGTTAATAATTACCTTTATAGATGTACTTCTAGCCAGCTTGCAAATAACATGTATAAACCTATTTGCTCCAGGAGGAAGACTATGAATGGGGAAGTAATTCCATACTCAATGTCTTGACTGGAATCAATGTACAGCAGAAAAAGTTAGCAATTGCAGCAATGAGATGGAGAAAAAAGCTCCAGAAGAGAAAACAAGAAGCTGACAGTGTAGAGGTAGGTCTTATTGGTGTTTTAAAAGAACAATATCACTTTTCTTTGTTTCAGAAAACACCTAAAACAGGTCTCTTTCCTGACATTTCTTGTGTTTCTCTTGTTCCTGTCTCTAAAAACTGTATGGATAGACAGTTTTCAAAGGATTTTACCTGAGGCTGATGCAGAAGGCTTTATTGTGGGTTTCACATGGTTAAACTGTGGGTTTTACTGGCTAAGCAATGCAGGAAGGGTGTTAATTTTCATGAAACCCCTTACTGCAGACTGCATGAAAATGCTTGGTAATGTGGTCATTGTAGATTCCACAGCAATGCAGTACAAAGATCTTACCCTTGAACTGTATGCATCTGGGGCTATATAGAAGAGTCAAAAGGAGTGGATATATAGTGGCCTTCTCGCCATGGTGCCTAGTGGCTGACACCCATCCATCCTGACCTGGCATGGCTTGATTTAACATGAGGGGGGGAACTCAGTGGTATCTAGTGGCACCCACCACTTGGACCCCCTCTATCTTAAATTAGAGTGCTGCATGGGGACAGAAATCAAAGTAAACTACTGAAAAACCAGGGAAGATAGTTTGTGGGATTAAATGGAAAATCCACAAATACAAATAGATCCCACAACAGGATATATTAAAGTGAGAATTGGAGGATAAAAGGTCTCAGAAACCGCTTAGTTAAGAGTATAATATCCAATACCAAGACAGTGGTTTTAGAGTCTCAATCATTGACCCTTATTACCTCTTTCTCCTATGCTTAGAGAGCTCATCTAGATGGTCTTCGCACACAAGGTCACTGGTCAGCTCAGGAGCAGACGCTTCACATCAATCTTTTGGAGCTCAGGGCTATACGCAATGCTCTCAAGACTTTTCAACACATTAAAACCAATCAAGTCCTCCTAATCTAATCTAATCTAGTCTTCAATTTATATACCGAATCCTTTCCCGAAGGAACTTGATTTGGTTTTCAATTAATTAAAAAAATCAAATGGAAAGAGTACTATTAGTTAGGATTAGAAAGATATTTAAATAGTTGGAGGAACTGGTCTGAATAACTATTGCGTAAACAACCAAGTTTTTAGATCTTTCCGAAATTGCTTTAACTGACCTAACAGTCTTAAAGAGTCTGGCAGTTTATTCCAATTTTCCACCAATTTAAATGACAAAGTTAGAAACATAGAAAATGACGGCAGAAAAGGGCCAAGGCCCATCAAGTCTGCCCACTCTAATGACCCACCCCCCTAACTTCTTCCCCTAAGAGATTCCATATGCCTATCCCATTTTTTCTTAAAATCTGACATGTTGCTGGCCTCAATTACCTGCAGGGAAAGTTCATTCCAATGATCAACCACCCTTTTGGTGAAGAACTACTTCCTGGTGTCGCCATGAAATTTCCCGCCCCTGATTTTCAGCAGATGCCCTCTTGTGGCCGTGGATCCTTTAAGAAAAAAGATATCATCTTCCACCTCAATATGGCCCGTGATATATTTGAACGTCTCAATCATGTCTCCCTTCTCTCTACGTTCCTCGAGTGAGTATAGCTGCAATTTACTCAGCCTTTCCTCATACAGGAGATCCTTGAGTCCTGAGACCATCCTGGTGGCCCATCTTTTTGATAAATTTTGCTAAGTTTCCTGGAACATTTAAGTCCTCTAGAAGATGGAAATGATAATTTATAAATTGTTGTAATCCTTGAATGACAGGATCTAATAGTATTCCAGCATAGAGGAATTAAAGGATCAAATATTCCATAAAGGAATTTAAAAACGACACATGCACATTTAAATTGTATCCTGTAACAAACTGGGAGCCAATGAAGCTTTCTCAACAACGGGGACACATGATCATACTTTCTCTTTCCAAAGATAAGTTTGGCAGCTGTATTCTGTATTAGCTGCAGTCAATCTAGGCTGCCCTGTTTAATACCCAAGTACTGTATTTTTACGCAAATAACGCGCATACGTGTAAAACATGCGCGGAAACCAAGCATTTATGTAAAATAATTTCGGTATAGCGTGCCCATGCGTATACCACACATGCTCTTCCCACCACTCCATTTGGACCGCAGATTAACTCTTTCGTAGCTGGGCAATTTGCGTTCGACCGGGTGAATAGGGGCGCTTACATTCATAAAGTCGGCCCACAGACCTAACCAGTAGAGGGATTAACAAAGGCCCGAGATGATGAATGGAAAGACCGGTCGACTTCGGCCTACAGAACTAAGGGCTAAAAGAATAAAAGACTCCCTATTATAATTATTCCCTACACCTTTTACCTCTGTGGGCTATAGTTGACGGGTCTTTCTATTCATCCCGGGTCTTTAATTCCTCTATTGGTTTGTTCGGTCGTCCGACTCCATGAATGTAAGACCCCGATTCACCTGGTCGAACTTAAATTGACCATCCCCAGGAGAGTTAGCCTATAAAAGATCATTAGTGCTGCATGTTCTTTCTAAACCGCCATAATGCCAGGAATGAGACGAAAGTCATATACAGCGGACTTTAAGCTTAAAGTCGTGTCGAAAGCTGAGGAAATAGGCACCGGGCAGCAGCAAGAGAGTTCAATGTTGGAGAAACATCGGTGCGTGAATGGAGAAAAGATAAGAAGGAACTGGAGAGATGCAATCCCCTAAAACGGGCACGTCATGGGGCCAAACCAAAATGGCCTCAGCTGGAGGAAGACTTGAAGCAGTGGATTCTGGAGAGAAGGGAGCATAATCAATCAGTCTCTACCGTTGCAATTCAGACGAAGGCAAAACTACTTGCCAATGGAAGAGGAATACCCTGCTTCAAAGCAGGCTTCACATGGATCTCGAAATTTATGAAAAGGAACGGACTATTGGTTCGAATGAGAACAACTGTTGGCCAGCGACTTCCGGATGATTGGCAGCAAAAATTGATCGATTTCCGTGGCTTTGTCACCAAAGAAACTTCTGAACTTGGCATCAATGCAAAGGACGTCATCAACATGGATAAAATTCCAATGGCATTCGATATTCCAGAGACAAGAACCGTAGCCCTCACAGGTACTAAATCTGTTGCCATCGCCCACAACTGGGCATGAAAGAATGTGTTTTACAGTCGTTCTTGGTTGCTCAGCTAGCGGGGTTAAGTTAAAGCCCACGGTCATTTTCAAAAGGGTCACTATGCCCCGTGAAAAACTGCCCACCTGTGTGATTGTGCACTGCAACAAGAAGGGATGGATGGACTGCGACGTAATGAGATTGTGGGTTGATAAATGCTTTAGGGCAAGACAGGCTGGATTTTTTTCAAAAAATAAGTTAATTTTTGATGCCATGGCTGCCCAAAAAGAAAAAAAATGTTCAGGCCTACATTAATTCTAATGCTGCCCACATCGCTGTGATACCTGGAGGCCTGACGTGTAAGCTGCAGCCACTAGACATCGCAGTGAATCATCCATTCAAGACTTTTGTTAGAAGGGAGTAGGAGATTTAATAATGAAAATTCTAATTCATTTACCACATCATTTGGTATACCTCAAGGTTCCATCTTTTCCCCTTTATTATTCAACATCTTTTTATCTCCGTTATTAGAAATTAGTCAGGCCTTAGGTTTTATACCATTTTCCTATGCAGACGATATACAACTTATACATCCCTTGGATCCTGAAAATCACTCAGAAATTCTAGCTATAAACCAAAAATTGGAACAAATTCAAAATTGGCTGGATATAAATAAACTGGCACTAAACATTAACAAAACTAAATCCATTCTGTTTACTTGGAAGAAAGAAATAACACTTATAAATCCTTTTCATCTTAATAACATTCAAATTAATTTGGTTCCCTCGGTTAAAATCCTTGGGATATTGATTGACGAAAAACTTTCATACCATGACCATATTTCCCTTATAGTTAAAAACTGTTTTTATAAACTTCGTCAAATTAGGGCAATTTCCAAATTTCTTACCACATCATCTTTGAAAATATTAATCCATTCTTTTATTATATCAAAAATCGATTATTGTAACGCTTTATTTTTAAATATTACTAATAAGGAAAAAAGGAGATTACAGATAATCCAGAATACAGCCGTAAAATTAATTTATAATGCAAAAAAGTTTGACCATGTTTCCCCTCTCTTGAAAGATGCGCACTGGTTACCTATCGGTCATAGGATCATGTTTAAAATAATGTTTCTTATTTTTAAGACATTAGCATCTAATGAACCACAGTTCATTTCCAAATTATTAATTCCTTATAAACCAAAACGCTCTCTGCGATCATCTGAACAAAACCTCCTTTCGGTACCGTCATTAAAGATTATTGGGACCAGAAGATTAGATATTTTTACAGTTATGGGCCCTCAATGGTGGAACACTCTGCCTCAGTTTATTCGATCGGAACTAGATCTTGTAAAATTTAAAACACTTTTAAAGACTTATTTATTTAAAGATGCCTATGATTTTTAAAACTAGTTTTTTTTCAAATATTTTAAAATTTATTTCTTACATGGTGCTTTGGTTTTAAAATACCTTTCCTATTGTTTTTTCCTTTTTAACTATACCCAAATATTGTAACTTTTATCCCTTTTCCTCAAACTCATGTATGTATAGTTTTAAATTTGTAATTTGTATTTATTTTGTAAGTTTCTTCTATCTAAATTGTAATATGTACATCGCCTAGAATCTGTTATAGGCGATTCATCAAAAATTGAATAAACTTGAAACTTGAAACTTGAGGAGTGGATGCAGAGCGGCACGCACGAGTATACACCCGCGGGGCAGCTGAAGCGGGCAACTTTCACAGAAGTCTGCAAGTGGGTGGCTTCAGCATGGGATCAAATAACACCTGATACTATTCGAAACGGATTTAGAAAAGCGGGCATTCTTTATGACACTAATCATGCAGCGGAAGGAGGTAACGACACGGATATCAGCGATGATGATGACGATGATGACTATATCACTTCTTAAATAAACGAGGATTGTCTGCAGGCCGTGCTGACTTTATTTAATGACGAAGATGAATATTCCGATTTTCATTGATTCAAAGAATCAGATGACTGTGATGATGATGACTGAATAAAACAGTAAAACTTTTTTTATGTACAACTAATTAACAATTTAGATTATTTTGTCCTCGATACTTCGTTTGATCTTGATTAAATTTTATAGTTAATGAGAATGAACGTGTGATTTGTGTTCTTGTTGCTGAATTCATACTCACTAACTCAAGAGCTCTTTAGTATACATATTCTTTGTTCCAACATGGCGTAGAGGGGTCCAGGAAGTGCCTTAGCTCCACCGGCGGGGACTGGGAAGGGCCGAAATTACCCATACGGCAAGGGGCGCCATTTTCGGGGCGGCAAATGCCGTCTCTGCAGTATGGGTCTCTCAGAATGTAAAAAATATATATATAACGTGCTCACGGATATAACGCACATGCTTATTCCGTGTTTGTAAAATCTTGTATAGCGCGCACGTTATATGCGTAAAAATACGGTATACAGAATTACAGTAATCCAGCTGAGCAAGCACAGTAGACTGTACCAATAATGTATAGTGTTCCTGATAGAATAATGACCTAACTTTCCTCAACATACGTAAACTGAAAAAAATATTTCTTTGCCAAGGAATTTATCTGAGCGTTAAGAGTAAGGGAGGAATCCAATATAATGCCCAAAAACTCTGGAGGAGAAATCTAGTTGTAATGAGATACCTGACTTCAGTAAAACAGCAGGAAGAATTTCTAGTTCGTACGGACAATCAGGTGGCAATGTATTATATAAACAAACAAGGAGGAACAGGTTCTCTCCTTCTTTGTTAAGAAGCTCAACGGATTTGGCACTGGGCAATTACTCGCAACCTAGTTCTCAAAGTGATTTACATTCAAGGAGAAAAGAATTATCTCACAGACAAGCTCAGCAGGTTTCTCCAGCCACATGAATGGACACTCAACTCAATAGTCTTGCATCAGATATTCTCTCTCTGGGGGATGCCTCAGATAGACCTGTTTGCATCTCCTCTCAATCACAAACTGCCTCAATTTTGCTCCAGACACTACTCCCCCCGGCATCTGGAAGCAGATGCTTTCCTCCTGATTGGATGCACAAGTTCCTATATGTGTTTCCACCAATTCCTCTCATCCTCAAGATGCTAGTCAAGCTCAAACGGGAGTCGGCCACCATGATTCTCATAGCTCCTCTGTGGCCCAAACAACCCTGGTTCTCCCTTCTACTTCAGCTCACTTTCAAGGATCCAGTACTCCTGTAAATTTTTCCTTCTCTTCTCACACAGAGTCAAGGATCTCTTCTCCATCCCAATCTTCAGTCTTTGCACCTGACAGCTTGGTACTTTCCGATCATACTTATCTTAGAAAGATCAAGAAAACCCTCTACACAGAAGTGCTGCCAACAGAAATGGACATGGTTTTCCTCTTGGTGTACTCTTCATCATCATGATGCTGCTTCCACCTCTATACCTTCAGTATTGGGATTACCTTCTACATTTATCCAACTCAGGCCTTAAGACCACTTCTATTAGAGTTCATCTCAGTGTTATCAATGCTTTCCATAGACCAGTCGCGGGATTTCTTGCCTCATGCACACACAGCTGGTCTGGGAGAATCATCGCTGGAGCACGTACCTCCTGTGAGGTGCCCAAATCGCATGCTTTTCTGTTCAGCGTTCTTCAGACTCGCTGAGGGGCCAGGCACTGGCTGCCACTGTTGTTGCCTATCACCGCGTCTCCCCCATGAAAAACCGTATTCGCGGTTTTTCAAGATTTGCAGGGGGTTCCTGGAACAGAACCCCCGTGAATATCGGGGGAGTACTGTATAAATTCCTCAAAACTCAAAAAGCTAATATAACAATATAGTATAGCATTTATTATTAGAATTGTATAACTTATCACATTGCAAACAACTGGAACCTACCAATTCATTCAAATCAATTAAAATGTATCCTGATACCATGGGTGCACTCTACTAGCAACTGAACATTATCTGTCGATTGAAGAGGAGGGCACTTTGCTTATATATGGAGGGTCAGATCTGCACAGAGACTGCAAGCTGTTGATGGGAGATACCAGAAGATCAATCTGGAGTGGACAGCACCTGAGAATCAAAACCAGGATAAAATCTGCAGCTCAGACACTGACGAGACACAGTATGCAAAAACAGAAGCACAGAAAAGTAAAAGACCCCCCTCTGAACAATGACACTGCAGCCTGTCAGTTTATCACAGGGGAATTGTGCCTGTCCCTGGAAGTTTTCTGAAGTCACCGGAGGGGAGGCGTCATGGAGGGGAAGTGTTAAGTGTTGATTGCGCAGAAATTGAATTCTTTGAGAACTATTACCCACTCCCGAAAAGACCTCGACAGAATGAGTAACTGCTGGATCAAAACACTGGACTTTACAATACAAGTAACTGTCATTGCACATTGAGAAATAACTCTTATAATATGAAGTAAGCAAACACCCGAATAGTATCACTGAAGAGTTCTTCTCATTTGACTTATGCTGAAATCTTACGTATGCATCTTGGCTTAAGTTGTTTCTTCTGTCTTGTGGATTTAAGTGCTTTTAGAGACTGCAACTACCTATTTTACTGTAGGGTGGGGTTTTGTTTTTTGTTTTTATTTAAGCAGTTCTAAGTTCTTTGCTTAAACTTAATAAGAAACTTTATTACTAAGCCAAATTTTGCAATATATAATATAATATATAATATTCGGACTAAAGAAAAGTGATCACGTTAGTCCCTTCTACAAATGGCTGCACTGGTTACCAATCGAAGAAAGAATTATATTCAAGTTCTCCTGCTTTTGCTATAAATTAATCTGGGGAATGGCCCCCAATTACCTTCTACCTCACTTCGAATTCTATTCCCCCATTAGATCTACCAGAAACCACAACCTGTTTGCATACCTGAAAATCGCTGGCTGCAGATATCGAACCTTCCTGGACAGAACTTTCAAGTTTCAAGCTGGTATACAGCAATCATGGCTAAGCTATCTCATCGATACTGCTAGGTTGACCTACAGCATCTTCCGGAAAGAACTAAAGACCACTTTGTTTAAGAAATTCTTGTCCTAGCCAGACACTCTCCCGCGAACATAACTTCCACACCTTATCCTGAATTTCTTCCTCACACTGGGTATCCACATTCCCTGTCTGCTAAAATTCCCTCTTCATAATTGTATCCTGATATTCGCTGGTGTCCGACTATTTTCAATTGTAAGATGTAAAATAGTTAATTTCTTATAATTCAACCTATGTATAATTTTCCTTTCAACCACCTTGTATTCATCTATTGTAATTCGCTGATTGTACAGCTCTTCTTCTTTGTGAACTGCCTAGAAGTCGCAAGATTGTGGCAGTATAGAAAAATAAAGTTATTATTATAAATACTTAATTGATTTAACTATTACAATACATAATTTATAATACATAGGGCTCCTTTTGCTAAGCTGTGTTAGCGTTTTTGGCGCATGCAGCATTTTAGCGCTCGATGAACCCGCGCTAAGCGGCTGGAACCAACGCCAGCTCAATGCTGGTGTTGGCGTCTAGCATGCGTGGCAATTTAGCACGTACTATTCTGCGAGTTAATGCCCTGGCGCGGCTTGGTAAGAGGAACCCATAATGTATACTTTATATAACAATACATAATTAACAACATGAATTTGATAATTAACCATCTAAATTACTTTAAGGTTTCATATATACATATATATATATATACTAGCTTTATAGCCCGTTACATTAACGGGTGCTAGAATATATGTGTGTCTGTCTTTATTTCTTTCTCTCTCTGTCTCCTTAGCTGCTTTTTCCTGTCCATTCTCCCTTATTTTTACCTCCCCTGTGTCCACCACCACCCCTTCACTGCTCTCCTTATCCAGCAGCAGCCCTTCTCCCTTTGTTTTACCTCCCCCCTGTCCATCAGCACCTCTTCCTGCTCCCCCTGTCCAGCAGTAGGCCTCCCTTCATTTTTCCCCCATGTCCATCATCACCTCTTCCTGCTCCCTCTGTCCAGCAGTAGGCCTCCCTTCATTTCCCCCCCTGTCCATCAGCACCTCTTCCTGCTCCCCCTGTCCAGCAGTAGGCCTCCCTTCATTTTCCCCCCTGTCCATCAGCACCTCTTCCTGCTCCCCCTGTCCAGCAGTAGGCCTCCCTTCATTTTCCCCCCTGTCCATCAGCACCTCTTCCTGCTCTCCCTGTCCAGCAGTAGGCCTCCCTTCATTTTTCCCCCCTGTCCATCAGCACCTCTTCCTGTTCCCCCTGTCAAGCAATAAGCCTCCCTTCCTTTCCCCCCCCCCCTGTCCATCATCACCTCTTCCTGGTCCCTCTGTCCAGCAATAGGCCTCCCTTCATTTCTCCCCCCCTGTCCATCAGCACCCCTTCCTGCTCCCCCTGTCCACGGGAGTTAGTACAGGGCCGGTGTCTGCCATTCTCCCCAGAGTTCTTGCGCCCCTTCCCCCCCCCTCCCTTCCCACGGACCTGACTACCTACCCGGCGATTCAAGCAGCTGTGCAGCAGTCTTCACACGCTGCTTCGGGTCCTTCTACTGCCCTGATTTACTCTGGCACGTCCCTGATGACACCATCAGAGACGCGGCAGAGCAAATCAGGGAAGTAGAAGGCCCGAAGCAGCGTGTGAAGACTGGTGCACACGCTGCTTGAATCGCCAAGGTAGTCGGGTCCGCGGGAAGGATGGTGAGCGGAAAAGGACTCGGACTCCTGTGGTCTGTCGCGGAGGGTGGCCCGACTCCATTTCAGCCGCAGGGAAGGCTCACTGCCCCAGCTCCTTACCCGTCCGCAGCCCGGGCTAGGCCTCCCGCGCTTTCTCAGCGGCCCGGCTCGCTCGGTTGTTTTTTTTTTTTTTTTTACCTGGCCACTTCTTCCTGCATTTGCTGCTCTCCGTCAGTGAGGTAATAAGCGCGCATGCGCACTTGTCTTGCCACATCCCGACAGAAAAGGGATCAGGGAACACGCGAGGCAAGTGCGCATGCGCGGCCTAGCATTTTATTATATTAGATATACATTCAAAAGTATTTAGGACAAGTGAACTGATGTAATGTTAATGAGTCTTTATAGCATGATTTATTAGTTTAGGTATATTTGACTCAGTTTGTGAATTTTGATCCCTTCGAAATTTCTTACATGTCAATATTATAAGGATCTTTATTTAATATACTTATTTCTCTATTACTACAAAACATAAGAACATAAGCAATGCCTCTGCTGGGTCAGACCTGAGGTCCATCATGCCCAGCAGTCCGCTCACGCGGCGGCCCAACAGGTCCAGGACCTGTGCAGTAATCCTCTATTTATACCCCTCTATCCCCTTTTCCAGCAGGAAATTGTCCAATCCTTTCTTAAACCCCTGTACTGTACTCTGCCCTATTACTCCCTCTGGAAGCGCATTCCAGGTGTCCACCACTCGTTGGGTAAAGAAGAACTTCCTAGCATTCGTTTTAAATCTGTCCCCTTTCAACTTTTCCAAGTGTCCTCTTGTTCTTTTATTTTTCGAAAGTTTGAAGAATCTGTCCTTCTCTACTCTCTCTATGCCCTTCATGATCTTATAAGTCTCTATCATATCCCCTCTAAGTCTCCTCTTCTCCAGGGAAAAGAGACCCAGTTTCTCCAATCTCTCAGCGTATGAGAGGTTTTCCATCCCTTTTATCAAGCGTGTCGCTCTCCTCTGAACCCTCTCGAGTAACGCCATATCCTTCCTAAGGTACGGAGACCAATATTGGACGCAGTATTCCAGATGCGGGCGCACCATCGCCCGATACAATGGCAGGATAACTTCTTTTGTCCTTGTTGTAATACCCTTCTTGATTATGCCTAGCATTCTATTTGCTTTCTTAGCGGCTGTTGCGCACTGTGCCGTCGGCTTCATTGTCATGTCCACCATTACCCCCAAGTCCCTTTCTTGGTTGCTCTCATTCAATAATATCCCTCCCATCGTATAGTTGTACCTCGGGTTTCTGTTTCCAACATGCAATACTTTACATTTCTCAACGTTGAACTTCATCTGCCATCTCGCCGCCCATTCCCCCAATTTGTTCAAGTCCCTTTGCAATTCTTCGCATTCCTCTTTAGTCCCAGCTCCACTAAATAGTTTTGTATCGTCCGCAAATTTTATTATCTCACACTTCGTGCCTGTTTCTAGATCATTTATGAATATATTAAATAGCAGCGGCCCGAGCACTGAGCCCTGCGGAACACCACTCGTGACCCCCATCCAGTCCGAGTAGTGGCCCTTCACCCCTACCCTCTGTTTCCTACCCGCCAACCAGTTTCTGATCCATCTATGTACGTCTCCGTCCACTCCATGGTTCTTCAGTTTCCGGAGTAGACGTTCGTGAGGCACCTTGTCAAAGGCTTTTTGGAAATCAAGGTATATGATGTCTATGGGGTCTCCTCTGTCCATCCGTTTGTTAATTCCTTCGAAGAAGTGCAATAAGTTCGTTAGGCACGATCTCCCCCTGCAGAAACCATGTTGGGTTGTTTTCAAAAGTTCGTTTCTTTCCAGATGTTCATCGATGTGTTCTTTAATCAGTGCTTCCGTCAGTTTCCCCGGAACCGAAGTCAAACTCACTGGTCTGTAGTTTCCCGGGTCACCTCTTGATCCCTTTTTAAAGATGGGCGTGACATTGGCTATCTTCCAATCCTCCGGGATCATGCCTGTTTTCAAGGATAGGTTGCAAATTTGCTGCAGTAGTTCCGCTATCTCCTCCTTTAATTCCTTCAGAACCCTGGGATGGATTCCGTCCGGACCCGGGGATTTGTCAGTTTTAAGTTTTTCTATCTGCCTGTGTACATCATCAAGGCTCACTTCCATGGATGTTAATTTTTCTGCTTGATTTCCATTGAATATTTGTTCAGGTTCCGGTATGTTGGTTGTGTCTTCGTTTGTAAATACAGACGAGAAGAACATGTTGAGTCTTTCTGCGACTTCTTTCTCCTCCTTCACCGCTCCCTTCCTGTCTCCTTCGTCCAGCGGTCCTACCTCCTCCCTAGCTGGCTGTTTCCCTTTAACATATCTGAAGAACGGTTTGAAATTTCGTGCCTCCCTGGCTAGCCTCTCTTCATACTCTCTTTTGGCTTTTCGAACCACACGGTGACATTCTTTTTGATACTTCCTGTGCTCCTTCTGGTTCCCTTCAGTTTTGTCCTTTTTCCATTCCCTGAATGAATTTTTCTTATTGCCTATCGCTTCCTTCACTATTTTAGTCATCCATACTGGGTCTTTTGTTCGACCCTTTTTGCACCCCTTTCTGAATCTGGGGATGTGCAGATTTTGTGCCTCGCTCACTGTGTCTTTGAAAAAAGACCAGGCATGTTCTACTGTTTGCCATTTTTTGGAAGTGTTCCTAAGTTTCTTCCTTACCATTTCCCTCATTGCTTCATAGTTTCCTTTCCTGAAGTTGAAAGATGTCACTATGGTTCTCTTTCCGTTCGGTATGCCTACTTCAACCTTGAACTTGATCATATTATGATCACTGTTTCCCAACGGTCCCACTACTTCCACTTCCTTTGCAGGTCCCCTTAGTCCATTTAGGATTAAATCCAGAGTGGCATTTCCTCTCGTCGGTTCTCTAACAAGCTGCTCCATGAAGCAATCTTGTATAGCCTCCAGGAATTCTGTCTCCCTAGCGCATCTTGAGCTTCCAAGACTCCAGTCTATCCCAGGATAGTTGAAGTCTCCCATAACAACTGTGTAACCACTTTTGCATTCTCGCTTCATCTCGGCATCCATTTCTTTATCGCTATCTCCGGTTTGCCCGGGTGGACGATAGTATAGGCCCATCTTTATTTCATGCCCTTTCCTACCCGGTATTTTAACCCATAGCGATTCCAGTTTGTTGATCATCTCCGCTGTGTCCATTCTTGTCGATTGTATGCTTTCTTTTACGTATAGGGCTATTCCTCCTCCTTTCTGACCTGACCTATCCCGGCGATAGAGCTTGTACCCCGGCAGTGCTGTATCCCATTTGTTTTCCTCATTCCACCACGTTTCAGAGATTCCAATGATGTCTATGTCCTCTGCATTGGCCATGGCTTCTAGCTCCCCCATTTTGTTTCTTAAACTCCTTGCATTAGTATATATGCAGTTTAGATCCTGGCATTTTGTCGTCTTCATTTCTTTTCCCTGTGCTTCAGTCTTTGGTGTCTTCTCTTTTGCTACAATCTTTCTAACCTCCTGTCTGTAATATGCTGTGAGGGAGCCTATATTTTGTGGCTTGCTCACTCCCTTCTTCTTTCTCTCTTAAAATGTGGCATCACTTGTTTAGCACCACAGGTGTCTTCACTTCCAGTACATACAAGGTTACTTCTTATTTGTACCTCTCATGTGTAACCATTTTCCCAATGAGCATCAATTTTTTTTTTGTCTGTTTTTTACTTACAATACTGATGACGACTCTCATATATTATTGTTCACATGTCTCTTGAATTAATTTCACTGACTGTCAAGGGCCTAAATAATGTCATAAAACAGAAAAAAATATTGTCATACTTAAATTCCAAACATCCAGACATAATTCTGTTACAAGAAACTCATCTCAATGCTTTTGAGGCTGCTAAAGTAAAAGTCAAATGGGCTCATCAGCCTTTTTTCTTTCCTGAAATTGGTATTAAAAATGGAGTAATCATTTTAGTTAAAAATCGACCTGATATCACAAAATGTATCCTGATACAGTTTTGTGAAATGTTCACCCATATTTCCATATATTAGCAACAAAAATTGCACTTAATGTTTCTTATTTCAGATGTTCCTTAATTGATCCAATTTCCTTCTCACAAATCGTTGTTTATCATTCCATAAAGCCACAAATATTTTCAACTCATGAACAATGATAACACTCGACATGCTTCTGTATTTCACCACAAAGTCACCCTCAGGTGCTTCACTGGTTACGGCTCCACTCCTTATTGTTCATTATACCAACATATCTAAAGGCAGCTATATGCTGGAAGCGAAAACGGGAAACTGACGGTCTACGGTCAGTCTAGAAGAGGTATACAGGCTGATCGATAGGCTTAAGAGCAATAAATCCCCGGGACCGGATGGCATCCATCCGAGGGTCATCAAGGAACTGAAAGGGACCATAGCTAAACTACTTCAATTAATAGCCAATCTGTCTATCAAAACAGGAAAGATTCCGGAGGACTGGAAGGTGGCGAATGTTACATTGATCTTCAAAAAAGGTTCGAGGGGAGACCCGGGAAACTATAGACCGGTGAGTCTGACTTCGGTACCAGGAAAGATGATAGAGGCGCTGATAAAGGAACGCATCATTGATCACCTTGATGGATACGGTCTGATGAGGACCAGCCAGCACAGTTTCAGTAAAGGCAAATCTTGTTTGACAAACTTGCTGCACTTCTTCGAGGGAGTAAACAAGCAAATAGACAAGGGCGACCCGTTGACATGGTATATCTGGACTTTCAGAAGGCGTTCGACAAGGTTCTGCATGAACGACTACTTCGGAAAATTACAAGCCATGGAATCGAGGGAGAAATACTCACGTGGATTAAAAACTGGCTGGAGCATAAGAAACAGAGTGGAAGTAAATGGGCAATACTCGGACTGGAAGAGCGTCACCAGTGGGGTGCCGCAGGGCTCGATGCTTGGACCTGTACTCTTCAACATCTTTATAAATTATCTGGACATAGGTACGACAAGCGAGGTGATTAAGTTTGTGGACGACACGAAGTTATTCAGAGTAGTGAAGATGCAGGGGGATTGCAAAGATCTACAACGTGACATAATCAGGCTCGAGGAATGGGCATCGATATGGCAGATGAGGTTCAATGTGGATAAGTGTAAAGTGATGCATGTCGGTATCAAAAATCTCAAGCACAAGTACAGGATGTCCGGGGTGATACTTGGAGAGACCTCCCAGGAAAGGGACTTGGAAGTTCTGATAGACAAGTCGATGAAGCCGTCTACAGAATGTGCGGCGGCGGCGAAAAGGGCGGACAGAATGCTAGGAATGATAAAGAAGGGGATCACGAACAGATCGGAGAAGGTTATCATGCCGCTGTACCGGGTGCGTCCTCACCTGGAGTACTGTGTACAGCACTGGTCACCGTACATGAAGAAAGACATGGTACTACTCAAGAGGGTACAGAGAAGAGCGACTAAGATGGTTAAGGGGTTGGAGGAGCTGCCGTAACATAGAAACATAGAAATAGATGGCAGATAAGGGCCACGGCCCATATAGTCTGCCCACCCTAATGACCCTCCCCTACCTTTACTCTGTGAATACATCCTACATGCAAATTCCATTTGGCCTTAAAATCAGGCACGCTGCTGGCCTCAATCACCTGAAGTGGAAGACTATTCCAGTGATCCTGGTGTCACCGTGCAGTTTCCCGCCCCTGATTTTCCACGGATGCCCTCTTGTTGCCATGGGACCCTTGAAAAAGAAGATATCTTCTTCCGCCTCAATGCGGCCCGTGAGATACTTGAACGTCTCGATCATGTCTCCTCCCCCTCTCTCTGCGTTCCTCGAGTGAGTATAGCTGTAATTTATCTAGCCGTTCCTCGTACGGGAGATCCTTGAGTCCCGAGACCATCCGGGTGGCCATTCTCTGGACCGACTCCAGTCTCAGCACATCCTTGTGATATTGCGGCCTCCAGAATTGCACACAATATTCCAGGTGGGGCCTCACCATGGATCTATACAATGGCATAATGACTTCAGGCTTAGGGCTGACAAAACCCCTGCGTATGCAACCTATGATTTGTCTTGCCTTGGATGAAGCTTGCTCCACTTGATTGGCAGCCTTCATGTCCTCACTGACGATCACCCCTAAGTCTCGTTCTGCTACAGTTCTTGTTAGAATCTCGCCATTAAGGGTATAAGTCTTGCATGGATTTTGGCTGCCCAGGTGCATGACTTTGCATTTTTTGGCATTGAAGCTTAGTTGCCAGGTCCTAGACCAGCGCTTCAGTAGGACGTGCATCATGTTGTAGGGCATTGAATTTTTGTCCGTTGTGCTTTTGCCCACTACATTGCTTAGTTTGGCGTCATCGGCGAATAATGTTATTTTACCTCGGAGCCCTTCTGCCAAGTCTCTTATAAAGATGTTGAATAGGATCAGGCCCAAGATCGAGCCCTGCGGCACTCCACTGATCACCTCCGTCATTTTGGAGGGGGTGCCGTTCCCCACTACCCTCTGAAGCCTACCTCTAAGCCAGTTCCCAACCCATTTCGTCAATGTGTCACCCAATCCTATAGAACCCATCTTGCTCAGCAACCTGCGGTGTGGTACGCTATCGAATGCTTTGCTAAAGTCCAGGTATATGATGTCCAGAGACTCCCTAACATCCAGCTTCCCCGTCACCCAGTCAAAGAAGCTGATCAGGTTGGATTGGCAGGATCTCCCCTTAGTAAATCCATGTTGACGGGGATCCCCTAGATTCTCCTCGTTCAGGATCGTATCCAATGGGCGTTTGATTAGAGTTTCCATTAGTTTGCTCACTATTGATGTGAGACTCACTCGTCTGTAGTTTGCTGCCTCCATCCTTGAGCCTTTCTTGTGGAGTGGAATGATGTTAACCATCTTCCAGTCCAATGGGACGCTGCCTGTACTAAGGGAGAGATTGAAGAGCGCGGATAGTGGTTCTCCCAAGACATCACTCAACTGCTTGAGCACCCTGGGGTGTAGGTTGTCAGGCCCCATTGCCTTGTTAACCTTGTGCTTTGACAGCTTGCAGTAGACACTGCTGGGCGTAAACTCGAAATTACTAAAGGGGGTTAGAGAAACTGGGCCTATTCTCCCTCAAACAGAGGAGATTGAGAGGAGACATGATCGAAACATTCAAGGTACTAAAGGGAATAGACTTAGAAGATAAGGACAGGTTGTTCACCCTCTCCAAGGTAGGGAGAACGAGAGGACACTCTCTAAAATTGAAAGGGGATAGATTCTGTATGAATGTAAGAAAGTTCTTTACTCAGAGAGTGGTAGAAAACTGGAACGCTCTTCCAGAGTCTGTCATAGATGAAAACACCCTCCAGGGATTCAAAGACTAAGTTAGACAAGTTCCTACTGAACAAGGACCTACGCTGGTAGGGCTAGTCTCAGTTAGGTTGGTGGTCTTTGACCAAAAGAGTTGCCATGTGAGCGGATTGCTGGGCATGATGGACCACTGGTCTGACCCAGCAGCTGCAACTCTTATGTTCTTATGTTCCAAATTATGATCCAACAGCAGTTGCATACTGAACGGAAATCAACTCTTCAGTGGGCAACTGCTTTTGGATCATGATTTGGAGATCTCATCCACATAAGCTGCCTTTAGATATGTTGGTATAATGAACAATAAGGAGTGGAGCCGTAACCAGTGAAGCACCTAAGGGCGCCTTTGTGGCGAAACACAGAAGCATGTCGAGCGTTATCATTGTTCATGAGTTGAAAACATTTGTGGCACTATGGAATGATAAACAACGATTTGTGAGAAGAAAATTGGATCAGTTGAGGAACATCTGAAATAAGAAACATTAAGTGCAATTTTTGTTGCTAATATATGGAAATATGGGTGAACATTTCACAAAACTGTATCAGGATACATTTTAATTGATTTGAATGAACTGGTGGACTCCAGTTGTTTGATTGATGCTTGTTTGTAATGTGATGAAATGTGATAAGTTATATAATTAATTGTTGAGTCTTTATACTAATAATAAGTGCTATGCTATATTGTTATATTAGCTTTTTGAGTTTTGAGGTATTTATACAATGAATATTGTGGCCGGACCTGGCCCCAGGTGAGTTGAGAAAACCTGGCTCGGACCACAGGTAAGATTTTCAGTGTGCCTTTTGTATGGCTGGTGTAAGGAAAAACCCGGACATCGGATTTAATGTAAATAACTTCACCGGATTTATTATCAGGTAAAAGAAAAATTACTCCAAAATATAAAGTGGTTTCTCACAGTCACCAGTTCTACAGTTCCTACCACTTAGCTCCAGTGCAGGATGTCTTTGCTTTAGTTAATGGACTGGACAGTCCTTGTCCTCAAGAATGTAAACCAAAATTAAAACAGGCTTTTCAGTCTCTCGGATTCCCCAAGTTTCCCGCCTTAGGGCTTCTGGCAGCTATTAGCTATAATTCTTGCCAGCTCTGGCTGAACACTACAGGTGCCAGCCCTTCTTCAGTCAATCTTCAGAGAAGAGAAAAAAACATCCTCTTTGCCACTGCTTTTGTTTTACTAGCACTTCTGTCCCTGAATGGACTTTCACAGCTCTGCACTGCAGGCTGTGTGGAAGCAAGCCTCCCTTCACTCTCAGCTGTTCAGACCCTCCCAAATGCCTCCAAAGTTCAATATCTTTTTATGCTTTGAGGACCTTGCTAGTAAGGCTACAAACGTTATCTCCTTCAGGCACTGCTGCCTTGCTATTTCCTGCAGCTTCAATTAGGCTCAGACATCTCTGGGCAGAGGATTGACTTTTCTTGGAGGAAGGTAGTAACTTGTTACATTCAAATCACATCTCCATACCTTCCTCAAGCACACAGAACTCTGGTTCATCCTCACTGTCCCTCCCCCACCATGTATCAGTGGGGCTATAGTCCATTAGGTCTCCTGTTTCACTATCCACCTTCCATTTCCCTACCTGGGTGTTTGGGACAGATTCAAAGCAGGATTCTTCCTGGCTTGAGCTAACTTCTAGCCCTACCTCCCAAGGCTTATATGGGGTATTACCATACCTCTCTGAAGGGAATATTCCTGCCCTTCCTTCCTGACCTGAAACCAAACTCCTGCATTGTTGATAAGGGAAGTTTTCTGGGCTACTCCTCGTGTGCTATGTCCTGCTTCTCCTGATAGTCAGCTGGAGTTAATTTATTTGCCTGCAGTCCAGATTGTAGCTGACGTGCCTGCCGAGCTTTGGGGTTAACTCCACCCCCCTCTGGGTTGATCTTGTGTTTCTCTATAGCTCTGGGAAAGGAATAATAGGGGATAGACTGTGTTTTCTGTGCCCTCCCTACCTGAATACCTGGCTGTGACATCACCTGCCTTCTCTCCTTATTCCCTGGCTGTACAACAGCTGGGCTTTTGGTAGGCTGTACAGGCTTATTTTTTAGGGATTGCAGGTTTGAGGGCTGTATTTTTGACTGGGCTAGCAGTTCTTTTAGCCTTGACAGGAGCTTCCCTGTCACAATATGTATGAGATCTATTTGCATACAGTGGAGGCAGTGCATGCAAATAGATCTCATGAATGTTCATTTGGGAAATCCTCAAAAACTGACTGGATTGCAGTCCTCAAGAATCAAGGTTGACCACCCCTGAAATCCCACTCTGTGTACTAGTGCACATCTCATGCACTCACTGTGTAAAAATCTATTTTATTTATTCTGTACATCAGTTCACAGCCTTTTGACAACTGCTTCATCCCCCAAGATGCCTAATGCTGGAAAGGCATTGAAAAGAATCATCTCAGACTTAAGTTTTCTTCTTGTTAGAACCTATCCTTCTTGGCTTAATTATCTTATAACCTATCCTTGACCATGATTTAATGACAATACTGGGCCCACACTGTGCAAATGAAATTGAATGAGTCCAAAACAAGACTTCTTTGGCTCAGTCCAAAACTAGATCACCTACCCACCTCCATCCCACTACCCTCTGGCTCCTCTCTGCAGCTTGAGTTCTCGAGCAAGGTCTTGGGCATCATCATTGATTCCACATTGTCCTTCAATGACCACCTCCAATCCTTGGTAAAAAAAATGCTTTTTCAGCCTTCACATGCTGAGGAAAGTTAGATCCTGCTTCCATCAAAAACATTTTACCCTCCTTGTCCAATCCATCATCCTCTCCAGATTGGACTATTGCAACTCTATCTACTTAAGCCTAACTAAGAAAAACCTCCACAGACTCCAACAGATTCAGAATGCCGCAGCCAAGCTCATCTTCGCTAAAAGTAAATTTGACCATGTCTCCCCACTCCTGGCCAAGCTCCACTGGCTTCCAATAATCGCCAGGGTCCACTATAAATGCGCCTGTTTAACTTTCAAAATCCTATTTGGTATCCTCCCTCCCTTTATCCCTCTTTCTTGGAATTCCTCAAACCCTAATACCACCAGATCCTCCCACAAATTAAAACTATCCTTCCCCTCGCTAAAAGGCATTTCCCACACAGGAAAGATAGGGACCTCCCTCCACTTCAAAATCACTGAGCTCTGGAACAACCTTACCTCCCCTCTTCGGAACTTGAGCTCTCTCCAAGTTTTCCGCAAACATCTGAAAACCTGGCTTTTCTCAAAAAATGTAAGTCTCCCTCCAACTTAGGAATCAAGGAAACTCTTATATCTTGGCATCCCAAGTCCTCTAAATTTTCTTCACACTTCTACCTCTAACCCTCTGTTGTAGTTCCTTCCTATTTCTCCTACTGTAAACCGCGTCGAGCTCTACGAACGTGGAGATGATGCGGTATACAAACCTAAGGATTAGATTAGATTAGGAGTTCAGCTGAAACATAAAACTCCATGGGAGGTACTGGTCAGTACAAGGTCTACTGTCCCCTGAAGTGATGTGCACTGTATTCCCAACCATGTCCTTGTTGATAAATTAAGGTCGAGCACTAGATGGAAGTCTATCTTTCATAAATAGAAAAGCTGAATAATATACTTTCTTTACTGAGCTAGTTTAATGTTTAGGAATTTTGTTGTAATAGATTTTAATAATTATCAAAACATGCAACATATGTATAGATACTCTGAATGTAATTATATTAATAAGAGATATGTTTATAAGGCATTTATACAAGATGAATTTGAAACATAATTAAGTACTTATTAGAAACATGATGGCATATAAAGGCCAAATGGCCCATCTAGTCTGCCCATAATTATTAATAGTTATTAATAGTATATGAGACAAAGCAATATATGTATCAGAGCTGTACAAAAGTAGAAAGGAATATATAGAAATAAATTTCCAATTTTAACTTTCCAGAGTCTCTCAATAATTGCTTAAAATTGAAAAGAAACAATATGAACAAGAAATCATTAACAACTCTATGTAATTTTTGAAGGACACCATAAATTTTAAATAGTTTTATGAGCAAAATATTGCTGATTATATGTTACATAGAAAAAAGAATAATGCAGTGTTAACTTGTAGCACTTTTAAATACTTTTAAATTCAAAGATGATTTCACCATACTTTTAACTGAAAGGCAAGATGGATAGTTTATTATAAAGGAATTCCAGTCTTTCAGATTTTATTTTTCCTAGTGAACTTTTATGTAAAATTTGAGAACTTAGTACTGCTAAAGTATCTATTTGCAATCACATGTCTTTCATATAAAAACAATTTTTTGTGCTGTTAGGTTACAGCCATCAGTTCCTGCTGATAGCCACATTCAGAGTTTTCCCCCCAAATACTGGTTCTGCAGCATCTGTAGACCGGTATAGCTCTTCACAGATGGGCTAAATCTCACTGTGACCAGCAGGTGGAGATTGAGACCAAAACGTGGTTGTAGTATATTAGCTGAGGCTCCTTCTTGCCAACCCAGTCTTTCTCAGTCTCCAGCAGATAGACATAGGAAAAATCTGGCTCCCTCTGTAAGGCCTTTTGGAATTTGTTTTAGGACTCCTGGTTCCCCTTTTAATGCCAGACGGAGCTTGGACGGGTCCTGTTTGGGGATTCTTCTGACCTGGGGGGAGTCAATCCCAGCGGGTCTTGTGCTGGGTCCCCCCCTCCCTTCCTCCACCTCCCCACATTTTTGTAGAGGAGCCTTAGCAGGCAGCCTGACCCCTGTGGTTGGTCAGGCTTCCAGCTTTGAGAGCCGTGGAGTCTGTTCTGAAAAAAAAAAAGAAATCCTGAGGCTGTGCCAGTCCCTTTAAAATTACTGTATTTTACTGTCTTTTTCTAGTAACCGGCACTTTTATTCTAACTAGGCTGCATCTGGAGCAATGAGCACTTTTGCAAGGGGAAAAGTGCTCATTGTAATCCAGCCTTGAGGCACTCACGGCCGGTCTGTTCGAGTGAGGCAGGCTGCGGTGAAGGGAAATCCTCATCTGCGCCAGGTGCTGGGGGCCAGGGATCCCCTTCGCGAGTGCCTCGCAGCCAGCAACTGTTCGCAGGGAAGCCTGGTCTTCCCCCGCTGCTCACACGGAAGGTTCCCCAGCTGCATGGGTGGTCAGGGCAGAAAGGATTCCTATACGGCGAAGCGGCTGGGTCTCCCTTAACAGCTGATGCCAGTTTTTCCTGCTTAGCGGCTGGGGCAATGTAGGCCTCTTTGCCGCTGCAGGTCAATGGAGCTTCTTTTTTTGGAGGGGCAGTTCAGCTCCATTTTTGGCGGGAAGTACCTCCATTTTGTTTAGCCTCAGGTGACCTCGCCCCTGTTTAGTGACACAGGCGGCAGGTTGATTGCTGGGTCCCCTGCTCTGGCAGGGAGTCCCATAGGGCCGCTGAGGGGTTTTTTTCCCCCTAATTTCTTGTTTGACTTATTGCTGCAGCCGGAGGTCCTGCTTCTGCCCCAGGGGTATCAGGGTTTTTTTGCTCTCGACATCCTCTACGGGTTGGCCCCATTCAGTGACAGTGCTGTTCCCCACTGCGCCTCTCGCGTCCTACCGCCCTTGGATCTCATGGGGCTCTGCTAATTTGGCAGGAGCAGTCTTTTGGTTTTCAGGACCTGGACTCTTTGGGGAGCTCTCCAGGATCCATTGGGGGATACGGTTTTCCTGCTAGTGACGGCTTGCGCACCATCTGTTAGCGCTGACGTGTCCATGGGGTGTGCTTTCTTACGGGACAAGCTCCGTGAGATACTTTTGCCGGTCTCCTCTTGCATTCCTGTCCGAGGACACCGTGTCAGAGCCCCCGCGTACAGTAGATCCCTTGCCCATGGGGATCTGCTCTGGTTCCTGCTCTTTCCTTATGATTCAGGATATTATGCTCGCACAGTGGCAGGTGCTGGAGGCGCATTTTTCGCTTTATGCATTCAGTGGCCCACATCTCCCATCCCAGAAGGAGATCAGGACACTCTGAAGTTGCCAGTGGGGGACGCAGTGGTCTCAGCCATCTTGAAGCGGCATACCGTGCCTGTGGAGGGCGATTCTGCCTTGAGGGATCCTGAGGAGCATAAGTTGGAGTCTCTTCTTAAACAGAGTTTTGATGAGACAGCTCTTGTGATCCAGGCGGTGATGTGTGGCGGGCTGGTTACTCGGGCGTGTTTTCTGGGCCGAGCGTGTCCTTGACCGTGAGTCTATTTGGGACTTAATAGAGCGGGAAGTTGCCAAATTGTGATGGGTGCTTCTTATTACTACTTCTACTACTATGTATTATCTATATAGCAGCACTGTACATTTTAACATACAATAGAGCTTACAATCTAATTTAGACAGGACATTTCAGGGTTGGGGAGATTATTGTGGGTATAGGTATCTGACAGCAGCAGGGTTGGGGAGGTTATAGTGAGTATAGGTATCTGACATCAGTGAGGGGGAGTTAAGAGTTGAAAGCAGTTTCAAAAAAGTGGGCCTTTAGCTTGGATTTGAACACTGCCAGGGACGGAGCACGACGTATTGATTCAGGCAACCTGTTCCAGGCATACAGCGTCGCAAGAAAGAAGGGACAGAGTCTGGCGTTGGCAGTGGAAGAGAAGGGTGCAGGGTGTGTACCTTTTCATTAAATATTGTAGTTCTCCCCCATTCCCATTGTTTTCTGAGGCTTAAATATGTCATTCAACCCAAGAATGTCCTATTATCAGTCATGTACGTCTAATTGGTCTAAAGGTTTGCCTCCTTGTTATTTTTAAATTTTTTTCTGTACAATACTTTGTACCTATGGATAAGCGTTTAATCAGAAACTTGAATAAACTTAAACTTATAAGAGGGGCTTGTCCAATGAGCGAAAATCACAGAGGGAGCATAGGGGGTGATGAGTGAGGAGAGATATCGGGGGGGCTTCAGAGCGATGCACTTGTAAATCAGCAAGAGGAGTTTAAACTATATTCGGAAATGGATGGGGAACCAATGAAACGACTTGAAGAGAGGAGTAATGTTAGAATAGCGGCTCTCACGGAATATGAGTCACGCAGCAGCATTTTAAACGGATTGAAGAGGCGAGAGACGGGTGCGCGAGAGGCCTAAGAGAAGTACTTTACAGGTGGGGGTGCTACAGAGTTATGCATAAAAGATGGGTACTCCAGGGAGGGAGGGATCTTGAGTGGGCAGACTTGTTGGGCCGCCAGCCCTATTCTGCCCTCATACTCTGTTTCTATGTTTAGTCTAAGTGCGAGGTGATGAGAGCATGGACAAGGATTTTGGTCGTGTGTTCAGAGAGAAGAGGACGAATTTTGGTAATGTTATAGAGGAGGAAGCGACAGGATTTGGCAGTCTGTTGGATTTGAGCAGAGAAGGAGAGGAGTCAATGATCACCCCAAGGTTGCGAGCAGATGAGACAAGGAGGAGGATTTAGGGGGAAAGATAAGGAGTTCTCAGATGCCATGTATGACCTCTTGCGAGCTTCTGCCAAGACTATGGCTTTTGGAGTGGGTGCATGCCGTACCTTGTGGCTTCGAGCATGGTCAGTAGATGTGGCGTTCCAAGCTAAACTGACGTAATTTCCCTTTAGGGGGTCTTTCTTGTTTGCTGAAGATCTGGACATGTTGGGTCACACCTTAACGGATAAGTGCCTCGTTTGCCTGAAGATAGAGCTAGGCCGCTGGCACAAGATGGTACTGCTCGCGGGCATGGGCGTGATTTCCGCCATCTCCGCCCTAGGTGAGGGGCCTCTTCTGTTCAGACCCCTGGGCTTTCTAGAGGCCAATATTTCCAGCACATGCAGTCCTTTTGAGGGGCCCGCCAGGGTGCTGGTAGTGCCCCCCTGCTGGTTCCCCTGCAGCCCGTCCTGCTCAATGACTCCTTGCCGGTGCCTGCTGCAATTCTAGTAGGCGCCCGGCTGTGCGATTTTTATCCAAAGTGGACAGAGATCATGTCCGATCTGTGGGTACTGGAAGTGTTTCGGGACGGCTACGGTCTGGAGTTTGCCCATTCATTGCCAGATCATTTTCTTGCTCCTCCCTGTCAGGCAGCGTTGAAGAAGTAGGCTTTTTCAAAGATTGCTAGATCTCAAAGCTGTGGTCCCTGTACCTCCTCAGGAGTGGTGCACAGGCAGGTACGTGGTTTACTTGTGGTGCCAAGGTAAAAAGGGACTTTTTGGCCCATCTTAGATTTGAAAGGGGTCAACAGGGCTCTCCAAGTTCCGTCCTTCCACATGGAAACTCTGTGGTCTGTGATTCTGGTGGTTCAGCCAGGGGAGTATCTGGCTTCTCTCGATCTGACGGAGGCTTACTTGCATTTTCCAATTCAGGCCTCCCATCATTGCTTCCTGTGCTTTGCGATCTTGAGGCAGCACTTTCAGTTCTGTGTGCTTCCCTTTGGTTATGGTGGTCGTTACGGTGGTGTTGCTCTAAGAGGGCATTCTGGTTCATCACTACCTAGACAACTGGTTGATTCAAGCAAAGTCGTTGCAGGAGAGCAGGTCACGGCTCAGGTGGTGGAGTTTTTGCAGTCACTGGGAGTATCTAGGAGTTCTGTTCAACACCTCCTTGGAGAAGGTCTTCCTTCCAGAGGCTCGGATAAGCAAATTGCAATCTCAATTTTGCTTGCTTATGGCATCCTGGTGTCCTCGGATGCAGAATTTCCTCCAAGTCTTGGGGTCGATGGCGGCTTCCCTAGACGTAGTGAGGTGGGCTTGTGCCCATATGCGTCCTCTTTATTATGTTCTTCAGAGGTGGTCGCCTCAGAGACAGAGTTTGGATTATCCTGTCCCTCTGCGGGGCTTGGCTTGCTGCAGTCTTTGTTGGTGGCTCCGGACCTCACATCTAGTGCAAGGGGTGAGTCTGGATCAGCTGCAGTGGACAATGCTGTTCACAGATGCCAGTCTCCTCGGTTGGGGAGCACAGTGTCTAGGTCACTCAGTTCAGGGCACCTGTTCCATGGAGGTGGCGTCCTGGTTGTTCAGTGTTTTAGAGACCAGAGCCATACGTGTAGCGCTGTTAACTTTCTGGTCTTTTCTGATGGGCAAGTCAGTCAGGGTTCGTTTGGACAATTCCATGGCGGTAGCCTATGTCAATCGTCAGGGGGGCACCAAGAGCACTTTGGTGGCGCAGGAGGCGGGTCTGCTCATGTTCTGGACAGAGTCTCATCTTCAGGACATCTCAGCCTCCCACATAGCAGGCATGGAGAATGTGCAGGCGGACTTTCTGAGTTGTCACGCCCTAGATCCCGGTGAGTGGTGTCTAAGCCAAGCAGCCTTTCAGCTAATAGTGCAGTCTTGGGGTCAGCCCCTCATTGACCTGATGGCCACGAGTGTTAATGCCAAAACATCCCGTGTCTTCAATCGTTGCAGAGATAGTCAGGCCGAGGGGCTGGATGCTCTGGTTCAACATGGGCTGTTGTATTTTTTCCTTCTGTGGCTATTAGTGGCAGAGCTCTTCTCCGCATTGTTCAACATCCAGGCCTAGTGCTGGTGGCTCCAGATTAGCCCAGGCGTCCGTGGTACGCGGACCGGGTGAGGCATCTGGTGGTGGATCCTCTTCCTCTCTCGTCAGACATTCTGTCTCAGGGCCCCATTCCAATGTTTGATCTGGACCCCATTTGCCAAGCTGGCTCTTGAAAGGGAATGCCTAGGTAAGAAGGGGTATTCAGATAAAGTGATCTCAACCCTTTTGGGGTCCCGGAGACATTCCACTTCTCATTTATGTGCGGGTTTGGTCTCTTTTCACGCTTCCCTGCCAACTAAACTAAACGTTAAGTTTATATACCGAATCATCTCCACAGAAGTAGAGCTCGACACGGTTTACAGGAATTACTAAAGAAAGGAACTCCAATGGGAAGAAGAAGGGCTTGGTAAAAAGGAAAGAAAGAGGGGACTAAGTAAAGTGGAGAGGGAGGGAGTGGTTACATTTTAGAGAAAAGCCAAGTTTTCAAATGCTTTCTGAAGCGTTGGAGGGAGGTCGAACTCTGAAGAGGGGCAGATAAGCTGTTCCACAGCTCGGTGATCTTGAAGAGGAGGGATGTTCCAAGTTTTCCTGTATGGGATATGCCTTTTAAAGAGGGGAATGATAGTATGAATTTTTGAGTGGATCTGGTGGAGTTAGGATTCGAGGAGAGCCAAGATAGTGGAAACAGGGGAGGAAGGATGCCGTGTAGAGACTTGAAGGCTAGGCAGGCAAATTTGTAGTGAACCCTGAGGAGAACTGGGAGCCAGTGAAGCTTAGACAGAAGCGGGGAGACGTGGTCGAATTTGCTTTTTGCGAAAATTAATTTAGCCGCGGTGTTCTGAATCCGCTGAAGTCTGAGAAGACTTTTCTTTGTTAGGCTTAAGTAGATGGAGTTGCAGTAATCCAGTCTAGATAGAATAATGGATTGAACGAGGACAGCGAAGTGTTGTTGGTGGAAGCAGGATCTGACTTTCCTTAGCATGTGAAGTTTGAAAAAGCATTTTTTTACTAAGGAGTTGAGGTGATCGTTGAAGGACAGTGTAGAGTCGATGATGATTCCCAGAACTTTGCTTGAGTGCTCAAGCTGCAGTTTGGTGCCAGAGGATAGTGGGATGAGGGTGGGCAGCTGATCTAATTTTGGGCCTAGCCAAAGTAGTTTTGTTTTGGTCTCATTAAGTTTCATTTGAACAGTGAGAGCCCAGGATTGGAGATTCGTTATACAAGAAGAGATGTTATCAGAGAGGTTGGTGAGGTTGGAGTCGGTCTCGAGGAGGACAAGGATGTCGTCGGCGTAGGTGTAAAGTGTCTCAAAGGGGGATAGTTGGAGGAGTTTCAGGGAGGACATATAAACATTGAAAAGAATCGGGGATAGAGGTGAACCCTGAGGAACTCCGCAAATCGGTTTCCAAGGGGAGGATGAGGTACCGTTCATGTTAACGAAGTAGGAGCGAGAACGTAAGAATTTTGAGAACCAATCTAAGACTGTGGAGTTTATGCCAATTTCAGAAAGTTGGAGGATTAGTATGTCATGATGGACGATGTCGAAGGCTGCAGAAAGATCAAATTGAAGAAGGACAGCGAACTTGTTGCAAGAGTGAAGATGTTGGACTTTTGAAATTAGAGGCCAAAAGGGATTCGGTGCTAAAGTTGGGTCTGAAGCCATGTTGGTAGGGTAGTAGAGGAATGTTACTATCTTAGAGTTCTTGCAGGATGGCCTGGATAGGGGCCTGGCTTGGTCTTCTCTCTGGGTTCAACTTGCGGCCTTGTCAGCCTTTTGTGGGTTGTTACAAGGTCAGTGGCTGACTGCCATTTCTGATGTCGTTCACTTCTTTCGGGTGTCCAAATTGCTCAAGCCTCCCGTGCGACTGTCTGTTCCATCTTGGGATCTGAATCTGATCTTGTCCGTGCTGGTGCACCCACCTTTCAAGCCTTTGGAGGGCCTGCATGTTGAAGGACATCATGCTTAAAGCAGTCTTCTTAGTGGTCATTGCATCTGCTAGGCGTGTTCCTGAGCTGCAGGCTTTCTCTTGTAGGTCTCCCTTCCTGGAGTTCTCTAGGGAGCAGGTTGTGTTGCGGCCTGTTCCTTCCTTGCTGCCAAAGGTAGTTTCTCCTTTTCATGCCAATCAGTCAGTGGTCCTCCTGGTGCTGGGTAGTTCAGAGGGTTCTTCTGAGCAGAAACGGTTCCACAAATTGGATGTCTGTCAGGTTCTTCACTCTTATGTGCAAAGGACCCAGGAGATCAGCATCTGTAGTTAGAAGGTTGGTCCGTTGTTCCTTTGGGGTCTTTTAGGATCGGAGTTATGATGATTTCGCTGAGGTCTTGTAGAAAAAGGCCATTTGTGAGTAAAGTTTGTATCCATTGTAGGATTGTAGGGTGCGGAATAGTGTACTGGAGGTTTTCAGTAGGTATGGGGGGCAATGGTTAAGGTCACAGGCTGCGTGGTTGTACTTATTATACAGTTTGTTGAAGTCTGACCATTGTATAGGTGGGAAGTGAGACCAAGTTCTGTCAGCTGCAACTGCTTCTTTTTCATGAATAAATTGAATAGGACTGGGGATAATGGGGAGTCTTTTGGGATACCAGAAAATGCCTTCCAAGGGTTAGAGTATGATTCTTGCCTTTTGACCAAGTATTCGCGATTTTGTAGGAAATCGGCAAACCAATTCAGTACAGTCCCTGTTATTCCGATTTTCGAGAGTTTGGTTAGGACTAATTGGTGGTCCACTGAGTCGAAGGCTGCAGAGATATCAAATTGGAGTAATATTGCCTGATGACCCGAGCTTGGCAACAGTTTGATTTTAGTGATTAAGAGTGATGAGAAGGAGCTCGGTGCTGTGCTTTTTTCGGAAGACGTATTGGGATGTATGAAGACAGGAGTGTTGTTCTATGTATGAGGCTAGCTGCTTGCTGACATGGGACTCAAGGATTTTAGTGAGGATTGGAATGTCCGCAATCGGTCTGTAGTTAGATGCTATGGAGAGGTCTGCTTGGGCTGTTTTCGGTATAGGGGTTAAGGCTATTTTACCCATTTCTTTGGGTAGATGCCCTTGGTTCAGGGAACTATTTAGTAGATTGGTGAGCCAGTTAATGATATGAATCAGAGCTGCTGAAATAAGGTATGGAGGACAGTTGTCTAGGGGGCTACTTCGTAAGGCTAGCTTTGATATTAGTTTATTGGTATCGGGGATGGAAAGGTTAGTGAATGAAGACCAGATCTGGTCTGCTTTTATGGGTTCGGTGTATTCCGTATAGTTATGTTGGGAAGTGTCTTAGCAATTTCCAATTGGACCAACTTGACTTTGTTGAGGAAGAAATCTGCTAGTTCTTGGGCTGAGATTTTATTAGAGAAGGTTGCAGATTCTTGGTTTGGGGGGGATGTCAGTTGTCGTACTAGGCAAAACAGTTTTTTGCTGTCGGTTTTGTCGCCTCCTATTTTACTGGTGTAGTATTTTCTCTTTGTTTCGGATATATTGTCCTTATATTTATCTATGGCTGCTCTCCATTGTGTTCTGGTGTCTTGTTTTTCCTCCATTTCCTCTGCATGGTTGTTTATCTAGTCTTAGGGATTCAGTAAACCAGGGCGAAGTTTGGTTTGATTTTATTATGCGTGAGTGGAGGGGGATATTTTGTCTAGGGTTTCAGCTATGATTTTATTCCAGTTGGTTATCATTGAGGAGGTGTTATCCGTGGGGGGAGGGAGTGATTTTGACACTATATTCCAGAAGAAATCACCCCTCAGCCATTTCTTTTCCAAGCTGAAGAGCCCTAACCTTTTTAGTCTTTCCTCATACGAGAGGAGTTCCACCCCCTTTACCATCTTGGTCGTTCTTCTTGAAACCTTTTCTAGTGCCGCTATATCTTTCTTGAGATAAGGGTACTGGAATTGAACACAATACTCCAGATGAGGTCGCACCATAGAGCGATACAGGGGCATTATAACATTCTTACGGATTCTTTTACAAAACTGCGCTAGCAGCCCCAAAGCCCACAGAGATTTAAAGTGCTTCGGGGCCGTTGCCGCGCGGCAGCCGCTATTGTGGCTTTGTAAAAGAGACATTTAGTCTTGTTAACCATTCTTTTTTTAATAATTCCTAGCATCCTGTTTGCTTTTTTGGCTGCCGCCACACATTGGGCAGGAGGTTTCATCGTATTGTCTACGACGTCACCCTGATCCTTTTTTTGGGCGCTAACCCCCAAGGTGGACGCTAGCATCCGGTAACTGTGATTCGGGTTATTCTTCCCAATGTGCATCACTTTGCATTTGTCCACATTAAATTTCATCTGCCATTTGGACGCCCAGTCTTCCAATTTTCTAAGGTCTGCCTGCAATTGTTCATAATCCACATGCGTTTTAACAACTTTGAACAGTTCAGTGTCATCTGCAGATTTAATCACCTCACTCGTCGTCCCAATTTCCAGATCATTTATAAATAAATTAAATAGCACCGGTCCCAGTACAGACCTCTGCGGCACTCCACTGTTTACTCTCCTCCATTGAGAAAAATGACCATTTAATCCTACCCTCTGTTTTCTATCCAATAACCAATTCCTAATCCCCCTCTTGTCGGTTCCCGGACCAGTTGCTCCAAGAAGCAGTCATTTATGATATCTAGGAATTTTACCTCCCAGCACATTTTTTCTCCACATTTAATTTTGTCCTTCCACCTTTGTGAGATGTAATCAGGTTTGAATGTAGATTTGGCACAACGCTATAGTAGCTAGCTTCCTCATACTAGTGCTAGCACACTTTAACTTTGTTTTATTTTTGCAATTGAAAACACCCATTATTATACTGTTGCCCAATTCTCCAGCTTTCCTAATCTCTGAAAACATTTCTTCATCTGTCTTTTCATTTTGTCCCGGAGGACAGTGGTATAACCCTATCTTTTATATTCCTTCCCTTCCCACATGGAATTTCTGTCCATAAGGATTCCACACTGCTATCTATGTCATACAAAATGTTTATTTGATTTGAATCAATTCCCTCTTTAACATACTGTATAGTGTAACCCCTCCCCCTCCAATTATATCTACTCTATCCTTGTGATATAATTTGTACTCGGGAAACACAATGTCCCATTGATTGTCCTCCTTCCACCAGGTCTCCAAGATGCCTATTATATCTATCTCATCATTCAGTGCTATATACTCTTAACTCTACTATTTTATTTTTTAGGCTTCTAGCATTTGTATACAGACACTTCAAATTGTATTTTTTCCTTGCAACTATGGGCTGCTGAGAAAACGGGGAAAATTTGAGTCTTTTACTCTGCCTTCCTCTTAAACCCTCCTGGCTTTCTTTCACCATTATTGGAACCTCTTTACTTGGACTCCAAGGATACCTCACACCATACCATCTGGGCGACTGTCGGCTTTTCCCCACATCTTAGTTTAAAAGCTAATCTTTCTCCTTTTTAAATGTTAGTGGTTCCATCCCGGTTAAGGTGGAGTACATCCTTTTGGAACAAGCTCCCCCTTTCCCAGAAGGTTGCCCAGTTCCTAACAAATCTAAATCATTCATACCTGCACCATCATCTCAACGACGCATTGAGATTTTGGGGCTCTGCCTTCCTCTTGGGTCCTGCACATGGAACTGGGAGCAAAAATGCTACCCTGGAGGATCTGGATTTCAGCTTTCTACTTGTGTAAATTTGACTCCCATATTTTCCTATTTCATTGGTACCTACATGTACCAAGACAGCTGGCTCCTCCCCAGCACTATCTAAAATCCTATCTATGTGACACATGAGGTCCGCCACCTTAGCACCAAGCAGGCAAGTGACCAGGCGATCCTCATGCCCAACAGCCACCCAGCTATCTACATGCCTAATGATTGAATCACTAACTTCCCTCCTGAACAGAAGCCCCTGGAGATAAATCTTCGGTACAAGAGGATATTGCATCCCCTGGTGGGCAGGTCCTAGCTACAGGATTATTTTCTACTTCACCAGGGTGATGCTCTCCTTCTTGGAGAACTCTCTCCTCCAAGGCAGCACAGGGGCTACCAGACTGGAGATTGGACTTCTCTACAACATCCCTGTAGATCTCCTCTATGTACCTCTCTGTCTCCCTCAGCTCCTTCAAGTTTGCTACTCAAGCCTAGACTCATTTCAATTTGGCTTTCATAAGGCTCACAGTGTCGAGTTATTGTTAATATTGGTGCTCAACACACTAATGGAGGGTTTGAATGGACATCATTCATATTGCATGATTTCCCTAGCTGTTTCTCGGGCCTTCGATACAGTCAATTTGACTGTGTTGATGTCGAAATTGGAGAGCTTGGATATTCTGGGAGTGGTCCTCGACTGGTTTGCCTCATACCTGACAGGGAGATATTTTATGTGAGAGGTGGACAAAATGTTTCACAAAGGATGATTAATAAGAAAGGATTGCCATGGGGCTCAGCTTTATCCACGCAGTTGTTCAATATCTATATGGCGACCTTGGGACAGGTTTTCCAAAATTTGGGGATTCAATATAGAATATATGCCGATGATATCCTATTTTTTTCCCCATTGATGAACAAAAACGATAGTGAGGTTAGATTGAATCTATGCATGCAAAAAATGTGTGAATGGTTATTGGAACATGGATTGCAATTGAATGTCAACAAGACTGAGATTACTTGGGAAAATATGCTGTGAACAGTTTAGACATGTTGGAGTCTCGGATAGATGAACATCTTGGGGATCTATTTAGATTCAGCACTTACCATGGGAAAACAGATTCTGAATACTATCCAGGGGGAATATGCACAATTATGTACCTTATTTAGGTTAAAACTGTTGTTAACAACATATGATTTTAGAACAGTGCAAGGATTAATTCTACCCATATTGGATTATTGCAATTCTCTCTATTTGGGCTTGACAAAATCAAAGCTTAAGGCCTTACAGGTTCTAATGAACTCAGCAGCTAGATTGATTAGTGGCTTTCCAAGAATGGTGCACATCACTCCTATTCTGAAACAACTCCATTGGTTACCTATGCAACAACAAGTACACTATAAGATGTTATCATTGGTATACCAGATATTGTATCAATCAGCCCCTTTCTGGTTTGAATCTCTGTGGGAAGTTTATAGATCAAACAGAGCCTTGAAATCAGAAGGTGGAATGAAACTAATAGCAAGAATGGAAGAGGGAGTGAAGTACGGGTTCATAGTCAGATGTGCGCAAGACATAAGCGGCAGACAAATGGGTTCCTATGCCTGCAGTGTCGTTGCGCTCACTTGTCTTTGCGCATTTGTCCGCGCGCTTTTGTCTTGCACACATTTGATTTGCCATCGAAGTACGTGACCACAAAATCAAGAATGTTTTTCATTGCAAGGATGTCCCTTTGAAATAAGTTGTCAGGACACCTGAGACTATGCTCTGATTGTTTTAATTTCAAAAAACTGTTAAAAACCAAGTTGACAAGATTGAAAGAATCCTGGTGGGAGCAGAGACGGAAGAGACAGCAGTGATAGTCCACGTCGGAACGAATGATGTCACCAGGAAAGACTACATCAAGAATGCACTGACTCAAGATCTTAGGAAGGAAACTGAAGATGAGGACCCAGAGGATAGCCTTCTCAGAGATCCTGCCAGTGCCGAGGGCAGAAACGAAGAGGCAGATGGAGCTACAATCAATTAATGCATGGATGAGAAGATGGTGTGAGGAAGATGGTTTTCTCTTCATAAGGAACTGGACAACATTGGAAAGAACAAGCTTTTCAAGAAGGATGGTCTACACCTGAGCAAGGCGGGAACTAGACAACTAGCAAATAACGTCAGAAGAGCGATAGAGCAAGCTTTAAACTAAGTAGAAGGGGAAAGCCGACAGTCGACCTGGTATCGACGGTTCGGGAAACAGTATCCAGTGAGGGTACTGAGGGGGAAGATTGCGGGGAAGACACAAGTGGCAAGCAACAGACTATGAACAATCAAGGGAGTCAGACGAAGCGAGAGGGGGACAGGATAAACATACTACAAGGGGAAGTCAAAATGGGACTGGATGATGAGAAGGAACAAGAGGAGGACAATAGGAACACGACACAAGGGGAAGGCAATAGGAATCTACCACAAAGAGAAGACAAAAGAGACAATACTCAGGAGTTGACAGGTCAGGAAGGGGACAGAATGAAGAATGGAATGCAAGGGAAAATAGCGAGGAAGGGAAAATGCCAGGACTTGAACTGCATGTATACTAATGCAAGGAGCCTGAAGAACAAAATGGGGGAACTAGAAGTCATGGCCAATAAGGAGAGACTAGACATCATAGGGATCACGGAAACATGGTGGAACGAGGAAAACAAATGGGACATAGTACTGCCAGGATACAAACTCTACCGAAAAGACAGGACTTACCAGAAAGGAGGAGGAATAGCACTATACATAAGGGACACCATTCACTCATCCACTCTGGACACAGCAGCGACAAATGCCCAACTGGAGTCATTGTGGGTCAAAGTACCAGGAAACAACAGATCCGAGATAAAGATGGGACTGTTCTACCGTCCACCTGGGCAAACCGAAGCCGAGGATACAGAAATGGTAGCCGAGCTGAGAAGGGAATGCAAAAACCCAAACACCATAGTTATGGGAGATTTCAACTACCCTGGGATAGACTGGTGTCTTGGAAATTCAAAATGTGCAAGGGAAACGGAGTTCCTGGAAGCTGTTCAGGACTGCTTCATGGAACAACTTGTCGAGGCACCAACGAGAGGATCAGCGATTCTGGATCTGATCCTCAATGGGCTGAAAGGACCCGCAAAGGGAGTGGAGGTCATGGGACCACTAGGAACCAGTGACCACAACATGATTCAGTTCAAAGTGCAAATAGGATTATCTAAGGGAAAGAGAACCAAGGCAACAACGTTTAACTTCAAGAAAGGGAACTATGATGCCATGAGACAAATGGTGAGAAAGAAGCTCAGAAACAGCTCCAAGGAAACTTGGACTGTGGAGCAAGCCTGGTCCCTATTCAAGGACACAGTAAACAAGACGCAAAACCTATATATACCAAGATTTAGGAAAGGATCCAAAAAGAATCAGACGAAGGACCCTGCATGGATAACCAGTGAAGTAAAGAAAGTGATAGGAGACAAGAAAAAATCATTTCGGAAGTGGAAAAAAGACAAAACCGAAGGAAATTGGAGAGAGCACAGGCAGTATCAAAAACAATGTCACCGAGTAGTCAGGAAAGCCAAGAAAGAGTATGAGGAGAGACTGGCCAACGAAGCAAGAAATTTCAAACCATTTTTCCGATTTGTGAAAGGGAAACAGCCAGCGAGGGAGGAGGTGGGACCCCTGGATGAGGGTGACCGGAAGGGAGAGGTGAAAGAGGAAAAAGAGGTAGCTGGTAGGCTAAACGAGTTCTTCTCGTCGGTCTTTACAATAGAAGACACATCCAGTGTGCCAGAACCGGAAAAAATCTTCAGGGGAGATCAAGAGGGGAAATTATCATGCATGGAGGTAAGCCTCGAAGACGTTCTCAGGCAGATAGATAGATTAAAAACTGACAAAGCTCCGGGCCCAGACGGGATCCACCCGAGAATACTGATAGAGCTCAGAGATGAAACAGCAGAGTTACTGCGGCATATTTGCAACCTGTCCTTGAGAACAGGGGTAATCCCGGAGGACTGGAAGATAGCGAATGTTACACTGATCTTCAAGAAAGGATCGAGAGGCGACCCGGGAAACTACAGACCGGTGAGCTTAACCTCTGTTCCGGGGAAGATGGCCGAATCACTGATCAGGGAAGGTATCAATGAGCATATAGAAAAAAATAATCTGATGAGATCAAGCCAGCATGGTTTCTGTAAAGGCCGATCATGCCAGACGAATCTACTGCATTTCTTTGAGGGGATAAGTAAACAATTGGACCAAGGTGACCCCGTAGACATTGTATATCTAGATTTCCAAAAAGCCTTCAACAAGGTGCCCCTTGAACGCCTACTGAAGAAACTGTGGAGTCACGGGGTGGAAGGGGACGTGCACAGATGGATCAAAAATTGGCTGGCGGACAGGAAGCAGAGGGTAGGAGTAAAGGGGCACTACTCTGACTGGATAGGGGGTCACAAGTGGTGTTCCGCAGGGGTCAGTGCTGGGACCACTGCTGTTCAATATATTTATTAATGATCTAGAAACGGGAACGAAGTGTGAAGTTATCAAGTTCGCGGATGACACAAAACTCTCCAGAACGGTCAGAACTGTTGAGGAATGCAAAGACCTGCAGAGCGACCTGAACAAACTGAGTGAGTGGGCAAAAAAATGGCAGATGAGCTTCAATGTGGAGAAATGTAAGGTCTTGCACATAGGGAAGGGGAACTCCAGGTACAGCTATATGATGGGAGGGAGGGTACTCGGGGAAGGCAACCAAGAAAAAGATTTGGGGATATTGGTAGATAACACAATGAAGCCGGAGGCACAATGTGCAGCGACCTCAAAAAAAGCGAGCAGAATGCTGGGCATTATCAAAAAGGGTATCACTACCAGAACGAAGGAAGTTATCCTGCCACTGTATCGAGCAATGGTGCGCCCACATCTGGAATACTGCGTCCAATACTGGTCGCCAAACCTCAAGAAGGACATGGCAATACTCGAGAGGGTCCAGAGGAGAGCAACATAGAAACATAGAAAGATGACGGCAGAAAAGGGCTACAGCCCACCAAGTCTGCCCACTCTACTGACCCACCCCATTAAGTCCGAGTGCTAATGACCCAGCTCCTTAACTCGACCCTCGCAGGGATCCCACGTGGATGTCCCATTTATTCTTAAAGTCGAGCACGCTGGTGGCTCTGATCACCTGCTCCGGAAGTTTGTTCCACTGATCCACCACCCTTTCTGTGAAGAAATACTTCCTGGTGTCACCACTAAATTTCCCTCCTCTGAGTTTGAGCGGGTGCCCCCTTGTGACCGAGGGTCCCTTGGGAAAGAATATGTCATTTTCCACCTCGACACGACCTGTGACGTACTTAAATGTCTCTATCATGTCACCCCTTTCCCTGCGCTCCTCTAGAGTATAGAGCTGCAATTTGCCCAGTCTTTCTTCGTATGAGAGACCCTTGAGTCCGGAGACCATCCTAGTGGCCATCCGCTGGACCGACTCAGTTCGAAGCACATCTTTACGGTAATGTGGCCTCCAGAATTGCACACAGTATTCCAGATGAGGTCTCACCATGGTTCTGTAAAGTGGCATTATGACTTCAGGTTTGCGGCTAACGAAGCTTCTATTGATACATCCCATCATTTGCCTTGCCTTGGATGAGGCCTTCTCTACTTGTTTGGCAGCCTTCATGTCTGCACTGATGATTACTCCCAAGTCCCGTTCTTCTGAAGTCCTAGCTAGTGTTTCTCCATTCAAGGTGTATGTTCTGCATGGATTTCTGCTGCCGAGATGCATGACCTTACACTTCTTAGCATTGAAGCCCAGCTGCCATATCAAGGACCAGTTTTCCAACGTGATCAGATCATGCGTCATGCTATCCTTGAGATTGCTTTCGCTTACTGTATTACACAGTTTGGCATCGTCGGCAAACAGTGCTACTTTACCCTGAAGCCCTCGGGTCAAGTCCCTTATGAATATGTTGAAAAGGGATGGTCCCAGGACTGAGCCCTGTGGCACTCCGCTGGTCACCTCCGAAGTCTCAGAGAGGGTGGCGTTGACCATCACCCTCTGAAGTCTTCCACTCAGCCAATCATTGACCCATGCAGTTAGTTTCTCACCTAACCCCATCGATTTCATCTTGTTTAATAGTCTACGGTGTGGGACACTGTCAAAAGCTTTACTGAAATCCAAGTACACTATGTCCAGAGACTCTCCCGAGTCTAGCTTTCCTGTCACCCAATCAAAGAAGCTGATAAGATTGGATTGGCATGACCTGCCCCTAGTGAATCCATGTTGGCAGGGATCCCTTAGATGATAAAGGGTATGGAGAACCTCTCATATGCCAAACGGTTAGACAGGCTGGGGCTCTTTACCCTGGAAAAGCGGAGACTGAGAGGGGACATGATACAGACTTATAAAATCATGAAAGGCATAGAGAAGGTGGAGAGGGGAAGATTCTTTAGACTAGCAGGGGCAACTAAAACAAGAGGTCACTCAGAAAGACTGAGAGGAGACAGATTCAAAACGAATGCAAGAAAGTTCTTCTTCACTCAACGGGTGGTAGACACCTGGAACGCGCTTCCTGGAGAGGTGATAAGCCAGAGTACAATTCTGGGGTTCAAAAAGGGACTGGATGACTTCCTGGAAGCGAAGGGAATAAAGGGGTACAGATAGAGGTTTACCTCACAGGACACTGAACAAATAGGGTATGGACTTTTTAGGTTAGGTAGGGAACATTTTCAGGTCATGGACCTGGAGGGCCGCCACGGGAGCGGACTGCCGGGCACGATGGACCCCTGGTCTGACCCGGCAGAGGCAATGCTTATGTTCTTATGTTATGTTCTTATGCCTATATGTAGAGGCAATCACAACCCTAAGATACCAGTATCTTCTGTAGTGCCTGTTGAAGTTCATAATGAGCTGTTTGATACATTATTATTGGAAACCACTTAGAGTATAGGTGGTATATAAATTTTTAAATAAAAAAGAAAATACTTTTTCACAGAAAAGGTAGTGAATGAATTGAAGGGAGTCCTAGTGGAGCCGGTGAAAACAAAAAATGTATCTGAATTCAAGAAAGCTTGGGATAAGTACACTGGATCTCTAAGGGAGAGGAAGAGATAGGCAGACTAGATATGCCATATGGTCTTTTCTCTGCCTTCATTTTTCTCTTTCTCTGTTATGATTTTTGTTTTCAGCTGAATAGTTTTTGTGTGTTTGGTTTCTTTGCAGGGAGCATTTAGTGGCTGGAAAGTGGTTTTAAATGTTGACCAAACCAAAGAAGCAGGATTCAAACGCCTCCTGCAGTCAGGTGGAGCACAGGTATTCTAGTTTTACATCATATGAAAATAAATCTTTATGCATATGTCACAAACCAGTAAAACATGTCTTGCATTTCATTCTTTTTGATATGTGTCAAAATTGTCTCTTTTTTTCAGTACATCATATCTGAGGAAAGCAAGGTAGATTTGCAAATGTATATAAGAATATAAGAATAACCATACTGGGCCAGACCAATGGTCCATCTAGCCCAGTATCCTGCATTCAACAGTAGCTAATCCAGGTCCAAGTAACCTGGCAGGAACCCAAATAGTAACAACATTCCATGCTATTGAACCCAGGGCCAAGCAGTGGTTTCCTCCATGTCTGTCTCAATAGCAGACTGTGGACTTCTCCAAGAACTAGTCCAAACATTTTTTTAAACCAGGTACACTAACTGCTGTTACCACATCCTCTGGCATCGAGATCTTTAATGGGCCGGCCTAGCAAAGGCAACGAGGATGTTGATGAAAACTGTGTCTAAATTAATCCTTGCGGCAGCTCTGTGGCCAAGTTAAAAGCACACTAAACTGCCGCTAGACAGGAGAAGTACTGCTTGGTAGGGGAGGAGGGAAGGGAGAACGGGTACTGCTGGGAAGGGGGAGGATGAAGGGAGATGGGGTACTGCTGGACATGGGGAGAGGAAGAGGTGCTGCTGGACAGGGGGCAGGGAAAGGAAAGGGAAAAGAGGTGCTGCTGGACCTGGCAGAAGGGTGCCTCGAGCTGTGCCCCGGCTCAAGAAAGCTTAGCCAGATACAGGCTCCAAAACTGAACACAATACTATGTGGGGCCTCACCAACAACTTGTACAGAGGATCAACACTTCCTTTCGTCTGCTGGTTATGTCTCTCTATACAGCCTTGCATCCTTCTGGCAAAAGCCATCGCCTTGTCACACTGTTTCTTTGCCTTTAGATCTTTGGACACTATCACCCCAAGATCCCTGTTCCCATCCATGCATATCAGCTTCTCACCTCCCAGCACCTATGGTTCCTTCTGATTTCTAATCCCCAAATGCATTACTCTGTACTTTTTTGCACTGAATTTTTGTTGCCGGATATTAGACCATTCCTCTAACTTTTGCAGATCCTATATCATGCTTTTCACTCCCTCTTTGGTGTCTACTCTGTTACAAATCTTGGTATCATCCATAAAAAGGCAATCTTTACCTTCTAACCCTTTGGCAGTGTTGCTTACAAATATATTGAACAGCACCAAAGCCCCAGCACCAGTCCTTGAGGCATTCCACTGCTCACCATTCCTTCCTCTGAGTAAATTCCATTATCTACCACCCTCTGGCTTCTGTCTGTCAACCAGTTTCTAATCCAGTTCACCACTTTGGGTCGTAACTTCAGCCCGTCAAGTTTATTCAAGAGTCTCATTGAGTGTTCCCTAGCCTTTGTACTTCTTGAAAGAGAAAAAAAAGATTAACTTTTACCTGTTCTGCACCACTTAGGATTCTGTAGGCCTTAATTGTATCTTCCCAAGCTGAAGAGATCTAACCTCTTTAGCCATTCCTCAAACGAGAGGCGTCTCATCCCCTTTATTATTTTGATCACTCTTCAGCCATTCCTCAAACGAGAGGCGTCTCATCCCCTTTATTATTTTGATCACTCTTCTTTCAGCGTTTTCTAATTCCACTGTATCTTTTTTTGAGATATGGCAACCAGAACTGAACGCAATACTTAAAAGTGAGATTGCACCATGGAGCGAAACAGAGGTCTTATTTACCATCCCTTTCCTAATAATTCCTATTGCTGCACACTTGAGTAGAAGATTTCAGCATATGGTCTACAATAACACCTAGATCTTTTTTATGAGTACAGACTCTTAAGTTGGACCCTAGCATCTGGTAACTGATTTGGATTATTTTTCTCTATATGCATTACTTTGCATTTGTCCATATTAAATTTCATTCTCCATTTACATGCTCAGTATTCCAGTTTCCTAAGATCTTCCTACAATTTTTCACAGTCCACATGTGTTTTAACAACTAGAGCAGATAGGGATCCATTGAGAAATCCTTAAGTCAAACATAGTTTTATGTTCTCCAAGGACAAGCAAGCATAATATTTTCACATGTGGGTTACGTCATCCAGTTACTTCAAATTGTGCCTTTTCCTTTCATATTCAAGCTGCTTAGAAGTTGATAGGGATAATTTGCATCCTTTTATCTGCTCTGCTCTTAAACACTCCTTAATGTCTTTTACCATTATTGAAACCTCTATTGGGATTCACTAAATGTCCTGTTTCAACAGTATAATTCAAGTATATTCCACACTGAACCATGAGCTCCTAGGTGACTGTCAGCTTTCCCTCTATTTTGGTTTAAAAGCTCCTCTATCTCCTTTTTAAACATTAGCGCCAGTAGCCTAGTTTTATCCCAGTTAAGGTGGAGTCCATCCTTTCAAATAGGCTCTCTCTTTTCAAGAACTGCAAGGTTGAGGCGGAATATAAATCAGTAATGTAATGTAATATTGCTCAGTTCCTAACAAATCTACAGTTGTGATCAGACAAAACACATTTATTTTATTTTTAATGTTTCAAATTAAATGATAATAAAGGAAATAATAAAATTGTGCTGTTCAAAAGTTTGCATACCCTTAGGGATCCTTTTATCAAGCTGCGGTAGGTGTTTAACGCATAATACCGTGCATTAAACCACCTGCCGCGCTAGCCGCTAACACCTGCATTGAGCAGGCATTAGTTTTTTAGCTGGCCGCGGGAGTTAGCACATGATGAAATGTCCGACACGCTAATCCCGCTAGCGCAGCTTAATAAAAGGACCACTTAGTTCGTAATATAATTTATTGCTCTCTTTTGCATCAGTGAAGGCTTACAGTCTTTTCTGATGTGGAAAAAGCTGCCCATTTTTCTTAGCAAAAAGCCTCCAGATCTGCATGTTTGAGTCCTCCCCAAAGTGGCTCAATGATGTTGAAGTCAGGAGACTGTGTTGGCCTCTCTAGAACCTTCACTTTTTTTCTTGCTGCAGTCACTGAAGGGTCAACTTGGCCTTATGTTTCAGATCATTATCATGTTGCAAAGTCCATGTCCGCCCCATGTACTGCTTCCTGGCTGATGAATGCAAATTCTTCTCTAGTATTTTCTGATAAGATGCATTCATCCTGCAATCAATTTTAACTAAATTCCTTGTGCCGCTGTATAAGCTTGTAACCCCCCCTAAAAAAAAGAGCAGAGATTGACCTTCATTCTCCATAGTAGGGATGGTGTGCTTCTCTTCATACGACTTGTTGACTCCTTTCCAAACATAGCATGAATATAAAGTTCAATTTTGATCTCATCACTCCAAATTATTTTTTCCAGAAGTTTTGAGTCTTCTCTAGGTATTGTTTGGCATATGGTAAGCGGGCTGTTTCATAGCATTTTTTTCTAGCAACTCTACCATGAAGCCCATTTTTATTCAAATATCTCCTTATTGGGCATGCTGAAACGGCCACGCCACCTTGTTTCAGAGAAGCCAATATTTCAGTAGAAGTTGCTTGGGAAGGAGGGAGGAGATTTGCATCCCTACAAAGTTTCCTGGAAGTTGTGTCTGAAATATTTTCTGGTTCACCTGACCATGGCTTGGTATTAACAGAACCCGTAATTCTTTAGTGTCCTTCCAGACTGTACAGAAAGGATGGGTTTATGCTCCTCTGCCAGCAGGTGGAGACTGAGACACATTGACTTTTGGCAGTGCAGTCCCATCTACAATTGGTCTGTTCTCAGTCTCCAGCAGGCCAGCAGGTGGAGGTGGTAAGCCTGTGTAGACTTTCCCTTTGATAGTTAGGGCCTGTTGGATCTGATTAGTGACCTTTTTTCTTGACCCTTTTTGCTGTCCGGACAGAGCTTGGGGGATCCTTTCGGAGGTCTGTCTGACCTTGGGGATGCCACATTTGAAGGGTCAAGACCCTCCCTATTTCCCCCACCTCCCCAAATTGTATTTCTTTAGAGGAGCCTCAACTATACGTTTGGCCACCCTTCAGGCACAAACTACAGCTTTGAGAACCTGTGGGATCTGCTCGCTTATCCTTTACAGCTGTTTGCTGTGGGAATTAAAAAAAAAGGCCTGAAGCAGTCGGTCTAAAGGAAGCTTTGAATTGGTTTAATTGCTTTCCTTTTTTCTAACTGGCAGTTCTGTGCGTTGGTCTCAGCACTTTTAAAAAGCAGAAGTGTGTTTTGTGTGTTTGCCAAGCAGTGGATGCGGCTGGCATATGTGCGAAGTGCTCCAGCCACTCTGAGGGGGAATCCACATTGGCTTTGGGTGCCAGCATGCAGGGTTCCCCTTCGCGAATGCACCTTGAAAGTGAAGTGGGTATGTTTTCTTGAACAGCCTAGTTAGTTTCTACTTGGCTATTCGTCAGACTGATTGTAGATGGACCTGCTTAGCCCACTTGTACTACTGCCAAAAGTCAATGTGTCTCAGTCTCCACCTGCTGGCAAACAAACGTAAATGCATTCGTTCTGTGCCGGTCTGGAGGGACTAAAAGAAAGAAAATTAGCAGGTAAGAACTTAATTTCTTCTTGTCCACTGATTGGCATTTTCAAATCTTTGGATATGTTTTTATTATCCTTCTCCTGATTTATAAAGTTGAACTACTACTGCTCGCAGATCTTTTTACTGTTCTTTCACTTTTCCCCTGCTTCAATAACCAGCAAAATCAGTGCAGCCTTGGATAAAATGAATAAGAGTTTCTTCAGAGCTAAGAAACTTAAAGGGAAATTCTATAGATGGTTCCTAAGCTTAGGCATCAGTAGACACCCTAAGTTAACTGGGAAATGCCGTTTGAAACAGCAAGCAACATTAAATTTAAAGTGCCTACTAGCACCTAAACAAAAGGTACCAGAATCGCACCTAATGCCGCTATAATTGTGGCTAATGCTGGAAGTGGCATTAGGTGCAGTAAAGCACCTACATAGGTATGATTAATGGCAAAGATATGTGCCAGAAATGTAGGCCTTGAAAACTCTGGCCTGCATTTCCAGCGCCTATCTTTCCCAGAGGTGCATTTCTCTACATGGCACCGTTGTGTGACTGACACGTGATCGGCGGCCACTTTTTAGGTGGCTGCCGATATCGGCACTATTTAGAGAATCCTGGTCTTATTGACTATACACAGAAATTAATCTCAATCTTTGTGTGTCATCTTGAGTGTATATTATCAGCCCAAACATTCAAGGGGATTTATACTTTTGATCAGGGCAATTTGTGTGAGTTCAGTTAAGAACATGCACAATTCTGTGATGATAAATAGCTTCACCTGACCAATATTCCTAAATTTAAAGAATGGTGTTTTTGAAGGATCACTCATATTTTCCTCAAATGGTACATATCTGCCAAGGATATGTAAACTTATGATCATAAGCGAAAATCCCTCATCCCTGTACCATCGTCTCAACTGTACATTGAAAGTTTGGAGCTCTTCCTGCCTCTTGGGTCCTGTACATGGAATGGGGAGCGTTTCTGCAAATGCTACCCTGGAGGATCTGAATTTCACTTTCTACCTAAAATTTAAATTTGCTTCCAGAACCTCCCTCCCACATTTTCTAATGTAATTGGTACCCACATGTACCACGACAGCTTGCTCTTCCCCAGAACTATCTAAAATCTTTTGTAGGTGATGCATGATGTCCGTCAGCTTTACACAAGACAGGCATGTAACCAGCTATCTACATGCCTAATGATTGAATCACCAACTACAACAGTTGTCCTAACCCTTCTTCCTAGAAAGAAGCCCCTGGAGACATATCCTCAGTTTGAGAGGATATTGCATCCCCTGGTGGGCAGGTCATGGCTACTGGATTATTTCCTACTTTAATAGGGTGATACTTTCCTTTCAGGAGACCTCCCTTCTCCAAAGCAGCACAGGGGCTATCAGACTGTAGGTGCGGCTTCTCAACAACATCCCTAGGTCCTCCGCTATGTAACTCCCTGTCTCTCACAGCTCCTTTAAGTCTGCTAATTTAGTCTCAGGAGAACAGACACATTCTCTGAGAGCTAGGTCCTCTTTGCATCAATCATATATATCTTGCCAACTAGGAGATAAATCATACAATGCAAAAGACTGGATAAGCACTCTTCTCGCTGCTGGACTGCTGCCTGCAACTTAGTATTATTGAGTTGTTTAATAAAAAAAAACTTGTTAAGGTACTAAGGATTTTAGACTAATATTGAAAGCTTTAAGGTTATTGTTTATTTCCTTTTATAGGTGCTTCTAGGCCATCACACATCACTCTTTAAAGAAACCACCCACCTTTTTGCTGACTTCAGTAAATTGAAACCAAATAATGCCAGAGTTAATGTGGCAGAGGCGGCTGAACAAGGGGTAAACTGCCTAAAACCAGAGTATATTGCTGAATACCTTATGCAGGTACTTCTAGATATAATCTAAACATTATTGCTAATCAAAGTCAACATAATGAATGTATTTATTTGTATTGGTTTCTTGATAAAAGCACTGTGTGGAGGGTGTAAACAATGGTAATCCCCAAATTCCCTAAAGTATTCATAACATTGTTATCATAAGGTCTTTAGGGTCGTAGGTACCTTTTTGGTTGGCAAGGAACGTCTGCAGGAAAGGAGAAATTAGGTCTTACTTGCTAATTTTCTTATCTTGGGTTCATCAGACCAGTGGGCTTATGCTCCCCTACCAGCAAATGGAGACAAACAAATGGCCTGATATCATCATCTTATAAAAGGTCTCATGCTGTCTGCACTGTGCCGGTATTCTTGTACCAAACAACAATCCCCAAAACTTCACACCTCACAAACTTTGAACATCTTGGTAATTTAACCAGCAACAGAATCTGGGTGCTGAGCTCTTAACAGAAAACAATACAGAAGTAGGGAATTGAGCCAGAATGCCCTCACAACATATAGATAAGTTCAGAGGCTAAAGATTCTGGACTGGTTCTGGAGAGACTCGAGAAAAGAAATTTAGCAATAAGATCTAATTTCTCCTTTCTTATCATATGAGACAAGCCCAGCAGTATGGGATATACCTTACGGAGAGTGGGATGTTGACAAACCTGCTCACAGTGGTTTTGCCCCAAAGGCAATGTCTATCTGAAGCATTACAGGCTGGACAACCAAACTCATGAAATTATGCAGAAAGGATCAGATTATTCTTCAGAGCTTTTGATGAATTAATCTGTGTTCTGTCCAAGAAGCAGGCTATGTCCTAGTAAAGCGTTTCCTAAGTTATGATTATAATGAGGTCATACATGCTGCATTTGGAGTCGTGACCTGGATATGCATTACATAGGCACATCAATATGATGTGCTTTGGCAGGGTTGCAAGCAATGCTGCAGCTACAAACCTGGGGTCACAGATGGAAAAAGATTGAGCAGCACTACCCTAGTTTAATGTGACTTAAGACCTTTAGGAATTGAGGTTCTTGGAGATATAAGCCAATCTAGTGATCACTTTGATCCCATGAACCACCCAAAGCCTTGTTGCCCCTCATTTTCAGGACAGGGCAAAAATACGATTGAGTCTGCAGAATGAGTTAATAACGTTCCAATTCAGTCTTAAAGTCCCATGAACATACCACAGGGAAAAAAAAACCGATGTTCAGCTACAAAATGGGGGAATCAGTGCTAGGGGATAGTAACCTTGAAAAAGACTTGGGTGTGCTGGTAGATACTACAATGAAACCAACGGCACAATGTGCAGCAGCCTCCAAGAAAGCAAACAGAATGTTGGGTATTATTAAGAAGGGCATTACAACCAGGACGAAGGAAGTCATCATGCCGCTGTATCGTGCGATGGTGCGCCCGCATCTGGAGTACTGTGTCCAGTATTGGTCACCGTACCTCAAGAAGGACATGGCGATACTTGAAAGGGTCCAGAGAAGAGCGACGAAAATGATAAAAGGTATGGAAAACCTTTCATACGCAGACAAGTTGGGAAGGCTGGTGCTCTTCTCCCTTGAAAAGAGGAGACTCAGAGGAGACATGATAGACTTTCAAGATCATGAAGGGCATAGAGAGGGTGGAAAGGGACAGATTCTTCAGATTATTGGGAACCACAAGCACAAGTGGGCACTCAGAGAAGCTGAAAGGGGACAATTTTAGAACCAATGCTAGGAAGTTCTTTTTTACACAGAGGGTAGTGGACACCTGGAATGCGCTTCCGGAGGTTGTGATAGGACAGAGTACACTACGGGGGTTCAAGGAAGGATTGGATAAATTCCTAAACGGTAGGGGGATTGAAGGATACAGATAGAGGTAGAGATAGGTTTTAGACAGAGTATGGATAGAAGGATAAAATGTCATGGGCCGCCGCGGGTGCGGACTGCTGGGCACGATGGACTTAGGGTCTGACCCAGCGGAGGCAACTTCTTATGTTCTTATGTTAGCCATGGAAAACAGCTAACGTCGTTCCTCTGCACAAAAAGGGTTGCAGAGCAGAGGCTGCGAATTACAGACCAGTGAGCCTCACATCGATAGTGTGTAAACTCATGGAAACACTACTTAAACGTAAAATATTATTATTATTATTCTTTATTCTTATATACCGCCATACCCAGCGAGTTCTAGGCAGTTTACATCAATTAGCAAATGACCTGCATTGACAAGCAGATTTACAACGAAATTACAAGCAGATTTACGATAAATTACAACGATTTACAGCAGTCAGCAATGGAATTACAGCGATTTACAACAGTCTGCAATGAGGGGAAGATTTACAACAATTTAACAGAAATTGCAGCTTTGATCGAACTAGACAAGGGAAGTAGAGAGTGGGAAAAAAGGGAGGGTCTGGTGAAGGAGGAAGGGGGCAGGGGTGGGGCAAGTGTTATGTGAGGTGAAGGGAATATTAAGGGTTGTGTTTGCTGAATAGGTAAGTTTTTAGTAGTTTTCTGAAGGCAAGGTAAGTGGGGGCCTCGAGTATCATCTGGGCTAGCCATGGGTTCGACTTGGCTGCTTGGAAGGCGAAAGTTCTATCGAGGAATCTTTTGAGAGGACAGTGTTTTGGCGAAGGGAAGGCGAACAGTTGAATTCTGCGTGATGTCCTGTTGTTGCAATAAAGGTTAAAGTGGGTATTTATGTAACTTGGAGAAGAACCATTAACCAATTTGTAGCAGAAGCATGCGAATTTAAAAAGAACTCTAGATTCAAGTGGTAGCCAGTGTAGTTGGTGGTAGAAAGGGGTGACATGTTCCCATTTCTTTAGGCCAAAGATGAGGCGCACTGCGGTATTTTGGATTATTTTTAGTCTCCTGGTAGTTTTCTTTGTGGCGTTAAGGAAGATGATATTGCAGTAGTCGAGAATGCTGAGGATGGAGGATTGTACAAGTAGGCGGAATGCAGTGTCATTGAAGTATTTTTTTATGGTGCGAAGTTTCCAAAGGACCGAGAAGCTTTTCCTAACGATGAGGTCGGTATGGTTTTCTAGGGATAGGTTTTTGTCCAGCGTGACTCCCAGAATTTTTATGGTCGGATCGAGGGGGAAGGTCATTCCTTTTAGTTGAATTGTGGTTTCCTTGATTTTATCTTTGGGGGAGGCTAGGAAAAATTTTGATTTGTCGGGGTTTAATTTCAGTCTGAATGAAAGCATCCAGAGTTCTATCTGGTTGAGAATGTTTGTGATGTGGTCGAGTAGTTCTTGTGAAAAGTTGGTTAGTGGGATGGCTATTGTGATATCGTCTGCATAAATGAAGAATTTGAGATTTAGATTGTGTAAGAGTTTACCTAGGGAGGCTAGGTATATGTTGAATAGGATGGGGGATAGGGGGGAGCCCTGCGGGACCCCACAGGTGTTGTCCCAGCAGTAAGAGAAAGAGTTATTCTTGAATACCTTGTATAATCTATTTTGTAGGAACCCCTGAAACCAGTTGAGGACCTGGTCTGAGATGCCAATGTGACTGAAGACCGTGTGGAGGTGGTCAAGAAGGGAGGCTATGATGGTTTCAGTGCTGTGGTCCGCGCAAAATCCTGATTGGTTGTCACATAGAATGTTGAATTTTTCAAGGTATGCGGAAAGTTCCGCCTTTACCATCCCTTCCGCTATTTTGGTAAATAGGGGGATGCTGGCGATCGGCCTGTAGTTAGATGGGGAGTTAGGTGGTTCTTTCGCGTTTTTTAAAATTGGGGTAATCATTATATGACCTTGCTCCGACGGGAATTACCTACTTTCCTACTTTCCTGTGGATAGTAGGTAATTAACCCACGTCATCATTTTTGCTTTAAAGTGTGGGGGGGAGGGGGCAGTTTTCATGATATTTGGTGGGCATGTGTCCAGATGGCAGTAGGAGTGTGTATACTTGTTGTAGTAAGTATTGAAGGTTTGCCAATCGGTTAATGCAAATTGTTTCCAGCTAAGGTCCACTCTGGCTCCAGGATCTGGGTTTGATAGATTCATGTCTGTGAGGATCGGGAAGAGCTCGAGGGGGTTGGGACTGGCGGGTAGTGTTGTTCTTAATTTTTGGATCTTGGTATTGAAGAAGTCGGCAAGGGTGTTGGCGGTTAAGGTGGATTCTTCGTGTAGGTTTGTGCAGGTTTTTATGTTGTATAGATCGTTGACCAGTCTGAAGAGGTTACTGCTATTGGTTTTAGGATTACCGATTTTGTGGGAGTAGAAATTGTTTCTTTTTTCACTAGTGAGGGTTTTGTATTGTTTTAATTTTTGTCTCCAGGCCAATCTGTGTTCTAAGGTTCCGGATTTTTGTCATAATCTTTCAGCTTTTCTGAGATCCTTCTTGCATAGCAGCAGTTCAGGATCGAACCAGCCCTCTTGGTTAGGGGTTCTTATTCTGCGGGTTTTTGTGGGGGCAATCTCGTTTAGTATGTTGGTACTATCTTGTATCCAGGAGGTCATGATTTGTTCCGTATCTTCTATTGGATTGATGTTGATTTCGAAATGGGACCAGAATTCCGTTGGGTCAATCTTTCCTCTGGTAGTGTGGGTTTTGATGATTCTTGTTTTGCCGCTTTTAGGAGGTTTGAGTTGGCATCCAATGGTGAAGGTACATAGGCGGTGGTCGGACCAAAGGGAGTCTGACCAGCTGCCTTGTTTCCAATAAAAAGTGGGATTGGCCTGTTCCTTGGAGGATAGAGTTACCAGGTCTAACTGATGTCCTCTTTGGTGGGTTTTGATCGGGGGGTGTTTGTCAAAGCCTAGTTGGGAGAGCAATGACCAGAAATCCTAGATTTCAGGTTGGTCAGTTTGCTCGAGGTGTATGTTGATGTCCCTGCACAGTAGGTTGTATGGGCTTGTTAGAGAATTGGTAAGTAGTGATTCAGCAAAGTCGTCTTTGGTCGTGGGCCATTTTTTGGGGGGTATGTAAAATAAAGTGATGGTTAGTGAGGAGGGCAGAGATGTTGATGCTAGGGCGATGGTTAGAATTTCAGAATTGGGCGAAGAGGTTGTGTTGAGAATGGAAGCATTGAGGTGGTCTCGGAAGATTATTGCTAGTCCTCCTCCTCTTCCCCATGTTCTGGCTAGGGAGAGTATCTTAAATCGTGGTGGTAGACTATCTTTAATGATGATGTCATTGTCTGAAAGCAGCCAGGTTTCTGTGAGAAGGACAAAGTCGGGGTTAGTTTCGGTCAGCCAGTCTTTGATCAGTGTGGATTTATTCCTCATTGATCTGATGTTCAGGTAAAAGCCCAGTAGGGACACAATCTTGGATGAGGGGAATCTAAGGGATCCCAGCCAACATGGATTCACTAAGGGTAGGTCATGCCAATCCAATCTCATCAGCTTTTTTGATTGGGTAACAGGAAAGCTGGACTTGGGAGAGTCTCTGGACATAGTGTACTTGGATTTCAGCAAGGCTTTTGACAGCGTACCACACCGCAGGCTAATAAGCAAGATGAAATCGATGGGGTTAGGTGAGACACTAACTGCATGGGTCACTGACTGGCTGAGTGGGAAACTTCATTACATTACATTACATTACATTAGTGATTTTTATTCCGCTTGTACCTTGCGGTTCAAAGCGGATTACATAAGAAGAGAACTGGACATTTCCAGGAGGGTACATGACTTTGGAGAATACAGGTTGAGGGTATAGACTTAATAACAGAATGAGTGTATAGACATAATAACATTGGAAGATAAATCAGGTTACATTACATTACTTAGTAAATTGTCTGTTTCCATATGATGGTAGGTAATCGGTTTCGGTAGGATGATTTAGGTTCCAGGTAGCTTTGTTGTCTTTATATATATATATATATTTTTTTTTTTTATTGGTCGATTGAGGGTATGGTGCCAGGGAGTGCGCAGAACCTGGTCGGTGTAAGGGAGGAGGAGAGGGAGATTAGGAAGATTGTAATGGTATTGAACAGTAGTGTTTTGATTTCTAGGGGAAGAGGAGAGGGAGATTAGGTAGATTGTATATACTTTTTGAATAGCAGCATTTTGATTTCTTTACGGAATGCTTTGAAGTCAGATGTTGAGGTTAATAGTCTGGTGATGGAGGGTTCGAGTTTTGCTGCATGCGTTGCTATGAGGTTATCATAAAGCTTTTTACGATGAGTGCCATTGAGTGGTGGGTATGAGAATGGTGTCAGTGTTCTTCTTGTTCTGGGTGGAAGGTTACAGTTTAGGGGTGGTGGTCAACGGCACCCTCTCTGAGGAGGTGACCAGCGGAGTGCCACAGGGCTCTGTCCTGGGTCCACTACTTTTTAACATATTCATAAGGGACTTGACCCGAGGGCTTCAGGGTAAAGTAACTTTATTCGCCGATGACGCCAAGCTATGTAATATAGTAAGTGAAAGCAATTTGCAGGATAGTATGACGCAGGACCTACTTATGTTGGAAAGCTGGTCCTCGACATGGCAGCTGGGATTCAACACTAAGAAATGTAAGGTCATGCACCTCGGTAGCAGAAATCCTTGCAGAACTTACACCTTAAATGGAGAAACATTAGCTAGGACTTCAGTGGAATGAGATTTGGGAGTAATTATCAGTGCAGACATGAAGGTTGCCAAACAAGTAGAGAAGGCCTCATCCAAGGCAAGGCAAATGATAGGATGTATCAATAGAAGTTTTGTCAGCCGGAAACCTGAAGTCATAATGCCACTGTACAGAACCATGGTGAGACCTCACCTGGAATCCTGTGTGCAATTCTTGAGGCCACATTATCGTAAAGACGTGCTTAGAGTCGAGTCGGTTCAGCGGATGGCCACTAGGATGATCTCGGGACTCAAGGGTCTCTCATACGGAGAGAGACTGAACAAATTGCAGCTCTACACCCTAGAGGAGCGCAGGGAGAGGGGGGACATGATTGAGACATTTAAGTACATCACGGGACGTATCGAGGTGGAGGATGACATCTTCTTTCTCAAAGGACCCTCTGCCACAAGAGGGCATCCACTCAAACTCAGAGGAGGGAAATTTGGTGAGGACACCAGGAAGTATTTCTTCTCGGAAAGAGTGGTGGATCACTGGAACGGGCTTCCAGTGCAGGTGGTCGAGGCCACCAGCGTGCTCGACTTTAAGAATAAATGGGACACCTACATGGGATCCCTACGAAGGTCGGGTTAAAGGAACTGGGTCATTTGCACTCAGACTTAATGGGGTGAGTCAGTAGAGTGGGCAGACTTGATGGGCTATAGCCCTTTTCTGCCATCATCTTTCTATGTTTCTATGACCTTTCATGAGCCAGGCTTTAAGACAACAAGGGCACAGGTCTGCTATCCAAACTGAACCCTTGTTACAAGGTTTCCAGCACTTAACAGCTTCAGTAGTTCTCATGCCCAGACATTACATTACATTACATTAATGACTTCTATTCCGCCTGTACCTTGCAGTTCTAAGCGGATTACAACAAAAAGATAACTGGACATTTCCAGGAATAGGAATACAATTAACGACGTTGGGCCTAATACATCTAAACGATAGCTGGACGTTTTCAGGAAGAGGAATACAGTTAAAGGCGTTAGGTCTAAATCACATGTTGAAGGGAGGATCCTAAGAAGGGGAGAGAGGGGAGAGGAGTGGGGTTAGGAAATTAGAATGTATTTCTTGAATAGTATGGTTTTGATTTCTTTTCGAAAAGCTTTGAGGTCAGTTGAAGCTGTCAGTAGGTTGGTGATGGAGGGGTCCAATTTAGCTGCATGTGTTGCTAGTAGGTTGTCGTACATCTTTTTGCGCTTAGTTCCTTTATAAGGGGGGTAGGAGAAAGGGGACTGGGTTCTCCTTTGTCTGGAATAGAGGTTCCTATTTAGGCGGTTGTTTAAGTGGGAGGGTGCCGTTCCGTTTAATGTTTTGAATATTATGCAATATAGCTTAAATTGGATGCGGGCTTGTATTGGAAGCCAGTGTGAATCTAGGAAGGCGTTGGTGATGTGGTCAAATTTTCGAAGGGAATAGATCAGTCTGAGGGCAGTGTTCTGGACAGTCTGTAGTTGTTTTATTAGGTAGGTGGGACAAGGAAGGTAGAGGATATTGCAATAGTCCAGTAGACTTAGGACTAGGGATTGAACTATGAGTCTGTATTGTTCTTTGCCGAAGAATTTTCTAATTTTGCGAAGGTTGCGCATGGTAAAGAATGCTTTTTGTGTGATTTTGTTGATTTGCACCTGAAGAGTGCAACATCTATCTACTGTTACTCCAAGGAGTTTGAGAGTGGTCTGTATAGGATATTTGGTGGTTTTTATTTCTAGTTCTGTTATCGAAGGGGTTTTGTCTTTTTCAAGCAGTAGAAATTTAGTTTTGTCTGGATTGAGCTTCAGTTTGTGTTCTGTCATCCAGTTTTCCACTATTTCTAGGGTTTTTACCAGGTTATCTGTTGTAGTGGGGTCTTGTGAGTCAAAGGGAAGGAGTATGGTTATATCGTCTGCATAGCTGAATGAGGTTACTTCGAGTTTGTCTAATAGGGTACCAAGGGAGGCGATGAAGACATTGAAGAGCATGGGTGAGAGTGGTGAACCTTGAGGTACTCCGCAGGGATTGGTCCAGGTTTCCGATATTAGATCTTTTGTTTTTACTCTGTATGTTCTTGTTTTGAGGAATCCTTGGAACCAATTGTATACTCCGCCTGAGATCCCTATTGCTTCTAATATCTGAAGAAGTATACTGTGGTCAACCAGGTCAAATGCGGCTGAGAGGTCTAGTTGAATTATCAGCATCCTTCTTCCTTTGCTAAGGTGTTGTCGGGCTGTATCTAGAAGGGAGGCTAGCAGTGTCTCAGTGCTGTGGTTGGATCTGAACCCTGATTGAGTTGGGTGGAGTAGGTTGTGGTCTTCAAGGTAGTTGGTGAGGTATTGGGCAACCAGACCTTCTATTAGTTTAACATAAAATGGAATAGAGGCTATGGGTCGGTAGTTGGAAGGGGTGTCTATTGGTCCTTTGTGGTCTTTCAGTATTGGAGTGACTATGATTTCTCCTAGGTCTTGTGGGAATTGGCCTTCCGTGAGCGTTGTTTGGATCCATTGCAATAGGCAAGCTCTAAATTTGGGGGAGGCATTTGTTAGTAAATATGAGGGGCAATTATTCAGGTCGCATGAGGCTCGACTATATTTATTGTAGAGTTGGTTAAAGTCCCACCATTGCACCTTTTTAAAGTTGGACCAGTGTCTGTCGGCTGCAGTGGCTTCATCAGTTGTTGGGTTTATTATGTGGTTTGTGTTTTATGGCTGCCTGAATGAATTTGGAGCTACAAGAATCATGAGTCTGGACTGGTTCTCTATTCTTTGTAGGACCATAAGTATGAGTAGCAATGATGGGAATATTTAGAGTAGACTATCCTGAGACCACTGTTGCATTATAGGATTGTCTGTAACTTGAACTGAATGCCTGGATGTTCTGGGTCACCATCAAATTCATCTGAGGCTCTGCTCTAATCAATGTGTCGTGAGTTCAATCCCCATTCCCTCATCTTTGGGATATGTCTGCTGAGAAAGTGTGCCTAAATGTTCTCTACCCCCCACTATAGGACTGATAACTGCTTTTCTACTCAAGCTAGCAGGAGCTTCACTTCCTTGGTAATCTGAGGACCCTTGTTCTCTCCTTTGCTGGTTAACATATAGCACTGTTATTGTATTTTCCAACAGAATCTGGACCGGCAGATTGGGAACAACTGAGAGAAAGACTCGGAGCATCACCCTTGTCTTTAGTCAATTTATTGACCATCTTATTGCCATTGTGAGCCATTGTTCCTTAGCCACTAAGGCTGAATCTGTCACAACTGTGCTTCACAAAGGAGAATCCATAGTCTCTCAGTTTGTATCAGCCAACAATCCAGACTAGATTCAACCTTGCTCCCCCCTCACCTGGGTGGAAGCTTTGGGGAGAAATCCTTAGATTGTGCCAATCACTGGGGAAGGATAGACCTTTTGCAGTGGCATCATAAGTGCTTTAGGCAAGGAGGCAACATTATTTTAAGATTTTTTTATTTATGCATTCACATTTTATCATTGCACGACAAATGACTTAAAAAAAATCAAGGAAACAAAAAATTAAATCTAATAAATTATTACACAAGAATCATAATATTTAGTCCACAGGAAAAGAAGGGAAAATAAGTAAAAATAAACAAATAAGGACAGGACTATAGCAAGGCAACTACTTCCAGGCTTACTAATATGTCGTAACCCCAGGGAGGCTGAAACCTACAAAGTAACAACTTCCCTGGTTGGTATTCAATAAAGTTAAAAGATGTGGGGTCTAAAAGCAGCAGAGAAAAAGTGGGGAAGGAACCATGCACATCAATCTGAGATAACGTAGAGTTTATTGAGTACAATCAGCTATTAAAATACAAGACATATATGTCCTTCCAGACTCGACACGGTCCATGTTTCGGCTTTCGAGCAATATGTTATTTTTTTTTTTTACCAGAGTCTTCACCAGCTTTTTCACATTTTGACATATAGCACTTTTAACCTCAGATGTTTAAGTGCTCGAGTGTCAATCTATCGAATTATCAACTGTACCCCTGAAACAGGCTTCCTTTTCAAAATCGAAACAGGGACCGTGTCAGGTCTGAAAGGACATGCAAGATAGATTGGTCATTGTATATGTCTTGTATTTTAATAGCTGATTGTACTCAATAAACTCTGCTTTATCTCAGGTTGATGTGTATGGTTCCTTCTCAACTTTTTCTCTGTTGTGTATTTGTTATGGGGTGGTTTGTCTTGTTTTTTGGATTGCATGGGGTCTAAAAGCAAACATGAATTACCCTCATGGATAAAGTTTTCTTGTGTTTGTTCAATTTAACATAAACCTAGCTCCAAGGACCAGGACCCTAAGTTTAATCACCAAAATATCCTGTCACCTCTTCTGTGTTATTCATGGTAGATCAGAAAATATACATATTTTAGTCCTCAAAAACAGATCATCCATGTGCCTGAAGTATAGGCTTAAAACCAGGTGAGAGAGGGTTTAAAAAAGCCAGTAAGGTCTGAACTACTTTGACTCTCCATACAGAACAGTTGCTGTAACAGGCATTATCCGGGGACAGCAGGCAGATATTCTTATATGTGGGTGACGTCATCCACGCAGCCCAGTTACGGACAGCTTTAAAAGTGTATCGCCACTGTGCATGTCCAGTGTAGGCTCGCGGTTCCTCAGTTCCATAGCCAAGCTAAGAAGCCAACCAGGGGAGGAGGGTGGGTTGTTAAAATATCTGTGTGCTGTCCTCGGATAACACCTGTGCTTTATCCCAGAACAAGCAGGCAGCATATTCTCACATGTGGGACACCCTAGCTTACTACAGCGGGATGGAGGGAGTGTTGGCCATTAAGAAAATAAATTTTGCAATACTGCTTGGCCAAAGTGGCTATCCCGTCTGGAATAAGATTACAAACAGTAGTGAGACATGAATGTATGAACTGTAGACCAAGTAGCTTTACAGATCTCATCAATAGGAGTAGAATGTAACTGAAGCTGCCATAGCTCGGACTTTGTGTGCTGTCACAAGGCCCCCGAGTTGCAGCCCAGCCTGAGCATAACAGAAGACAATACAGGCTGCCAACCATGGAGATAGTTCTCTTGGATACAGGCCGACCCATCCTGTTAGGATCAAAGGAGATGAATAGTTGAGAAGATGTTCTATGTGGCTTAGTCTACTGTAAGTAATAAGCCAAAGCTCATTTGCGGTCCAAAGTATGAAGAGCCGTTTTTCCAGGGTGAGAATGAGGCTTGAGAAAAAAACACTGGAAGCACAATGGATTGATTTACCGTATTTGCCGGCGTATAAGACGACTTTTTAGTACCTTAAAATCCTCCCCAAAGTCGGGGGTCGTCTTATACGCCGGGTACAGTTTACATGCCCTTACTTGCGGGGCTGGATGTACTCAGTCGCGCGGCTCTTCTTCTCCCTACCTTCTCTGCTTGCAGCACAGAGCCGAACGGAAGTCTTCCCGACGTCAGCGCTGACGTCGGAGGGGAGGGAGGGCTTAAAACAAAGCTTAAACAAAGCCCTCCCTCCCTCCGACGTCAGCGCTGACGTCGGGAAGACTTCCGTTCGGCTCTGTGCTGCAGGCATGGCAGGTAAGGAGAAGGAGAGTAGCCTCGCGGTTCGAGGGGCGGCCGCCCCGCCCCGGTTGCAGCACAGCCGGCCAGGTTCCCTTACTTTTGTGGCACTTCCCAGACCGAATGATAACAGCCCGGGTCCGACAATCCTCCCTGCCCTGTAGCCGCGAATCTAAATACCTTCTTACAGCAGCTGTAAGAAGGTAATTTAGATTCGCGGTTAAGGGCAGGGAGGTTTGTCGGACCGGGGCTGTTGTCGGTCGGTCGGGGAAGTGCCACAAAAGTAAGGGAACCTGGCCGGCTGTGCTGCACCCGGGGCGGTAGAGAAGGTGTGCGGAAGAAGGGGTCGTCTTATACGGCGAGTATAACACAAAACTCTATTTTTTAACTGAAAGTTGGGGGGTCGTCTTATATGCCCAGTCGTCCTATACGCCGGCAAATACGGTAAATGAAATTCCATGACTACTTTTGGGAGGAATTTTGGATGGGTACGAAGCACTACTTTATCATGGTGGAACACTGTAAAAGGTGGGTCCGCCACCAGCACTTCAAGCTCGCTTATTCAATGAGCAGAAGTAATGGAGACTAGAAATGCCATTTTCCAAGTGAGATGTTTAAGATGAGCCAAAGACATTGGTTCAAAAGGAGGCTTCATCAGTCTAGAGAGAACATTAAGATCCCAAACCACTGGTGGCGGTTTCATATTGAAAAGTCCTTTCATGAATCTATAAACCAGAGGATGAGCAGTCAAAGGTTTACCGTTGACTGGTCCATGAAAAGCATTGATAGCACTAAGATGAACTCTCGGTGAAGTGGTTTTAAGACCTGAGGTGCATAAATGTAGAAGGTAATCTAATAATGATGATATAGAGTTGGATGAAGCATCATGATGATGAAGAGTACACCACGTAGAAAACCATGTCCACTTCTGTTGGTAGCACTGCTGTGTAGAAGGATTTTTTGGATGCATCCAAAATGACCTGGACAGGATCAGAAAGATCAGTGTCAGCTGATGTCATCCCGAGAGGTACCAAGCTGTTAGGTGCAAGGATTGTAGATTGGGATGTAAAAGAGATCCTTGACTCCGTGCGTATTAGTAGGGATTGATTGGCATTATCTTTGGGACATTGCTGAAACAAGGCTGCCCTGTGAACATCTAAAAGCTAAGTTACTCAGCATTTCATATTCTGCTCTTTTGACTGGTTTTCAACATTATATCTGCTTAATTTCTCTTCTCCTCCCTGTTTCTTACCAAAAAAAATATAAAAAAGCACAAAAAAATAAATCCTTCTCTTTCCTCTGTTAAATCTTATTTCCTCTTTTTGTTTAAAATACTGTGTTTTAGGTGGTATAGAGCCTATATTTCTGGTGCCTGTGGCTCAGGGTGACTAAAGTAGGGAAAATCCTGTTATAAATCCTGTGTTTTAGGGTAGCACTGGTAGAACCTGCAGTTTTGTTTAAAATACTGTGTTTTAGGTAGTATAGAGCCTATATTTCTGCCTTACTAGTAGTCTTACTTATAGTCCCACCAACCCCAGGGGCCACTATTCATATATAGAGACCCATATAATCAGGACTACTCAAATCAAGTCACTTCACAACCAATCAAGATGGCCTTTATTCTATGCAATCACTGTGGTGCTTTAATTCCAAGACATACTATTTGGAGGCTTAAGGCTTGCCCCATCTGTCTTCAACTTGCTAGTATTAAGGAGGAGCTCTGCAAACTTAAACAGGAATTGAATACAATTAAAGTAGCTTCCATCACTCCACAAAATCATACCAACTTACCACCTCTACCTCAAAGAATAAAACAGCCCAGGAATAAATGGGTCACAGTAGGCTCAGGAAGACTGCGACATGTAACACAGAAACATCCACCTTCACTAATATTCCCTCTACAGAATTCCTTCGCTCCACTAGTGCACTGCGATACTCAGGAAAACAGAAGGGAGGTGGGACTAGAACCAATGAAGGTAACCCAAGAGAACAAGCGCACCCTAAGTACAAATAAAAAAGCCAAAAACAGAAAACTATTACTGTTGGGGGATTCCATCATCAGAGGCATTAACCTTGGAACACAGGGCGAGGAGACCAAAATAGTGAAATGTTTTCCAGGATCCTCAGCTACCAGGAGTTCCAGGCAAATACTGACTATAATTAAGGAAGAAACTAAGGATTTTAACACTGATGTTGTTATCCATCTGGGAACAAATGACCTGGCCAACAACTCCACACTTGCAGCACAGAAAGCTTTTCGGGAGCTTGGTGAGGGCGTGAAACCTTTTGTAAAGACTTTAGCTTTTTCTGAAATACTGCCTGCATATGGAAAAGGAGAGCAAAGAGTGAAAAACACAGAGGACTTTAATAGATGGCTCAGAGCCTGGTGTCATCAAGAAGGCTTCAGGTACATAGGAGGATGGGGAAATACATGGAAGGACAAGAAGCTATATTGCACTGATGGGCTACATATTACTACAGCAGGAAAAAGAAACCTTGCAGAGAAATTTAGACAATATTTTTCTAGGCATTTAAACTAGAAGGTGGGGGTGGTGTATGTACGAAGGACAATTATAGAGACCACCCCCGGCAAAAGAAAAGATGTGATAGTAGTAAAGGCTGCAACATAAGCAATATCAGCAACTCATTTCTTAGTATTGCAACGGAAAGTGAAACGACACAAAAATCCATACGAAAAAGGAGATTATCGCTGAAAAATAGCTGGAAAGCGATGACCACAAATGCTCGCAGTCTAAGCAACAAAGTTCATGATCTGCAAGCCCTGATATTAGAGGCAGATCTAGATATTGTTGCTATCACAGAGACATGGTTCAGTGAATCACATGGATGGGATGCAAACATACCGGGATATAATCTTTTTAGGAAGGACAGAGATGGTCATAAAGGTGGAGGAGTAGCTCTCTATGTAAAGATCAATATCCAAGCGACCGAAATGCAAGGGACCTGGGGAGAGGAAGAAGCGATATGGATTGCTCTGAAAAGAGAAGATGGAACTTCTATCTACGTGGGTGTAGTCTACAGACCTCCGACTCAATCGCAGCAAATTGATAAGGATCTGATTGTGGATATCCAAAAGTTTGGAAGGAAAGAGGAGGTTCTGCTGTTGGGAGATTTCAATCTGCCGGATGCGGACTGGAATGTTCCGTCTGCGGAATCGGAAAGAAGTAGGGAGATTGTGGATGCCTTTCAAGAGGCTCTGCTCAGACAAATGGTGACGGAACCCACAAGGGAAAAAGCGATATTGGATCTGGTCCTCACAAATGGAGAGAGTATCTCTAATGTTCGAGTGGGTGCTCACCTGGGTAGCAGCGATCATCAAACGGTTTGGTTTGATATAACGGCTAAAGTGGAGAGCGGCCGCACGATACTTAAAGTCCTAGATTTCAAACGTACGGACTTTAATGCAATGGGAAAGTACCTGAAGAAAGAGCTGTTAGGATGGGAGGACATAAGAGAAGTGGAAAGACAGTGGTCTAAGCTGAAAGGAGCGATAAAAATGGCTACGGACCTTTATCGCCTTGAATTTTGAATTGGCGATTAATCAAAATACCTAATAAACTTGGAAACTTGGTAATATGTGAAGAAAATCAATAAAAACAAGAGAAAAAGGAAGCCGATATGGTTCTCCAACCTAGTGGCTGAGAAAATAAAGGCGAAAGAGTTGGCGTATATGAAATATAAAAAAACCCAAGAAGAGGAGAGCAGAAAGGACTACAGGGCGAAACTGAAAGAAGCCAAGAGAGAGATACGTTTGGCGAAGGCACAGGCGGAAGAACAAATGGCTAAAAATGTAAAAAAGGGAGATAAAAATTTTTTCAGATATATTAGTGAACGGAGGAAGATAAAAAATGGAATTGCTAGGCTAAAAGATGCTGGGAACAAATATGTGGAGAGTGATGAGGAGAAAGCAAATGTGCTAAACAAATACTTCTGTTCTGTGTTCACAGAAGAAAATCCTGGAGAAGGACCGAGATTGTCTGGCAAAGTTACACAAGAAAATGGAGTAGATTCTGCGCCGTTCACGGAGGAGGGTGTTTATGAGCAACTTGAAAAACTGAAGGTGGACAAAGCGATGGGACCAGACGGGATCCATCCCAGGATACTAAGGGAGCTCAGAGAGGTTCTGGCGAGTCCTATTAAAGACTTGTTCAACAAATCTCTGGAGACGGGAGTGATTCCTGGGGATTGGAGGAGAGCGGATGTGGTCCCTATTCATAAAAGTGGTCACAGGGATGAAACAGGAAACTACAGGCCGGAGAGCCTCACTTCAGTTGTTGGAAAAATAATGGAAGTGTTGCTGAAAGAAAGGATAGTGTATTTCCTTGAATCTAATGGGTTACAGGATCCGAGGCAACATGGCTTTACAAAAGGTAAATCGTGCCAAACGAACCTGATTGAATTTTTTGATTGGGTGACCAGAGAGCTGGATCGAGGACATATGCTAGATGTAATTTACTTGGATTTCAGCAAAGCCTTTGATACAGTTCCTCATAGGAGGCTGTTGAACAAACTTGAAGGGCTGAAGTTAGGACCCAAAGTGGTGAACTGGGTCAGAAACTGGCTGTCGGACAGACGCCAGAGGGTGGTGGTTAATGGAAGTCGCTCGAAGGAAGGAAAGGTGACTAGTGGAGTCCCTCAGGGTTCGGTGCTGGGGCCAATCCTGTTCAATATGTATGTGAGTGACATTGCTGAAGGGTTAGAAGGAAAAGTGTGCCTTTTTGCAGATGATACCAAGATTTGTAACAGAGTAGACACCGAAGAGGGAGTGGAAAATATGAAAAAGGATCTGCAAAAGTTAGAGGAATGGTCTAATGCCTGGCAACTAAAATTCAATGCAAAGAAATGCAGAGTAATGCATTTGGGGATTTAATAATAGGAAGGAACCGTATATGCTGGGAGGAGAGAAGCTGATATGCACGGACGGGGAGAGGGACCTTGGGGTGATAGTGTCCGAAGATCTAAAGGCGAAAAAACAGTGTGACAAGGCAGTGGCTGATGCCAGAAGGATTCTGGGCTGTATAAAGAGAGGCATAGTCAGTAGAAGGAAGAAGGTGTTGATGCCCCTGTACAGGTCATTGGTGAGGCCCCACTTGGAGTATTGTGTTCAGTTTTGGAGACCGTATCTGGCGAAAGACGTAAGAAGACTTGAGGCGGTCCAGAGGAGGGCGACGAAAATGATAGGAGGCTTGCGCCAGAAGACGTATGAGGAGAGACTGGAAGCCCTGAATATGTATACCCTAGAGGAAAGGAGAGACAGGGGAGATATGATTCAGACATTCAAATACTTAAAGGGTATTAATGTAGAACAATCTTTTCCAGAGAAAGGAAAATGGTAAAACCAGAGGACATAATTTGAGGTTGAGGGGTGGTAGATTCAGGGGCAATGTTAGGAAATTCTACTTTACGGAGAGGGTGGTGGATGCCTGGAATGCGCTCCCGAGAGAGGTGGTGGAGAGTAAAACTGTGACTGAGTTCAAAGAAGCGTGGGATGAACACAGAAGATTTAGAATCAGAAAATAATATTAAATATTGAACTAGGCCAGTTACTGGGCAGACTTGTACGGTCTGTGTCTGTGTATGGCCGTTTGGTGGAGGATGGGCAGGGGAGGGCTTCAATGGCTGGGAGGGTGTAGATGGGCTGGAGTAAGTCTTAACAGAGATTTCGGCAGTTGGAACCCAAGCATAGTACCGGGTAAAGCTTTGGATTCTCGCCCAGAAATAGCTAAGAAGAAAAAAAATAAAATAAAATAAAAAATTTAAATTGAATCAGGTTGGGCAGACTGGATGGACCATTCGGGTCTTTATCTGCCGTCATCTACTATGTTACTATGTATTGGATATAATGGCCCTGAGTTCCAAAAGATTGATGTGGCATTGCTGCTCTTGGGTGGACCAGTGACTCTGTGTATGAAGACCATCTAGTTGAGCTCCCCAAGCATATTTGGATGAGTCTGTGGTCAGAACTTTCTGATGTGGAGGGATTTGAAACAACAGCCCTTGGAAAGATTTGAGGAATCATCTACCACTGCAGAGATTGACGAAGTGAAGATGCGACTGTAATCTCTTGTGAGAGTGGATTGAGAGCTTGAGACCATTGGCATTCTAGTGACCAGAGGTGTCCTGAGATAAGTCTCGCAAAGGGGGTAACATGAACTGTGGACATCATGTGACCCAATAGTATCATCATCCACCTGGCTGAGATAAGAACGTAAGAATTGCCGCTGCTGGGTCAGACCAGTGGTCCATCGTGTCCAGCAGTCCGCTCCCGCGGTGGCCCTTAGGTCAAAGACCAGTGCCCTAACTGAGACTAGCCTTACCTAACATAGAAACATAGAAAATGACGGCAGAAAAGGGCCACGGCCCAACAAGTCTGCCCACTCTAATGACCCACCCCTCTAATTTCTTCCTTGAAGTGATCCCACATGCTTATCCCATTTTTTCTTACAATCTAGCACGGTGCTGGCTTTAATTACCTGCAGTAGAAGATCATTCCAATGATCAACGACTCTTTCTGTGAAGAAATACTTCCTGGTGTCGCTATGAAATCTCCCACCCCTGATTTTCATCGGATGCCCTCTTGCTGTCATAGGTCCTTTAAGAAAAAAGATATTTTCTTCTACCTCAATATGGCCCGTGACACATTTGAACGTCTCAATCATGTCTCCCCTCTCCCTGCGTTCCTCAAGTGAGTATAGCTGCAATTTACCCAGCCGTTCTCCATACGGGAGATCCTTGAGTCCTGAGACCATCCTAGTGGCCATTCGCTGAACCGACTCAACTCTCAGTACATCTTTTTCATAATGCGGCCTCCAGAATTATACACAATATTCCAGATGAGGTCTCACCGTGGATCTGTACAACGGCATTATAACTTCCGGCTTCCGGCTGACAAAACTTCTTCGGATACAACCCATCATTTGTCTAGCCTTTGATGAAGCTTTCTCCACTTGATTGGCAGTCTTCATGTATTCACTAATGATCACTCCCAAGTCTCGTTCTGCTGCAGTTCTTGCTAAGGTCTGCGTACGTTCTGGTTCAGCAGGGACTTGTTTAACTTTGTCTTGAATCCCTGGAGGGTGTTTTCCCCTGTAACAGCCTCCGGAAGAGCGTTTCAGTTTTCTACCACTCTCTGGGTAGAACTTCCTTACGTTTGTGTGGAATCAATCCCCTTTTAACTTTAGAGAGTACCCTCTTGTTCTCTCTACCTTAGAGAGGGTGAACAACCTGTCTTTATCTACTAAGTCTATTCCCTTCATTATCTTGAATTTTTGATTATGTCTCCTCTCAGTCTCCTCTTTTCAAGGAAGAAGAGGCTCAGTTTCTCTAATCTCTCAATGTATGGCAACTCCTCCAGCCCCTTAACCATTTTAGTCGCTCTTCTCTGGACCCTTTCAAGTAGTACTGTGTCCTTCATGTATGGTGACCAGTGTTGGATGCAGTATTCCAGGTGGAGGCGTACCATGGTCTGGTACATCGGCATGACAACCTTCTCCGATCTGTTTGTGATCCTCTTCTTAATCATTCCTAGCATTCTGTTCGCCCTTTTCTCCACCGCCGCACATTGCGCAGACGGCTTCATTGACTTGTCGATCAGTACTCCCAAGTCTCTTTCCTGGGGGGTCTCTCCGAGTACTGCACTGGACATCCTGTATTCGTGTATACGATTTTTGTTACTGACATGCATCACCTTACACTTATCCACGTTAAACCTCGAGCCCATTTCTAGAGCCTGTTTATGTCACGTTGCAGGTCTTCACAATCCTTCTGTGTCTTCACTACTCTGAATAACTTTGTATCGTCTGAAAATATAATCACTTCGCTCGTCGTACCAATTTCCAGGTCATTTATAAATATGTTGAACAGCACAGGTCCAAGCACCGAACCCTGCGGCACTCTACTCGTGACACTTTTCCAGTCCGAGTATTGTCCATTTACCCCCACTCTCTGCTTCCTATCCGCCAGCCAGTTTTTAATCCACGTGAGTATTTCACCCTCGATTCCATGGCTCACAATTTTTTGAAGTAGTTCATGCGGAACCTTATTGAAAGCCTTCTGAAAATCCAGATATACAATGTCTACCGGGTCACCCTTGTCTATTTGCTTGTTTAGTGGCTAGTTCGTCAATCAAGATCTTCCTTTACTGAAGCCTTACTGGCTGGTCTTCATCAGATTGTGTCCATCAAGGTGATCAATGATGCAGTCCTTTATCAGCGCCTCTACCATCTTTCCCGGTACCGAGGTCAGACTCACTGGTCTGTAGTTTCCCGGATCTCCCCTCAAACCTTTCTTGAAGATCGGCGTAACATTTGCCACTTTCCAGTCTTACGGAATCCTTCCTGATTTGATTAATAGATTGGCTATTAGTTGAAGCAGTTCAGCTGTAGCCCCTTTCAGTTTCTTGATTACCCTCGGATTTTAAGCCTATCAATCTGCCTGCATACCTCTTCTAGACTGACCATCAACCCTGTCAGTTTCCCATCTTCGTTTCCTGCGTATAGCCTGTTGGCTTCTAGTATGTTGTTTATATCCTCTTCGGTAAATATAGATGCAAAAATGTGTTGTTTGTCGGCGATAGCTTTGTCCTCCTTTAGCACTCCCTTTATTCCATGGTCATCCAACGGCCCTACCACTTCCTTTGTGGGTCGTTTCCCCTTAATATATTGAAAGAACGGCTTGAAGTTTTTCGCCTCCTTGGCTATTTTTTCCTCGTAGTCTCTTTTGGCCCCACTTACCGCCTTATGGCAACTGCTTTGATGTTTGTGTTTTTTCCAGTTTTCATCCGTTTTTGACCTTTTCCATTCCTTAAAATGAAGTTTTCTCGTCTCTGATCGCTTCCTTCACCGCGACAGTAAGCCATGCCGGTTCCTTGTTCTTTTTCCTCTTGGATCCCTTGTTGATACACGGTATATATAGATTTTGCACCTCAGTGACTATGTCCTTAAAAAGGGACCATGCTTGCTCTAGTATTTTTACAGTGCTTATCCTCTTCTTAATCTTCTTCCCCACGAGTCTCATCCCTTCATAATTCCGTTTTTGGAAGTTCAGTGCCGTGGCCGTTGTTCTGGATTGAGGTTGAAGTAGATCATATTGTAATCACTGCTTCCCAGCATCCCTTCTACTTTTACACCTTGCGCCGGTCCTCGTAGTCCATTTAGAATTAAATCCAGAATTGCATTCCCTCTCGTATTTTCCTTGACAAGTTGTTCCAGGAAGCAATCGCCTACAGCATCCAGGAACTTGGTCTCCCTACTGCAGCCGGAGGTGCCTTGGTTCCAGTCTATCCCTGGATAATTGAAGTCAACCATGATAACTGTGTTGCCTCCCTTGCAGTTGCATTTAATCTCGTCCGTCATTTCTCCATCAATTTCTTTGGATTGCCTTGGGGGTCGGTAGTAGATGCCGATCTTTGTTTCCGTTCCATTTGTTCCCAGAATTTTGGCCCATAGACTCTACCTTATTTTTCATTTCCGGCATGTTCTCTCCAGTAGACCCAATTCGCTCTTTGATGTTCAATACCCCCACCTTTTTGACCTACTCTGTCTCTGCAGTATAGCTTGTAGCACAGTGTCCTGGACGTTTTCCTCATTCCCACCATGTTTCTGTGATGCCAATGATGTCAAGGTTTTCTTTTTGTGCCATAGCTTCCAATTCCCCCATCTTATTTCTTAGGCTCCTTGTGTTCATATACAGAAGGTGGACGGAAGGTGAGAAGCCTGGTTGCAAAGTTGAATCAGATTGTCTTGTCTTTGCTGAGGTAGGAATGCCCTGAGTTGAATGGTGTCTTGCAGGGCCCCTATGAATTGTAGAGTTTGAGAGGGTTGAAGTTGAAATTTTGGAAAGTTGACTTCGAGCCCCAACTGCTGAAGAAACAGGATTGTTGACTGTGTTGCCGAGAGCACCCCTTGTGGAGAATACTCTGGGCGTGGATGCCCCTTTGCTGAGGTAGGAATGCTCTGAGTTGAATGGTGTTGAGCAGGGCCCCTATGAATTGTAGTTTGAGGGGGTTGAAGTTGAAATTTTGGAAAGTTGACTTCGAACCCCAACTGCTGAAGAAACAGAATTGTTGACTGTGTTGCTGAGAGCACCCCTTGTGGAGAGGCATCTTTTATTAACCGATCATCGAAATAAGGGAAAACTTGGAGTCCTTGAGCCCTTAAAGCTGCTGCTACTACTACCAGGTACTTGGTGAATACTCTGGGCGTGGATGCCAGGCCAAAGGGCAGAACCTTGTACTGAAAGTGTTGATGGGCTAATTGAAATCTCAGAAATTTCCTATTGGCAGGATGAATTGGTATGTGGGTTTAAGCTTCTTTTAGATCCAGAGAGCATAGCCTATTGTTTTGATCTAAGAGGGGATATAGAGTCACCAAGGACAACATTCAATACTTTTCTTGTTCAAGTCCCTAAGGTCTAAAATTGGATGTAGACCTCCAATCTTCTTTGGGATGGGAAAATACCAGGAGTAGAAGCCATGATTTTTTTGAGCAGGAAGTACTATCTTTATCCCAGGACAAGCAGGCAGGTATTCTCACTAGTGGGTGATGTCATCAGACAGAGCCCCGGTACGGACGTCTCACAAGCACGTGTTGCTTGTAGAAACTTAAAAGTTTCTAGATGCCCGCACCGCGAATGCGCCGGTGCCTTCCCGCCCGGAGATCCGGGCGTGTCTCCTCAGTTCTTTTCTTTCCGCGGAGCTGAGAAGTTCAACTTCATCATGCGCTAGCTGAATTCAGTTAAATTTGCCTTCCTTGTCCGCGTTTTCGCTTTCTTTTAATTACAGTTAACAGTACATTTCTTTTTCAGTTAAAAAAAAAAAAAAAAAAAAAGAAGATTATTTCCTCCGGCGGGTCGAACGGGCCGGCCACGTGGCTCAGGCCCACAGGCTTCTGTCAGTTTGAAAGTGGCCCCCACAATATTAGGTGGTAGGGGTTAAGTGAAAGGCGTACTGACAAACGCCAGGTCCCAGGTTCAGTTCCCTCACAGATGACTCACCAGGAAGTAGAATAATAGACACGACCAGAGGTGATTGCATAAAGAATATATTATAGAAATAGTCTTACAGAAAAGTAATATTTATAAGCATTACAATTAAGCAGAGAGCATTACACTAAAGCAGAGAGCAAGCAGTCTCACTGCCTTACAGAGGTCAGAGGCAGAGAGGGACATAGAAGCTTGTAGTTCTAGGAAGCTTCGTGTTAGATAAATAAAGGGAAGTATAGAAAAAGAGAGCGATATTGATAGCTGCATAGAAAAGAGAGAGAGAGAGAGAGAGAGCCATGTGTGTTGCAGAGAGCAGGCTTTTATACCTTGACTCAATATAGAAACCTGTATGCCCCAGTATCTTTCTGTTTAGAATTTGTAAACTGTTTGAGACAATGGTTAATTTAATTGCTAAGGAGGGTGAGATACCTGTAAGCATGGTGATGGGATTAAGTCTCTGGCTTCTTTGTCCCATTCAAGCAGGCCATTGTCCTAAGCACCCTCTTAATCAGACATTAACACCTTTTAGCTAGTCATGATTCAATCAGGGAAACGTAACACAGTCTCCCTGCCTTAAGGGTCTATCTGCCTTCCCATGCCAGGGTCAGATTGATATAATCTCCCATAGGCCTCTAGGCTGACATCTCCCATACTTTTTTTTTTTTTTTTTTTTTTAAATGAAGGCAAGCTTGTGGTACCCTTCTTTAAACAGTCAATCTGCAATTAGCAGATGCTTCTTTTACCTCCAACATTATAGTCGCACGTCCCCTTTGCTGCAGAATCTCCAAGCTATGAAGATAGGTTGTTCCCATTATGAGTTCAAACCTCTGTCTTAGGTTGTATAGGCCATCAACTGGGCGGGGATCCCAGTATGCCTATATCTTACCTGTCGTTGAGCGAGTGAACGGTACATAAGGGATGCAGGAAGCTTTTTCAGGAGGTTCAGGTATAAAGGTACCAAGATGTCATAAGAGAGAGTATCTAAGTATGGGATATGGGATAATATTATATCTGACCCTGGTAATGGTAATGCAATAGGCCATGCCAAATTAAAACCAAATTAGGACCAAATTAGCAAGTGTCAGAAAAGATACTGGAAATACATGTATAACTGCCTTAAAAGTTAGAGGGAAGCTTGTATGATAAGCGTTGTAAAGAAATGTACATGTGTTTCACTTTACAGCAAAGAAAAATCATAATAATACATAACAAAATTTGTACAATAATTAAGATAATGATAGGGTGAATTAAAACATTAAATACGTGGTTTGCAGTGGGCGAATACCCAAAGAAAAGTTCCCAAACTGAGACATGAGCGTCTCTTAGCAAATTTTCTACAGTTTGTGCAATCTGTCCATTTTCAAAAGTGATAGTATGATTCACTTCTTTGGAGGTTTTCTTAAGTTGTTCAATGTAAGTATGGAGTTCAGTAAAGTTCAGCAGCTTGTGGAATGTCTCATTCCCCATTCCAAGAGGTAGTGGATGTACAGCATAAGAAATAAAGTCTGGAATGTCCATAGAATCATTAGTAACCAGAGGTGTGGAGTAGGTTGTCCCATTAAGGGTGATGGAGGACAGAGGTGAATGACTACACCAGGTATTGTTCAGTAAATAAGTTGAACTGTACAGCAAAGCGTTCTTAGGAAGGTGGCTGTCATGATTCCGGGGATCCAAGGAACAGGAAACGTTTTGTGGAAAGAATAGGTGAAAACAAAAATGTCCAGCTCCAAGGTAGTACAAAGTGTGTGAAGAAGTAGAGGAGTAGGAGATCTTTGCGGATAGGGAGCAGGAAGCTGAATCAGTCCAGCAGGAACCGGCAGTCTCTTTAAACTGATGAGGTTGACACTTGAAATGAAATGGTGTCTGCACACAGAGGGAGGGATCCATTGGCTTAAACGAAGTCCAGGTATCATCTAGCGGTAGTACCCATGTGATGTGATCCAAAGGATATAAAAGCATATTATCAAGCTGCACACCAATATTAACTACAGGGTAAATAACTGTGTGGTGTCCTGACCATGGGATCAAAGTACAGATAGAGCATCCTTGTGGTGTACAGATTGGAACACTCACTGTCCACCAATCAAGGTGTGCTATAGCAAAATCAGGTACTTTGGTACTAGCCATCTGGACCAGAGACAGTGGCCAGTGGCCTAACTTAGCTGTGATTAGAATTTCTTTTAGGATAGTAATAAGCTCGATCTGTACTTGATCACATGCCATAGCCCAGGAAATATTTTTTCCCAACCTATATTCCTCATGTGCTAAAGTCACAATTTTATGTTCTATAATGGGTGAAATAAGAGCAAATGTGTCTACCATTACATTGGATAATTTAGAGGAAGCTTCATTAATAATGTGCTGTGAGGTGAATCCATCAGAAGCATGTTGAGAGGTGGATCCCATCTTATTGCGTAGTACCTCTATATCAATTGTATTAAGAGCACCTAGTGCAGTTCCTGTGCCACCTAGAATAGTGTCCAATAATTCACGTTTATTTCTACGTTGCGTGGTTTGGGCGGTACCTGACTGCATGTCAAACCAAGTATTCAGCATATGTATGTGGTTAGTAACAAATTGCGAGCAATTTGGGTATCTATGATTGACTAAAAACAATTTTGGAAATAAATGCCAAGTAAGAAAATGGTATTCTACATCATATAAAACATCATGTGGTGCATCATATTTAACCTGAAAGGGCTTTCCTTCCTGAAACATATTGATATCAGAAAGGTAGAGTACAGGAGGGGCTGAGGTGGGAGGAGGGGGGATAGTAGGAAAGCAAGATACATCAAAATAGAAAGACGTCTCAGTAATGTGTTGTTGGTTACTCTGGACCCATGTATACGAAATCTTCCAGTTACCGCTATCCTGACAGGAGATATTATACAGAATCAAGGCAGGGGGCCCTAGAAAGTACTTCTCTGGGGGTGCTTTTAGTTCCTGTGTTCTATCTAAAGAAGTGGGGACAGGAGGTGCCCACTTTACTTGGGTGATGTTTACTGAGTAGAACACTGGCTTGTCCTGTACAGAACAAAAACTTAATATGACAAGTTCGGTTCCTTCAAGAAAAGGTGGGGGTATTTCTTGATAGCGATATACCCCATCTGTGGATTTTGCCCAACCGATTGTGCATATTCGAATGATAGTTCCTGTAATGATACTTGGGTAAAGGAGAGCATATACAAGAGTAAAAGGGAACCGTGCCATCCTAAAACTAACTCAAAACTTAAACAAATTAACTAGTACTCACTATTGGTAAAATGCAAGAAGCAAAATAATTTCTACTACGTATTTACATAAATATTGTACTCCTGTTCTATAGATAGGGCTCATCAACTATGCAGCAGGAGTGAATAATATAGTTACCAAGCTCTTGTGATTTTTCTTCCTGCAATACAGCTGTCCGTGCTGTCTTCAAAGCAGCTGTCCGTGCTGTCTTCAGGTGAAATCTGAAAACAGAGACTGATAAAACACGTTACCCATATGGTTTCAACTGAGTGATGTGTTTCCAGCATTGCTGGTTGTCAGGCCTGAGAATTTGGTAAAGGCTTGGGCCTAGGGTATCTGTTATTAAATATGGTCCATCCCATTTTGCTGTCCCAAAGGGAAGATTAGGTCTGGGGTTCAGGAGCATGACTTTGCTCCCGACCTTGAGGGGCCTTAAGTCAGAACCTTTTGCATATATTTCCTGCAAATAATCCCTAGACTTTTCTGTGTTAGCCAGCACAGTAGTCTGTATTTCTTTCAGATGTTCTTGCAGGGATTTCATCCACTCATTAGCCAGAATTACTGTCTGGTCCTCCGGAAGGAAAGGACACAACAGATTTTCCCACCGTGGCATTGGCCTTCCCATTAAGGCTTCATAAGGTGCAAAACCTGTGGACTTACAAACATTAGCTCTGATACGCATAAGGACCAAAGGGAGTACCTGATCCCAGTTTTTTCCAGTCAGATTCAGCATAGGGCTGAGATGAGCCTTGATGGTCTGATTCATTCTTTCTACCTGCCCTGCTGCCTGGGGGTGGTATGGGATGTGTAATTGCTGTTCAATGCCTAGGAACTCAAACAATTCTTTGATAAGCTGGGAAACAAAAGCAGGGCCATTGTCGGAGTCAATGGTTTTTGGGATTCCCCATCTTGCAAAAAATTGCATAGTTAGAATTTCCGCTGTGGTCCTGGCTGTCTGATCTGGTACTGGGAATGCTTCTACCCAATGTGAAAATGAATCAACCACAGTCAGTAAAAATCTGTTTTTCCTAGCAGTTAAGGGAAGAGGACCCACATGATCTATCTGCACTCTCTCAAATGGACCACGTGGCGGTGCTCTCATCAACTGTCCCCTTTTCTTTTTGGGCTGTCTCCCAAAGGAGGCACAGATGAGACAGGAGGAAACATGATCCTGTATGTCATGTTTCATTTCTGGCCACCATACCAACATATCCAAGATAGACAGCATTTCATCCTCTTTGGGGTGTCCCATGGGACCTGCACCATGAACCCAATGCATCCAGTCTTTACCTTGAGCTCTGGGGATAGCTATAACTAAGCCTGCCTCTCTTTTGACACATAGTATGTCTTTCTGTATAGTGAGTGTGATAAAGGGTGTGTGCTGGTATATGTTATCAGAGGTATCTTGTATTAACTTCCTCAGATTGGAGAGTTCAGGGTCATTTTTCTGCAGGGCTATGAAATAGTCCGGAGGTACCACCTGATCGTAATCTGTGGAACGGGTAGCAATGGCTACCATACGAGTCTGTTCATACCAGGGCCATACAGGGCCTACATGACATGCTTCTTTGGCTAGCGAGTCAGCTAGTGTGTTGCCCTTTACCAAAGGACCTTTCTTTCTGTGAGCTTTCACTTTAATTAAGTGTACTCTCTGAAACTTTTCACTCAATTCCTGTGCCATAGCCCACAATGACGAATGTTTTACAGGTGAACCGTCAGTTGATTTAAAGTTATTAGCTAGCCACCACGGCAACAATGCAACAGCACTTCTAAAAACATAATCAGAGTCTAAAATGATCTGCATTTCTGAGTGGGATTCATGGTATTGCTGCAGACATGCTACAAAAGCAGCCAGTTCACAGTACTGTGCCGAAGCAGAACCACATGAATACTGTCTCTGCAGAATCACTTGGTTAGCAGGGTCTAGTTGTAACATTGCAAAACCTGCCAATCGCCTGCCTCCCTCACACTGGCTACTGCCATCAATATATACAGTAGGAAGAAAAGGAGATATTTTGTCCACTACTAGTTCTTTAAAGATCATGTGATTAGGGGCACTGGGGGAGGACTGACACTCATGTGGTTGCCCCTCCAGTAGGATTCCTGCAACCTGTACATTAGGCTGTTTCAGAAGTTCAAACTTTACATTCTGTGCCTGCAACATCAGGGTCCACTGGACTATTCTCTCTGTCCTAATCTTGCTGCATGCTAACTTCCCTTCCACAATGAATTTAAGTGGGTTATGGTGGCTACATATGTATGTAGTTTGAGCCCCAATGATGTAGGTAAATTTCTGCATGGCAGCATATGCAGCCAGTGTATGCTTTTCACAGAGACCCATTTTGAGTTCTGGAGAAGTGAGAATTCTGGAAAAGAAAGCAATTGGACGATCCATTGCACCTAAGCGCTGTGTTAATGCTGCACCTACACTATTCTCCCCAACAACAGGATAAAGAAAAAAATTTTGTGTGTGATCTGGGTTGGCAAGGACAGGAGCTGAGGTTAAAATGTGCTTAAGCTTGGTGACAGCATCTCTATGCTCCTCTTCCCACACATAGTCTTTACTTTTCAGCAGGGAGTAGAGTGGGGCTGCTACCTCAGCATAATTATGCATGAATTCACGGCAGAACCCTGTGAGCCCTAGAAATGACTGGAGTGATTTCTGATCTGTAGGAAGTGGCAAGTTCTGTATCAGTTCTACCCTCTGAGAATCTATAGACTTACCATCCTGGCCAATGGATACTCCCAGAAAGGAGACTTGTGGTTTGCATAGCTGAGCCTTGGTAGGATTAACTTTAAGGCCAGCTTCTAAGAGAGCTGTTAGAACCTCCCTTACATGTGCCCAGTGTGCAGACTCATTCTCAGACTGAATCAAAATGTCATCAACATATTGTATCACATTTTCTCGGCATGATATGCGTGCCAGGACATTGTACATATATTTATGAAAAATAGCTGGTGAATTTTTATATCCCTGGGGTAGAACTGTCCATGCATATTGTTTATTCAGCCATTGAAATGCTGTTTTGTACTGGCATTCAGTGGCTAAGGGCAGACTCCAAAAGCCATTAGAAATGTCCAAGACAGAGAAAAATTTGCATTTGGGGTTCAATTTAGAAATCATTTCAGGGTAAGAGGCAACCACCGGTGCTACAGATTTGGAGACCTGATTTAGGGCCCGGAAGTCAATAGTAAGCCTGAATGAGCCCCCTGGTTTAACCACTGGCCATGCTGGAGAATTGCAGGTGGAAGAGATAGGTCTGATCAGACCCCTCTCCTCTAGTACCTGTACAATCTGAGTTACTTGTTCTATGGCTTGATGAGGTACTGGATATTGCTTTTGTGGTGGGGGGTCATCACCCTCTAACAGAATTTCAGTGTGCATTCTCCCACAATCTAGTTTGTCTTGTGCCCAAACTGGAATATCTGCCACCTCTGAGGGAATTCCACTAAGGTCATGTAGCTGAGCTGCCTTAGTGCACTGAGTAGCTAATTGCATGGGAATGACCTCATGAACTAAAGTTTTAGATGCATTTGGGCTTCCTGTACCTTGCCACAATGTAAGGTTAGCCATATCGACAACCAGGTCTAACTGGTTGAGGACGTCAATTCCCAGTATTTCTTTGTCTGTACTCACTATAGTGGGGGCAGTAATTTGTAAAATGTCCTGGTTCTGTTCATTTTGAACCGGGATGCCCCATTTCACAGGGATAGCAACACATTTAGAAGCTGTGTCATTTATACCCTGAATCTCATACATTTCTACATTTTTCTGATCTCCAGTAGGAGGTGCTCTGCTTGTAAAACTGATTCCAGCCCCTGTATCAATTAAAGTTAAATTATCCTGACCCTCTATGGTAGTATTAACATTAGGGCGGCCACACGTGTCCAAAAACAAAGGAGCCACATACCTCAAGCTGAATTCTGGGTCTGACTTCTTTCCCTTATCCTGCGTCTCCAAAAGTGAGTCCACAGGTAAGTGAAAGGAGTCTGGCTGGGCTGTGAAGGCCTGAGTCACCTTGGCATTCGGACACAGAGAGTCAGGACATCCCTATGCACTAGCACTGTTTTTCCTAGCTGTCAAATCACTTTTTACCCTGTCCAATTCTATCTGCATTGTGTGACGATCCTGTTCCCATTTCATTTTCTCTTTCTCTAATTTTTCCTTTTGGTCTCTGAGTTCATGGAAGGGAATGTAAGTGGAGGAATTTCTGTAACTACCTCTGCCATGCCCTCTATTTCCTGTGTGTGGTGTGTTCTTGTATTGGGGTGCTCCCTCAGCACGCCACCTTCTAGCTTCTGAGACTGAAATAATTTGAGCTGGCTGGGTCTTCCACACAGACCCAATCCTGAGCAGTAAAGTGTCAAAAGGTGTAGTTTTAGGGTCCTCCGAGAACAACAGAAGGTGTTTAGTAATCTCGGGAGATAATAATTCTAATAGGAATTCTTTATGTTCTCTCTGACCGTAATCTGAGGAAATGGGCCAATGTTCATGTTCGTTAAGTACCGCGTTGATTACCCACACTCTATATGCAAACTGCTCTGGTGTATCTTTTGGCAGGGGTGAAAGAGTTCTAAGTACTTGCAAAGAGGTGCAGCGAAATAGTTGTTCGATGCCCATCTTTACAAATTGGTATGGATGAACAAGAGATCCAAATTTATAATAATGTGGACCCAGGGCTAGGTGCATAAGCTTATCAAAATCTGCATTGTTCCTTTTGTATTTCCCTAGACCCCAGTGAATCAGTATGTCAGTAGCCCATTTGCACCATTCATTTATGTTAAAAGGCATAGGGCCCACTTTCTCCACTATTCTTTCAATGTCACTATCTTTCATATGTCCCTGCAGCACTACAGTTACTGGAGCTGTGTCACTTATAGGGGTACTATTGGTATTGCTCTGGCCTGGTAATGAATTTTCCTCACTTTCGTTTGTCGGTTCTTCTTCCTGTTCTACATCTGTAGCTAGTTTACCTTTTCGCTGGCCTGCTACAAAAACAGTGTTTTGTTTTTCAATAAACTGACTACATGGATTATAGGGTGAATGATAGGGTGAATGTTGCACTGGTGCAGACGGCAGAATCTGTGAGGAGACAGCATTAACCTGTCCCGGTGAGGCACATTTTGACTTTAAATACTTTAATTCTGCCTTGGCCTCTTCTAATTGTTCATTTACAGTTAAAAAGGTATTTGTGGCCTGAACAATTTGGGTTCTTAGCATGGATATATTAATTTGTGCCTCATCTAAGTCTTTGGACAGCTGATGGCACTGAGTGTTCAAGTCAGTATTATCTTGTCTTAGGCTAATAAGTCCTCTACAGAGGCCTTGAATGAAAAGGCATTTGCGTTTATCTGTTTTCTTTCTAAACTCCTGAGAATGAGAAACCATTTGTTTCTGAATATCGTGCCATGTGTTTTCTGGAAAATTACCCTCATATGGACCCCCTTTCTTGTCAAAATATTTGTGTACAATATCTGTGAGTTCTTGAAAATCAAAAGGGTTCATATTTGAGGCTGCAGAAGTCTGCCTTGGTTCGTGGGCCTTGCTCATATATTTCATGAAAGAGAATGGGCTTCTAAATGTCCCTGTCTGTGTGTAGCCTTTGAGATTGAAATGCTCCCACTTATGAAGGAGGGAGACTTTAGTTAATAGGTAGAAAAGCAAGGTAAAGCGTGTTAGGCAAGAGTCATTGGCATAAATAATACACTTATGCCCACACTTGCCCACACTGGTTACTACCTGAAATTTACAGGCAGAAGTTTAGCAGGATAAAATATAGAAGAGCAGAGGTGTCAGCTGCCAGTTCCAGTCCAGTGTGCACTGGGCCTTTCACCAGGGCAGAGACTGACAAGAAATAGAATTAAAAGCACAAGGTAAAAAAAGTTAAAGTTATAACAGATGTGGCGTGTCTTAATTGAGTGACTGTTTTCACTTTGAACCCTGCTTTTGTTCAGAGCAGCTCAAATATTCATACATGCAACACCCTAGCAAGCATATCAAATCATACAATGCAAACTGGCACAGGTAAACTACAAAGACTTTTGATAGTAAAATCTCACCAAATATAAAACCCAAAATATTACTGAAACTTTTCACAATTGTGTCATCCAGTCTTAAAACAATTTAAGGGTTCCAAAAGGACTTTTGATTTCTATCTCACTCTGTCTATCAATCAAAAATTGAAATAAAATCTCACCAAGTATAAAACCCCACAATATTACTGGAACTTTTCAACAGTGTGTCATCCAGTCTAACGTACAATCAATCTAAGGGTTTTCCAAGGACTTTTGATTTCTATCTCACTCTGTAATCCTATTGCACAGTGCATAAAAAAAAACTTAAATTCTACTTACCCAGATGAAATAATCAGGAAGGACCGAGACAGAGCCCCCAAAATGTCAGTTTGAAAGTGGCCCCCACAATATTAGGTGGTAGGGGTTAAGTGAAAGGCGTACTGACAAACGCCAGGTCCCAGGTTCAGTTCCCTCACAGATGACTCACCAGGAAGTAGAATAATAGACACGACCAGAGGTGATTGCATAAAGAATATATTATAGAAATAGTCTTACAGAAAAGTAATATTTATAAGCATTACAATTAAGCAGAGAGCATTACACTAAAGCAGAGAGCAAGCAGTCTCACTGCCTTACAGAGGTCAGAGGCAGAGAGGGACATAGAAGCTTGTAGTTCTAGGAAGCTTCGTGTTAGATAAATAAAGGGAAGTATAGAAAAAGAGAGCGATATTGATAGCTGCATAGAAAAGAGAGAGAGAGAGAGAGAGAGCCATGTGTGTTGCAGAGAGCAGGCTTTTATACCTTGACTCAATATAGAAACCTGTATGCCCCAGTATCTTTCTGTTTAGAATTTGTAAACTGTTTGAGACAATGGTTAATTTAATTGCTAAGGAGGGTGAGATACCTGTAAGCATGGTGATGGGATTAAGTCTCTGGCTTCTTTGTCCCATTCAAGCAGGCCATTGTCCTAAGCACCCTCTTAATCAGACATTAACACCTTTTAGCTAGTCATGATTCAATCAGGGAAACGTAACACAGTCTCCCTGCCTTAAGGGTCTATCTGCCTTCCCATGCCAGGGTCAGATTGATATAATCTCCCATAGGCCTCTAGGCTGACATCTTCGACCTCGCGGCGGAGATTTTCCGGCCTATGTCCCGGCCAATCACCGGGTTTAAAAAGTGCAGCAAGTGCCAACGCGCGATTTCACTCACGGACCCTCACCGGCGCTGTTTGCAGTGTTTGGGTCCTGACCACATTCCGAAATCGTGCAGGCCTTGCTCTACCCTTACGGCACGCTCATTCAAACGGCGTTGCCTATTGTGGGAATCGATGTTCAAGATGGACGCAGCTAAGGATCCTTCAGCCTCCACTTCATCTGATACCTCCCCGGTTCGGGCGAAACCGGTATCGACCCCTCCTGCATCGAGTGTGGTGAAACCGGCATCGTTCATCCCGACAACATCCACGAGCTCGACGTCGGTGCCTGCCCCGGTCTCCTCGGTTCAGGTACCTCTTCCTTCCACAGTACCACCAGTGGTCATCAAAGTGCCGAAAGCTACTAAGCAGAAGCACTCGACCTCGAAGGAGCGCGATGACCGTGCAGGAGGACCCCCTTTCGGTGCGGATCCCTCCTTATCGGCTTCGCTACGGTCCATGCTGGAAGCTCAATTCGTTGAGCTCATGCAGACCATCGGACCCGGGCTCATCGCTGCCATACAGGGTGACCTCCCGGTACCGGTCCAAAGGGGCGGTCCGCCCCCTCCCCCTCCTCCACGCCGTTCGACCTCGAAAACCGACGAGGACGAACGGGGGAGGGCGGCGATGCCCATGCGGCAAGCCTCGCTTACCGATATGCCGCCATTAGAGCCCATTACGCCTCCGCGCCAACATGGGACCAGACCTCCGATCGATACTCAAAGCCCTGGGCATAGTCAGGAAGAGTTCTTCCGTACTCCTTACCAGACTTGGGTAGCATCGCAAGAATCCGCATCGCAACCCCAGTTGCGATCCACCGCTTCCAGCCCTATCCACCACTTGGGGGCCTCGGGAGACCATGCGATGCACAGACGATCCCGATCCCCGTCCCGCCACCGAGACGGGCACCGATCAAGACACTCATCCTGGCACTCTTCACGCCATTCGGAGGTGTCACCGCAGAAAAAACTGCAACGTATGGGATACTCCTCATCAGAGGTGTCCCCTCCGGAGGGACCGGAGTACGAGGAGACACCCGTACCCGATTCTCCTTGCCACTCCCCGATGTCCATGGATCCGGAGGCCTCTTCCTCCTCCAGCCCGTCCCACAGACCGACGCTGGCGGATCAATTGTCTTTCTCATCATTCCTCCGACAAATGGCGGATGATCTGGATGTGACCCTTGACACGGGCTCCTGATACTCCAAAGAGTATCTGGACACCATGCATTTACCTAACCCTCCAACGGAGTCGCTTCGGCTCCCCCTGCATAAATTGCTGGATCAGACCTTCATGCAGTGTTTCGAAACACCGTACTCCATACCGGCGATTCCCAGCAAACTCGATGCTCGATACCGCATCGTGCACCATAAAGGGTTTGAGGGCCCTCAACTCTCCCACCAATCCCTACTGGTCGAGTCCTCTCTTAAACGCTCTCATCCCTCTCAGGTCTACGCCTCTGTACCGCCGGGCCGAGAGGGGAGAACGATGGACAAATTTGGTAGAAAATTCTATCAAAACTCTATGATGGCTTCACGGGTGCTGAACTACAATTTCTTTTTCTCTTCCTATCTGGAGTTCTTCTTGCCGGTGCTCCGCAAGTTCACTCCGTTCATAGACACCCAAGCTCGATTCGAGTTCGAGGAAGTGGTAGCCTCCCTCTCCCAATTACGCCTCCAGCTGATGCAATCCTCCTTCGATGCATTCGAACTCTCGGCACGTGCTGCCGCAAGCGCGGTAGCCATGCGTCGCCTGGCATGGCTCCGTACAATCGATATGGATCCCAACCTCCAAGACAGACTCGCCAACGTACCATGTGCGGGAGCTGACCTGTTCGATGAGTCTATCGAAACTGTTACCAAGAAGCTGTCGGATCACGAAAAATCTTTTCAATCCATCCTGCGGCCCAAACCCAAACCTCAACAGTCTCGACCTTCCAGGCCACCCCTGATTTACCAGCGGCGTTACATGCCCAGACAAACGCCTGCTGCGAGACAACCTGCGAAGAGACAACCTCCCCAGAAGTCTCAGCAAAAACCTCAGCCACCGGCTGCACCTAAGGCTCCCCAGCCCTTTTGACTCCCCTCCTGGGAGCATAACCGACTCAGCCTCTCCCATAGGGGGCCGCCTCCATCTTTTTTACCATCGATGGGAGGCCATAACCACGGACCTATGGGTCCTTACCATCATAAGAGAAGGATACTCTCTTCACTTCCATCGGGTCCCCCCGGACCATCCTCCAAGAGAGTATCCTTCAAGCTCGACACAGACCGCCCTTCTTCTTCAGGAAGTCCAAACCTTACTTCAGCTTCGGGCTGTCGAGCCGGTCCCGTCAGACCAATTGAACCGAGGGTTTTACTCCCGGTACTTCCTCGTCCCGAAGAAAACGGGCGACCTGCGACCCATTTTAGACCTTCGGGCCCTCAACAAGTTTCTGGTCAAAGAGAAGTTTCGCATGTTGACTTTGGCTTCTCTATACCCCCTCCTCGAGCAGAACGACTGGTTATGCTCCCTGGATCTCAAGGAGGCCTACACTCACATCCCCATTCACCCGGCCTCCCGAAAGTTCCTCAGATTTCGGGTGGGAAATCTGCACCTACAGTATCGAGTGCTACCATTCGGCCTCTCTTCGTCCCCCAGAGTCTTCACAAAGTGCCTGGTGGTAGTGGCCGCGGCACTCCGAGACAGGGGTCTACAGGTGTTCCCATACCTCGACGACTGGCTCATCAAGGCCCCGTCAGCCCCAGAGGTCACTTCGGCGGTCTTGGCTACAACCTACTTCCTCCAGAATTTGGGCTTCGAGATCAACTTTTCCAAGTCTCATCTACAACCCACCCAGTCCCTCCCCTTCATCGGAGCGGTCCTGGACACCACTCGACTCCGAGCATTCCTGCCTCTGCAACGCATGGAGTCTCTTCTTCATCTCTGCCAGTCGGTGTCTACTCGCCAAACCCTACCGGCGAGACAACTGATGGTGCTCCTGGGCCATATGGCCTCCACAGTACATGTGACACCCTTTGCCAGACTCCATCTCAGGATCCCCCAGTGGACCCTGGCATCACAGTGGAATCAGACGTCCGATCCACTAACCAAACACATCTTAGTCACACCTGCTCTTCGGCAGTCTCTACTTTGGTGGATGACCTCTTCGAATCTATCCAGAGGTTTGCTGTTGCACTCTCCCCCCCATCAGAAAGTTCTCACAACCGATTCGTCGAACTATGCATGGGGGGCCCACCTGGATGGTCTCCGCACCCAAGGATTCTGGACCAGTGCGGAAAGACTACATCAAATCAATCTACTGGAGCTCAGAGCCATCTTCAATGCGCTCCAAGCTTTCCAACACCTACTTCACGACATGGTGATCCTCATTCGCACAGACAATCAGGCCGCCATGTATTATATCAACAAGCAAGGAGGCACGGGCTCGGCCCTCCTTTGCCAGGAAGCTCTACGAGTCTGGGACTGGGCGGTGCGCCACAACGCCTTCCTCAGAGCTGTCTATATTCAGGGGGAGAACAACGTCTTAGCAGACAAACTAAGTCGTCTGCTACAACCGCACGAATGGACTCTCCATTCCAGCCCCCTTCACCAAATCTTCACACAGTGGGGGACGCCTCAGATAGACCTCTTTGCGGCTCCCCACAACTCCAAACTGCCTCAGTTTTGCTCCAGGATCTACACTCCTCATCGCCTCGAGGCAGATGCTTTTCTACTGAACTGGGGGAAACGATTTCTATATGCGTTCCCACCATTCCCGCTGATCCAGAAGACTCTGGTCAAGCTGAAACTCGAACAGGCCACCATGATTCTAATAGCTCCTCGGTGGCCCAGACAACCTTGGTTCTCCCTCCTACTTCAACTCAGCAGCAGGGAACCAGTACCACTTCCAGTGTTTCGTTCACTACTTACTCAACATCAAGGATCACTGCTTCATCCCAACCTGCAGTCTCTCCATCTGACAGCTTGGTTCCTCTCAACGTAACCCCTCACCAATTCTCACAAGAAGTGAGGGAGGTCTTGGAAGCTTCCAGGAAGCCCGCCACTCGACAATGCTACTCCCAGAAATGGACTAGATTCTCCTCATGGTGTGTTTCTAAATCAAAGGAACCTCAGCGAGCTTCCTTATCCTCCGTGCTGGACTATCTCCTACACCTATCTCAATCTGGGCTCAAGTCTACATCCATACGAGTCCACCTGAGCGCTATTGCGGCGTTCCACCAGCCCCTACAAGGGAAACCCCTCTCGGCCCATCCGGTGGTCGCCAGATTTATGAAAGGACTCTTCCATGTTAACCCTCCTCTCAAACCACCCCCAGTAGTTTGGGACCTCAATGTAGTCCTTTCTCGTCTCATGAAGCCCCCGTTTGAACCACTCAACAGGGCCCCTCTTAAGTATCTCACCTGGAAAGTGCCTTTTCTTGTAGCCCTTACGTCCGCTCGCAGAGTCAGCGAACTCCAGGCATTGATGGCGGATCCACCATTCACAGTATTCCATCATGACAAGGTGGTCCTCCGCACTCACCCGAAATTCCTGCCTAAGGTGGTCTCCGAATTTCATCTCAACCAATCCATTGTACTTCCAGTATTCTTCCCTAAGCCCCATTCTCACCACGGAGAATCGGCCCTTCACACTCTAGACTGTAAACGTGCTTTGGCTTTCTACCTGGATCGCACCAAGCCACACAGAACCACTCCTCAACTTTTTGTCTCCTTCGATCCTAATAAGTTGGGAAGACCCGTATCAAAGCGCACCATCTCTAATTGGATGGCGGCTTGCATCTCTTTCTGCTATGCCCAGGCTGGATTATCACTTCCTTGTAAGGTCACAGCCCATAAGGTCAGAGCAATGGCAGCCTCAGTAGCATTCCTCAGATCAACACCAATCGAGGAAATTTGTAAGGCCGCCACCTGGTCCTCGGTTCACACATTCACCTCACATTATTGTCTAGATACTCTCTCCAGACGGGATGGACAGTTTGGCCAAACAGTATTGAAAAATTTATTCTCTTAAGTCGCCAACTCCCCCTCCATCCCACTGAGGTTAGCTTGGAGGTCACCCACTAGTGAGAATACCTGCCTGCTTGTCCTGGGATAAAGCAATGTTACTTACCGTAACAGTTGTTATCCAGGGACAGCAGGCAGCTATTCTCACGTCCCACCCACCTCCCCTGGGTTGGCTTCTCAGGCTAGCTACCTGAACTGAGGAGACACGCCCGGCTCTCCGGGCGGGAAGGCACCGGCGCATGCGCGGTGCGGGCATCTAGAAACTTTTAAGTTTCTACAAGCAACACGTGCTTGTGAGACGTCCGTACCGGGGCTCTGTCTGATGACATCACCCACTAGTGAGAATAGCTGCCTGCTGTCCCTGGATAACAACTGTTACGGTAAGTAACATTGCTTTATGGCATTTGAATGGAGTAGAGATTCTATCTCCTGAAGAAGGGACGTCTACTGAGGGTTTAAAGAAGACTCTTGGAGGATGATTTGGACATAGTGTGATTAAATGAAGAGAGTAACCCTCTTGAATGACTTTGAGAACAGGTTGGATGTTGTCAGCATCCAGCATGGATGGTATAGTTGGAGCTAACTTCCAATTGGCTGAGGAAGAGGCTGAGAGAAACAGTGGCTATGCTCTCTATGAGCACGTCAAAAAGACTGAGAAGGTTTTTGAGGAGTGCTGGTTGAGATTTATGAGGCTGCTGTTGCTTTTGCTTCTTCAACTGAGGTGGACAGGAGACAGAAGGTTTGGCAGAAAATCGCCTCTGATATGAAGAGGGAGGTTTAGATGACTGTGAAGCTGAGGGAGGCTTAGACTTTGTTCTGATTAAAGCATTCCAATTCTTTTCATGTTGAGTTAACTTTTGTGTGGCCACTTCAGTTGAGTCACCAAAAAGTTCTCCCAAACAGGAAATATTGGGTAATCTGTCTTGGAGCTTGATGTCCATATCAGAGACCCTCAACCACGCTAGGCGTCTCGGCCACTGACATAGAAGATGCTCTAGATGACAACTCAAAGGCATCATAAGCAGATCTTGCCAAATACTTTCTGGTTTGGGAGAGTGTTTGAAAGATGTGAAATTCCTGAAGATGTTGTGCAGGAATATATTTTTCAAAGGAAGGTAATTTTCGTACTAGATTTTTAAGATAACAGGACATGTAGAAATTGTAATTAAGGACTCTGCCAACATAGAATTTTGGTAAAGGTGACGTCCAAATTTGTCCATAGTCTGGCCTTCTTGCTCTGGTGGCGCCGATGCATAGATCCTTGAAGCAAAAGACTTTTGCAAGATTGATTCCACAAGTAATGACTGATGTTGAAGTTGTGGTTTATCAAACCCTGGAGAAGAAATTATTCTATAAATAGAATCAAGGTTTCTTGGACTTACTGTGACAGTCAAGGATGTTTCCCAGTTCTTATGAAGAGTCTCTTTCAGAATACCATGCAGTGTGGTAATTTGAGGAGCTGTTTGGGAGGCTCATCGTAGTTCAAGGCTTCCAAGTATTCAGCAATGAAGCCAGAGTCAGCTTTCAGTTTAACAGGCTGCCTAATACAGGGCTGCCCAATTCCAGTCCTCGAGATCTACTGGCAGGCCAGGTTTTCAGGATATCCACAATGAATATGCATGAGAGAGATTTGCCTGCACTGCCTTCTTGGTATGCAAATCTCTCTCATGCATTGTGGATATCCTGAAAACCTGGCCTGCCAGTAGATCTCGAGGACTGGAATTAGTAAACAGTCTTTCTGTAGGAGATCATGTCTTTGGAGGAGATTTCTGAGGAGACGGTTCCAAGGGGGTATCATAAGTCTCAGTTGCAGAACCAGAGAGGTTCTGGTTCAGACTAGTGCTGCCCGATTCAGGAAAAAAATTTTGATTTGATTCAGCCTATTGAATCGATTTTTCAGTACAATTTTCCTGCCCAATTGGGTGTTTTTTAAAAACATCTTGGTGGGTTTATTTTATAGCCTCTTCACCCCCTTTGCCCTCTCCTAACAACACTGGCGCCGTGGTGTAAACAAACAAAAAAGACTTTTCTTCTCTCTGTTAAATCCTAGCTCACGTTTGCGGTCTAATATCAGCTCTGGCAGAATACATGTTTCAAATCTGATATATTGTAATCACAAAACAGAAAATAAAATTAGTTTTTCTATCTTTTGTTGTCTGGTCATTATTCAAATCTTGTTGGTCCCAGGCTCTGGTTGTCTTCTGATAACTTGCTTGCCAGGGTCTCCTTCTTTCTCCGTGCTAACCATCCATCTCTGTCCTCCCCGTCCGTTTCCCTTCCCTCTCCCAGAGGTCTGGCATCTTTCCTTGTTTCATCTCCATCCACAGATCCACCTTTTTTTCAACTACCCTTTCATCCAGCATTTCTCCCTCCTTCCCCACCACCCCAGGGTCCACCATCTCTCCCTTTCTGTTCCTTTCATCCCTAAATCCCATTGTCCACCATCTCTCTCCCTCTCTTCTGTTTTTAGACCCATTATTTCTTCCCCCCCAAAGTCCGGCATATGCACTTCTCTTTGAACCCCCCCTTCCCTCCCTCCCACCGTGTACTTCTACACCAGGGCCCCCTCCTCTGAACATCTGCACCCCCACGAAGGCCTACACCCCACCCCCGAAGGCCTGCATGTCCCCCCGAAGGTCTGCACTCCCCCCGGAAGGCCTGCGCATTCAATTTAAGTAAATTCAGCAGCCTGCCCTGCAGAATAAGATCGCTGGTCTGACGTCAGAGAAGGGGCAGGACTGCGGCAGAGAGAAGACAACTCGGACGTCGTATGGCAGCTTGCAAAGATCGCTAGAGCCAGCTATCTTCTGCAGGGCAGGCTGCTGAATTTAGGTAAACTGATGTGGGGAAGCTGGATAGACACTAGCGGGGAAGCCACTTCCCGACTGACCCTCCCCACTCGCCCTCTAAAGCAGGAGCGGCAGGCCAGCAAGAGGCAGCGCTGCCACTCCTGCTTTAGGGGCGAGGGTCAGTCAACGAATCGGGAGGCTGATTTTTTGGCGTGGTAAATCGATTCGAATCGTGCACCACTAGTTCAGACTGTAAATCAGAATCATAGAGAAGTTTGGAGAAGCTGTGCATCAAGGGGATCAATGCTTGTGACGATTTCGGTACCAATCCGAGGAATATGATGATGAGGATCGGTGAGAAGCTTTTTTGTGCTTTGATGTATGTGATGAAGATTGATGCTTCCTTTGAAGTAGAAGAAGAAGGTTGATGTCTCAAAGTAGTGGATCGATGCAATGATCGATGTTGGGGAATAGAATGTTGAGTCGAGGATCGATGATGACTCAAAGATCCATGTCAACATTCCGAAGGATAGCTGACTGTGGTACCTTGGGGCCTCATTGCAGTATGCTCAGACTGGGCCAGTACCAAGGGAGTTGATGTGCATGGAGTTTGAGAATATCACCAAGCTCCCTCTGGAAGAACTCATCGAGCTTCTTCCAAAATGAAAGCACCGGTACCATTGGCTTCTCTGCCAGTACCATTGGTGCAGCGGCTTCCCTTGGAGAGGGTGATCTTGACAAGGATGCACATCTCGAAGAAGAGACAAGCCGCAATAGTGGAGAATGTGGGCGCCACTGCTTGGTCTGCATCAAGAGACTTGACGCTGTTTGGAAAGCTGTTGGCTTCCCTGATGGTGCAAGATCACCTGATACTAATGTCAATGCAGGAGTCTTTGATGGTTGTAAGGTCTTTTGGATGTCCATGGCAGCACCAAAAACTTCTCCTGCTGCAGTTGTCGGGCTTTAATTGAGCGCTTCTGTAGGGTGGAACACCAGGTGCAAAGCTCCACCCAGTATTCAGGATCTAGACACTGTAGACACCAACTATGAGGGTCGGTGAGGGAAATAGGCCTCTGACACCTACATGCTGTAGGTGTCAGAGACCTTACCATTAATGTAAAGCCCATTAATGGTTTCGACATGGACAGGAATATGGTTTCTGCAAAATTAAACTCAATTTTGCCCAAGGACCCCCCCCTCTCCCCCCCCGAAGGCTGAAGCTGACGAGAAAATAAAAAGAGTTAAACTCTTGATTTTTTTTTTTTACTGAAGAAAGTAAAAAATTAATATACTAGAAAAGTAGACTAAACAATTTAGGGAAAAAAAGACATGAAGAGGGAAAGCAAAGCAAACTGAACAGAGTTCAGTCAAAAACGACTTCATTCCACAGAAAAAGAAGAACTGAGGAAGTGCGAGCCTATGTCGAGTGGGAGGGCACTTGTGCATACGCAGAGCAGGCAGTTGCGAAGTTTCTAAAAACTTAAAGTGGCAATGCACCTTTAAAGCTCTCTGTACCGGGGCTCCATGGATGACATCATCCACATGGGAGAATATTTATTAATTTATTTAAAAGATTTATAAACCGCTTACAATCGAAGCGATGTACAAAGTAAAATAATGTAATGATGAACATTAAGTAGATCAAACAAAATAACATCTACTTAGCAGGACAGTGAAACTGAAACTTACTCATCTCTCAAAATCCCTTCATTAACCCATTGAGGCAATATGATGCTAACTTAAAACAACATAGTCAATCCATGTTACATAAATACACAAATGAACAATTGAGTTTTCTGTTGTTTCCTGAAGCATACTCTATCTTTACACAATCTCATGATCCCAGGAAGGAAGTTCCAGAGCTGAATACCTACTACTGAAAACATCATATTTCAAATTCTCTTATGAAGAATCCTAAGTTCCTTGTCATTGACAAGTCTCATACATCCCTCAGATCGCAAACTACAGTTAGGATGGTAGATATGCCAAAGATTTTGAAACCATGCCGTAACAGTAGAGTATATCATCTGTTGCGTATATGAAAGCACTTTGTGGTATATTCTCTGAGGAAATGGAAGCCAGTGAAGTTTTTTTTTAAATTGGTGTAATATGTTCAAACCTGGAAGTATCAGTTATTAGCATATGAAGCAACCTTAATTTAATGCAAGTTTCCAAGTTTATTATTTCTTTGATATGCTGCCCATCAAAATCTTAGAAAGCCCAAGATACAACACATTACAATAGTCAAGTCAGGTTAATATAAATCCATGCATTGCAGAGTGAAAATCAAATTGTGAAAATATTGGTTTCAATCTATTCAAGATGTGTAATTGAGAATTCCTTGAATGTATCACCTTGACAATCTTCCCCATTGAGAGGGCGGAGTCTAAGCAGATACCCCAAACCGTCAGCTCTTTCTTGACCTCTAGGTGAGAGTATAACATCCTAATAAAGCAGGTAGCATGCCATCATATTCATTGCTCACCACCTGTTTTCCCTACATTCAACTTCAGACCATGCTCTCCCATCCAGTTGTTAATCATAGGTATAAATACATTCAAATCTTTTTCAGATTCTCTATTATCTCTTCATGGGGAAGAAGAATAAAATATTCTCTGCATAAATCCTATACTCAACACCCATCGATCAAAATCTTTTCCCTAGTGTTGCCAAATATATGTCTGCCTGCTTGTCCTGGGAAAATACCAGTTACAGTTCTTCCTGAGACAAGTACATATATAGCTCTAACAAGTGGAAGTAAAAGTGAAGATGACATTCACAATACCTCCATAAAACATTTCCATACCATATTAACAGCTGAAATAAGAGGTCTTAGGAAACTTCAGAAATCTTTTAAATTGGTTCAAAACGAGTTTTCAAGATAATCCAAAGAGTCAATTATCATCACACAACAATAAACTTTTATTAATTATGACAGGGGCTGCCATTCAACATATTACCAATAACTGGAAAAATTACAATAATCTCAATTACATATTCTGGTGGAATTCGTTGTCATATTTTTAAGATGGAAAGAGCAATAGGGTTGCAAAAAGGGAATTATAATAACTTCGTAAAGATTTGGGGGCCATTGGAAAAGTATTGTAATGAATAGGCATCATTTTTCTTCCTTTTTTTTTTTTTTAGATCTATTATATGCACACTCAGGAGGGAGGGAGGATTTAGGGAGGAAATTTTATAATTATGTTTATAATAATAGTATAATATATTTTATATAGAATTACTGATGAAGGGTGGGTGGGTAGGGTTTTATAATTAATGGTCTATTAGATTTCATGTGTTGGATTTTAAAAGTGCTATATTGGAATCAATTTATGATATATTTATGCGCACTTGTTTGATTTTAAAATGAATAAAGAATTGGAAAAAAAAAATAATAATCCACTTTTCAATATAATAAAGTAGTCCTTCATTATAACCAAATTTCCCTAGCAACAGCAGCAGATGAATCCAGAGACTAATGGGATAGCTCACATCTACCAGCAGGCGGAGATAGAGAAACTGATTAACAGGTGGTCCTATTGGCTGGTACTCCTCCTGTCTCATCAGTATTCTCTATCTCCCAGCAGGACAAGGTCGCTATTCACCTAGCTTCTGGATTCTGGCTGTGGCTGGAAACTTAATTTCTCCTGTTGAGATTTTCTCTTCAGTGAGCTTACGATTCTATCCCTCCTGTTGAGATTTTCTCTTCAGTGAGCTTACAATTAATTCTATTTCTCCTGTTGAGATTTTTCTCTTCAGTGAGACAGGGGTGTCCGGCTGAACGGTGCCGGCTTTAGGGGTTACACCTGTGCCCCCCCAGGTCCCTGCCTCACCCTCCCTCCTATGATAGAGGGTCTATTTAGGTCTCTATTTTTTCTTCTTTCCCTGGAAAAAAAAAAAAAGAGAGAGAGACTGCATCTGCTTTCCCTGATTGGGTACTCTCAGTGGTGCTCAACTTGTTCCTGCCGGCGTCTAACAGCCCTGTGAGCCGGGTTGTGAGTATGCCTTTTTTGCCTTGCAGTTGCAAGTTCTATTTTCTGGTGGTTAGTGTTGTGTTCGGTTCTTCGGGGGACACGGTGGCTGTGCGGTCGAGTGGTTTGCCTGATGTTTACTTTGTTTCTCATCGGCTAAGTTTTGGTGAGCGGTACATATTTTACAGTTAGTGGAGGCTCATTTTCTTTTTTGCATATGTTTGCGTGAAGAGAGCCCCTGCATTATAGTTTGGGCTCGATTATGAGGAGCCGCTGCTTTCCCGCGCGCGGGAGACGCATGGTGTTTTACTGTGGGGGCAGGGGTGAGTACTTGCATTTACAGCGGGTTTCGCTGAGGCTGCCCTTCGCTCGGCTTGTACCGCGGCTGTGGTCGGACGCTACTGGGTGTACGCTGTTTATGGAGCCCGTGCCTTTCCGCGGGCTGGTGGATTGCACTGGTGCTCCGACGCTGACAGACGTGCTGCGGCGTTCTTGTGGTCTGTTTCAGCGGCTTCCTTCTCTCTGCGCCTTCCGGTCTCCCTGTTTTGCCCTCCCAGTTGCATAGAGCCGGCGAAACAGGCTCAGACTTGTTCTCTTGCTCGGCTGAGCGCGTCACAGTGTGGCTTGAGTTTCCTGCTTGCCGCGGCTGTGTTTGCTTCCCCGGCTGAGAGCCGCGGTCTTTCAGTGAACAACGGTCTAAAAAAAAAAAAAAAGCGCTCCTGCACTGGGGGGGGGGGGGGCGTTCAGCGGTTTCCCTAGTAGCTGGCTTCTATGGGCTCTTCCGTGGCTTCTAAGCCTCTTGGTCAAATGCGAAGGAAGTTGCTTGCAGTTTTCTCCTGCTTTCATGAGATATTGGGGCCCGGTATGTGGAGGTCTCCCGAGTTCATTAATTTGCCACGCTGGCGTTATCTCCTGTGGGTTCGCTGCAGGCCTATTAGAGTGCGGTTTGGCTCTGTTCTTCACCACCCAGTTTCGGCTTCCCTCCATCCTGGGTTGGTAGAAGCCGTGTCTCATGGTACAACTTGAGCCAGTCGCAGGAGAGTTCCCAGTTTTTGTTTTTTTTTTTCTTTTGGGGATCTCTTCATCCCTCTCGAGGTCTCACCTGGGTGACACTATGTACGTTTGGCAGTTCCTTATTATTGGTGCCATTGTTGCTGCGCGGACGGTGTCTGGTGGCACTGTTGTACTGCTTCCTACCCTTTCAAGCTGTTTAGGGACATATTGGCTATTTCCGAGTTCCATCGGGCGTAACAATCTTTTCTGTATAGCGTTCCAGAGTCTAAGGCCGGGGTGTCCCATCATTTGCCTTCCCTGGGCCACATGGAACTGCACACACGCTGTCAGCTCTTTCGGCTTTCTCATGCACAGGGAGCAGTCATATGGGCAAGTCACGATGCTGTTGTCTTATACCTGTTAAGTTGCTGTGGTTGTCAAAGGGCGGTAAGTATAGCTTCTTGCTTGCAGCTAGTGCGTATTCCCTTTCTAAGCCTTACGTATTTCGCCCCCGTGGCATGGAGTTGGTACTGTTTTCATGGTTACAGTATATTCCTCTTTACATTGGGAAACTTGATTTTTCCTAGGAGAATCTTCTTGCAGATCCTACCGTCTCCTCCTGCCATTCCCTGACCTTCTGCACTTCATTCTGAGGGGATCTTGACTTCTTCCAATGACTCTTCAGGCTTTCTCATGAGGAGGAAGACTCTAATGTCAGGTCAGTAAGGATTTTTCCGGATGCTTGCATCTTTGCATCCTCCTCCGGTTTCCAGTTCGTTCTTGGAGTCTCTATGTTTTGTGTTTCCCTTTTCAGTGTTACTGGTCCTCAGGACAGTTCTTGTAGTTCTTTGGGAACTAAGGGACGTTGTTCCACTTCCTGCATGGTGCCCGAGACGGGGGCATTGGGCAGGCTGGATCCCATTCTGCTGAATTAGTTTCTCGGGGTTGCACATTTCTGCAGACAACCTGGGAGTATATTTACATTTTCTCTAGGGACTCCGCATCGGCACTTGGTTTGCCTGCCTCTCTTGGAGCGGCGCTTCCGGTTTTGGCACATGCCATTTCGCCTACCCAAGGCTTCACAAATGTTTTAGGTGATGTGGGCGGTGGTACCGTTTTGGCGCTACCGGGCGATTCATCTAATTTCTTCTTGACTGCATGCTTGATTCGGACGACTTCCAGTCGGGCCATTTGACTGACGAGAAAAGGGTGGTATCTTTTCCTCGGTTCTTTACACGTGCATCTTCGAATTTGCACAGCGCTCTTTTCTCCTGTACTGTTTATTGGTATATTGGGGTAATGTTTTTCTTCATATAGGAGAGACATGTGTTTCTTTCCGGAGACTTGGGCATGGGGTCTCGGTCTCAGATTGGTATTCTTCTTCGCTTACCATGACCAAGAGTATAGGATTCTGTACGGTTTCTGGGATCCATATTGCTGACTCCACTGGGACCTTCGGCTTGCTTTCCCCTTCTTATGCTTCAGCAGTCACTTTTGTTCCGGTGGTTCCCGGTATCTCAGGACTCCAATTATTTGGTATGCTCCTCATGCATCGCTCTGTATGATTTGGTGGCTCAGCGCGGTTCTCTTTTCACGGTATGCCTCGGTCTTTGCTGGTCTAGCTCATGACCAACGACCATCCAGGGCTGTCGGGTTGGGGGGCTTGGTGGCTTCCATCCTCAGCTCCAGGAGTCTGGGCTTCGGAGGCGACTCAGTACCTGTTCATTCTTCTACTCTTGAGCAGGGTCAGGCTACCTTTCTGGAGCTTCAGATCATTCTTCCGGATTGCCGCTGAGGGTCCTTTTGGTCAGTATTAGGATGGGGGTCTTTCTCTACAGCTTGGGCAGTAGGTGTTGTACTCAGTTGGCAGGTGAAGTTGGTCTGCTTCATTGGGTGGACTCTCGTCTTCGTCTTCTGTTGGCAGATCCTTTTTTTGGATCAGGAGTGTGGATAGACTTTCTCTCCGCGGAATCTGAGCATGGCCCATTTCTTGGATGTGACTGTGTACAGCGCTGTGTACGCTCTTGAAAGTGTGCATGTTAGTTGTTTTTTTTTTTTTTTATAATCTTGGCTGACGTGTACGGGTTATACGAAGAAGGTTGTTTCTTCTCTTATCCAGGTGCTACAGACATCTTCTCCTGTGGCTTCTGCTTCCTTTTGGAGGGTTTTTCTTTCTTGGGTGCTTCTTCACGTTTGAACCACTCCAGAGTTCCTTTTTGGCACAAGTGTATTGCCGAGGGCTTAGCGTTCAATGCCCTTCAGCTTCTGGTGCCATTCTTGGCTTGTTACAAGGGCTAGGTATATGGCTCTTCGCTGACTTCTCAGCTTCCTGTAGTTCAGTTCCTAACCAGAGTGCGGTATATTCATGCGCCTCTTAGAAAGCCCGGTTTGGAGTACAATCTTCACGTACTTCTTCTAAGTTTACCGAAGGCTTCATTTTAGCCTTGTCTTTTGGGACTCTAAAGAGCTGTGCCGTTGAACATGGGGTTCCTTGTGGCCATGGCTTCAGCTCTGCAGTTGCTATGTTGCAGGCCTTATTCAACGGGGATTCCTATTTCTGATTTCCGTCATATGGGGTATCAGTTCGGATGGTACCACTATTTCTTTCTAGGGGGGTGTCATCCTTTCTTTTACGTCATGCTCGCTTTTCCTTCCTTCTTCCTGGGAGGAGAGATTGGGAGCAGTGCTTTTATTCACTGCATTTTTTGATATGTATGTAGCGTTCTCCGCGAGCTCGGTTTCTAACAACTTTTAGTTGTTTATATCTCCTTTTTGTATTCTTCAAGGGACGCCTCATGTGTATGGCGGCGTCCGATGCCTACCTCGCTCAATGGGTCCAGGAGGACATTCTTTATGCTTGCCTGCTGGCAGGGAAGCGGGTGGCGATTGAACTTCATGACCATTCCGCTGGAGTGATGGCTACTTCTTGGGCTCGGCCCAGAGGTTTTTTCCTTGGAGGAGATTTGTCTCGCGGCTAATTGGTCTTCCGAGAGTGCCTTCTCTCCGCGTTTCTGCATGGATGTGCGGGCACATGCGATAGGGGCGTTTTGGTGCTTCGGTTGTTGCGGAGGCGGCGTTTGCTTCCCACCCAGATTGAGGATTGCTTTGCTACATCCCATTGGTCTCTGGATTCATCTGCTGCTGTTGCTAGGGAAGGAAAAATGATGTTCTTACCTGTTAATTTTCTTTCCCTTAGACGCAGCAGATGAATCCAGAGCCCCACCCTTTCTGGTATTTGGTTGTCGTTTTTTTCGTGTGCGACTTTCGTGATTGGTTGTTGTTGATGGTTGTATTCTGTATCGTTGCCTTTTGCGATTTGTTCTGGGAAAGAAGTTTTTTACATGCTATGCCTATTGATGGTTAAATGTGCTTGGGCAAGGAGCTATACTGATGAGACAGGAGGAGTGCCAGTCAATAGGACCACCTGTTAATCAGTTTCTCTATCTCCGCCTGCTGGTAGATGTGAGCTATCCCATTGGTCTCTGGATTCATCTGCTGCGTCTAAGGGAAAGAAAATTAACAGGTAAGAACATAATTTTTCCTTCCCCTTCGAATCTCAGCCATTCCATACTCAGGGCATTCTGTTCCAAAGTATGGGCCTGATCACCCAACATCTAGATTGTAGCAGAAATCTCACTCACTAGTTTAGAAATCACTGTAGAAAGGTTAGAATTAACTCCATAAAGAGTCTCCCAGAATGATGTAATAATCATTATGGCTTGTTTCTTCATCTCAGTTAATCTGGGTTGCAAGTTCTCTATTGTATTCAACCCACTGACTCAGTACAAACTGGGGCCTCAAAAGGTCCACTGTCGGTAGGGGAAGATACTATCATGGACCCACCTTCCAATAAGAAACTCAACATCTGATCCAGCAGTGCTGGGACTCTGTAATTAAACTAAACTAAAACTGAACTTTATATAATGGGTCTTCAACCAAAGGAAGCTCGACGCAGTTAACAATAAGTTAAAAGGTACAAAAGTACAAAATAATTAGTTTTCAAAATGTTTAGCGAATAAAAAAGTTTTTAAAGATTTACGAAAAGATTAGAAGGAGCTAGGACCCTTCAAAATGACAGGAAGTTCATTGCATAATTGGGGAAATTTAAACACCAAAGAAATGCTAAAATTCTTAACTCCTTGAGTTCTTTTCCTAGAAGGGAGAGAAAGTTTAAATCGATGAGTACCTTTCACATATGAAAATCTATAAACATTCCATAGAAGAGGAAAAAGCGGAACAAAAATAACATATAAAATTTTTTAAATAATACATTTAAACTGGATTCTGAGATAAACCAGGAGCCAATGGAGACTCAAAAGCAAAGGAGTCACGTGATCGAATTTACTTTTTCCGTAAATCAACTTTGCAGCGGTATTCTGAATCAGTTGTAGTCTTTGAAGGCAGTTCTTTGTGATGCCGAGATAAATGGCATTACAATAATCTAGCCAAGATAGTATAATTGATTGGACCAAGACAGAAAAATGACGTTGATGGAAAAGAGATCTGACCTTTCTCAGCATTCGTAAACTGAAAAAACATTTCTTAGCCCAAGAGTTTATTTGATCCTTAAAGGTAAGGGAAGAATCAAAAAGTATTCATGCCAGCAGGTTGCCAAATAGCCATTCTGTATACTGGGCTCAGTGATACTGTATTAACACTGTGAGCCACATAAAATGCTGCAGATCTGCCAGAAGTAGCAGTTGCACTTGCTGAATCTGTCCATGCGCAGAGAGCATTCAGGTTAAGATGCTTCATCTGGTTTTCTCCAGGATTCACCCTGGATTTCCCCTTCCTCATTAGGGTGATGGCACAATAGTAATGAAGATAAGAAAACTACTGGAGCATACAGAACATCCTTGCCTGATACCATCTTGGCCTCAATCAAATCTAAGGACAGTCAGATACCAGGAATTGAAAATTATCCCATGTTTTGGGCCTACATGAATGGAGTAGCCTGCATTATTCAGTTGGAGTGAGCTCATTAGGCTCTGGATATACCCCAAGCTAATTTGCCTAAAGATATTGTGGTATGTTTTGTGATGATAAGTTGGAGACAGTTTTAACCAAAGCCTATAGCCTTGAGAAAATTCAATGGGATACCTACACTATGTAGGTTTACCAGGACTTGGAGTCTATAACATTGCAATGGCGTTCAGAGCTTAGGCCCCTTATTTATGTTGTTGCGAGACACTGGGATCTGCTACAAGTGACAGCTCTAACATTTTATAAGGAAGGGCAATTTTAGCTAATTAGATCTAAAGATGAGGCTAAATTGCTCTCTCTCAAAAAAGGTTCCTCGGTGCTCTCACAGAGGCCTCGATGGCAACAGCCATCTACTGGCAAGGGATGTCTTCAACGACAATGTTCACAGTCAAACCTGCAAACCAGGAAGACTACTTAATAGGCTGTATTTATTTTTAATTTATGCTTTCTCATCCAAATTATGGGACCACCTGCATAGGCTCCATTAAACTGTGGACACTTCATATAATTCTTTTTCTTGCTACATTTGCATAAGAATTGAAAATATTCATCTATTAAGCTGTAAATGTGATGATCTCTGGATTGAGAAGGGATCTCATAGGCAAATGGCAGGGAGGCACCTGGTGGAACTTTAGTCTTACTCTCTCTATGGCTATTAGATTTGTTTCTTTCAGTGTTTTTGGTTTGAATAAACAGATTAAGAGGCAGTGGTTCTTTAAGGCCTCTGTTGTGTTTATTTAAGAAACTCATCTTTTCCCTAGGCATGAATATTTGCTTCAACATAAAAAATTTTCTTTAGTTATCTGGCCTCAAATAAATTGCAAAGAAAGATAAAGGGTATGGGGATTCTGTTTGCTGGCATATTGTCATTGTTGGTATCTGTTAAAGAAGGGAAATACTTAATGCTTAAAGTACATTTTGGTCAACTGGTATGTGCTCTGTTGAATGTCTGTACATATAACATGGGTCAAGGATCCTTTTTTGGAGAATTAGATGGTTTATTGTAAAAACATGAAGGATTTTATTAGGAGGCAATTTTAATCTTATACGACCCTTCTTTAGATATAAATCATAGCATACATTATGCAGAGGGGGATTGGGAAAAGATATCATTTTTAAATTACTGGGGCCTATCAGCCCTTTTAGAGGCAGGTTCTTCCCAAGGAGTGGGGGATTATACCTATTTTTCTCAAGCCCATGATTCCCACTCCCGCATTGATATGTGGCTGAGGGAAGGCCTAGTCAGACATATTATGGAAGGTTGTACTATACATAAACAAATACTGGCAGATCATGCACCATTAGAGTTAATTGTGAAGTTGCATAGGAAGATCAAGGGTAGAGGTTTAATTATACTATATTATTAGAACCCAAACATATAGAACAAATAGGTAATGACATTCAGGAATATTTAGTCTAATGATACGTCTGAGATAAGTCCATGTATAGTGTGGGAAGAGCTTAAAACAGTCAGTCATTCTAATGCAAGATACATTATTCTTGAACCTTTTCCTTTGAGAATTCTTGTAGAGAGCCTCATTAGCATTCTTTTGCTCTGCCTCCTATTTCTCTGGGCTGTCCTCCAATTCCTCAGTTGTCGCTCTATAAGCAAGATGGTAGGAGCATGTCTTTTCTTATTGTTTTTATTTTTCTATTAAATTTGTTTGTTTGTGAGGCTTTTCGGTGCTGCAAAGGATCCCATGTTTGGGACATCTCTGGCTGCAGGAGAGCACAGACTACAGAATGGCACGGGGACAAATTTTTCCCCATCCCTGTGGGAACTCATTTTCCTGCTCCTGCCCCATTCCTGCAATCTGCATCTTCATCTGCACAAGCCTCAAACACTTTAAAATCATGAGTGTTCGAGGCTTGTATGGTTAAAGCAGAGCTTACAGGAATGGGGCAGGGACAGCGACAAAACTCATGGGGACGGGGAGAAATTTGTCTCTGTGTCATTCTCTACACTGCATCAGATAGTTGAGGCCCATGGGTAGCCCCTATAAGATGGATTCTGCCCTCTTTCCACTTGAAATGGCTGACTTTTGTCAAGGAAACAACCTTTTGAAGATCTAAAGGCTTCCCAGAAGTTACTAATGAGGCCACTGGGAGCCTATTTGGTACCTTAAATTCACACCTTACATTTTTTTGCAAGTCTTCCAAAAACTTGCCTCACAATTTATTTAAGTATGTCTTAGGCCCAAATCTGCTGATCAGTTGAAGGGCTTATTTCCAAAACCTAAGTCCATAGTAATTGCATTGGAAATAAGCCCTTCAGTTGCAAAGGCACAGTTATCAGATCATCACTGCTGTAGCTATATTTTTAAATTATTCTTTGATCAAACTGCATAGAGCATCTGTCAAAAATGGGAGAGCCTATAACCAGAAGAGCTGTCTCCTTCATAGCACCTGCTCTGTCAAACTCTCTTGGTAGGCTGTGACCATATATTCTCTACATTCTCTGTTAGCCTAGACAGATACCTAAAAGGACTGCTTGAACAGAGCTTTTGTCATGTCTTGCAATATTTGAAAGCACAGCCACCCTTCACAAGGACAGTGGGTTACTGTTGATACTAAGGCTTACACCAAATGGGGTGCTGAGATGGGAATAGTGGCATGAGGAAGAGCAGTACCAGACCCAGAAGAGGCTCTCCCTTTTTCCCAGAGCTTGTCCATTATTTGAACAACACCTTCCTCCATTATTTCTGAGCCTCTTTTTACATTCTTCCCATACTCAGCCTGCCTCCCTCCCCATTTTCAGAAGGTACTGTCTTCACTCCGATCACAATCTCTCCCTCCTGTCTATAGTTTTGCAAATCTAAGATTGGCATTATAAAGAATAAAGAAACACAAACAAGGGTAGAAAACTGCTTTATTTTACATTTGCATTATTTAATATGTCTAACAAAGCCAAGCAATGTAAATATGTCATGTAATTGCTACAGCATCAACACCTAAGCACTACTGTAAACTGAGGACCATGCTAAAACTCAGAAAGACTGAGCTTTAGAATGATCTGCATTCTTTTTTTTTTCTCTCTTCTGAAGTGTCATACTTATTGTTACAATCAAAAGAAGACATTCTAAAGTGATATTTTGCTTTCTCATAAGGAGCCGCCACCACCCATGGATAGTTTCTGTCTACGAGAAGCAGTTCCGTATCTTCAAAACAGGAGAAACTTGGGACCAATAGTAATATGCAAGAGAAAAACCTCTGGAGATATACAAGAACCGAAACGGCCCAGAATGCAGTGAAAAAGATCAGAATTTCAGATATATCCAAACTTTGTTTAGGAAGAGCCACAGACAACCACTTACTAAAAGGCTAGAATTCCACCAACACTTGAACAAAAAATGTTACAATACCCCACTGAAGTATGGTTTCAGTGGTGGGTAGGAGGTGCAACTGGACAGCTTGCATTCCTAATTTGCAAGTGGTTCAGGCCATTTGTGAGAAAGTTCTGAAAATCTCATTTAAACAATATTTTTTAAGTGTGCCAAATTTGCCTTACAGTCACTAAAAGGAATTGTTTTGTGGTATTCAGGATCCTGTGAAGGGTTTTAACCTGACAGTTTTGTTCTCTCTTCTTGGATTGTGATGCTAAAACTACTGCTCGGAAAATGCGCCCTCTGAGCCATCATAACCCAGCTATTAGAGTGCTGTCCTTGACCCTTAGGACCAAGTACATATGATACTCACAGCTGTTGCTTTTCCTTGCCTCTTCTGCCCAAGAGGCTGTATGGATGCTGCTTTACGAACATAATCTAGATTCTGCAAAACTGTGACTTGTTCCTCAGAGGAATTGCAGCAGATTCTAAGTTGTTCCTATTATATATTATTTTTTATAAATTAAAGAAAAAGTAATTTGTAATATTTCCCTTGTTTACATTTTATTGCTCATATGTCTAAGATGATTATAGTAAATATAATTTGCTAATTTGTTATTGACCAAACGATTGCATGTGTTAATTTTCATTTCTGGATTTATAGCATTAAAAAAAGCAGTTCTTGTTAAAAGCATAACTTGTTCAGTAATCAAAACTAGTACCTGTAGCAAACTTTCTGCCAGTCTCTTATTCAGGATATGATGGAGTTCCAACCTTAGAACCCCAGTGGTGTGTTGAATGCAGAACAAGTCTAAATGTTAAAGTGCTCTTAAAAAGGGTGTTTTATTGCAGGTTATAGAAGAGTGGGAAAGAAAATGAATTTTTATCTTTACAAGCAGCTAACTTTAAAATAGCAGTTTAATTGTATTAGTGTTTTTTCCTTACCATGTAGTAAGAGGGGCAGACTACCACTGGGAAACTTAGGCAATCACCTGGGATGCTAGGTGGTTGGGGGAGGGCAGCAAGAGATCAAATTTAATCTGTAAGGTGAAACAGTAGGAACCTATGCTGCATACCCTGCTGATCTTCCTCAAAAAACTCACACTGACCATATTCAATATGTTTAAGTGTCATTTTGCAAAGTCTTCAGAAGTGCCAGTTGTTAACCAAGTGTTTCCAGTGGCTAAACAACAGTGCTGGCACTGGCCTCGTCATCAGACCTGCTTTATTTTTAATTGTTGTCTTTTACTTTGTGCTCTGTGTTCTTATTAAATACTTATAATTAAAAAGTTATCTTTGCTCTTTATACAAGTATATTTTCGGTGGCAGGAAAGGACCTGTCAATTCAACATATTTCGCCTCACGGCTTTTTCAAGAAAAATCCCCTATAACATAAAGCAAATAAATGTTATTCCTATATTCTTATCTTAAAAAAATCAAACTCTACTCTTAGAAGGGGTAATTATTGACTTCATATTTTATTATTTTCTACACTATCCTGATCAAATTACTTCTCACCAAGATGGCTGCAGCGTTTTTGTTCACCAGTTAAATCTTCCTTTATGCTTACTTTATTGCTGACAGCAGCGAATCAGGAGCTTAACCCAATGATATCCATTCAATTTCTTGATTTAAGCCAAATGGTGCCACTATATTAAGTGTAAAGATCCATCTCTGTTCACAGAAATTTAATCTTTGTTCATACTGACCTCCCTCCCAACCTTATTTTATCTGGTCAGTAACTCTCCATTGGATGTCATCCACTGTATGTTCACGATCTTGCCAATGTTGGACTAGAGGTGCTTGTATAATGCCATTTAAAAGTCTGGATTTGTGTTTATTGAGTCTAATACATACTGGTCAACCAGTTCTTCCCATATGAACCAATCCACATAGGCATATGATAGTATAAACCACATTATGAGATTTACATGTAGAATGTGTTCTTGATTTTATAAGGATTTCCCAACCCAGAGGTTTCCATTCACTTCTTTCAATTGTCTTAGCAATTGCCACACTTCACATGCATTTTTTACTCATAGTTAAGGTGACCATACATCCCGTTTTCAATGGGACCCGTTGTCCCGACCCACCACTTCGGGACGCCAAAATGTCCTGTTTTCAGGGACAGCGTCCCAAAGCTGTTCGAGGGGACAAAGGACTGGCAATCGCTTCCCCTCCCGTCTAAAGCCTGCCTGCCTCTCTCCCTCTGTACAGCGCTGAAATGGTCAGGAAGGCTCACCAGGTCCAGAATCACCCTCCCTATTCTCGGGGATGGCAAGGGGGCTACACAATCCAGGCAGCTCTTAGCTGCCATCAGCTGCACCGGTAATGCTAAACTGGACAGTAAAACCAAAGAGACACGCCGCGGGACTTTTCCACTTGCCTGCATTGCTCTAAGTTCTGCCGCTCTCGATCCCTCCCCCCCCCTCTCCCCCTCTCCTCTGAAGTGACTTCCTGTTTTTGAGGGACGGGATCAAGAGCAGCAGAACTTAGAGCAATGCAGGCAAGTGGAAAAGTCCTTCGGTGTCTCTCTTTGGTTTTACCGTAGCATTACCGGCAGGGCTGATGGCAGCTAAGAATCGTCTCCAGTCTTGCAGCAGCACAGGAACACTCTGAGGGACTTCTATACCATTCAGGTCTATTAACTTGGGGAAAAGAGGAGAGGTACTGGAATGGGATGTGGGAAGATGGTGGGTTGGCTGGCTCAGGAAAGGGAAGAAAGCTGCTAAATCAGAAAAGGAACACAGGAAGATGCTGGACATGGCGATTGTAAGGTAAAGGGGGAAAAAAACAGACGTGAGTAGAAAGACAGGTGGGAGATGCTGGACATGGGGTGGAGCAATAAGAAGAAAAAGGAGGTTCTGGATATTGCAGTAATAGGGGGCATGCTGACACAGGAGGGAGAAGGAAAAGGGAGAAGAACAAGAGATGCCAAGTCCATGGGCAGAAAGGAAAATAGATACCAGCCCATGGAGGGGGAGGGAGAGAAAGGAAGGAGAAGAGATGTCAGATAGTGGAGGGGGAGGGGGGGAGTTGGAAGGAGAGGAGAAATATGCCAGGGTATGGGGAAGAAACAGGAAACAAATGCCAGACCAGAGGGAGAGGAGGTGCCAGAGTATGGAGGGAAAGAGATGCCAGGGCATAGACAAGGGAAGGACGGAAAGGAGAAGAGAGATTCCAGAGCATAGGGAGACAGAAAATGGAGAGGGAGTGAAGCTGAAATGAATCATGTACAAAGGAGACATTTATGGAAAGAGCTTAGAAAGAGGGACGATACCATATGGAAGAGAGAGGGCAGGGACACTGGCTAGAAAAGGCAGAGCATGGAAGGGGCAAGACAGAGGATGAACAGTAGATGGAAGGGGTAGAGAGGGGGACAGATGCTGAATGGAAGTGGAGGGAGAGGGGGAGTAGACGATGGAAGGAAGTGGGGAGGAGAAAGAAAAAAGGGCACATGCTGGATTGAGGGAAGAGGATAGAGTTAGATACTGGAAAGGGTGAGGGAAAGAGGTGGCAAGCTATATGTAGACACAATGAAAGAGGGAAATTGAGGACTGAATAGTAAGAAATAATTTAGACAGAGGCAGAAAATAAATTGAGAAGGAAGAACAGGGAATAACAGGAGGAAGGGAGCAGAGAGAGAGATGCCTGAGCAGGGGTGAAGGGGAGGAGACAGATGCCAAACCTGGGAGGAGGAAGAGAGAAAGGAGACAGAAACCAGATCTGAGAGGAGAAAAGGAGAACAGATCCCTAGGGCACTCCACTAGGTATCCTCCTCCAACGAGAAAAATGGCCATTTAATTTTACCCTCTGTTTTCTATTCGATAATCAATTCCTAATCCACAACTGAATATTGCCACCTATCTCAATTTTCTCAGGAGCCTCTTGTGAGGAACTTTGTCAAAATCTTTCTGAAAACCCAGTTTTTAAACAAAGTGTTTTTCATGACTATTTAAGGGTACCTTAATGCATTCATTTGGTGTTACTTCAAAATCAAGGAGTTCAAAAAGTTCAGAACGAAGTTCCTCCTTAGTCTCCATGTTGATGGGTAGAGCTTGGCCCATCTGCCTTATAAAGTCAGTAAAAGATATTTTCTGGTGGAGATGTGCATTGTTGAGGAGGGGAAGGATCAGAAAGTACACTGTAGGATTCTTCTGCAGAGTACTCTGGCAGGTCATCTGGCAGATTCATCAAAATACTCCCTTTTAGGAGAATCGGGGTATATGCATGTGTTATGTGGGTCCACATCGAGGCCAATGCTCAATATTGAGTGTGCGACCTTGTTCTCGATCAACACTCCAATGTATCTGCAGGCTGAGCTCAGTGTGGAAGCCTTTAATGCCTGTGAAGACTACATTTGTAGTAGCCCCGATCACCTCCTGGAAATAGTCTGCTGTACTGGTTTTTGTGTGGTGTGGGAGACCTTCTTGTCAAGGCTTGCCTACAGAGGGAAACATCTGTATGGAAGGAGAACCACTATCCTCACATTAAGGCTTACTTGTGCGTCAAATCGATGCCTAGGAGAATGCAGTTTCATGCATACAAAGGGAAGAATGTTTTTGGGTTCTTAGCTTTCTTACATGATATGTCCTCTGAGAATCAAGGCATCAATGAAGATGATGTAGAGTCCTGCCTCTCTAAGTATCCCGATGTCCAATACTCTGGATGTATTGTTGATACTGGAGTCATAGGAGGCTGGGTGTCGTGTTCAGAATTCCTCACTATGCTGGATATCGATGTAGTAATGAAATGTTTTATCAAATTGAAAGTTTCCAGGCTTTAAGTGACTTCTTTTGCATATGAATACAGAGGATAAAGTCAACATCCCGATGTTTAGGACCCAGAAACCGGATGCACCAATTATGCGGTCAGAGCCTGAGATGGTCAGATTACAAAAGCTTTTTTTTTTTTTTTTTAAAGCCACTCAGTACTGCTTTTGACATGGAGATGAAAACGGCCGATGCTGAATCAAGGGCTTAACAACCCAGGGCACTTGAATGAAAAGAAACCCAAAACACAACTGATGCTCTGAGGCACGGAAAAAAGGCTTGAAATGACCCTAAGGCTAAAACCCCAAAAGTTATAAAAATTAAATCAAAGTTGGGAGAAATATAGAACATGATTTAAAAAACAAAGAATTATGACAAAAATAGATGAAAAGGCACAAAAACATGCCAAAAATGTTTGTCACGCTGAAGAGAAAACTGAAGACACAGCTTCTCAGCTCTGTGGAAAATTAAGATATGTAGGTCCTATGAGCCGTCAAGTGGGAAGGCACTGGCACATGCATAGTATAGGCACTGTCTTAAAAAAAATTAAGTGACAGTGCACTTCAAAGTGCCCATATCAGGTTCCATGGATGGTGTTACATCAGAATACAGTGTGCTTGCCCTCAGAGAACTAAATGCCCTTATCCAGAGATGTGTCTTTTGCCCTCAGACTAGAGAGTTGCGCGGGGACAGAAATCCCACCCGTCCCCGCCAAAATCCCACCCATCCCCACCCGTCCCCGTGAGGAATCCCTCCGTCCCCACCCGTCCCCGCGAGGAATCCCCTCCGTCCCCACCCGTCCCCGCGAGGAATCCCCTCCGTCACCATCCTTCCCTATAAACTTCAGAAATAGTTATTTTATTTAATTATGCTACTGAATTAAAGGCTCTGGTAGAGACCCATTTACAAATAAGCAAAGAGACTATTAATTTGGAAATATTAATTGGGAAGAATACATACTTTGTAAATGGGTTTCTACCAGAACCTCTAATGTAAATATAAAATATAAATACTCAGCTGATGAGAACCCACAAACTGTCAGCTGAGGACTTCCTTTGCAGTTGGCCTGGGGTCCCTTTTGCCAAGCTTGGCAGGCAGCAGTAGCGTCCCTGAGTCACAGATGCTGGCACCTCAGTGGCTCATGGATGCTGCCAGCGACTGCTGCGCTTGGTGGAGGGGAGTTCTGACCATCTCTAGAGGAGGTCCTCTGCTGGCGGTGCTTGGGGATCCCCACCAGTCACAGCAAGGGCCAACAAGTACTTCAACACTGTAGAAATAAAACCAGAAATGCATTTCCTTTTCTTTTGAACACAAAATAAAGATATCTGCCATATACATTTCCCAAGGCAGATGACTCTATGCAATGTCACCTCGGTAACAAAATACAAAAATAGACAAATACACCCCCTCCCTTTTTACTAAACCACAATAGTAGGTTTTAGCACAGGGAGTTACGCTGAATGCCTCGCGCTGCTCTCAATGCTCATAGGCTCCCTGCGCTAAAAAACAATATTGCGGTTTAGTAAAAGGGAGCCATAGTGCAAAATATAGACAGCAGATATAAATTCTCAAAACAGACACATTTTGATCACTAAATTGAAAATAAAATCATTTTTCCTACCTTTGCTGTTTGGTGATTTCATGAGTCTCTGGTTGCACTTTCTTCTTCTGACTGTGCATCCAATCTTTCTTCCTTTCTTTCAGCCTCCTGTATGTTTCCTCTCCTCCAGACCTCATTCTCTCCCCCAACTTTTTCTTTCTGTCTCCCTGTTCCCCCTTCTTTCTGTCTCTCTGTCTGCCCCCTTTCTTTCTTTCTCCGTGCCCTCCCCCAAGCCACTCGGTTTGCTGCCACAGCCATCGGAGAATAGCCCCTAAGCCACCGCCGTCCCAAGCTTTCCCTGCAGAAGCGTCGCGCTGACCAGCATTCCGCTCCCTGACGTCAATTCTGACATAGGAGAGGAAGTTCCGGGCCAACAAGGCATTTCTCCTCATTCCATCCAGCCTGAGCCCCATCTCTCCTTGATCCAGCATTTCCCTTCTGTGTCTGTCAGAATTACCATTCCACCTATTTTCCAGCATCACCCTTCTTTGTGTCCATCTCACCTATATCCGTATCTCACCACTTTTTCAGAATCTTCATTTGTCTCTGTCCTTGTCTTTACCCCATATTCACCATTTGCCCTTTCAATGTCTTTATCTCCCCCCCCCCCCACACACACACTTTTTCAGCATTACTTCTATGTCTCTATTTCACCTCCTCTTCATGTCCCCTCTGTATCTCTATCCTTATTCAGAAGGTCCTGCTTACCCTTTCTCTTCTTTGTGTCACTATCTCCATTTTCAGCTTTCCCCCCTTTTCCTTTGTTAATGCACCCTGTAGCCAGAATCTTTCCACCCTCTCTCCACTCCGGCCCAGCCCAGTATGAAATATTTCCTTTTGTTTCTCTCCCCTCTCTCTTCTCCTCCCTCACCCACGAGTCCTGCATCTGGCCCTCTCCCTTCTACCTGCACCTGGCAACACCCCCCTGCTCCGCGGCTCTCTTCAGCAACTCGTCAGCAGCGGTGATCAAGACAAGCTGCCGACATCGAGGCCTTCCCTCTACGAGTCCCACCTTTGTGGAAAAAGGAAGTTGAAACAAGCGGGACTCGCAGAGGGTAGGCCCCGACGTCAGAAGCTGCTGCTGAGTTGCCGAAGAGAGCCGCAGGTAGAAGGGAGAGGGAGATAGGAAGGCTGTAGAAGCTCCGGAGCATGACACCGAACCCGGCCAGGATGATTTCTTTTTCAGGCTGCTGTTGCCGCTGCCATCCCCCACCCGAAATGACAAAAAACAGCCTAATGCCCGCGTCGGGAAATAGCCATGCTGAGCAGTGAGCTCAGCACGTACACAGATGAAAGCCTTGCTTGCTGATTGGTCCGGCGGCACGGTGGGGCGGGGCCACCGGACCAATCAGCAAGCAAGGCTTTCATCTGTGTACGTGCTGAGCTCACTGCTCAACATGGCTATTTCCCGACGCGACGCCGGCCAGACTTGTAAGCTGCATGCTTGCATCGCCAGAATTTAGGTAGGTTGTTTTCATCCCCGTGGGAGTCCCGTGGGCAAGGGGGCGTCCCCGTGGGAGTCCCGTGGGTCAGGGGGGCATCCCCGTGGGAGTCCCGTGGGCCAGGGGGCGTCCCCGTGGGAGTCCCGTGGGCCAGGGGGGGAACCCGCGGGATCCCCGCGGGACCCGCGGGATCCCCGCGATCCCCGTTCCCGTGCAGACCTCTACCTCAGACCTCCCTCCTTACCCACAGATGGTGGTAAATGCCGTTCCTTCCAAAGGTGAACTCATTCAGCTAGTTCTGTCACGTGTACAATCTTACTAAGGTGCTGTATTGCAAATGGCACAGGACTTGGAAAGGATATAGGATGTTTGCAGGTGCACTTGGGCTTCTGGGCCCAGAGGACCAAAAGGGTGCACCAGTGCATGTGTCTGCCTGCATGAGAGACAATATAGGAGGGAAGGAGAAACTGGAGAATGAAGTGCACAAATGCCATTCTACCCAATTATCAACATTTCACATTATCCCAGAGGGAGGGGGCAGATGAGAATGAAGAAGAAACAAGGAATAGATTTAACTGTTTTACCTCTTCTTTCCCCACCCAAAAATTTCTTAGGAGGGTGTACCTCACCCCTATTTAGCCCTCTAGGGTGAAATGGCCTATGTGGTCCTTCCTATGAAGGAGGTTGGGGACCCATAGTATAAGGGGGGGGGGGGAACATAACATAAGAATAGCCTTACTGGGTCAGACCAATGGTCCATCAAGCCCAGAAGCCCATTCTCAGAGGCCAATCCAGGTTGCTAGTACCTGGCCAAAACCCAAGGAGCAGCAATATTCCATGTTACCGATACAGGGCAAGCAGTGTCTTCCCCCACGTCTCTCTCAATAACAGACTATGGACTTTTCCTACAGGAAATTGTCCAAACCTTTCTTAAAACCAACTACGCCAGGGGTATCCAAAACGTCGATCGCACAGGCAACGCCGGTGATCACAGAGCCAGTGTTCTCGCCAGCGTCTTTAGCATTCCCCCATGGTCACTGTATCACCTTTAAAGTAATTACGGCAGCCTGCAGAGCAAATGTAGCAGGCTGCCGTCATCCTCTGTAGCATGTTCCCTCTGCCGCGGTCCCACCCCCAACGTCATAGGAGGTGCGGGACCACGGCAGAGGGAACGTGCTACAGAGGCTGACGGCAAACTGCTACGTTTGCTCTGCAGGCTGCCATAATTACTTTGAAATGTGGTAGTTAGGCCCAGAGGGAAGAACAGTGGCAAAAACTGAGTTGCAATCCTTCTTGATGATCCAGTTTGAAGTCCTGACAGTCACTGTGCGGGAAGCAGCGGAGGTAGGGCCCCGGTGGGATGGGGGGGAAGAGACAAAAGGACCTTGAGGAGGGACGGGACAGTAGCCTTGAACCAACAGGGAGGGGGAAGACAGGGCAGATCCTGGACTATTAGAGCGGTTAGAGAGGATAAACACCCTGAACCAAGGAGAAAGAGATGCCAGGCCCTGGGGAGGGGGAAGACAAAGAGAATGAGAGAGACAAAGACCTGGACCAAAGGTGGGAGGACTCAAAATGTTAGCAGACGGAAGATAGAGAGAGGGAGAAACCTGAAAACAAAGGGGAGGCAGAAGAGAGGGGGCAGATGTTGGACTATGGGAGGTGCAGACAGAAGAAATAGAGGGAGAGAGATCCTAAGGAAGAAGAGAGATGCAAGATAATAACAGAGGAGGGAGAGGGAGGGAGACATGTTGCCAATAGGGGTGGAGAGAGGAAGAAAAGCTGGACTCCTGGAGGGACAGAGAGAGATGTTGGTTGGGGAATGGAGCGAGGTCTGGAGGACAGAAGAGGTGCATTCGGTGTGTGTGTGTATATATATATATATATATATATATTTTTTTTTTTTTTTTTTTACTATGGTGTGCTAGCCGATATAGGGGTCTTTTACTAAGGCGTGCTAGCTGATTTAGCGCACGCTAAATCGGCTAGCACACCATAGTAAAAGAGGGGGGTATATGTTTAGTATTTTTATTGTTGGTAGATCATTTTGACTTGGTCATTTTAAAAAGTAGCTCGCAAGCCAAAAAAGTGTGGGCACACCTGAGCTACGCTATCCACTCTTACCACATCCTCTGGCAACGCATTCCAGAGCTTAACTATTCTCTGAGTGAAAATGTTTTTCCTCTAATTGGTTTTAAAAGTATTTCCCTGTAACTTCATCGAGTGTCCCCTAGTCTTTGTAATTTTTGACAGAGTGAAAAATCAATCCACTTGTAGACTTCAATCATATCTCTCCTCAACCGTCTCTCTTCCCTCATACGAGAGGAGTTCCATTCCCTTTACCATTTTAGTCGCTCTTCTCTTCTCTATAGCGCCACTATATCTTTCTTGAGATAAAGAGATCAGAAATGAACACAATACTCCAGATGAAGTCACATCATGGAGCGAAACAAGGGCATTATAACATTATTAGTCTTGTAACCATCCTTTTTTTAATAATTCCTAGCATCCTGTTGTTTTTTTGGCCACCACCGCCGCACATTGGGCGGAAGGTTTCATCGTACTGTCTACGATGACACCCAGATCCTTTTCTTGGATGCTAATCCCCAAGGTGTCCCACCTCAGTCTCATCAAACAAGGAGTGAAAAATCACAGTGCACACATACACTAGGAACCTGTGCTCTGGGTTTTCAGGAAATCCAAAATGATTACATATGAGACGACGCAAAGCATGCTGATCTCATACATAATTCACTGTAGATCTCTTGAAAACCCAAATGGCTGAATATATATCATATGGACTGAGCTGAAAACCAGTAGCCTATGGCATTAAAGGACTTAAAAGTTGAAAGCTTAGTGTCTGAACTTTGCTGCTTTAGAAGCAAGTATGGTCCAAGGGGCTAACAACAGGTTTATCAAATAGAAAAGCCAGAATTATCCAAGATGACAATACATTAGATGAACTCAACGGCTCAGATATATTTTGTGTATTTTTCTAATTATGAAGCAACCAATAGATCACAGACACCTTATGTGATCTTGGGCAAATCACTAACTCTCCATTGTCTCAGATTCAAACCGACTACAGGGAACTAATTGTACCTGAATGTAACTCACAAACTATCACTAGAAACTGCATGAGCTAAATAAAAATTAATACATCAGTGTATATATCTTATTATTACACTGCATTGCCAAGTATCTGAAAAATGTCATGACTTAAGCACTAGCAACTTCATACCTCAAAAATGAGCAGAGTCAGTACTGATATACATTTGCATTTTATTGAACTTAAGGTTACAGAGGGCTTTTCTGCTCAAACTCATGCCAGTAACACCCTTACCCCAATCCCCCTACCCCCCCATACACACAAAAATATAATGAATAGTCTCCTCAACCCATTATATAGGGCATTAAAAATTCTTGATCAGGTGTTTGAATTTGATAACCTTTTAAAAATGTTTTAACAAGAACTGGAGTTTAAAATGTGTTCAAGGTCTTTAAAGTTCCAGCTATGTCATTAAAAATTAAGCTTCTATAGCTTAACCACATTTTTTACAGCCATTTGAAACCATTCTTTAATTTCAGTTCTCACAAAACAGTTTGTGTTGGCAGAGATTTACACTTTCAGGAAAGCAGTTTGGAACCCAGTTTCATTTTTGGGAACTAAACATATTAAACATTTTCCTGTCCCTCTAGTGTAAGTCTCTGTCTATATCTTTATAATTACTTTTCCATCAGATATTTTAAGCCATGCAATCACTTCTATATCATAAAAGTGCCAGTGCTGTTTCATGTATATTGCATTGTCAAATGATCAGAGATGTGAGACAACTCTGCCCCCCAAAACCATGCTCACACTTCCAACTATGCCAAATTTTAGAACATATCTAACTCTGGTAGTATGGCTCTTTGAGTATCTACACAATATTATTTCACTTCTTGCCAAGGTCTAAAGTCCTGATACAGCATTATTGTGGACAGTTTTTAAATGGTTAAGAATAAACTGAAATAAGAGTATAAACTGTTCTTCATAAAATATCCATGTGGGGCTTGGCTGGACACACATATACACATTTGTGGTTACTAGCTGGTATTTTCTATTGTCATAATGAATATCCACTTTCCCATAAAAAAATCCTTATTACCTTCCTGCTCTAACCAAAGTGCAAAGACCAACAGGAAAAATATGGCAGGCTTTCTTTAAGTCTGCAGCTGCTACCAGCCACCCTGAAAAACTCAGCTAGGAAAAAATAGAAGGGAACAAGAAAAGACATTTTTGTACTTCATAGTATTCTTTGAACAATGCTTGTCTATGAAACAGTTTTACAGTCTTTATGTATTAACTCCGTATTGGCAAGCTGTTTCTCTCCCATGGCACTGGCACCTGTTCTCTGAAGCATACAGGGAAGTTATTTCCAGCCCCTTGGGAATGGACAGATCAGATTAAAAATTGCATCATTATGGTAACCTGTATCTTACAATTATGCTGAACAGAGGTTTCACATTATGTCAACTAAATACTCTTAACTCTTCCAAAAATCAAAAAGAGGACAGATTTATTAAGAACACAGGAAATGTTTAAAATATAAAAAATTAAGCAAACCAATGTGAACGTTTGACCTATTTTGTATAGGAAATGGATTTATTTTTCTCTGAATACAGCTGTCCAAAAGGTAAACAAAACTACAGCTCTGCACTATTTGCTTGAACACAAGATGGAACACCACATTTTGAAAAAAGGGTATGCTTCAGACAGTCAGGTTTGCTAAGGAAAAAAATACACACACAAAAAAAAAAGAAACCTCACTCAAGGACAGGTCACAGGAGAGCATTTTTAGTAAGGTCACTTAAAATCTGTCATTTAAAGCAGATCAGAACCTAAGCCACTGACTGTTTCAGCAGGATTTTCTTACAGACATCCAGGAGTGCTGGTTTTAAGGTTTCACTGATCACATACATTACCATGTAGATACACCCGTCATGTTCTGTTTCCAGAAAAGTTGTGGATTTGCAAGTGTCCACCATGAGTGCAGCAAATCAGGAGGTAGTCAACCCATAGAAAGGCTCAGTAATCTGAACATAAGAGACTTCAAATGACCACTAGCTGCAGTTTGTGTTGTTTTGTTGCTTTTAACACAGTACAATTAACACTGGTGAATCTTGTTCAAGCATTTTCTGCCACATCTTCTACCCCATATCCAATGCAGATGAAAAAAAAGTTACTTATGTTTCCATGATACAGGAGATCCAGTTACTGGGTCAATCTGTACACTTGCTGTAAGACACGGAGTTCAGAAAATGCTATGTTCATGGCCAATAGCTGTAGTTTAGTTACCTTAGAAGGGTCATCAAGATAGCATTCCTTAATGATAGTGTTTGTGGCTTTATTGTTCCCCTAGCACGGCATACTGGTTGTCTAGCTGAAGTTGAAGTGACGGGTTTTTGGAAGCTTCATCCCTGCCTCTATTTTTGTGCCTTACTACTTCAAATGTCTTCTCCATTTCTTTGTCTCTACAGGGGAAAAAAATGAAATTAGAGCAAAACTTTCAAAAGAATCAGTCCTTCTCCTCGTATGTTGAAAATTTTAAGGGAAAAAGCTAAAATTTCAACTGCTTTATGATTACGGGATCTTTTCAACACTACAACAATTCAATACTTCATATAAAATAATGCATTTCTTGAGCCTTAGGCCAAGTGTTTGATAACCTGGTAGCTTTAAACAAGTGTCTCAATAAAATGCGATATGAAACCACTCCATTGAGAGCAGTTCCTAAACAAAAATAATCTGTGTAAATGCATTCCATATATAATGTGTTGGGTGCAGAAACAGCTATAGACTACCATGTCTTGATGCAGCATTACCATGTCTGGATACAGGTATAGTGTGTGTGTTTTGTATTGGAGTGTTTTAATTTTTTTTTTGGGGGGGGGCATTAACTTTCACTATGCATTAACTTTCTTCAACTATACAGCAAATTTTGTTCTCAAGTTAAATTCTGGTATCTGCATATCAGAAAAACCAACAAAAACTGCAGACAATTTACACGATGCAGGCAAGAGTTTATTATTCCAAAATTAAAATGCAGTAATATTACCAACCAAGAGTATATTGTCTGCAGTTTTTGTTTGATTTTCCTGTTTTGGTGGTTTTCCTGCAGATTTGGTTGGATTTCTTTTTGTTGCTATCTGCATATCAGAGCCCTATTTCCAAGTAGAAAGTTCCAAGTTTACATGCATTGTCCAATACAAACTATATTATAATGGCAAGCAGGTGTATTCTTCAGTGTTTTATGTAGTACATTTTCCAGCATGCTGGCCACCAGAAAATAAAATAGAAATGTCATGTCTGTCATTGTCTACTTATAGAATATGAGTCTTCTATTCGCTCTTTGCTAACTGTGCAGGTTTGATCATTAGGAATTTAAGTAGCTGAAGAAATGATCTAAGTACACTGTTAAAAACTAGACATTCTATAAAAGAATCTGCCATTACTAGGAGCAACACAGTATGAGAAACAGCTCATACTACATATCATGGCTTAGGAAGGAGTGGTTTTTTGTTGTTTTTTTTAAATTGTCACGGTTTGTCCAAAAACTAACCCATCAAGGTACTGGTCCTACAAGAACATGCTAAGCCTTAATATGAGATATCTTGGACCACCCAGCTCAGGCAATTACCACTGGTGGACCTTTAATCTTCTGTTCCCTTGTTTATGGTTCAGTATAGGGACAATTTTTATCCATCACTAATAGTTATTTTCCTTAGTTATTTTGAGGCTAGCATTTGCATAAGGGCCCAAGTGTGCTGGGGAACCATGTTACTATTTTTGTATCCACCTACTATTTTTTTAACCAACTCTCTATTGTGGGCTCCTCTGTTACTATTCCTAAAAAGAGATTAGGTTCTTACTTTGATAATATCTTTTCCAGTAGATAAGGATGGTATGATGAACCATAGAGTTGTCCATGCCTACTTGTAAGCATTCTGCAGACAATGTCAATCACAGCTTTTCAGCTACTCCTTCTCCCCAGTCTCTGCTGCCCCCTTCAGTTCACACCAAAGTCGGCAACAGCCCTACAGAAGATGACATGAGAAGGAGGGGTACATGGAATCCTCTGACAGTGTTTGATCTGCTCAGAATTTTAAAAACAAAATCACTGAACGAACAGTAGTGTAGTTAAAACATTAACCAGCCTCAGAGGAACAATGGATGTAAGAAAAATACAAGTTAAACAAGAATATAACAAGTCTGAACATTTTTGAAGTTCAAGCATTCCTCCTTTAAGTATATTCTCACATGCTTCTTAATCCCATAATCCAACTTAGAGGAAAAAGCTTAGCTGTGTAGCTGACCACTAAAGCTTGAGTCGGAAAGCAGGCACATCAGATAATTACTGGGCAGGGGGTTAGCATACCATCCGTATCTACTGGAAAAGATATTATCAAGGTAAGAACCTAATATTTTTCCACTAAGAAGTCTCAAAGGGTGGGAAAAATGAGCCTGCATGCAGTACTGAGGACCCAAAAACAGCATCCTCCTGTGCTGCTATGTCCACCCTGTAGAACTTGGTGAAAGTATGAAGGGAAGACCAGGTAACTGACTCACAAATTTCCTGAGGAGGAATCGCTCTTGCTTCCACCCAAGAGGCGGCCACTCCTCATCTAATGTGCTTTCAAAGAGATAGGTGACTGTTTGCCACAACCAATGTATGCAGAGGATATCACTCTACAAAACCATCTGAAGATGGTAGCTTTGGAAGTGGGTCTGCCTCATCTCACCTGACTGGTTAACACAAAAAGATGATCCGAGAGACTAAACTCATTAGTCACCTCCAAGTAACACAAGGATTCTTCTGACATCCAAAACCTTTAAGACCTTGTCTTTTTTCTTGGACCCTGTGGGGTGAAATGTTGGTAGTCTAACTTCTTGGTTGATATGAAAATGCCTAAACGACTTTTGCCAGAAAAGAAGGAACCATCTGCAAGATCACTTCCAATTCCATGATCCAGATAAATGGCTCTCTGCTTGACAGGGCCTGCAATTCTGAAATTCTCTTGGCAGAAGGAATTGCCACCTGTTTTAACCATGAGATTCATGAGTGAAGAATCCTTAAGAGCTCATATGGTGTTCTGCTGAGTTCCTTCCTGTAAGACTATATTAAGGTTCCAAGATGAAAACTATTGTTGAATTGGAGGCCGTAGGCTCGGAGCACCCTTCAGGAACCTGTATCTGGGTGGGCCACTAGCAAAGCCCTCTTCTCTCATCTCCGTAAACAGAAGAGTCCCGCTACTTGAACTCTAAGGGACACCACTGCCATTCCCTAGTCAAGGCCTTCCTGTAGGAACGCCAGTATGGACAAGATGGGGGCACTGCCCAGCTCTAACTTTTCTTTGCTGTATCAGCACTGAAACGTCTCCCATGCCTTAGCAAACGCTGAAACAGTTGTTGGCTTTTTGCCTCTAGAATAGCAATGAGTCAAGAGTCATGAAGACCAAAGTGTCCCGGATCTTCTAGGGCAATTGGCCCCTGCGAGAGTAAGTCTGGATGCATTTGGAGCTTTAGACATAACTCCTTTTGTAGTCGGAGAAGGTCCGCATTCTACAGGCACCGGGTGATGAGCTCGTGGATCACTCAGCCTATCATGGGTCAAGGGGAAAACACATACAGCAGCCTAGTCTCTGGCCACGGTTGAATCAGGGCATTTAGCCCTGTGCTTCTGGGTTCCTATCTGCGACTGAAGAACTGATCTGCCTTCTCGTTCTTTGCAGTTGCCATTTGGTCAAACATTGGAAGACCTATCTTCTCACAATGGCCTGGAAAGCTTTCAGAGACCACATCCACTCTCCTGGGTCCACTGTCTTGTCTACTGAGATTATCTACTTGAACATTGTACACTCTGGCTACATGCACCGCAGAGAGAGATCATCTGAAGGTATATTTCATCCCAGCAGAACAATGCCTTTACCTCCTGCCAGAGCAGAGCATTCCTGCTGCTCCCCTTCCTGCTAACATAAGCCACTGCTGTGGCACTGTCAGAGAAGACTCTGACTGCTTTGACCTCCACAAAGACTGCAGTTGAAGCAGCACCATCTGAACTGCTCGGAGTTCCAATCTGTTGATTGTTCAAGACAGAGTCCAATGGCCTTATACTGGGTGACAATTGCAATGTTGTAAAGGTAACCCAGAAAAATCAATCCAAAATAGGATCCCCTTTACCAGACACTGTGGATAGACCACCCGCTCATGCTGCACTTAGCTGCCACTTTCCAAGGGAGCAGAGTTTGCAGGCAGTCTCTCAGAGGCGAACAGCAAGACAGCAAGGCATCCTGGAGAGGGCGCATATATGCCTTTGCCCAGGGCACCACCTCTAATCGTGGCTGCCATTGACTCAAGGACTTGAATGTAATGCCGTGCATTAGGCTCTTGGCTCCAACCACAAAACTTCTATTTGAATTCTTCTAGAAGAAACACTCAGCCTTCTGCAATACTGAATAAGACTCTCAGATATTCCAGGTATTGTGTCGGAACCAGGTGGTTCTTTCAGAAGTTCACAATCCATTCCAGATTCTGCAGCGCTTCCACAACTGAAGCTACCCTCTTTTCTCTTTCTGGTCGGGACAGCGCTCTGATGAGCTGATCATCCAAGTACGGGTGCACCTGCCAACCCACTCTGCAGAGATGAGCTGTTGCCACCACCACTACTATAACCTTGGTGAAAGTTTGGGGCGCTGTTGCTAGCCCAAAAAGGAAGCAGTGAGAATTGGTAGTAATTTTCCATCACATGGAATCTGAGGAACTTCCTGCGTTTGGGAAGATGGGGATGTAAAGGTAAGCTTCTGTCAAATCTAAAGGTGGCCAAAAACTTTCCTGGGTCCACTGCTGCGATAAAGGACCAAACAGTCTCAATTTGAAACCGAGGTTAACTTGTTTGAGTTCAAAGATAGGTTCCCCTCCTCCAAGACTTTCTTTAGTACAAGGTATATGGAGTATCTGCCAGAGCCCGAGTCATCTGGAGGAAGTGGTTCTATGGATTGGATAGCTAGTAACTTCCGCAAAATTGTTCGGATTTGTTTTGCTTTCTCCGACTGCCCTGCCGGTGAATCCATGAACCAGTTGGCAAACCCTTATCTTGTAACCTTCTTTGATAACACCCAGCGGTTGGACATTATCCATTCCCAGGCCTCTGGATATTCCAAGAGCCAACCTCAATCTTCACAGGATCAACTTGAGGGCTGGCATCATTGTGGCCAACACAGCAGAGCGGGAACCTGAACCTTGGTTCCTGCAGTTCGCAGAGAATTTCTTTTTGGACCCCTGAAAGGTTCTTCTGGTAGAGACTCCTGTGGAATACTGGCAAGAGTGCCAGGAGTCACAAAAGGACCTCTGGCTCTGGCCTCTAGCTGCTCAAGGTCTGCTGTCTGGCAAAGATCTTGGCTGAAGATAGATCATCCAAGCCCTTGCCAAACAATATTTGTCCCTTGAAAGAAAGCCTGCTCAGCATCGCTTTAGAAATTGAATCACCTGCCCATTGCCAGATCCAAAACATATGATGGACGGCTATCAAAAAGGCTGAGGCTTTCCCCATGATTCTAATACTGTCAGAGTGCATCCGCTACATAGTCTATGCCCACCAGCACAAGCTGAGGCATGGGTTAGAGTCCAGCAGGCTCTGAATTCTGGAGACTAGAATGGCAGGCATGTGCCACGGCTGCAGCCTTAACCCCTAAGGCTAAAGCCTCAAACTGCTTCCGGAGAACTGTATTCACTCTGTGGTCCTATGGATCCTTTAAAACCACTCCTTCTCCGCTTGGTATTGAAGTGTGTTTGGTCATCTGGGCTACCAAGGAGTCCACTTTTGGCATAGCAGACGTTTGCTGGAATTCCTGATTCATGGGATATAGGGCTAGATTCACAAAGCAAACCGATCGTGTACCGATCAGTTTGCGACCCCGGCCCAATTCACTTAACTCTCTGCCGACCATCCTCCGATCTGCGCATGCAAATGAGGGCAATAGCATGTAAAGTAGGCAGGGACCCGATTCACAAACCAAAACCCTGCAACACTGACTGGGCTGGCCGATCACTCCCAAGCGACTGCTGAGGACCAGTCGCTCAAGCCCTTTCTGGCTGCCCTGCCTTCTGCCGCCCTTCTCTCTGACCCTTCAGCCCCGATCTCCTGCTACTCCGAACCCAAACACACCTGCCTGCCCCGATTCTCCCACCCTTCCCCGCAGTGGAAGATCGTGGTTTTAACACACGGGCTTAAGCGGGTTAAAATCACAGGCTCCAAAAGTAAAAAAAAAGGGGGGGGAGAACCCCTGCTGGGCCTGGAGGTCCAGCGCATGCACAGACCATCTACAGATGGTCTGCACATGCGCTGGGATTGTTATAGAGTGATCCGGGCAGGCAGATGGGGGTGTTCCTCTCATCGCCCCCATCTGCATATTGAAGTTTCCTGAATTCATCGGACCTGCCCAGATCGGGCCCGATTGGGCAGGTTCGTGAATCTAGCCCAGGGGTAGGCAATTTCAGTCCTCGAGAGCCGCAGCCAGGTCAGGTTTTCAGGATATCCACAATAAATATTCATGAGATAGATTTGCATCTCAAGGAGGCAGTGCATGCAAATCCATCTCATACATATTCATTGTGGATATCCTGAAAACCTGACCTGGCTCCGGCTCTCGAGGACTGGAATTGCCTACCCCTGATCTAGCCCATAGTTTAGCCATGGTTTTAGCTGCCTTCAGGGGTCTCTCTTAAAATATAAGCTGGATCAGTGCATCAGAATCAACAGAAGAAACACAGAAAATCTCTGGCTCTATGCTTCTTTTCCTACCCCATCCGACGTTGGCCAAATAGCATTTTGTCCAAAGGCTGCTTCAGGGATTAGGAGGGATAGTTTGAAAAATGGCACCTGAACTTTGTGGCATGGGCATTGAGCACTACTGGTACCATTTTTCAAACTATCCCTCCTAATCCCTGAAGCAGCCTTTGGGCGAAACGCTATTTGGCCAAAATTGGATGGGGCAGGAAAAGAAGCTTGCATAGAGCCAGAGATAAGATTGTGACACACAGCCGTAAGAGCCACAGATAAGTTTTTGTTGATTCAATGTTCCATATCAGCATTTAAGAACTGTTTGAAAGCAGCATTTACATTTGGTTATGTGAACATATGACCAGAACTTTGAGAAGCATTTTGAAAGCACTTAAAAATGTCAGCACTTTAAGAAGCATTCAGCAATGTATTTTTTAATGTAATTTTGACTGCAGTAACAAATGCAGCACTTTTAAATTTAAAATTCAGCAGCTGTAACACAGGTGGACAGGAGGTTTTTTGCCAGTGATGCTAACCAATCCTCTTAAGTTAAGAGGTTTTCCACACAAGGGTCTGAGGCTTTTCCTCCTTTAACAAGTGTTTCTGTGTAGCTTCTGTTGATTCTAATGCACTGATCCAGCTTATATTTTGAGTGATACAATTTCTAGCTAGTATAGGGCTTTGGTTTTGATTATAAAACCTTCAGGGGTCTCCCAGCGCTCTGAGACTAGGATCCTCGTGTCTGGGTGCCAAGGAAAAGAGGTGGGTTGAGCTCAAACCCCGCTCTGAAAAGAACACTGAGCAGATGGGGTTTGCGGAGAGTCTATCTTCATTTCTCAAAGGGTTGCATGACAGGCGGGCCTGTACCACCAAAAGCCCTTTGTGTGGCCCCTTCCTGTAGACCTCTTTCCATTTGAGCAGCACCATACTCCAGCTCAGCAAACCATGCAGCAGAGAGGATATCACAAGGTAACTGGTCTGTACGCTAGTTCTCCAAACTGCTACTGCTTGCCAACTGCTAACAGCTTAATAAATACTGCAGATTAACATAAGGTTTAATGATATATTAGGATCACTAAATGAACTGCTTGCATACCATCAGTTCAAAATCACTTTTGCAGCATGTATGTTAGAATAATTTCATGGACTGCTAAAACTTATTTGAACCGCTTGCTGGTATGTTAGGATTACTAAATGAACCGCTTGCTGCTTGTATGCCACCAACTTAATGTTACCTTTGCAGAGTGTATGCTTGAATAACTTAAATGAGCTGCTTGCTGGTATATTGAGATTACTGATTGAACTGCTTGCTGACTGTATTTCAACCTAAATGATAACTATTTGGAAGACTGCATGCTAATTTAACCTATATTCACCACACACTACAACAAAGGTGCATAACTCAGTGACTAGGGCAACATCTACTGCTTATAAGCATAAGAAGGGTACATAGGATCACTCCTCAATCAAATAATGTGCTTTGGAAAGGGCACAATAAGATCAACACTGACAGGGAGAAGGCTGGCGACAAAGCATTACACAAAAAGAAAATTAAACAGACAAACAACACACACTAATCAGAAAGCACAAAAACAAAATACACCATGGAAAGGAGGCCTACTAAATACAAGATCCATGAATGAGAAAGGAACTCTGATCGCAGACTTACAGAGGAACACACGAGCTTCCTAGTGGTAACAGAATCCTGGCTTGCAGACAACAGTGGGGTCATCATAAGCAAAGTGTGCCCACCAGACTACCACATCATGTTCCAAAATAGAATAGGTGAGGGGGAGGTAGCAGTAATACACAAATCCAACCTGGGATTCCAACAAATGAGATATGCCCAGCCAACAGTCCAAAAACTGGAAGGTCTAGGACTACACCAAATACCCTGTTTCCCCGAATATATGACACTGTCTTATATTTTTAAAAACTCCAAAATATGCACAAGGTCTTATTTTCAGGGGGATGTCTTATTTTTCCATGAAGAAGAATACAGTACACATTTATTGCTGAAAAAAAGACATTTATTACCTGTATATGGTACAGGTCATCACAAACCAGAAAAGCTGTATCACAAACCAGAAAAAACTGTATCACAAACCAGAAAAACATTTACTGTATAACAGTTTACAGTATGATACATTTACACATTTAATCAATGACAATCAAGTCATCATCTTCTGGAACATCATCATAATAACTCACACCCTGAGGTTCCAGGTCAATTACTTGGGACTCCATTTCTTTCACAATCAGTGGACCAAATCTCTCATGTTTAGCAATAGCAGTGTCCTCAAATGAGTACTTCTTATCAAGGTAGCCTGCTCGTAATGCATGTTCAATGCAACTGTCAGTGATTTTATCCCATGAATTCTTCACCCAAGTCAATCTCTTGCAGTTTAGGTTTCACAAAGTTTCCACGCTGATTTCTCTCCATTCTATTTTCAATGTAGTCATTAATTTCCATGCGCAGATTGTCCTTGAATGGCTTGTTGATTGCAATATCAAGGGTCTGGAGATAGGCCGTCATTCCCGCAGGAATCATTATTTGATCTATTTTTCTTTCATGAAGAAATGACTTTATATCTTTAGCACGGTGAGTGCTAGCTGCATCCCAGACTAGCAGACCTCTTTGACCTCCTCGCATAACAAGTGGCAGCATTAAATCTACCCACTTTCTTATAACAGCTTGTGTGGCCCAGGCTTTTTCAGTTTCAAGGACAAAAATTCCTGAAACACGTTCAATCTTTTCCTTCTTGCCCTTAGAAATTATTAGAGGTAGGACTTTAGTGCCATCCAGACGAATTGCCAAAATACAGGTCACACGTGCACTTTCATAAGCAGTGGAGGGAATGTACACTGAGGAGGCACCCCGCTGTTCAATTGTTGTTTGAGATGATTGGCCCATAAACACTGCAGTTTCATCCATAGCAATCATGTTGGAAAGCTTGTATTTAGAGAAGTCAATCTCATCAATAAAGGACTTGAATGCAAGTGCTCGCTTAATCACTTGAGCATCTTCCAGCCTAAACAATGTCGTGGATCTTCTTAAAGACAATTCACTTCTCTGAAGGAAATTATCCAGCCAGTGTTGTGATGCTTTGAAATTTTCAGAGGCTATGTTAAACTGTGGCGCCATTGCAAGGGCGAATTCTTGAATATGAGCCCTATTCACAACCAAAGCCTTTGTTCTCCTGTCAACAACCCATTCACAGATCAGATCTTCCAGCTCAGAAAATATTGGTTTCCGACCTGATCCACACTTGCGTTTGTTAGAATTTCCCTTTTCCACTTGTTCAACTAGTTTACCATACTCTGCTCGCCACTTGCGGAGCAATCGTATATTCAACATTTTTTCTTTACAGAAAGCAGCAAGATTTTGGCCCCAAGAATCTTCCACGATTCTCCTCTTGTACTCCACAGAGTAGCTTTTTCTTTTTGTGGCCATGCCTAAGGGTAAAAGAATAAAAAATGGCACTAGGGTATCCTGAGTGGGAGGGGGGGGGTGATCTTTTAAAATGATACAGAGGGCATCAGAGGGGGGACTCAAAATGGCACAAGAGAATCAGGGGGATGGGCGGTTACCATCTTAACAGTACGGAGAGAAAAATGTTAGCTTGCCATGTAAAAGGTAAATAAAAATTGGCATGCAAATCCTTTAAACCAGATTTTTGATTTTACAGTTAACAATCTGGTTTAAAGGATTTGCATGCCAATTTTTATTTACCTTTTACATGGCAAGCTAACGTTTTTGGAAATGTGTCTGTAACACGGTAAATGTACACTTGTAAAGTTTGAACTTGAAATCAGCTTTCAAATCTGTTAGAAAACAGCATCCTCCACATACCGTACAGATCAGATACAGATTTGCAGTTTGCTTTTAAAACACTAGATGGCAGCATCACTATGTACGGTATCACTACAAGTACCGTATTTGCACGTAGATAACGCGCACACGGGTATAGCGCGCGAAAAACACAAATTTATGTACAGAAATTTTTATATACCGCGCACACCCGTATACCGCGCATGCTGCCCGACTCTCACGTCGCCGTCCGACACTCCTTTCGCCCGCCCTGACTCTCCTCTCCCCCTTGAAGTCCTGTCCCCACCCTGAAAGCCTGATCCCCCCTCCGACGTCCGATTCACCCCCCCCCCCGCAGGACCGCTCGCACCCCCACCCCGAAGGACCGCTCGCACGTACTCCCACCCGCACCCCCACCCTGAAGGACCGCTCGCACCCCCACAGCTTCCCGACACCCCCCCCCCATCATGTACAAGCTTATACCGGTGTCCTGCTGCTACCTCTTGGCGGTCCCGACTCCCCGACACGATCGGGGCAAGAGGGAGCTCAAGCCCACTTACCCCCCGACTCCCCGACACAATCGGGGCAAGAGGGAGCTCAAGCCCTCTTGCCCCAGCCAACCGCGGCACCCCCGACACGATCGGGGCAAGAGGCAGCTCAAGCCCTCTTGCCCCCCGACTCCCCGACACGATCGGGGCAAAAGGGAGCCCAAGCCCTCTTGCCCCGCCGACTCCCCAACTCCCCGACAATATCGGGCCAGGAGGGAGCCCAAGTCCTCCTGGCCCTTGCGACCCCCCCCCCCCCGCTAGTTGTTCGGGCCAGGAGGGAGCCCAAACCCTCCTGGCCACGGCGACCCCCTACCCCCACCCCGCACTACATTACGGGCAGGAGGGATCCCAGGCCCTCCTGCCCTCGACGCAAACCCCCCTCCCCCCAACGACCGCCCCCCCAAAGAACCTCCGACCGCCCCCCCCAGCCAACCCGCAACCCCCCTGGCCGACCCCCACGACACCCACACCCCCCTTCCCCGTACCTTTCTGTAGTTGGCCGGACAGACGGGAGCCAAACCCGCCTGTCCGGCAGGCAGCCAACGACGGAATGAGGCCGGATTGGCCCATCATCCCAAAGCTCGCCTACTGGTGGGGCCTAAGGCGCCTGGGCCAATCAGAATAGGCCCGGGAGCCTTAGGTCCCACCTGGGGGCGGGGCCTTGGGCACATGGTTGGGTTGGGCCCATGTGCCTCAGGCCCCGCCCCCAGGTGGGACCTAAGGCTCCCGGGCCTATTCTGATTGGCCCAGGCGCCTTAGGCCCCACCAGTAGGCGGAGCTTTGGGATGGATGGGCCAATCCGGCCTCATTCCGTCGTTGGCTGCCTGCCGGACAGGCGGGTTTGGTTCCCATCTGTCCGGCCAACTACAGAAAGGTACAAGGAAGGGGGGTGGGGGTGTCATGGGGGTCGGCCAGGGGGGTCGCGGGTCGGCTGGGGGGGCGGTCGGAGGTTCTTGGGGGGAGGGCGGTCGTTGGAGGGAGGGGGGTTTGCGTCGAAGGCAGGAGGGCCTGGGATCCCTCCTGCCCGTAATGTAGTGCGGGATGGGGGTAGGGGGTCGCCGTGGCCAGGAGGGTTTGGTCTCCCTCCTGGCCCGAACAACTAGCGGGGGGGGGGGAGGGGTCGCCAGGGCCAGGAGGACTTGGGCTCCCTCCTGGCCCGATATTGTCGGGGAGTTGGGGAGTCGGCGGGGCAAGAGGGCTTGGGCTCCCTTTTGCCCCGATAGTGTCGGGGAGTCGGGGGGGCAAGAGGGCTTGGGCTCCCTCTTGCCCCGATCGTGTCGGGGGTGCCGCGGTTGGCTGGGGCAAGAGGGCTTGAGCTCCCTCTTGCCCCGATCGTGTCGGGACCGCCAAGAGGAAGCAGCAGGACACCGGTAGGAGCTTCTACATGATGGGGGTGGTCGGGAGGCTGTGGGGGTGCTTGCCAAATAGTGCCTTATTTTCGGGGGGGGGGCCTTATATTTCCCAGGTGGGGAAAAAAAGGGGGGTGTCTTACTAAAGGAGGAGGTCCTATAATGGGGGAAACACGGTAGTGTGGAAAACCCCCATACTAAAGGACACACATTAGATGTACTGTTTGGCAGAGAAGACGATACAGGGGACTGCAACCCCACCTCTATGAAAGTGTTATGGATAGACCACCACTTAGTACGCTTCAGGATAAGACAACTTGAAAGTAAGAAGCAATCAAATACCTCCAGAACGAGACCGAAAATGGGGAGAGGATTCACTGATAACACCAAATTCAAAACCAGACTGGAGAGACACCTCAGAGAAGTAAAACCCGGAGATCAGAGACCTTACAGTTCTGTTCTCATAGAAACATAGAAAAAAAGCGGCAGAAAAGGGCTATAGCCCACCAAGTCTGCCCATTCCAAGTATCCCCCCCTGAATTTACTCCCTTAAAGATCCCACGTGAGTATCCCATTTTTTCTTAAAATCCGTCACGCTGCTGGCTGTTATCACCTGGAGTGGGAGTCTGTTCCAATGATCCACCACTCTTTCGGTGAAGAAGTACTTCCTGGAGTCGCCATGAAACTTTCCTCCCCTGATTTTCAGCGGATGCCCTCTGGTGGTTGAGGGTCCCATGAGCCAGAAGATATCATCTTCTGACTCGATGCGTCCCGTGATGTACTTATACGTTTCAATCATATCTCCCCGTTCTCTTCTTTCCTGGGATAAGGCATTGAGGAGGTAACCCCATTAAAATAAAAAATACAAAAGATGAGTTCACACCCTCAGATGAAATCATGAAGCTAAAAAGAGAGAAAAGAAAACTCGAAAAGAAATGGGAGGAAATCAGACGAAGATGAAGAAGCCAGAAAAACCTGTTTTAGAGTCACTGTCTTCCTGTCCTATCATAAAATGTATTTCTTCCCCCTTTCCTCTCGGATCATGTACATTGTAATGTGTTTGTGAGTTTTTTATGTAGCTTGTTAAAGCCCTTTTATGCTTTGTACATTGCTTAAAATTTGGACAGGTGATTTATCAAATTTTAATGAAAACTTGAAATCAAGATAAGAAAAGAACAATTTCCTCTCAAAAAAGATCCTTGAAGCCAGACATAATCTCCACAAAAACCCTACACCAGGTAGTGTATGGTTTGTAGGGGAAAAAAACAGAAAGAAATTACCAACGAATGCTCCTTAACCAATAAAATTCAGCAACTTCTTCACAGAGAAAATAATGCAGCTACAGAAAGACAGCTTAAACAACATATTAATAGACAAACATACAAAGGACATACAAAGTTTGAATCCGCCACAGAGATCCAGGTGAAGAAACTTCTGAGAAGAGCAAAACCGGGCCCACCATCCCTCAACACATGTCCGATACACCAGATGGGAGAGCTTGAAGGTCCAGGACTCTCCTACCTCATGTACCTTATCAATGAATCCTTACAGTCTGGAAATGTTCCACTTAAATGGAAACTCTCAGTCATCAAGCCCATCCTGAAAAGTAAAGAAAAAGACCTAGAAGATCCCTCCAACTACAGACTGGTAGCCAACCAACTGTGGATATCTAAACTAATAGACAAACTAGCCTGCCAACAATAGACTTCCTAGAAAACTCAAAGCTAGACCAGGCCCAATCAAGGTTCAGAAGACACCTGGAGCATGCTAGTAGCAGTACAGGGCTCGATTCACAAACTCCATGCAAAAGGAGAAGGCATACTGCTGAAGTTCTGGACCTCTCAGCAGCCTTTTGCCTAGTCCAAAACAAACTGCTAAAATCAAGATCCAGAGAATTGGGCCTCGAAGGAAAAGTTAAGGCACGGATAGTGTCCTTTCTGTCTAAAAGACTTAACGAGAGTAGAATGGCAGGGGAACACAAATAACTAGAAAGAAATAGACCTAGGGGTACAGCAGTGTTTCGCTATGTCACCCATGCTGTTCAACATCTTCCTCCAACCACTGGGGAAATTCATCAGAAAACTGGGTTGGGAACACTACATCTATGCAGACGACGCCCAACTGATCATCCCACTGAAGAATCAGGTAAGGTCCAACGTAACAACAACCTTGGTACTCTCAATCTTTTACTATTGCAACACAATCCTGCTGGGCATTCCAAAGTACATGATCAAGCAGATTCAAATGGTACAAAACACAGCAGCAAGATAGGAAACTCCAGGCAGACGAGTGCAACCCCACCACTACGTTACACAGACTCCCGACTGAAAGCAGGGCAAAATTCAAGATCTTGTTATTGACACACAAAATCATTCATCTCTCAGAACCACAATATCTAGCTGCCAGACTACATTAACATACATCAGCACACGACTTGCGCTCGAGCCAAGAAAACTTGCTGGAAATAGTCGTTCAGAGACATCAAATACAAAAGCGTCAAGACAAGAATGTTCTCAGTAATGGCTCCAAGGTGGTGGAACTCCATTCCAAAGGAATTAAAACTAGAAAGAGACACCACAAAGTTCAAGAAAGGGATAAAGACTATCTGCTTCACATACTACTTTTTTTTATTTTTTTTTTATTTTTATTAAAGACTTTGAAAATTATATCCAAGAATATACTTGTTAGGAAATACAGAAAGAATTGTGTAAGCAGGAAATTTAAACAAAAATACATCTATATATATATATATATATATATATATATATATATATATATATATATATATATATATATATATATATATATATATATATATATATATATATATATATATATATATATATAAAATCGGAGGTATGTGTGTATGTGCCGCGATCACGCAAAAACGGCTTGACCGATTTGAACGAAACTTGGTATGCAGATCCCTCACTACCTGGGGTGATATGTTCTGGGGGTCTCGCGGCCCACCTGCACACGTGGGCGGAGCTACAAACAGAAAATCAGATTTCACCCATTCATGTCAATGGAAAAAATGTAAAAAGCTGCCAACGTAAAAACGGCTTGACCGATTTGAACGAAACTTGGTATGCAGATCCCTCACTACCTGGGGTGATATGTTCTGGGGGTCTCGCGGCCCACCTGCACACGTGGGCGGAGCTACAAACAGAAAATCAGATTTCACCCATTCATGTCAATGGAAAAAATGTAAAAAGCTGCCAACGCAAAAACGGCTTGCCCGATTTGAACGAAACTTGGTATGCAGATCCCTCACTACCTGGGGTGATATGTTCTGGGGGTCTCGCGGCCCACCTGCACACGTGGGCGGAGCTACAAACAGAAAATCAGATTTCACCCATTCATGTCAATGGAAAAAATGTAAAAAGCTGCCAACGCAAAAACGGCTTGCCCGATTTGAACGAAACTTGGTATGCAGATCCCTCACTACCTGGGGTGATATGTTCTGGGGGGTCTCGCGGCCCACCTGCACACGTGGGCGGAGCTACAAACAGAAAATCAGATTTCACCCATTCATGTCAATGGAAAAAATGTAAAAAGCTGCCATTCTCACAGTAATTCCAACTATAAAACACTTTTTATGACACTATAACCACTAGGGACATCGTTACTATTCTACCACGGACACCATACATATAGAGTTTGTATGTTCTAACTGTGTTTGTAACTGTTTCCTTCATGCACCCCAGTTCATAATGTTATTACATTACATGAGTACTCACATATGCTGAACTAGGAACACAGGTTCCATTCTGAACCGGGAAAAACCTGCATGGAGTTTCTTTTCAACCTGAGTTTCCACATATTTAGTTGTTTAAATCAATACTGAAACTTTTGTTCGGGACAGGGACAAGGTGAAACCGTATTTATCCTGCAGATACCACTTATTCCAACACATCTTCCTTTTCAGTTTAAGAGATTGCAAATTCCAGTGAGACTTGCATTCTCTATCACAATCAACAAATCACAGGGACAGACTATTACATACTGTGGAGTGGATATAAGATCCCCCTGTTTTTCCCATGAACAACTCTATGTTGCTTGCTCAAGGGTGGGTTCACCCAAGAATTTATATGTTCTTGCTCCTGGAGGTGAAACTAAAAATGTTGTTTATAATCAAGTTTTGTGTTAGTTGTATTGTATTCATTTTGTCAAATATTTCACATTATAATTTGAATATTGTACTTTTTATAAAGCTGTAAAAAAATAATTTCATTCACCACTATAAAGTATCTTTATTTGAATCCATTTACAGTGTTATTGCTATAATTAAATACCCGTGCAATGCCGGGCCATCAGCTAGTATTCTATATAATTCTTTCTTAGACTACAATCAGAGCAATATTTAAGAAATTCAAGTGCAATTAATGAGGAGATTCCTATCTTAGAAAACAATTAAGGCATTGCTTAACAGTTATCCCACAATTCAAATTAAACTGTTCAGTAACACTAAACATTCCCAGTAACCAATTTCTTCATATCAATAAATGCCCTTAGTTGTTCTGGAAAAGAGAAAACATATTTTATCCCTAAATATTTTATCATGCATTTACAAGGATAGGAGAGCAGAAATGAAGCACCCAAAGAAATCACTTCAGGTCTCATGACAAGGAATAATTTCCTCCGTTCTTGAGTTTCTCTGGTAACGTCTGGAAATATCCAGACTTTTTTTTACCACAAAATGGCACTTGAGAATTTCTGAAGAACATTTTAAAGACAGCATTAACGTCCTGTTCAAATACAAGAGACACCAACAAAGTTGTTCTTTCAGTATTTTCAATGATAGTAGATTCCAATAAATTCATAACATTTAAAGAAGCATTAGCTGGCTTAATTGTAAATTTTCTGGATCCGGTCCCATTTCTTTGGCAAATAGTAAATACGAAAAAACTCTGAATTTCAGAAAGGTATTTTTTCAATAAATCAATGGGAGTCATCACCAGAGTTTAATTTGCGATTAAAATTTTCTATTTATTCAATCTTCCTATTTAGAGCAACTCTTTCTTTTACCAATCTGGACATTAAATCTTTAAGTTTCTGTGTCTTGTCAGAGACCTTTTTTAATTCTTGAGAAAGTTCTACTTTAGTCCCATCTATTCCTTTCCCAGAGTATCAACTATACTTACTAAAGCTGAAACATCATTTGAAGTCCTTGATATCGAGGTGTTTAGTGTATGGAGAGATTGCCAAATGCTCTCCAAAGTAATTTCCGCCGGTTTCACTAGCTGGGGAGTAGCCTGAACTACTCGTCCCAGCTCTCCATGCTCCTCTCCAATTCCCGCGACAGTTGCTCCTTGGATTGGGGTTTCCCCGGACAAGCACTCCTCACCGGGAACCACAAGCTGTGCTGCGGTGGGAGCCGGAGGCGGCAAAGGAACAGAGCCCGTAAGAGAGAGTGAAATGTCGAAGTCCAGCTCCTTGACGGCTCCTCCCGCCGAGGATACAGCAGACTGCACTCCGGGCATTTGTGGAGATGAAGTGAAGACAAAACTTCGCATAGATCGCTGAGCAGGTAAGGAAGTGGTTGCCACCAAGGGTTCAGGCTGCACATTCCCCTTTCTTTTTGAATGAGGCATTTTTTTAGGTGACAGGAGGAGCTCTGGTCTCTAGCTCAGAAACGCTCCACTATGTTGCTGCCATCTTGGATCCTTTTTGCTTCACATACTACTTTAACTAATAATGCAACATAGAGAAAATAGTTGGCTAGTCCCCACTAGGAACAAGATAGGGTGAACACAGAAGAGATATCCAGAAACACAGAGGTTATGATAAACAAAGTATAGATAACTAGAACTATCAGGATGTATGTAAATCTAAGATGAATATATAGTATACAATGCTATTATGTGTGTATATGTAGGATGATTATGGTATAAATGTGTCTCTATTAAAAGCCACCTTCACAGCAGCTCATGTAAACCACTCTGAATAAACTCCCCAGTCATTACTAGCAGTATAGAAGTTTTCAATAAACAATGCCATCCCTATTGCACTGGAATTGTTTTTATGGCAGTTGGCTTTGTATAAATGTAACTTTTTAAACTTATACTCAGTTGATTATTAGTTGAAATACATAATCCTTATCTATAGTTCATTCTTACCAAATGTTCTCTTCATAAAAATCCATTTGCTCAAAAGTTGAGTTTTAATACTATTTTTTTTTTTCTTTTTTTAACTCAAAATAAAACAAAGTCACTTAAGCTTACACAAGAAATTTAAATACCATATACAGAAAAGGCTCATACTTACTTCCGGGATTCTATATGCTTGGCAGTGGCTTGCAGTGATGGAAATTGTGTATCACTATAGATTTCAGGTGGTCCCTGCGGTTTCCGTGTTGTGCTTACTCTGGCTCCAGGAGGCCTATACACACCACTTGGCTGCACTGGCTCTGGGGTATCTATGACTATGGTAAGAACAAAAATGCAATTTCATCATTCAACACATACTACACTAATGGTCGTCAAACAAGGTCGTGGGTCAAGTCTAAAAATGGACCACCAATTCAAGCTAATAAAATTAAATGCAGATCCGAGACACAGCAGTGCAATTTCACTCTGTACCACATTCAGCACAGATACACCCACAGCTGACTGTATGAGGATGAAATGAAAAAGTAATTCCTCCATCTTCATAATTTGGTTATTCCTTATAATATCTTCATTTAAACACTAAACATGCCAGAAACTTGCTCTTATTACATATGCATTTACTTTTCTACACATTCAAGCATTTTTCACACATTTCTGTCAACAATTGACAAGTTTTTGAAAGCTGTTACAAAAGAACTGCACATCTTGCCTCAGCTAATTGTCACAGTCCTTTCCACCTTGTCATACGAGTCAAACATACCTCCAAAGGTACCAAGTTTGGAATATATGGTGAATGGGATAAGACCAAGACCCATTTTGGCAACTGCCTCCATGGTGTTTTGTGGGCAATTTTTCCAAATGGGTTATTTAATGTAAAGTGCTGCGTATGTCTTAGCAGCGCTATAGAAATAAGTAGCATTTTTGTGAATATCATGACAGTAATGAACCTCATTCCTAAGCCTGAGTATGTGGAGTACGATCTTAGTCTCTCAAATTTACTGCCAACACTCATCATACTTGCACTGTGCTAAACAGCTGCTTTTCTGGAGTTCATAAAATGTAACATGTATAGGCAACTTATCCAGGTGCTAATGGAAATTTTTTGATCAAGCCTGTGGCACCCAAAATGCTGTGAACAAACCGACAGTGGAGATATTCAAAACTCCTGGTGAGCAACTTTATTTCAAAATTCTGCCTAAGAGTATGATGGCTTGACACGCACGTGTTTCGGCCTCAACAGCCTGCCTCAGGAGCCTACAATTTTATTGACACACAAAATATAAAATAATATTATACAAAGCATTTGGAAACATCATGTATTTTGATATATATTCCTTTTAATATTTACAGTGTAATGCCTTCTCGCATGACATGTTTTGTTCTACGTAGTTGTGAAAGTTTACAATAAGGTATGTCTAAACCCCAATATCCAATAATATGAGACCTTCACTGCCAATATAGGAATATATACTTAATATATTGTTAGTCCTCCCCTTTAATCACACTTTTACATTTTTATTTCTAGTTTTAATTTTATATGTTTATTTATTCATAGATATTATCACGATATTTGCATGATATTGTTGTTCACATTTGTGTATGCTATATTCATGCTTCAGTGTTCTCCCCAGTGCTTTTCAGCCGGGTGCAACGCCCAGCAAATTTAGATGCCCGCCCGGCTGTCATCTGCCGAATCCTGCTGCCACCACTGCTTAACGCGCAGCCTGAAGAGCCGCCAAAAGACCCGCCGGACTTTAAACAAAAAATTCCCGGCAAGCGACTCGAACCCGGCTTCCCTCCGAAACCGGAAGTTACGTCGGGGGGGGAGGGGGGGGTAGAGAAGAGAAGCCGGCATGGACCATTAGAGCCCCGGAGCATGCGGGAAATAGGCCAGCCACGGAGGGAAGCTTACTTACTCACTTCAGGCCTTTCTCGCTGCCGGGTCCTACCTAATTTCTGTTTCCGCGAAGGCAGGACCCGGCAACGAGAAAGGCCCGAAGTAAGCAAAAGCAGCAAGTTGTAAGCTTCCCTCTGTCGCTGCCCTTTGGGAGATAGGTCAGCGACCAAGGGAAACTTGCAACTTGCCTTTGTCTGTAGCGAATCTGTCGGATGTGTGAGACGGAGGGGGGGGGGATGGGAGGAGAAATGCTGCTGTACCCAATTAGAGGGGGAGGGGGAAGAGAAATGCTGGTGCTTGTGCTGTACCCAATTGGGGGGTTAAGAGAAATGCTGATGATGCTGCTGCTGCTGTACCCAATAGGAGGAGGGGGGAAGAGTCATGCTGCTGCACCCAATTAGGGGGGAGAGGGAAGAGAAATGCTTCTTCTGCTGTACCCAATTGGGGGGGAGAAAGAGAAATGCTGATGATACTGCTGTACCCAATGGGGGGAGGGGGAAGAGAAATACTGCTGCACCCAATTGGGGAGAGAGAGGGAAGGAGGGAGAAGGAAGATCAGGAAAAAGAGGAAAGAGATGCAAAGACCATGGGAGGGAGGGAAAGGAGATACCATACCATGGAGTGGAAGAGAGAGATGTCAGGGCATATGGGGGGGAAGCAGGGCCAGATTAAAGGATAGGCCCAGTAGGCACAGGCCTAGGGCCCGAAATGGTCAGGGGGGCCCGCCAGTGCTGTGCTTCGGGGCCTCACTCTTGCTGGATTCGCTGGCAGCAGCAGCAGTCTCATCATCATCCCGGGCGCCCCCCAACCCGATCCGACCCTCCTATCTCTCCCTCCTTCCCTCATCAGTGACGTGCTAGAAGGAATCACGGCAGGAGAAAGCCCTGAAGCAGCCTGCTTAGAGTAGAGCAGTGCTGTTTAGAGTCTCGTGATGGGAGGGAGGGAGAGATAGGAGGGTCGTGGGGGGGGAGAGTAGCAGTCTGCCCCGGGTGCTCGGTCTGGCGTCATGAACTTCTTCGGCTAGCAACAGCATTTACAATTCACTGCTGTTGCCAGCTTCAGGCCTTTCTCTCTGCCAGGTCCTGCCTACTTCTGTTTCCATGAAGGCAGGACCCGACAGAGAAAAAGGCCCGAAGCTGGCAACAGCAGCGAATTGTGAATGCTAGTTCATGACTCCAGGTCTTAGTTGACAGAAGGAGGAAAGAGAGCAGAGGGGGAGAGACTTGCTGCACCCAACTGGAGGGAGGGAATGAAACGAGATGCCAGGGATTGGAGGGAAGGGAGGGAGGAAGAGATGCCAGGGCATGGAGGGAAGGAGGAAAGTATGCCAGACCAAGGGAAAAGGAAGGGGGAAAGAAGGAGGAGCTGTCAGAGCATGGAGGGGGAGGGAAAGATGGAAGAAAAGGAAAGGAGTGAGATGCCAGAGAATCAGGGAAGGGAAGATACCAGACTGTGGGGTATGAAGGAAAGAAAGGAGAAGAGAGAGATGCCAGAGCATAGAGGACAGGGTGGTGACAGAGAGAAAAATGGAGAGGTGGCAGAGCTGAAATCAATCATGTACAAAGGAGAAGAGAAGGGGCACAGGATAGACAGTTTATTGAAGGAGCATAAAAAGAGGGAAGATGCCATATGGAACGGGGAGAGGGCGGACAGTGGATGGAAGGGGCTGATGCTGCATGGAAGACAGAGCGGACAGGTGCTGGCTAGAAAGAAGAGTGAAGACAAGATGATTAAAGCAGGAACGACAAAAGGTAGAAAAAAAATTTTTTGTTGCTTTACGTAGAATCAAGTAGTATTGTATCTATTGATTAAAGTTTATAAATAGGAAATGGAAATAAGGCAGTTTTTTGGGGACTAAACCCCTTTCCTCAGGTCAGGACAGGATACTATAACAGCAGGGGTGGCCAAATGGTCGAGCGCGATCGACCAGTAGATCGCAAAGGCAATGTGAGTCGATCGCGTTGCCTTGGCAATCTTTTTCTTCCTTCCTCCCTGAGCCAGGCCAGGCACGTAGACGCGCCGGACTCATAACACTTCACTTCCGACGTCAATTCTGACGTCAGAGAGGAAGTTCTGGGCCAGCCAATCGCTGCCTGGCTGGCCTGGAACTTCCTCTCCGACGTTAGAATTGACATCAGAGGTGAAGTCTTGTGAGTCCGGCGCTTGTACATTCCTGGCCTGGCTCGTGGAAGCAGGGAGAAATCGGCATGGTGGCTTAGGGGGTAGGGAAAGAATCGGGGAACCTCGAGAAATTGGCGCGATGGCTTGGGGGGGGCAGGGGGAGAGAGAAAGAAAGAGAGACAGAAAGAAAAGGGGAGGGGCAGAAAGAAAAAAATATTGGATTTATAGTCAGAAGAAGGAAGTGCAAACAGAGACTCATGAAATCACCAGACAAAAAGGTAGGAAAAATTATTTTATTTTCAGTTTAGTGATCAAAATGTGTCTGTTTAGAGAATTTATATCTGCTGTCTATATTTTGCACTATGGCCCCCTTTTACTAAACCGCAATAGCGGTTTTTAGCGCAGGGAGCCTATGAGCATCGAGAGCAGCGCAGGGCATTCAGTGCATCTCCCTGCTCTAAAAACCGCTATTGCGATTTAGTAAAAAGGGAGGGGGTATATTTGTCTATTTTTGTATAGTTGTTCCTGAGGTGACATTGCATAGAATCGTCTGCCTTGACCTCTTTGAAAACCCGCGTAATATAAATGATAAATAACATTTTCTCTGCGTACAGTGTACTTTTTTAAAAATTTTATTGTTGGTAGATCATTTTGACTTGGTCATTTTAAAAATAGCTCGCAAGCCCAAAAAATATGAGCATCCCTGCTGTAGAGCCATTTCTTGTATGACTGGATGAGCTATATTTATCTTTTTTTGTTGTTGTTTAAATTCATGCAGAAATAAATGGCTAGATTGAACCTAATGACTTAACGCCTGTCCCTTTTTTTAACCTCTATACCATTTGAAAAAGGGCAAATACTTCTTAAATTTAGTAAAAATATTCTGGGACAAGTGTCAAACCTTAAAAAAGGAAGTCATATTGAGCATTGGAAAATAATAATAATAATTAGCTAATAAAAATAGTACACATTTAGGGCTCCTTTTACTAAGTTACAATAGTGGTTTTAGCATGCGCTTAGCGCGCGTAGGAATTGCCACGCACGCTAGATGCTAACGCCAGCATTGAGCTGGTGTTAGTTTTCCCACATAGCGCAGGGGTTTGCGTGCGCTAAAAATGCTAGTGCACCTTAGTAAAAGAGGGGGTTAATTTTCCCTCCACCAAATTTCCTCATCCCGCCCCACCCGGCTACTTTTTCATGCCACCCGGCTGGAAAAAATTTCTGGGGAGAACACTGTGCTTTGTATAATATTGTTTTGTCTTTTGTGTGTCAATAAAATTGTAGGCTCCTGAGGCAGGCCGTTGAGGCCGAAACACGTGCATGTCAAGCCATCGTACTCTTAGGCAAAGTTTTGAAATAAAGTTGCACACCAGGAATTTTGAATATCTCTACTGTTGGTTTGTTCGTATTTGTAGTTGTGGAGATTTTTCTCCCTGTTTTGCTTACCCAAAATGATGTGGCAGAAAAATCAAACACATTTCCCATTTTCTTGGGCTCGGACAGCATTTCTTGGTCCATTAACTATGAGACCCAGGTTTATCTTTCGTGCTATGTGAGGCCAAGAGTTGTCACATTGCAAAAGAATTTCGTTCTTCTGCTTCCAAACTCTTCAGGGTAGCAATGGAACCCAAACATACTATAAAATGCAGTCCTGCACAACATACAGCCCCCACATGCAGCCCAAAACGGCTCTCACTTCAGCCTGATACGGCTCTCCCTATCGGCTGTCTTCCTCAGCGTCCTCCGGATTCCCCCCTTTAAAGCTAATTATAGCAGCCTACAGAACGAACCTAGCAAGCTGCTATCAGTACCCTCCCCCCGCTGTCCAGATCTAGCCCACTGGGGCCTTACCTCTGCAGCTTCCTGTACCTAGACCACTAATTAGGGCAGCCTGCAGAGCTAACCTAGCAAGCTGCCGTAAATCTCCCCCCCACCCCCGTCCAGATCCAGCATCCCACCAGGCCTTTACTTCCGCAGCACCCAGACCGCCACTAAGCTAATTATGACAGCCTGCAGAGCGAACCTAGCAAGCTGCAGTTGGCCTCCGCAGAACAGTTCCTCTGCCGTGGTCCCACCCCCTCCTCTGACAAATTTTCAGTTTGAATTGTAAATGTTCTGAGTCTTGGTTCTTGAAAAAAAAAAAAAAAAAAAAAAAAAGATATATATATATATATATATACATACATACACACACACATACACACACACACGGAAAGAGAAAGAAAGGCAGGGGGTCAGGGAAGTGACAGAAAGAAAGAAAAGCAGGGGGAGAGAGACAGAAAGAAAGGCCTCAGCGCCCCATTATGCTTAAAGTCTACACATCTATTCTAGCACCTGTTAATGTAACAAGCTTAAACACTAGTGTGTGTATATATGTGCATAATTCATTCCAGAAGCATGCTTGTAATCCAAAGCACTCATATCAAAGTGAATTTCCCCATAAGAAACAATGGAAACTCACACGATTCGTTCCACAACCCAAAAACTTTAATACAACATACTATACGTACTTGTATTGTAAGACCTCACTCATTTAGAACTGTCACTATACTCCTGCAGCGTCAGAGAGAACCATCGGCTCAATTGTGATGATGTCACGCGTGTATACTGTATGTACTCGTATTGCAAGACTTTGATTGATTAGAACAGTCACTACATTCCTGCAGCGTCGGAGAGAGAAGAACCATCAGTTCAGTTGTGATGTGTGCACACTATATGTACTTGTATTGCAAGACATTGCTTGTATATCAAGTTAAAATTTAATAAAATGTTTTGCTTGTCTTGCAAACCACTAGTGTATGTATATGTATGTATGTATGTGTGTGTATATGTGTATACACACATACATACACACACTAGTATTTAAGCCCGTTACATTAACAGGTGCTAGAATAGATGTGTAGACTTTTAGCATAATGGGGTGCTGTTACATTAACAGGTGCTAGAATAGATGTGTAGACTTTTAGCATAATAGGGCGCTGAGGCCTTTCTTTCTGTCTGTCTCTCTCCCCCTGCTTTTTTCTTTCTTTCTGTCTCTCTCCTTGACCCCTTGTCTTTCTTTCTCTCTCCTTGACCCTCTAGCCACTGACGTCATTATCATGCGCTGAGACACTTATGTTTGGTGAACGCGTGGTGAAGGCAGCCGGGGAAGGGATAGATGTGCTGTGTTAGAGGTGCAGGGCGGCTTCTGCTGCTGTGCGGACTCTTCCAGGCCTGACAGCAGATAGGTAAGCAGATAACCGGGTGCAGCTCATCACAGGCTACCTCTGGGGGAGTGGAAGAGGGATTGCGAGACACCGTAGCCCTGGAGTGGGCCTCAAGACCTTGGGAGGAAGGGGGAACACTGGTAGAAACCGCCTTATTTTTGTGCTCTCTTTCTCAGGCGGGTAAATGCACCTTTGTGCTGTTAAGGTTGGGGAGAGGAAGGACTGAGTGCGAGTTGGGTGGAAGGAGGGAGCTGAAGCAGACCTTTCCGGGTTGTCTGTTCGCCTGTGAAAAGGCTTCCAGGTTCGCAGTTTCTGTCTCTCTTCCTGCCCCCTTGCCTGTCTGTCTTTCTTTCTTTCTTTCTGTCTCTCTTCCTGCCCCCTTGCCTGTCTGTCTTTCTTTCTTTCTGTCTCTCTCCCTGCCCCTCTAGCCTCCTATGATTAAAAAAGTACAAGGGGGGCTATGAATAAAAAGGTACAAGGCGAGGAATATGATTAAAAAGGTACAAGGCGAGGAATATGATTAAAAAGGTACAAGAGGGGCTATGATTAAAGATACAAGGCGAGGAATATGATTTAAAAAGGTACAAGGGGGGCTATGATTAAAGGTACAAGGGGGCTATGACTAAAAAGGTACAAGGGGGTATGATTAAAGGTATGGGGGATGATTAAAAAAGGTACTGGGGGTACATGGGGGGATGATTTAAGGTACTGGGGGGCACGTGGGGGTTATGGGGCCTGCCTTCCTGCTGGCCACTAGGCCTGCCTGTTCTGTGCCCTGTCCCTGTCTATCACTAGACCACGAGAGGGGGGGGAGACAGGGGACAGAGCCTGGCAGGAAGAATTTGGTTCAGAATGTTTTTTTTCTTGTTTCCTCCTCTAAATCTAGGATGCGTCTTATGGTCAGGTGCGTCTTAAGGAGCGAAAAATACGGTATACTGTATTCTCAGGTAAACAGGAAGCCAACGAAGTTGACTCAACAGAGGAGACACAGTCAAACTTTCTCTTTCCAAATATCAATTTTGCCATATTCTAGATCAGTTGAAGTCGATTTAAACTACCCTTACTCAAAGTTACACAAACTGAGTTACAGTAATCCAATTGTGCTAAAATGATGGCCTGCACTAATACTGTAAAATGTTACTGATGGAATAAATGTCTGACTTTCCTCAACATACGTAGGTGAAAGTAGTATTTCTACACTAAGTGATTAATTGATCTTTAAATGAGAGGGAAGAGACTAATAGAATTCCTAATATCTTGGATGAAAATTCAATTTTCAAAGTTTCACTGGACTTCAAATAGGACCGAACAGTTTGGTCTTAGCAGCATTAAGCTTCATCTGGATGGAAATTGCTCAGGTTTGTTATCTAGAAATACAGGAATCTACGAGTATTAGATTCTAAATTGTTTAAACTGGGGTCTACCTCAAGAAAGATAAAGATATCATCGGCATAGATACCAGAAACACTCCAGAATTTACTAAAGCAGACTTTGAAAAGCTTTGGTCTTCACTCACACCAAGGGGCACCAACAGATTAGATCCCAAAGATAAATTTGACCAAATGTGAATGTACATCTGTCATGTATCGAAAGATTAGGTTCTTACCTTTGCTAATCTTCTTTCTTGTAAATGCACGCTCTATTCCTGTACAAGTGGGTTATTTTCCTATGGTCACTAGACAGCTTCTAGGGAGCCTCAAAATGTTTTCAGCCCCTCCCTTCTTACCTCAGGACTGTCCCCCAGGAATCCAGTTTTTGACAAAGAAGCCAGAAATAACTGTAGAGGACAAAAGCAAAAGAAAGGGGTATGGGGATACTCCCTGACCTATAAGTTTAATCTGCTCATAACATGCAATTCAGAACAATCAAAAACAATTGAAAACAGCTCATTAAAACATTAGGTACCTGAACAACAACAAAAAAAAGTGCTTTCAGGAGAGACACCCTGCACTGACGGAAGGGGGCGCTGGGACTAGGGATAACAAGGCAAAGTGCTAAACACATACGGATGTAACTCTTAGAAAGGTTTGTCAGTAAATCAGAAACCCAGCTTATCAGTATTTTTAAAGGCAGACAATTGACGAATCAGCAACTCACAGGACGGGTTCTAGGAATAGTGTGTGGATTTACAAGAAAGAAGATTAGCAAAGGTAAGAACCTAATCTTTTGTTCTTGTACAGTCCCACTCTATTCCTGGGCAAGTGGGAGAATCACAACAGTCCTAAAGAGTCAGGGTGAGACTGACTAGTCCATTGCCAAAATAGAGGAGCCAAAAACAGCATCCTGCTTGGCTGCCACATTGATCCTATAAAACTTAGTGAAAGTATGAGGAGCAGGTAGCAGTCCTGCAGACCTCCAAAGAGAAACACAGAAACATGACCGGCAGATAAAGGCCAAATGGCCTTCCTATCCGCAGTAACCATTATCTCTTTCGCTCTCTCTCCGAGAGATCCCACTTGCCTATCCCAGGCCCTCTTGAATTCAGCCACAATCTCCATTTCTACCACCTCTTCCGGGAGACTGTTCCATGCATCTACCACCCTTTCCATAAAAAAGTATTTCCTCAGATTACTCTGGAGCCTAACACCTCTTAACTTTATCCTATGCCCTCTCATTGCAGAGTTTCCTTTCAAATGAAAGAGACTCAACTCATGCACATTTATATTACGTAGGTATTTAAACGTCTCTACTAGAAACAATACTAGCAATAACAATCTAAATAGATAAATAATTCCACTTTTGTGAAAAGGGACCACAGCCACCCTTCTCCAGTCCTCAAGTATCATTCCTGACTCTAGAGACTCATTGAAAAGGTAAGTCAGCAGAGCTACCTTAAGTTCATTCAGCACCCTTGGATATACACCATCCGGCCCCATCACTTTGTCTACCTTTATTTTAGCTAGCTCCTCATGAACACAACCTTCTGAAAATCGATCAGGGTCTATTGCTCCTCCATCCCTATTCACATTTGTCTTCTGCAGTCCCGCTCCCGGCACTTCAGCCATGAACAGAAATATTTGTTAAGCAATTCAGCATTTTCCTTATCAGTGTCTACATATTCCTCCCCTTCACCTTTGAGTCTCACAATGCCACTTTTTCACTAATATATCTAAAAAATGTCTTATCTCCCCATTTTACCACGTCAGCTATTTTTTTCTTCCATTTGCATCTTTGCTTTCCTGGCTACACGACCAGCCTCTCTTAACTTTTCCAGATATGTTTGCCTGTCTTCCTCTTTCTGCTATTTTTTGTAGTTTATGAAAGCTAACCTCTTATTCCTTACCTTCTCAGCTGACGACTCTGCCCAAGAGGAAGAGATGCCTCTGGTAGACTGAGCCCGCACCAAAATGGCAGGGAGGGGGGGGGTGTTTCTTACCAGCCACTATGTAAGCAGAAGAAATAGTCATATGAAAATGTTGGCTTTAAAAGCCTGCCTGCCCCAGTACAAACAAATGGTCAGAGACTCGAAACTCATTCATGACCAAGTACCGCAACAGTATCCTGTGCGCATCCAAGGACCATAACACTCGGTTCTGCTCCCTTGAACTGGAAGAAGTGAAGGTAAGAAGCTGAACCTCCTGACTAATGTGGAAGGCAGACACCACTTTGGGAAGAAAGGAAGGAACCATGTGCAGAATCACACCAGAATCCGTGATATGCAAAAAGGGATCACAGCAGAAAAGAGCCTGAAGCTCAAACTATGTGGGCAGAAGTAAAGGACAAAAGAAAGACAGCCATGACCATGATAACCATTAAGGATGCTTGCTCCAGAAGCTCAAAAGGCAGGTGAGCCAAAGAGCGAAGGACCAGGTTGAGATTCCAAAATGGACAGGGTAGCTGCAGAGTGGGCTGAAGCCACAGTGTGTCCCTCAGAAAACGGATAACATCCGGATGACAGACCAAAGAACCTCTCAGAGGCTTAAGGCCAAGAGAGGAACGACCAGCAAGCTGTACCTTGAGAGAAGCCACAGTCAGGCCTTTAGTCAGGCTGTCCTGGAGATACTCCAGTATCCAGGGGACCAATGGGACAGACAGATCCTCACATTTCTGGATGAACCATGCTTCATAAACATCACCAAGCTTTTTTGTAGGCCGCCACCATGGACTTCTTGCTATGGAGAAGGGTGAGAATCACGGCCAAGGAATAGCCCCTGCAAACAAAGGCCACGTGCTCAATATTCAGGTATTAAGACCAAAGCGGTCCGGATCTTGAAACGCAAATCGGATTCTGCACGAGAAGAAGAGGATGACAAGGGAGTCCCGAGTCCTTGGTCCAACTGCAACTGGACCAGATTGGTGTAACATGGGCACATTGGCCATTCAGGTGCAATGAGAATCACCCGACCTCGGTGGTTGTTATTCTTCTCATGGGCCACAGAGGGAAGACATACAGAAGACCCTCCAGTGGCAAGGGTTGAACCAGAGCGTCCAGGCCCTCACTGCCAGCCTCACGACAGCTGAAAAATTGCTCCATTTCTTGTTGGCTTCTGACACCATGAGGTCAAATGTGGGGCGACCCCAGTGTTTCACAATGCAGTTGAAAGCCCTTTGTAACAGAGATCCTGATCCGGAGTCTGAGATAATCAGTCTGAATGTTGTCCACTCCAGCCACATGTGCAATTGAAAAGCATTACGAGGTGTCTTTCCGCTCACAGGAAAAGAAGTTAGGCTTCAAGCTCAGTGAGGCACTTTTGGTGCCTCATTGGCAATTGATGTAGGCCACCGTGGTATTGTACGAGAAGATACGGACAGCTCGATACCAGACACTACCCTCGAAGTGGAAGAGAGCTAGACGAATTGTCCGAAGCGCCAGGCAATTGATCGACCACTTCCACTCAGAAAGGGTCCACTGGCCCTGAACTGGAGCGTCCATGCAAACAGCACCCCAGTCCTTGAGACTGGCATCCATTGTCAAGATCACTCACTCAGTGATCCAAAGGGGGAGACCCTTGAACAGAGAAAGATGACTCAGCCACCTCTTCCAGGGTAGAGGGGCATGCAAAAGAAGAATAAAAACAGCCTGGGAAAATTTTGGATTTTAGGGATTGGGGGAGGGGATAGGGCACACACTGAAACTTGCTAAAATCCACTTTTAGACACACACACCCTCCCCCCAAATCACCTATCCAGGCTGTCAGCTTCATACTAACTGTGCCATGAGATACTGTGTATTGCTGCAATGGAAACAGAAACAGCAAAAGGGAGATCTTCTGCAAGCATGAAAATTGGACTGCTGGTCTTCAGACTGACCCACCGGCCCGATACAAATGGCCAGAGATCTCCGCCGCAGATGCGACTTGGTGGAAGAACACAGTTGGCTCCAAAATTAGGCACACCTCCACAGAGCCACACAGCCTGCACTTAGACCCACAAGTGGATGAATCCTGGGTGAGCCAGCTCCCAAGGGAATGGTCCCTGAGCCCTGAACCGAAGTGCAGGCTGTCCAGAGGGTACACCGACAGGCAGCCAACTCCCTGGAAACAGACTTTACATAACGTCTGTGTTCTCCCGCAGCCAGGCCCATCCGCACGGGGAACCTCTGTAGCGCAAGGGTAGAATTCATGGACAAAAAGGCCGCGTTAAATAAGAATAAACACGAGTAGAAAAGACAAGCTTTTACAGTCTGGCTTGTAGGAAAAGTGGATTCCTGAGGGGCAGTCCTGAGGTAAGAGGGGAGGGGCTGAAAACATTGTTTTCTTGAGGCTCCCTACGAGTTGTCTGGCAACCATAGGAAAATAACCAACTTGTCCAAGAATAAAGTGGGCTTGTACAAGAAATTCATTAAAAATCCCCTAAAAACCTGACCCATTACCATCCCTCCAGGACTTGAACTGAAAGCTAAGTACATAAGGGGAGCAAGTTCTCAATTCTACTTTGAAAGTGTGATAAATTTAATTATTACCAACAGCTGCAGGTGCAGGAGCAGGAGCTGCCTTGTTCCATGGGCCAGATGATTTCTCAGTGCTACCACTCCCAGTCTCTTCCCATTCACCTCCTTCTTGTTCTCTCTTTTCATTTTCATCCTCCTCCTTTTCGTTACTAAATCAGTCAAAGAAATCATATTTAAATACTTGTTTACATTTTATGACCATTTAATAAGAACAGTTTTAAGTGTGATAATATCAAAACTTAGGTTTCAAGTACTTGACATTCCATCCACTAGAGACCATCTAGGCGGCTTATACCGTATATACGTCGAGACCCCCATTTCCCCCCCCAAAAAAGGAGGAAAAATGGTTGACTCAAATAATAAGGTGGGCGGTTTAATATTCAAGTGCCCTGCCAGACTCTGCACCCAATACCCTCCCTGCCAGGCACTACACCCAGCCTCCCTCCCTGCCCTTGTATCTCCTCTGCCGATCCCTGGTGGTCCAGAGGTACAGCAGGTAGGAGCGGGTTTTCCTAACTGGCTCCCGCGAATTCTCATGAGAATTCACAGGAACCAGTCAAGAAGCCACTCAGCACCGAGCAGGAGCACCAAAGCACACTCCTGCTCGGTACTGCTCAGTGGCTGCAGCAACCACCAACCGGGTTAGCAGCGGGGCAGGAGCAGGGAAAGCTCACTTCTGCCCACTGCACCTCTGGACCACAAGGGATCAGCAGAGGCGGCACAACGGTAAGGGCAGGGAGGGGGGCAGGGTGCAAAGTGGAGAGCCTGGTGACAGCCTGTAATAATTCTGGGAGGGGGACGCTGGCCCAAATATAAACCAAGACCTCCATTTTTGGGCCCAAAAATCTCAGTTTATATTAGAGTATATACAGTAGTAGGTAATAAAATACACATTGTATCAACTAAATTAGAAAATGAAGTAGAATCATGATAGGTAAGAGAAGAAAAGCAATTGCTATATCTAGCGATTTCCTAAAAAATTCCATATACAGTAATAGGGCAAATTAAATTGAAAGCATAGCGGGGAAAAAAGAGATCTTAAGCTCCACCTTGAATTTATCAAGTGAAGTTCTAAATATAAAATGGTAAGGCATTCCTCCAATGTTACTCCTGGCGGAATTCTGCAAATATAGAATTTGTACAGAATTCCTCACCTTCTCAGGATGCATAGAATTCTGCAAATGCTTTGCAGAATTTAATGCAGACACAGGCAGCAGAGGAGGAAGTGACCCTGCTGCACAGGGGGCCATTTCCTCCTCCTATTGCTGGCTTAGTCTCTGTTTATGTGAACTTTTATCTGGCACTCGCAGAATTCCACCCGGAGTACAGTGTATATAACACATTACTTCAAATTATATCTAAATGAAGCTGATGAAAAGTCTGCACTTCCAACCAATTGTGTCATGAAGAATGTAACATTTGAGAAGGTACATAGTGTATTACTAGCCTAAGAAGAAAAAGCAGTTACTTACCATAATGTAGGCATGCGGTCCCTCAGTTAAGATAAGCCAGCTAAGAAGCCAACCAGGGGAGGTAGGTGAGTTGTGAGAATATCTGCCTGCTGTCCCTGGATAACACCCGTTACGGTAAGTAACTGTGCTTTATCCCAGGACAAGCAGGCAGCATATTCTCCTCACACACTTCCAAGCAAACTAGAATGGGATGGTGGGAGTGCTGGCCTTTAAGAAAATAAATTTTGTAATATTGACTGGCCGAAGTGCCCATCCTGTCTGGAGAAAGACTCCAGACAATGAGAAATGAAGTTATGAACTGAGGACCAGGTGGCAGATTTACAGATTTCCTCAATAAGCGTAGATCTGAGGAAAGCTACAGAAGCTTCCATAGCTCAGACTTTGTGACCTGTGACACAACTCTCCAGGTGCAGTCCAGTCTGAGCATAGCAGAATGAATATACAAGCAGATACCCAGTTGCAAATCGTTCTCTTGGAAAACAGGATGCTCCAACTTATTAGGATCAAATGAGATGAAAAGTTGGAGAGATCTTCTATGTGGCTTTGTCCTGTCGATGTAATAGGCCAAAGCACGTTTACAATCCAGAGTGTGTAATGTCTTTTCTCCTGCATGAGAATGAGGCTTAGGGAAAAAAAAACTGGGAGAGCAATCGACTGATTGAGATGAAACTCCATCACAACTTTCGGAAGAAACTTTGGATGCGTGTGTAGAACCACTTTATCATGGTGAAACACTACCACCAACGCTTGTAACTCACTGACCTTCCTGGCAGAAGTGAGCGAGATAAGAAAAACAACTTTCCAGGTAAAAAAGGGAAAGAAAATTAACAGGTAAGAACATAATTTTTCCTTCCCTAGCAACAGCAGCAGATGAATCCAGAGACCAATGGGATGTAGCAAAGCAATCCTCAATCTGGGTGGGAAGCAAACGCTGCCTCCGCAACAACCGAAGCACAAAACGCCCCTACCGCATGCGCCCCCACATCCAAGCAGAAATGCGGAGAGAAAGCACTCTCGGAAGACCAAGTAGCCACAAGACAAATCTCCTCCAAGGAAAAACCTCTGGGCTGAGCCCAAGAAACATAGAAACATAGAAAAAAGCAGCAGAAAAGGGCTATAGCCCACCAAGTCTGCCCATTCCAAGTATACCCTCCCCTGAATTTACTCCCTTAAAGATCTCACGTGAGTATCCCATTTTCTCTTAAAATCCGTCACGCTGCTGGCCTTTATCACCTGGAGTGGGAGTCTGTTCCAATGATCCACTACTCTTTCGGTGAAGAAGTACTTCCTGGAGTCGCCATGAAACTTCCCTCCCCTGATCTTCAGCGGATGCCCTCTGGTGGTCGAGGGTCCCATGAGCCAGAAGATATCATCTTCTGACTCGATGCGTCCCGTGATGTACTTATATGTTTCAATCATATCTCCCCGTTCTCTTTCCTCAAGTGAGTACAGCCGCAATTTTTTTTAATCTTTCTTCATATGTGAGATCCTTGAGCCCCAAGACCATCCTGGTGGCCGTTCGCTGAACCGACTCGATCCTCAGCACGTCCTTTCGGTAGTGTGGTCTCCAAAACTGAACACAGTACTCCAAGTGAGGCCTCACCATGGCTCTGTACAACGGCATCATAACTTCAGGTCTCCTGCTGACGAAACCTCTGCGGATACACCCCATCATTTGTCTTGCCCTGGAGGAAGCCTTCTCCACTTGATTGGCAACCTTCATGTCCTCACTAATGATCACCCCTAGGTCGCATTCCGCCGTGGTCCTAACCAAGGTCTCACCATTTAGTACATAAGTTCTACACGGGTTTCTCTTACCCAGGTGCATTATCTTGCATTTTTTAGCATTGAAGCCTAGCTGCCAAGTAGTTGACCATTGTTCTAGCAACAGTAGGTCGTGTGTCATATTATCAGGTAATAAGCTTTTGCCTACTATGTTGCAAAGTTTGGCGGCGTCAGCGAACAGTGATACCCTTCCTCTAAGTCCTTGCGTCATATCTCTTATGAATAAGTTAAATAGAATCGGGCCCAGGACCGAGCCCTGCGGCACTCCACTGATCACGTCCGATGCTTCGGATGGGGTACCGTTCACCACCACTTTCTGAAGTCTACCGCTCAGCCAATCCCCAACCCATGTAGTTAGAGTGTCTCCTAATCCTATCGATTTCAGCTTGTTCAGTAATCTTCGATGAGGGACGCTATCAAATGCTTTACTGAAGTCCAAATATACCACGTCCAGTGACTCTCCGGCGTCCAGTTGTCTAGTAACCCAGTCAAAAAAGCTAATCAGATTAGATTGGCAGGATCTACCCTGGGTGAACCTGTGTTGGTGTGGATCACGCAGTTTTTCTTCGTCTAGGATTGTGTCAAGATTCTGTTTGATCAGTGTTTCCATGAGTTTACACACTATAGATGTGAGACTCACTGGTCTGTAGTTTGCTGTCTCTGTCCTACAGCCCTTTTTGTGGAGTGGGATTACGTTGGCGATTTTCCAGTCCAAGGGGACCCTTCCTGTGCTTAGGGAAAGATTGAAAAGAACAGATAATGGTTCTGCCAGGACTTCCCTTTACTCCCTGAGCATTCTGGGGTGTAGGTTATCCGGTCCCATGGCTTTGTTTACTTTGAGTCTTGATAGTTCGTCATAGACGCTACTGGGCGTAAATTCGAAATCTTGAAACGGGTCTTTCTGGTTATCTCCCGTCTGCAGCTGTGGACCAGCTCCCGGCACTTCGCGGGTGAACACTGAACAGAAGTATTTGTTTAGTAGTTCTGCCTTTTCAGAATCTGATTCCGCAAAGTTACCGTCCGATTGCTTCAGGCGTACTATCCCATCTTTGTTTCTTTTCCTGTCACTAATATACCTGAAGAAAGATTTATCCCCTTTATTAATTTTCCGTGCTAGCTCTTCCTCCATTCGGAGTTTGGCTTCTCTGACTGCTGTTTTGACAGCTTTAGATCTGTCTAGATAGTCCTCTTTCGCCCCCTCTCTGCGGGATAAATGCGTCTTTTTTCTGTTTAACTAGGTCTGAAATTTCTTTACTGAACCATTGGGGTCTTTTGTTTCTCCTGCGTTTACTTACCGTCTTTATGTATCGGTCTGTTGCTTCGTGTAGGATGGACTTCAGAGACGACCACATATCCTCCACATTGTCAGATATTGCTTGTTTATGTAGCTCCTGATGGACAAAATCTCCCATGCGGTTGAAGTCTGTGCCTCTAAAATTGAGAACCCTTGTTGCTGTGTTTGTCTTAGGGAAACCTTTCTTGAGGTTGAGCCATACCATATTATGGTCGCTGGAGGCCAGTGTGTCTCCTACTGAGACTTCCGTGACGCTATCTCCGTTGGTGAGAACTAGGTCTAGTAACGCCTGGTCCCTGGTGGGCTCCAATACCAATTGCTTGAGACATGCACCCTTTATGGAGGTTAATATTCTTTTGCCGCTACCTGTAGTCGCGGAGAGTGTGTTCCAATCTGCATCTGGCATGTTGAAGTCTCCTAGCATTACTGTGTCCCTGCGCAGTGTGATGTTCTCTATGTCCTCGATTAATTTCATGTCTTTGTCCTCCTGTTGCCTGGGAGGTCTATATATCACCCCAAGGTATAGGCATTTTTCATTCCCTCTGGCCAGGTTCACCCAGAGGGATTCCCCGGTGTATCTAACATCTGTGATTCTGGTGGTTTTGATGCTTTCCTTAGTGTATAGCGCTACTCCTCCTCCCAATTTACCCTCTCGGTCGCAACGAAGTAGGTTGTACCCTGGTATAACCATATCCCACCCATGCGATTCCGTGAACCAGGTTTCAGATATCGCTATCACGTCAAGATCGGTGTTTGTTATCTCAGTCTCTAATGCTAGAATTTTATTGCCCAAGCTGTGTGCATTAACATACATAGCCCTCCATATCTGTGAAGAGATTCCTTTACGAGCTAGTGTGGCTCCTAAATTATCAGTGATATTTCTCCCTGAAATATTGTGGATATCATATCACCTTAGACTTGGTAGTGTGAGTGTGACTTGCCTCCTCAGGGTGGTTTCTTACTGCTCTAGGATATAAGTATGTACCCTCCCCCAACTTACCTAGTTTAAAGCCCTATGGAGTAGGCGGGCCAATCGATGTCCAAATACGTTTCTACCTCCGGCGGAATGGTCATGAAGTTCTTTCGCCAACCGCTTTCCTGCCAGCAAGCAAGCATAAAGAATGTCCTCCTGGACCCATCGAGCAATGGAGGCTTTGGACGCCGCCATATGTTTGAGGCGTCCCTTGAAGAATACAAAAAGGTGATCTAAACAACTAAAAGTCATTAGACACCTTGCTCACGGAGAACGCTACGCACTTTAAAAAAAAAAAAAAAAAAAAAAGCAGTAAATAAAAGCACGTCTCCCCATTTCTCCTCCCAGGAAGAAGGAAGGAAAAGTGAGCGTGTCATAAAAGAAAGAATTGTGGTACCGTCCGAACTGATACCCCAGATTTCGGAAATCAGAAATAGGAATCCCCGCTGAACAAGACCTGCAATTCGGAAAACTGCAGAGCCGAAGCCATGGCCACAAGACACCCCGTGTTCAACGGTACAAGGAGAAATGAAGCCTTCGGTAAACTGCGAAGAAGTACCTGAAGATTGTACTCCGGACATGGCTAAGAGGTGTACAAATATACCATACTCCGTTTAGGAACTGAACTACATGAAGCTGAGAAGTAATCGAAGAGCAATATACCTAGCCCTTGTAACAAGCTAAGAATGGCACTTGAAGCTGAAGGGAATTGAATGCTAAGCCCTCGGCAATACACCTGTGCCAAAAAGGAACTCCGGAAGGGTGCAAATGTTGAGAAGTATCCAAGAAAGGAAAAACCTCCAAAAGGAAGCAGAAGCCACAGGTGAAGATGTCTGTAGCGCCTGGATAAGAGAAGAAACAACCTGCTGCGCATAACTTGTCAGTCATGACTACTCAAAAGCTAGGTCATAATACCAAAGTAGCACGAATATCCATGTTGATCGGACCCTAGGTGAGCAAATCCAGAGATACCAGGAAACTTCTTAGTCCGGCTGTCGAAAGACTCATCAGATCCACATAGCAAGGATGGCGCAGCCAAGCCAGAGATTCTACAAATACTGTGCCCGGAAAGCGAGCTTGAGATGGCAAATCCAAGCCATCATCAGCCAGGGGAAAACACTGAAAAAGAGAAACCAGAGATGAGAAAGAAGCCATGCTGTTACCCCCTCTAACTCCCACTCCCTGTGCCCGCCGAAGAAGCTAGGAAGCATTGAATTGTGAGACGAGGCCATGAGGTCTAGTTCCAGGAGATCTCGCGTCCATAAAAAGAGCTGGAACGCCTGAGCCAAAATTCCCAATATCCAGGATGTAGAAGATTTCACTATTACTAACGTTTACACTTTCTAGAGCGTACAGAGTGCTGTACACTGTAACATACAATAAATGGGCCATGCTCAGATTTCGCGGAGAGAAAGTCTATCCAAACTCTTTTCCTGACCCTTAAAATGATCTGCCAACAGAAGAGGAAGATGAGGGTCCACCCACTGAAGTAGAACAACAACTGTACCTGGCAACTGAGTACATCACCTACTGCCCAAGCTGTAGAGAAATACCCTCATCATAATACTGACTGAAAGGACCCTCAGCGGCAGTGCAGAAGAATGGTCTGAAGCTCCAGAAAGGTAGCCTGACAACGCTCAAGAGTAGAAGAATGAACAAGTACTGAGTCGCCTCTTAAGACCAGACTCCTGGAGCTGAGGATGGAAGGCGCCGAGCCCCCCAACCCAACAGCCCGGGATGTTTGGTGGCCATGAGCTAGTCCAGCAAAGACCGAGGCATGCCTTTGAAAAGAGAAATCTCGCTGAGCCACCAAATCATACAGAGCGATACATGAGGTGCCTACCAAATAATTGGAGCCCTGAGATACCGGGAACCACCGGAACAAAAGCGACTGCTATAGCGGCATAATGGGAAAGTAAGCTGAAGTTCCCAGTGGAGTCAGCAACATGGATCCTATAACCTGTACAGAATCCCATACTCTGGGTCATGGTGACCAAAGAAGGATGCAAACCTGAGACTGTGACCCATCGCCCTAGTCTTGGGAAGAAACACATTTCTCTCCTATATGAATAAAAACATCTCCCCGATATACCTATAAATAGTACAGGAGAAAAGAGCACTGTGCAAATCGAAGATTCACGTCCAAAGAACTGAGGAAAAGAAACCACCCTTTTCTTGTCAGTCAAATGGCCCGACTGGAAGACGTCCGAATCAAGAAGTCAGTCAAGAAGAAATAGGTGAATCACCTGGTAGCGCCAAAACGGTACCACTGCCCACATTTTCTAAAATGTTCTTGAAGCCTTGGGTAGGTGAAATGGCATGTGCCAAAATCGAAAGTGCTGCTCAAAGAGAGGCAAGCAAACCTAGTGCCGATTTGGAGTCCATAGGGAAAATGTAAATATTCTCCCAGTTTTTCTGCAGAAATGTGTAACCCTGAGAAACAAATTCAGCAGAATGCTCCCGTCTTGGGCACCATGCAGTAAGTGGAACAACGTCCCTTAGTTCCCGAAGAACTACAAGAACTGCCCTGTGGACCAGTAATACTGAAAAGGGAAACACAAAACATAGAGACTCCAAGAACGAACTGGAAACCTGAGGAGGATGCAAAGTCGCAAGCATCCTGAAAAATCTTCACAGCCCCCTGACCTGACATTATAGCGTCTTCTCCCTCATGAGAAAGCCTGAAGAGTCATTGGAAGAAGTCAAGATCCCCTCAGAATGAAGTGCAGAAGGTCAGGGAATTGCAGGATGAGAACTGTAGGATCTGCAAGAAGATTCTCCTAGGAAAAATCAAGTTTCACAATGTAAAGAGGAATATACTGGAACAATGAAAACAGTAATAACTCCATGCAACATCAGCGAAATACGTATGTCCTTTAAAGTGAATACGTACTAGACTCAATCAAGATGCTGCATCTACCGCCCCGTGGAAAACAACAGCATCCTTACAGGTATCAGACAAAGCTTACATCGCTAATGAGAGCTTCAGGGATGAGGCTAACAGCCACATAAGCGCGTGATCCTCCGCAGGTTTGATAGAATAGGTACTGGCTCCAGGTTAAAAGGAGCTGTATAGCCCTTCCTGCCTGGCCAGGGGGCCCGTCTAGCATGTGCCATGAGAAAATGGCGACAGGAGAAACCAGCGTGATAAGCATGGAAATCTGAAGTCCAGGCCTCCTCAGAAATAGAGAAAGAGAGTCCTGGCCGCAGGAAGATGCGCAGTGTCATTATGCCCATAGAGTCTGCCCGAACTTGGAAACTGCTTGTACTACCTTTAGGCATATATATCCTGTGCCATTATTAGACACATGCAGCTCAGCACAGAGGCCCAAATAAGGACAGTTACCAACAGACAAAGGCTCAATCTGCAGGGACCCCAAGAGAGACAATGAGATACTTGTGTGAAATACAGGGCACTATCTTACTGCTGATCTCACCGTGCCGTGAGTTGCCATATGTCGCTCCAGGCCGAAGACAAACCGAGACTGGGTGACCTAGCACAGGTCAGAGTCTTTCTGGTAAACCCCTTGAGTGCTAACCCCAGAGTCCGATTAAACAAGCAGCTTCCTTCAAGGGAGTACAGCAGTAACACAGACATAGACACATAAATCTGCCCAAGCTTGTCCCAAAGCTGGTGAAACATACAACTTGTCTGAACCGGAAAGGAGAGAAGCCCCGGCATACCCTGACCAAAGTCAGCTGGAAACAAACTATCGGAATGCTGCAGCTCTCCCGCCATTGCCGGAGACCCAAGCGCACGCCTGATTCTCACTGACATGTGGCTGCTGCATCAACGTTCCTAGAAACATAGACGGATTCAAGCCCCGCAAAATTTACCCTGCCGCGGCTTGCATAGAAAGAAAATCAGACTCGGGGAATAACCAGAAGAACGGCCCACAGTGCCAGAAAACAACATGTCCCATCTCATGCGCGCTGCTATAAACCGGCACCTGCACAATCAGCTGTACATGGCCGTGACAAACACTGATGAAAGAGAGCCTCAGAATAAACAGGACCAGTACTGCTGCACTGAAACCCAATAAGGAGAACAAGTGCGAGCATGAAATCGCACCGCTACTGCCGCACTGTAACCAACAAGGAAACCAAGCGCGTGCATGCAAAGGACGAAAAAGTCCTGGCTCCCTCAATCGGATTTCTAGTCATAAAACTTAGCCTCAATAAAATATCCATTCCTTAAATGTACGATGACCGAACCCACAGTACTAAGACTCCCAAACAGAACCTGAAGTTCAAACAACAGTAAAACCAGAAATACTCACAAGCTTGTTGTTGGGGCCGGTTGAAGCCAGTTAGAGCCATCAATAACAGGGCAGAATGTAGCAACTGTGGTCTCTTTTTTTTGGGTTTTTTTTTAAACAGAGAAGGGAAAGAAGAAAAAATTGAGACCCAGTCAGACCCTCTAGCAATGGAGGGAGGGTGAGGCAGGGACCTGGGGGGGGGCCCAGGTGTATCCCCTAAAGCCGGCACCGTTCAGCCGGACACCCCTGACTCACTGAAGAGAAAATCTCAACAGGAGAAACAGAATGGCAGTCTCACTGAAGAGAAACCTCAACAGGAGAAACAAAATGGCAGTCTCACTGAAGAGAAACCTCAACAGGAGAAAATAACTATCCAGTCACAGCCAGAATCCAGGAGCTAGTTGAATAGCGACCTTTTCCTGCTGGGAGATAGAGAATACTGGATAAACAGGAGGAGTGCCGGCCAATAGGACCACCTGTTAATCAGTTTCTATATCTCCGCTTGCTGGTAGATGTGGGCTATCCCATTGGTCTCTGGATTCATCTGCTGCGGTTGCTAGGGAAAAGACCTTTCATGAATCTGGAGACCAAAGGATGAGCAATAAGAGGTTTTCCCTCAACTGGTATGTGAAAAGCTGTAATAGCACTGAGATGGACTCTGATAGATGTAGATTTAAGTCCAGAGTCAGACAGATGAAGTAGATAATCCAACACCAATTCCACTGACAAGGAAGTTGGATCGTGATGATGAAGGAGACACCAGGAAGAAAACCTAGTCCACTTTTGTTGATAACATTGTAGAGTGGCTGGCTTCCTGGAGGCGTCAATAATATTACATACATGCTGAGAGAGATGTAATTCAGATGGAATCAGCCCAAGAGAAACCAAGCTGTCAGGTGCAACAACTGCAGATTGGAATCTAGAAGCAATCCTTGATTCTGAGTAAGCAGAGTAGGAAAGATTGGTAGAGGAATTGGCTCCCTGATGCCGAGTTGAAGTACAAGGGAGAACCAATGTTGTCTGGGCCACCGTGGAGCAATGAGAATCATGGTGGCTGATTCTATTTGAACAGAGTCTTTAACAGGAGAAGAGTTGGAGGGAACACATATAGAAACAGGCCCGTCCAATCCAGAAGAAATGCATCAGCTTCTAGACAATGAGGAGAATAAAGTCTGGAGTAAAACTGGGGCAACTTGTGATTGAGATGGGTCGCAAACAAGTCCACCTTAGGAGTGCCCCTTTGAACAAAGATGGGATGGAGAGCTGTAGAGCTGAGACCCCATTCGCAAGGTTGAACAATTCTGCTAATGTGAATCTCATCATCAGACAAGAGTGCTCCGAGTCTCCCAATAAGTCTGAGTCCTGAATGGAATGAGGACAGTGTTGGAGACTCGGTGCCGAAGGCTCAATAAGTTTCATCTTATGAGAGGCCTTCCGGGATCGTATCGGCGTCGCCTCTCTAGATGTTTGCGTCTAGGATGACTGGTGCCGTGGAGTGAGATTAATCGACTCCCATGCTAAAGGTCCCAGCACAGGTGGAGCATCAACTTGAGGTGCGATTGGCGTCGCTATCTGCTCAGACTGAACCGTCACCTGGAGAGCCTGTGTCGACCTAGCTTGGACAGCTGGTGTCAACGTGGCCATAAATTGGGTTGGTACCAGCATTTGAAAATGCTCACCCAATTCTCCCCTAAGCAAATGATCACTTCTCTGCTTAAGGGAGAGCACCGGTACCACTGGCTTTTTCGCCAGTACCACTGGTGCAGCACTCCGGTCCAGTGAGGAGGAAGCAGATGTCGAGGCACGCACCAAAATCGGGACCAGTCACTTATGAGACTTTTTTGAGGTCGGCATGACTCGACTCAATGCCACTTTGACCCAAGTCCCAGATGAGGTAGGGGAAGGCTTCTTTGCTGGCTTACCCACAGGAGGTTGCGACACTGGAGATGTTTCTGCTAGGTGTCGTCTTGGCTGGTGCTGCTGGTGTTGGTATGGATGTCAACTCCCCCTCCATAGCGACACCAAACAATAACTTCTGTTCACGAATGCGGTTTTCCAAAGTCCTCTTCCGAAGAGAAGAACACTGGGTACAGGTTTCCAGTCAGTGCTCCGGTCCCAAACACTGGAGACACCAGTGATGTGGGTCAGTCACAGAGATGGGCCAAGAACAGCTACCGTACTTCTTAAAATCCTGTCTGCGGGAGCAACATCGATGGGAAGACTGCCTTGGCAAAATCGAAGTTGGAGGCCAAGGTGGTACAATAGGCCCCGCCGGGCTGAACCCGTGAGAGAGCAAAAAAAGAATTTTGTTTTTTTTAACAAAAGGCAAACTAAATGAAAAGAAAAATAACACGAAAATGACTGAAAAGTCACTGACGTGAGAACGGGAAGGTAAGTTTTCAACGACCATTGATATGCATCTTCTTAGCTCTGCGGAAACTAAGAAACTGAGGCACTGCGTGCCTATGTCGGGAGGGAAGGCATTCGTGCATGCGCGATGAGGGCTATCGCAAACTTTCCAAAAGACTTAAAATTGCGATGCACTTTTGAAGTAGTCCATGCCGGGGCTCAGTCGGTGATGGCACCAATGTGTGAGAATATGCTGCCTGCTTGTCCTGGGATAAAGAATTTTATGGACTAGTAGTACCAAAGTTTGACATATCATCCAATAAGATATGGGTAACCAATAAGCATTCTTATGTAGTGGTATAACAATCATATTTTCTTTTCCCACAATTACAATTGATACAAAAATGTTGAAATGTCCGATAGTCTCAGGCCTTGAAGCAATGCATTACAGTAGTCCAACTGACCAATAACAAAAACTTGTAATGAATCCTGGTGAAAGATACCTGAGCAGATCATCTGTAGTTTGGAAAAACGTCTTAACTGCTGAAGAAATGAGAGTCTGAAAATCCAGTTTACCATCTAATATGACACTTGGAAACAGTAAACTAGCTTAAATAGGTAGAATCTGTGCTGATGACTCATTCACGGTTAACAACAGAGATTTAGATTTATCAGGATTGAGTTTCATCCTACTGTCCTTGAGTCAGTCTGCAAAGATATAAAACTTGTCCTCAAGATAATGTCTTGACCACACACACGGTTCACCTTTAACTTATGGATATGATCTGTGTATACCCAAGATGATAAACCAAGTGACTGGATAAGGCACACTAAATTTTGGTACATGCTTTGGTCATCAGCACTTTTGTTTACTGTAATGCTTTATAGCAAGGATTCGAATTCTCAGCTACTAAGTGTCTTCAAAACATTCAGAATACAGTACTGAAACTAAGCTCATCACTGGAGCAAAAAAAGATTGATCATATGACACCCTTCCTTAGGCAAGAGAACTGTTTACTGCTATCACATTGTACTACATATAAAATTTATTGGCCAAAAAGTACAGCACATTGGCTATTTCGTTTATTGCAATATTTAATACCATACTCCTGAGTAGAATTCTAAGATCCAGTCAAAAGTTGTTTCAACTGAAATACCTACTTTCAAGACAAATAAAACAAAAATGGAATGCTACACTATGAAATACTCTTCCAATCCAGTTAAGGTCTGAATCTTGCTTAAAGATTTCAATCAAGATTAAAAACTTATTTAAGGATGCATCTGATTACTGGACATCCTTACAACAGTAGAATCTCAGTTATCCGTTACCCATGGGAAATGGTGGATGCTGAATAACTGTAGTTTCTACTTATTTGAGAGTTAATGTAAGAATAGTTGTCTCCCCCCATAAAAATTAATAATTGGACAAGATCCTTTTAAAATATTAAGCCAAGGGTGTACAACCTCAGCTCTTGCCAGGTTGTGTTTTCAGAATTTCCCAATGAATGTGCATGAGATCTACTTGCATTCACCTCTGCGCTTTCCATTGTCATTGAAGGGGCGGGCAGCCTCTAGGCCTCCATTGCAAGGTGGATCAAGGCAGCTATTGAGTCAGTCAAGCTTACATCAGAAATAATTGTCTGATGTCTCAAGAGCTAAAGGCCCACTCTACTAGGGCTCAGGTTGTGGTCCGGGAAGAAGACTAGGCAGAGACCCCTTGAAGACAAATGCAAGGCAGTAAGTTGGACCTTGCTCCACCCCTTTGCTAAGCACAAAAGACTGCTTCAATACACTCTATCTATGCACAATGCGGAGCTGATGCTAAGCAAGAAGAAACTATGTTTTACTGGATAATTTTCCTTTTAGTCAACACCATCATTCTGCCCTTGGAAGACCTCAGGCCGGTGTTCTGGGTATTCTGTGCATCCTATTCAGCGCTTTAAAAAATTATGAACTTTGATCTGCCTTAGCACCCTGAGGTTGTGGGTTTAAATCCTGCGCTGCTCCTTGTGACCCTGGGCAAGTCACTCAGTCCCCAGGTATGTTAGATAGATTGTGAGCCCAACAGGACAGATAGGGGAAATGTTTGAGTACCTGATAGTAAAACTGCTTAATTTTGATAGGCGGTAAATAAAACAAAATACCTAAAAATAAATAAAATATACAGGGTAGCAAGTGCTACTCTGGTGTTCTGCTTGCTTGACATCACTGCAGTTGCAGTGGTTGATTGGGTATGGATGCATTAAAGGGAACTTCTGCTGCTTGGGCAGGCACATATAGGATTGTTACAGAGAGTTCATTTGTGCAGAACAGTGTCCCCAATTAAAGAAAAAAAATTATCCAGCAAGACAAATTTCCCCTATACCTTTGTTTCCTATGCCAAAACAAAAGGGGAATTTATGGGCTCCCTTCAATTTGCATCCTGCTCCCTCTGTCCAATGGGAATTTGTTAGTTTGCACAGCATAGTGCTGTTTTGGGTGCACCCACTGTTGAAGGTATGAAGAGCAAAATGTCCTCAACCCAGCTAGCCCAGTCACTTCTTCAGCTCTTTGAGCAATGGTGATGCTAGTTGCCTAATCCAGCCCAGTAAAAGGACCCCTAAGTTTTGCTTAACTTCAATAATAGTAGAAAAGTGGTCCACTAAAAATCAGACACAGAGGACAAGTTTAATTGCATAAGAACTGAATATCTTCTGCTCAAGATAATCTAATATCTGAAACCAATGTAGATGTTTCCATCCCTGCCCTGAATCTTGCTGCAGGCAATACATCTATTTCTTTTAGAAATTACAGGGAAACTTCTGATTGAAAACAGAAGGAAGTCAAAAGTGCTGGCAGTTGAAACCTCTTTTTCTGGTAGCTGTATCCAGCAGTGGTGCGTTTACATCACTAATTTAAAATAGTCATTTAAAGCTTCAAAGGACTCTCATTAATCACAATTGGATCTCCTGAAGAAGACAAACGAAACGGGGCCACGTTGGAACCCCAAACCTTTTATAAAGCTAAGTAACATTACAATTCACCTATCTCAAGTGATGTTTGCTTTTATGAAACATACAAAGAATGCCATCATGTTTTGAAGTGGTTTTAAAGGACTGTCTGTGATATATTCTTTATTTTTCCTGGCTTGGAGCATGATCACTATTGAAAAAGCTGCAATGACTGGAAGGTAAACTCTGTACCAATACTAGGGGGGTATAAACCTCCCGTGAAGAGTTTCATGTCTCTGAGCAACTTCTAAAAATTTTTGATCAATCTCCATAGACAGGTTTTAAGTGAGGTCAGTTTACTTTTTGGCAATACATCTATAGCAGTTCTGTTTTCTACCTGCACTGTGCAGCTTTAAGTTTGAACTGTGAACTAGCCAAACTCCCACACAGATATTAAAAAGCAGAGAAAGAAAAATCAGGCACCATGCAGTTCAAACTAGTGTTGCCCGATTCGAATCGGTTCACCAATTCACTTCGGGTGAATCAATTCGAATTGATTTAAAACAAAACAAGCAAGCAAACAAAAAAATCGGCCTCCTAATTCGGTAACTGACCCTCTCCCCTCGCCCCCTAAAGCAGGAGCGGCAGCGCTGCCTCTTGCTGGCCAGCCGCTGCAGCACCTGCTTTAGAGGGTGAGGGTAAGTCGGGAAGTGCTGGTGTCCAGCTTCCCCCCGGCCTCCCGTGCACGATTTACCTACTAGCAGCAGCCTGAAGAGAAGATCGCTGGGGCTAGTGATCTCTGCAAGCTGCTATAGGTCTTCGGAGCTATTTCCTCTGCTGCGGTCCCGCCCCTTCTCCGACGTCGGAGGCAGGATTGCAGCCTTCTCTGCAGGCTGCTGCTAGTAGGTAAATCGTGCGCAGGAGGCCAGGGGGGAAACATGCAGGCCTTCCGGGGGAGGGGGGTGCGTGCAGTGCTTCGGGGGGGCCCCTGGTATAGAAGTACATGGAGGGAGGGAGGGAAGGAAGGGGGGTTTAAAGCGTTGTGCATATGCCGGACTTTGGGAATAAATAATGGGTCTAAAAACAGAGGAGAGGGAGAGAGATGGTGGACAATGGGATTTAGGGAGGGAAGGGACAGAAAGGGAGAGAAATTGGACACAAGGGATGGTGTGGGGGGGGATAGAGATACTGGATTGGAGGGTAGTTGGGAAGAGAAAGGGAGATATGGTAGACCCTGGGGTGGTAGGGAAGGAGGGAGAGATGCTGGATGAAAGGGTAGTTGAGAAAAAGTGGATCTGTGGATGGAGACCAAAAAAAGGAAACATGCCAGACCTCCGGGGGAGGGAAGGGAAACAGAAGGGGAGGACAGAGTTAGATGGATAGTTAGCACGGAGAAAGAAGGAGACCATGGCAAGCAAATTATCGGAAGACAACTAGAGCCTGGGACCAACAAGATTTGAATAATGACCAGACAACAAAGGGTAGAAAAATAATTTTATTTTCTGTTTTGTAATTACAATATGTCAGATTTGAAATGTGTATCCTGCCAGAGCTGGTGTTAGACTGCAAACGTGAGCTAGGATTTAAAAGAGAGAGGAAAAGTCTTTTTTGTTTGTTTTGTTTACACCACAGCACCATTGTGGTTAGGAGAAGGCAAAGGAGGTGAAGAGGCTATAAAATAAACCCACTAGGTAGTTTGAAAAAAAAAAAAACCCCAAAAAACCAACCACCCAATTGGCCAGGAAAATCTTATTGAATCGAAAAATCAATTCAATAGGTTGAATCGAATCGAAATTTTTTATTCCTGAATCAGGCAGCACTAGCTCAAACTCACTTAAAAGTCACTGGAGATACAAGAAAACAGAATGCCTATCCTAGAAACAACAAGGCTCTGCAATACAGATTTGATTTTTTTTTTAACAGGAAGGTGAAAACTGACTAGTGCGATGTCTCACAAACTTTCCGAAGCTGTGGCACACTAAACTAAGGGCTGCAGCTCGAGGGCATCCAGAAATGTCCGCATATGTGCAAAGGCTCTCCAGATGGGGCCCTGAGCAGCCAGTGGAGGAGGTCTGGAAAAGAAGCGGACAGGAGAGGCACCGGCTGACTGCCTATAGGACCTGCCTCTAGCCACGAGGCACATCCTGTAGACAGCCAGCCAGCATTTCTTCTCCTCCCCAGTGTCTCACGGCACAGTTTGCGACACACATACCAACCTGTCTGTTCCCATTTCTACTAGTCCAGTGTAATGAAGAAGAGCTGGCAAAGAACATATGGAGTAGGAAAGAAAGTGTTGGGAAAAAGACTTAAGTTACACAAGTCACGCTAAACATATGTAAGTGGCCAAGCTGACCATATGAAGAGGAAAAAAATGACCAGGCCAGCGTGTCATTGACAGTGATTTTGCCAAGTACTTGTGACCTGGGTTGGTTGCTGTTGGAAACCGGATAAAGGGTTTGATGTATCGTCTGTCTGTCTGTCTGTCCAAGTATGGCAACTCTATGTTTTAAGTGGAAATCTTCCTATGTCCAATAAGCTGTAAATTTTGCCCATTCATGATGCTCATTTTGGCAAAAAAATCCAACTCAAAGTGCCCCACCACTAAAAATAAGCAATGTTCACTGCCACAGGTTCTGGAATACCCACCCAATATTATGAATGCCAGAGCTAACATAAAATACAAAGTGTGCCTGTGACAAATATGTTTGTTCCAGAGGTGACAAATTTGATATTTGTATTTTGATGATAAAAATCAAGAAGCTGGATAACTGATGTGAATGTGATTTCATAATTTAAACCATAATTGAGATCTGTAAACTACAAAAAGTGTGAAGACCAACTTTTCCTCAAATAGAATATTGGAAAAAGGGGGAATTTTCTGTACTACCTTTGGACAGAAATAAGTACAGTGACGTTTTATTGACATAGTAATGTAGCATACTATGCCATAATTTGACTTCTTAATGTACACTAGAGCTGCTCGATTCAGGAAAAAAATTTAGATTCAATTCGATTCAACCTACTGAATCGATTTTTAGATTTGATTTTCCTGCTCAACTGGGAGTTTTTTTTCAACCATCCTGGTGGGTTTATTTTATAGCCTCCACTCCTTTTATAGCCTCTTCACCCCCTTTGCCCTCTCCTACCCACAATGGTACTATGGTGTAAACAAAATAAACAAACAAAAGAGACTTTTCCTCTCTCTGTTAAATCCTAGCTCACGTTTGCGGTCTAACACCAGATCTAGCAGGATACACATTTCAAATCTGTGATCACAAAACAGAAAATAAAATTATTTTTTCTACCTTTTGTTGTCTGGTCATTATTCAAATCTTGTTGGTCCCCAGCTCTGGTTGTCTTCTGATAACTTGCTTGCCATGGTCTCCTTCTTTCTCCGTGTTAACCATACATCTTCTATCTATCCTCTCCTTCCGTTTCCCTTCCCTCCTCCGGAGGTCTGGCATCTTTCCTTGTTTTCGTCTCCATCCACAGATCCACCTTTTCTCAACTACCCTTTCATCCAGCATCTCTAACTCCTTCCCCACCACCCCAGGGTCCACCATCTCTCTCTTTCTTTTCCCAACTACCCTCCTATCCAGTATCTCTATCCCCCCCCCCACACACACACACCATCCCTTGTGTCCAACTTCTCTCCCTTTCTGTTCCTTCCCTCCCTAAATCCCATTGTCCACCATCTCTCTCCCTCTTCTCTGTTTTCAGACCTATTATTTCTTCCCCCCCCAAATTCCGGCATATGTATGTCTCTTTGAACCCCCCTTTGTGTACTTCTACACCAGTGCCACCATCCCCTGAAGATCTTCCCCCCCCCCCGAAAGCCTGCACCCCACCCCTGAAGGCCTGTACCACCATTCCTGAAGACCTGTCCCCCCTGAGGGCCTGCACCCCCCCCCCCCCGAAGGACTGTGCACCCCACCCCCACCCCGGCCTCCCGTGCATCCATTTACCTAATAGCAGCAGCACAGAGAAGATCGCCAGTGCTAGTGATCTTTGCAAGCTAACATAGGTCTTCAGAGCTGTTTCCTCTGCTGTGGTCCCGCCCTCTCCTCTGATGTCAGAGGCAGGATCGCGGCAGAGGAAAAAGCTCCGAAGACCTATGTTAGCTTACAAAGATCACTAGCACCAGTGATCTTCTCTGCAGGCTGCTGATATTAGGTAAATGGATGCGCGGGAGGCCATTGGGGAAGCCTGACACCAGCGGGAAGCCAGACACCAGCACTTCCCGACTGACCCTCTCTAAAGCAGGAGCGGCAGCAGCTGGCCAGCAAGAGGCAGCGCTGCCGCTCCTGCTTTAGGGGGCGAGGGTCAGTCACCAAATCGGGAGGCCAATTTTTTTTTGTTTTTAAATCGAATCGATTCAACCGAAGTGAATCGGTGAATCGATTCGAATCGTGAATCGGGCAGCACTACTGTACACTGCCTTAAATGAATTCCTTCAGAAAAGCAATAAATCCTATTTGAAAAAAAGTTTCTCACTCTCATGATTTTCCCTATTACTCTATGTATGTCACAATGAATTTTGAAAATGAATAATATCTAATATTACACTTTGTTCAAGATTAGAAATAGGGAACCTGGATAGACAGTTTTGTAAACTTATTTCATTTAAAGCTGATAACTGGAGTGACATCGCTAAAGAAATCTACTATAGTGGCATTTAATTTTCGCAAGGGCAACCACGATAAAATGAGAAAAATTGTTAAAAAGATGCTAAAAGGGTCTGTGACCAAGGTCAGAAGTGAAAACCAGGCATGGAGTTTGCTTAAAACTACCATCGTAGAAGCCCAAACCAGATGTATTCCACGTATTAAAAAAGGTAGAAAGGTGAAAACAAAAGCCAGTGTGGTTAAAAGGCGAAGTGAAAGAGGCTATTACAGCCAAGAAAACATCCTTTAATGAATGGAAAAAGGATCCCAATGAAGAAAATAAGGAGACACATAAGCACTGGCACTGAAAGAAAGCTAAACAGGAATATGAAGAACAACTTGCCAAAAAGAGGCAACAATTCATTTTTTTAGGTACATCAAAAGCAGAAAATCTGTGAGGGAATCCGTGGGACCGTCAGATGATCAAGGAATAAAAGGTGCATTCAGGGAGGATAAGGCCATAGGGGAGAGACTAAGGGCTCCTTTTATCAAGCCACGCTAGCGGTTTAACGCGCGTTAAACCGCCAGCCGCACTAGCCGCTAACGTCTCCCTTGAGCAGGGGGTAATTTTTTGGCCAGCGCAGGGGTTAGCGCATGCTGACCCCACTAGCGCGGCTTGATAAAAGGAGCCCTAAATGAATTATTTGCTTTGTTCTTTTTGGAAGAAGATGTAAAAATCTTCCTGAACTGGAAATGGTTTTCAAGGGTCATGAGGTGGAGGAATTGAAAGAAACCTCTGTGAACCTGGAAGACATACTAAGCCAAATCGACAAGTTAAAGAGTGATAAATCACCTGGACCAGATGGTATACATCTCTGGGTACTGAAAGAATCAAAACATAAAATTGCTGATCTGTCGCTAAAATAGTCTGTCGCTAAAATAGTCTGTAGTACCTGAAGATTGGAGGGAGACCATTTTTTTTTTTTTTTTTTTAATTTATAAATTTTCAAATATACAAATCAAGACTAAACTTGTACAGAAAGCCATTTAAAGCATAGAAAATAATAAAAAAATAAAAGAAATAATTCAAAAAGTAAATGTTTGCTTAAATCAGCTCAAGTCCACAATAAAATCCAAAATGTAATTTAAATGGAGTAACAATTAAAGAAAATTAACATAGGAATCCTGATGCAAAATTAACTGATATAGGCATCTATTACATTCAGTAGCCCTCATTTTTGAAGAGATCCAAGATAGCCGCTGACACGCTTAACTGAGCAAGTCGCCAGTGAAAGTTTTTCTTCGACTTAGCCTTTTTTGGAGCTACTCTTCGAATAAATACCTGTAAATGCCGAAGAGAAGGGATAAGAGTGACGCTGGAGCCTTGCGGCACTCTGGAACAGCAACCTTCAGCAACATCGAGGAATTGCTGAGGCGAATGCAGGGCGTCTCAGTTTCGTCAGTGACACCCCCACCAGACGCTCCAGGGAGACAGGGTGGAGGCGTCTCTACAGGACTTTGAGACCACATTGAGTCCCGACGTGAGATCACCTCCCCGACATCCTTGAGCCACAGCTCCCAGGGGTTGAGGAGCTACCGGAAGTCAAACTGCAATCTCCCCAGGAGGCTATGGGGAACGGTGTGGCGAGTGCCGATTCAAGCTCCCAGGTTTTGCAAGGAGGCCCAAGTATAGAGGAGGATACAGCAACATCAGGGACTGGACCTGCCCAGGAGTGGATGAGCAGAATATTACAAAAACAGACTTGCAATGTCCTATTATTATAAAACCCCAAGAAGTTACACTGGACGCTTTGTGGGATCTGGTTGCTAATTTAGTAAAAACTGAATTATCAACTTGTGTAGATGGATGGGAAAATAAAAGAACAGGAAAAAGAAATTACTCAAATAAAACAGGAAATTGGTGACTAAGACATTTCAGGGTATTGAAAGAATCAAAACATAAAATTGCTGATCTGTTAGTGATTTGTAACTTGCCCCTAAAATAGTCTGTAGTATCTGAAGATTGGAGGGTGGCCATTTTGATTTTTAAAAGGATTCCAGGGGAGATCCAGGGAATTACAGACTGGTAATTCTGACCCAGTGCCAGGCAAAATAGTGGAAACAATTCTAAAAAATAAAATTGTGGAACATGTAGACAGACTTGATTTAATGAGACACAGCCAGCATGGATTCAGCCAAGGAAGATCTTGCCTCACCAATTTGTTTACACCTTCCAGGTGGATAAAGGCAAGCCGGCTGATGTAGAATACAGTATCTAGATTTCAAGAAAGCATTCAACATAGTTTCTGAGAGGCTCCTAACAAAATTAGTTGTGGGATAGGAGACAATGTTCAATTGTGGAGTAAGAATTGGTTATCGGACAGAAAATAAACAGGAGCCAGTCAGGAAGCTGCTCCTGCTCAGGGCAGCTCAGCGACGGAAGAAACCAGAACTCGCAGCAGCCACCGACCGACCGTGTTAGCAGTGGGGCAGGAGTGCGGAAAGCTCACTCCTGCCCGCTGTACCTCTTAACCACCAGGGATCAGCAGAGGTACGACAGACAGGACAGGGAGGGGGGACAGGATGCAGGGCCCGACAGGGGAGGGGACTTGAATATTAAGTCGCCCGACATAGTCAGGTCAACCCTTTTTCCTCCTTTAGGGGGGAAAATGGGGATCTTGACTTCTATTCAGATTGACTTCTATTCGAGTATATACAGTAATCAAAATGTGCCAGTTAAATCTTACACAAACATATGCCAAGTCCACCTTATAAGACATCAAACAACCAAGTCTGAAAACTTTGCACTCTTCCGCCCTTCAATCTCTCTCCTCACTTATATTCCCTATGCTCAACTTCCCTCCCCATGAATTCCATTCATCAGGCAAATCCCTCTTATCTATATCCTTCTCTTCCACTGCCAGCTTCAGACTCCGTCCCTTCTATCTTGCAGCATCATATGCCTGCGTCAATATGTAAAGCTCCGTCTCTATCAGTATTCAAATCGGAGCTAAAAGTCCACTTATTTGAGGCTGCTTTCAATCCTAACTCCCACTCACCGCATGATACCTATATCCATCCTATCATTCTCTCTGCAACAAACTCCCCAATCTATATCTGTACCATTTGTTCTGCCATTCTGTCCTAATTAGAATGTAAACTCTTCTGAGCAAGGACAATCTATTACATGTTGAATGTTTAGTGTTGCTTATGCCTTTCAGAGCTTTAGAAGTGATAAATAGTAGTATTACCTTGTTTCCCCGAAAATAAGACCTATCCCGAAAATAAGCCCTAGATGATTTTCGGGGTAGGTCTTAATATAAGCCCTACCCAAAAATAAGCCCTACTTAGATCATCCTAGAAACCCCTCCCGAGTCCCTGACTCCATCCCTGGATTCGTCGGCCCCCACTGACTCTCCTACCCATCCCCCTGCACAGCTGCTCAAGGGTTCTGCTGCTGCACAGGGAGCTGGGAGAGAGGGATAGAAAGATGCTACTCAAGGGTTCTGCTGCACGGGGGAATGGGAGGGAGGGAGGGCACAAGGGGATGGGTGAGAGGGGAGGAAAGATGCTGCACATGTGGGGGAGAGAAAGGAAAGAGGAAGAATTGGGGTGGAGGAGAGGAAGGGAGAGATGATCACTGTATATGAAAAAAAAAAAATAAGACATCTCCCGAAAATAAGCCATAGTGCATTGTTTTGGACCCAAAATTAATATAAGACACTGTCTTATTTTCAGGGAAACACAGTAATTGTAGTATTGGTTAAGAACTTATTTTCCACTAACAGCATGAAGAGTTCAAAATATCCTGAACCTCTACATAGAGCTGAAGATGTTCTAGAACAGAGCTTAATTGATGACTAATGCTTCAGGATATCTGTTAAATGAGAGGATAAATATCAACTAGATCTTGAGAGGCTGGTCTGTTAATGGCCACCTCTTAATTATCCGCTCTGATAATACTGTTCTTCAGACCCTCAGAAATGCCACCAGCCTCTCAAATATGTTTCATAGTGGTTGGATTTATACATTCAATCCTCACCGGGTCACTTATACTTGAAATAATTAAAATTAGAATGTAACAAATTTCTCAAATCTTCCATAAATATAACGCTAATACTTAGCTTTTAAGTGGTCCATTCTAAGGGATATATCACCGACATGTTTCACCCTGGAAGGGTTTCATCAGGGCTACAATCCCTCTATTAGAAGAGACTGTACATAAACAGTGTTGTTACAAATAAGTCAATCAGCTTAGTTTAGCAAGTCGGGAGTGGTCAGGAAATCCGGAGGTATGTTGGAGATACAAGTCAGGGTTACAAGGTTGGGGGGGGTGTCAGAGAAATTTGTCAAAGAGATAGGATTTGATTGATTTCCTGAAAGTTTGGTAGGAGGGTGAGCTAGAGATGAAGGTGGTAAGACATTTATTCCATTTGCCTGCTTGGAATGCCAGGGATCTATCGAGGAATCTCTTGTAGACACAGCCCTTTAGGGACAGGAAGGTAAACAGGTGTGTATTACAAGTGCGGGTGAGGCCTGAACGTTCAAAGTGGTCCAATAGGTAGATTGGAGACGAGTCTGTTAAGGTTTTGAAGCAGAGGCAAGCAAATTTGAAGATGAGCCTTGCCTCCATTGGCAGCCAGTGTAGTTTTCTGTAAAAAGGGCTTACATGATCTGATTTTTTTGAGGTTGTAGATGAGGCACAGCAGCATTCTGAACGATTCTTAGGCGTTTGATGATTTTTTTTAAAGGATCCTAGGTATATAATATTGCAGTAGTCCAGGATGCTTAAGATTAGTGATTGGACCAGAAGTCGGAAGGAGAGGAAGTCGTGCGAAGTTTCCAGAGGGTACCAAAACATTTTTTAACCTGAGCATTGGTATGGACTTCGAAAGTCAGGCAGTGGTCTAGGTTGACTCCAAGGATTTTGATAGTGGGGTTAATTGGGTAGTCTAACCCGTTTAATTTCAAGGAGGTATTTGTTAGCTTGTTGGTGGGACTAGCCAGGAAAATTTTGGGTTTTTCTGGGTTCAGTTTCAATTTGAATAGTGTGGTCCATTGTTCTATCTTGGTAAGGACGGAGGAGGTGAATTGTTCAGTCTCTTGAGTAAGAGAGGATATGGGAATGATAATAGTGATGTCATTTGCATATATATATGATTTCAGTTTTAGGTCAGATAACATATGACCCAACGGAGCCATGTAGACATTGAATAGAGAAGGGGGACAGAGGGGAGCCCTGAGGTACTCTGCAGGAATTATGCCAGGACTGGGAGAAGGTTCCGTTAAAGTGAACTTGGTAAGTGCGGTTTTTTAGGAAGCCTGTGAACCAGTTTAGTACCTGTCCGGAGATGCCAATGGAGTCGAGGCATCTGAGTAAAATGTCATGGTCTACCAGGTTAAAGGCACTGCTCAGGTCGAGCTGGAGTATCAGGGCGCTTTTTCCCCAGTGAAAATAAATGGAGGAGGTAATTAGTCAGAGAGGCTAAGACTGTTTCTGTGCTATGATTTGTGCGGAAGCCAGACTGGGAATCATGAAGAATGTTGAACTTCTCTAGGTAATTCATGAGGTCATGAGTTTAGACCTTCCATTATTTTTTGGAAGAGAGGTATATTGGCAATGGGTCTATAGTTGGTAGCCGAAGAGGTAGGTTCCTTGGGGTTTTTAATAATTGGAGATACAAGGATGTGGCCGAGTTCTGTCGGAAAGTGGCCGGTGGTCAGGCATAGGGAAACTCAGTTGAAGAGTTCAGCTTTAAATGGGGGGGGGGGCAGATTTCATGATAGAGGGGAGACAGTTGTCTAGTAGGCAGTTGGATTTTGCATATTTAAAGAAGAGCTTGAGGAATAGGTTCCAGTCTGGGCTTTCAAAGTGATTCCAGGTCATGTCTGCTATTGAACTTTCTTTTCCTATGGTAGAAACAGAGAAACATAGAAGATGATGGCAGAAAAGGGCTACAGCCCATCAAGTCTGCCCACTCTGCTTACTCACCCCCTGTCTATGCCCTAATGACCCAATTTCCTTATCTTGACCCTTGTAGGGATCCCACATGGGTATCCCATTTATTCTTAAAGTCTGGCACGTTGTCTGGTAGGTTGGTTGATTATTGGTTCTGTGCTGGAAACTACAAGAGATGATTTCAGATTGTGAATTTTGCTGGCAAAATAGTCAGCTAGGATAGTGGCGGAGGGTGGGAGTTCTGAGTTGGAGCGCTTGAGAAAATCAATATCGAACAGAGAGTTAACTATCCTGAAAAGTTCTTTACTATTCAGCGGGGGAGAATTGATTATTTGGGAATAATGTTTACAACACTTTTCTTTGATTATTTTTTTATATTCTTTAACTTTTAGTCGCCAATTGAGTCTATCGTTGTCTGTCTCGGATTTATGCCATGTTCTTTCCAGTTTACATACTTCTCATTTTAATGTTAAAAGGTCAGCGTCAAACTAGCTATTTTAGGGACGAAGTGTCTTCTTGTGAAGTTTCAGTGGTGCAATTTTGTTTAGAACCTGATCGCTGAAGTTATTCCAATCAAAGACGAAATTAGGTTCTAAGCCGGGGTTGGAAATTAGGCTGTAGTGCAACCAGAATTCTGTTGGGTTTAATTGTCCTCTAGACCAAAATTTTATGATTGGTCCTAGTTTTCCTTTCAGGTTGTTTTTTGATCCAAGCTAATTCAAAATTACAAAGAAGGTGGTCCGACCAGGGAGTATTAGCCCAGGTTTCACCTATGAGACATATACTGGGGATGATAGGAACATTGGAGAGAAAAGTAATCAAGTCGAGGTGGTGACCTTTCCTGTGGGTTGTAGTCGAGGGAAGCTTGGAGAAACCTAGTGAAGTTAGGAAGGAAAGTACATCAGCTACATTGGAATTCTCTTCCTGTTCGAGGTGTAGGTTAACATCACCGGCTAAAAGATTATGGGTGCCAGCTACGGAGTTTGTAAGGAGGAATTCATAGAAGTCATCTTTTATTAGCGGGCATATAAAATATTGTAACGATTGGCTACCCAGGTGCAAAGTTATGCACCTGGGTAGCCAAAATCCATGCAGGACTTATACCCTTAATGGCGAGATCCTAACAAGGATGGTAGCAGAACGAGACTTAGGGGTGATCGTCAGTGAGGACATGAAGGCTGCCAATCAATGGAGCAAGCTTCATCCAAGGCAAGACAAATCATAGGTTGCATACGCAGGGGTTTCGTCAGCCGTAAGCCTGAGGTCATTATGCCATTGTATAGAGCCATGGTGAGGCCCCACCTGGAATACTGTGTGCAATTCTGGAGGCCGCATTATTGCAAGGATGTGCTGAGACTGGAGTCGGTCAAGAGAATGGCCACCCGGATGGTCTCGGGACTCAAGGATCTCCCGTACGAAGAACGGTTAGATAATACCGCGCGTTAAACTGCCTGCCATGCTAGCTGCTAACGCCTGCATTGAGCAGGCGTTAGTTTTTCTGCCGGCCACGGAGGTTAGCGCGTGATGAAATGTCCAACGTGCTAACCCCGCTAGCGCGGCTTGATAAAAGGATCCCTTAGACTTAACTAAGAAAATTTAAAAACTGCAAAATTCAAACCCTGCTTGCACACATGATAGTGGAAGTTTGGCCATACCATAATCTTACTATACCTCTTTCTTCTTGAAAAAGGTTATTATAATGCACCAAAATCTAATAACCACACCTGTTATATGTAAATATTTCAAAAGTACTGTGATATAAAAAACAAAAAACTAATTATCCTGAAACCAAACACACTAAAATGCAAATCCTGCCACATTGCTTACACTAAGGATTCTCGTGATTTTGGGCAAGTCACTAAATCCTCCACTGCCCCAGGTACAAAATAAGTCTGTATATAAATATGTAAACCACTTTGTAACCACAGAAAAAAGGTGCATTAGACCCCTTCCTCTTTCCACTTATGTGCATTCTCACATAAATTCAGCCTGAAGAACTGACTAAAGTCAGTTTGTACATTCAGGTAGTGTTGGTCTGCATATGTATAAGGTAGCAAAAACTGGACAATTATAGCCCTGGTGGTGAAAGTCAAAATACCACCCAATCAAACTGCCTTTTATCTGTTTTAGAAATGGACCCACAAGGCTAGAAAATAAATAGTACTTTGAGGCATAATTTACACACTAACAGAAGAATAAGCCATCTAGCAGGGAAGCAAAGCCCTTTTAGTTGAAGAGTACCGTACTAGGCTTTTCTACCAATAAAACACAAGGTGCTGTATCTAGTTGTTTCTCTCAATACAAAAGTTTTAAAATCAATTCAGGAGTCAAATCATGTCATGTCATATATACACACACACACAGTACCCACTTGTTGGTGGAGGTAGATAACCAAAGTCTTACCTTATCTGCAAAGACTGAATTCTAAGACCACTATAGTCAACCTCTTTTTGTTCAAATTCCTTCCATTCATCATCTTCCTAAAACATAAAAAGTTAGAAAATCAATCTTACAAAGAGTATAAAAATGAAAATGAGATATTCCCTTTAAGAAATAGTTGCCAACTGATTTAAGAATGACAAATTCTAAGTATTTAAAGCTTTTGGAAACAAATTCAAACCTTAAATATAATTTATTTTTATTTTTTATTTTCAATTAACCTAGTGAACTAGATTCTTACCTACATCAAAGCATGAATATCTGGAGATGGTGCTAAAGAAAAGAAAACCCCCAGAAAATGTGGATATAATTTAAATATATTCCCATTTCAAGCTTGAAACTATACCAAAAAAAAAAATGTAAACTAAGGGAGAATAGGAACTATCCTTTATAATAATACCCTTAGCGCTCATGCGCACTTCAATCTTCATGGCTCCATGCGTCTGTAGCTCCGTGGCCAGCAGAGAAATGTTGGAGAGTGTGGTGTATTCGGCGAGTGCGCACGTTGGGAGCGTGTGCGCACGTTCTCAGCTGACATCAGATGCTGTGTCCCTCCATGGCCGTATTTGGCGGCTTGATGAGGTGCAATGCGCAGCTTGATGAGGTGCGTGGGGCAACTTGAGGCTTGCGGGGCGGCTTACAATGGTGGTGAAACGTAGTGGCTTGAGGCGCCTGCACTGGCTTGGACGGCTTTTGGCACTGGAGGAATTTGAATGGCGGTTTAGGAATGGCTGGAGGCTGTTGTGCCGGTACTGCAGGTGAAAGGGGGCTGTTTGGGCAGAGGGGTGTGCTTGGGGGATAGACAGCTTTGCTCGGGGGGGGGGGAGACAGAAGGGGGCCACAGAGAGACAGAGAGAGGTAAAGGGGCTGCTTTGGGGGAGGGATGTGGTTGGGGGCAGACAGCTTTGTTCTGGGGGGAAGACAGAAGGGGGCCACAGAGAGACAGTCAGGGAAAGGGGGCTGCTTTGAGGGGAGGGGTGTGCTGGGGGACAGATAACTTTGCTCTGGGGAGATGAAGACAGAAGAGGGCCACGGAGAGACAGTCAGGGAGAGGGAAAGAGGGCTGCTTTGGAGGATGGGTGGTTGGGGAGGCATACAGAAGGGGACCACGGAGAGACGGTCAGAGAGAGGGAAAGGGGGCTGCTATGTGGGGGAGGGGTGTGCTGGGGGGGGCAGACAGCTTTGCTTTGGTAGGGGGGAATACAGAAGGGGGCCACGGAGAGACAAGCAGGCAGGCAGGCAGGCAGACAGGGGGCCAGGGAGAGAGACAGAAAGAAAGAGACAGATAGCAGCCAAGGAGAGAGGGGCAAAGAAAAAAAAAAGACATACAGACAGCCAGCGTCCAAGGAGAGAGAGAAAAAGAAAAAAAAAAAACACAAAAAACCAGATAGCAGCCAAGGAGAGAGAGAGAGAAAGAAAGAAAGAATGGAAGACAGAAAGAAATACAGACAGACAGACAGCGTCCAAGGAGAGAGAGAGAAAGAAAATAAAAATCCAGACGAACAGCGGCCAAGAAGAGAAAGAGAAGGAAAGAATGACAGACAGAAAGACAAACAGACAGGGGGCTAGGGAGAGATACAGACATAAAGAATGAGACAGACAGACAGACAGACAGCATCCAAGGAGAGAGAGAGACAAAGAGAAAAAAACAGACATCTACTCTAGCACCCGTTAATGTAACGGGCTTAAACTCTAGTACCACATAATACTACTTTTTAGCCAAAATATATTTCCTCCCCAGTTTCTCTCAAAAATACAAGTATTCCTTTACAAAGAGAAGAAGCCCAAGAGAGGCAGAGAACAAGGTGCAAAGATAAAGAAAAAGGTTGTTAATTCTCTAGCTCCTCCTTGTTGACTCTAAGGGTTCCTTTTACAAAGCCATGCTAGCGGTTTTAACGCATGCACCGGATTAGCGCACGCTATAGTGCGCGCTAGCTAGAAATCTACCTCCTGCTCAAAAGGAGGCGGTAGCGGCTAGCACGTGCGGCAATTTAGCGCACGCTATTCCACGCGTTAAGGCCCTAGTGCAGCTTTGTAAAAAGGAGCCCTAAAATTCAACTTGAGGGCTTCTGGACCTTGCATCTCTCAAACACTTCTTCCAAAGCAGAAAAGCCTGAGCTTACTTGCATTATTTACCCTGCTCTAAATAGGTCTAGTTCTATTATGGTATTTGACAATTCTGCCCGTCCACGGTATTCTTAACTGTTCCTTATGTGTATAAGATTCTGATTTTTAATTATTAAAAAAAAAAAAAAAAAAAGGAATTATGAATCTATTCAGTTACCTGAAAATTTCAGGGTTGGGTTTTTTTATATTTAGATAGTCCAGTTTAGAAACCATTACTGAAGGTAGGCTCTATAATTTTCATGGGGGCAACTTTTAATTAGTTACTGTACTTCAATATAGATGAAGCCTGGAAAACCATAAGTACAGAATTGAGTGTTCTATTTGCTTATACTTTAAAGTACACTCCCACCTCCATATTCATAGGTTCATTACGCACAACTTCGGTTATTTGAGAGTCTCCTCCTAGACCTCTCCACACCTTATTTTTCAATCCTGGTGGTCTAGCAGTGAAGCAGGGCAGGTGCAATGTTCCTACACTCCTGCCCCATGCAAAACCATGATCAAAAATGGCTGCCCTTAGTACCCACTGCAGTCTCAAAACTGCAGCAGGAACTCGTAGCAGCCATTTTAGATCATGGTTCAGCACGGGGCAGGAGAATAGAAGATTGCTCCAGCCCCGCTTCATTGCTAGATCACCAGGATTAAAAAGCAAGGTGTGGAGAGGCCTGGGAAGCAGGGGTGGTTGAAGACCTGGTCAATAAAATTAAGTTTTAGTTTATTCATAAGGGAGCTGTGATCCTAACCCTTTTGAATATGGAGGGGGAAGTGTACTCAGAAGAGGAAGGTGCTATATGGAGAGCAAGTAACAAAAATACAAAAGACCCCAAAAGTAATTCAAAAAAGTTTATTCTCTAAATATGTACTCTTGACCATGATACACAATATCTAACAGCCACATTCTGCCTAAAGAGGTTGTATCAGATGTCATTGGACACTTTCTGATATCTAGTGACAACCATGCCCCATCCCGTCCGGTATTCAGCACTATTTAATTGATCAGGAACAGCTCCTGATCAGTTAGATCAGTGTTTTTCGACCTTTTTACACCTATGGACCGGAAGAAATAAAATAATTATTCTGTGGTCCGGCATCGGTCCATGGACCAGTGATTGAAAAACACTGGGCTAAGTCGTGGCCCAGACCCCGCCCATCTCTACCCAATCTCCACCCCAGACCCCGCCCCCAGAATAGTACTAATTGCATCTTGCACGTCCCATGCCTAACGTGACCATTTATTTTTTCATCAAAAGGGGACAACTATTAATTCTCAGTCCCGCCCCCCACTCCTGCCCTAGTACCGCCCCAATCCCGCCCTAGCCCCGTCTCAACCCTACCCTAGCCCCGCCCCCAATCCCTTCCATTCATTTTTCATGTACACATAATATCTTCATATTAATTCATAATGGTAACCTTAAAATAAAAAAAACTACAAAGCACACTATAACAGAGAAAATGTTAATTATCATTTGGGGTTTTCAAAGATGTCAAGGCAAATGACTTTAAAATATGCAATGTCACCTCAGTAACTATAGAAAAATAGACAAATATAGTGCAAAATATAGACAGCAGATATAAATTCTCAAAACTGACAGGTTTTGATCACTAAATAGAAAATAAAATCATTTTTCCTACCTTTGCTGTCTGGTGATTTCATGAGTCTCTGGTTGTTTCCTTCTGACTGTGTATCCTTTCTTTCATTTCTTTCTTTCTGCACTAAGGCCCAACAATTGTCCCTTTCTATTCCCTACCTCCTTCCTTCCTATGTCCTTAGTGCCCCCCAGTGCCTCTGTCCTGTGTCCTTAGTGCCCCAGTGCCTCCTTCCCATGTCCCTAGTGCCCCCAATGCCTGTCCTGTGTCCTTAGTGCCCCCAGTGCCTCATTCCCATGTCCATAGTGACCCCAGTGCCTGTCCTGTGTCCCTAGTGCCCCCAGTGCCTCCTTCCCATGTCCATAGTGCCCCCAGTGCCTGTCCTGTGTCCCTAGTGCCTCCTTCCCAGGTCCATAGTGCCCCCAGTGCCTGTCCTGTGTCCCTAGTGCCTCCTTCCCATGTCCATAGTGCCCCCAGTGCCTGTCCTGTGCCCCTAGTGCCCCCAATGCCTCCTTCCCATGTCCATAGTGCCCCAATGCCTACTTCCCATGTCCATAGTGCCCCAATGCCTGTCCTGTGTCCATAGTGCCCCCAATGCCTCCTTTCCATGTCCATAGTGCCCCCAATGCCTGTTCTGTGTCCCTAGTGCCTCCTTCCCATGTCCATAGTGCCCCCAATGCCTCCTTTCCATGTCCATAGTGCCCCCAGTGCCTGTCCTGTGTCCCTAGTGCCCACAGTGCCTCCTTCTCATGTCCATAGTGCCCCCAATGCCTCTTTTCCATGTCCATAGTGCCCCCAGTACCTGTCCTGTGTCCCTAGTGCCCCCAGTGCCTCCTTCCCATGTCCATAGTGCCCCCAGTGCCTGTCCTGTGCCCCTATTGCCCCCAATGCCTCCTTCCCATGTCCATAGTACCCCAATGCCTACTTCCCATGTCCATAGTGCCCCAGTGCCTGTCCTGTGTCCCTAGTGCCTCCTTCTCATATCCATAGTGCCCCCAATGCCTCCTTTCCATGTCCATAGTGCCCCCAGTGCCTGTCCTGTGTCCCTAGTGCACCCAGTGCCTCCTTCTCATGTCCATAGTGCCCCCAATGCCTCCTTTCCATGTCCATAGTGCCCCCAATGCCTCCTTTCCATGTCCATAGTGCCCCCAGTGCCTGCCCTGTGTCCCTAGTGCCCCCAGTGCCTCCTTCCCATGTCCATAGTGCCCCCAGTGCCTGTCCTGTGTCCCTAGTGCCCCCAGTGCCTCCTTCCCATGTCCATAGTGCCCCAGTGCCTGTCCTGTGCCCCTATTGCCCCAATGCCTCCTTCCCATGTCCATAGTGCTCCAATGCCTACTTCCCATGTCCATAGTGCCCCAGTGCCTGTCCTGTGTCCCTAGTGAATCCTTCTCATGTCCATAGTGCCAATGCCTCCTTTCCATGTCCATAGTGCCCCCAGTGCCTGTCCTGTGTCCCTAGTGCCCCCTTCTCATGTCCATAGTGCCCCCAATGCCTCCTTTCCATGTCCATAGTGCCCCAGTGCCTGCCCTGTGTCCCTAGTGCCCCCAGTGCCTCCTTCCCATGTCCATAGTGCCCCCAGTGCCTGTCCTGTGCCCCTATTGCCCCCAATGCCTCCTTCCCATGTCCATAGTGCCCCAATGCCTACTTCCCATGTCCATAGTGCCCCAGTGCCTGTCCTGTGTCCCTAGTGCCCCAGTGCCTGTCCTGTGTCCCTAGTGCCTCCTTCTCATATCCATAGTGCCCCCAATGCCTCCTTTCCATGTCCATAGTGCCCCCAGTGCCTGTCCTGTGTCCCTAGTGCACCCAATGCCTCCTTCTCATGTCCATAGTGCCCCCAATGCCTCCTTTCCATGTCCATAGTGCCCCCAGTGCCTGTCCTGTGTCCCTAGTGCCCACAGTGCCTCCTTCTCATGTCCATAGTGCCCCCAATGCCTCTTTTCCATGTCCATAGTGCCCCCAGTACCTGTCCTGTGTCCCTAGTGCCCCCAGTGCCTCCTTCCCATGTCCATAGTGCCCCCAGTGCCTGTCCTGTGCCCCTATTGCCCCCAATGCCTCCTTCCCATGTCCATAGTACCCCAATGCCTACTTCCCATGTCCATAGTGCCCCAGTGCCTGTCCTGTGTCCCTAGTGCCTCCTTCTCATATCCATAGTGCCCCCAATGCCTCCTTTCCATGTCCATAGTGCCCCCAGTGCCTGTCCTGTGTCCCTAGTGCACCCAGTGCCTCCTTCTCATGTCCATAGTGCCCCCAATGCCTCCTTTCCATGTCCATAGTGCCCCCAATGCCTCCTTTCCATGTCCATAGTGCCCCCAGTGCCTGCCCTGTGTCCCTAGTGCCCCCAGTGCCTCCTTCCCATGTCCATAGTGCCCCCAGTGCCTGTCCTGTGTCCCTAGTGCCCCCAGTGCCTCCTTCCCATGTCCATAGTGCCCCCAGTGCCTGTCCTGTGCCCCTATTGCCCCAATGCCTCCTTCCCATGTCCATAGTGCCCCAATGCCTACTTCCCATGTCCATAGTGCCCCAGTGCCTGTCCTGTGTCCCTAGTGAATCCTTCTCATGTCCATAGTGCCAATGCCTCCTTTCCATGTCCATAGTGCCCCCAGTGCCTGTCCTGTGTCCCTAGTGCCCCCTTCTCATGTCCATAGTGCCCCCAATGCCTCCTTTCCATGTCCATAGTGCCCCAGTGCCTGCCCTGTGTCCCTAGTGCCCCCAGTGCCTCCTTCCCATGTCCATAGTGCCCCCAGTGCCTGTCCTGTGCCCCTATTGCCCCCAATGCCTCCTTCCCATGTCCATAGTGCCCCAATGCCTACTTCCCATGTCCATAGTGCCCCAGTGCCTGTCCTGTGTCCCTAGTGCCCCAGTGCCTGTCCTGTGTCCCTAGTGCCTCCTTCTCATATCCATAGTGCCCCCAATGCCTCCTTTCCATGTCCATAGTGCCCCCAGTGCCTGTCCTGTGTCCCTAGTGCACCCAATGCCTCCTTCTCATGTCCATAGTGCCCCCAATGCCTCCTTTCCATGTCCATAGTGCCCCCAATGCCTCCTTTCCATGTCCATAGTGCCCCCAGTGCCTGCCCTGTGTCCCTAGTGCCCCCAGTGCCTGCTGTGTCCCTAGTGCCCCCATTGCCTCCTTCCCATGTCCATAGTGCCCCCAGTGCCTGTCCTGTGTCCCTAGTGCCCCCAGTGCCTCCTTCCCATGTCCATAGTGCCCCAGTGCCTGTCCTGTGCCCCTATTGCCCCAATGCCTCCTTCCCATGTCCATAGTGCCCCAATGCCTACTTCCCATGTCCATAGTGCCCCAGTGCCTGTCCTGTGTCCCTAGTGCCTCCTTCTCATATCCATAGTGCCCCCAATGCCTCCTTTCCATGTCCATAGTGCCCCCAGTGCCTGTCCTGTGTCCCTAGTGCACCCAGTGCCTCCTTCTCATGTCCATAGTGCCCCCAATGCCTCCTTTCCATGTCCATAGTGCCCCCAGTGTCTGCCCTGTGTCCCTAGTGCCCCCAGTGCCTGCCCTGTGTCCCTAGTGCCCCCAGTGCCTCCTTCCCATGTCCATAGTGCCCCCAGTGCCTGTCCTGTGTCCCTAGTGCCCCCAGTGCCTCCTTCCCATGTCCATAGTGCCCCAGTGCCTGTCCTGTGCCCCTATTGCCCCAATGCCTCCTTCCCATGTCCATAGTGCCCCAATGCCTACTTCCCATGTCCATAGTGCCCCAGTGCCTGTCCTGTGTCCCTAGTGAATCCTTCTCATGTCCATAGTGCCAATGCCTCCTTTCCATGTCCATAGTGCCCCCAGTGCCTGTCCTGTGTCCCTAGTGCCCCCAATGCCTCCTTTCCATGTCCATAGTGAACCAGTGCCTGCCCTGTGTCCCTAGTGCCCCCAGTGCCTCCTTCCCATGTCCCTAGTGCCCCAGTGCCTGTCCTGTGCCCCTAGTGCCCCAATGCCTCCTTCCCATGTCCATAGTGCCCCAATGCCTACTTCCCATGTCCATAGTGCCCCAGTGCCTGTCCTGTGTCCATAGTGCCCCCAATGCCTCCTTTCCATGTCCATAGTGCCCCCAGTGCCTGTCCTGTGTCCCTAGTGCCTCCTTCTCATGTCCATAGTGCCCCCAATGCCTCCTTTCCATGTCCATAGTGCACCCAGTGCCTGTCCTGTGTCCCTAGTGCCCCCAGTGCCTCCTTCCTATGTCTTCTCTTGCCTTTGTCCCTCCCCTGAAGCCAGCCTGCCTGCCTACTTCCTTCCCTCTCTCCAGTGCCTGATTCAACACCCCCACCCGCAGATTCAAACCCCTACCCGCCCATCCGTGTACCGCCACTACCCGCCTGTATGCCTCCCTGCCGCGCTGAATGAAACGCTGGGCCGCCGCCGCTGCTTCTTGGCTTCTTCCCGACGCCAATTTTGACATCGGAGAGGAAGTTCGGGCCAGTCAGGCAGCGATTGGCTGGCCCCGAACTTCCTCTCTGATGTCAAAATTGACATCGGGAAGAAGCCAAAAAGAAGCGGCGGCGGCCCAGCATTTCAATCAGTGCCGCAGGGAGGGAAAGTGATCGGCCGTCCTGGTGTCCCCGCGCCCATCTTAGGGACACTGTCCCTGAAAACAGGACATTTTGGTGTCCCAAAGTGGTGGGTCGGGACAACGGGACAGTCGGCCCGAAAACGGGTCGTATGGTCACCTTACCCATGCTTCATCTGGAAGCCTTCCCTCTGACATTACAAGAGAGAGAAGGCTTCCGGTTCAGGCGCAAGATGCCTGTAGGAGCCACTACCCGTGGCTTTGTGCACTGAATCAGTTAGGAAGAGGGAGCTGGCTCGAAGATAACGCCGCACTGATCGCACCGTGGACCGGCGGTTGAAGAACACTGCTTTCGGCCTGATGCACTTGCTGGCCCTGTGGACCAGCAGGAAATTTCTGTGGACCGGCACTGGTCCATGGACCGGTGGTTGAAGAACACTGAGTTAGATCAATGTTTCTCAACTTGGTCCTGGAGTACCCCCTTGCCAGGCAGGTTTTCTGGATATCCACAATAAATATGCATGAAAGAAATTTGCATATAATGGAGGCAATGTGTGCAAATCATGTTTATGCATATTCATTGTGGATGTCTTAAAAACCTGACTGGCAAGGGGGTACCCCAGGACTGAGTTGAGAAACACTGAGTTAGATAGCATTTGGCTAGCTAACTGCTAATATTCAGCAGGAGACAGCAGGTTATCTCTACTGAATCTTCATGCTACTTGACTTGGCCAGGTAGTCACAAGTGTTGGCCAGCTAAGTTTAGTGGTCAAATCAGGCCACATAAATAGCAGGCCTTTATCTACTGTCATGTTTATCTTTAACTTAAGACAGTTAAGTTTAGCACCCAAAAGATATTCAATGTCGGTCACTTGAAACAGCCCAGCATGAATATCCATACTCACTGTCAACCACAGAAATTAGCTGGACTGCTTCCCATGGTCTGAATATCAGCCCCAGGATCATGTGTTCTAATAACAAAGACCAATATTTATACAACATTATTTTTGTCTCACTATTAGCCAGAAATTGTTGTTTATTAAAAATGCAAACCAAAGGTAAGTACAGATCTCTCAAATTTTAAATTTATTAAAAGCTGCAGGTCAGGTAGCTCTAAAGCTGGTAGGCTAAGACTTGGAAAATCGAGCTTTGAAGCTGCTTACATTGACAACTTCCCTAAGATAGGTTAAAAGCCAGATCCAAAATAATCTTATCTGGCAGCTCTCAAGGTAGAGTATATTAGATCCAGCTTTTATTATTGTTTCCTATGCATGTAGAAAAATGTTTTTGCACCAGAGTAGCAGTGTATTCAATACCACCTACTGAAACTTTTTTTTTTCCTCCCTAATGAAAAGCATTATAGTTTGCGATGTGAAGGTGCCAAAGATCGTGTATTTACATATATGTGGGAACCGACTAAGGCAGTGGTCTCAAACTCGTGGCCCAGGGGCCACATGCGCCCCGCCAGGTACTATTTTGAGGCCCTCGATATGTTTATCATAATCACAAAAGTAAAATAAAATAGTTTCTTGATCATATGTCTCTTTAGCTATAAATTACAATTATTAAGACTTAGCCAAAAGGAAAGATTTATGAACTATAAAGAAAGAGTTTTACCTCAAGCAAAATTGTCATTTCTTTAATAAGACATTAACGATTTTTTTTCTGCGGCCCTCCAAGTACCTACAAATCCAAAATGTGGCCCTGGAAAGGGTTTGAGATCACAGGACTCAAACGTAAAGCAATTAGACATGAGCATGGTCCCTAAACTTGCCTTCAAACCAAGGCCAGAAAAGAAGCTCGCAGAGTTGCGGTAAGTTGGTGCATATGTAAAATACCGCCAGGGAAATTCTCTCAAAATTCTCTCAAAATAAGATACACCCACAGACTATGACTCCTTCATCCTTCTAGTGCCTCACATAATAAAGAAGTATTAAATATCTAATAGGCAAACTACCAAGTTGTTCAGTGTAACTGCAAGCATAGGACATGTCCGGCACGCTCTACCACCATCAAGAAAGATAACTCTGGCACTTGAGGGTGGTACCGACTGCCCGCCGCCCTCCCTCCCCCCTCCCCCACCGGGTTCTGAGGCCTAGCCACTGAGCTGGAGCTAGTCCACTTTTAGTGGCAGGTATGGCACTAGGGGGTTGGGGTCAGCTCCCCACAGTGACCACCACGCGCACCCCCTCCTCACCTTCTCCTGCTGCGTGTCCGGGTTGTCATTCTTGACCGACTTCTCCTTCCGGGCCACTTTGCTGCTCTGCTTTCCGAGAGGGACTGGGCCTTCGGGCGGCCGACTCCCAGCTGGGCTGCGGCCGGCTCCACCACCGACCCCTTTCTCCTTTTTTTTCTTCTTGTCCCTCTTGGCAAAGAAGTCGTCCAGGCTCCTCTCCTCGGGCTCGGCCATAACTCCCCCGAAGCACTTCGCGCTCTCCGTCTTCCGCCCGATGAACTAAGACCCACCGGCACGTGCCTCTCACTGGGCCAACCCCCACACTACGACAGAACCGGGCACAGAGGGAGGAAGAATAGTTCACGCTGCCCGAAGAAATGAGAATACTGTGCGTGCTACCTTCTTTTTTAAAAAATATATATATATTCCTTGCTTTTTCTCTCTTCTCCTGGGCGCGTGCCCGCGATTGGTACAGCCTGCCACAAGCGCGCGCGCTCTCTCTCCAAGAACTCGGTACGCAGCTGAAATACTTTAACACGTTATAACGTTCACGCGAAGTTCTACACCGCGTGACAACAGTGTCACCGGCGTTACTACGCGCACGGTGAGGAGACTGGATGCTTAAACGTGATACTTTAGGTTACGAAAGGGCGTAGCCAAAGTGCGTGTGCGCAGGCGCCATGCTGGCAACGCAAACCGGCATTCGGCATAGGAGGAGTAGGAGCGTGGAAAAAGAGAAGCAGCCAACCGCGCGCGACGAACAACCCTGGCAGCCAATAAAAGCTTTTGAGGAGGCGCACGATGGTTGGTGACGTTACATCTGGTTTTAATCTATGTACCGTACGTATGACGTAGGTCGACTTGAATGCTAGCGGCGCGTAAGCTTGGTTGATGAAAAGCAGGCGTGTTGTAGCATGCATGTGGTGAAAGGTAAAGTGGAGCTGGTTGTGACTCCGTTTTTACTACACAGGTCTCTGTCGATGTGTTGGTTAAACTTTTAAATGTGTTGTGGTGTGTGTAGTTAGAGGTAGACGAGCTGCAGCGGAAGGAGAGGTATTGAGAGAAAGGAACAACTGGTGCTAGTGTAAGTACAACCGGTGCAAGTATCTGACTAGAAAGAAGCACTGCCAGCGTAAGGGTGTGCTTATATCGGGCACAACTTTAATGTAGGTTCTAGTGTAATGTGTCTAGTGGGCCTGAACGCTGGGTCCTGTATCTGAACCTATTACTACTATTAACTATTTTTATAGCGCTACCAGACGCTCCAAGGTGAGTGCAGAAAACTGACGGTCAAGTTTTCTAACTCCACTTCCTTCCCAGGGAGCTACCTCCTCAGTTTGTTTCTTTTGCAAGCAAGTTGTGCAGAGATGTTTTTGAGCTGCTCTCCAGTTTTATTATTGTTGGGTATTTTTGCTCGGTGTTCTTTGGAGGCTTTCCGTGAGTCATCATCTGCCTGAGAGAAGACTCGCACAGCAAAAGCTTGCTGCTAGCAGGATCTGCCCTTTGGGGACAACTAGTTTGCCAGTTTGCTGGAATTTTTTTTTTAAAATTTTTTAGCTCAGGGGCCATCCCATAGGTAGCTGCTTGCTTTCCTGATTTAGTTAGGAGCTTGAGTGTAGGCTGTGTGTGCTCCTTCCCAGTTGGACTGGGATTAACAGTAGATCGGCTGTGTGGTCGGTCGTCTTCCCTTTCGCAGTGCAGGTTTTGGGGGATTGAAGTTTAGTCCAGCCTTGGTCGGACTGAGGCCAGAAGACCAGGTTTGTCCAGTGAATCTGTGAGGCAAATTTCTTCTCCCTTTGATTCCAGTTGAAATTCTGTGCTGAATCAGGCAGGCACCATATGGCACAGTGAGTAAAGCTATTGAAGCCTATGGAGAAAATCAAGGGGGGTCCATAAAAACTGAATTTGAGGGTTTCTGACTAGTGCTGCCCAGTTCATGATTCAAATCAATTCACAGATTCAGTTTGGCTGAATCGATTCAGTTTTTTTAGGAAAAAAATCAGACTCACTGATTTTAGGCTTTCCCTCTGCCTGAGTGGGGTGCAGGGTTGGCATTAGCCTGTCACTTTGGGACCCATCCCGAGGGCACTCGGTTTATTTATTAAACATCTGTGTGAAACACTGTCAAAGGCTTTGCTAAAATCTAAGTACACCACATCTAGCGCATGCCCACTCGCTATCCAATTCTCTGGTCACCAAGTCAAAAAAATTGATCAGATTTGTCTGACAAAACCTACCCCTGTTGCCTTGGGTCCTGTAATCCACAGAATTCCAGAAACTTTACCATTCTCTGTTTTAAAAGCATTTCTATTAATTTTGCTTACCACCGAAGTCAGACTTACCGGCCTGTAATTCCCTACTTCTTCCTTACTTCCATTTATGTGGAGAAGGGACCACATCTGCCCTTCTCCAGTCCTCCGGTACCACTCCCAACTCTAGAGACTCATTGAAAAGGTCAGTCAGAGGAGCCACCCGAACTTCCCTAATTTTCTTCAGCCCCCTTAGATGTACACCAACTGGCTCCATCGCTTTGTCTCCATCATTTTAGCTAGCTCCTCACAAACACAACCCTCTGAAATTAAATTATTTAATAATAATATACGAGTAACAAAGTTATTTATTTATAAAGTAATAAGAAGTGTGGGGAGTGTCAATGAATGAAAACCATTGCCACATGAATTAAGGGGTGAAAGCCATTATGATCCCTTTGGTGGTATTCTGAGACACAATCCTCCACACTTAGTTGAGACCTTCATTGGTTTGCTTTTTTGTGGAACTTATTGGGTTATTTTTCCCAATGTGCATCACTTTGCATTTGTCCACATTAAATTTCATCTGCCACTTGGACGCCCAGTCTTCCAATTTCCTAAGATCTGCCTGCAATGTTTCACAATCTGCATGTGTTTTAACAACTTTGAACAGTTTATAGTATCATCTGCAAATTTAATCACCTGACTCGTTATTCCAACTTCTAGATCGTTTATAAATAAGTTAAATACAGATCCCTGCGGCACTCTACTGTTTACCGTACTCTCCTCCATTGAGAAAAATGAGCATTTAAACCTACCCTCTGTTTTCTATCCAATAACCAATTTCTAATCCACAACTGAATTTGCCACCTATCCCATGATTTTTAATTTTCTCAGGAGCCTCTCATGAGGAACTTTGTCAAAAGCTTTCTGAAAATCTAGATACACTACATCAACTGGCTCATCTTTATCCACATGTTTATTCATACCTTCAAAGAAGTCAAGCTTTTTGGTGAGGCTGAACCCATGCTGGCTCTGTCTCATTAAATCATATTTGTCTACATGTTTACATGTTCTACAATTTTATCTTTTATAATTATTTCCACCGTTTTGTCTGGCACTAAAGTCAGGCTTACTGATCTGTAATTTTCTGGATCTCCTATGGAATGCTGTTAAAAAAAAAAATCAGCATAACATTGGCTACCCTCCAATCTTCAGGTACTACAGATGATTTTAGCGATAGGCTACAGATTACTAACAGCAGGTCAACTAGTTTGTTTGAGTTCTTTCAATACCCTGGGGTGGGCCATTAGTGTGGGTAGACTAGATGGGCCGTGGCCTTTTCTGCCGTCATGTTCTATGTTTCTATGTATACTATCCAGTCCAGGTAATTTATCTCTTTAACTTGTTGATTTGGCTTAGTACATCTTCCAGATTCACCAAGTTTTCTTTCAGTTTCTCTACATCATCACTGTTGAAATCCATTTCTGGTTCGGGTAGATCTTTTACATCTTCTTCCATAAAGACCAAAGCAAAAAATTAATTCTGTCTCTCCGCTATGGCCTTATCCTCCTTGAGTGCCCCTTTTGCTCCTTGATCATCCAAGGATTCCCTCAAAGGTTCCATGGATTCCCTCAAAGGTTTTCTGCTTCTGATATACCTAAAAAAATTGATATGAGTTTTTGCCTCTCTGCTAAGTTTCTCTTTATATTCTTTCTTAGCTTTTTTTTTTTTAATTATTATTTTCAACTTAAATTTCAAGTATTACACTTGTACAGAAAGCAAGAATAGAATAGATATCAAATACAATAGTAATATAATTCCTAAGTTAACAAATATACTATTTATGCTTAAGTCCACAAATTAAGATCCAAGAATTAAAGAAGCTTGGCGAAATTATATTGAAAAACAGTAATAATAACAAGAAACTGAGAGCTATAGCATTGAGATGGGGTCACAATATCCAAATTATAGGGCTCAAGGATTGTTAACATTCAGACGAGACATAGCCACGAAGTTGGTCAGTTGTGATGGTTCAAAAAGCACAGTTACTTACCGTAACAGGTGTTATCCAGGGACAGCAGGCATATATTCTCACACATGGGTGACGTCATCTACGGAGCCCCAGCGCGGACAGCTTTTCAAGCAAACTTGATTGAAGTTTCAAGTTTGCACACTGCACCACGCATGTGCTAGCCTTCTTGCCCACTAGAGGGCGCATCCCCACCTCGTGGTCCTCAGTTCCATAGCAAGCAAAGAAGCCATCCCCGGGGAGGTGGGCGGGTTGTGAGAATATATGCCTGCTGTCCCTGGATAACACCTGTTACGGTAAGTAACTGTGCTTTATCCCAGGACAAGCAGGCATGATATTCTCACACATGGGTGACCTCCAAGCCAACCAAAAAAGGGCCGGTGGGAGGATGGCAATTCATGAAAACAGGTTACGTAACACCGACTGGCCAAACCGGCCGTCGCTTCTGGACAAAGTGTCCAGACAGTAGTGGGAGGTGAACGTATGAACCGAAGACCAAGTGGCAGCTTTACATATGTCCTCCATAGGAGTGGATCGGAGGAAAGCAACCGAAGCTGCCATCGCTCGGACCTTATGCCCCGTGACTCGACCCGAGAGCGGGAGACCAGCCTGAGCGTAGCAAAAGGAAATACAAGCAGCTAACCAGTTGGACAAGGTGCGCTTGGAAACAGGATGTCCCACCCGATTAGGATCAAAGGACAAAAACAATTGAGGAACCTTCCGATGAGACTTAGTACGTTGGAGATAAAAAGCCAACGCCCTCTTACAGTCAAGCGTGTGAAGCGCCGCCTCACCAGGATGAGAGTGGGGCTTCGGGAAAAATACCGGAAGAACAATGGACTGATTGAGGTGGAAATCAGACACAACCTTAGGCAAAAATTTAGGATGGGTGCGGAGAACCACCTTGTCATGATGGAACACCGTGAAAGGGGGATCCGCAACCAAAGCCTGCAGCTCGCTTATCCGACGAGCGGAGGTAAGCGCAATCAAAAAGACCACTTTCCAAGTGAGAAACTTAAGGAGAGATTTGTCTATGGGCTCAAAAGGCGGCTTCATCAGTTGAGCCAAGACCACATTAAGATCCCACACTACAGGAGGAGGTTTCAGAGGAGGATGGACATTCACAAGACCCCTCATGAAACGAGAAACCAGAGGATGTAAAGAGAGGGGACGACCCTCGAGATGTTGATGGAATGCTGCGATAGCGCTAAGATGTACTCGAATGGAAGTCGTCTTCAGACCAGAATTCGACAGATGCAACAGATATTCCAGCACCGAAGACACGGGCACCGAACTCGGGTCCAGGTGGTTCGAGAAGCACCAGGATGAAAATCTGGTCCACTTCTGGGAATAACAAAGTCTAGTCGAGACCTTCCGCGAGGCCTCCAGAATTTCCCGTACTGACTGAGAAACAGGAACCGAAGTCAAGGGGAAAGGAACCAAGCCGTCAGATGTAAAGACTGAAGATTGGGATGCAACAGCGAACCCTGACTCTGAGACAGCAGAGAGGGAAAGACAGGCAGAAGCAGAGGTTCCCGGACACTGAGTTGAAGCAGCAGGGAAAACCAGTGCTGTCTGGGCCAACGAGGCGCAATGAGAATCATAGTGGCTCCGGTTAATTTGAGATGCACCAGCGTTCTCAAGATCAGGGGAAACGGAGGGAACGCATAAAGGAACCTCCCTTCCCAGTCGAGAAGAAATGCATCGGCCTCGAGGCGTTCCCGGGAAAACATCCGAGAACAGTAGAGCGGTAGTTTGTGAGTCTCGGGTGAGGCAAACAGATCCACCTGAGGAGTCCCCCAACGGTCGAAGACCTCGCGTAGAACCCGGGAGTTCAGCGACCACTCGTGCGGCTGGAGAAGACGACTGAGCTTGTCTGCCAGACAATTCATCTCTCCCTGAATGTAAACCGCACGCAAGAAAATGTTCTGAGAGACTGCCCAAGTCCACAGGCGCAGGGCTTCCTGGCACAGAGGCCAAGAGCCCGTGCCCCCTTGTTTGTTTACATAATACATGGCCACTTGGTTGTCCGTCCTGACGAGCACTATTTGATTGCGCAGGAGATGCCCGAAAGCTCGAGCAGCCAGGTAAATAGCACGCAGCTCCAACACATTGATGTGACACCGACGGTCCGCGGCCGACCATAGGCCCTGTGTGCGAAGACCGTCGACATGTGCCCCCCACGCATACTCCGAAGAGTCCGTGGTCAGGACTGTGCGATGCGGAGGAACGCGAAAGAGCAAACCCCCGGAAAGATTGGAAGAGTTGGTCCACCAACGGAGCGAGCGTCTCAAAGAAGGAGTCACCGTTATAAGGCGAGACACCGGGTCGCGATCCTGGCGCCACTGCGAGGCCAACGTCCACTGAGGGAGCCTCAGATGCAAGCGGGCGAACGGAGTCACCTGGACCGTCGAAGCCATGTGACCCAGAAGCACCATCATGCGCTGAGCCGACACGACAGGCCTCAGCGAGATCCGCCGACCCAAGCGCAGCAGAGCCTCCAACCGAGGAGTTGGGAGGAACGCTCGGAGGAGAACCGTGTCCAGCACGGCTCCTATAAACTGCAGCGACTGAGTCGGGCACAATTGAGACTTGGGAAAGTTCACTTCGAACCCTAGACCCTGAAGAAGTGAAATAGTCTGTTGGGTCGCTGAAATAACTCCCTCCCTGGTCGGGGCTTTGATGAGCCAATCGTCCAGATAGGGAAAGACCTGCAACCCCCGGGAGCGCAGGGCAGCCGCGGCCACCACCATGCACTTCGTGAACACCCGAGGGGACGAAGCCAGGCCGAAAGGGAGGACCCGGTACTGAAGGTGCCACTCCCCCACTTGAAATCTCAAGAATTTGCGAAAGTCGGGATGCACCGGAACATGGGTATACGCTTCCTTCAAGTCCAGGGAGCACATCCAATCCCCCTCCTCCAGGAGGGGATACAGAATCGGAAGCGATAACATACGGAACTTCTCCCGGACCAGGAACTTGTTGAGCTTCCGAAGGTCCAAAATGGGGCGCAAGTCCCCGGTCTTTTTTGGGACCAAAAAGTAACGGGAGTAAAACCCCCGACCCCTCTGGTCGCAAGGAACCAGTTCGACTGCTCGGAGGCTCAACAAGGACCTGGCTTCCTCCTGGAGAAGGGCCAACTGGCTCCGATTGGGCGGGCAAGCCCCGGAAGGCATGTCCGGAGGCTGCCTGGAGAAGTTGAGCGAATAGCCCTCTGAGATGGTCCGGAGCACCCATGCGTCTGACGTAACTTCCGTCCAAGCTCGGGCAAAAGCCGAGAGTCGACCCCCGATGGGAAGGGAATGTGGCAGAGTTGCGGTGAGGGCCCGCCCCCAACCGCTCATCCCGTCAAAAGGACGGCGCGGGCTTGGACGCAGCCTGCGTAGCGGGCTTGGAGGGACCTCCCCTACCCTGCTGGGGTGGTCGTCGGGGCGGAGGCCTAGAAAAGGCTGGTGTCGTCTTCTGAGGATACCGCCTCGGAGGCTGCCGAAAAGGCCTTTGTTGCGAGGCCCTAGGCTTGGGGCGGACAAGGGACGCCAGCGAACGCTCCTGATCAGACAGCCTCTTAGTCGCCGCCTCTAAGGAGTCGTCGAACAACTCCGACCCCACGCAGGGCAAATTTGCCAATCGCTCCTGCAGGTTGGAGTCCATCTCGAGGGTACGCAGCCACGCCAGGCGACGCATCGCCACCGCGCAGGCCGATACCCTCGAGGCGAGCTCAAAGGCGTCGAATACCGCATGGAAGAGGTAGAGGCGCAGCTGTGAAAGGTTCGACATAAAGGTGGCGAACCTGTCCTTGTGCGAAGCCGGGATCACCCCCTGGAATTCAGGCATGTCCTTGACCATAGACCTTAAATAGGACGAGTATGAAAAGGCATAATTAAGGACCCGCGTCGCCATGAGTGAATTAGCATAGAGGCGACGGCCAAACTTATCGAGGGTCCTACCTTCCCTCCCAGGGGGGACCGCAGCAGACACCCGAGAGGGTTGTGACCTCTTAAGGGCCGACTCCACCAGGATTGATTGGTGCGAGAGTTGCCCCTTCTCGAACCCCTTAGGCGGAATGGTCCGGTATTTCGCCTCCATCTTGGTGGGCACGACCGTGACTGTAAGAGGAGCCTCCAAGTTTTTCAGCAAGGTCTGATGTAAGACCTTGTTCAGCGGGAGGCGAGGAGATTCCCTCTGGGGAGTGGGAAGGTCCTGCTCCTCCAAATATTCCTTGGAATGGTGGGAACCCGCCGATAAGTCCACCCCTAACGCCCCCGCCATGTCATGGACGAACTTCGTAAAAGACGAAGTTCTGGCGGGAGGAGAAGGAGTCCTAGATCTCCCCGCCGAGGCAAAGGGAGAAGCCTCGCGGGAGTACCTCGGCTCCCTGGCAGATCCCGAACCCCACGAGGCACGGTCCCGTGACCTCGAGGGGGTCGGGGACCCAGCCCGCTGGAACGAGCCCCTGGGGGAACCCCCCGGGGTGCGGGGAATCGAGGTCCGTCCCTTCCGCCCCGTCGAGGAGGCACGGGAACCCTCTCTGCACGGGGACCGAAAAAGTTTTGGATTATCCATTCGGAGCTCCTCGACTCGCAAGGACTCGCCCTCGGGAGGCGATGAGCGCCCGCGTCCGCGAGGCGAGACCCGAGACCGCTTGGCTCTCCTCGGTCGGCGCCTCGCCCGAGGTCTACCCGAAGGCGAGGAGCCCCGCGAGGACCTCGAGGACGAGGTAGAGGAGATCCGCCGCACTCGGCGCAGCTTGTCCTTGGGCCTGACGCTACGCTCAGGCTGTCCCATCGAGGCCCGGTCCGAGGCCAAAGCCGAGGTCGAGGCGGCAGGTGCCTCGGCGGCCGAAGCCCCGGTACCCGAGGCCGAGGTCGCCAACTGCGGGGCAGTCGAGGCCGAGGCAGTCGAGGCCGAAGCCTGCTGCAGGTGCTCAATGGCCCCGGACAGCTCCGAGGCGATCAAAGCCCGGAGCAAGTCCTGAAACACAGGGATGGACATACCCTGGGGCAGCACCTGTCGATGCTCCACAGAGGGCGACCTCGGTCTCGAGTATTCCCTCGGGGCTATCGATTTAGACACCCTGGGCTGGGCGGAGGCAGACCCAACCGCCGATGAGGCGCCCGAGGGTGGCTTCTTGGATCCAGGAGCTGAGGAGGGAAGTGGAGACTTACCCGAGGCCTTGCTGGACGAGGCAACCTGCTTCGAGGGCACCGAGGGTCGAGGCGAGGCAGGAGGGCCCGATGTCGAGGTCGAGGCCGAGGTCGAGGCCGGGGCCGAAGCCGAGGCCGAGCTCGAGGCCATCCCCGTCGGGACGTCGGGAGAAAAAAGTTCCGCCATGCGGGCAATGCGACGCGTGAGAGCCCTTTTTTGAAAGGTCCCACACTTCAAACAGGAGTCGGTCGGGTGATGGGGCCCCAAGCACCGCAGACAACGCCTGTGGGGATCTGTGATCGACAACAGCCGGTCACAAGTGCCGCACTTTTTGAATCCCGTAACGGGCCGGGACATAGGCCCAAAAAGGGGCCGGGAACGAACGAGGTTCCTCGGCCGTGGCTACCGGGAGCCCCCGGAGCGCAAAAAAAAAATATAACACGTTTTTTTTTTTTTTTTTTTTTGAAAATCAAAGAGAAGCAAATTAAAGAAGAGAAAAAACGCAGCGACCGCGTCGAAAAAACCTACACAGCCGCGGCGACAGAAGGCAAAAGAGCACTAAAAAATCCACAGGGCTTCTGGCTCCGCGGATGAATTAGAACTGAGGACCACGAGGTGGGGATGCGCCCTCTAGTGGGCAAGAAGGCTAGCACATGCGTGGTGCAGTGTGCAAACTTGAAACTTCAATCAAGTTTGCTTGAAAAGCTGTCCGCGCTGGGGCTCCGTAGATGACGTCACCCATGTGTGAGAATATCATGCCTGCTTGTCCTGGGATAAAACACATATTTAAAAGTACGGTAATATACAATACACTTACACGGGTGTCTCAAATAAAAAGTTGCCCCCAGAGATAAAACCCCAGGTTTCAAAAGAAGAAATTCACGGCGGCGCCTTTGCGTCTCCCGTGCCAAATCTGGGAACATTTGTATTTTATATCCAAGAAAGCTTTTTTGTCTATTTTTAAAGTAAAGTTTTAACAACCATGTTTTATCAATTGGCAAAGCTAAAGTAATAATCATAGTGGCTGGTGATGCTAAATCCTTCTCAGATGTTTCTAAAATCTGTGAAATGTTTAAGGGTTCTTGATCTGAAGATTTTACTTTTGGTTGTTGATTTTGTTCTTTATCAGGCAAATAATAAACCCTTGAAAATGGTGGTAATGAATCCTCAGGTATCTCTAAATTCTCCATTAGATATCTCTTAATCATATCTCTAGGTGTTACTAACTCGAGTCTTGGAAAGTTAATTAACCTTAAATTATTGCTACGTGAGTTGTTCTCAAGCATTTCAATCTTCTTCCTTAGGTTAATATTGTCTTTAACTAAGGTCTCTTGAATTTGTTTCGTAGATTCAATTTCTTTTTCTATTTTTTGAATAGATGAGTTAGAAGTATTCGTTTCTTCTCTTAAGTTCTTCAGTTCCTTATCGTGTTCCTTAATTTTCCCTTCAATTTGTTGAAATGTAGGAGTAATATTTTTAACAAAACCAGCCATTAAGTCCCAAATAGAGTCTAAAGTCACTTCTGCAGGTTTAATCAGTACAATTGGAGTTTGTGTAAGTGTAAATTGCTCACCGTCCTGAAGTTCTTCGAGGGGTGTCTTCTGTCCTTCCCCCTCATATTGAGATGGTATTCCCCCAGACATCTCCATGGGGGCCCTGGAAAGGTGGGCCCCAACCTCCGAGCTCTCTAGTGAATCCTTCCTTGCCTCTGGAGAGGAGAAAGCCAGTGAATCCAGGGTTTCCCCGCCCCTGGGAGAGCTGGTCGTCTGGGGCTGCGGGGGCGGTGCCCTAACGTCGGGGCTCAGTGTAGTATCGGGCCCAGGAGCATCCACAACGGGTTCGCCTCCCTGTGTCCTCTGCGGGCCGCCATCCGACGTCGCTGTGACCTCCTGCATGCGCCGCAGGAGTTCGTGTATGTTCCCGAGACCCGGGGCTCCAGGACGCCGCGAGGCAGAAGCGGCACTCCGGCCCCGTCTCTTCGGCATCGCGGTAAGTGAAAACCGCTAGAAAAGTTTCAGCGAATGCGATCCTGGGACACGCAGCTCAGCGCGTCCTGCTCTCAGATCGCCATCTTGGATCTCTCTTAGCTTTTTTTATCAATGCTTTGCATCTAATTTGCCAGTGCTTATATCTCTTATTTTCTTCATTGGGATCCTTTAGCCAATCTTTAAATGATGTTTTCTTGGCTGTACTAGGCTCTTTCTCTTCACCTTTTAACCATGCTGGCTCTAGTTTCCTCTTCTTTCCACCTTTGTTAAAAAGTGGAATATATCTGGTCTGGGCCACGTCTGGTTTACAGTCCTAACCTTTACAACTGATCCTTTTAGCTTCTTTTTAACAATTTCCTTCATTTTATCAGTCGCCAGGAAACTAGACTCACTGAGGCTGAACATAAGAAATTGAAACAAGGTTGGATAGGGGAAATTTTTAGCTCTTCCCCCCTCTTATCATAGAGGCAGGTGGCCATTTTGTTGAGTAAATCTTTGCAAGGACGTGCGGAATTATTGGACAGATGAGGAGAGCAGAATTCTCTTCCTCAAACTCCACATTCAGGGAGCCACTTTTTTTTTTTTTTTAATTGAACCTTTATGGTCCCAACATTTTTTCCCCCGAGTTCTATGATAATTTAAAGCTGTTAGACGCCTGGCAGGTTCTCCATATGAAAGGGAAGGATTACACCCATATTTTGCAGGCATATGGCACCTGCTCCCGAATTGATTATATTCTCAGTGAGCATAGATTTTTAGATGTTATTTCAGCCTCTATTGGGACAAAATGGGTCTCGGATCATGCCCTTATCTGGATTGATGTTGCTTTGGGCTCTGAAGGTCATTCACACGCCGTTGGCATTTTCCTGTATATATATATATATATATATACACCAGTCCTGACTTTAAAACCTCTCTGTACAAGAAATGGGATGATATAAGAGGCATAATAGTGCATACACCTCAGATGGACCCCCTATATTGGCAGGTCGCTAAGGCAGTTCTGCATAGAGATATCATAGCTTATGTGTGTGTGTGTAACTCCTGTCTCAAAGCATACAGTAGCTGGAAAAGGAGTTAATACAGGGCTAGATGACATTCTACAAAGTTGGCCTTGCAAAAGTTATTGCATGAGAATCCAGAGAATGCTCATATCACCTCCATAAACATGACAATAGAGTGGGGAAACTTTTAGCTAGTTTAGTGAAACAAAGGGGAGGCTCCCGCTATATCCCATCTATGCAGGATGGCCAGGGTGTCAACCATACAGATACCACTAAGATCTCTGAGCTCCTTTACTCTTATTTTAGTCACGTCTATAAGCAGGGGGAACCTATCACTAGCTCAGTGGTGTAAAACTTGCCACATGTGGCCCGCCAGGTACTATTTTGAGGCCCTTGGTATGTTTATCATAATCACAAAAGTAAAATAAAACAGTGTTTTTATCATATGTCTAGCTATAAATTACAATATTATTATTAGGACTTAGCCAAAAGGAAAGATTTATAAACTATAAAGAGTTTTACCTTACAAAATTGTCATTTCTTTAATAAGACATTAACAATTTTTTCTGAGGCCCTCCAAGTAGCTACAAATCCAAAATGTGGCCCTGCAAACGGTATGAGTTTGAGGCCACTGCTGTAGCTGATATAGAGTCTTATTTTCAGGATTTGGTATGCTTCAGTTCCATTCCCCTTTATGCTATTGAGGCATTCATCAGTTTAATTCCCAAGCCTGGAAGCCGCCTGGATACTCCAGTGGCTTTTCAGACTATTTGTTTAATGTAGATCTAAAAATTCTATCCAAAATTTTGGCCGACCACCTATCTCAGCATCTACCCTCAGTGATCCATGATGACCAGATGGGCTTTATCAAAGGGAGAAACTGTTCTTAGCATTAGGAAGCTAGTGTTGGCGATGGAATGTTGCTAATGCGAGGGCCCAGATAATCTAGGTATTTGGATGCTGAAAAAGCTTTTTATAAGGTGATCTGGCAGTTTTTGTTTTCTACTTTAGAATATGTAGTTGGAGTCAGTTAAAGCTTTGTATGCTAACCCATAAGCCTTGTTATTGGTCAATGGTAGAGAATGACACGGTGGCGGTTTACCCGCGGCCACCGCATTTAGCCGCAGGTAACCCGCCAAAACGGGGAACGAAAACTAGCAGTCGCTGCAGGGACGGGGACAAGGCCATTCACAGCCCTGTGGTCTTGTCCCCGCAGTGAGGCATGAAGGATCGCGCGGTCCCCACAGCCCCCACCCGCCTGCCCAATCGATCGTAGTGATTAGCCAGCTCTCTCCCTTCTCCTCACCTTAGTTTGTAGGTTTTCTTTTTCGGCGACCCGCATGCTATCAAAGAGCCGCGCACCCGCTGCTGCTCAGTTTCGATCTTCTGCTCTGACGCAACCAGAAACAGGAAGTTGCAGCAGAGCAGAAGATTGAACACTGAGCAGCCGCGCGTGCAGGTCACCGAAAAAGAAAGCCTGCAAACTAAGATGAGGAGAAGGGAGAGAGCTAGCTAATCACTACGATCGATTGGGCAGGCGGGTGGGGGCTCTTTGGGAAAGCGTGCAGGTTGCCGAAAAAGAAAGCCTGCAAACTAAGGTGAGGAGAAGGGAGAGAGCTAGCTAATCACTACGATCGATTGGGCAGGCGGGTGGGGGCTCTTTGGGAAAGCGTGCAGGTTGCCGAAAAAGAAAGCCTGCAAACTAAGGTGAGGAGAAGGGAGAGAGCTGGCTAATCACTACGATCGATTGGGCAGGCGGATGGGGGCTCTTTGGGAAAGCGTGCAGGTCGCCGAAAAAGAAAGCCTGCAAACTAAGGTGAGGAGAAGGGAGAGAGCTGGCTAATAACTACGATCGATTGGGCAGGCGGGTGGGGGCTGCGAGGACCGTGCGATCGCCTGTGTTCCCGGCTCAAACTGGAAGGAGGGAGTGAAAGGGAAAAGGATTCTGGGCCAAGGGGATGAAAACAGAAAGAAAAACCCACACCAGGAAAGAAAGGGAAGGACAGGCAGGTGAGCCAGATGCTAGAAGCAGGGGGGGGGGGAAGAAAGAGGGAAAAAAGCTAGATGGGGTTGAAAAGAAGAGACACACTGGTATGGAAGAGGAAGATAGGGGAAATCTGGACATAGGAAGGTAACAGAAAGAGGGGAAATTATGTGCATGGGGCATAGGGACAGAGACATAAAGGGGACATGCCATGGGGATGGTATATGGACACGGGGGGGGGGGGGGGCAATGGCAGATACATAGGGGAGATATTAGAAATGTGGAAATTAGGAGCACAGAAGCGAGATGGTTTGTGGGGATGGGACAGGGACCGAGCTCGCAGGCTCCAGTGGCTTGCACAAATTACATTGTAACGTGCCATGAAAATAAGAGGGAGGAAGGTAGATAGATAGGCCACGCGAGAGGATCTGAAGGGTGGTAGAAAGGAACAGATGGTAAAGGAGGGAGGGAAGGGTGGTGGTGGAAAGGAATAGGACAGACATTGAAGGAGGGTGGAGAGGAACAGACCCTGAAGGGAAATGTGGAAGACAGAATGAGAAGAAGACAGATGCCAGACTAGGGGGGAGCAGAGGGAAGAAGATGGGTGCTAGACCAATTGAGGGGTGGTGAAGGGAGAGGCACAGTAACAGCAAATGGAAGACGCAGAGAGAAGACACACAGTGGATGGAAGGAATTGAATGAGAAGATGTGGAAAGCAGAAACCAGACAACAAAGGTAGAAAATAAATTCTATTTATTTTTTTTTGCTTTAGGATAAAGTAGTATATTAGTTGTGTTGATAAAAATTTATAAACAAAGCCCTGCCAGCTGAACATCTCTTTCTCTAGTTCAGCAGCAGGAACTTTGATTTATAAGAAAGGAATAAGCTAAATATTACAGTACTAAGGCTTATATGGATGCAGCGAGGACGGTGACGGGGCGGTGAATGGGATGGCAGTGGCGGTGACGGGGCGGTGAAAGGGATGGCGGTGAAGGGAACGGTGGTGACAGGGCGGTGCAGAGGATGGTGGGACGGGGCGGTGGCAGGGACAGATTTTTTCCTCGTGTCATTCTCTAGTCAATGGATATTTCACAGACTTTCCCCATACAGGTGGGTGCCCACCAGGGGTGCTCACTCTCTCTCTCTCTCTTTTTTGTAGGTGTTGGAACCTTTCTTGTATTATGATCCATTCAGAGGAAACTATTCGTAGGGTCATAGTTTGGGGACGGATGCTTAGTGTTAGCATTTACTGACAATTTGCTCTGCATCCTTACAGCTCCTGAGTATTCTTAAGACACTCTTCCTTCAGATGGTGCAGGAATATGGCACCTTTTCTGGATTTAGAATAAATGCTCAGAAGTCTAAGGTGCTTCCAGTGCTAGCAGGTTAGAGACAACTGGTGGGAAAGCTTTCCACTGGTGTGGGCTGGGGAATCATTAAAATACTTGGTATCCTGATTCCAGCTCAGCTCACTGAATTCTATTGAGAGTGTGCTGTCCCTCTCACAGGACACTTCCCATAAACGGGCACTGTGGCAATCAATCACTTCCCCTATCACAATAGGTCAAGTCCATCTGTACAACATGATGATAGTTCCGGGGTGATTGTTTAAATTTCAAATGTTACCTGTGTGTCTACAATGGAGAGATGAGGCACTACATAGAATGCTTCAGACATTTCTGTGGCATGGTAAAAAAAACAAAAACCTAGGCTCACTATGTGTAAAGTGATGTAACCCAGGGACTAAAGGGGTCTGGGCATATTGAACATTAGTCAGTGCAATAATAAAGTGAAAAGGATTGACCAAAAACAATAAGATCCACACAAAATTAATCAACTGGAGATGAATTACTTAATTAATGAAAAGTCCAAAAAAAGAAAAAAGTGTGTTTTCTCTGGTGTTATATGCACATAATAAGAAAAAGATAAAATAATAATAATTTATTTCTTATATACCGCCAAAGCCGTAGAAGTTCAAGGCGGTTTACAATAAAGAAGGGCTGGACAATCAGCGAATGGATACAATCAGAGAAAGGGTACAATCAGCAAATATAATCGGTGAATGGGAACAATCCGCAAAATAGATACAATTAATAGATGTAAGTAGGGGAGCTGGTACAATATAAGGGGTTAGGAGGGAGGAGAAAGGATCCATCTGGAAATTGTGGCCTTGGAAATGGGAGGGCCCCACTTAACTGAATGAGTCAGCACAAACAAATGGTCAGAGACGAAACTCGTTGGCAACTTCCAAACAACACAGAACTCTGCGCACACCTGGTTTCTTCAACAGGTGGTGCTGTATCTTGGAACCTGTCAGTTGAAAGGCAGGCAAACACACTTCCCGAAAATACCTTCGGCAGGAAGGAAGGAACCATCTGAAGGTAAACCCCTGCATCCGAAATATAGAGGAAATGGTCCCTGCAAGACAAAGCCTGCAGTTCCGACACACAGCACGCCAAAATAATGGCAACCAGAAAAATAGTCTTGAGCGTCAAGTCCATCTTGAAAGGGGCTCAAAAGGATCCTTGGTAAGGCTAGACAACACCAAGTTAAGGTCCCAGGAAGGGAAAGGATGCTTAACCATCAGTCGAACACAAAGAGCCCCCTTCAAGAATCTAGTGACATCAGGATGAGACGCCAAGACCGATGCTCCCGGGACCTAAAACAGGAGAGCCTAGCCACATGGACCCAAAGAGAAGCCACAGTGAGGCCTTTATATAACCCAGCCTCAATATAAAAAATTTTTTACAAAAAGAACTTAACAAAAAAGAAGTTAGCTAATGTTTTAAGTGTAATAATTTTATTAAATTAAGTAATTTGACAAAGAAAGTCCTTTTAATATATGAAGGTTTTGGATCAATGCAAGATACCCACGCCACAATTCCTTTTTGGATGATATTATTATGATCCTTGGCGTGGCAATTCTGAGATTATTTCCTTCATTAATTAAGTAATTCATCTCCAGTTGATTAATCTTGTGTGGATCATATTGAACATTAGAATCTGATGATAGTTAGCCACATGAGACATATAAATGACTGGGACCACAATTCTATATTATCTCTCACTGAGGTTGAAACGCAGTTACATTCCACCTTACATTTTAGTGCTTTCCTGCGTGCACCTCTGATTCAGCTGTCAGTGCACCTTTAAAGACTGTATCTTGGTCCGCCCCCTATGTAACACCTGGCACTGGTCTTGCCAATTTTTAAAGCTGTCCCTCGCATAACTCCTTTCCTCTATCAGGAACATAAGATCGCAAGAGAGATGCTGGGATAACAGACTGCAAGTCCTCAGACCATGTCTCCGTCATCCACTGATAAAGAGATTGAGGGTGCTGCCTCCGGATGGCAGTGTGGCGACGTCAAAGAGGTACTTTATTTAGAGATTCAAAAGAATAAAGGAAGTTAAACACTCCTGTTTCTCCTCTGTCAGATGCTCCTTTGGCAGTGAGCTCAGATAGAGCTGTAGGTAGGCAAAAGTTTCCTTACTGCTGAGATGAAACTCCTGTTGCCGGTCCACAAAAATTTAAGACTCTCTTCTGAGTCAGAACATGACAGAGGTAACAGACTCCTCTGCTTTGCCAGTCCAGAAAGCTCCTGTCAGAGCCTGGCAAAAAGTCCAGGTTACTTATTTTGGTACTATTCTGGATGGCTCCCTCCTTTGGGAAATACAATACAAATTCATCCTGCGATTGTACATCTGTGTCAAGCCTATGTGGTTTCATACAGATCATGTGACTCCTGTCTCACATGACAAGTGGCTATGATGACAAGGCCATATGTTCTGGCATTGCTTTGCTGCTCGGTCCTTTTGGTCATCTGTAACAGCATTTATACGACAGCATTGGAAATGTAGACTGGTGGAATATCATGCTCTCCTGTTTGGGGGTCCTGGCGGGGGGCAGCCTACTCCTAAAGATTTGCAAAGGTTCCTTTATAAAGTTGTGACAGTGGGGAAGTGAGTGATCCTGTTCGCTTGGTTGACTCCTGATGCACCACAGTGGAGTGCCTTGCATATTCGCATGATATTGCTCTTGATGCTGAAGCAGCAAGGTATTCAATCCCTATCCTCCTCTAAAGATCAACCATTCCAATAGACTTGTGAATCTTTCTCGGACTCCATGCCACATGTTCCACGAAGCTGAGTTTTGAACTTTCTTTAATTCGGGTTTGTGGTCATTGATTCACTGTTTTGTAATTCTAGGGATGTGCAGAGTGGGTCTTTGGGGTGGGGGGGATGGAGAGGTTGGATATGGGTTGGGCAGAGATTTGAAAACTGTTTGAAATGTTAGTCTTGATTGTTGGAACTGAACCACTTCTTTTGCTTCGTTACTGGAAGTTGTGGTTTTGGTGGTGTACCTTTTCATTTCCAATAAACATGATTTAAACATAACTGCAAGCTGAACCCCTAGCTTTGAGGCTCAGGATGGCTCTTCTTTATGATAAACAAATGGTGGTAAGTCGAACACTGATATGTTACTGTAAGTGGCTCAGACCAGCTGCAGTGTTTTACTGCAGGCTGACACCCTAGCTTTGTTATTATGAATCTTTATTAAGTTTTCAAGGCATAAAGTGCATAAAATTGTACATACATTAATAATCAGAATCGGCACTTACAATCCATCAGTAACAATACAAAATTAATTACCCCCCTCCCATTCAGTACATTCAATCAAGTAATAAAAAAAGGAGATAACCTACCCTTCCCTCCCTCCCACCCTTTCCTGGATGTGTATATAATCTAGAGGAAATTAAGAGACAACTCAGATGTCAATGAACCCCAAACTAATCCAACATGTCAGAGTTCATTTTTTCATACTTGTAGCATAAACATACATTCGCCCACCACAAGGTACAACTAAGGCGATCCCAATTTTTCTGATTACAAGTAACCATTTGCATGGCTATCCTGGTCATAATTAGGAAAAGCTGACATTTATACCTGTCTAATGGGGGTTTAATATGCAATAGTGTCCCACAGATAACTACATCATAGGTTAATGGAATCGATGAATCCAATATGGTATTAATATGTCCCCATATAGACCTCCAAAAATTGAGTACCAAAGGAAATAAAACAGATGATCCAGTGTTCTTATGTCAAGATGACAGTGCCAGCATCGATTAGATTTTGAATTATCTAACTTTTATAATCTAACGGGTCCAAAAACTTCTATGCAACAAAAAAAAAACATGTTTGTCTCAGATGCTGACGCTGTACATCTCATCCTCCAAGTCCAAATTTGTGGCCACCCTAGCTTTGAGGCTCAGCAGGATCCTGTATCAAGAGAGTGATGAGACAGTAAAACCTTTTGACAAACAAACACTGATATGTCTCTGTAAGTGGCTCAGGCCAGCTGCAGTATATAACTGCAAGCTAAACCCCTTTGATGCTCAAGGTAGCTCTTCTTTATGTATAGAGCAATGAGATAGTAAAACAAATGGTGGTAAATTACTATGAGCTAGATTCACTAAGCTCACATTTGCAGGGCGATCCGTGGCCGAGTCTTCCTGGGCGACCAATTCAGAACACGTCCTTATGCAAATTGCAGCAATCAGAGGCACGCCCCACAGCGATGCTCATGCATGTGCAGACCATCTTCTTTGCCTGGAGATGGTCTGCACATGCTCGCCACACAAGCTAAAACAAGGCAGGGAGGGGGGCTTTAATGGAACAGAACACACTTCTGCCCATCTTCACAGACACAGCTGTAGGGGTGACGGGGGAAGGAGAGAGCATCCCTGGCTTTAGGAACAGAACACGGGTTAAACCCACGGGCTCGAAGGGTAGCAGAGAGCAGGGTACTTTTGCACAAGGGAGATGTTATTTCGGGGCTGCAGGGCTGGGATTTCAGGGCCTCAGAGAGCCATAAAGTCAGAAAGGACATGAGCGACAGGTCCTCAGCAGTCACTTCTTTTTGGATCGGCCAGCCCAATCGGAGTTCCTTCTCTTTAGTGAATCGCTGCCTTCCTACTTTGCATGCCATTTCCCCTCACTTGCATGTGCGGATCGGGAGGAAGGTTAGTGAATCGGGTCAGGGTCGCAAACTGGTCGGGACACGATCAGTAAGCTTAGTGAATCTAGGTCAATAAGGACCTGGGACAAATTGTGGCCTGATGGAGCAGATAATTAGCCTATTTTAAGGGAGCACACCTCCGGGTTTTTGAGCCCAAACCATGCACCTTTATTCTGTGCTTTTCAGCATGAGTCTTCTCCATAATTCTTTTCAATGGCTCCTACTCAAAAATAGGTGCCTAATTCATGATCTACCCAATCATACCCACTTTTAACTATGCGCTTTTGTAGAATCACACCTACTGAGTTAGGCACCTTTTAATTAACTCCACTTAGTACCTATTAAGAGTTGTTGAGAGCTGATTATTGGCACCAATTTAGCCTGTTAGCGCCTAGATCAGCTAGGTGCACCAATGTAGGCATCTAGCTTTAGGCGCACTTTATAGAATTTAATGTGCATTAAGGAACATGCCTGGGTGGAAACTCCTGGGGAAGTTTTGGACATGCCTCCACCAGGTATTGCAGGTGTTTGCACTTCAAGCATGTGCTTTTGTTAAATGCAAGAGTGTAGCACTCTTAAACCTACCTCATAGAATTGTAATGCATAATACTATAATAAATAATGGTAGATAAAGACCAAATTGGTCCATCTAGCCTGATTTGCATAATTACACAGCTTATGACCTATTTTTCACAATTCGCACTAATGTCCTTGATAATGTGTATAATTGTATTTTATTATATTGACCTCTTAATATGAAATGTGCAATTAGGGAATGGATTTATCTGTAAATGTCTGGTTTCATTTTCTGTCTCTAATTTGGTCACATTTCACAGGTTTATTTAATTTGTTTTCTATTCTGTTCTCCCTAACAAGCTTAGAGTGGGTTACAGATTAACATACATACTATATAGTTAATGAGTTACAATACATGTTTTTATCCTAACTCAACATCTGTTGAGCAGTGGCATAATAAGGAGGTGGGGGAGTGGACTGCCCAGGGCGCAGGCACCTGTCATCTTCTCTGCCACGCACATGTGCTCCTTCCCTTGTACCTTTTTAACTTTTCCTGTGCGAGCAGCATTATGAACTTGATGCCCACAGCAGTGTTGCCTCTCTCTGACGTCACTTTCAGACCCCGCACCTAGGCAGTGACGTCGGAGGGATAGCCAGCACGACGTGGGCAGCAAGTTCATGATGTTCGCGCCTGAAAAATTAAAAAGGTACGTGGGAAGGGGTGGTTGGGAAGGAGTGGGGGGTGGAGAAGAGGGCGGGGGAGGCCAGGGAAGTTAAGTGAAGAGGTATGTTTTTATTGCTTTCCTAAAGTCCTTTTGTATTTAATGATCTAACAACCTGATTGCCTAATTATCCCCCCCCCCCTTTACAAAACCATGCAAGAGCGGAATTCTATGAGTGTTGGATATTTGCAAAAGTCCAATAAATATATTAGCACTTGCCTCAATAATAAATCCTTGGTACTCATATGCTGGCAGGTATCTTCCCAATTTGTTCTAAGTGACCCCCAGCTGCTGATTCTGGAAGACTTCTTTTCTAGGTACTTTCTGATCTGCTCTTCCAACTCTTGGTTTACCTGTTCCAAATGTCTCACTTTCTCAGTGTATTGCACCAGACATTTAGAGAGGCTCTCAAAAGTTGAACCTCTTATTTTCCAGCCCTGCGCTAAATGGTACAATTGGACAAGAGCTATGCAGGTTTGGTAAGAAGACATTGCTGATTCCCAGGCTCTGCAAGACACCCAGGCTCCAAGGCTGCTGACTCCACCAGCAGACACAATACCTACACAAACTCCAGGTGGTCTAGACAGACTTCTTGTACCACCAGTGTGGTGGTGATTGACACCACCAGAGCTCTCAGGTGAATAAGAGGGCTGTTACTCCAAGAAAGAAGACCTGCACCTTGGAAAGGGCACATTAAAACTGGAACCAGCCACATCAAACACATTTTCTGTCACTTACCTCATTGTAGAACGCATCCTAATGAGGCTTAGCTTAGGAAAACAGGTTTAGTGAGAGGCTTCTCTGTATCTCGTGGGTGATTCTGGAACACAGTCATTCAAGTTTATTTATAATTTGGTATACCAACCATTGCAGGTATCTGGCCGGTTTGCAATATTATAAATTTATAAAAAATAAAATAGGGTAGGTTCTAACCTAGACAGGACAAAGATTGGGCATGTTAGATACAGAAGGAGCTGGGGGTAGGAGGGAGATTTTAATTACATCAAAAAATAAAAATAAGAGGAAGGGAAGAGGGGGAGGGGGAGGAGAATACAGGAGGAAAGGGAGGTCACTTCTTAAAAGCAGTTCTCCATTTTTATTTTTTTCCTTGGAAAGGATTCTTAACTGCAGTTTTGGTATGCGTCTTTGAACAAAAATGTTTTGAGGTTAGTTTTAGAGTTTTCATGGCAGAGATGTGGTAGCATTGCATTCCAGAGGGAAGTGGCAGAAAAGATAGTGTTTCTGGTATAATAGAGGTCTTTGATCAAGGGAACTGCCAGTAAGTTCTGATTGGAACATCTGAGGGCCCTGGAAGGAGTATGTGAGATAAGATATTTATCTAAGAAGGCAGGTGAATGAGATAACTTAATTTTGAAAACAATTAGGAGAATTTTGTAAATTGTTCTATGTGAGACTGGCAACCACTGTGATTCTCGAAGAAGTGAGGTGACATGGTCGTATTTTTTGGCTTTATAGACTAGTTTAATTGTGGTATTTTGAATTAGTTACAGTCGATGAATTTCCTTTTGAGTTATTCCATGGTATAGAGCAGTGGTTCTCAACCCTGTCCTAGGGGACCCTCCAGTCAGTCGGGTTTTCAAAATATCCCTAATGAATATGCATGAGAGAGATTTGCATATAATGGAAGTGGCAGGTATGCAAATCTCTCTCATGCATATTCATTAGGGATATCTTGAAAACCCGACTAGCTGGGATGGGGTTGAGAACCACTGGTATAGAGAATTGAAGTAGTCTTATGTATGAGATGATCTGCGAATGAATTAAAGTTTGACTAGAAGCAGGTTCTAGAACGGAGGTTATATAACGAATTAGACGGAATTTATAGAAACAGTTTTTGGTCAATGAGCTGATTTGATCATGGTAACTGAGATCTTTGTCAAAAATGATTCCTAGTAGCTTTAATTTGGATTCTATTTGGAGTGGACAAGAGTTGATACATATTTGTCTAGTTAAGGTATCATTGTTTTTGACTGAAAATAGGATTCTTCGAGATTTGGTTATGTTCAGGGAAAGTCTGTTGGTTCATAGCCATAAGCTGATTTTGTCCAGTTTAATATTGATTTCTTGGTTATCGTTGATGTTTGCTGGGTTAATGGGGTGAAGAAGCTGAATGTCAGCAGTGTAGGCAAAGGTGGTAAATCCTCTGTGGCGCAGGTAAAGGTGGTTAATCCAATAGCTTGAGCTAGAGTCAAGAGAGGGGCTAAGAAGATGTTGAAAAGTAGGGGGGAGAGGATAGAACCTTGTGGAACATCGTAAGTTTGAAAGCTTGGGGGAGAGGATGTTCCTTTAGAGTGAACTTGGAAGTTCTGGTCAGCAAAGTAAGAGGAAAACCAGAGGAGAGCGGAGTTGGTTATACCACTGTTTTTAAGACAGTCCTTCATGTATCGGTAGGAGCGAGCTTTCTGTGTTCCTGCCTGGCCCCGCACTGCTCTCTGGTTGCCGTCAGTTCAAGTAGCGGTGCAGGGCCAGGCAGGAGCGCGGAAAGCTTGTTCCTACCGATACACACTGGACCACCAGGATAAAAAGGGGAATTAAAAAAGGTACGGGGGAGGGGAATTTGTATCTTTGCTGCATAAGACGCACCGACTTTTCCACCCACTTTGGGTGGAAAAAAAAAGTGAGTCTAATGGAACCAAAAATATGGTATGTCAATCAGATTTTCTATTCCACCTTTACCTATTCAATTCAAGGCTGGATTACATTAGAAGCAATTGGATCAGTTACTCAGGAAGTTACAGTGGACAGAATAACGCAGACATTCTGTAGGGTTGTTGGTACGGGTAGATCAGTACAACTATTAATACAGTTAGGTCAAAGTTACAAATACATAGTTACAAGTACAAGTAGGTCTTTGTTGGTCCCAAGATGCTATTATAGAATTAGCGCTAAGCATATGGCCTTTTATAGAATTGCTACCCTAATATCGTGGGAAGATTTGTACATGCAGTTTATGGGAATAATAAGTGTCTAAGTTAATGAGAGAGAAGGAATCTATGTTTTGCCTGTTTTATTTAAAAAATATAAAATGGAGGTGTCTGTGTGTCTTCATAAAATACTAGCAGAAAACCTGGAGGAATCGTGCCTAGATCATGGGCGCTGACATTTTGTACCTGCTCAAGCATGCCTAAATATTAGCATATATAATCCGCTATAATAAAACCCTTCACAGTGCATGCGCACTTCAATCTCCGTGTGTCCATGCCCATACATGCGCAGTAGAAGAAGCCAGCAGCGGTTTCCCCATTTCCTTCCCTTGGCGACGCTGACTCCTATTGCACATACGGAAGTACAGAGGCGACTCCCGCCTTCACTCCGGCTAACAGGACCAAGGAGACCACAAAACTAACAGGGAACCAAACTGACGCTCAGCATCCGGACTGTGGTTTGTGGTTGTTCAGGCTGGGGATGATGGAAACAACTAGCAGGAGGCAAAAGGAGTAATTTAAGGGTAGAAACATAGAATATGACGGCAGAAAAGGGCCTACGGCCCAACAAGTCTGCCCACTCAAATAACCCTCCCCTCTAAGTTCCTCTTTGAAGTGAGCCCACGTGTTGATCCCATTTGATCTTAAAATCAGCCACGTTACTGGCCTCAATTACCTGAAGTGGAAGATTATTCCAACGGTCAACCACTCTTTCGGTGAAGTACTTTCTAGTGTCACCATGGAATCTCCCGCCCCTGATTTTCAGCGGATGCCCCCTTATCGCCGTAGGGCCTGTAAGGAAGAAGATATATTCTTCCACCTCAATGCGGCCAGTAACGTATTTGAACGTTTCTATCATGTCACCCCTCTCTCTGCATTCCTCGAGAGAGTAAAGGTGCAACTTACCTAGTCGTTCTTCATAAGGAACATCCTTGAGCCCTGAGACCATCTTGGTGGCCAGTCGTTGAACCGATTCCATTCTTAGCACATCCTTCCGATAGTGTGGCCTCCAAAACTGTACACAGTACTCCAGTTGTGGTCTCACCATGGACCTGTACAGCGACATCACCACCTCGGGCCTTCGGCTGACAAAGCTTCTCCGGATGCAACCCAGCATTTGTCTAGCTGTAGATGAGGCTTTCTCCACTTGATTGGCTGCCTTCATATCTTCACTAATGATTACTCCCAAGTCTCGTTCTGGTTAAGGTCTCGCCATTCAGAGTGTAGGTTCTGCATGGGTTTCTGCCACCAAGGTGCATTATCTTACACTTTTTGGCATTGAAATTCAGCTGCCAAAGAGTAGACCAGTGTTCCAGAACAAGTATGTCTTGTGTCATAGTGTCGGGCATGGTATCTCCGCTCATTATGTTGCACAATTTAGCATCATCGGCAAATAATGCAATTTTCCCCCGAAGTCCCTGAGGCAGATCTTGTATGAAGATATTAAATAGGATTGGGCCCAGGACCGAGCCCTGCGGTACTCCACTGTGCACTTCCGACTTTTCAGAGGGGGTGCCGTTTACCACCACCCTCTGATGTCTACCACTGAGCCAGTCTTTAACCCATGCAGTTAATATTTCTCCTAGCCCCAATGAACTCATCTTGTTCAAAAGTCTACAGTGTGGGACGCTGTCAAAAGCCTTGCTGAAGTCCAGATACAACACATCCAGGGACTCTCCTTTATCCAGTTCTTTTGTTACCCCGTCGAAGAAGCTGATCAAGTTGGATTGGCAGGATCTCCCCTTAGTAAATCCATGCTGGTATGGATCCCTCAGTCTCTTGTCATCCATAACTGTGTCTAATTTGTGTTTAATCAATGTTTCCATAAGCTTGCACACTATTGACGTGAGACTTACCGGTCTGTAATTTGCAGTGTCTAACCTGCATCCCTTTTTGTGGAGCGGAATGACGTTAGCTGTTTTCCAGTCTAGTGGAACTTTTCCCGTGCCCAGGGAAAGATTGAAGAGCGCGGCTAATGGGTCTGCCAGGACATCTCTCAATTCCCTAAGCACTCTGGGGTGCAAATTATCTGGTCCCATGGCTTTATGCACTTTGAGCCTTGACAATTCTTGGTAGATGCTGCTGGTGGAAAATTCAAAATTCCTGAACGGGTCTTCTAAGCTCTCTCTTGTTTGCAGCTGTGGGCCGGATCCTGGTGCCTCACAGGTAAATACTGAGCAGAAGTATTTGTTCAGTAGGTCTGCTTTATCGGGGTCTGATTCTGCAAAGTTGCCGTCAGGTTTCCTTAGGCGCACTATCCCGTCTGTATTCCTCTTTCTATCACTAACATACCTGAAGAAAGATTTATCCCCTTTTTTAATATTCCTAGCTAAATCTTCTTCCATCCTAAGTTTGGTGTATCTGACCGCCGTTTTGACAGTTCTAGATTTTTCTAGATAAGCTTCTTTGTCTTCTGGTCGATGTGATCGTTTGTGGGATACAAATGCTCTTTTCTTCGGTTTTATGAGTTCTGAGATCTCTGCAGAGAACCATTGGGGTTTGTTATTTCTCCGCCGTTTACTCACAGACCTTATAAAAAGGTTGGTTGCTTCCTGTAGGGTAGATTTCAAAGCTGACCACATGACCTCCACATCATCTGTTGTGTCTTGGGTTTGCAGCGCCTTATAGACAAAATTTCCCATGCTCTCGAAGTCAGTGCCCTTAAAGTTAAGGACCTTCGTTGACGTGTTCGACCTCGTGGATCCCTTCCTGAGGTGAAGAAGGGGGCTGGAGCTGAAGTGTCTCAGCGCATGAGAAAGAAAGACAGACGCACAGAAAGGGGTCAGGGAGAGAGACAGAAAGAAAGACAAACGCACAGAAAGACAGGGGGCAGGGAGAGAGAAAGAAAGACAGACGGGGCCAGGGAGAGAGACAGAAAGAAAGAAAAAAAAAATGATAGACAGGGTAGGGAGAGAGAACAAGAAAGAAAGATAGATAGCGCGAGGGAGAGAGACAGAAATAATGGAAGAAAGAGACAGGGGCAGGGAGAGAGACAGACAGACATATTCTAACACCCGTTAATGTAACTGGCTTAAACACTAGTATGTATATAAAGGATGACTCTGTTCATGCTCTGCCCAAGCACATCCCCTAAACACGCCTGCTCTGTATATATATGCCAACTTGCACTATGGATACAAGCAAGACACCGGGGACATTGACCTGAGACCGAAGCGAAAATTGAAGAAGGGAAAGTCAGCAATCCTAGTGGGAGACTCGATCCTAAGGCATGTGGACAGCCACATAGCAGGAGGGAGAGAGGATCGACTGGTGACCTGCCAGGAGCAAGAACCAAGGACATCGTGGACAAAATTGGGAAGATCCTGGAAGGAGCGGAGACGGAAGAGACCGCAGTGATGATCCACATCGGGACGAATGATGTCAGCAGGAGAGACTATAGAAGGAGCACGCTGATAGAACAGTTCAAGATCCTGGGAATGAAGCTGAAGATGAGGACCCAGAAGATAGCGTTCTCAGAGATCCTACCGGTACCGAGGGCAGATGTGAAAAGGCAGGAGGAACTACAATCAATAAATGCGTGGATGAGGAAATGGTGTGAGGAAGAAGGATTCCACTTCGTGAGGAACTGGACAACGTTCTGGGGCAAGAGCAAGCTCTACAGGAGAGATGGACTGCACCTGAGCACGGCGGGAACAAGACTTCTATCAAACAACGTCAAGAGAGGAATAGAACAGGCTTTAAACTAAGAGGAAAGGGAAAGCCGACAGTCGACCTAGCGTCAATGATTCGGAAGAAAGTATCACATGATGATACTAAGGGAATGCAAGGCTCGGAAGAATCAAAGGAAAAATTACAGGAGTCAACTAACCCAGAAGAAGAGGTTAGAAGGAGTGTACCAAAAGAGAAGACACTAAAGACCGAAACACAGGGAAAGGAAAAGAAATGAAGACGCTTAAATGCCAGGATCTAAATTGCATATATACTAATGCAAGGAGCCTAGGAAACAAAATGGGGGAATTAGAAGCCATGGCCAATGCAGAAGACTTAGACATCATTGGAATCTCTGAAACATGGTGGAATGAGGAAAGCAAATGGGATACAGCACTGCCGGGATTTAAGCTCTATCGCCAGGACAGGTCAGGACAGAAAGGAGGTGGAATAGCCCTATACATAAAAGAAACCATACAATCGACAAGAATAGACACAGCGGAGACGACCAACAAGCTGGAATCGCTATGGGTTAAAATACCAGGTAGAAAGGGACATGAAATAAAAATGGGCCTATACTATCGTCCACCCGGGCAAACCGGAGATATCGATAAGGAAATGGAAGCCGAGATGAAACAAGAATGCAAAAACGGTTGCACAGTTATTTTGGGAGACTTCAACTACCCCGGGATAGACTGGAGTCTTAGAAACTCAAAATGCGCTAGGGAAACAGAATTCCTGGAGGCTACACAAGATTGCTTCATGGAGCAGCTTGTTAGAGAACCGACGAGAGGAAATGCCACTTTGGATCTAATCCTAAATGGGTTAATGGGACCTGCAAAGGAAGTGGAAATAGTGGGACCGTTGGGAAACAGTGACCATAACATGATCAAGTTCAAGGTTGAAGCAGGAATACCAAAAGGAAAGAGAACCATGGCGACAACTTTCAACTTCAGAAAAGGAAACTATGAAGCAATGAGGAAAATGGTAAGGAAGAAACTTAGGAACACTTCCAAGAAATGGAGGATGGTAGAACATGCCTGGTCTTTTTTCAAGGACACGGTGAGCGAGGCACAAAATCTGTACATCCCCAGATTCAGAAAGGGGAGCAAAAAGAGTCGAATAAAGGACCCGATATGGATGACTAAAATAGTGAAGGAAGCGATAAGTAATAAGAAAAATTCATTCAGGAGATGGAAAAAGGACAAAACTGAAGGAAACTGGATAGAGCACAGGAAGTATCAAAAAGAATGTCACCGTGTGGTTCGAAAAGCCAAAAGAGAGTATGAAGAGAGGTTAGCCAGGGAGACTCGAAATTTCAAACCGTTCTTCATATATGTTAAAGGGAAACAGCCAGCTAGGGAGGAGGTGGGACCGCTGAATGATGGAGTCAGGAAGGGAGTAGTGAAGGAGGAGAAAGAAGTCACGGAAAGACTGAACATGTTCTTTTCGTCTGTATTTACGAACGAAGACACAACCAACATACCGTAAACTGAGCAATTCAATGGAAATCAAGCAGAAAAATTAACATTCATGGAAGTGAGCCTTGAAGATGTGCGCAGGCAGATAGATAAACTAAAAATTGACAAATCTCCAGGTCCGGACGGAATCCATCCAAGGGTTCTGAAGGAACTAAAGGAGGAGATTGCATATTTGCTGCAGTAGTTCTGCTATCTATCCCTGAAAACAGGCGTGATCCCAGAGGATTGGAAGACGGCCAACATCACGCCCATCTTTAAAAAGGGATCAAGAGGTGACCCGGGAAACTACAGACCGGTGAGTCTGACCTCGGTTCCCGGAAAAATGGCGGAAGCACTGATAAAAGAAAACATCGATGATCACTTGGAAAGAAACAAACTTCTGATAACCAGCCAACATGGTTTCTGCAGGGGGAGATCGTGCGTAACCAACTTACTACACTTCTTCAAAGGAATTAACAAACAGATGGACAGAGGTGACCCCCATAGACATCATATACCTTGATTTCCAAAAAGCCTTTGACAAGGTGCCTCATGAACGATTACTCCGGAAACTGAAGAACCATAGGGTGGACGGAGACGTACATAGATGGATCAGAAACTGGTTGGCAGGTAGGAAACAAAGGGTAGGGTTGAAGGGCCACTACTCTGACTGGAGGAGGGTCACGAGTGGTGTTCCGCAGGGCTCGGTGCTCAGGCCGCTGTTATTTAATATATTCATAAATGATCTAGAAACAGGGACGAAGTGTGAGATAATAAAATTTGCAGATGACACCAAACTATTTAGGGGAGCTCGGACTAAAGAGGACTGTGAGGAATTGCAAAGGGACTTGAACAAACTAGGGGAATGGGCGACAAAATGGCAAATGAAGTTCAACGTTGAGAAATGTAAAGTATTGCATGTGGGAAGCAGAAACCCAAGGTACAACTATACGATGCGAGGGATGTTATTGAATGAGAGTACCCAAGAGAGGGACTTGGGGGTAATGGTGGACAGGTCAATGAAGCCGACGGCACAGTGCGCAGCGGCCGCTAAGAGAGCGAATAGAATGCTAGGTATAATCAAGAAGGGTATTACAACCAGGACGAAAGAAGTTATCCTGCCGCTGTATCGGGCGATGGTGCGCCCACACCTGGAATACTGCGTCCAGTTTTGGTCGCCATACCTTAAGAAGGTTATGGCGTTACTCGAGAGAGTTCAGAGAAGAGCGACACGTCTGATAAAAGGGATGGAAAACCTTTCATACGCTGAGATATTGGAGAAACTGGGTCTCTTTTCCCTGGAGAAGAGGAGACTTAGAGGGGATATGATAGAGACTTATAAGATCATGAGGGGCATAGAGAGAGTAGAGAGGGACAGATTCTTCAAACTTTCAAAAAATAAAAGAACAAGAGGGCATTCGGAAAAGTTGAAAGGGGACAGATTCAATACAAATGCCAGGAAGTTCTTCTTTATCCAACGTGTGGTGGACACTTGGAATGCGCTTCCAGAGGACGTTATAGGGCAGAATACAGTACTGGGATTTAAGAGAGGATTGGACATTTTCCTGCTGGAAAAGGGAATAGAAGAGTATAAATAGAGGATTACTGATCAGGTCCTCGACCTGTTGGGGCGCCGCGTGAGCGGACTGCTGGGCAAGATGGACCTCAGGTCTGACCCAGCAGAGGCATTGCTTATGTTCTTATGTAAGACCTAATTTTATGAGCCTTTTACATGCATAAAACAGCATTTTATAGATGAAAAGGTTTATAAAATTTGGATAATTCTATAATTGGGCACATCCTTTTAGAAGGGCTTAGGTTGTATGATAGGAACATATTCTTTAATGGATCCCAGGTGCCTAGATATCGGTACACGTGTTGGGGGGGGGGTCTGGCTCCCTGAATGGCATCAGAGGAAAAGAAAATGCACTGGGGCATATTAGTAGCCTCCTAGGCTTACCATTATTCGAGCCAACTTTAGTTTTAAAAAATCAGAGCTCATTTTAAAACAACTTTTTTTTCTTGTGCTTTCATCCCGAAAGGAAAAAAAAACCCTCTTCCAAACAAGCTTTTACATTCCCAAAGTCCAACTGCCTCTTTATTTCAGTCTCTGAAGCTTTCTGGCTGCAAGAGCCAATGTTCAGGAGTTCCCTAGTAGAGAATGACACGGTGACAAAATTCTTCACCGTTCCCGTCCCCGTGGATAACCGCAGGAAATAATCCCATGTCATTTTCTAGGTTCTATTTCAACCTCAGTCCTTCTACACCAGCATTCTTCAAAGCAAAGCTTGTGGGTCAGTGGTTGTGGCCATTCATACTCTGATTCTTCCCTCTCTCCTTAAAGAATGACATGAAGATGGTTTCCCGCGGTTATCCACGGGGACGGTGATGAATTTTGTTACCATGTCATTCTCTACTCCCTAGTCACCAGGGCTGGCTCTTTAGGCTTGAATCGCAGCCTCGCTTCAATTTAAGGCTTTTCAGGAAGTTTTACCACCTGACTCCCTGAGCTATATTCCCCCACTGACCAGTCTTTAACCCTGGACAGGGGACTGAGGAACCTTAACCTCCCTTTTGATATGGATAGTCTATATCCTTTCCCTGTTCCTACTTAGAGAATGACACGGTGAAAAAATTGGTCCCCGTCACCGCCCCGTCCCCGTCTCACCATCCCCGTCACCGCCCCGTCCCCGTCTCACCATCCTCTTCACCGCCCCGTCACCGCCACTGCCACCCCATTCACCGCCCCGTCACCGCCACTGCAATCCCATTCACTTTTCTTTATTTACGTATAAAGGAAACATTCTTTAAAACTTTAAAACTTAGTTAAATATTAGTTAATAACTATACAAAAACAAAACACGCAGAGAAAAAATTAATTAATATAAATTCTCAAAACTGACACATTTTGATCACTAAATTTAAAATAGTTATTTTTCATACAGTTTTTCAATCACTAATCTTCCACCACCCCTGGGGCTAGCAATGCAAAAACAAACACGACATGTACTTTAAATGCTTACAATGTTAGCCTATATGGTAATTAGACGCGGCCGCTGTACCTAATCGCGGCAAAGATCTCCCTGCCGTGATTAGCATAGTGACCGCGGCTACGGCTGCAAGTCTCCCCTCCCCCCAGCGATCACGGCAGGAGGGCACCCAACCCCTCCTGTAGACCCCCCCAACGGCCCTCCCGACAATCGCAGCAGAAGGGTACCCAACCCCTCCTGCCGGTCCTCCCAATGGCCTCCCCTAAGATCGCCGGCAGGAGGGTACCCAACCCCTCCTGCTGGACCCCCCCCCCAATGAACCCTCCCACCCCGGAACCCCCTTAGTCTTACTTTCCAAGTTGGACCGGATGGCTCCTCACACGTATGGCCAGCAGGCTTGCCTCCGTCCAAATGAGGCGGGCCCGCCCCTACCCTGCCCAACCCACAGGATCCTAGGGCCTGATTGGTCTAGGCACCTAAAGCCACTCCCGCTATAGGAGGGGCCTTAGGTGCTTGGGCCAATCAGGCCCTAGGATCCTGAGGGTTAGGCAGGGGAGGGGAGGGGCGGGCCCGCCTCATTTGGACGGAGGCAGGCCTGCTGGCCAGACGAGCGAGGAGCTGTCCGGTCCAACTTGGAAAGTAAGACTAAGGGGTTCCGGGGTGGGAGGGTTCGTTGGGGGGGGGGGGTCCAGCAGGAGGGGTTGGGTACCCTCCTGCCGGCGATCTTAGGGGAGGCCATTGGGAGGACCGGCAGGAGGGGTTGGGTACCCTTCTGCTGCGATTGGCAGGAAGGGTTGATCTGACAAATGAGGAGCACGGTGAAACACAGGTAAATAGCGGTTCCTAGAAGGGGGTACATTGGCCCGCGGGGACAAACCTGTTCACCGTTTCCGTGGTCGGTGAATGGCCTTGTCCCCGTCACCGCAGCGACTGCTAGTTTTCTTCCCCGTTTTCGGCGGTGACCCGCGGCTTAAATGCGGTGGCCGCGGGTAAACCGTCACCGTGTCATTCTCTATTCCTACTTCCAGATGATTGAGATTGTCAGGGCTCTGAATCAGCCTTAAGGGTTCCTTTCCCTCTGCACGGTAACCAGTCTTAGCCCAGCCCTTCTTCCCCCCCCCCCCCCTTCAACGGGCTTCCCTAGCACTAAAAGGACCTTGGCTTTACTGATTTTAGCCTCACATTCATTCAAGAAGTGTTCATTCATAAGAACTTTAGTACATTCCTACAAGTTTATAGACCATCTTCAGGCATTTAGTAAGTTTGCATTAACTTCCACAAAGTGGCGTAGTGAGGGTGAGGGTGCACGAGGTGGTGGTGCCCCTCCCCACCCTCTTCTCCGCCCACCGCTCCTTCCTGAACCTCTTACTGTGCGCATCCCTACTTCCCACATACCTTTTTTAAAAAATTTTTATTGTGTGAGCAGCATCACCGACTTGCTGCCTGCATCATGTTGGTTAACCCTCTGATGGCATAGGTGCGGTACCCAGAAGTGACTTCGGAGAGAAGCAACACTGACGCAGGCAGCAAGTGCATAATACTGCTCATGCAGGGAAAATTAAAAAGGTGAAAGGGAAGGGGTCTGTGTGACAGGGGGAGTCGGAGAGGAGGACGGGTGCTGAGGTGGACCTCCCCCCCTCCTTACTAAGCCATAACTTCTACACATGATTTCATTCACACATTCTTTCTTCAGACTCACTGCCTCTGGACTTCAGTCCATCACTATCCATGTCAGAATAAACTTCTCTTATTGACATAGGCATTTCCTCCCCTTCTGAACACGACAGCTTCAAAATATCTGTCCTGGCTGCCTTTTCCTCCCTTCTAGCTCCTGCCTGCCTTAGAGCTGGGATTCTAATAGCTTTAGTGGAGCCTGGAATGAAGTGCTTATGAGGCAGAGTCGCTGGAACTGAGCTTCCTGCAGAGCATTCTCTGCTTTCTCTGGTGCTTTCTCTTCCCTGAGTTTTTGATTGCCTCCCTGTATGTACTGCTGGGCTTAATTTATCCTGCTGTGTCTTTAGCTTTACTTGAGCTTTTCTGTCCCTCCTCTTTCTTTAACCCTTGCTGTGTCAGATTGTTTGCAAAGGGGTTTAGCTTGTATTTGTATTGGCTTTATGAAAGGAATGATAGAGAATTGTAAAAAGGCTCCTGCCCTTCTCTGCAATATTCCCCTTGTTTTGCTGCCCTGTCTTCCCTTAGGGCAAGGTACCGCCATAGAGGGTGGGTCTCTCTGTCTAGGCACGGGGATATTTCTATTACTGGATGGGTTTAAAGCAGGGTTTAAACCAATGACAGGCTCTTCCCTGTCACAAAGTAAATGCCTACGCTTACACCAGTCATAGATGTGGCATAGTACGGTTGCTTAAAGGTAGCAGGAATGTGCATAATTTACAGTACTCTGCTTATGATCCGCCAGTGCTTTACTCCCATATGGGCGGAGTTGTGTGTACAAATCTAATTATTGGCACTAATTAGAATTTATGTGCACAACTTTCTAAGCGTAGTCTATAACGAAGTTTCTCAACATGTGGTACGTATACCCTTAGAGGTATGTGAGCCGCTTTTTGGGGTACGTAGCACTGCCTGGGTCTCCTGCCCTCTTTCTCCTTAATGGCTGCTGCCGGGGATTCCATGTCCTCCTTCCTTCATTCTCCCCTCAGCCGAAGCCGACCCAGAAGGCTTCCTTCCAGTGTCAGAGCTGACATTGGAGGGAAGCCTTCCAGGTCAGTGGGGGATCCCAGTTACCTCCTTCAGGGCTGTCCAGCTGGGCTGCTCCTAATGGCCTTCAACTGAAACGCGGGCAGCGGCTCTTACAGGCTACATGTGGCTGACCCAGAAGCCTTCTCTCCAACGTCAGAGCTGTTAGTTTTAGTGACTCACTATTTTTAATGTTTTTTGTTATGTTGTATTTATTTATTCAATTGTATGTGTATTGCAATTTTATTGTGTGTTTTGATGTTATCCAAATAGAATGGTTGGATATGCAGGCTATAAATTTTTAAATAAATACATTTACCAAAGCTAACATATTGCATTTAAAACATTCAAAATAAAATGCTTTTTTTCTACTTTGCTGTCTGGACATTTTATTTTTTTATTTATTTTTTTAAATTCTTTATTCATTTTTAGATATTACAACAAGTGTATCAGAAAAAAATCACACAAACTTATAAAATACACTTGATTAACTTTCATGTACCATTTAAATGTAACATTTAAACCCCCCTTCCCATTTCAGACAACACCTATATTCTATAATATATTGAATATTATATACTACTCCTAGTATCTAAAACAATTAATATCAGTTCAGAAAACCTCTCCTCCCTTTACAAAAGTTCCATCCCTAATACATCAAAAATATTTATATATTCTTATACATTATAGGATTTGATTAAAAATTACCCACCCATTTCTCCATGGACAAGCAGTATAAGTCAGCCCCACTTTTGGTGACGTCATCTACGTCCCCAATTCGGATTTGCTCTCCTAGAGCTCAGATGAGGCTTTGGGAGCCTCATCTGAGCATGTGCAGGAAGCCCTATATATATACCTGTGCTGTCCTCATTTAATCCAGTTTAGTTCATCCGCCCTCCCAAACGGCCAGATCACAGCTCTCCAAAAAAAAAAAAATGAAAAACAGAAAGAAAGAAGAAGAAGACAAAGAAACCAGAAGAAAAGGGCAATGGAAGCAGAAAAAACCACTGCAAAACCGGGATTCAAGAAGTGCCCGACCTGCAAGAGGAAAATGAACTCCACAGACCCCCACGAGGTGTGTGTCCGATGCTTAGGAGAGGCTCACCTCATGGCCGCCTGCCCTCAGTGCCTCAAGATGTCCCCGAGAGCCCGCAAAAATCGCCTGCACACGTTTCAGAACCCGGGGGAAGACAAGCAGAAAGGGAAAAAATCCCCACCAGCAGCAGGGAAGACACCATCGGCACACCCGACGCTGGAAAAGCCCCCCGGGGAGCCCGATCGGCAGCTACAGCAAACCCTGCTTACCTGCTAACTAAAGAAACCCAGGAACAGCAGAGCAGGCTGCTTTTAAAACTCTCTGACCTAATGAGACATTCCCCGTCGGCTGCTCCAGGGCCCGGGTCGAATGCAGAGGCACAGACAGTGGCAAAAACGGCCAAGGGTCTCCTATCCCCTCCACCTGCTTGCCCCAGTGCTCCGACAGTGCCATGCTTCGATACAGCACGGCGCCATGTTGCCTGCAGCCCAGGATCACTCTCTGCTCCGATTCCAGCTCCCGATGACGTCAGCACGTCGGGATCCGCCCCCTTAAAGGCACAGCTACACCTAAAAGCTGCACAGCCTAAAGACAGTGCTTTTTCAAGCATGAGCACTGACTCTGTCCAGCAAACCAGCCAAGATGCAAAAAAACAACAATCACAAAGCTGCAAACAGGGAAAAAGAAGGAAGCGATACAGGACAACTTCATCTTCTTCCTCCACCTCCTCCTCCTCCTCCTCCGCCTCTTCAGTCTCGCCGAGACGGCACAGACACCACCACGGAGCCAGGAGCAGGGGCAGGTCCCGCCAACACAGCGCCAGTGCCCCCGACCAACCAGCCGCCACCATGGACCACCAACAACTACTTAATCTATTCAGCAGATTCATCTCACAAAATGCAGAACAAGTGCGGCAACCATCACCGGCAGGGAGGCATCGAGCACAGACAGCGGCATCTCACTCACCGACCACAGGCGGCTACGCCTCCGACCAGAGTGAGCGCTACCAGCCAAGCTATGCCTCAACAAAAAGCAGCCCACATGCATCAGCATTTGGGGAGACTCCAGACACTGAGCCTGCAAATGGGACAGCACAATCTGACACTCCCGCAGAAGACCTCACCTACCCCAAGTTCCTCCAGAAGGTGGCCACCCGCCTAGCACTTGCTCCAACACCGGAGCGAGAGGCGACAAACGAAGTGCCGGGACTGCTAAAATACCTGCAAGTGCAAAAGGCCACAGCGATACTACCAGCCCACAAGTTGCTACTAGATCGCCGGGACGAGATCTGGAAGACCCCAATGTCAGGCACCACTGTGTCCAAGAAACTGGACCAAAAATACCAGATCAGTGAGGCACCAGGCTTTGACAAACCACAGCTCCCTCATAATTCTATCATAGTGGAATCTGCACTCAAAAAAGCGAAGAGCAACCGCCCTCATGCCAACGATCCCCCGGGCAAGGAACACAGGACCCTGGATTCCACTGCTAAAAAGGTCTACCATGGCTCCATGCTCAATGCAAAAATTGATACCCACTTATTCCACCTGACCCTGTATAACAATGCCCTCCGGAGGAGAGTAGAGGAAACCCTGGACACTCTACACCCGGAGGGAAAAGCCTGCATAGCTCCCATACTGCAGGACATGGAAAAATACGGAAAACATATGATAAGAGCGACCTTCGACGCATTCGAAACCTCGACCCGCACAGCTGGAGTAGCCATAGCAGCCAGACGCCTGGCATGGCTACGAGCCTCGGGACTCCGAGAGGACACCCATGAGCGTATTGCAGACGCGCCATGCTCAGGGGAGAACTTATTCGGAGACAAAGTGACGGAAGCAGTGGACAAAATGAAGGAGCATTGCACTACTCTCCAAACTCTCTCCTCAGATGGCCTGGTAAAAGCCGCAACAATAAGACAGCACATCAACCAGTATCGCCGATAGAACACCAATGGAAGGCGGTATGACAGCCAGACCAGATGGCCGCCACACAGACAGAAAGCACATCAACAAAGCGCCCCTTACCAGCAAAGGCAGCGCCAGAGGGAACGAAAACAACACAAGCCAGCCACTTCCACCGGCACGAAAGCGGGGCCCAGTTTTTGACTCATCAACAACGCCCCCCACCCCAGTAGGGGGCCGCCTCTCCCTTTTCCACAAGGCCTGGGAGAGGATAACCACAGACAAATGGGTGCTGCGAATCATAAAAAAGGGATACCGCATCAGATTCCGCACCCACCCACCACCCAACCCACCAAAAAGAAACTACAGGGAACCGAAGCCAGAACTCATCTCCAGAGAAATAAAAGCTCTCCTCCAAGCGAGAGCAATAGAGCCAGTACCCAGGTCACAGCACAACCAGGGATTCTATTCCCGTTATTTTCTCATCCCCAAGAAGACGGGAGGGTTCAGACCCATCCTAGACCTATGAGACCTGAACGAGCACGTAGTCAGAGAAAAATTTCGGATGCACTCCCTAGGGATAATCCTACCACTAATTCAAAAAGACGACTGGCTGGCCTCCCTGGACCTTCAAGATGCATATTCCCACATCCCTATGCATCACTCCCAAAGAAAATTTCTACGATTCAGGATCCTAAACCAGCACTTCCAATACCGGGTCCTGCCCTTCGGACTCTCATCCGTACCAAGAGTCTTTACAAAATGTGTCGCCGTAGCAGCGTCCCACCTCCGCAAGAGCGCCATATGCGTGTTCCCCTACCTGGACGACTGGCTACTGGTGGGTCCATCGGCCCAGGCAACAGCAACAGCAGTAAAGACAACGATGTCACTCCTGCAATCCCTGGGTTTCCTCGTAAACATCAAAAAATCCATAATACAACCAACACAATCAATAGAGTTTATAGGGGCAAGAATTTGCACACCCCAGAATGCAGCCTTCCTGCCCCACTCAAGGGGAAGAGCAATACGAAAACTAACTCAGAGTATATCAGAGACACGTACAGTCACAGCCAGAACGATACTACGTCTCCTGGGCCATCAAGCTGCCACCATACACGTCGTCTCTCTTGCCAAGCTCCACATGCGACCCCTGAAATGGTTCCTCAGAAAAAATTGGAACCAACACACACAACCTCTGTCACACAGAGTCATAATAGACCAGAAAATCTGCAACAGCCTCGAGTGGTGGACACAGCAGCAGAATTTGTTCAAGGGCAGACTCTTCCAGTAGCCACAACACCAACTGACACTCACCACAGATGCCTCAAAGCAGGGGTGGGGAGCCCATCTCCTCCACCTGAGAACCAAGGGCCCCTGGTCCCCATCCGAGGCCAAACAACACATCAACCTGCTAGAACTCAGGGCAATTGGGAATGCCCTACAAGCCTTTGCCCCCTGGATCTCCAACAAGACCTTACTGATTCAGACAGACAACCAGGTGGCAATGTTCTATATCAACAAGCAGGGAGGCACGGGCTCACTCACCCTCTGCAGAGAGGCCCACAAAATCTGGACATTCGCTTTAGCAATCAACACTCTCATCCAGGCCACCTACCTCCCGGGCCAGAACAACACCCTGGCGGACAGCCTCAGCAGAAAGCTGGACCCTCACGAATGGTCCCTCCACCCGGAAGTAATCCAGGAACTTTTCCACAAGTGGGGCCTCCCAACAAGAGACCTCTTTGCAACGGAGGACAACAAAAAGTGCCCACAATTCTGCTCCAAAAGACCAGCACAATACAGCCAAACCAGGGACGCTTTTGCCATACATTGGGGAAAACACCTACTCTACGCTTTTCCCCTCATACCACTTATCCACAGAGCGCTCCAGAAGATCAGGCAAGAGAAAGCCTCAGTGATCTTCATCGCGCCCTACTGGCCGAGACAAGTGTGGTTCCCCTTCCTACATCGGCTGTCGACACAACCGCCGATCAGCCTACCACTGCGACCGGACCTGATCACCCAGGACCAGGGACAAACACTTCATCCCAGTCTGAAAACTCTAGCACTTACAGCATGGATGTTGAAAGGCTAATCCTGGACCCTTTCCACATGTCAACAGGGGTGACTGAGGTACTACTAGCAGCCAGACGCCCGTCCACTAGAAAATCATACAGGCTCAAGTGGAAAAGATTCCACATATGGTGTGTTTCGAAAGGAGAAGGCCCACTGAACTGCCAGGTCCCAACTGTACTCCAATACCTACTTAACCTATCCAAGACGGGCCTCAGAACATCCTCCATATGGGTCCACCTGAGCGCTATATCAGCGTTCCACAGCCGCATTGAGGACAGGACCCTAGCCACACACCCGCTAGTGTCCAAGTTCATGAAAGGGCTTACAAACCTGCACCCCCCGGTCCGCCGCCCGCCACCCGCGTGGAACCTGGGCATCATCCTCCACAGGCTAACAGCGCACCCCTTCGAGCCTTTGGAGGAGGCGCCAATCAAATTCCTCACCTGGAAAGTAGTTTTTCTCATTGCCATCACATCAGCAAGACGCATTAGCGAGCTACAGGCCCTGGTGACATACCCACAGATCCTTCATGATCATGCAGTGCTGAGAACTCACCCGAAGTTCCTACCAAAGGTAGTCTCACCTTTCCAGATAAACCAAGCAATAGTACTTCCCTCCTTCTACCTGGGACCACATAACAACAGCATGGAACAACTCCTACACACTTTGGACTGCACCCGTGCACTCCGCCTATACATTCAACAAACACAATCCTGGCGAAAGGCAGTACAACTGTTCGTCTCCTTTGATCCCAACAAACCAGGATCACCAGTGGGAAAACGCACTATTTCCAACTGGATCTCAAACTGCATCGCCTTCTGCTACGAGCAGGAGGGAGCATCCCTTGAAGAAAAGGCTACAGCACACCAACTAAGAGCCATGGCCGCTACATTGGCAAACCTCAGCAACACGCCACTCCAGGACATTTGCAGAGCAGCCACATGGTCTACCCCACACACCTTCACCAGACACTATTGCCTGGATCGCCCAATGCAGACCTCCAATGACTTTGGCCTCAACATATTACGATTGGTGACCAAAACAGACACAGCAAAGGACACCAACACCTGAACTAGCTGATCAGGACTATTAGCCAAATCAGATAGAACAAACTGTCAGCAGATTATATTCTGCCATGTTGGCACAATTTGCACTGTTTGCACATGTTAGCACAAATTTGCACAGTTACTTGTTATAATCGCATCTGTTATTGAGATACATACTCTACCGTGTTGGTCCAGTTCTGAGGACCAAAATAAAGTTCCTATTGTTTACAACACATAACCTCTGACTGGTCTCAGTAATTGGGGTTTTATCTCTGTCCCTCACCTGACTTTTATGCAGCCTCACCCTACCGCAGCAAGGTAGCGGAGACGCAGAGGGGACCATCCCCTGATGGGGACCCCGTCCTCTTACACCCTCTGCCCCCCGCAGCTGGAGAGTCAACAAAAGTGGGGCTGACTTATACTGCTTGTCCATGGAGAAAGCGAAGTTACTTACCTGTAACGGGAGTTCTCCGTGGACAGCAGGATAAGTCAGCCACACTGACCCTCCCTCCTCCCCTAAGGGGTGACATTGCAATAAGACTCAAGCTATGGAAATCACTGGATTAAATGAGGGACAGCACAGGTATATATAGGGCTACCTGCACATGCTCAGATGAGGCTCCCAAAGCCTCACCTGAGCTCTAGGAGAGCAAATCCGAATTTGGGACGTAGATGACGTCACCAAAAGTGTGGCTGACTTATCCTGCTGTCCACGGAGAACTCCCGTTACAGGTAAGTAACTTCGCTATCCATTCATTTCAAATATCTTATTTTGGGAAAATGCTTATTACTCATTGCAAAAGTCTGTTAATGGTCCCCAAATCTTCTGAAATTTACCAAAATATCCTCTCTGTGTTGCTAATGTGCGTTCCATTTTATATATATGACATACAGAATTCCACCAAAAACTGTAGTTTAATCTGTCATAATTTTTCCAATTGAATGTAATCTGTTGAATGGCAACTCTAGTCAAAATAAATAAAAGATTTGACGAAATCTGACTTATCGCTCTCATTGACATGCCAAATAAAATAGTATCATATGTCAAGGCCACCGGATTTTCTAACATCCTATTTATTTGGGGCCAAATTGATTTCCAAAATAATAATATAAATGGACAATAGAATAAAAGATGGTCTAATGTCCCAGCCTCAAGATGACAGTGCCAACATCTATTAGACTTAGAGCTATCTAGTTTTTATAAATAAACAGGGGTCCAAGAAGCTCTATGCAAAAGAAAGAACCATGTTTGTCTCATAGATGCAGACACTGTACATCTCATCCTCCAAGACCAAATTCGTGGCCATTGAGATGCATTAATTTGATGCTTGATCTCAATGCTCCAAATGTCCCGAAGACCAGTTTTTTGTTTTTTATTAATGAATCCAGATATTAATTTATACCACTGTGCAGCCTGGTGTCCCATGAAACCTACCTGAAAGCATAAGAGTTCCAAACTATATTGATTATTGAGATTTTTCCATTATGTTTGTTCTAGTTTCTCTCTTCTGTTTTCCGGTCTGTCTGCTGCTAATTCTTCTTTAAGCAGCTGCTGTCCATTTGTCTGTTCTCTCTCCTGCCTTGTTCCGTTCCCTCACTACACCTACCTGTGACATACTGATCATTCTTTTTTAGCTCTCTTCTCTTTGTCCATTCATATTTTACCCTCTTTCTCGCCCTTCTTTCTAATTTTCAGTTACCTATCAAATTTCTATCTCCTTCTCTCACTCACAAACTCTTCCGTTCCCCAGACTTCCATTCCCTTTCACCTTTAATTACTCACCATTACTATTTTTACCCTCTGTAATCATTATCCTCCTACTCCTCATTCATTTCCTTGCCACCCCTTCATCCCCCTCTTGGCCTCTCCCATATAGTTCCACTATTCCCAGTGTCTTTCTCCCTCCATCCTTCTGGCCCAGCGTTTGTTCCCTCCTTACCTTTGTAGCTTGACATTCCCCTGTCCCTTCTCTCTTCCCTCTTGCTCCCTCCCCTGCAATCTAGCATTCCTCCCTTTTTCATGGTCCAGTATTTCTTCCTCTCTTCCTCACTCCCTTCTGGCTGTGGATTCAGCATTTCCCTTTTTCTCCCCTTCCTACCTTCTGTGCATCTATCCTTCCCTCCTGCACCCCCATGTCCAGCATCTCTCCTTTTCTCATGCCCTGGGTGCAACAGCTTTCTCCCTCCCATCTTCCCTTATGTATATTTCTCCTTTCTCACGCGTCTTCACCCCTGTGCAGCATCTGTCTTCCTCCCCTCCACCCCTGTCCAACAATTATCCATCTTGCCTCTCTCCTTTCCTGCTCAGCATCTATCGTTCCCTTTGTACCCCACATTCAACAGTTCTCCCTCTCTCTTCCCCTACCCCATGCAGCATCTCTTTCCTTCCCTCCTCTCTACTCCAGTGTCCATCAATTTCCCCTATATCTCCCCTTCTTCCTTCCTATTGACCAGCACTTTCTTGGATATTCTTCCTGTCTATCTGTAATAAGTATCTCTCTCTTGAAAGGGTTGCCAGTATATGCCACGTATCATTCAATCAGAATCCTCCCTCTGCCATGTTCTGCACAGGCAGAAACAGGAAGTTACATCAGAGAAGGGGTGAAGCATGGTAGAGCAGTGGCTCTGGGTAAGTGTAAGTGGTGTGTGGGAATCATTGCTGCAGTTGGTGACCCTTTCAAGAGGCATATGCTTGTTAAGGGAGGGAGGGAGGGAGATGCAGGACCATGAAAGCCTCCATGCTGGTGTTGTCAAGGGTGCACTGCTGCTGTATGGACCTGAGCCCAAAGTGGATGGGCCCAGACTCGCCCGTGGCTATGCCTCTGGTAGCTCCCCCTCTTCACATATTTTGCATTGTATTCAACGGGGCATCTAGGTAAGACTGGCTCCTACCCAGATGTGGTGTTCCTTGGGGCCACATAAAAAACCTTTAGGACCCAGTCCGCTGGGAGCGTTGGACCCAACACAGTCCGTGTTTCACAAGAATGTCTTCCTCAGGGGTCCCTATTAGTCCTGGGGTGGAAGATATATGGAAAAGCTGATGCGCATAAGCTTCGCGTGAAACAAGCTACAATAGTTTGATCTGGCTATTGTAGCTTGTTTCATGCAGAGCTTATTCACATCAACTTTTCCACATATCTTGCACCCCAGGACTAGCAGGGACCCCTGGGGAAGACATTCTTGTCGAAATACAGACTCCATGCAGTGTAACTGTGCTTTTTCCTCTCTGAAATGAGAGAGGGATAAAACCTCTTGATGATGTATTGAGTTAGTCCAGTAAATAAGCTTGACTCTTATTTCACCGTATTCAAGTGGACAAATACAGTAGCTACAGTACTTTTGACAAAGGCACAGTAAGTGCTTGGGAGTTGATGGTAATATTTATATGGAAATATACAAATCAGCCTCTTCCCCATGCAGAGCTTCATACTCTTTTTCTCTCCTGTCTTCATGGCTGTAGATCAGGGGCTCTCTAATCAGTCCTTTGCACACACCTAGCCAATCGTGTTTTCAGAATACCTACAATGAATATGCATGAGATATATTTGCATACGATATAGGGAGGGCATGCACATATGTCTTATGCATATTTTTTGTGGATATCCTGAAATTCTGGCTGGCTGGGTACAGTGGCTTAATGAGGGAATCTGGTGCCCAGGGAGGAGGTGTCCAGCATCCCCTTGGTGGTAGGGGTCTCTAAAATGCATTCTCCCCCTCCCATATACCTAGGGTTACTATATGTCTGGGGAAACCCAGACATGTCCTCTTTTTGGAGAATTGTCCAGGCATCCGGAGGGATTTCCAAAACCAGGCAGTTTGTCTGGGTTTTGGAAATCCTGAGCTCGGAGGCTGCATCTGGAAGCTTTGCACATACGTGTCCGTCACTGTGATGGCATCATATGCATGCATGTGACATCATTGCGTTGACATCTACACATGTGCAAAGGCTTTCAAATGTGGCCTTTGAGCTCGGGGAGGTTCATTGAGGGGGTGGGGTAAGGCATTCTCTTTTTTTTTCAGAGAGGAAATCTGGCAACCCTACCTGTACCTCTTCTAATTGTAACAGGCAGAGAGCAGGGTCTCTTACCTGCTTCTTATGCTGGCTGAGCATACTCTCTGATGTCACTTCCTAGCAAAAAGGAAATAATGTCAGAGGGAGGGTTGAAGCTGGCATAAGTGGTTGGGGGGGGGGGGAGAGACCCTACTCGTTGTTGGTGACAGCTAAAAGAGGTACAGGGAGGGGAGAATGCACTTAAACCCCCATTTAGAGGGAGAGGAGATATGCTTTTGCCCCCACCAAACTGACGCCCAGGGTGCTCCACCTCTCCCTTACTATGTCATTGGTTGGGTGTGTTCCGAGGTCTAAACTGAGAGCCCCTGCTATACAATATCAAGGAGCAGCTAACAGCTGGAGCAAACCATTGACAGCAGATTCCTGCTTAGAGCTTTAACTTACAGAACCAGATGCTTAAGGTGTTCTGTAAAATTACATCATCCTGTTTTTAAGGAAATGTGCTTAGAGACAATGGAGTTGATAACAAAATGAACTGAATAGCTTTTTTGTTTAGAAATACCTTTATTTTATAAAGCCACTGTTTCTTCTGTAAAGTCTGACTACACTTATAAAAAGATGTTGACAATTCTTAAGAAAAAAATGCTGAAAACCTTTTCATAAGTCAGGGCTACACAAAGAGTATATTTATAATATATATATTTATAATTTAAAGACGATAAAGTTCAACTGCAATACAAGGTGGGGAGAGGGGAAGGAAAGCAAGAGAAAAGGAGGGACTTTCAGATTTCAGACACATGTTCATTTCCCGCAAAAAGTGTTTCCTGGCAGAAGGGATTGACAAGGACCATGCCGCTGTCTCTGTAGTCGCCATTAGCTGGGGAACGGGGTTCTGAGAGATGATCCTAGTGAAAAAAAAGAGAGGGGAGCAGGGGGAGAAAAAAAGAATAAGATTTAGAGATGTCTGAGTATTTGTTTAGGGAATAGATTGTAGACATGTGAGGTAACCTACATACATCTCAAAGTATTTTAGTTGGCATGCAAAATCTATTATATTTTTATTGTAATGACACTGCAGAAGCAAAACCTAAGTCATGCTCAAAAATGAAACACGCTGCTTCAAACAAAAGCTTTTGTTTCAATGAATAAAAACCATTCAGTCCATGTACTAAAATGTGGTAAGGCTGTGCACTTAGGGAGAAATTCTGTAAATGATGTCTAAAAAGAGGCGCAGGGGTGGCCCTATAATGAGGCCAACTGAGATGGCGGCCTCAGACATCACTCTTCAGAGAGCGGCATCATGCTGCCAGCCAGCCTACCTGCTAGTTAGCTCTCTTTGCCGCTCCTCTTTCCAGCATCTAATCCTTTCCCCCTTGATCAGCATTTTTTCTACCCCCCTCCCTTTAGATTTGTCAGTGGCGGCAGTGGTTCACAGAGCAGCCCTGCCAACATTGGCGCTTCTCTCCACTGCGGCCCACCCTCTCTGAAAACTTCCTCTTTCTGCTGGGGCAGGCTGCAGTGGAGAGAAGCACTGTGGTCGACAGTACCGCTCTATGAATCACTGCCACCGCCGACAAATCTAAACGTAGATGAGCGGGGAGGGAATGGAACATAATGCAGATTGGGGGGGAGAGAGTAGAAAGATTAGATACTGGGAAGGGGAGCGGCACAGAGAGCTGACCAGCAGGTAGGCTGACTGGCAGCAACATGCCGCTCCCTCAACAGTGCTTGATATTAGACTCAGGGGCAGTGGCATACCAAGGGGCGGGTGAGGGGGGGGAGCAGTTTGTCCTGGATGCAGCCCATAAAGGGGTCCTCCGAGGACCAGTGTTGTGATCTTCTGGCAGTGGCAGCATTCACAATTCACTGCTCTGTAAGCATCGGGCCTTCTCTGCCGGGCCCCACCTGACAGAGAGGAAGGCCCAGTCAGAAAAAGCCACAAGTTGTTAAGGCTTCACTGCCTACAAAGGGGGGAGGGAAATACTGCACCCAATTAGGGAGAGAGAGGGAGGGAAGGAAGACCAGGGAATGGAAAGAAAAGGAAAAAGAAATGCCAGATAATTAGGGAGGGAGCTCATCCCTCGCCTCAGGCAGTAGATTGCCTTGAGCCGCCCCTGCCTTGAGCCGCCCCGGACAGGCACCTATCACATGTCAATCACACTTAAGTGCCCATTAAAGAATTGTGCCTACTGGCACTTAACTTAAGACTTAGGGCTAGATTCACCAACCTGCCTGATCGGTTCTGATCTGGGCAGATCTGATGAATTCTCGAAGCCCCAATATGCAGATTGGGGCGATCGGAGGAACGCCCCCATCTGCCTGCCCGGATCGCTCGATAGCAATCCCAGCGCAAGTGCAGATCTTCTGTAGATGGTCTGCGCATGAGCTGGACCTCTGGGGCTGGCATAGATTTTTTTTTTTTTTTTTAAAGGCTGCAAACAGCATAGGTTTGAAAGCAAACGAAGGGGAAAATGTTATTTCAGAATATTCACTGCATATAAGGGGTGCCACTGAAAGGAAGTGAGAGAAAAATAAAAAAAACAACTCTTCAAACAAAACCAGCATGTCTGATAAAAACATGCTTGCGGAGATATTTTTTTAAAACACTTTTTTAGCTCAGCAGCTGGAGCTTGGCGGGTCTCACAGGCCCCGACTCTCCTACTCTTGTTATCCCGCCGGCGGCAGGCTCTTCCCACCGGCGACGACAGACTCTTCCTTTGCCGACACTCAGCTGGTCATGCCTTGCTCTCTGCGCCTTCCCTGCAGTGTGAGCCCACGGGTTTAAAGCGAGGTTGCACTGTGGCATGCAACCCCGCTTTAAACCCGCAGGCTCACACTGCAAGGAAGGCGGCAGAGCCAGGGGGAGTAGAGAGGACATAGGGAGAAAGCAGGGCAGGAAAAAAGCCTCCGGGGGCAGAGTGGAAGATCGGGCCAGAGTGCAGGGCGGCAATGGAGCAGGAGAGTTGGCATAGACTTGTGCGACTGGTCCTCAGCAGTCACTTCTATTCTTGATCGGACAGCCCAATCAGTGTCCCAATTTTGTTTTGTGAATCGAATCCCTGCCTACTTTGCATGCACGGATTTGAAGCGGATCACAGGAGAGGTTAGTGAATAGTGCAGGAGGGAAATCTGGTCATAAACCAATCGGTACACGATTGGTTTGCTTTGTGAATCTAGCCCTTAGGGTCTGTAATATAGGCCAGGGTTTTAAAGGCCTACATTACAGGTGACTAAGGGCTAGATTCACTAAAGTCCACAGATCGATCCTATTCATGTCCTATCCATTTCCGAGTCATTCTGGCCAATCGATTCAGTAAAGCTTGTCCATGCAAATGATCAAATCGGAAACATGCCCCCATTTGTGCACACGTCTCGCTGTAACATCGATCGACGCACGTGCGCACTGTATCCTTGTTGGTTTTGAAGCACATAATGCATGTGCTAGTTCTTTAGGACTTCACTGTGTAGAAATGGGGCGGGGTTTAATCGCGGGCGTCATTGGCGGGCTCTGAATGCGCCTACCGCAAAGCATTGTTGTCGTAAAAAATGCAATATAAGAACTATTTTTTACCAACCGCTATTTTTCTTAAGTGTTGTTGCAAGCTGTATAAGCTGCGACCTGTAGCTTTTTGAAAAATTTGTTGGAGAGGTTTAAGGAGAAATAGCGTTTGAGGTTTGTGAGCGAGCTGTGGAATTCTTCGAGTTCATCCTTTTTTTTTTACAGATCGATCTCGAAGTTTATTGCGCGCTTCCAAACAGCTTAACATTTCTCTCAGGAAAAGAACTGTTAAGTTGCTAGAAGGCACAGCAGTTAAATGCGCTGAGATCACACGCTGTTATATACAGCCTACGAATCCCAGGAGGCTGTGCGGCTCTTTCTGCCGTGAAGCACGAAGCAACCAAAGGCGACCCCGTGACATTAGATGCACGCGACAATCTAGCTGGGAGGGATAGCTGGTCCTTAAGTTCTTTTTGATTTATTTTTTTAATTTGGCATTGATATATGAAATGTACAATGCGCAAAGAGAGCACGGGGTTAATCTGCGATTTTCTTGTCACGTGCATTACAAATCTGAGATTCACTCCCGCGCTCGCTATGCTCATTCCAAAAAAATCAAAAAATATTTCTAACGCTTATGTAAATAAGAACATAAGAATGAAAGTTTATGTATATTTAAAGTTTAGATATATTTTGGATTTTTTGCAGGGTTTTTTTATGGGGTTCTTAAACATGTACACAGCAGTTGCTAGGCAGGAATAGTCGGCAAAGATGTAAAGCGACTGGTCCTCAGCAGTCGAACCTTTTTGGAACGGAAAGGCAAGTCGGTTTGGACGAAATGGTTTCATGAATCGAGGCCCTATGAAATTTACATGCCTTTTTACTCATTTGCATGCGCAGATTGGATAGGGTGCGGATGGGATCTGGAGGAAGGTTAGTGAATTGAGCCGTAGTAGGAAAGTGAGTGCAAACCGACCGGTACACGATCGGTTTGCTTAGTGAATCTAGCCCTGAGTCCTTTAGAGGTGCCCAAGTTCTTCTCTACCCCTAAACAAGCCTACTTTAGAACTAGACACCAGTGGCATAGTAGGGAGGGCGGTCCGTCCCGGGCACTGTCTTGGTGAGGGTGCAACACCCGTCCTCTCCACCCCCCCCACGTGCGCACTACTTCCTTTCCCCCTGTACCTCTGTAACGTTCCTTGCACAAGCAGCAACCCCCAACCTACTGTCATGCCAGTGTCGGCTCTTCCTCTGATTTTACTTTTTGGACCTGCGCCTAAGAAGTGATGTCAGAGGAAGAGCCGACACTAGTGCAATAGCAGCTTGGGGTTTGCTGCTCACGCCAGGAATGTTACAAAGGTATGAGGGAAGCAGTGCACACGGGGTGGAGGGGGCGGGGAAGGAGCATGTGGCGGTGGAGAAGCGGAAGGAGCGCCACCGCCTCGGGTGCCTCTCACCCTTGTTGTGCCTAAGAAGATAGGCCCTGCATACACACATTTCTACACACACATTTTGGGCTTAGTGCATTTTAATGTGGGACTTTCCTGTGCACTAAGCCCAGATTTAACGTGGCACTTTTGTAGGATGTTTCGGGGTTTTTTGTTTTTTTAAATTTTCAGGTCATGCACTAATGTTCCCTTTAGTGCATGGTACCTGCAAAACAATGGGAGTACTTACCACCTATTTAGAAGATGCTAAGTGCTCTTGCATTAAGTGTGTTATCTGGTTAGCACATGCTAATCATGACACGCTAGTCAGATATGTTTTCCCCCATGGTTGGTCCGGTCCGCAGAATGGCCATTGGGGAGGCTTTCATTATAGTTTCAAGAAAAGTCTGCTCTGTTCTTGCTGGGCTTCCTGAGGCAGCAGGTAAGCTGGGGCTGCCTTGGTTGCCGTTTGGGGTCCCAGGGAGGTTCTTCTCTGTGTCGGGTGCTCCGGAGGGGTCTTGCCTGTCGTTTTCGGCTGCATTTTTTCCTTCCTTCGCTGGTCTTCCCCCGTGTTCTGCAGCGTTTGGAGCCGGTTTCTTGTAGCCCTTGGAAAAATGTTTAGGCACTGAGGGCAGGCTGCCATGAGGTGTGCTCCTAGGCAACGGATACACACCTCATGGGGGTCCATGGAGCTCATTTTTCGTTTGCAGTCCGGGCACTTCTTGAAACCCAGTTTTGCTGCAAGCTTTTCGGGTGTTTTCTGTTATTCTTCTTCTTTTCTTTTCTTTCTTACTGGGTTTTTGGTTGTTTGGTTTTTTTGGGGAGGGTTTTTGAACAGAGAGCTGTGATCCGTCCGTTTGGGAAGGATGGATGAACTAAACTGGATTAGTAAGGGCCAGCACAGGTATATATAGGGCTACCTGCACATGCTCAGATGAGGCTCCCGGAAGCCTCACCTGAGCTCTGGGAGAGCAATTCCGAATTGGGAACGTAGATGATATCACCAAAAGTGGGGCTGACTTATACTGCTTGTCCATGGAGAATGCGAGACTACCCCCTCTCCACTTATGACACACCCACTCCAGAAAATATTTTTGAAAAATAAATACAAACAGATAGGGCCTCCTTAGTTAATGGTAGAATACTGCAAAATGCTTTAATCATTTCTATGGTAGCCTGTTTTTGCGTCCTAATCGTGCGCTAAGACTTAATGCCCTTTAGTGTAAGTGCCACTATGAGTGTGCATTTTTATTTTTTATTTTTTTATTCTATGTTATTTCAGTAATTGACTTTAACACTATTGCAAATGGTTCTTTAGGCATTTTCATGTACTTTGCTATATTTTATGCCTTGTCTGGGCACTGATTACAAACTAGTTGGAATTAATGTACTATAAAAAATCTTTGAGAGAGCAAATACTGATTGGAAAAATGAACATAAACCAAAGGACACTTGATAGTAACATTATATATGAATAAATAAATGAATGTAATAAATAACAGAGATAAACTTCAAAGAATAATATGCTAAATGCTCAAATATTACAGGAACTGGTTCCATAAAATTTAAAACATTATAAATGAAAATATGACATGGCCATGTAATCAGCGGTATTGCTGGCTGAGGGGTCATCCTTGTGTTAAAAAAACAGAAGCCCATAAAGCAAGATAGCTTTGATATTGATGATTTGTTTTAATTGTAATTGATTCTTGTTTTTGTAAGCTGTAAATCACTTTAGATGGTTTTGTTGAGGATGGCGATCTATAAATATGATTCTAATAGAGTGTTGGTAAGCTGAACTTTGCTGTCCTCTAAAATATTTCATGTCAAACAAAACTCATATTCCATTTCTGATGAATATCCAGAGGTAAGGAGGGACAATAACAGAACAAGAGAGAGTACTGGGGAGGTGGAATGGAGAAAAGAAAAAAGGCAGGAGAGTGATAGAAGAAGGAGTGGGAATATTAGGTGAGAGATGGTGAGTAATGAGAAAAGGAGGAGGAGAAAGATAAACTGCACTGGATACGAAAGACAGAAATTATCCTGATTCAGTGGCGTACCAAGGGTGGGCGTACCGCCCCGGGTGCACGCCCTCCTGATCTGGCTCTATCCCGCCCCCTTCATGACGCCACCAGACAGCGTTCTCAGCCATTGGTCATCATTGGAGCTGACGTCAAGAGACCGGCTTGGCTGACCTTGCCTGGGCGCTGTGACCCCCAGGTGCCAGAACGCTGATCTCTTTTGTTCTCTTCGCAGCCAGGTGAGTCCCGTGCAGTGCACGGTTAGAAGCCAGCTTTCTGCATTGACAGCTCCCCTCCCCCCCTTGATAAGTAGTTAGAGAAGAAATCCCTCTATGAATAGCATCTCTTTTGCCTCTTTTCTCCATTTCTTGGTCTTCCTTCTCCTTCCTTCCCTCCCTGTCAAATAATTCAATTTGCATCAACTGTTCAGTTTTCAATTAACTCAAACTTGCCTTTTCATTAAATAAATTGTATGTTAGAATGGTGTTGTAAGCTTCAGCACACAGTGGTCTAACAAACTACAAACATGCTAAAAAAATTTACTCCAGATTCACTCAATTGATAGCATGCAAATGACTGAGGCACTAAAAAACGTGCACTATCGGGAAAAACAGCCATGGTAATCTGCATTGTGAGTAATATATATTTTCATTCCTATCAGTGCATGAGCAATGATTGGCTCATGCACTGACAGGAAGGGAATCATTACAAAAAAAAATAAAAGGCTGGCCAGACTCGCAACCCCAGCTCCCTATTCTTTACCCCCACCAGCAAAAATTCTCAGTTCTCCAGATCCTTCCCAGGGGCTATCAGATTCAGGGCACTACCAGGACACATTGAGTCAGGACACCCAGCACAAAGACCCCTCTACTAGAAGCCTCTAATACAGGCGGAACCTCTGGGTTAACAATACTTACCTGATTCGAGGAGAAATTCAGCATCCTTCTTGTCCTGCCACCATCTTGAACAGTGTCGTGCCTAACCTTTCATAGTTTGGGTTTAAAGTCAGGTTTTATTTAACAAAATTGGACTGATGATTAAAACTGGGAAGCATTCAAGAACGAGTGGCTCTGAATTATAGAGCATGGCTCTGGCTCTCTTCTAATGGTTATAAAAAAAATTTTTTTAATGAACTTTTTGATTTGTTTTGATGTGAATATATTGAATGAGGGATTATTTATGACTCACAGGCACTGGCGTACAAAAGATGGGGGTGGTGTGTGTCAAAAAATGATGGACCCCGGGTAACGCATACCCTATGTACACTACTGTCCTGATTAAACTTCAATTTCAACAAACCACTTCCTCTTCCAAATTAAACAATGCTTTTTTTTTAATTATTAGGCATAATGTATAAAGAACAGAGTAATGAAGGTTGGCAATCCACAAACACACATAACAGAATTACCGACTCTGCATTGGAGACGGGTAGGACCACTGAAGTCCTTTGTTGTCATCGATTAAACTGACCTTTTTAAAGGGGCCCTTCTGCTAAAGAGGGCTACTATATTTAAAGTGCGCTACATGCTAAGAAACCCATAGAAATAAAATGGGCTTCTTAGCGTTTAGTGTGCGCCAATTGTTAGCATGAGCTAAATCCGTTAGTGCACCTTAGTATCAGGAGCCCTTAGTTATGAATCCTCTCTAAACAAGAGTGGCCTTTGCTAGCCCCAGTGCAAGTCTTTCCCATGTACGAAGGCCACTTTTAGTGCTGCCAATAAATGGCCAGTTTTGACATTTCCGCAATAACTTTTCCGCACTAGTTTTCCCATTAGCCCATGGCCATTATGCGTCAGCACTTACCTATTTTGTAGGCAGTAAGGGGGAACTTCTATAAGAGGTGCCTAAAGTTAGGTAGCTAACAATTAGTAAATAGGCTTCAATAATGAACTTTATCAAGCTCAATTGGGAAAAAAAATATTGAGTTATAGGCGCCTGCCTTCTTAGGCACAGTTCTACAAAAGATAGGCACCTATTACATGGTGACTAGCAGGAACTAACACCAAAGTAGGCCTATTTAGGAGCAGAGAAAGGCTTAGGTAACGCTAGGCCCGATTTTCTAAAGGACTTAGGCACCTATAATGTAGGCCTTTAAACCCTGGTCTATATTACAGATGCCTAAGTTTTAAGATCTGTGCCACTAAGCACGATTCTGTAATGAGCGCCTAAATGTGATTGATATGTAGTAAGTGCCTATCTTTTTAAGCGCTAATTATAGAATCCGGCCCTATGGGCTCGTGTGCTAATCAATTACCATAGCTGCATCCACTCTTCTCCCCAGCGTTAATAAATACATTTTTCTTTTTTAGCACATGGTTACTGCATGCAAAACTTAGGGCTCCTTTTACAAAGGTGCGCTAGTGGTTTTAGCGTGCGCTCCTCCTTTTAAGCAGGCAGTAACTTTTCAGCTAGCGCACTCTATAGCGTGCGCTAATCTTGTGCGTGCACTAAAAATGCTAGCACACCTTTGTAAAAGGAGCCCTTAATTTAGGACACTTAAGCATGCCTCACAGTAAGCCATTTTAAGGTGCAGTACAAGAGCCCCTTAGAAGTAGTCTGTAAGATACATCCATGAGCAGTAGTGCTGCCCGATTTGCTGATTCAAATCAATTCACTGATTCATTTTGGTGAAATGATTCGTTGTCCAAAAAAATGAAACACACTGATTTAGTGACAATCTCCTCCCCATGGATGAGACCTGACATATCTCCCTGCCTACTAAAGCAGCATCAGTTGTGGTGGTGGCTGGTCAGCAGAGGCAGCGCTCTGAACAGGCTGCTTACCGCCTGCCCTGCTGGGGCCTTCCCTCAAAGACCAGTGCTCTAAATGAGCCCAGTCTCACCTGCGTACTTTCCAGTTGAGCAGGAACTTGTCAGATCACTATACTTACTCCTTCAAAATCAACTGGACCAAAAACAAAAGCAAACCAATTACTCAAAAATTAACTTACAACTCACGTAAATACATCGACCCCCCCCCCCCCCCCCACTAAATTCTGGACAAAAACAGACACCATAATCCAAGATTACAATCCCAAAGACTTCATCTCACAATGGAGCGATCTAAGTACAGCAACTCTAGATGAGCTAGTGTCAGAACAACCCAAAACCAGAATCCATAGAAAATCAGACAAATGGTTCAACAACAAACTACTCCTGCTCAAAAGGCAATGCAGACAACTAGAAAGAAAATGGAGAAAAAGTAGCCAAGATTCCACTAAAATAGCATGGAGAATACTGAACCAAAAATACAAACAAAAAAAGAAAGACATACTACCCAAAGCAAATAGGAGAAGAATCCCAAGACAGAAAAAAGTTATTCCGATTACTAAAAGAACTCACAGACACCATACCCTACCTGACCAATAACAACTCCCCCCCTCCCTCAGCCACACTCTTAGCCGCATTCTTCAAAAACAAGATCGCAACTATCAGAGCCATGTTCAATAGAACACCTATGCACCTAGAAGAAATCGCAACTCCCCCCACAGAGAAAGAATCAGTTGCAGCACACAGAACCTGGTCCCACTTCTCACCTATACATTGGTTAGACCTCAACAAACTTTATAATAAATACAGCCATGCAGCCTGTGACCTTAACCACTGTCCCCCCATACCTATTGAAAACCTCCAATACACTATTTTGCTCCCTGCTCCTACAGTGGATACAAACTTTACTCACAGATGGCCTTTTCCCACAAGACCTCAGCAAAATCATCATAACTCTGATCCTAAAAGATCCCAAAGGAGCAACGGGCCAACCATCCAACTACAGACCCTGTCCATCATATTCAGCCACTATCTCCCTTATTCTACAAACATGGGTGCAAAATTGTGCTCATGTAATTGTTTAAGTGGATACTAATTGGCTTTAACTGTCAATAATGACCCTTAAGTGGAGTTAATTTGCACCAATTTCAGTTACACATGTAACTACATTTAGGTGCTATTCTATGTATTTACAGCCGATATTCCATACTATTTAACTGTCCAGGAACAGCTTCTGGCTGGTTAAATAACACTTACCATATATACTCGAATATAAACCGGGATTTTTGGGCCAAAAAATTGGCCCAAAAATGGGGGTCCTGATTTATATTCAGGTCACCACCTCTACTCCTCTTCCAAAATTATTGCAGGCCACCGCCAGGCTCTGCAGTCTGCCGCCCTCCCTGTCCTAGCCTCAGGCTCATACCTCTACTGATGATCATCGGTGGAGGTGCAGCGAACAGGAGTGAACTTTCCAAGTTCCTGCCCCGCTGTTAACTGGCTGCAAGAATTCGCAGGAGCCATTACGGAAGCTGCTCAGCACTGAGCAGCAGTGCAAAATCGCATGCTTGCTTGTGCTTCTTCTCAATGGCCAAAGATGCTCATAGGCAGCCAGTTAACAGCGGGGCAGGAACTTGGAAAGTTTGCTCCTTCCCGCTGCACCTCCATCGACGATCATCAGAAGAGGTATGAGCCTGAGGCTAGGATAGGGAGGGCGGCAGACTGCAGAGCCTGGAAGGTAGGGAGGGTGCAGAGTCTGATGGGGGAGGGAAGGAAGGAAGGGGGCTGGATGCAATGCCTGACAGGGGAGGGAGGGAAGGAAGGGGGCTGGGTGCAATGCCTGATGGGAGGGAGGGAAGGGTGCTGGGTGCTATGCCTGGCAGAAAGGGAGCTGGGTGCAATGCCTTGACAGGGAAGGGAGAGAAGGGTGGTGGGTGCAATGCCTGGCAGAAAGGGAGCTGGGTGCAGAGCCAGACAGGGCAGGGCACTTGAATATTAATCCGCCCAACTTATATTCGAGTCAACCATTTTTCCTCCTTTTTGGGGGTTAAAAGAGGGTCTCGACATTTTCGGATCGACTTATATTCGAGTATATATGGTAGCTGGCTAAATGCTAATATTCAGTGCAAGATGGTCGCTGAATATTAGCACTTAGCGGCTAGCTGGCTATGTTGCACAAAAGCCAGCTATCCGTGAAATTTAATGCACCACCGGCTCTGTATTAAAATTAGGCCATTAGCGAGTCCCTCCAATGCTCAGAAAATGGTGCACAACTCTCCTCTTCCCCCCCCCCCCCCCAAACAACTAAAAAGTACTGCTAGCTGCACTGGAACATTACAATGATTAGAAAAGAAGTACTGAGGTGAAGCCACAGGCAAGGAGTGTGGCTCAGGCTATTTGACCTTCCAAAAACAATGACAAATTGGCTTGAAGCAGAAAACTCTTACTGTAGGAGACTCCATTATAAGAGGCATTAAAGAACACAGTTCAAGGGTCCCAATGTAGTGAAATGCCTTCTGCTACCAGACATACAACCATACTGAATGTGGTCCGAGAAGAAAGTAAGTGTTCTAATGTGTGTAATGGTATTGTAATCCACATGGGGGCAAATGACCTCGTCAACAATATCAAATTTAGAGCACAGAGAGTGTTCCAGAAGCTTGGGGAGGGTCTCAAGGCTTTGGTTCAGAGTGTATCTTTTTCTGATGTTTCTACATAAGTAGGGTTACCATAAGGCTCCAGAAAAAGGAGGACGAATTAAAGACGTTCAGGTTTTGCTTCCATTGAAAGCAATGGAAGTAAGGAGGACAGATTGAGACATCTGGGTTTATCGAGCCCTATGGTAACCCTATACATAAGGCAAGGGAGAGGAAAGGCTTCATAAAACCCCCAAAAAGGGGTTCAATAAGTGGCTTGAAGCCTGGTGTAAAGAAGCAGGTTTTAGATACATAAGTGGATAGGGCAGTACATGGAAAAATAGCAGGCTGCACTGAAATGATGGACTACATCTTTCTGAGTTGGGGAAATAGATCTTTAGACAGAAATTAATACAGTATGATTCTAGACATTTAAACTAGAAGATAGGGGTGACAAAAGGAATAACAGGAATTCAGAAAGTCACCTCCATCAAAAACATGAAAGTAATGTTAATAGTGAAAAGCATCTAAATTAATTTAATAACACATGGAAAGCAGTATGCACAAATGCCCGTAGTCTAAGCAAAAAAAGGTTTAAGAGTTCAAGCCCTGATGTTTGAGGAAGGCATTGTTGCTATTACAGAAACATGGTGATTCCCGTGGATTAATATATTTTTAGGCAGGATAGGGAGAACCAAAAAGGTGGAGGAGTAGTGCTGTTTGTGAAAAATAATGTCAGAGCGACAGAAATGCAAGGAACCTGAGGAAAGGAAAAAGCTATATGGATTGTCCTGGAAAGAACATCTGTATCATAACTTTCTGATCCTCCCCAATTTATAGCCTCACATTCTTTATCCCCTTTGAGGCCCCACTAAATACTTATGTCCTTTGCAAAGCCTCTCTCCCTACCTCTGTAACCCTCTAGCCATCCCCGGGACTCACCTGGAGGTCCTTCATGTTAATGTACTTGACGTTGTGGCTAACAGTCAATGCCATCTTTTTGATACTCAGCACCACAAAGGGTGGCAGTACTACCACTAGGGGTAGACCTTTCATGTGAGTGGGAGTGAGGGTCTAGTTGGGGAGGAAGGAAGGGGGAAAGTAGATTCGGGGAGCATCAAAACTGGGGGAACAGAGGTTGGAAGTACCTGTTTCCTTTTATGTGGGTTCTGGTCAATGCTTAGTCTCTTGCCTGGTTAACCTTTTTGAATCTCAAATCCTAAGATTACAGAATACTAGTATTTATGCATGTAAATATTACATTCACCTGCATAAGTGCCTGTTGGGTGCTAAGTGGTATTCTACAAGCTTAGTATGCAGCCCCCCATAGCTGTACATATGGATGTACATATGGATGCAGCTGTACATATGGATAGGTCATAGGCAAGTCCCACACTTAGGGGCTGTCTCAGGATCTATGAGCTTATATTGGCTTACAGGACCCATGCTGAATTTTAGTCTTACTGTTAGGGGCCAGCCCTACCACTAGGCAAACTAGGTTGGACAGAAGAGGTGATGCTGGGTACTAAGGAGGGAAAGGAGAGCGAGAAGGGAAGAAGTGATTCTAGACATTGAGGGTGGGGGAAGATAAGGGAAGTGGTGATGATGGAGAAGGGATGGGCAATTCTGAACACAGAAAGGAAAGAAAAGTAATGGGGTGATGCTGGACATCTGGGAAGGGGGGAGAAGGGAAGAGAAGGAGTGATGCTAGATATTTGGGAAGAAGAGAGAAGGGAAGGAGTGATCCTAGACATTTGGGAAGAAGGGGGAAGAGAAGGGAAAGGGAGATGCTAGACTAAAAGGGGGGAGGCACAAAGCTGATGATTTGCCAAGGGTATCAGCCTGGGATTGGCCCTGCTAGTGGTTCCAGCACTACCTGAATATCTCTGCCAACAGTTTTGGGACTGTGCTATGTTTCTTTCATCTGCAGGCCAGCTCTGGTCATTTGCCTAATAGCACAGAGCCTGGACAATTACTCTGGTAGCCTCCCCTAATGCCAATCCTGACAGAGATGCAGTTTTGTTTGGGTTGAGAAACACTACTTGCAATGCATTTACCAAGCATAGTTATCTCTTTAAATTTTAAAAGTAAACCTTGAATCAGTGCAGTAAAATAAAATCATCTATATTTCAACACTGAATATTCTAAGCTTATTTAGTACAATTTAATAAAATAATATTCCTGTATAAGTAGGCCCACTTCTTTTACAGGACAAAGTATAAAACGTAGACTGTGAACTCAACAGAGATAGAAAAAGCTCTTGCATATAATGAATATAAATTGCTTTGGTTATACCACAGAATGGCTGTATATTAAGAATCTAACAAACATAAAGAGTCAAAGGTTTGATATCATATGGTACAACCAAAATGGTTTATATATATTGTATGCAGATACTTTTTCTGTCCCTAGTGGACTCACAATGTAAGGGTTTTGTATCTGGGGCAATGGAGGGTTAAACCCTCCCCCCCTTTCGCAAAGCCAAACTAGTGGCTGCCGCTGCGATAACTGCCCCGAAGTCCATAGAGATTGTGTCTTTTGCTCAGAGACACAAGGAGCAGCAGTGGGAATTCAACTCAGTTTCCTCAGGTTCTCAGCTCACTGCACTAGCCATTACACTACTTCCCCATTCCTCTAATAAGCATACAGTAGTAATAAATTCTCTAATAAAACCCTAAGTGCGCATGCGCACTTACAATGGCGTGATCCCTGCCTCCGTGGCCGTGTTTGATTTGCGGCAGTTTGCGGCGCAAGCGGCAGTGATAAGTGGTGGCGAGGGCAATGGCAGGAGGGTGTCCTTCAACGTGGACAGGGTGTGGGTGCTGTGAGGCATCCGGCTGTCAGAAGAGGTGTTTAGTCGAATGAATGAGTCCTCCCATGCTGGTAAGAATTACACAATGTAAAGGAAGTGGAAAAATGTTGCTACTGCTGCACTGGGAAGTGGAGGGGAAGAGGGAAAGGGGGCTGCTTGGGGGGGAGGGGTGTGCTGGGGGCCAGACAGCAATCTTGGCTTGCTCTGGGGGGAGAGAGACAGAAGGGGCCACAGAGAGACAGGCAGGCATGGCGCAATATAGAGAGACAGGCAGGCAGGGGGCCAGGGAGAGACACCGAGAAAGAATGACAGGGGGCCAGAGAGATAGACAGCCAGCGGCCAAAGAGAGAGAGACAGAAAAAAAAAAGACAGACAGACAGCGGCCAAGGAGAGAGAAAGAAAGAAAGACAGACAGACAGGGGGCCAGGGAGAGACACAGACAGAAAGTATGACAGACAGGGGGCCAGAGAGACAGACAGAAAGAAAGACAAACATAAAGATAGCGGCTAAGGAGAGAGACAAAGAAAAAAAGACAGTGGCCAAGGAGAGAGAGAGAAAGAAAGAAAGAGACAGACAGGGGGGCCAGAGAGACAGACAGACAGACAAAGGGGCCCAGGGAGAGACACAGACAGAAAGAAAGATAGACAGCGGGAGGGAGAGAGAAAGAAAGAATGACAGACAGCGGCCAAGGAGAGAGACAAAAAGAAAGAATGACAGACAGCAGCCAAGGAGAGAGACAAAAATAAAGAAAGACAGACAGAAAGCAGCCAAGGAGAGAGAGAGAGAGACAGGAAGAAAGACAGATAGTGGCCAAAGAGAGAGAGAAAGAAAGAAAAAATGACAGCGGCCAAGGAGAGAGAGACAGAAAGAAAGCACTACTGCTGGACAGGGGGAGCAGGCAAGGGGTGGTGGTGGATAGCCGAGGAGAGAGACAGACAGACAGGCAGACAGTGGCTAAGGAGAGAGACAGACAGACAGACAGAAAGCGGCTAAGGAGAGAGACAGACAGACAGACACACACATCTATTCTAGCACTCGTTAATGTAACGGGCTTAAAGACTAGTATAGACATAATACATCACCTCGGATGTTCCCAGGGACTGAATCTCTCTTGGTAAGTCCACCGCATGCCGGTTGAAGTAGTCCATAGTTATAGCATTGTTCCAATAGCTCAGGTTGTTCTCTGGGTTCGATGTCTTTTTCTTCCTCCTCATGCAGCACACTGTCAGCAGAACAGCTGTGAATACAGATTAATAATAATATAATATATCAGTTTTATAGCACTACTGGATATATGTAGCACTGTACAGTGATAAAAATGTATAATCTAACTGGTTAGCTGAGGCAATGGCAAATAACGGGTCCCATTTACTAAAGTTAGTGTTCACTAAATGTTAAAAAGCCCAGAGGTATAAAATGGGCTACTTAGCATTTGTGGGTGTTAGGTGCCATTCAAGTTTCAAGTTTATTTAAATTTGATAAATCGCTTATTACATACTAAGCGAGTAACATTTAAAATATATGGTATACAACATTGAAATGTTTGGTATACAACATTAAAAGAGGGGTAAACAACAGACTGACACTACAGACAAACATGAGTACTTTAGGGAAGGACAAAGGAGGGCAAAAGTTACAAATTACTGTTTTCATAATGAAAAGAGAAGAAGTGTCTGGTGAGGGAAAAAACATTAGGATTGGGATAAAATGAGTAAGAAGAGTTAATTTAGAGATTAAAAGAGGCTTTAAAAAGAAAAGTTTTTAAGTTAGTTTTAAATAAGTTGAGATCTTTGACTTCTCTGATGTATAAGGGAAGAGCATTCCAGGTAAGGGGAGCCATAACTGAAAAAATGTCGTGACGTCTGGTTCCTATGATTTTCAAGGAAGGAACCATGAGCAGTCCCTGTGCAGTAGACCGCAGGGAACGGGTCGAGTTCGAGTCCTAGCGACTTGATGAGTTAAAGATCCAAAAAGAAGTTGGACAAGTGCTTCAGCATCATCCTCATAGTAGTTGTCAACGTGTCCAGCCACCTAGTTGCAGATGCATGCTAATTCTATTAGCGAGCTCTAAGCTTTAATTAAAAGTTTCCAAAGTGACTTGCTCAAGATCAAAAGGAATGTCAGTGACACAAATGGGTTTATACTCTGGCTTCCCTAGTTCTTAGCTGAGTTCTCTAACCCAGGGGCATAGCCAAATCTCAGTGGGGTGTTTCTTTGTTTTTTTTGGGGGGGAGGAGATCTGTGTCCAAAATGTATGTGTATGGAGATAAAAGTTTACCCTACCTATGGTTACCAGACATCCAGATTTCCGGACAGCTTTTCAAAACCCGGCACTTTGTCCAGGTTTTGAAAAGCGTCTGATGTCAGGACAGCATCTGTGAACACACGGATGCAACACGGTGATGTCACATGCACAATGTCATCACATCGCAGCCATGCATGCGCAGATGCTGTCCCGAAGCACTAACAAGTTAAGGGGTGGGGCTGGGGACATGGCCATGGGTCCAGATTTTCCTTTGGGAAAATCTGGTAACTCTAGCCCTACCCCCTGCAACCATACCTGAGCTAGCAGGGGCCCCTAGCCTTGTGATTGGAAACCCTCTTCCAGCCAAAGTCTGGTGCTTTACTTGGGCCACTGCTGCTGCACAAGGCCCCCAACCTTGTGCATGCTCAGTTTTCACACATGTGTGAGGATGGGCCTCCCTTGTGCATGCTCAGTTTCACAAAAAAACACACAAAAAGAGTAGTAAAAGTCAATGGGTTCTTAAAGGGGACCAACCTGCCTACTTAAGCACTAGTGAAAAGACAATAAATAGTTAAACGATAACTAAATTTAATAAGTGAAACGGGGTGTCCTCAGTATGAAAGAAAATTCTCCAGCGCTCTATACAACAAGGCACAGGTTAGTCCACCTCTGCCTGCACACCATCACAGGACACCTCACGTGTGCATAAATTAATTTAATAGTGTTAGAACTTAAACAGTGATATTAAAAGTTCAATCATACAAGTGCATAAGTAAAGCAGGATGTCCTGCTGAAAGAGCCCCCCAGCCAACTCCTAACAAAAATCTCAGACTTAGCTTGAAAATGCGTCCGTTATCAGTTGAAAAGCGAGGAGAGCAGTATTCCTACAGAACCTCATAACCAGGTCCAACCAAGCCTGGTTTCGGGGCTTCAAAATGCCCCTTCATCAGTAACCCCTTGTCAATCAGGAAGGAGAGGAGTCAAAAATGCTGCCACAACCGGCAAGCAATTGAACGGAGAAAGCTGAGCCCATTAACTTTTACTGGAGAACGTGTGTTGTGACAGTTTCTCAAAAAAAACAAACATGTGTGGGAAAGGTACCAGTGCGGCGACAGCCCTAGAAATAAGGCAGACTATGGCTTGAGAAGGACTTCGTTGGTGAGGCTCTGGGATCCCTGCCAGCCAAAGTAGAAGACGATGCCTCACTTGAGGAAAGGGGGGACTGAAACCAAATTGGGGAGACTCAAGCCCCCAAGGTCCACCCTATGCCACTGCTCTAACTATTAGGCCATAAGTCTTGTAGATCTGATAATATGAAAATTTAGTTTAAGTTTATTAAGAACTTGATATACCGCTTTGGAGGAAAACCTATTAATGCAGTTCACAACAAATATTATTATCAGAGTTAAATTAAACCTGTAAACTGTATATTATGTATATTGCTATTAGATTCCTAGTATGTTTCATGTTAAGATAAAAACTTGTATTGAAAAATCTTATGGCAAATTGCAGCCTGTTAACTGTATATTATGTATGTATATTTTTTCCATCTTTGGCCCATACATTTAAAAACTAATTAACAAATGTCTTACCACAGCTACGATGCCTAATGTCTGGAAATATGTTATCATCCACCCTACAATTAAAAACAGCAAAGAAAATACCCAAGAATGTTCAAATTACAGACCTATAGCCAATCTTCCTCGTGAAATTATACAGAAAAGATCATATTTAATCAAATCTCAGATTTTGTTGATATAAAAATCCACCCTAATTAGATTGGGTTTTGCAAAAATCATTCCACGGAACATGCTCTATTAGGTTTAACAACAATTACCTGGACCATCACAAATCAGTCATTCATGTCTCCTTGGACCTTTCTGCCGTCTTTGATACAATAGATCATCAACTCCTACTTCAAAGATTAGCTGCAGTGGACTTTTCTGAACAAATCCTCGAATGGTTCAACTCACATTTCTCTGATCGCACCTCTATTAAATAGTCTCATTCAATAATACCACATCTTCACCATTCATAAACAACTTTGGGATTCCTCAGGGATCTATACTGTCCCTCATTCTCTTTAACATTTATCTGGCCCCTTTACTAACACTATGTCAATCCATTGGTCTCACTGCTTTTGCATATGCTGACGACATTCAGCTCATCTACCCCATTGGCGCATCGAACCCCACAAACATCAATCTTCTCTACACAAAATTAGTTAAGATCAGTGGCGTACCTAGCATATGTGACACCCAGGGCCCATCATTTTTTTGACACCCCCATCTATATGAAAAATATGATTTTTAGTAACAATCCACATATCGCACAACAAGAGTGCACCTAGGAAAAGGCAGCACCTTAAACACTGCAGTGAGCACTAGAACACCAACACATACATTGTAAAACTAAACAAGCCACATCACGCACAGTCAATTGATCCTGCAGTCAATGCCAACTGAAAACTATGTTCTTTTACAAGGCCATGGAATAGAGGGAGATATACTAAGATGGATAGGCAAATGGCTAGAGAACAGAAAACAGAGAGTGGGCATAAATGGGAAGTTCTCAGAATGGGAAAAATTGAATAGCGGTGTACCTCAGGGCTCAGTACTTGGACCCATCTTATTTAATATTTTCATAAATGACCTGGAAGAAGGAACATCCAGTGAAATCATCAAGTTTGCAGATGACACAAAGCTATGCCGGGCAATCAGATCGCAGAAGGACAGCGAGGAACTCCAGAGCGACTTGAATCAATTGGAGAAGTGGGCAGATAAATGGCAGATGAATTTTAATGTGGAAAAATGCAAAGTGATGCATTTAGGCAGAAAAAATAAAGATCACAAGTATAGTATATCAGGTGTAACTCTGGGAAAGACCGAACAGGAAAAGGACCTGGGTGTATTGATAGATAGGACCCTGAAACCGTCGGCGCAATGTGCGATTGCCGCAGCAGAGAAAGCAAATAGAATGCTAGGCATGATAAAGAAGGGAATTACGAGTAGATCAGAGAAAGTTATAATACCGCTCTACAGAGCCATGGTCAGACTGCACCTGGAATACTGCGTCCAGCATTGGTCTCCATACCTAAAGAAGGATATAAAACTGCTAGAGAGGGTGCAGAGACGAGCAACGAAGTTGGTGAAAGGTATGGAGAACCTGGACTATGAGGAACGACTTAGGAGACTGGGGTTGTTCTCCCTTGAGAAGAGGAGACTGCGAGGGGATCTGATCGAGACTTTCAAAATACTGAAAGGATTCAACAAAATGGAGCAGGGAAAGCAGTTATTTACAATGTCCAGTGTGACACGGACAAGAGGACATAGACTGAAGCTGAGGGAGGACAGGTCCAGGACGAATATCAGGAAGTTCTGTTTCACACAGCGAGTGGTGGACACCTGGAATGCTCTCCCAGAGGAAGAAATTGCAGAATCCACCATTCTAGGATTTAAGGGTAAACTAGATGCACATCTCCTTAAGAGTGGCATAGAGTGATATGGGGACTAAAACTATGCCAGGGTACACCTGGTGGGGCCTCCACGTATGCGGATCACCGGACTTGATGGACCCAGGATCTGATCTGGAGATGGCAATTCTTATGTTTCCATACACACAGAACAGAGATACACCCTCGCCCAATATGGAATAATCACAAACTAAAATAGAAATATGTAGACAAAAGTTAAACTGAACCGCCAAGAAACCTGACTCTGCATACAATGCAACACTACAACACCACAAAAACAGTAACACATATCCTCTAATACGGTGCAAAATATAAAGACAGTAGATGTAAATTTGAAAAAACTGATACATAACCATCACCACTTTTCAAATTAACAAATAAAAATAAAACAAATGAGAAATAAGAAAATACAATTTTATTGGACTAATCCATTTTTCAATTAGCTTTCAGAGGCCAAATCTTTCTTCAGAACAGTACTGTTATGGTATCCTGTCCTGACCTGAGGAAAAGGGTTTAGTCCAAAAAATTGCCTTATTTCCATTTCCTGTTTATAAAATTTTATCAATTCAGTTACAATACTACTTGATTCTACAAAAAAATCTTTCTACCTTTTGTCGTTTCTGCTTTAATCATCTTCTCTTTGCTCTTTTCTTTCTATACAGCATTTGTCCTCTCTCCCTTCCATGCAACATCTGCCCTCTCTTTGCCCCTTCCACACAGCTTGTGCCCTCTCTCTTTACCCCTTGCATCCACTGTCCACCCTCTCTGTTCCATATGGATCCAAACAACTCTCACGGAAGGCCAATTCCCACAAGACCTAGGGGAAATCATAATCACCCCAATACTGAAAGATCCCAAAGGACCAATAGACACCCCCTCCAACTACCGACCCATCGCCTCAATTCCATTATATGTTAAACTAATAGAAGGTCTGGTTGCCAAATACCTCACCAACTACCTTGAAGACCACAACCTACTTCACCCAACTCAATCGGGGTTCAGATCGAACCACAGCACTGAGACACTGCTAGGATGCTGATAATTCAACTCAACCTCTCTGCCACATTTGACCTGGTCGACCACACTATACTTCTTCAGATATTAGAAGCAATAGGGATCTCAGGGAAAGTATACAATTGGTTTCAAGGATTCCTTAAAACAAGAACATACAGAGTAAAAGCAAAGGATCTTATATCGGAGCCTTGGACCAATCCCTGCGGAGTACCCCAAGGTTCCCCACTGTCACCCATGCTCTTCAATTTTTACATTTCCTCCCTCGGTACCCTGTTAGACAAACTCAAAGTAACTTCATTCAGCTATGCAGACGATATCACCATACTCCTCCCCTTTGACACACAAGACCCCACCAAATCAGGCATCCTGAAAAAAACTCTAGAAGCAGTGGAAAAATGGATGACAGAACACAAACTGAAGCTCAACCCAGATAAAACTAAATTTCTACTGCTTGAAAAGGCCAAAACCCCTTCTATAACTGAGCTAGAAATAAAAACCACCAAATATCCCTTACAACCCACTCTCAAACTCCTTGGAGTAACAGTAGACAGAGGTTGCACTCTTCAGGTGCAAATCAACAAAATCACACAAAAAGCATTCTTCACCATGCGCAACCTTCGCAAAATCAGAAAATTCTTTGAAAAAGAACAATTCAGACTCATAGTCCAATACCTAGTCCTAAGTCTATTGGATTATTGCAATATCCTCTACCTTTCCTGTCCCACCTACCTAATAAAACAACTACAGACAGTGCAGAACACTGCCCTCAGAATGATCTATTCCCTTGGAAAATTTGACCACATCACCAACGCCTTCCTAGACTTACACTGGCTTCCAATACAAGCCCGCATCCAATTCAAACTATACTGCATGTTATTCAAAACATTAAACGGAACGGCACCCACCCACCTAAACAACCGTCTAAACAGGTACCTCTCAACCAGACAGAGGAGAACCCAATCCCCTTTCTCCTACCCCCCCTTTTAAAGGAACTAAACGCAAAAAGATGTATGACAACTTACTAGCAACACATGCAGCTAAACTGGATCCCACCATCACCAACCTACTGACAGCTTCAACTGACCTCAAGGCTTTCCGCAAAGAAATCAAGACCCTACTATTCAAGAAATTCACCCAAATGTCCTAATCCCTCCCTTTTCCCCTCTCACCCCCTCTTAGAATCATCTCATCAAAATTGCTTTAGACCTTACGCCTTCAATTGTATTCCTTTTACTGGAAAAGTCCAGCTATCTTTTTTGTTGTACTAGGACCAACTTCTTTAATTGTATTTCTCTTCCTGGAAATGTCCAGCTATCTTTCTGATGTAATCCGCTTAGAACTGCAAGGTACAGGCGGAATATAAGCCAGTAATGTAATGTAATGTAATGTAATCTTCCCTCTTTCTATGTCCCTTCAATAAACTGTATATCCTGTTTCTCTCCTTTGTACATGATTTATTTTGGCTTCACCCCCTCCCCTTTGCTCTGGCATCTCTCTCTTCTCCTTTCCTTCCTTCTCACTCCACCCCATGGTTTGGCATCTATCTCCTTCCCTCCTCTCCCCCCCATGCCCTGGCATCTCCCTCCTATCTCTCCCTCTGACACCTCCTCTCCTTTCTTTCCCTCTGGTCTGGCATTTTGTCTCCTTTAGTTTCCCTTCCTTCCCCCCATGCCCTGGCATCTCTCTCCTCTCTTTACGTCTCCCCCTCCCACTCCATTATCTAGCATCTCTTCTCCTTCCTTTCTCTCCTTCCTTCCACCTGGTCTGGCATCTGCCTCCTCCCCCTCCCCCCATGACATCTCTCCCCCATGGTCTGGTAGCTCCTTTCCTTTCCTACCATGGTCTTGGCATCTCTTTTCTCTCCTGTCCCTGGTGTTCCTTATCCCCTCTCTCTCCCCAGCATTTCTCTTCCCCCTCCTCCCCCCAAAAATTGGGTGCAGCAGCAGAACATTTCTCTTCCTCCTCCTGTCCCCCATTGGGTGCAGCAGCATATCTCTTCCCCCTCCCCCCTTGGGTGCAGCAGCAGCACTTCTCTTTCCCCTCCCCAAGTGGGTGCAGCATCAGCATTTCTCTCTTGCCCCCTCCCTAATTGGGTGCAGCATCAGCATCTCTCTTCCCCCTCCCCCCCTTGGGTGCAGCAACAGCATCTCTCTTCCCCTCCTCCCCAGGTGCAACAGCAGCAGCATTTCTCTTCCCATCTCTCCCATCGGCGGAGTCGCAAGCTTCCCTCCATCGCTGACCTCTTGCTGCTCTTCCTTGCTTCGGGCCTTTCTCGTTGTTGGGTCCTGCCTTCGCGGAAACAGAAAGTAGGCAAGACCTGGCAGCCAGGAAGGCCCGTAGCAAGGAAGAGCAGCAAGACAAGTTTTAACTTCCCTTCGTCGCTGACCTGTCTCCCTTAGCTTCCCTCCATCACTGATCTTAGCCCTAGCAAACTCATGCTCCTGGGCTCGAGCATGTCCGTGCCTTCTCTTCTCCTCCCCCCCCCCCCAGAACGTAACTTCCTGTTTCGGAGGGAAGAGAAGGGAAGCTGGCACGCACACCTTAAAGCCCCGAAGCATGAGTTTGCTATGGGCTAAGGTGGGAAATTGCCAAGCCGGTGAGAGGTGGGGGTTGTTTTTTTGTTTGTTTTTTCTAAAATGTTGAGCAGCGGCAGGATTCGCGATAGATGGCAGCTGGGCAATCATCTAAATTAGCCGGGCGCAGCGCCCGGCTAAAAGGCCCTAGGGCAGTGGTAGGCAAACTCATTAGTCAAAAGAGCCAAAATCAGCAATACAACGGTTAAGATTTTTTTTTGAGAGCCATACCCTGTGCCCGCTTGTGCTACAATGGCTACGTCAACCCGACTGACATCCCGCTCGTCCGCACGTAGTCGAAATCGATTCGTAGCAGAGCCTAGAGAATGACAGGGGGAAAAAATTTGTCTCCGTCCCCTTCCCGTAAGCTTGGTCCCCATCCCCGCAAACCACCTGATTCCATCCACACAAGCCTTGAATTGTTTTATATTGAACTTATTATATTAAAGTATAAAAAGAAACAATATTCTGTACAATTGTCAATTTGTAAATCAGCGTCTTCTCCCCATTCTCTCTTTCCCATTTCCCTTCAGCGTCCTCAGCCCACTCTCTCTCCACTTTCCTTCAGTGGACGCACATAAAAACAAGCAAGTAATTTTATATCATTTTCATTCTATTCATTCATAGAAATTAAATTCTAAATAATGCCAGTCACATAACAAAACATGATTTTACAAAAATAATTCCCTGCACAGTCAAGCCTGCAAGGATTACTACATGTCTTTCAGCAGCTCCCCTTCCTCCCCCTTACTTTCGTGGCCAAGTCAAAATGATCTACCAACAATAAAATTTTAAAAACACAAAGCACGCTGTACGCAGAGAAAATGTTAATTATCATTTATATTCTGTGGGTTTTCAAAGAGGTCAAGGCAGATGACTTTATGCAATGTCACCTCAGTAACAACTATACAAAAATAGACAAATATACCCCCTCCCTTTTTACTAAACCTCGATAGCGTTTTTTAGCACAGGGAGCTGCGCTGAATGCCCCACGCTGCTTTCATCGCTCATAGGCTCCCTGCGCTAAAAACCGCTATTGCGGTTTAGTAAAAGAGGGCCATAGTGCAAAATATAGACAGCATATATAAATTCTCAAAACGGACACATTTTGATCACTAAATTGAAAATAAAATCATTTTTCCTACCTTTATTTAGTAATTTCATCAGTCTCTGGTTGCGCTTTATTCTTCTGACTGTGCATCCAATATTTCTTCCCTTCTTTCAGCCTCCTGTATGCTTCCTCTCCTCCAGACCTCATTCCCTCCCCTAACTTTTTCTTTGTTTCATCCTGCCCCCTTCTTTCTTTCTCTCTCCATGCCCCCTTTCTTTCTGTATGGCTGTCTTTCTCTCTCTCTCTCCGTGCCCTATTTCTTTCTTTCTCTCTCCATGCCCCCTTTCTTTCTGTATGGCTGTCTTTCTCTCTCTCTCTCCGTGCCCTATTTCTTTCTTTCTCTCTCCATGCCCCCTTTCTTTCTGTATGGCTGTCTTTCTCTCTCTCTCTCTCCGTGCCCTATTTCTTTCTTTCTCTCTCCATGCCCCCTTTCTTTCTGTATGGCTGTCTTTCTCTCTCTCTCTCTCCGTGCCCTATTTCTTTCTTTCTCTCTCCATGCCCCCTTTCTTTCTGTATGGCTGTCTTTCTCTCTCTCTCTCCGTGCCCTATTTCTTTCTTTCTCTCTCCATGCCCCCTTTCTTTCTGTATGGCTGTCTTTCTCTCTCTCTCCATGCCCCATTTCATTTCTTTCTTTCTCTCTCCATGCCCTCTTTCTTTCTCTGTCTGTCTTTCTCTCTCTCCATGCCCCATTTTTTTTTCTTTCTTACTTTGTTTCACCCTGCCCCCCTTTCTTTCTTTCTGGCTCCCTGCCCCCCCCCCCATGCTACCACCATTGGGAAACATGCTGCCACTGCCACCATCGGGAACAGGCCAGTTCTCCCTGCTTTTCTTCCTCACGGGGCCGACCAACTCTCGCCACCCGACGTCAATTCTAACGTCGGAGAGGAAGTTCCGGGCCAGCCAGGCAGCGATTGGCTGGCCCAGAACGTCCTCTCCGAATTCAAAATTGACATTGGGCAGCCCCGCGGGAAAGAGAAGCATGGCGATCTCAGAACATGGCGCCGGCCTGTTCCCCGATGGTGGCGGTGGCTTGGGGGAGGACAGTGAGAAGGGGAGGGAAGCAGGTTGGGCACCACTGCTGTAGACGAGCCGCAAGCTGCAGTTTGCCGACCACTGCCCTAGGGAGAACATTGGAGGGTGGCCAGCTGTGCGCTCCCTTGGGGCGTGCACCCTGGGTGGACCGCCCCCACTTGGTATGCCACTGGATAAGATTAATGATTGGTTATGTGAAAACATGCTCTTGCTCAGCATCTCCAAAATTCACTGTCTTCTTTTTCCTTGGAAAAACAATATTCAACTTGTAGCCCCTGTCTCCATTAATGGCATCCCTATTTCCACTGTCGATTCAGTCAAAATCTTAGGAATAATAATCGACAGTAAACTTTCTTACAGGTCCCAAATTAGTGCAGTAGTAAAAAAAATTTGCTTCTTTAAACTTAGAATGATTAGATCATTAGCTAAAATTCTGGACTCTCATTCTCTCAATATTCTGATTCATTCCCTTATCATAATCTAAGCTCGACTACTGCAACTCATTATACAAAGGCATTTGCCAAAAAGACATCCACCGTCTCCAACTTATTCAAAACACTGCTATTTAAAATTATCACAAATATGAAGAAATTTTATCATGTAACTCCCTTGCTTAAGAATGCTCACTCGTTACCTATTTCGTACAGAATCACTTATAAAATTGCCATTCTTGCTTTCAAAGCTCAAAATGCCAAAGAACCCGCTTTCTTTAGTTTTTAATGCCAACAAAAAGTGCAATACAATTTATATACAAATAATGATAATCAACCAAGCACTTATAATCAATCAGCATCTAAACAAAAGATAAAAATTCCCTCCTTCATCCATCATTATCATCAGGAATAATACCAAAACAAAAGATATACCCCCCTCCTGCTCCCCCCCACCCCCCGAGATCCTGCATGATCTGCCTAGAATGCTAAGATCTACATCCCAATATCTGCTTCATGGTCCTTCTTTAAAGACTATCAGTACACGTAGGCAGTGGCGTACCTAGGGGGGGGCGGGGGGGGCGGGCCGCCCCGGGTACCAGCCCTAAGGGGGTGTTCCCGGCCTTGCCGTTCAGTCCCCCGCCACCCCCGAAGGACCGCTCGCCCCCCTGGCCTCCCCGCACCACCTATGAACAGCCGCAGCAGGATCGCGAAGTCAGCGTCAGCATCCCTGCGCTGCGATCCCGCCCCTCCTCTGACGTCAGACGTCGGAGGCTGGGGCTGGCGGGCTCGGAGTGGCGCGCGGAGTTACGATGCAACCCGGCTCCCACTGTCCTCGAGCTCTCCTCTGCCCGCGTTTTGACGCTGCCGTTCCGTTCCCCGTCCCTCCTCCCCTCCCCCGCCCCACTCCGACTCTCAGCCATGGTCATGGCGGATGGTCAGAGGCACTTGCAACGGGGGCCCGTGCGGGTGGGCTTCTACGACATCGAGCGCACCCTGGGAAAGGGCAACTTCGCCGTAGTGAAACTGGCCAGGCATCGCATCACCAAGACCGAGGCAAGTAGAAGCGGCGAGCCCCGGCGGTAGGGGGCGGAGGGCGGAAGCAGGTCGCCCCTGCAAAATGCGTTTGGGGGTCAGGAAGTTGGGGCGGGCGGGCAGGCAAGCAGGCTTTCAAGGGGGAGGGGGTGACAGGCAGGCAGGCAGGCCTTCAAGGGGGGACAGGCCTTCGGGGGGGGGTGTAGGCCTTTGGGGGGGTGCAGACCTTCAAGGGGGTGCAGGCCTTCAAGGGGGGAAAGGCAGGCAGGCCTTCAAGGGGGGGATAGGCCTACAAGGGGGGGGACAGGCCTACAAGGGGGGGGGGGGGACAGGCCTTCAAGGGGGGGTGCAGGCCTTCAAGGGGGGGACAGGCCTACAAGGGGAAGGGACAGGCGTTATGTTATGTTTGGAATAATGGTTACATATATGAGGTTCAATAAAAGAAAATTTTCACTGCCTGTTTCTATTCTGACCATTTATTCCATTTCATGGTTATTGCAAAAAAAAAAAAAAAAAAAAAAATTTTTTTACATGGGGGGGGGGGGGGGGGGTGTCAAAAAATGATGGGCCCCGGGTGCCACATACCCTAGGTACGCCACTGCACGTAGGGACACCTCATTCGCTGTTACCTCACCCACAATCTGGAACTCTACCTACCCATTTTAAGGGCTGAAAGTAAGCTAGACAAATTCAAAGGAAGCCTAAAGTGCTTCCTTTTCAAAGACGCCTATGAAAGCTGAGCCAGCCCTATGATCTCATAAGCTTCTGAGCGATCATTTTTTTTTTTCTCTCTATTCAGAACATTGTCCTTCCCTCCACCGTTTGTTTTTTCCTTATTTGTTCTTTACTTTAAATATTGTAGTCATCCCTACTTTCCTTTTGTTTTATTGTATGTTATGTCTGTAGGTATTCTGTTTCTGTACGTTATGCAATTTTTATTTTAATCTGTATTTTAATTGTTTCCCCATTCTTTTATTGTACAACGCTTAGAATTCATGATTGGCGTTTTATCAAAATTTTAATAAACTTGAAACTTGTATGTTAACCTGTAACCTGTTCTGAGCTCTTTGGGGAGAACAGAGTAGAAAATGAAATAAATAAATAAATAAAAAGAGCTACAATAATTCATAGAAAAGAAATAGTCAAAAGGAAAGAGTGAAAAAAAAAGAAAAATACTTCAAAATAAATACTGAGCATCATCACAGCTTTCATAGGGTTTGAATTTGGATTTTAGGTTTATTACTCATCTTTCCCAAATGTGAGCTTAAGGCAAGTTACATTCAGGTACATGAGCTGCTTCCCTGACTATAGTGGCTCACACCTATCTAATAAGATGGTGAGCTTGTGTTCATTGCCCGATTTGTCGTATTTTACACTTAAACACCTCCCTCTGCAATTAACTCTCCACACGATCTGCGTGCCAGAATTGGTATTTACACTCATGCATGTTAATGTTCTATGTACAGAGGCCCCAATGTGTAATAAAATGCTTGCTATTTAGCATATAGAAAGACTGTTTAAATTGTAATAAACCTGTATAGCGTAAACAAGTAGAGAGTCTGGTAATCATCTTATGAGGCCTTTGTGCACTATGTATGAAAGTCCCCTGGGCAAATTGAATTTAAGGCACACTTTTAGCATGTAAAAAGTATAATCAATCATAGAATTATTACTGTTCTGCATCACTAGAGAGGCCAGATTCCTGATTTTCCCTCAACTACATACTGACTTCTTTCAACCACAGATCTTCCCAAATCATACCTCCTCCTCTTAAAAATCTCTCTTCTCTAGACCTCTTGCAACAGACCCTGCTGCAGAACCTCTGAGATACCAAAATACCCATTAACCCTCTCTAGCCCCTTGAGCCCACTTCTAACAGACACCAGACCCAGGAATTCCCACAAATAAATTTACTATTACAGTAAATATTCTCACCAGCCCTGGACCTCTCAAAAGCTGTTTATTGGGATTTATTAACGCTGTATGTGAAAAAAAAAATACTAAAGTAATGGAAATGATATGGATCGTCCTGGAAAGAGAAGATTGAACCTGTAACTTGTGACATGGGTGCCAGATTTCCTAGGGAAACTATTAACCAAGAGAAGGGGGTTAGGGTTTCTTTAAGCAAGTGTCAGGCAAGAAACTGCTTTAAACCCCAGAGAAACTACAATACTTCTCCTTTAAGAATTTAAGTATGATCTAGGTCAGTGTTTCTCAACATGCAGTACGCGTACCCCTAGAGGTACGTGAGCCGTTTGTGGGAAGTACGCGGTGTGGATCTCCCACCTCCCTTCCTCAAGCTGAAGCTGACTTGAAAGGCTTCTCTCCGATGTCAAAGTTCGGGCAACACCAAGCTAACTCCAATGACGAAGAGCCCTCCGTCTTCTTCCACCCTCCCACTGCCTGTCAGGGAGCCCGGAGTATATACAAGGTCTGGCACTGATGCTAGCTTAACTGACGCAGAGCCTTCAAGTATTTTTGCTCATGAGGCCCTATTGGTACCACCCCTCTGATGCCAATGTGTCAAAGTGGGTGGAACTGACAGGGCCTTCCTGAGCGTGTGGACGTGAAGGCTCTTCAAGTTAGTACCAGTGCTGGGCCCTGTGTGGAATCTAGATTCCGGGTCAAGCAGTGGTAGGGTGGCAGAAGGAGGAAGGTTAGAGGAGGAGAAATGCTTGACTTACTGGTGGGGAGGGGGAGGAAAGAGGGAGCAATGCTGGATTTCGGGATATGGGGAAATGGAAAGAGTTGATAAGGTTGGCTGACTAGTTGGCTGACTAGTGGAGAAATGCTGGACATGGATGGAGCAGAAGGGGTTAAGGGCTATGATTCTTAGGAGATGGAGAGTAAGGGTTGAAAGAGGAGGAAATGTACATGGAGGAGAGGGAAAGGGAACTGAAGAGAAAGGAAAGAGGTGCACATGGATAAAGTGGAATGGAAGGAAAGAGAGAGAGGAGATGCACATGGCTGGAAGGGAAAAGGAAGAGGGGAAAAGATGCATGTGGATGGAGGAAGGGAGGGGCATGAACTTGGGATACAGAAGTAAGGGAGAGAGGGAATAGAAAGGGAGAATTGTTGACCATGAGTGTGTGAGTGAGAGGGAAAGAGATGGTGCACATGGGGAAAGGAAGAAAGAGGAAAATGTTTGGGCATAGAGAGAGAATAGTGACGGAGAGATTCATGGGGAAGAGAAGGATGAGAGCGAGAAATGTTGGATATGGTTGTGGAGATGGAGCAGTGGGACAGATTGAAAGGGGTGCAAGGAGGAGGAATGTTGGATATAGTGGTGGAGGGAATGGAGAGAGAGATGAGGCATATGCTGGAGAGGGGTGATAGAAAGAGAAATGTTGGGCATGGGGTTGGTGGGCAATGGTGAAAGATGCTGCACATGATCTGAGAGATGAGAGGGAAAAATGTTGGATGTGGCAGTAGTGGGGGTGGGAGAGATGCACCATGGATCTTTCTCTCTCTCTTTCCCCACTCCCTTTGCAGCAAAGGAGGGAATGAGAGAGAGACAGATGGACAGTGAGAGAGAGAGAGGGAGACATGTTGCCAGCGGGGGTGAAGGAGAGAGGAAGGAAAGTTGGACTCATGGAGGGACAGAGAGAGATGTTGGTTGGGGATGGTTGAATAAGAAACCAAAAACTGGTCTTCGTGACATTTGGAGCATTGAGATAAAGCATCAGATTACTGCGTCTCAATGGCCACGAATCTAGACTTGGAGGATGAGATGTACAGTGTCTGCATCTATGAGAAAAACGTGGTTTTTCTTATTACATAGAGCATTTTGGACCCCAGTTCGTTTACAGAAATTAGATAGTTCAAAGTCTAATAGATGCTGGCATTGTCATCTTGAAGCTGGGACTTTGGATCATTTACTATACTATTGTCACCTGATACTTAAATTTTGGAGATCTATTTGGGATCAAGTGAACAATATATTGGAAAATCCAGTGGCATTGACATATGATACTATCTTATTTGGTACGTTAATGAGAGCTAAAAGTCAAATATCTGCTCGGAATAACAAACTTCTCTTTCTAATGACAGGGGTTGCCATGCAACTTGTTTTGAAGAACTGGAAGAACTGGGATAGGTTAAATTACACATTCTGGTGAGAATCCCTTTGTTATACTTTTAAAATGGAACACTTGATGGCCATACAGCAGGGACGTTACAGGAATTTTATGGATGTTTTGGAGCCATTGGCTAAATTTTGTAAGGAATGATAACTGATTTTATTTTATTGACCTTTAAACATACACATCCAGGGTGGGAGGGAGTGGGGAGGGAGTTGCAATGGAATTTGATTCAGGGAATTTATGGATAGTTTCTTGCAGGTTTTTATTTTATTGAATATTAGGTGGGGGGAATAATTGTACATTAATGTCTGAAAGTTTAATTACATTACATTACATTAGTGATTTCTATTCCGTCAATACCTTGCGGTTCAAGGCGGATTACATAGAATTTTTCAGAGATTACATAAAAGTTTACAGGAATAGCATAAGAGATGTCATAACAGTTACATAAGAATTACCAAAGAGTTGTTGAGATCTTAAGGTGATAAATGTTGGGTAATAAGAATTACCAAAGAGTTGTCGAGATCTTAAGGTGGTAAGTGTTGGGTAAATAGAGGCATTTTAGCATTAGTTGGGTAGTTAGAAGCATTTTAGAGTATATTAAGGGTGTAGAGTGGGTAGGTGGGGTTTAGGTAGGAACTGTGCTTTTCTTGTAATATTATATGTATATGATTTACTTGTTTGCACAATTGTAGTTTGGAAATTCAATAAAGATTTATAAAAAAAAAAAAAAAAAAGACTTGTCTACAAGTACTCCCAAGTCTCTTTCCTGGGGGGGGGGGACACAACTATCCGAGTACTTCACTACTACAAAAATCTTATACTCACAATTTTTTGTAGTCGTTCATGCGGGACCTTGTCAAACACCTTCTGAAAATCCAGATATACAATATCGACCGGGTCACCCTTGTCTATTTGCTTGTTTACTCCCTCGAAGCCTAACAGAGAGTCTTTTAATCCTTTTTGTACTGGATCCCAGCAGTGACGCAGCAGAGGGAAGGCCCCGGTGGGCCATAAAAAAGCCTTCTCAGAGCGTTCTCTCAATGTTGGCAGCCTTAACTCACTGCTCTGCTGGCATTGGGCCTTCCTCCTGCTTCTGCGAATGAAGGACCCAGCAGAGAGGAAGGCCTGATGCTGACAAAGCAGTGAAATTCCTGGAGCACCCCTTTATGGTCTGCACCCAGGGCAGACCGCCCCCCTCCCCCCCTTAGTATGCCACTGCATAGGAGCCAATTTTTCAAAATGACTGACGGTGCTAACCCAACAGAAATTACTTCTCCCTGGACACAAAGTGTTTGCTCAATATTGGGGGTGCTCAATCACCCCCAATACTCACAGAACTGACTCCTATGATAGAACCCATAAGGGTAATGCTGGATCTAGTGAACACAAATGGGGAAAATGTTTCTCACATCCAAGTGGGTGCATATATAGGCAACAGTGATCATTGTATCATATGGTCTGATATAAGAGCTAAAGTAATGTGTGGATACACAAAACTGAAAGTGCTGGATTTCTAACATTTTGACTTCAATAGAATGGGGAAATACAGTAGACCTTCGCGGTTCGTGAATCGCGGACTCAGTCATTCGCAGTATTTTCTGATTGCCTCTTCTGGTCAGAAAATACAGGGAATGACTGAGTCCACGAATCAGCCTTCTGCACAGCCGATTCCTCCTCTCCTTCCCCGCCGCCCCTGCAGCCCTCTCCCGCCTCCGATCCGCTCCTAAACTGTAAGCGTGGTTTTTCAAAATTTGCAGGTGCTCCTGGAATGGAACCCCCACGAATTTCAGGGGAGTACTGTACCTGAAGAATGAACTGATAGGATGGATAGACATAGGAGAAGTGGAAGGACTAGGGTTACCATATTTGTGAAGATAAAAAAAAGAGGACATGACCCTGCCCATACTCCACCCACAGCCCCGCCCACACCACCCATTTTCTTGGTCCTCCTTCCCATCCTCTGTACCCTTTTAGTGCTTTTCTATCTCTCTGTTTATCCATGGGTGCTTCTCTCTCTCTCACTCCTTTCGATCCCCCCCCCCCTGGGTACCCCCTTTCTCTCTTTCCAACTTCCCCTCCCATCCAGCACTACTTGCTCCATGTTTTTTTCTCCAGCACTCTCTCCTTTCCATGCTATTTCTCTAGCCCTCTTCCCTCCCTCCATGCTGTTTCTCCAGCTCCCCTCCCTTCATGCTGTTTCTTCAGCCCCCTCTATCCCTCCCTTCATGCTGTTTCTGCAGCCCTCCCTCCTTTCAAATCCCCTCCAAGCTGCTTTTCCAGCCCCCCTTCCCCTCCCTCCTCCAACACTGTTTGACCTCTTTAGCTCATGACTCCCCCACCTACCTTCCCAGGCCTGGCCATTGTAACTGAATCTTTGGCCAGCCGGCAACAGCAACAAGGTAAGCCTGCTACTGCTGGCCTGCCCTGGAAGCTGCCTCTCTGCAAATCCTGCCTATGTGGGAGCAGGAATTTGCTGCAGAGAGGCAGCTTCTGGGGCAGGCTGACAGATGTAGGCTTACCTCGTTGTTGTTGCTGCTGGCTGCTCAAGGATTCAATTATAGCAGCTGGGCCCAAGGAGGGGGTAGGTGGGGGAGTCAGGAAAGCCATCTAAACCCAGACAGGTAGTTTAAAAACCTTTCTGGGCTCCCGGATAGTCCTCGAAAAAGAGGACATGTCTGGGTTTTCCCGGACATCTGGTAACCCTAGGAAGAACAATGGTATAAGCTGAAAGCAGCTTTAAATATGGCAAGAGATCTTCTATATAAAGAAAGTAAACAAAAACAGGAGATAAAGGAAATCTATATGGTTCTCCAAGCATAGGGCTGAAAAAAAAATCAAGAGAAAAAGGCAGCGTTCAAGAAATACAGAAGAACACAAGAGGAACACAGGAAAGATTAACAGGTAAAACTCAAATAAGCATAGAGGGAAATATCACTGACAGAAAAGAAATGACTAAAGATGACAACTTTTCAGATATATTGGAGAAAGGAGGAAAGATGCTGAGCTCCACTCTGAAAAGTGATGAGGAAAAAGTGGACATGCTAAACAAATACTTTTGTCTGTATTCAGAGAGGAAAATCCTGGAAAAGGACAGGGGAGAGTGGGGCACAGTGGTTAAAGCTACAGCCTCAGCACCCTGAGGTTGTGGGTTCAAACCCACGCTGCTCCTTGTGACCCTGGGGAAGTCACTTAATTGCCTCAGGTACATTAGGTAAATTGTGAGCCCACCAGGACAGACAGGGAAAAATGCTTGAGTACCTGAATAAATTCATGTAAACCATTCTGAGCTTCCCTGGGAGAATGGTATAGAAAATTGAATAAATAAATCTACCAAGGATATACTGTATATGGGAATAGACATTGCACCATTAATGGGAGAATTTATGAGCAACTTGATGAACTTACTATATTATAAATATTTTATACTTTTTTAAATTCTTACATTTTTTGTGCGATTGTGTTCTTCCCTATTTTTATTGGCATTCCTTTTCTTTACGTCTGGATTTATTTTACCTGTTATAATGTTGTAAACCACTGTGACTTGCAAACTAGAAATGGTGGTATATCAAGCTTTTAAATAGATTTAAACACTGATATTGAAAAACTGAAGGTAGACAGAGCCTTGGGGCTGGATGAGATATATCCCAGAATATATCCTGCTAGAACCTCTCAATGATTTATTTAAAAGCTCCTTGGAGATGGGAGAGGTTATTTGGGATTGAAGATGACCCAATGTGATCCCTCTTCACAAAAGTGGGGACAGTGATGAAGTGGGGAACTACAGGTTGGTAAACCTCAATTCGGTGGTTGGGAAAATGATGTAGGATGCTGCTGAAGGAAAGGATAGTGAACGTTCTAGAACAGGGGTCTCCAAAGTCCCTCCTCGAGGGCCGAATCCAGTCAGGTTTTTGGGATTTCCCCAATGAATATGCATTGAAAGCAGTGCATGCACATAGATCTCATGCATAATCATTGGGGAAATCCCGATAACCTGACTGGATTCGGCCCTCGAGGAGGGACTTTGGAGACCCTTGTTCTAGAATCTAATGAGTTCCAAGCTCCAAGACACCATGGTTTGCCAAATGAATTGTGGCAGATCTTGGATGTATTTTGTGTGTAGATGCCTAAATTGGACCTAGATGCCGATGTTTAGGCCAAGAAAACCCTGGCATAAATAGGGGGGTACCTAAGGTTTTGACACCTACCGTCGCCTATCCAATTTAGGCAGAACTAGGCACAATTCTATAAACAGTATAATTGACATGTCTATGTACCATGTTTCTCGATGTTTATCTTTTAGCTAGGGCCTTAGATCTGATTTTGGCGCCAAACTTTGGATGCAAGGATTTACACCCCGATCTTCAGTAATACTACATCTTTAGTGAATGCACCTGATTCGCCCATGCCCATCTCATGGCCATGCTCCCTTTTGTGCTGTGCGCTATAAGATTTGTACACAGCTACTTACCAAACTTCTAGAAACCATAGTTGCTACCCAGCTCTCCTCCTATCTCGAGAGATTCTCCATTCTTCACCCCTACCAACATGGCTTCAGACCCTGCTTTAGCACTGAATCCCTCCTAGTTTCCCTAACAACTACACTCACGTAACAAATTCGCTGTCCTACTACAATTCGATCTTTCCGCTGCTTTTGATGTCGTCCATCACGACATACTACTTTACCAACTTTCCGAGATTGGAATCGACTCCACCGTCCTAATGTGGTTCTCAAACTTCTTACGCTCTAGTTCCTACACCATCAACACAAATGGCACCATGTCCACTCCTTGGACTCCATCTTGCGATGTCCCTCAAGGATTACCTCTTTCCCTTATTCTCTTTAACATCTACATGTCCTCCCTGAAACTCTTTCAACTATCCCCCCTGGAAACAATCTACACTTATGCAGATGACATCCTTGTCCTCCTTGAGACTGACCAGAACCTCACCAACCTCCACGAAAACATTACAGCTTGCATAATGAGACTCCGTGCCTGGTCCCTCTCGGTACAAATGAAACTAAACGAATCTAAAACAAAACTACTCTGGCTCGGCCCAAAATTCGAACACCTGCCCACACTTTTCACACTACCCACAGGCGATACACTACAGCTCGAGTTCTCATGCAAGGTCCTTGGTATCACTATCGATTCCTCTCTCTCCCTCAATGACCACCTCAACTCCTTGGCAAAATCATGCTTTTTCAGCCTTCACATGCTGAGAAAAGCTAGATCCTACTTCAGCCAACAATACTTTGCCATCCTTGTCCAATCCATCATCCTCTCCAAACTAGATTACTGCAACGCCATCTACTTAAATCTATCAAAAAAAAGTATTCTAAGACTCCAGCTAATCCAGAATACTGCAGCCAAACTGATCTTCTCAAAACGCAAGTCTGACCATGCCTCCCCACTCCTTGCCAAACTTCATTGGCTCCCAATAATCTCCAGAATCCATTTCAAATGTTCCTGCCTGGCTTTCAAGATCATTCACGGAATCCTGCCTCCTCTTATCCCACTGTCTTTCAACTCCTCCAGTCCCGACTCCTCCAGAACTGCCCAAAGGCTTAAACTAGCCTTCCCCTCTCCACACAGCATCCACTATTCAGGCAAACTGGGAAAATCCCTTCTCTTCAAAATCACAGGTCTTTGGAACGACCTCACCACCCCCGCTGCGGAACCTGAGCTCCCTTCAGTTATTCCGCAAACAACTGAAAACCTGGCTTTTCAGCAAATTGTAGCTCTATCCTTCCCCCCTTTCTCTCCCCCCTTCTACACATAAGTTCATGTAATCCTTTTTCTTCTTCTTTATCCACTATTTTAAGTTCTTGTAAACCGTGTCGAGCTCCATTCTCATGGAGATGATGCGGTATATAAACTTAAGGTTTAGATTAGATTAGATTAGCACATCGGAAGATGCGCATGCAAATCCAAATGTTTGCCAATTAACACCAGTAATTGATTGTCAGTGCCCAATTGCTGGTGCTAATTGCCTCAATAGCCAATTCAGTTGCAAGTGCATCTCAGGACATTGTGCACCATTTATAGAAACTGGGAGATCATCTCAATAGGCAGTAATGAGTGCATCCATGTTATCTGCAATTCAGTTCACATAGAGACAAAACACTGTGTATTAACGGAATAGGACAATGCTTGGCAGACCTCCAATAGTTAAAGACAGAGGCTTTGCAGTTACCATGAGTTAATTTTGGTCACTAAACATGTAGTAACTGAAATTTTTTTAATACATTCTAGTAAAAGGAGACCTTACTGCACCATCTAAGGCAGGGGTCTCAAAGTCCCTCCTTGAGGGCCGCAATCCAGTCGGGTTTTCAGAATTTCCCCAATGAATATGCATGAGATCTATGTGCATGCACTGCTTTCAATGCATATTCATTGGGGAAATCCTGAAAACCCGACTGGATTCCGGCCCTCGAGGACCAGAGTTGCCCACCCCTGCTCTAAACAGTCAGTTCTCGAAAGCATCCTGCTAAAAAGCTGACTCACGAGAGACAATTTGATATTTCTTTTTTTAAAGAAAAACAATTAAACTCACAGGTGTCAGTCAGTCCTCGAGGGCCACAATCCAGTCGGGTTTTCAGGATTTCCCCAATGAATAGGCATGAGATCTATGTACATGCACTGCTTTCAATGCATTATTCATTGGGGAAATCCTGAAAACTCGACAGGATTGTGGCCCTCGAGGAGGGACTTTGAGATCCCTGAAGGGCTAGAGTTAGTAATATGAGCTACTGCATTAGTAATGCTGTTAATGAGACTTATTTTACTGCAGGTCCCCATTTTGTGCAACAGGACCCGGCTACTACCAATGTGCGTTAACATGCAGTAACATGGTAGTACACACTACTGACTCTAGCTGTGAATATTTCTGTGAGCACCCTGTTCCAACAGCTGTGCTTTTTGCTGATGCTTCTCCCTGGGCATAAGCTCCTCCACCCTCCCTGTTCCCTTTCTCTGACGTCAGTAGAATGCTATTACTCTGCCCTTCTGCTCCTGCACACTTCATCAAGTCACTGTTGCTACAGTACAAGATTATTTTTCTTCCAGCTGGCTTCTATGATAGTTGGGACTAGGAAAAGCAATTATTTTACACTGTCTGATATAGTCACATTTGTGCAATAGGGCTAGGAAAAATAATCAGTGCTCTAGGTCAAGTGTAAGTATCAATAAATATATTTAATGGAACATTATTTTAGCATCTTTTGTACATCCTTTGGCAATGGTAATGGTGTATTCATGCCTTCAAATATTTATTACATGTATATCCTGCATATCTATAAAATCTAAGCACATAAAAATAAAACATTCATAAAAGACAACACAAAAATATAGCAAACAAATCAAAATGTCTAATTTCATTCTGCTTCACGTCAGTGGCAATAAATTCAAAACTACATGTGGAGGGGCATTTTTGACAGTACGTTTGAGTCCAACTTTGGACGTTTCCCACAAGTCAGGGTGGGAAAACAGCCATTTTCGAAACCGCTAGATGTCCATTTTTTAAAATTGAAAATGACCTTTTTGGATGTCTTGGCCATTAGGACGCCTGACTTCTTTTGCCATTTTTAACCACAAAAACATCCCAGTTCGAAATGTCCAAATCCAGACCATTTGTACGTGGCAGGGGTCAGTATTGTAATGGACTGGCCGCACATACCCGCTAATAGAGCAATGGGGCATCTTAGAGGGCACTGCTGTGAACATCTCACCATAACCCCCTTATAATTTATTGAGAGCCTTCCAAAATTCCCCCCCAAACCTATTATACCTAACTGTCTACCACTCCAATAGCCCTTACGGCTGCAGGTGGCCCCTATATGGCAATAAAGTAGGGCTTTAGTGAGTTTTGGTGGCCTCACACTTACCATCATAAATGTAGTGGTTTGAGTGGCTTATGGGCCTGGGTCCTCCTCTCTATGGCTCACTAGCCCACCCAGCAGGCTACTTAAGACACCAGTGTGCTGCTCTACTAGGCTTTCCCACACCAGGTCCTGCTGTTCTAGAGACAGGTATGCATGGTTTCATTCAGATCTTTGTGGGGTGGGAGGGGGGGGTCAGTGACCACTGGGGTAGTGGGGGGGGGGCTATTACCTAATCCCTCCAGTGGCCATCTGATCAGTTTGGGTTTCTTTTTGGCACTTAGATGCTTTTAAAGCAGGTCACATCGGACATCTAAGTTCTGTCCTAGACGTCTTGGGAAATGTTTGATTATCATTGCAAGATGCCCAAGTCCTAAGTATACCCAAAGCCCACCCATAGCATGATCCCTTGAACTTTGACACACAGTGGCTAAAAAGCCTAGCAAGAAGCCCAAAAGTCAGCTTTGAAAATTGGCACTTGGACGTTTTGGTAAGAAAAACATCCAAGAAATAATTTATGCAGTTTTTTGGATGTCTTAGTGTTTGGAAATGCCCCTAAAAGTAACATCTTTCAATGTATTTACTGTCTTTATTAATTAAATGCTCGCTGAAATAAATATATTTTCAATTGCTTTCTAAATAAACTGTAATGGCAGATCATTCTACATAGTTGGGCCAGCTATAAGAAACATCCTTGATCAAACTTCCTGTAAGTGCACAAGATGAAATGAGGGGAACATCTAATATTCTAGATGGATGATAAACTTTTGAACGTGGAAATGATCAGGTGGGCATCATCATGTAAGTTCTTAAACACAATAATATATCAGATTCATCATACTGTATAATAGGAAGCCAGTGGAGTTTTATAAGCTGTAGGTTAATATCAAGTTTATTAAAATTTAGATAAAACGCTAATCATAAATTCTAAGGGGCTCATAATGGAAATGGAAATATGTCTAAAAACAAGCCTAAATCGGCATTTAGATGATCAGTGAGACAAGTCATCCAAGTGCCGCTAATCGATCTGGGTTTTAGACGTATCTAAATATGACTTAGGTCTTCACAGTGTTGCAGTACGCCCAGAGCTAAAAGGGGCATTTTAGGAGGAGTGGTGAGGGCGGGACATGGGCCGTCCTAGACTTAGTTGTACTGCTTGTATAACCAAAAGTTTAACAACACTGCCTAGACAGAACTTAGACGTTGTGACTTAGGCCATTTAAAATCAGGTCTAAGTCACAAGAAGGTATCCAAAGTGACCAGATAACCACTGTAGGGACAAAGTATAGACCCCTATACACTCCCCCCACTGCCATAAAAATAAAAATCTTAATAACAACTTTATATATCTACCTCCAGAATATCAGCACCTGGCAGCCTGGCATAAGAAAGCCCAGTAGAACTGCACAGAAGTGGCTTAAGTGGTCTGGGGTGTGGGCTAGTGGACCATGGAGAGGAGGACCCAGGCCCATAAGCCACTCTAACCACTGCATGCATGATGAAACATGTGCACCCCCCAAAAACCCCCCAAATCCTTATGTACTGCCATATAAGTGGCACCTGCAGCCATAAGGGCTATTGGGGGTGGTAGAAAGGTGGGTCGAGTCGGTTCTGGGGAGTGTTTTTGGGGGCTCACCATGACTTATGAGGTTGTTGTGGTGAGATGTGTATATGGCACTCACTAAAGTTAGAAGGGGAAAGATTCCATACAAACGTAAGGAAGTTCTTCACCCAGAGAGTGGTAGAAATCTGGAACGCTCTTCCACAGGCTGTTATAGGGGAAAGCACCCTTCAGGGATTCAAGACAAGGTTAGATAAGTTCCTACTGGAATAACATATGCAAGTAATGCTAGACTCAAATAGGGCACTGGTCTTTGACCTAAGGGCTGCCGTGTGAGCGGACTGCTGGGCATGATGGACTACTGGTCTCACCCAGCAGCGGCAAATCTTATGTTCACCTCATCAAACCTCGGTACTTCATTCAGCTCCTATACCAATCAGGAAAAGAAAAAGGTCATGGTCCCTACCCATGACACCTTCTATGGAAGCAGCTGCCCATTCTTCTCATGAAGACACACCTCACATTTCTAGATCTCAGTCACTTGCTCCCAACATTCACCTCAAAGACTCACCTGATCTGCCTTCGAACTCATCACCCCCACAAACTACTAAGTCATCTCAACCTGAGGGTACTACATACCCACGTTTTCTGTCAAAAATGGCACAAGTGTTACAGCTTCCAACCACCACAAAACCAGAACCAAGAGAGCAAAATCTAAAAGAATTAAAGTACTTGGATCCACCTAAGAAGATCATTTCCTTGCCGATTCATGATGTTCTAGAAAACCACAGAGAGCTATTTGGATGACCCCCCCCTGTATCTCAAGTGATAAAACGAAGCCTTGAACATAAATATAGTCAAATAATTTTTATTAAAGTCAAGAAAACAAATACAATACAAACTCTGTCAATTTTTTTGTAAAGAAAAAAATCGAATCCCCCTATCCCCCTCCCCAACAGAGTTGATCTCTATACAGCAATACTATGAGTTAATGTGGAAATTAACAAATGCAAACTTTAAGAATTCAAAAGGCGATTCCTCGCAAGAGGAGACATAGTGTTCCAAAAAGGTTCCCATGCTTGTTGAAAGAGACGCCCCCGAGGTGAGGAAATCTCCACAATGTCTTTGCATTCCCACATCAGAAAAGAAATCACTCGAATCCACCACAGAGAAATATCAGGAGCTTCTGCATCCAACCACTTCAAAAGTATACACTTCAGCACTATTGCCACAGTTCATTTAAGAAAAGTGGAAGTACCCCTCTGCTGAGGATAATAACAGGGTAGAACACCAAATAGTAATAGAGGAGAACAATGTAATTTCACCTTCCAAATGTGTTCAATAAAAGTGAAGATGTGATCCCAAAAGGCCTCAACCAAAGGGCAAGACCACAACATATGGCCCAAACTTGCCTCCGGGCAAGGACAATGAGGGCACTGAGCAGAGGCCTGAAAATGAGCCAAATACGCTCTCTTAGGAGAAATATAGAGACGCAACAACAATTTATAATGTTGCTCCCAAAAAGTCATGTATTTCCGATAAACACTCAATCTCTTAAGACCCTTTGAGATCACATCTTCAGGCAATACAATTTGTAAGTCCCGGGCCCAAGCATCCCGGAGCTGAGGAAGAGCAAGCACAGGAGACTCATCCTGCAGATGACGGTGATGGAACTTAAGGGGAACCAATTGCTGAGCTCCAATGGTATATGTCGTAGACAGCAATTCATGCCAACCTGCGGCCAGATGTATATAATGTCGAATTTGGAAATATGCAAACCCATCCGTGGAAGGTAAAGCAAAATCAGTTTGTAATTGTGCAAAGGATTTAATAGTCCCATCATCCACCAGGAGCTGAAACAAGTAATGAACCCCCTGTGCCTTCCAACAAGAAAAACAGCAGTATCCATACCAGGAAGAAAAGAAGGATTAAGACGTAGAGGCAAGAAAGGGGAAACCTGAGAGGAGATACCGTGAAAATGACAAATCCAATTCCAAACCCGATTCAAAGAGCCATGTAAACAGTGCGAGGAAGGGTCCCCGGACATCCAGAAGAGACTCCATGCAAAAAAGCACTAAAATGGAAATACTGAAAACAAGAAAGTTCCAAGGGAATGTTAGTAAAATAAGTGGTGCCACGAAATAAGTCATTAATATGGCGCATACCACATCCGACAGTCAAGAAATGAAGATTCAATAAGCCTAATCCCCCCTTATACCATGGTAGAGCCTCTCTCCGATAAGAAAGGCGTGCTCGTTTATCAGCCTAGAGAAAACATTGCACCAAACGGATAAGTCTCGTCTCGTCCCTATGAGTCAAATAAAGAGGTAACATCTGAAAAACATATAGCCAACGAGACACAACCACCATGTTATAAAGGCTAACATGACCCATGAGAGAGATAGGGTATCCTTGCCAAAGACACAACTGATTAGACAAATTGCGCAGTAAAGGCGCAACATTAAACTCATACAAGCATGTTAAATCCATCGGTATGATAACACCAAGGTACTTAAGAAAAGTGTCAGCCCATTGTATCGGAAAAACCCCAGGTCAAGTCTTGAACATAAATATAAAGTACAAGAAGTTATGGTACATGGGAAATCCCAACTCCCGCACCAATCCTTAGTTGTCAAATCAGCTATACATAAAGCAAAAAGCTTAAGAGAGTTCTCCAACCAGAGGCATGTATACAGTGGACAACATGGGCAGGAGAATATTCCAAAACACACATTAACAAGTCGCATTGCCGTACACCAGTTCAATTATGCACAATATATGTATATATGTTCAATTATGAATGACTTATGGACATAGTTAGAGTCTCTTCCATCGTTTTACAAACTGTCCTTTGACAAGATTTTGGAGAATTTTGAGGACTGCTCGAAGAATATGATTAGAGCGTTTCACGACACATATGACACTGCCATGAGGAGCAGCAGTAGCGCTTTGTATCTACAGACTTGCATCCTCAGGCCTAAGCAGTGATGTACATGAGAAGGCTGCAGATGCTCCCTGCACAGGAGATCACCTCTTTGGTGACAAGGTCAAGGATATGATTGAAGCAATTAAACACGATTGTAATACCTTGGACACCCCTGAACACTCTAAGTCAGTGGTTCTCAACCCTGACCTAGCCCCCAGCCAGTCGGGTTTTCAAGATATCTCTAATGAATATGCATGAGAGAGATTTGCATACCTGTCACTTCCATTATATGCAAATCTCTCTCATGCATATTCATTAGGGATATCTTGAAAACCCGACTAGCTGGGGGGTCCCCTAGGACAGGGTTGAGAACCACTACTCTAAGTCATCCTATAAACAGCTTCCGTATAACCAAGAAAAGAAATCATATGGACCCAAATGAACATATAACAACTATTCCACTAGACAATACCAACCTAGTAACAAAAATATAACATGGAGGGCTATGTACATCAACGCACACAGTTTAGGAAACAAGATCCTGGAATTGGAAACAGAAATAAGGAATGCCGACCTGGATGTGGTGGCGATATCCAAAACCTGGCTCACAGACTCCCACGGGTGGGACATGGTCATACTGGGTTACAACTTGCTTCGCCGGGACAGAGAGGGTAGGAAGGGAGGGGGTGTAGCATTATATACTAAAGATGACATTAAGGTCACGAGAATCTCAGATGTCCAGTATACTGGGGAATCCCTTTGGGTTAATTTGGCCAGAGGGAAGGACAAATGCTTGTATCTTGGCGTAATTTACAGACCCCCAAGACAACAGGATGACCTGGATATGGAAATAATCGAAGATATAGAAAATATCACCTTGCGTGGGGACACAGTATTGCTAGGTGACTTCAACATGCCTGATGTGGATTGGGTTACACTTACCTCTGCTTCCGGCAGCAGCAGGAGGCTATTAAACTCTATGAAAGGAGCAAGCCTCAGGCAACTGGTGTTGGAACCGACAAGGAATCAGGCAATACTGGACCTGATACTTACCAATGGAGAAAGTGTCACAGAGGTCTCGGTGGGCGACACATTGACCTCCAGTGACCACAACATGGTATGGTTCAATATCAGGAAAGGTTTCACTAAATCTACTACACTAACCAATGTCCTCAAATTCAAGGACACAAATTTCAAAGAAATGGGAGACTTCGTTCACCAGGCGCTACAAAGCCAAGAAGAAACCGATAACGTGGAAGACATGTGGTCGACTTTGAAAGTTCCTACTGAATTTTTGATGTCTCTTGCAAAAACAGTATTGACTGGTAGCTTTTTTATGTTTGAAGGGACTCTGTTTCATCAAAAATCGGGGGTTGCTATGGGGATTACTATGGCTCCCTCTGTGGCTAATCTATTTATGGATAGATTCGAAAGACAGTGGATATATCCTTCTGAACACTTTAAAAAGATCAAGACGTGGATGAGATATATTGACGATATTTTTTTCATCTGGAATGGAGAAGAGGATGAACTACTCCAATTTTTAACATATATCAACGAATGTCATCCCAAAGTAAAATTTACCCATGTGTATAGTAATTCACAGATCTCCTTTCTGGATGTTCAAATTAAAATTAAAGACGGTTCTTTTGACACAGTAGTACATTTTAAGCCTACTGATTGCAACTCTGCACTTCTGTTTTCCAGTGCTCACCCTTTTACTCTCAAAAGGAGCTTACCCTATTCTCAATTTTTGAGACTACGGAGAATATGTTCTTCTAATAATGAATTCAGAAGACAAGCGGATGTGCTTCAACAAAAGTTCATGCAATGGGGATACCCTGTGGCAATAGTAAAAACTGCTTATAAGAGGGCATATTATAACCATAGGGAATCCCTACTGACTCCTAAAGACATTACAAAATCAGGAACTGATTTGGTTATGACCTGTGTGCTTACTTACTCAGGGAACTGTTATCAAACTGTCCGTTCCCTATGGAAGCATTGGGAGATCTTAAAGATTGCAGGAGTGTTTCAGGATTATCATCTACGGATTGCCTATAGGAGAAATAGAAATCTTAAAGAACTTCTCTGTCCATCAGCATTCCCAGTGAAACAGATCGATACATCCACAGTACATTTGGGTCAACAAAAATGTGGAGATTGCCAAATGTGCAAAATAATGATTATTTCCAATAAATTTCATAATCCAAAGGATAATAAGCAATATGATCTGAAACACTCTTCGAATTGTAAATCGCAGGGTGTAGTATATGTTCTACAATGTCCTTGCAAGATGATATATGTGGGGCAAACTTCAAGAAAATTCAATATAAGATTGACGGAACATAAAAGTAACATCAAAAATCATGTTCTAGGAGCCCCTTTAGCTAGACATTGTGTAGAAAATAACCATGATTTTTTCTCTCTTGAAGCTATAATCATTGAAATTGTTCATCGAAGTAATAGAGGGGGGAACTTTAAGAGGTATCTTGCCCAGCGAGAACAACGCTGGATTGACCGATTGGGCTCTTTAGCCCCCTATGGGCTTAATGGAAATATTGAGTGGCAGCATTTTTACTGAATGATCGTTCCCGTTAAGGGTTAATGTCGGGAACGATGATGTCAGCACGCAATACAACGTCCTTTGTCAGCATATTACTGTTAGAGTATAAAATGAATGCCGGGGCTATTCTGCCTCGGTTTGAAAAATTCCTGTGCAGCTGAGAACAGTAAGTTACACTCTGTTAGAGGTGAATTAGGATTAGGAACATTACTAAGTCTGTTTCCTTTTCTTTCTGCATTATTTACAGTTGAGAACAATGCTTGATGCTTCTGCCAGTAGCCCTGAAGCAGCGGATTAAATGCGATATCCGCGAAACGTTGGCAGGCAGCGGCAATGATTTGATAGCACGACAGCATACAAAATGAACGCTGAGATAAGTGCTTGGTTGCTAGCTTTTTCAAACTAAAGAAGTGTTGCTTCCACAGCTATTATAAAGATATAAAATAAGTAGTTATTTCAAAGATTTATAAAGATATTTATGACAAAAGCGTTTTAGATTATTTAGTAATAAAATTGAGTCTCAGGTTTTTAAAGCCAATGACTGGAACCACGGAGCGAAAAAACCACGCTGAAAGTTAAGTCTATGATTAGACTGAGCGTGGGCTCCTATTCTGAAGCTTTTTCCTGAGTGAAAAGAATAGTTTTATGACTTTTTGAAAGTGCTGATAAAAAAGAAAAAAGAAAAAAGAAGTTTATGTGGTTGTAACACTAGTATAAGTGGTATATCTTCTTACAATTTTGGGTAGCCGACTTTGAAAGCAACCATACAAGAAGCAACAAACCGCTTTGTAAAATCAGTTAGGAAACGGCGAAGGAACAATAAGCCACAGTGGTTTATTGCGGAGATCTCAGACCTGATCAAGGAGAAGAAAAAAGCATTCATCTCTTACAAACAATCAGGGAAGCAGGACTCTAGAGCAGACTACCTGGCCAAATCAAAAGCCGTCAAAACAGCAGTCAGGGAGGCTAAATTCCTCATGGAGGAGTCTCTAGCAAAGAACATCCAGAAGGGAGATAAATCCTTCTTCAGGTATATCAGTGATAGAAGAAAAAACTCAGGCGGGATTGTACGTCTTAGGAAACCAGACGGAGACTATGTGGAAAAGGATTCGGAAAAAGCCCAACTATTAAATGAATACTTCTGCTCAGTCTTCACCCGAGAAGCGCCAGGGCTCGACCCTCAGCTACAGACAAGGGTTGGCTCAGTTGACCTGTTTAGTAACTTTGAGTTTACGCCCAGCAGTGTCTACGGTGAGCTGTCAAAGCTCAAGGTTAACAAAGCAATGGGGCCGGACAACCTGCACCCCAGGGTGCTTAGGGAGCTGAGTGATGTCTTGGCAGAGCCACTGTCCGCGCTCTTCAACCTCTCCCTTAGTACAGGCAGCGTCCCGTTGGACTGGAGGACGGCTAACGTCATTCCACTCCACAAGAAAGGCTCAAAGATGGAGACAGCAAACTACAGACCAGTGAGTCTAACATCGATAGTGAGTAAACTAATGGAAACTCTAATCAAACACCAATTAGATAAGATCCTGGATGAGGAGAATCTACGGGATCCCCGACAACATGGATTTACTAAGGGGAGATCCTGCCAATCCAACCTGATCAGCTTCTTTGACTGGGTAATGGGGAAGCTGGATACTGGGGAGTCCCTGGACATCGTGTACCTGGACTTTAGCAAAGCATTCGATTGCGTACCACACCGCAGGTTACTGAGCAAGATGAGTTCTATAGGATTAGGTAACACATTGACGAAATGGGTTGGGATCTGGCTTGGAGGTAGGCTCCAAAGGGTGGTGGTGAACGGCACCCCCTCCGAAATGACGGAGGTGATTAGTGGAGTACCACAGGGCTCAGTCTTGGGCCCAATCCTATTCAACATCTTTATAAGAGACTTGGCAGATGGGCTTCGAGGTAAAATAACATTATTCGCCAATGACGCCAAACTGAGTAATGTAGTGGGCAAATGCACAACAGACAAAGATTCAGTGCCCGACAACATGATGCACGACCTACTCCTACTGGAGCGATGGTCTAGGACATGGCAACTCAACTTCAATGCCAAAAAATGCAAAGTTATGCACCTGGGCAGCCAGAATCCATGCAAGTCTTATACCCTTAATGGCGAGATCCTAGCAAAAACGGTAGCAGAACGAGACTTGGGGGTAATCGTCAGTGAGGACATGAAGTCTGCCAATCAAGTGGAGCAGGCTTCGTCCAAGGCAAGACAAATCATGGGCTGCATACGAAGGGGTTTCGTCAGTCGTAAGGCGGAAGTCATTATGCCATTGTATAGATCCATGGTGAGGCCCCACCTGGAATACTGTGTGCAATTCTGGAGGCCGCATTATCGCAAGGATGTGCTGAGACTGGAGTCGGTGCAAAGAATGGCCACCCGGATGGTCTCGGGACTCAAGGATCTACCATACGAAAAACGGCTTGACATATTACAGCTATACTCCCTCGAGGAGCGCAGAGAGAGGGGGGACATGATCGAGACGTTCAAGTATCTTACGGGCCGCATCGAGGCGGAGGAAGATATCTTCTTTTTTAAGGGTCCCACGACAACAAGAGGGCATCCGTTGAAAATCAGGGGCGGGAAACTACGAGGTGACACCAGGAAATTCTTTTTCACTGAAAGAGTGGTTGATCGCTGGAATAGTCTTCCACTACAGGTGATTGAGGCCAGCAGCGTGCCTGATTTTAAGGCCAAATGGGATCGGCACATGGGATCTATTCACAGGGCAAAGGTAGGGGAGGGACATTAAGGTGGGCAGACTAGATGGGCCGTGGGCCCTTATCTGCCGTCTATTTCTATGTTTCTATGTTTCTAACCTCAGAAACAATCACGCTTGACTAGGAATCACGGAGTAGTTAGAATCTCAAAAGACAAGCAAGAACAAAATTAATCTACTTCACAGAAGTCTCAGTCCACTTTTTGACATACATCAGACATCCACCAGTGGGAGATCATCTACAATTCTTTCTACTTGCTTGGCAAACAATAACATCAGACACGGTACTAAAGATCATCGAAGAAAGTTACAGGATCAACTTTCAACATCAACCTCCAAATCACCCACCAAAATGCAAACAATTGCTTCCATTGCAGTAACTTTCTCTACAAGAAGAAATCAATTGTCTCATCTCCATAAGAGCAATACAGCAAGTACCTCAAGAACAATACGGATAAGGGCTCTATTCCAAATACATTCTTATTCCAAAAAAGAATGGAGGATACTGCCCCATATTTGATCTTCATGCTTTGAACAAATATGTGAAAAGGGAAAAATTCCATATACTGTTGATTGCTTAAATCATCCCTATACTTCAGAGTCACATGTGGCTTTCGTACATCAATCTTCAGGATGTCTGTCTTCATGCCCCCATATATCCAGCTCACCGCAAATATCTAAGATTCATTTTCAACAAGCTTCATTATCAATACTGGGTGCTTCCCTTTGGCCTGTCATCCGCACCAGAGTATTCTCCAACAACAAGGAATACAACTCTTTCCATATTTAGACAACTAGCTGATTTCAGCTTCATTGCCTGACCTAAATTGCCAAGCACTTCAAATAACTGCAGGCTTACTTCATTAGTTGGGGTTCTTGATTCACCCTCGCAAATCACAGTTCTCTCCAAATCAAAAATTAGAGTTCATAGGAGCCTTTTTCAGTACTACACAGGCAAATATTTTCCTGCCTCATGAAGATTCAGCATCTAATCATTCATTTATGACCTTGTCAGACTCACAGCACGTATTCTCTTAATTATTCTAGGACGTATGGCTGCATCAGTTCAAGTATTAAAATACACCTGTTTGAGCATGCGCCCTCTGCAATGGTTTCTAAAGGACAGATGAAACAAGTTTCAAGTTTATTTAAAATTTCATATACCACCTAATCAAACTTCTAGGCGGTGTACAATAAAAATACCATAAAATCAAATTTAAAATTAGTAATGCTAAACAATACCAGGATATATTAGTACAACAAATGACATGACATACAGACTTACTTCAAACAAATGGGAAAATGGGCAAGAACTACAATCTTTGGAGAAAAGAACATAGAGAAGGGAGAAAACAATAGGTAGGGATAAAAATTGGCAAGCACTGTTTTAGTTCTTAAAAGGACAGTTATTGTCCAAACGCATCCTGGAACAAGAAGGTTTTTAACTTGGATTTAAATTGGTTTAGTACGGACTCTACATGTAAGAAATTGGGTAACAAGCCCCCGTCTTCTGTAAGGATTGAACCCTACATACTGAAGGATCTAACCTGGTGGCTGAACTGGAACAATTTAATCAGGGACATTCCATTTCACCTGCCTCAATACTCTGTACAAATAACAACAGATACTTCAAAGAAGGGCTGGGAAGATTACATGAATACCATTTCCATTCAGGGTCACTGGGATCTATCTCTCAGAAACAAGAGTACAACTTCCTGGAGCTAAGAGCAATCTGTTTAGCAATTCAAGCTTGCACCCACATTTTCACAACCAATCAGAGTCCGAACAGACAACTAAGTAACCATGTTAACCAACAGGGGGCATTGGGTCTCAGACTCTAATTGAGCCATCAATTAGCCCCACACGAATTGTCACTAAAGACCACAGTTACACAAGTCCTGTTTCAAAAGTGGGGAATATCGCTAATAGATCTCTTTGCATCTCTACTGAACAACAAACGGGTCAAATTTTGTTCAAAGCAAGATGCTCCCAACAGAATAGCAGAGGATGCCTTTCAAATATCATGAAGTTTTCATCTGCTGTATGCATACCGACCGATTCCTCTTATAAACAAAACATTACAAAAAGCAGCAATGGATAATGTCCATCTCATCTTCATTACACCATACTGGCCAAGACCTGGTTCCCAATTCTTCTCAACAGATCTCGGGATCCTTCATACATACTCCTGACAATACCAGATTTTATTTCGCAACAGGAAGACTGTCTACTTCATTCCAATCTGGAATCTCACAGACTGACAGCTTGGCTACTTCATACAAACTAACTGACATCTTTACTCCACAAGTTCTTCATATCTTATTAGCCTCCGGAGTGGACTACACAAAACAATCTTATGCTTCAAAGTGGAAGAGATTAAGTATATGGTGTCATAGTCATCATTTCTCGCCAATTGACTCCACCATTCCACAAGTTCTGCAATGCTCATTTATCGACGTCAGGTCTGTCCTACAATTCAGTTCATACCCATAAAGCAGCAATCTCTGTTTTCCATAATGCTGTAGATACTGTGACTGTAATTCAACATCCAATAATAAAATGCTTTCTCTAGGGATTGTTGAGAGTTAATCCTCCAACTAAGATGTCGTGGCGAACCTGAGATCTCAATCTTGTCCTAGAGAGTCTCACAACACCTCTATCTGAACCATTACACGCCATATACCTCAAATATTTGTAATGAAAAACCCTATTTTTAGTTGCTATAACATCAGCTTGAAGAATAAGGGAACTTCAAGCGCTGGTACATTACCAACCATACACACAAATCATGCATGATAAGGTTATATTATGAACTCATCCAAAATTTTTACCTAAAGTTGTACAGTATCTCATTTCCATCTTAACCAAATTATCACATTACCATCCTTCTTCCCACCTCCGCATTCATTAGAAAGGGAAAAGAGATTGCATACTCTATATTGGACTAGAGCAATATCAACATTCCAAACTGTTCTTCAGCCTGTATAGGTATGTGCGACTCACAAATGGAAGATTAGATTAGATTTGATTCTTCACAACAGTTTTTATCAAATCGGTCAATACAGCATCCAAAACCAGTGACTATGGATACCTTATCCTCTTGGATCTCACAACTTATATGTTTCTGTTATACATCATATCAGCCTTCTACATCTTCCACATGTTACTGCAAGATATGTTCCGGCGGTGTGTGGGGATCTGAGGCTTTTTCCCCCTTTGAAAAGATATGACGGAGATGCCCAGCTAGAGTTATAGTAAATTTAAAGACAATTTTGAATAATTAACAGAAAGGCGTGTAGTGGTTGATAGATATAGAATTCTTCCCTCTACAACGACTTGCATAGTGTGTTATTTACCCCCTCTTCTATTAAACTGCACTAGCAGTTTTTAGCGCAGAGAGCCGTGCTGGATGATCCGTGCTGCATCGGGAACAGCGCAGTTTACCGCACTACAAACTGCTAGCGCAGTTTAATACAAGAGGCCCTTAACCTCCCAGATAAAAAATAAAGTATTAGACTGCGAACCTACTATGGACAGAAAAAATACCTATATATTGTATAATACATAAACCACTTTGGCTGTGCTACAGAAAGGCAGTACCTGTATATCAAATGGCTTACCCTTGCTTGCATTCTGCTTTATGTACTTTGCATTAAGGCACTGTACCAAACTTTGCACTGCTGTTACTTGCATAGCAGCTTTCCCAAAAGTACTATGAACACCTCAACAACTGCTATACAGATTGGGCACTCAAGTCATCTTAACATTTGCAATTAACACATGTTAGATGGAAAACCTTAGCATTTGTACATTAATAAATACTAAATAGGAACCAGGATGTAGAGCTAAAATGTTATATTTGTGCACTAGCACAATTGTCCAGCAGATGGCAGAAGAGCATAAAACTTTATCTGCCAAAATTTGTCTAGTCCTACTATCAGAAATTCAGTGTTTGGGGGCTGCAACACAGTCTGGTTTTCAGGATTTCTACACTGGACATGCATGCAATCAATTTGCAAACAATAGGGTCAGGATATGCATATAAGACATGTTATTTATGGATTGAACTGTAAGTTAACTGAGAAAGTAAAAACTACAAGTCCATAATCATCACTCCCAGCACTTGAGGGCCACTAAAAGGTCAGGTTTTCAGGATGTCCCTAATGAATATGCATGTGAGAGATTTGCATACAATAGAGGTAGTAGACATACAAATCTTCTTCATGGATATTCCATTAGGGGTGTCTCCCTACTTCCCTTCTGTCTTTCCTAAACACAATGCAGCATCTCTATTCATCCTCCCCAAGCCCCCAGAATCCACCCCTCACCTGCAGACAAAAGATTATTATGCCCAACAAGCACAGCAATGCTTCGCAGAGCCTCCCGCTCAAGCATGTCCAAGCATTGCCAGGTCCTGACTATACAGCAGCATGAAGTGTGCAACAAAAGGGGTGGGACTCATGAATACCTGGAACACATCCGAGCAGGAGGCACCACGGAGTACCATTATGCCCACAAATCATGGTCTAACCTACAAATGGAAATCTCGAAGAGAGGGTCAACCCAGGAGGAGGGGGTAGGAAAGGGATATGCAGAGATTCCACACTGTGCTAGGGGGAAGGGACAGAAGGCACTCTGTGCTGCAGGCTATGCCCAGTTTTAGTGCCCCCGCCTCTCTATGCCCTGTGCAACCCTGTGCACATACCTTGCTACAGCCCTGATTAGGGACATTCCATAATTGATTTGTTAGTGGCCCTCGAAATGAAAACCAAGGCCATAGATGCAGTAGCATACCAAGGAGAGGGGGGGGGGGGGGGGGGCGGTCTGCTTCAGGTGCAGCCCATAAGAGGATACTCTAAGTGAGAGCTGGCATCATGGTCCAAATCCGGGAAAATCTGGTAGCAGCAGCATTCAGAATTTGCTGCTCTGTTGGTGTTGGGCCTTTCTCTCTACCTTTGCAGAAACAGGAAGTAGGCAGGACCTAGCAGAGAGGAAGGCCTGATGCTAGCAGGACCAGTGAGTTCTGAATGTTCCGTTGCTGAATAGGGTGACAGAGAGAGGGGGAGAGACATGCTGCACCCAATCAGGGAGAGGGAGGGAGAAGGAAGACCTTGGAAGGGAGAGCAGAGGAAAGAGAGATGTCAGACCACGGAGAAGGAAGGGAGGGAAGGAAGAAAGGAGGGAGGGAAAGGAAAGAGAGGAGATACCAAAGCATGGAGGGGGAGGGAAAGGTGGAAGGGAAGGATAGGAAAGAGATGCCAGGGCATAGGGGAGGGAAGGGAAGGAGACAGATATCAGATTATTGTGAAGGAAGGAAAAGGAAGGTGAGGAGATGCCAGAGTATGGAGGGGGAGGGAGAGATGGAAGGGAAGGACTGGATTAAGAAGCACTGGTTTAGAAGCTGACCAAAGTTTGGTTTTGGCACCGAAACCAGCCCGAAATATGTGTTCGGCCTTGTTTTGGTTATGGCGAAAAAATGCCTGTGCCTGTTCATTTTTGGCTGGAACTGAAACTGTGTGCAGCCCCCACTCTCTTCCTTTTACTCCTGACCAAAAAGAGCCCCCTCCCCCCCCCCCCCCCCACACACACACACAGGCAGCCGTTCCTGGGCCTATTATGTTGCTCCTGTGCAAAGCCAGCTTCTGCTTCAAAATGGCTTCCAAGCTTTCCAGTAGAAGGTCCAGGAGGGGATTCCGGAAGGGGGACAGAGCTAGTTTTGTTTTTTTCTTTAGTTTTGGCCAAAACTGTTTCAGTTGCAGATTCAGTTTTGGCAGACACTGAAGATCCTGGCTTTGGTTGGGCTTTACACTGGTCTAAGAAATGGAAGACTACACAAGTCTATGCATGCAGCCTGTATTGTGAATATGGAGACCAGCCATTCTGTGAACACACTCACAAAATGACCCTGAAATTAGACTGGCCAGTTAACTCCGGTTCTGCCTGACAGGGTTGATCCAGTCCTAGGTTTACCCATTAAATTCAGGGACTTGCAGTCTTGTTTTTCACAGGAAATTCAGTTAGAGAATTGAACCTACAAGTTACATGCAATAAAGTAAATTTAGGAGTGGACCAAAACAACTGCCATGTTACCCTGTTCAAAGAGGGAGACTTTTAAACCATTTCTGGTCTTAAACTTACATCTTAAAGCAGGGGTTCTCGGGACATACCTAGCCAGTCAGTTTTCAGGATGTCCCCAATGAATATGCATGAGATAAATTTGCATGCATTACCATTGTATGCAAATCTATATCCTGCATATTCATTGTGGGTATCTTGAAAACCTGACTGATTAGCTGTGCTCCAAGGACTGGGTTATGAACCACTGTCCTAAAGCAATGTGGTATTTGGAGTCCCTAATTCTGGTTTTTGAAGTCAGTGCAGCCGGGGCAAGCAAACTTTTGTCCTCAAGGGACCAGCATGATCCTCAATGCACCAGCATGAGGATATCAGACATCCAGGACTGCCCAAAAACCTCCCTCCTGGAACTAGGTAACTTGGCAGCCCTGGACCAACCCGAACAGGCAATGTTATGTAGAATGCCATAACATGTTTGGCGTTGTCTCAACATATCTTTATTTGAGTCCACAGTGCGAAATATTTTAACCCTCTGAATTACTGTGCAATTAAAAAGAGCTACAGAGAAAACACTGATATATTTTGCTATTTGACAACATTTTTAGTATCTTATGTCACAAAAGAATAGGTTGCCATTCCACATTTTTTGTCCAAAGGAAGGATTTAATGCAAACTGAAATGTCACTGAGCAGGTCCATCTACAAAAGAACAGCTGAGTAGTAAGTTTTATTAAATATACCGAGACATTTCAATTAATTTGCTGTCTACCCTACATCCATACAGTGTCATCATCAGAATTTAATTATGACTTGGATAGTGCTGCAGTTTGATCGGTGATGAGGTTACTTCAGTGATTCCCAAGCCTGTCCTGGAGGAACACCAGCCACTCAAGTTTTCAGGATGTCCACAAGGAATATTCATAAGATCAATTTGCATATACTGCCTCCTTGGTATACAAATGTATCTTATGCATATTCATTTTTGATGTCCTGAAAACCTATCTGGATGGGGTTCTCCTTGGAAAAGCTTGGGAACCCCTGAGTTACTTTATTACAAATCAAAAATACTTATCAAGATACTCATGGAGCAAAATATTATTATTAAACTAGTGTTTAAGCCCGTTACATTAACGGGTGCTAGAATAGATGTGTAGAATGTCTTTCTTTCTGTCTCTCTCCCTCCCGCTGTCTATCTTTCTTTCTGCCTCTCTCCCTGCCCCCGTCTATTTTCCTTTCTCTCGCTCCCTGCCCCCTTTCTTTCTTTCTGTCTCTCTCCCTGCTCCCGTCTTTTTTTCTTTCTGTCTCTCTCCCTGCCCCCTGTCTGTCTGTCTTTCTTTCTTCTATTGGCTCCCGGCGCTATCCATCACCATTTCCTTAGTCCTCTGTACCCTTTTTGCCTTCATCGATCCTCCACTGCATTTATCACCCTTTCTGTCCCAGCTCCATTCCTATCTATCCTTCCTTCCATTGCCTCCAAGGCCATTCTTCCTGTCCCTATATTCCACCCCTACCCAGTTTCTCTTCCTTTTTTACCCTTTCTCTTGTACCCCACCTCAGGACCAATTTCTCTCTCGTTTCTCCCCTGCCCTTCCCCATGGTACTGCAACTCTCCCCCTCCCCATTCCAACCTCTGCCACTTTAACCCTCTTCACCCAACCGCACCCCAACACCAAAGCCTGCACCAATTCAAACCCTACCCCCAATAGTATCCTCAGACCACTTTCTCCAGCTCCTGACTTCCCCACCTACCTCCTCCCTGGCCACTGAACTGAATCTTTGGGCAAGCTGCCCCTCCCCAGCCCTTCACTCTGATGGACCCTACATACACACACACACACCTGGTCCACCGCCCCCACAAGCCTGCCCTCACTCCCCCCGCATGGGTCTGACCTCCTGGACCCCATTACTTACCCGAGGCGGCAACAGCGGTCCTGACCTACCAACCCCTCTTCCCTCCCTCTGTGCCCCAAAACAGTAGCAGCAGCAGTAATCCTGCCAGCAGTGGCAGCGCTGTAAACAGGCTGTTCGCGGCCAGCCCTGACAGGGCCTTTCCTCTACCCACATCCGCATATGTTTACAGTGCTGCCACTGCTGCTTTGGGAAAGGGAGGTCAGGACTGCTGCCACTGCGCTGAGACGCTTCTCTGCTCGGCAGTTCCTGCTGCCACTGCACTGAGACACTTCCCTTGCTCGGTGGTTCTATTCTACTGCGCATGCGGAGGCATGGAGGCATGGAGTTTCAAGTGTGCATGCGTGCTAAGGGTTTTATTATTATAGATTATATGCACAATTATTTTAAATCCTGTATATTTCATCTGTAATTTTTTGTTCAGGATTCCCCCCATCATAAGGCCTGACACTTGCTTCCACCAACACCCTCCTGAGGCTCGACCCTTCCCTGTAATTTCCCCTCCTCACATTTGCCTGACTCCTTCCCACCCTACCCCACCCCAGGTTTTTCTGCCCTCTTTCCAGGATGGACACATCTTTGTCCCCAATTCTATCTCCCCTATTTTCAACTTTCTGCTTTCCCAGAGATGCCAAGTTACTCAGTTCCAGGCTGGAGATTTATGGCTAGTCCTGGATTTATGACCGCCCCATCGCAGCACTGATTTCAATGAGCAGGATCAGGCACTACAAATTCCACACTACTTTGGATTGTACATTCAAAACCAGGACAGGCCAAAAATTTCCAGCCTGGAACTAGGTAACTTGGCATTTTTGCTTTTCAGCTCTCTTCCCCCACCAGAAATACCCACAAGCTATACTTTAGCTGAATGTTGTGGCACTGACTACGTCCTTGAATATCGCAACCTTTGGCGTCACACCTCCGAAAGCACATTCCGTAATAGCTAAATGAAGCAAATTCTGTCAGGTTAGCGGTCAACCTCAATAGGCAAAGAAAAACAAACCATTAACTTACAACAAGAAGATATGGGAACACTGATCGCCAGGATGATCCAGACAATGTCCACCTTGCTGAGACAGATGGTTGCTCTGTGCTGGCTTGAGTCCCCTTCAGTGACATGAGAGATATTTCCTACCGTACCAGGCTTCCAGGTTCCTGCTGGCACCAGTCTGTTGAGGAAATTTCCTGTTGCTGTAGAGCCAACTGTTGTTATGGAGTTGGGTGTCCTGATTGTAGGTGCTGTAGATACTGTAGGTCCCTGGTTTTGTAAGGTTGTACTATTAACTCTGTAATGTTGTTTTGTAAGAGTCCCAGTAGGCATTCCTACACTGCCAAGAGAAGATTTATCAGCCTGCAGGGAAGTCTGAACCGGGACAGTTAGAGCTGATGCTGTTTCTACCCCTGGATCTGGACTTGTTAAAGAGAATCTGGTTTTATCTGGGTTTAAATTCACCAAAGAGGCATTGTTGTTCAGCATTTTCCATGGTTGATAAGAGGTGGGTTGGAAAGGCACCAATGGGGTTTTAACATTGTTTGATGCCTCTTGGATTGGAGTGTTAAAATCCGCTGTCTGTGACCAATGGCCTGGTATAATCTGTGTTGTGCCCTGTTCTGCTGATTGTTTAAGGCCTTGCAAGACATCTCTACGCAGGAGAAAGTCCAAGCTGGTTGAAGATGGCACCAGGATCCTTTGACCATCATTACCACCTGCAGCCTTGAGCTGAGTCCTAATTGGAAAGGGCGCCTGGAGCTCTTCCATAGCACTCTGTGATTCACTAGTTGGGACAGCATTGCCTTTGTAAATATGAAATGTATGCCCTGTGGTATACATTGCTGCTGAAGGTGAAGAGCTGTGATTGGAGATGTGGTACATGTCCGGCCTAACTCTGTGATCTGTGCCATTGCTGATTTGCTGTTGGTAGAATGAAGAAACCTCTCTCCTCATTGAGCTTGCAGTTTGAAGATCTACATGAGTGCCTTTTGGGGAGGGATCCATGGTTGGATGGCCTCTCTGTCTAGGCATTACCATGGTGCTTGTGGTGGTGGTGTCTGTTTGGAAGGCCTGGAGTGGGGAGCTAGGAGTTTGTTCTTTACCAGTGAATGCCAGTTCTTCCGTTAATACCAAGATTAGTAGAATGCCTGCAACCAAGAAGAAAGTAAAATGGTGAACAAAATTCCCCACATGACTGGGATAAAATTGCATTATTGAAGAACTCATACATGAGAAGGCAGACTGATTCCTCTCCAAGGTAAAGCACAACCCCGCACTTTGGAACATACTTCTAGAAAGGCTTTGTTTAACGCAAGAGTATCTCTACTTCAGGAATTAGGTGAAACCTTAGCTCGTTCCCTGCAAGACTTTAAAGGAAGAAGCAACCACTTAGCTCAGGGGTAGGCAATTCTGGTCCTCGAGAGCCGGAGCCAGATCAGGTATTCAGAATATCTACAATAAATATGCATGAGATAGATTTGCATCTCAAGGAGGCAGTGCATACAAATCCATCTCATACATATTCATTGTGGATATCCTGAAAACCTGGCCTGGCTCCAGCTCTCAAGTACCGGAATTGCCAACCCCTGACCTAGCTATCACACACCCAAGGACTAAAACCAGCTGCACATACTCGAGCAGGTCTTGCTTATCCACTCCTATTCTAGCTGAGATCATTTTCACAAACCTTTTATGACTTCATGTGCAATTTTTCTTAGTCACCTTTATTTTCTATTTAACTACTGTTGCATTATCATATCAGGGGTGTCAAAGTCCCTCCTCGAGGGTCGCAATCCAATCGGGTTTTCAGCATTTCCCCAATGAATATGCATGAGATCTATTAGCATACAATGAAAGCAGTGCATGCAAATAGATCTCATGCATATTCATTGGGGGGATCTTGAAAACCCGACTAGAATGCGGCCCTCGAGGAGGGACTTTGACACCCCTGGTCTATATGCTTCACTACTGCTTACTCCCTGTGCTGTCTATTAAGTTGTTTAATATGTATTGTGCTGACATTGTAACTAGCATAGAGAGACATTTAAAAAAAATGTCCAAGTCAGAATCGGGATGTCTTGCTCATAATGTTAAAAAAAAATAATTTCTAGCTCACAGCCATTTTCAAACAGGGAAAATATCTAGATTTTCTGTTCAAAAATGGCTGGATATTTTTGTGCTGAGAAATGAATAGCCATTTTTCAAAATGAAATATCCAACATGTATGGCAGAAAACCAAGGATAGGGATGTCTGTCAGGCATCATTTTGAGAAAAATGGCCATACATATATCCAGACTGAGCAGATAGGTAGCATGAGTGGTTAGTGCAGTGGACTTTAAAACAAGAAACCCTGGTTCAACTTCCACTTTAACTTTTTTATTTTGGAATTGTGAGCCCTACAGGAACAGAAAAACACCTATTAAACCTCAATGTACACAAAAAACCTTCAAGCTTGCAGGTGGCTTATATATTTAGGTACAGTAAGTATATTTGGTTTCTATAAGGTTCACAATTTAAAAAATTGAGTTAAAGAGCCCACTACACTAATCACCAGGTTACTAATCATACTTGCTTTCTGAATGCCTATAATACCTTGTAGGCCTGGTAATTCTTTCCAGTTTCACTTTCAGTTAAGTTTCCATATCTAAAGCTGTAAAATCCCAGTTGCATGGCCCCGCCCCATTCTGCCTCCAAGCCCGCCCCCAGCCAGTCTCATATCTTCTTTTCCGTCGGGTCTGAAGGATCTCAGAGCATACGTGGATGCATGTGACGTTATCCGTGCATGCTCAGAGGCCCTCCGGACATGGCGGAGCTTTCCAAAACCCAGACAAAACTGCCAGATTTTGGAAAGTCCGTCCAGGCACCCGGATAGTCCTCTAAAAAGAGGACATGGCTGGGTTTTCCCAGACATCTGGTAACCCTACTTTCAGGGGAGAGGGAGAGGGGAGAGTAACCACTAGGGAAATACATAACTTGATTACTTACTACACTTTGTTTACAGCAATTCTGCTTTAAAGAATCACTTTACTGTCAAAGTCCAACTTTCTTATTTTTGTGTTTTACCAGCATCATCCTGCTTGTCATGAGGCAGGAGACATTCATCCAGTGCAGTTGAAGCCTCTTACGATTCCTCAGGGCCACTTCATTTTCACCTGACTGCACTGTGATAAATGGCAGGACAAAGATCTAATGAGAGTACCGGGAACACAAGCAGTGAGGCTGGTACAGTATCAGAGAATTCTCTTGGCGGTCAAGCTAGGATGTTGTAATAGCTTGCTAAAGGAGTTATGGGGTGAGATGGACCTTGGGAAATTTAAGAAGGTGCTAAAAATGTTATGGTCAAAATTCAGATGCTGCAGGCTTTTAAACACCGTCTACATTTAAAGATATTCCATGGATATTGGTACTGAAAATCAGGGTATAAAAGAGCTCACTGCCGTTATCCTGGTCACAGTGGTATTCACTTCAGTGCTGGTACCTAGCACACTATCCTGTTAATTTAAGAAAGCTTTTCGTAGGGCCCAGATTCACTAAAGATAGCGATTCAATTGCTGTTGGCCAATTCTCTGGCTGATTTTCAAACAGCAATTGATTCACTATCAAGTTTGCATGCAAATGATTTGAATGGAGGTGCAAATCATTTGCATGCAAACTCAGCGACTCAATCGCTCAGTGAGCAATTGAGAGCAATTGAGTCCGTGCGGAGCCCTGTCAGGAGATACAGCTTCCTGTCACTGCTGTTAGGGCTTCTGCCATTTTTTTTTTTCATTTTTTTTTTTAATAGCACATATATTTTGCGTGTATTATAAACGTAAAATATCTGCCCCCCCCAAAAAAAAAAAAGAAAAAAAAGCTCTTCCCAACAAAGCGCCCCTTCCCTCCCTTCTCGAACCCAAAAAATGGCAGGAAGGATGGCCACTCCCTCCTGCCACCAGACACTCCTCCTCCATTGCGCAAATATGGCAGGAAGTATGCCCACTCCCTCCTGCCATTGGCTCCCCCTGAACTGATATGACAGGAAGGATGCCCATTCCCTCCTGCCATTGGCCCTGCCCTGAGCTGATATGGTAGGAGGGATGTCCACTCCCTTCTACCATCGGGTTGGGTCCTCCCCTTGCCGTTGCACCCCCCCCCCCGTACCTTTAAGTCGGGAGCAAGAGGGGTGCTCAGTCTCTCCTGCTCCGTTGGCTGCCATCAGCAATGTGGACATTAGGCCCTGCCCTGGTGCATCATGTGATATATGGGGAGGAGCCTAAGAAAGTCGCTGACTGGCCAAAACAATGGCCAATCAGGGACTTCCTTAGGCTCCACTCTAAGGAAGTTCCTGAATGGCTCAGGTGCCTCAGGCGCCTCCCAAGGGAGGAGCCTGAGGTGCCTGAGCCAATCAGGGCTTTAGGCCCCTTCCTGTGCATCTCATGATGCACTGGGGCGGTGCCTAAGGCCCACATTGCTGACGGTGGCTGGCGGAGGAGCAGGAGGGACTGAGCACCCCTCCTGCTCCTGACTTAAAGGTACAGGGGGAAATAGTGTGGGGGGAGAACTGATGCAATGTGATGGCAGGAGGGAGTGGGCAGGCCTGATGGTAGGAGGGAGTGGGCATCCCTCCTGCCATATCAGTTTGGGGGGGCCAATGGCAGGAAGGAGTGGGCATCTCTCCTGCCATATCAGTTCAGCACGGGGGGGCGATGGTAGGAAGGTATGGGCATCCCTACTGCCATATTTGCGCAAGGAGGGGGGAGCTTCTAGTAGCAGGAGAGAGTGGGTATACTTCCTGCCATTTGTGGGTTGCCGCGTGTGGTAGTAGGGGTCACTGGGGGAGGGTCGGTGGTGGGAGATTTTAAAAAAATTTTTATGGGACAGATATTTTACGTGTATAATATCAGTGCCATACCTCTTTAAATCTCACTATAGGAAGCAACTTCTCCGGCCTGGCTCCCATCTGAAACCACTTCCTGTTTGCGGGGCCAGGAAGTGACATCAGATAGAAAGTCAACACTGGCACGAGCAGCAGGATGGAGAAGCTGCTCGCACTGGTGAAGATTTAAAGAGGTACAGGGGAAAAGGGAGGGTGCAAGTGAAGGGTGGGTGGGGGGTGGGGAAAGAGCGGGGGAGAAGGCATGGAAGGAGCAGGGTGGGGCTAAGAGGAGGGCATTGGGCACAACCACTCCGGGTGCCTCCTACCCTGACTACGCCACAATCCCATCTTCAAATTCTTCAATATACATTTGTTTTCCCCCACTCAATATTAAATCCAACTATTTATTCTACATCCTAGGACATTTCCCCATAGAACTTACTATACAAAACAAATTCTGATTGTACAGTAGTATCTCAGCAAAGCAACATCATCCATTTTAGTACCAGGCATACTGTGAAGCAATATACAACTCTATAAAAATTGACTCAGGAGCTGAAAAAATATCTATCATGTGGTCTGGCATTGGTTATCCAGGTATAAATTTAAGACTGGTCAGTGTTTGACACAAGTTGACTGATCCCTATTACACTGTGTCTATCTAAATGATCTCTCATTTTGTTCTTTAAAATAACTTCCACCATTTGGTCACGGTTGACATCGGGTACCCCAGACAATTGTTTCTAGGATCATCTTTTTTGTTTTTTTTCTGTTTCCTCTTCTTTCTTTGTATATATATCTATGCATCATTTCTGACATTATGTAGTCCATATAAATTGTCAATTTGCATCCTTTTTGACCGGGACATTTGTCTTTGTCTTTGTTATTGAAAAAATTCAATAAAACTTGTTTGAACTTAAAAAAAAAAAAAAAATTGGTGTTACTGTACATTGATCATCACACATGTCCTCATTTTCCCGTGGCTGTTTTAAATGATAGATTACAGATACTAGTAACAGGTTAGCAATTTCCTGATTGAGCTGTTTTAGGACTTGCAGTAAATACCATCCAACCCTGACACCAATACCAGAGCTGAATTAGACTGGTCACGTATAATATAAGACTATGAAATACTGTGCTGAGCAACAGTGAAAATAGCAAATGCTTATATGCCTGCCCTTTCTCTATTTCGGAATCTGAAATAGACAGGAGGCTTTAATAAATCTAATCTGAGATGAGTGCAATTTATCAAAAGAAGTCAGTGATGATGCACTCCAGCTGCATGTGGAAGTGGCTCACAATTAGATGTGAGTCAGCAAAATCTATTAGTAATGAAGTGGTTTCAGCCAAAAGCTGACTTTCCTAGTTTCATGCTATGAAACTAAATGCTGAAAAAGGAAAAGGAAACCAATAAAAATCTACAGATCAATCCAAACTAATAAATCAAGACAGACCACCAAAAAGATTGCTCTAGATATCAAATCAATTTAAAATATGTACATTTACAAAGGTTGTACAAAGATTGCAGACATTAAATAGTAATGGTTTCAGATAAAAGAGACAGAGCACAGAAGAGGCCATGGCTTTCACAGCTCCAGAGAGGTAGATTGACTGGACTCTACATCTTAAAAGTCTGAGGACCCACTCGACATGATAGATTATAAAGTGAAGTTTGGTTGGTAGAAGATGACATCAGGTGTTCAGACCTGCTGATCATTAACATTTCATTTCAGTTATTGCTTCATCTGATTGAAAAGGAGTCATATAATGGTGCAGGAAAAAAAAAAAAAAGCAACTATGATGTGACTTAGAATTAACAGTCAATGAGGTGTACAGATTTATTACTGGCGCTGCCCAAGCAATGAACGAGCGAATGAATGGTAATTAGTATGTGCTGTGTTCTGCCTGAACAAAACAGGTATAATAAGCCTCTCATTAAAACTGTGGCAGATGAGGAGGAATCTGAGGTAGAGTTTTGTTTCTTCAGCACTTTATTATTTGAAAGAGGACTCAAAAGTAATTTATCCATATGTCTTTATGTACTGTATATTTTCAGCAACGTATGCTTTGTGGAGGAGTAGACTTAGTGCATTGGCCTGCAAACTAGGGGAACTGGGTTCAATTCCCACTGCAGCTCCTTGTGATTCTGGGGAAGTCACTTAACCCTCCATTGTCCAGGTACAAAAATACCTGTAGATCAGTATTTCTCAACCTGCGGTACGTGTGGGGTATGTGGGCCGCCTGTTGGGGGTACATGGGCTGGCTGCTGCCTGGGATCTTTCCCTGCCTGTACCCCGCCCCCGCCCCCCACTGCTGAAGCCACCACCACCACAGCTGATTCCTCCCTGCCCCACCGTCGAAGCCAATTCTGACACCCGACACACTCCATTCCCACCCACTGCTGCCCATCCTGCCGCCACTGCAACAACAGGGACAGGACGGGACAGGCGTGTGCAGCAATTGCACACAGCCATCCCACAAGCCTTCCCCCCCATTGTCAATTCTGACATCAGAGAGAAGGTTCCGGACCAGCCATCTGCTACCTGGCTGGCCCGGAACTTTCTTTCTGTCGTCAGAATTGACGTCAGGGGCAAGGCTTGTGGGTTGGCCACGTGCAGTCACTGCACAAGCCTGGCCTGTCCCTGTTGCTGCTGTGGTGGCAGCAGCAGGGGTGGGAATGCAGCGTGTCGGTGGCAGGGTTGGTATCAGGGGTGGGGCAGGGAGGAATCTGCAGTGGGGGTGTCTTCAGCGGGGGGCAGGCAGGGAGAGCGAGAGAGGAAAAAAAAGGGGAATGGAGGGTGTTAGGTGGCAGGGTAGACTTTGGGGGTAGAGAGGCAGGGAGAAATCGGTGGCGGTGGTTTCAGTGGGGGGCAGGCAGAGAGACAGGAAGAAAATGTTGGGGGAATGGAGTGTGGCAGGTGGCAGGGTTGGCTTCAGGGGCGGGGAGGCAGGAAGAAATTGGCGGCAGTGGCTTCAGTGGGAGGGGTGCAGGCAGGGAGAGAGGAAGAAAAAGTTGGACTCATGGAGGGACACAGAGATGTTAGTTGGGGAATGGAATGAGGTCTGGAGGAGAGGAAGCACGCAGGAGAAAAAGAAAGAAAGAAAGATTAAGAAATATTGGATGCACAGTCGGAAGGAAGTGCAACCAGAGACTCATGCAATCACCAGACAACAAAAGGTAAGAAAAATGATTTTATTTTCAATTTAGTGATCAAAATGTGTCAGTTTTGAGAATTTATATCTGCTGTCTATATTTTGCACTATATTTGTTTATTTTTCTATAGTTATTACTGAAGTAACATTGCATATTTTAAAGACATCTGCCTTGACCTCTATGAAAACCCCCCAAATATTCTGAATAAAATGATGTGCCCTGTACCCTGTCTCATCCCGCAAGAACTGATAGGCAGCCATTCAGAGTGCAGGGAGGTACCAAGCAGGCACGCAAAAAGCGCGCGCCTGCCTCGTGTGCCGCTGGCACTGCCAGAAGAGAATAGGGGAACCAAGGCAGGAACGCGGAAAGTGCACTGGACTGCCAGGATGCCAAAAAGAGGTATGGGTTTTGTTTTTGGGTTTTTTTAACATTCACTCCTTAAGACGCACCCTTATTTCTACCCCCTTTTAGGGGGTGGAAAAAGTGTGGCTTATGGAGCGAAAAATACAGTAATTAATATTTTCTCTGTGTACAATGTACTTTGTGCTTTTTTAATTTTGTGGTTACCATTATGTATTAATAAGATTATATTGTGTGTATATGAAAAATGAATGGAAGAAATTGCATTACATTTAGTACTATTATTACGGGGGTGGAGTCTGTGCGGGTCTGGGGTGGAGCTTGGGTGCGGTTACTCAGTTGGTATTTGATAGGCTTAGGGGGCACTTGGCTTGAAAAGGTTGAGAAACACTGCTGTAGATAACGTCATCCGCTTTGTGACCACAGAAATCCAGCCCCTTTCTCCTTTAAATATGCTTGCCAAATATGCTAGCATAATCTTAGCACCTACATGTAAGCACCATTTGCACACTAAGAAGATGATTCTCAAAACTTACTGTGCATTTAACAATGGCGCTAAATCATCATTAAATGCATGTATTTTACCACTGTATTATCAAAATGGCTCACTGTGGTCTTTTCTGTGCTTTCTGGCAGCCTCTGATTGTACTACGAGTGCTAAAAATTGCACATGCAAATATGGGTGTACACCCAATTTGCACATGTAATTTAATTGACTATGAGCTAATTAGCACCAATAATTGGGATGAGAACATAAGAATAGATTTACTGGGTCAGACCAATGGTCCATCAAGCCCAGTAGCCCGATCTTACCACAACCTCTGGCACTGCGTTCCAGATCTCAACAAGGAATTATAGTGCTAATTGGATTTAATGAAAATTTACGCACATAAATTTAGGCATGGGGTCTGTGCCTAAATTTTATGCAGGGTTCCAAAAAGGTGACACAGCAATGGGAGAGTCGTGGCTGGATCAGGGACATTCCTGGAATTTATGCATGCAGTTATAGAATAAGACGGATCCGCGCCTAATTTAGGTGTGAGGATTTATATACACTAATAATAATAATAACTTTATTTTTGTATACCGCAATACCACAAGCAGTTCAGAGCGGTTTACAAAGGAAGAGACTGTACACAGACAGCGATGTTACAGAAAATATTTTCAATTACATTAGTAAGCCAAAAGATGGTACTGCTCCCTAAGATTCTGTATCCCTTGCAAACTATTCCCCTTTGGGTTACTGATAAGGAAATCCGCTTGTTTCGTTCTACACTTTCCTCTTTTATTTGGCGTCATAAGAGAGCTAGGATTAGCTCTGCTACTTTGGCTTTGGATAAATCTAGGGGTGCGTTGAATCTTCCCGATCTTCGCTTGTATAATGTCGCAGCTTTGTTTCGTTTTATCCATGAAGGATGGTCAGGTTGTTATAAATTTTCTTCCAGGGGATGGGTTGAAGCCTGGTGTGCTCCTCATTCAGTCTTGTTCCTTCTTCATACCTCGCTGTCTGTTATCCCAGGAGGGGGGGCAAAGTTTGCGTTTCTTTTACCCTTGCGCCGTGCGTGGAGGTGGTGGCGGCGTCGGCAGGGGAAACTTCCAGCAGCCTCTCTTCTACTATCCTTGTCTGGGAATGTTGATTTTCCACCGGGCATGGGCAATTCTTGGTTTCACCAGTGGGAGCAGAGGGGGTGTAGAACTCTTCAGGATGTCCTGCAGGTGGGGGGAGGTCAGTTCCCTACTTTTGCTCAACTGCAAGACCGCTGGCACTTGCCCCGAAATCATTTCTGGGCCTACCTTCAAGCCCGGCATTATTATTTATCTCTTGGGCGTAAATGGGGGGAGGCTTGGCTCTGTGGTCCCTTGGATGTACAGTTTTTTCAGGTGCCACCTGCTTTCAATAAATTAGCCACCTGGTATCGGATTCTGAAGAATTTTTCGGATTTGGGGCCTATGGACCGCCTGGCAGTCGGAGCTTGGTCTTGAATTGGACCGAAGGGCTTTTCTTGATCTTTTTGCCGTTGTGCAGACATTGGGGGGCTCCACGGATTTTAGGGAGATGCAATTTAAAATTCTGCATCGGGCTTATATCTCCAGGGCACAGGGGGCACGCATGGGTCTCTGGGAGGATGCAGTCTGTACCAAATGTAATCGCTCTTTAGGTACTCTTCTGCATCATTTTTTGGAATGCCCATCTTCCGCTATATGGTTGCGAGTTCTCCCATTCTTGGAGCATATTCTTCAGCGAACTGTGCCCTGGACCTATGGCTTCCTGCTCTTGGGAGATCAGTGGGCTTTGATTGAGAGTGGGCTTACGCTACCTCAGCGCAGGGTTCTTTACATGGCTGTTTTGGTGGTGAAAAAGCTCTTGTTGCAACATTGGGTAGCTGAGTCAGTGTGCTCTTTCCCGCAGTGGATTGCTCGTTTTGCCGCGGTGGGGCGATATGAGCTTCAACGCATTCCCAAGCATGGGACTCTTATCCTCCGGTGTTATTCCACTTTATGGAAGAGGGCTTTACAATTCTGTTCTAGTTTGGCGTCGGAGGACACAAATTTGAGCCCTTGAACTTTGAGCCCTTGATTTTTCTTGGATGGGGGCCACGTCCTCTCTTTGCTACCTTACGGGGTGTCTGCATGGGTGAATGTTTGTGGGAGTTAGGTGTGGTGGTTGTTTGGGGGTTTGCTTGTGGGATGGTTGTTGTATGATTGTTGCGGTCTGATGCCGGGTGTTTGGGATTTGTGTGTGTTTGTTGGGGGGTTTCATATATTACACACAAAATGTCAATTGTGTTGGCCATCCAGCCGCTTGGGTTTGCTACAGTGAGCCATTTGATGTTATTGTTCTTCACTACTGCTGCCCTCCATGTTTTGTGTTTCTGGTTTCTTCCCTACTGATTGTATGTACCATTCGCAATTGTTAATAAAGATATATACAAAAAAAAAAAAGTAAGCCAAGAGAGGTTAGGTATATCCAGAAGAATATCAGAGATACAATAAGTATTTCAGAGATACAACAAGGCAGGAAGGAGTCAGAGACATTTATCAAAGAGATTGATTTCCTGAAGGATTGGTAGGAGGGTGTATTTGAAATTAGGGTAATTAGGCATTTATTCCATTTGCTTGCTTGGAATGACAGTGTTCTATCAAGGAATCTCTTGTAGATACAGCCCTTTAGGGAGGGGAAGGCAAACAGATAGGCATTGCGTGTGCAAGTGGTGTTTGGAAATACAAAATGGTGCAACAGGTAGATTGGGGATGAACCTGTTAAGGTTTTGAAGCAAAGGCAAGCAAACTTGAAGATGACCCTTGCCTCCATCAGCAACCAGTGAAGTTTTCTGTAGAACGGGCTTACATGGTCTGACTTTTTGAGACCATAAATGAGACGGACGGCAGTTGGTGTGAATGCCATGCCAAAAGTTAAGTGCTATTCAATAAATGGCAATTAACCTTCAGTGCCATTTGTAGAATAACGATCAGCACTATTTTGATTGGTGCTGATATTTTTTTACACACCATTTATAGAATCTAGTCCATAATGTGCAGTAATCACAATCATCCTAATTTAAAAAAATCAGATTCTCTCATTTTACATTCACATGAAAATGCTTAGTACACTTGGTATTAGAACTACACTGCTATCTCTTTCAAAGTGCTACAGTTTAAAGCAGGTTATAGGTAAAGTGACCATACGTCCCGTTTATAGATCCCCTGTCCCTTTGTCTCCACACACAGCTTCGGGACGCCAAAATATCCCGTTTTCAGGGACAGCGTCCTGAAGCTGTGCACAGGGACAACGGGACAGGCGATCACTTCCTCTTATTCCCTGCTATGCAAAAAAACCCAAACAAACCCTCCCTCCAGCGCCTGATTCAACCTGTGTCGTCAGAATACACTCACCAAGTCCCACAGCAACAAGTCTCGCTCATCAATTACTGATGGTTAAGGATACCCTGACAATGACACATTTAAAATTCTTGAAAACCTTTGTTATTTACACAGAGTAATCTCAGCTGCAGTAGCATAGCCAGAGAGCAGATTTTGGGTAGTTCTAAGGAGTAAATGGATGAACACTAGTTGTCCTTTCTACTCCCCCCCCCCCCAAACAGACACACACACTCAACTTTTAAAAGAAACTACTGTATAAGTACCTGAAGATACCTGAGCCCCGCCAGCTGACACGTGAGTGTTCAGGATCCTATATCAACTTTAATCCACCATACAAAATGTCACAGTTCATCAAGGTACAAACACAATAGCATAGATCTCTCGACACGGCTGTGTTTCGGCTGGTTTTACTTCGTCAGGAGAAGGAATGATCCTTGCAAACATATCAACACATAAAATATGAAACAATAAAAAACTAAATAATAAAACGAATTCTAATGTCTTGAAATGTAAAAAGCATTGTAGCACCTGTGCATATAACCAGCAACCAGATTGTTGCTGGTTATATGCACAGGAGGCAGGCCAGATGACACTACCAGGTAACATTAGATAGATTGTGAGCCCGCCAAGCCAGACAGGGAAAAATGCTTGAGTACCTGAATAAGTTCATGTAAACCGTTCTGAGCTCTCCTGGGAGAACGGTACGTATGTACAGAAAATTGAATAAATAAATAAATAAAAGGAGAGTAAATAGGACAAATATAAATCCCCACCCCTTATCAGTATATTCAGGGTTCTGGGACACTGATCCTCTGAGCTATATGCACAGAAGTAGCCAGCTGCTTAGAAAAATTCTCTGCCAGCTCCCACAAAACTATTAACCAGAGAGAGACAAACTGTTTCTCCCTACTCCCTTCCCTTTCTGACTCCAACTGTCTTCTGACTCTACCTCCACACTGTTTATCAGGCTCAAAAAACTCTTTCAAAAGAGCCAATAGTAGTTCTTGATTATGGTCAGGAGTCCACACAGTGTGCCTGACAACCTCCCTGTTGCCATGACATCAGAAGCCTGTTTACAGTGCTCCCCCGCGAATTCGCAGTCCACAATTCATGGTCCTTGTCATTTGCGGTATTTTCCGACCACGAAGGGGAGGCAGGAGAGGGCAGCTGGAGCACTGGCGAGAGAAGGAAATCACTCCCGGTATGCTCCGACCGCCTCTTCCTGTACTAAAGTCAGGCCTCACCAATCAGGAGCTTCTCCATCTTCTCCCTCGAACAGAGGAGATTGAGAGGGGACATGATCGAAACATTCAATGTACTGAAGGGGATAGACTTAGTAGATAAGGACAGGTTGTTCACCCTCTCCAAGGTAGGGAGAACGAGAGGGCACTCTCTAAAGTTGAAAGGGGATAGATTCCGTACAAACGTAAGGAAGTTCTTCTTCACCGAGAGAGTGGTAGAAAGCTGGAACGCTCTTCCGGAGGCTGTTATAGGGGAAAACACCCTCCAGGGATTCAAGACAAAGTTAGACAAGTTCCTGCTGAACAAGAACGGGCGCTGGTAGGGCTAGTCTCGGTTAGGGTGCTGGTCTTTGACCAGAGGGCCTCCGCGTAAGCGGATTGCTGAGCATGATGGACCACTGGTCTGACCCAGCAGCGGCAATTCTTATGTTCTCTGAATTGAGCTTTAGTTTATAATCTCTCATCCATTTATTCATAATATTGTAGACATAATCTCTTGGATCATATTTAGAGAAGCACTAACATTTGCAAAAATAGGTAAAACAATCGTTATGTCATCTGCATAACTAAAGATCTTTAAATTGAGGAATGCGAGTTTCTCATCTAAAGATGCCAAGTAATGTTAAAAAACACCGGGGAGAGCAAAGACCCTTGTGGGACACCACAAGGGTTACTCCAAATTTCAGAGAGAATACCCTTGAAAAACACTTGGTATGTACGGAGCTTCAGAAAATCCTGAAACCATCATAATACTTTGCCCAAAATGCCCATGGTATCAAGACAATCAAGTAGAATGTCATAATCAACCAAGTCAAAGGCACTACTGAGATTGAACTGCAATAATAATGCTCCCCTTCCTCTGCTAAACAGTGTAAACAAATAATTCATTAGTGAAATTATTAATGTTTCAGTGCTATATGTAGAGCAAAACCCGATAGGAAAGGGTATAAAAAAGAAATATTTGCAAACAATTGGTTAATTACTTGGATAGATTTCTTTTTTACACCCTTCCCAATTGGGTTATTTGCCAACAATTGGTTAATTGCTTGGATAGAAAACCCTCCATTAACTTCACAAATAACGGTATAGAGGCAACAGGTCTAAATTGACCTCAGAAATTGACTCACAGCGTAATGCATAATAATTATAAATAAGAAATAATACCCTATGCTATAATCCTGGAAGTGACATCAGAGGAAGAGCTGACACTGGCTTGAGCAGCAGGTTGGGGTTGCTGCTCAAGCTGCAAACGTTAATGAGTTATGGGGGAAGAGAAGGGTGTGCGCACTCCCAGCAAAAGGGAGCGGAGGGGGCAGGGAAGGAGCAGATGGGGGTGGGGGGTGGAGAAGAGGTCAGGGGAGGGGCGCCACCATCCCAGGTGCCTCTCACCCTCACTACACCACTGATCACATATCTATGTTTCTATGCACTGAGAACCCCTCTTTGACTAATGCATTTTCTTCGTTAGCCACAGTATCTCCAATTTTACACTCAATTATCATTCCACTTCCAAAAATACTCAGCTCAACAGCTATTACACTCTTTCCACGATTCCTCTCTTTCCACCTTACTTTCCTGCCTTATTGGGTCAACTTCTGAGTGAAAAGGGTGTACAGAATGCTAGGAATGTTTAAGAAGAGGATCATGAGCAGATCGGAGAAGGTTATCATGCTGCTGTACCAGGCCATGGTACGCCCTCACCTGGAATACTGCATCCAGCACTGGTCGCCGTACATGAAGAAGGACACTGTACTACTCGAAAGGGTCCAGAGAAGAACGACTAAAAATGGTTAAGAGGCTGGAGGAGTTATCGTACAGTGAGAGATTAGAGAAACTGGGCCTCTTCTCCCTTGAAAAGAGGAGACTGAGAGGGGACGTGATCGAAACATTCAAGATAATGAAGGGAATAGACTTAGTAGATAAAGACAGGTTGTTCACCCTCTCCAAGGTAGAGAGAACGAGAGGGCACTCTCTAAAGCTAAAAGGGGATAGATTCCATACAAACATAAGGAAGTTCTTCTTCACCCAGAGAGTGGAAGAAAACTGGAATGCTCTTCCGGAGGCTGTTATAGGGGAAAACACCCTCCAGGGATTCAAGACAAAGTTAGACAAGTACCTGCTGAACCAGAAAGTACACAGGTAAAGCTAGGCTCGGTTAGGGCACCGGTCTTTAAACCAAGGGCCACCGCATCGTGCCACTGCTGGGCACGATGGACCACTGGTTTGACCCAGCAGTGGCGATTCTTATGTTCTTCTGTGTGCCTCACTCAATTGCTTTCCATGACTGTCCTTGGAAATAGCAGAATGTGTCTTGGACAAGATAACCTCACAAAGAGCCTTGCTATATCTTTTGTCTCACAATTTGAACTTGGATTTCACATTTTCCACCTTCATTCTTAATTCTGGCTGGAAATGTATTGCACTGCTAGTGTTCCCAGAGCACACAAAAGCCAGTCACTGGAACTCCTGAGGATCTATTGCTTTATTCCCTGCCTGCCAAATTTTAGATTGGTGCACATAGTTCCAGAACTTACATCTTGTTGGAAGGCTTTTATTTTCACTAGATTTATTTTGCAATATTAAGTCCTCCGTATGAAACGCCACTGGCAAAATAAGCGCTCATGACAGCTGGATTGCTGAATTAATCTTTCTGAGGGTTTTTTTTCCCTTGCTCTTTGCATTGTTGCCATGTTTTACTTTACCTGTAAGTCGAGCAGGATTTAAAAAATAACTTTATCTTCATATTTGTGGTTTTAAGGCCTGATTCATGAAAGTCTTTTCTCCTTGACACATGATGGAAGAAAAACCTTTGTGAATCAAGCTCTTAGAGAGTCTTTAACCAAGCTGTGTTATGCTAGCACAGTATATGTAAGTGTGGACCTGTGCTAATGTTCACCTAATGTGGGTAGAGGTGGGAGTTGAACATGACATGGGCGGGTTGAAGGAGTGATTAGCTATGACAGATGGAGTGTGGACTGGGGCTGCGAATAAGTTATTATGACAGCTGAAAGTTAATATGATACTTACTACTACCTCAAGATGAGGGAGTATCGTATGTACTTGAATATAAACCGAGATTTTGAGGCCAAATATTTGGCCCCAAAATAGGGATCTATTTGGCCCAAAAATAGGGATCTCGGTTTATATTTGAGCCATTACCCGACTGATGGTGTGGCTGTCCACCATTCAACTCCCGAATACCACCAGGGCTGTAATCTTCAATAGAACGATCCTCCCCCCCTCTCCCTACTGAATACATGCCCCCCCTGATGAATCTTAAAGCTGATATCCTCCATGCACACAAACCCCTGCCACCACCACCCTCCTCCCCGCCACCACACCCCACCGTCACACCCCACTCCCCGATATTGCACTTACCATTAGTACTGGAAATCTGTTGCCACTGTCAATGCTGTATTCTGATCTGGTGCAGAGCCTTGAGCATCTGTGCATGCTCAAAGCCTGCCAGTTCCCGCTCCCTTTGAGATTCTCAGAGTAGGCAGGAACAGGCAGGCCTTGAGCATGCGCAGATACTCAAGGCTCCGCACCAGATCAGAATACAGCATTGACAGTGGTAGCAGATTTCCAGTACTAATGGTAAGCGCGATGTCAGTGAGTGGGATGTGCATGGAGGAGGGTTGTGGTAACAGCGGGGGTTTGTGTATATGGAGACTAGTGGCTTTGAGATTCATCACGGGAGGCATCGTCTTATTGAAGAGTACAGCCTTCGTGACAGGGTTGGTGTTACGGGAGAGCAAACAGAGCAGCTGCCCTGGGCCTCACAACTCCAGGGGCCCCAAGGTCTGGGCATCTTTTTTCTCTTGTCGGGCCATCTCTCTCCCTCCCTTCCCCTCACATTCATGGTGCTTTTCAAAACCAAAGTTTTCGCTCTCAGAGGGCCCCTGACATGGCAGCACTGATGCTTCTCTGACTCAACTTTCTGTTTCCGGTTGAGTGGCTCACGTCAGAGGAGAAGCGTTGGGGCTGCCATATCTGGGGCACTCTGAGAGCAAAAACTTTGGTTATGAAAAGCGCCGCACAGGAAAGGGGAAGGAAGGGAGGGAGGGAGGGAGATGGCCCTACAAGGGGAAGAGGTTAACATAATATAAGTACTGCCATCTCCGGATCAGACCTTCGGTCCATCAGGACCGGCGGTCCGCACACGCGGAGGCCCAGCCAGGTGTACACCTAGCATAATTTTAGTCACCCATATCTCTCTATGCCTCTCGTAAGGAGATGTGCATCTAGTTTGCTTTTAAATATTAGAAAAGTGGATTCCGCAATAACTTCCTCTGGGAGGGCATTCCAGGTGTCCACCCCTCGTTGCATGAAGCAGAACTTCCTGATATTTGTCCTGGACTTGTCCCCCCTTAGCTTCAGTCCATGTCCTCTTGTCCGTGTCACATTGGACATTGCAAATAATTTTTTTTCCTGCTCTAATTTGTTGATTCCTTTCAGTATTTTGAAAGTCTCGATCATATCCCCTCGCTTCAGGCTTATTCTGTGGAGAAAGGGGGGGCAACAGAGGCTGGATGGAAGATGGGGGGGAGTGAGAGGGGAACAAATGCTGAATGGAAGTTGAGGTGGGGGAGCAGATGCCGGATGGAAGTGGGGTGTACAGAGAGAGGGGAGCATAGTAACATAGTAAATGACGGCAGATAAAAACCTGAACGGTCCATCCAGTCTGCCCATTAGTTATACCCATTAAAAATACATAATTAAATTAACTTGTCTCTTTGATATTTCTGGGTCATAATCAGCAGTCACTGGACAGAAGTGGGGAAGAGAGAGAGGGGAGCAGTCGCTGGAAGGAAATGGGGCGGAAAGAGAGGGGAGCAGTCACTGGAAGGAAGTGGGGAGGATAGAGAGGGGAGCAAACACTAAATAGAAGTGGAGAGAGGGGGGATCAGACACTGGATAGGAGAGATAGGGGAGCAGCTGCTGAATGGAAGTGAAGGAGCAGACACTGAATGGAAGTGGGGAGGACAGAGAGAGGAGAGCAGACACTGAATGGGAGAGAGAGGGGGGAGCAGACACTGGATGGAAGTAGGGAGGAGAGAGAGGGGAGCAGACGTTGGATGCAAGTGGGGAGGAGAAAGAGGGGAGCAGCTACTGAATGGGAGAGGAGCAGACACAGGATGGATCTGGGGAGGAGAGAGAGGGGGAGTAGACATTGGAATGAAGTGGGGAGGAGAGAGAGGGAGAGCAGATGTTGGATGGAAGTGGAGAGGAGAGAGAGGGAGAGCAGATGGATGGAAGTGGAGAGGAGAGAGAGAGAGAGAGAACACATACTGGATGAAGGAGGGGTAAAAGAAAAAAAGGCACATACTGGATTGGGGAAAGATGATAGAGTTACTGAAAGGGGTGAGGGAAAGAGGTGGCAAGCTATAGGTAGACACAATGAAAAGAGGGAAATTGAGGACTGGATATTAAGAAAGAATCTAATCTAGATAGAAGGAGTAAATAAACTGAGAAGGAAGACCAGGGAAAAAAAAGGAAGGTAAAGGGAAGGGAGATCTTGTTGCCTTTTCTCCTAATTAAGAACATAAGAGTTGCCATACTGGGACAGACTGAATGTCTATCAAGCCCAGTATCTTGTTTCCAGCAGTGCACATTCCAGGTCACAATTATCTGACAAGATTCCAACAAACTAAAACAGATTTTATGCTGCTTAGCCTAGAAAAAAAGCAGTAGATATTCTCAAGTTTTTGTAGACTGGCTCACCAGGATCACTCAAATTTCTAATCTCGGTTTAAACTACTTGTCTTCCTTTTTTCCTCCTTTTTTGGGGGGATAAGGTCACCTCAGTTTATATTCAGATTGGTTTATATTTGAGTATATAAGGTAAATGCAGCTCCAGTACTTGGTAGTCCAGTAGCATGGCCACAGACCCAACATTATCTGATTCTTCCTGATATGCCCCAGGTCTGATCGCCCACCCAATCTGATTCCCCAACCATCCAGCCTGCATGCACCCTGACTCCCTTATCAGATCACCCTCATTCTGATCCCCCAACCCCCTGGATCTGATTCCCTGATCATTCCCACCCCGATCCCTCAGCCTTTCTATCTGATCCTCCAATAAACCCATCCTATGAATTTAAATCCTATCCATATGTCCTCAAGAAAACCCTCCCTCTACCCCAGTTGCCCCCCTGGCCCCAACCAGAACCGATACTTATTTAGAGGTGATCAATGATAGTCTAGCAGGTTGGGGACAGGAACAGTCCACTCCCACTCTGCTTGCCTCTGGGAAGCAAAGTGGCTGCCATGACCCTAGCATAATATATTATAGAAAAGTGAACTGAGCTTTGACTTTTTTAAATACTGCTTATGCATATGCAAAAAAGATTGATCTCATCAGATTCAAACTTCTGAGAATGCTCTGTGCAACACTGCAGTTAGCTTTGGGCAGACACATCATTGTTGTATTATACTGTGTATGCTTGGTTTTATTTGCTCTTATATTTATTTAAAGTGAATGAGTTGGGAGCTGTTCCTACTCATATTATATATCAGTCAATTACGTTACCACAACCACAACAGGTGGCATTTATTTTATCTAAACCATTTTTTTTTTCCTGGAGACAATCTTGGATGAAAGATATTTGTCTTTGTCTGCGATGACAAATGCATTTTCATTTTCAAAATTGCTCTGAAGGCATCAAGTCTTGTTCCTGAGGTGAATATTTACTTCCATCGGTGTGCTATCAACCTTTGCTTGCCACAAGAAATACCTAGCAATGCCTTTGTGTAAATTCACTTTATCAGGGTATATTTTTTTCCAAATGGAAAGAAGGGAGGCATGCTGCATAACTAAGGTGCCCATACGTCCCATTTTGAATGGGACTGTCCCGTTTTTAGATACCCTGTCCCGTTGTCCCCACACACAACTTCGGGACACCGAAATGTCCCGTTTTCAGAGACAGCATCCCGAAGCTGTGCGCAAGGACAATGGGACAGGTGATCGCTTCCCCTCCCTCCCTGCTGCGCTAAAGCTAGCCTCCCTCCTTCCCTCCCTCCAGTGTCGATTCAACCCCCGCCCCCTGGTCTGCTGCCGCTGCTTACCGCTCACAAAAGGAAGGTCCAAGCGCCGGCCCACTAGCCTTCTTCCCGACGTCAATTCTGACGCCAAAGAGGAAGTTACGGGCCAGCCAGGCAGCGATTGACTGGCCTGGAACTTCCTCTCTGACGTCAGAATTGATGTCGGGGGGAGAGAAGACTTGTAGACCTGGCGCTTGTGCAGAGCAGTCGCTGCACACGCCTTGTTGCTGCGTCAGGGAAGCAGGGTGGGTTGCCTTGTCGGAGGGAGGGCAGGGGAAGCAGGGTGGCAAGGAGTGAGAAAGAAATGAAAAAGAAGATGCACAATCAGAAGGAAGTGCAACCAGAGATTCATGAAATCACCAGATAACAAAGGTAGGAAAAATGATTTTATTTTAAATTTAGTGATCAATAATTTATATCTGCTGTATGTATTTTGTACTATATTTAATGAGATCCATAAGAACATAAGAATTGCCGCTGCTGGGTCAGACCATTGGTTCATCATGCCCTGCAGTCAAGCTCACACGACGGCCTTCTGGTCAAAGACCAGCGCCCTAACTGAGACTAGCCCTATCAGCGAACGTCCTTGTTCAACAGGAACTTGTCTAACATTGTCTTGTGTTTTCCCTGTGGATCCCCTCCCTGCTTTCTGCCACGGTCCGTCCCTAATGATACAACTTCCTGTTTCTGCTTTAGCTCTGGCAGGAGCATAGGATAACCAAAGGCCTTGAGCTCAAAAATGGATTTGTCAACAACCTGTGACAAAAAATGGATTTGTCAATGACCTGCAACAAAAATGAATTTGTCAACGGCCAACACGGATAGAAGGGGGAAGACCAGCTGTTCCGAAGGGGGCCCCCAAGGTTCTTGACTTGGGGATGGAAGGGATTGAGGGAAGGAAGGAGAAATGTTAGGTCTGGGAGTGAAAGGGAGAGGGAGATGTAGCATCTCTTTTTCCCCTCCGTCCAATTGTTCAGTATCAAGGAAGAAGAAGTATAGTATGCATCAGTCTTAAGAGCATGTACAGAATCGAAATGATAAAGAGAATTGGTGTGTGCACCATTTCTTTAGGAGAATAAAATTTAAATACGTAGACTGGTTTTGAAGAGGAAGTAAGCAGATATATTAAAACAAAACGGGATAATCTATGTTCATATTCAAACCATTGGGGTATGCACTTTGAAATTCAAAAATGTTTTTTTGCTCTTCCTGTAATAAAAATACATCTACATCTCAGTAGACTCTTGACAAAGGCATAGATGCCGAAACACTGTCAGTGTTGAATCTTTGAGTCTTCGCAGTGCTACTTTCAATAGAGTGAATTTTGAACTTTGCACCCGTAGCTGAATTATTGACATCTCATCCTCACGACTCCTTTGTTGTGCCTTGATTGTCTCGTCGTTGAGGCCTCCTTGGGCTCCCTTTTTGGTAGCTTTGGTATATGTGCATCACAAATATTTTTGTATTGTATTTAGTGGCGTAGCTATACAGCTGATTTGGGGGAGGGGGTGGACCCAAAATGGGTGGATGGGCACCAAATTTTCTCCCTGCCTGAATGCAAAATATAAATTCTTGAGCTGGTGGGGATCCCCAAGCCCTCATAACTCAAGACCTCTTCCTCCAGTTCAGCAGCCAGAAATCTCCAGGCTTTGCAGCTACATGGAAATATCTTCAAGTTGCCACCGTTTTATGCATGTATGAAAGCCAAGCGGGAGTGGGGAGGTGGAGGCAAGGCAGCAGCAGCACCTTTGTAATACTGCTACTAACAGCAGAACTGGGAAAGTTCTGGTTGTGGACCTGAAAATGGGTAGGAGGTGGTCATCAGCTGGTGAGACCAAGACGGCTCTCCCAGACATCTACCCCCCTCCCGCTGAACTGGCAACTGAACCCCCCAAGGGCAGCGAAAATGACAGAAGGGATGCCCACTCCCTCCTGCCATGGTGAGCCCACCCCATGTGATAAAAAATGGCAGAAGGGAAACCCACCCCCCTCCTGCTGACCACCTTCCACCAACAGCGGCGAAACAGCAGGAGGGATGCCCACTCCCTCCTGTCATTGGATGCTCCCCCGAATCACCTCCCCGTACTTTTTTCCAAAGATGGAAGCAGAAGCATGGTCCCTCCAACTTCAAGGCTCGCCAATCCAAAATGGTAGGCCTTCCCTCCTTGGTGCATCATGTGATGCACAGGGAGGGGCCCAAGGCCCTGATTGGCTTAGATGCCTAACGCCCCTTCCAAGGGGGGGAGGAGATGGCTTGGGGGGCACCAGGCATGTGAGTGGGCTTTGGGTGGCAGGAGTGAGTGGACATCCCTTCTGCCATTTCGCTGCCAGGGGGGGGAGAGGAGGCTGAGGCTCTGATTGGTCCAGGTTGTTTAAGTCCCCTCCTATGGGTGGGGCCTTATGCATCTGGGACAATCAGAGCCTTAGGCCCTGCCCCAGATGCAACAGGACTCTGATTGGCCTAGATGCAAAAGGCCTCACCCATAGGAGAGGCCTTAAACAACCTGGACCAATCAGAGCCCCTCCCTGGTGCATCCCAGGATGCACCAGGGAGGGAAAGGCCCATCATTTTGAAGAGGCAGGCCTGCTGGCCGCAGGAAGTAGGCATCCCTCTGGCCAGCCATCTGAAAATAACATAAGGGGGAGAGGGCAGGGGTCGTCAGAGGCAAGGGAAGGTGTTGCATGGTGACGGGAGAGTGTAGGCAACTCTCCTGCTTTCGAGGGGAATTGGGGGGGTGTTGGTTGGTGGTAGCTTGGCAGGAGAGAGAGGGCATGCCTCCTGCCAAACTTCAATTTGGGATTTTATTTAGTTTTCAAAATGCACACCAGAGATGTGTTTTTCACAATGTTGTCATACTGGCACCCCTGCATCAGTCACTGATTTTTGACGCCAAAAGCCAATGCCGCTCTTGGAGAATTGCTGGGCTATGTTTAAAAATCCACCAGAGTGCTTGTTTGAATACTGAAGAGCCTATTTGCATGGCAGTGTCGGAGATTGCTAGCAAGCTCGCAAAAGACTGCCATAAACCATTTTGATAATCTGCCGTTAAAATGCACGCAGGCTAAAACGTTGGAAACCAGTTTAGCGACCGTGTTAAATGCCAATTTTATTTTTGAGAATCTGGGCCTCGATCTCTGTCCATCTCCCCCTCCAAGGACAAAAAGAAAAGGGGGGGGGGTGTCTTCCTCAGCATACAGGGCTATGGCGGGAGAATAGGATAACCAAGCCCTAGAATCTTCCTGAAATTCTCTCTTTTGTCAGAAATGAAGTCTCTCTCATTTACTTCTATATTCTCTGTCCACTCCTCAGGAACCATAAAGGAGCCTCCCTTGGTAACCTCTTCTTCTTCAGATCTGATCTGAGGAAGAAGGGGCTACTTTTGAAAGCGAATCATAAACTACATTAAGTTAGTCCAATAAAAAAGATATTTTTTTTCCTTTATGTTTTTGTTTCATTTCTACATATTACCTTGAAGAGTGGACTAACAAAGCCACCACACCATTTCTACCTTTCTTCAAATACTATAGGATCCTGGACACCTTCTGCTGTATAAGGAACATAGTAATGGTTCAAAAATAAGTTAGGATGAGAGTAATTAGAATTATTTAGGAGGAGTATAAATAGAGTTTACTTAGTTGTAACCAGTGGCGTAGTAAGGGGGGACAGATCGCCCTGAGCGCCGTCTTGGTTGGGGCACCGGTGCCTCTTCTCTTCTCCACCACCCCCCCTGTCGCAAACACACCATCAATTTCACACCACCGTACCTCTAGCTCTTGCTAGTACTGGCCCTCTGGGTCTCGCAATTAGGAAGTGATGTCAGAGGGAGAGCCAACACTGGTGCGGGCAGCAAATTAGAGATGCTGCTTGTGCCGGGGAAGCTAAAAAGGAACGGGGGAAGAAAGGAGAGTGCTCGCAGCAGGGGTGGGCAGAGAAGAGGGGGAGGACGCCACTATCCGGGCCTCACACCCTCGCTCGCTAGGGGGGTGTAAATATAGCATACTTAGTTAGAATAGTTATCTTTAATCTTGTGTAAATGTCATATACATACGATACATATATATATATATATATACCATGTTTCCCCGAAAATAAGACCTACCCCGAAAATAAGTCCTAGCATGATTTTCGGGGTAGGTCCTAATACAAGCCCTACCCCAAAAATAAACCTAGTGTTGCCAATCATCTTTCCCTTCCTCTCCTTCCCTACCTTCAAAAACAGTGGCAGGGGCCTGACTACCTGCGCAGACAGCTGGAAGGCACGGCTCATGTGAGGATGAGTGCTGTGTGTGGAGAACCTGGCTGCAGACAAGGCCAAGTATCGTATATGAAGAGCCAGAGGCCAATAGTGATTGCCGCCAGCCCCAGCACGACATCAGAAAGCAGCGGTGGCAGTAGCAGCGAGGGCTACTCGGGCAGTGTCAAAAAAAGCCACGGAAGCCCCCGACTTGCTGGTCATGTACCAGTGGGGAACAGAAAATGAGAGCACTGGCAGTGGGCAGCAGAGACCCCGCTGCGAACAGTGGGCTCCAGCGAGAATTTTGCTGCCTTGGCTGAGCATGTGGCCTGCGCGGGCTCAATGGCAGCGTGGCCACGTCCGAGGGCAGCTTAAGCCAGCGCAGCTGCAATGAGAACAGCCTGCACGAGGAGGAACTTAGTGAGCAGCTGGACATCAGTAGTCGAGCATAAGGCTTCGGAGGTATGTTATGCTCACGGAGGGAGGGTTGAAGAGGTTCCCCTGCTACTACTACCCGTGTTGCCCCGAAAATAAGCCCTAGTGTGCTTTTTGGAGCACAAATTAATATAAGACCTTGTCTTATTTTGGGGGAAACACGGTAATAGTGTAATAATGCAAATGCACACATGATACTCTAGCCAAGCCGCTAGGAGATCAACAACAATCAGAGCAGAATCCATACGAATCTGTATTTTAAAATCCATTACAAATGTCTTTATAAACCACTCTGAATTGACTGCCCAGTCATTAGTAACGATATAGAAGCTTCCAATAAAGATAAAGGACAGCCTTTCATGAAATGTTTGTTCAGTATTCTTCATCAACTTTGTTTCCCTGTGTTCATCCTCAGCATTTGTAAGGGGCATGTTAAAATAACACGACATACTACCTGAAATCTGGCTTGAGATTGAAGCTTTCTACTATAAGTCTTCCTGTCAGCTCACATGAACTGTCTATAATATTACAATAAATACTGACACTACCCAAAGCCAAAGGCTACAGATTGTGTAAGTGGGCAATAACTCATATGATCTTGTCTCCTCCTCCTTGTGATAAATCAGTGATAATGTGTGCAGCAGAATTCATGAGTCTATAGGTATTGTACAGCAGCTGAAATGTGTTATAGCCCACAGTGCTGGACTGAGACTGTCAGCTCATTTCACAGAGTCAACATTTTTAACGTCCCAACTGACCTGAGCTGGATTTGAATATGTGACCTAGAGAAAAAAAAATGTCTCTAACACCATTCCCATGAGCCATCCGGGTCTCCAAGTTTATTCCAAATATGATATACCATCTGGTAATCTCAAAAATTAATTATTGTAATGCTCTATGTAAGGGAATAGCCCAAAAGCAAACAAGACGTCTACAGATTATTCAAAATGCCTCAATTAAACTCATTATGAAAGCCAAGAAATTCGACCTTGTGTCGCCCCTCCTTAAGAATGCACATTGGCTTCCAGTTGCTCATCGCATAACGTATAAAATATGTTTGCTAACTCTCAAGTCCCTTCTTTATAAAACTCCCGCCTTCATTCATAGACTATTGATTCCTTACACTCCAGCAAGATTACTTAGATCCAACGACCAACATTTATTAATTGTTCCCTCTCTCAAAAACATTAACACACGGCGGCAATTCATCTTTTCCGTCACAGCTCCCCAAACATGGAATTCCCTCCCCATTCATTTAAGGGAAGAATGTAACCTAGACAGATTCAAAAGCAAGTTAAAATGCTTTCTTTTTAAAGATGCATTTGACTGCTAAAAAGCTAGATTAGGAGCCTCTAATGAATCTTATTTTCTGACTTATTTTAAGTCTACCGCTTTCACCCTCCCTGTTGTTTTTTCCTTACTTATTTACTATCAACAATTTGTATTTCTTTCCCCATTTTTTTCCTTCTGTTTAGTATGTTTTGTCAGGTTAGTCATATTTGTTTGTTTTGTTTCCCCCAGAAATTTGTAATTTTACTTTTTGTACATCGCTTAGAATTTTGAATAAGCGATTAATCAAATTTTTAATAAACTTGAAACCTGAAAGTTCTGGAGGCAGCTTCAAATAAGGAACTCTAAAAATCAAACTGCAATCACCCAATACACTTTCCTAAAAGGGAAATTATTCATGGACTCACACTGGCCTACAACCTGAAGAGTTGTTACGGAGGTCAAACTGTAGTTCACCAGTGCAATCTACTGGCAGACCCATTCTGTATCAAAACTGTATCACCTTCAAGTTTTAACTGAATTAAAAATCCTCATATGTGTATGAGACGTTTCACTATTTTTAACCAGTGCCTAATGACATCCTTGCCAAAGCCACCTTTAATGGTCCAAGGTTGCACTTCCTACAAGGAAACAAGCTGCTTATCCTTTTTACATTGGTTCCAAAACTTGGTTTTGGAGGCACCCCAGCCAGTCAGGTTTTCAGGATATCCACAATGAATATCCATGAGAGAAATTTGCATGCAGTAGAAGCACTGCATGCAAATATCTCTCATGAATGATCAGTGGTATTTGTCTTAAATCAGCATTCCCCAAATCTGTCCTGGAGTACCTCCTTGCCAGTCAAGTTTTCAGGATATCCCCAGTGAATAAGCATGAGATTTATTTGCATATATTGCCTTCATCATATGCAAATATATTCATGCATATTCATTGTGGATATCCTGAAATTCTGACTGGCAATGGAGTACTCCAGGACTGAATTAGGAAACACTGTCTTAAATCAAATGGGGATAGACTTAAAAATCCATATACAGTATATATGCTTTGGAAGTAAAAAAGTTTAGAGGAGATCTCAAAGTACAGTCAAACCTCGGTTTGCGAGTGTTTTGCAAGACGAGCAAAACACTCAGCAAACTTTTGACTTGCAAACCGAGTGTTGACTCGATCATGCAGGTGCCTAGAAGATCTTCCGGCTTCTGCCTGCCTTGAGCATGCATCTGTGCATGCTTAAGGACTTCTAATTCTCCCTCTCGCCGAAGGAAACTCTGGTAACCCTATGCTAACCTGAGTATTAAAGCCTTCAAAGAAAGAGAAAAAGTCAGAACAGAGGCTAGAAACACAGAATTAAAACCTCAGCAAGATGAGCTAGGTGGGGAAAGGATAGGCAGCTGGAAGGGAAGAGTAAGAATGGCCATTTTAATTAGAGATTCAATCATTAGGCATATAGACAGCTGGGTGGCTGGTGGAAGTGAGAATTGCTTGGCCACTTGTCTGCTTGGTATGAAAGTAGCAGACCTCAAGTGCCACCCAGATAAGATTTTAAGGTTCATAGTTAGTTGCGCGCAAGACACCAGCGCGCCGACAATGGAGGGCAGACAATTCAGCGCAAGACACCAGCACGCCACGGGAAAACTTCGTTTTAAAGAGCTCCGAAGTGGGGTGTGAGTGGGGAACCCCCCCACACACACACACTTTACTGCATAGTGTTTGCGCTGCTGTTGGGGGGGGGTGTTTGGGGGGTTAGAACCCCCCATTATAGAGAAAACGGAACTTTTTCTGATTTTTTTCGGGTAAAGTTCCATTTTCTCTATAATGGGGGGGGGGGGTTGCACCCCCCACACCCCCCCAACAGCAGCGTGAACAGTATGCAGTAAAGTGTGAGGGGAGTTCCCCACTCACACCCTGCTTCGGAGCTCTTCAAAACGAAGTTTTCCCACGGCGCGCTTGTGCCTTGTGCCGAATTGTCAGCGCTCGATTGTCGGCACACTGGTATCTGGCGCGCGATTGTCCTGTCACCAATTTTAAGCAGTGCTGGGGAGGAGCCAGCTATCTTGGTACATGCAGGTACCTAAGAAAATGTAGAAGGAAGGTTTTGAAAGCCAAATTTAGGCTGTTAGGTAGAAATCTAAAATCCAGAACTTCCAGAGTTAGATATTCAGACCTGCTCCCTGTTCCACATGCAGGACTGAAAAGACAGGCAGAGCTCCAGAGTAGAGAATGACACGGGGACAAATTTATCCCCATCCCCGCAGGAACTCAATTTCTCCGTCCCATCCCCTGGGTTTTGTCGCTGTCCCTGTCCCATTCCTGTAAGCTCTGCCTTAACTGCACAAGTCTTGAACACTTATGATTTTAAAGTGTTTGAGGCTTGTGCGGATGAGGATGGAACTTGCAGGAATGGAGTAGGGACAAGGCTCACGGGGACTGGACGAGAAAATGAGTTCCTGTGGGGACCAGAGAAAATTTGTCCCTGTGTCATTCTCTACTGCAGAGTCTCAATGCATTTATGAGATGATGGTGCAAGAGAAGAGGGTTTTAGATTTGTTAGGAAATGGGCAACATTCTGGGGAAGGGGGAGCCTATTTCCAGAAGGATGGGCTGTACCTTATTCAGGGTGAAACAAGGCTGCTGGCATCAACGTTTAAAAAGGAGATAGAGCAGCTTTTAAACTAGAAACTGGGGGAAGGCTGACAGTCACTCAAAATAGCATGGTTTTGGAACAAGGATATCACCATAGCAGGAAAGATAGAGCATAGTAGACCAGATGCCTTTAAATAAAGAGCAAACATAAATTATCACTGTTAATGTCTAAGCAAATTGTTAATAGAAATAAAAAATATCTGTATACAAATACTTAGAAGCCTAAAAAAATAAGGTGAAAGAGTTGGAATATACACTAAATGAAAGGATAAATATAATAGAGGGCATAGTAGGGGTTTAGTCAGAAGTCCATGTTGAGGGGGGGGGGGGCAAAGGTAGACTGAGGAAGCCAGGTATTCTCCATCTTCCCCGTAACTGTGGCCACTGCATTAAAACATTCCTTTGCTGGCGGGGATGCCAAGCCCCTCCAGCTTCAAGAAGACTCCTGTGTGAATCTCTGCATTTGCTGCCAAAACAGTGTTCATGTCTGTGGCACACTTCAGCTATTGACAGAGGCACTCCCACACATGCTCAGTTCAGTCATTAGACTTGAGTATGCATGAGAGAGCCAACATTGGGAGCTGAAGCGCCCCTGCTAACTTACATGCTGCTCAGACAGCACAGGCGAGACTTGTGCAGGAAACCTCTCTGTCAGCCATTAAAGTAGAAGGGAATTGAGCCAAAAGTGAGGGAGCCCAGGCCCTCAAGGGTGGGGTTGATTTATATGTTAATGAGGGCCCTGAATCAAATACAGTATTCCCCCGGTCATTCGCGGTCAGGGGTTCGCGGTCCCGGTAATTCGCTGTATTTTCCGACTGCGAACCGCCAACCAGGAGAGGACAGCTGGAGAGGCAGGAGAGAGCAGACGGAGCACCGGTGAGTGAAGGAAATCACTCACTGTATGCTCCGACCGCCTCTTCCTGCACTAAAGTCGGGCCTTAACAATCAGGAGCTGCTTTGACATGCAGCTCCTAATTGGTAAGGCCCAACTTTAGTGCAGGAAGAGGCAGTCGGAGCATACAGCGAGTGATTTCCTTCACTTGACGGCGCTCTGGCTGCTCTCTCCTGCCTCTACCGCTGCCCTCTTGAGTCTCCCTCATGAAAAACCGTATTCGCAGTTTTTCAAGATTCGCAGGGGTTCCTGGAACGGAACCCCCGCGAATATCGGGGGAGTACTGTATACTAAAAATTATGCAGGACAAAAAAAATGCATCTCAGAATCCTTTTGGATAGAAATTCCATGTGTAAAGGTGAAAAGGATAGTGATAGGAGTATGCTAGCATCTGTCTGGCCAAAAGGAACGACAGATGTAGAAATATTAGCAGAAATTAGAGAAGCTAATAAACTAACACAACAATGGGTGACTTCAATTACCATAATATTAACTGGATAAATATAACATCAAGGCATGCTGGTGAAGTAAAATTCCTAGATGAAATCAAGAACTACCTTATGGAGCAGCTTGTTAAGGAACTAACAAATGGGGGGGGAAGGCAATTCTAGATCTAGTCCTTAGTAGATCTAGGTAATGGTATTGGGGCCATTTTGACAACAGTGATCATAATAAGAAAAAATTTGATTTAATAACTTGAGTTAAGTATACACAAGAAATCCAATATATTAGCTTTTAATGCTCAAAAGAGAAGACTATGATAAAATGAGGAAAATGAGCAGCTGCAAAGATCAAAAATTTACATCAGTCATGGATGTTTGTAAAAAAATACCATCCTGGAAGCCCAGACCAGTTGTATTTCACGCAATAAAAAAAGCAGAAAGATGGCCAAATGAGAGCCGGCATAGTTAAAAAGTGAGTTGGGGAAAGTTATTAGAGCCAAAATAAAATCTTTCAGAAAATGGAGGAAGGGTCCAATTTAAGATAACGGGAAACAGCATAAGGAATGGCAAGTCAAATGCAAAGTGCTGATAAGGAAGGGCAAGAGATTTTGAAAAGAAGATTGTCTTAGAGGGAAAAAAATATAATAAAACCTTTTAAAGGTATCTTAGAAGAAAGAAGCTGGTAAAAGAATCAGTTAGATCCAGGGGTGTAGCCATGGGGAGGGGGGAGGAGGGTTTTGGGCCTTCCACTTTGGACTCAGGCCCCCTCCAGAACTCCAGCACATATAAGTAGAGTTAGGGTAATCCAGATTTTTCCATGGAGAAACCTGGACACATGGCCCCCATCCTGTTCCACCCTGCCTTGTTCTGCCCCCAGCCAAGCCCCACCCCATCCCATCTCCATCTCCACCCTCACAAAGCCTTGCCTTTCTTTTTTGATCTCTAGGCCGCATCTGGAAGGCCTCCAAGCATGTAAGAATATGTGCAATCACTAATTTTCCAAGCCTGAAAATATTGAAGATACACTTGTCTTCTGAGTGAAGCCAACGTTAAATGCCAAAAATCGCCACACTCTCAATCATGCAGATATAGAACTTCTTTATGCTTATGTTTTTCAAATCTTTTTTCATATATCATTCTTCCTTTTAATCACATATATTATTACATTTTGATTTAATCCAGCAGTGACCTCAGCGGCTACACTCAAACATCATATTTCATGTAACGTTCGAGCTTAAGCTAGCCTCCTCATTGGCCACTTCTTTTATATTTTCATAAATAATCTTGTATATTATAGCTTAAAGTCAATAAATAACTTATCTTAATTGATAAACTGAATGGGTCTCCGACGTGAATTCGCGTTTCGTAAAGGAGCTGTGCAATGTCATCCGCACATGCTCAGAGGCCTTCCAGATGTGGCCAGGAAGTCAGGGCTTTCCAAAACCTGGACAACCTTCCAGGTTTTGGAAAGTCTGACCAGGCACCCAGAAAGTCCTCTAAAAAGAGTACATGTCTGGGTTTTCCTGGACTTCTGGTAATCGTAAACAGAATCATCAGGAAGTCATTTTCTAATTTAACATTATTATATGGGATAAAACTATTCTTGGATCCATTTCAATTGCAATTAATTTTGCAGGCCAGCATTTTAACACAACTGGATGACAGCAATATAGTTTTGCTAGGTGTTCCAAATCACCTGCTTTGCAGATTCCAAATGGTGCAGAATGCTGCAGGATACCCTATTCTTTAAAAAGATGCACTAACTCCCTATAAAAACTAGAATTGAGTTTAAGCTTTTATCATTTGTTCATAAACACCCTCTTTTACAAAGCCACATGGCAAAAGTCCTGGAGCCCTTTAAATTCCTATGGGTTTTGAGGCAGTTATCGCAGAGGCAGCCACTAATGTGGCTTTGTAAAAAAAAAAAAAAAAAAGGGGGGGGGGGGGATTCTATGTAGTTTAGCATTCGAATACTTTTATCCGTTCATTTCTCTATACCAGTGGTTCCCAAACCTGTCCTGAAGGACCCCCAGGCCAGTCGGGTTTTCAAGATAGCCCTAATGAATACGCATGGAGCAGATCTGCATTCCTGGCATCTCCATTATATGCAAATCTCTGTCATGCATAATTCATTAGGGCTATCTTGAAAACCCGACTGGCCTGGGGGTCCTCCAGGACAGGTTTGGGAACCACTGCTCTATACTCTTCAGCCAAATGTTATGGTCAAATGTTATGTTTCAGCCAAATGGTATGTTTGTGGTCTTATATCCTGCCAAATTAGGGCTACTAGATTTGTTTGTGCATAAAAGAGGACACATGGCCCCACTCCAATTTTCCTCCAGCCCCACCCCATTCTGTACCCAGCCCCACACTCACATAGACCTTGTCTCGGCTGCATCTGGAGGGTCTCTGAGCATGCATGGATGTGATTTGATGATATCATATGTATGCGCGCATGCGTGTGATATCGTGTCGCATCTGCAAATGCTCGGTGGCTTTCCAGACGCAGCACCTGAGCTCGGGGCCTTCCAAAACCCAGACAAACTGCCGGGTTTCGGAAATCCATCCGGGCATCTATGCTAAATCCTTCAAAATGGACTTTGAGGCAGGTTACAAGAGCAATTTTTGCAACATAAATATACAGCGCAGGATTAAAGTCTGGTTGTACTCTTAACATAGACTTCTGATAAAGTGAGTTACAGATAATATATTTTGTTTCATAATGGGAGACACACAGTGCAAAATCAGGGTTGAGCTAGACCAGGATTTTTGAAAGAGCCATGTTTTCAAGTTTTTGTGAAACAAAGCATACGTAGTGGAGGTACAAATCTTTATGGGTAGTGAGTTTCATACTTTTGTAGTTTTGATAGTTAAATGAGTTTCAGTCAGCTATTTTATATGTTACGAGTTTCAGGGATGGAAATATAATATCAAATGATTTGTGTTACATTGCTCAGCAGATCTTCCTAGTAACTCAGCAAGTCTGTAAAAAACTATTGGGAAACTCTTCATGTAAGATCTTAAAAAATTAGACAACATAACTTGATTTTGATCTGCTTGTCAACTGTGACCCATAAGCAGTGGTATGATGTGATCAAATCTTATTTTATAAAATATAAGTCTAGCTTTATTTTTACATTCATCTCGGGAAATGTGCTTGACAATTCCTTCTAACTCACTGTATCAGAAAACAACTACTAGATCAAGATCTATAATGGGTAAAGGCCCTAAACTATGGAATAAACTCTCACAAACTCTCAGAGAAATTGATAACTCATCTTTAGAAGAAATGTGAAAACTTATTTATATGATCAGTATTTCCTTAAAGTTTCATTGTAATGGTTTTTTGATTATATCTAAATTGTAATTTTGGGACCATGGCCCATTTGTTCCTCTTTCTTATTGTGATCTGCCTTGAGTCAATTCAGTATTAAGAAGAATATAAATATTCAGGTTAGAGTCCTTTTCACAGCCGTGGCTACATATTTTGGGCCATTTTGCACATTGGTTTTAAGAAAGGTTTGGGCAAGTTCCTGGAGGAAAAGTCCATAGTCTGTTATTAAGAAAGACATGGGGGGAAGCTACTGCTTGCCCTGGATCAGTAGCATGGAATGTTGTTACTCCTTGGGTTTTGGCCAGGTACTAGTGACCTGGATTGGCCACCGTGAGAACGGGCTACTGGACCATTGGTCTGACTCAGTAAGGCTATTCTTATGTTCTTATGCTTTTGACAGAAGATAGAGAGTAATAGTAATAAAAATGCCCTTTAAAGCTAAATGCTGCTTCTGTTTGCTCTAGCTGATAAGGTCACATTGAACATTTGTTTGCTATTTGACCTGCCTGGAGAAATAAAAATTATGTCTACACCAAGGCTAGAGGTAAATGGCAGTAGAGACAGGAGGAGGGGTGTTTATGTGCTCCAGCATTTGAGATTAAACCATTATACTATTCTCATCCTACCACTCTCTCCCGTCATGATTTCAGCAACAAGCTTATGAAACTGGACTACTGGTAACACAGTAGTTAATGTACAGAAAGTACCTATAAGACCTAGCAGGAAATGTTTTTTTCTTTTTAGAATGAGTCCACTAAGGCAGTGGTTCCCAACCCTGTCCTGGAGGAACACCAGGCCAATTGGGTTTTCAGGCTAGCCCTAATGAATATGCATGAAGCAAATTTGCATGCCTATCACTTCCATCATATGCAAATCTCTCTCATGCATATTCATTAGGGCTAGCCTGAAAACCCGATTGGCCTGGTGTTCCTCCAGGACAGGGTTGGGAATCACTGCACTAAGGCACTACCCCCGTAGCATGGTTGGATTTTTCTTACCACAGAGGTAACAGCTCTGACGGTCATAAGAAATACTTTTAAAACCAATAGGAGGAAATTTCTTTCACTCAGAAAATAGTTAAACTCTGGAATGCATTGCCAGAGGTTGTGGTAAAAGTGGATAGCGTAGCTGGTTTTTAGAAAGGTTTGGACAATTTCCTGGAGGAAAAGTCCATAGTCTGTTATTGAGAAAGACATGTGGGAAGCCTCTTCTTGCCCTGTATTGGTACTACTAAAATTCCTCCTATGCCCAACAAGTATATTGGGAGAGCACAACAGAGATATAAATGGTATACTTAATTAAAGATAATTCAAACATTGTGATGGGTCCTCAGTTAACACAACTCAAAATCAGGATAAACCTGTAGGATTGAGCTGCAGGAAGTATAACCCAGCAGGGTTACTCAAGAATGTAACATCCCTGGACCCGTGATAATTTATGCAAAAAAAAAAACTGTGTAAAAAACCACACAAAATTTAATGTAATATTAGTTGTGATCTCTCCAATACACAATCTCGGAGAGAACAAGAATCCGAATGCCTTGAGCATGCGCAGATGCTCAAGGCCCAGCGCGAAGAAGAAGGCAGATCTTCAGGCACTGGCATGTTCTGTGCGTTGGTGCCAGTGCCAAATGGGGGTAAGGAATGTGATTGGGTGGGTGGGTGGGTGTCTGGGGCATGCACGATCACGGTGGGGAGGGGTGTGTGCGAGCGGGGGGTGCCGGATTGCGGGGGGGGGGGGCGCCACGAGTTGGTGGATGGTGGATCACGCGGGGGCGAAATGAGCGGGGGGATGGCAGATCACGCAGGAGGGAGCCTTCACGAGCAGGGGGAGCAATGCCGGTTCTTGGGGGGGGTAGAGCAGCGCCACTGGCCTTGGGGGATGGGGGTGGGTGGGAACGAATCAAGCGAGTTTCCCTTAGTTCCTATGGGGAAACTCGCTTTGATATATGAGTATTTTGGTTTACGAGCATTCTTCTGGAACGAATTATGCTCGTAAACCAAGGTTCCACTGTATATGTATGTCCTCTTTCAATGGCTAAAAGAGCATATAATAAATCAGGCTTTTGAATGCGAAAAGGAGAAAAAAAATGAACTTCTCTCCCAGTGTTCGCTAGTAATCCATTGTTCTTGCTGGTATAATGTCCATGCTGATAATGTTTGAAGCTCTACGGGGTTCCGTTTCGAAAGATTCCACCTCCTTCATCTGGAGCTTAAACATAGACCTCACAAAATCAGAGAACTGTGTTGAAGCTAGTTGAATCTCAGGGAAAATTGTGCTCCAGAGTGGCAGCGCCTAAACGGTCCACAGCAAATCAAGAACCGGCGACATGACGTCAAACAATTGTGACGTCTAGCTCCGCCCACTCAAAACAAAAAAAATGGGAGGTGAACCAAAATATGTACAAAGTTAAAAATAATGAACCTCTTTTAAAGGAAAAAGTTCTTTAAATGACTGACTGCCACTCTATGGTATCATTGAGCCCTAATGGCATGACAGATCATAATTCAAAAATCCAGAACTGTTCTCATGAAGCCAAACGTAGTCTGTTTCCTCTAAAGTCAGCTGGAATTTGCTCGATGATCAACCATTTAAGATCCGTAAATACTGTAATATTTTAAATAAATATGAAAATGAAATCAATTTCTGGCAGAAATTTAAGTGTAAACTTGGCACGTCACATCTGAGTACGCCCATGCTTTGCCTACCACATGTCCGGTAGTTTGTCCTGAACAGTTTATGTTATGGCATAGTACGGGGTAAAGTATTAGTCAGGCCTATTTTTAATAGTAACTCTCAAGCAACCGGAAACTACATTTATCTGGCATCTACCAATCCCCATGGGTGCCGGTTAACTGAGAGTCTACTGTATTTGGAATCAGATGATCTTGTTCAGCAGAAGTTTTACTCTTAGTCCTTTGAAATGCTCTCATCATTAGGTTAATGCATGTCCCTGCCTTTTCTTTTCTTTCCCTTTAACAACTTCATAAAAACTCTGTGACTGAGGAAAACATGCTTCCTTTTTATATTCTAGGCCATCGCAGTACTAAAAGTGAATCTTTCATGGCCTTAATATCCTGCAATAAAAGTCTCAAGGAAAGATGGAGTCATTGGAGCCTAAGCACAAAACTGTTAAAATGCAGACTGGGATGAAAAACAAATCTTAGCCTTTGCACACCCTGCAATATGTCAGACTAGCAAAGGACAAGCAGCAATTTACACTTTGGGCTCCATTTTCAAAAGTGCTGAAACAGAATATGCAGTTAACCTGTGAATATGCCTATGAACTGCTGCTGCACAAGTGCTAACTGCACCTATGAAGGTGGAGCAGTTAGTGCACGCTAATTCATGTGTTAAATACATGTTGTCAGAGGGTGGGAAGTAGGCAGGATGGAGGCAGAGAATAGGCATGGACAACCATGGCATAGCCAAGGTAGACCTGGGTGGGCAGGGGCCCATCCAGTTTCAGTTTAGGACCACCTAGCAGCAGTACACATGGTCAGTGTAGCTAGCAGGGATTATTAAGCCCCACCAGCTGAGGAATCCTCGCCGGAACCCCCACCAAACTGTTTCAAATCCAGGCCAGTTGGCAGTGTGCTTGTCTTCTCTCCCTCCCACCCCAAGTAATTTCTAATTAGATTCAGAGTGACTAATCATTCTCAGTTTGGAATTTCCCTTTTTCTCTGAAGACAAGGAGGTATTATATTCTCATATGTGCCAACTTGTCCAATGTCTTTAGTTTTCATGCCGAGCTGGGAAGCTGTGGCTTTCATTGAGGTGTGTCAAACTTTTCATATTTTTTGTACTTTTCCAGTATTTTAAGTCCTTAATTTTCTTCATAATTCTTTACTTTTTCATGTATTTTTCTTGCATTTGGTCACATTTTACCAACTTTGACTTTTTTGGCTTTTGGGCCACTTCAAGCCTTTATCGTGCTTAGGGAGCAGCAACAATTTTCGGTATACTTTTTACCTGAGCTCCCAGGGCCATTATGCCCTTTGACGTTATATTGGCTGTTTTTACCTCCATGTCAAAGAGGGTGTCAAGTGGCTTTAAGAAATATGGTTGATGCACAAGGACCATTTCAGACTCTGACCCCCATAACTGGTGTGTTCATTGTCTGGGTTCTGAGTATCGGGACATTTGCTGTAACCTCTGCTTGCATATACAAAAGACATCATTTAAAGTCTGCAGAATCCAGTGTAACAAACTTTTTAGGTCTGCATCAGCATCGACATTGAGCATGGCTGGAGATTTGGGATCTGATGCTCCGCCTACATCGGCACCGACAACATACTAGAAGCTCACTTCAGAGACAGAAGTTCACATCGAGGGACACTTCATGTAAGAAAGCTAAGAAGCACAAACATTCTTTTCCTTTTAGGCACAGCATCTCCTCAGGTGTCAGCATCCTTAACCCATAGCAAGCGTCAATGCACTGAGAAGTGCTCACCATCACTACAAATAATATCTCCTCTCAGGCGTGCCTTGACATCGAGGTCTCCCATGCCCAGACAACTGGTACCACAGAAAGCTTCCATGCCAAAAGCCTCATCAGATACCGGTGCTGACTCTCCAGGAAGGGATCCGGGTTATGCTCAAAACAGAGTTTTCAGGACTACTGCAGTCACAGTCTTCACAGGCTTTAAAGGCTATTACAACTGCCTCAGCTCAGCCTGAGGATTCCTCAGAGCATCGATCGAGGAGACGGTCAAGCACCCCCACTCGAAGTCTCCTCAGTCACATGGCATTCGACAGTTCACATGACCCCGTTTGCACGACTTCATTTCAGAATACCTCAGTGCACTCTATCCTCCCAATGATCTCAAGCCACTGGGCCCCTATCTGCTTGCAGTCAAGTAATCCTGGATTTTTGTCACTCTCGCCAATGGTGGATGATTTCAGACAATCTCACTTAAGGCCTTCCATTTCAGCCTCCTAAGCACCAGAAACTTCTAAACACAGATGCCTCTATGCTGGAATGGGGAGATCACATGGATGGTCTCCACAACCAGGGCATGTGGACTTCATAGGAGAAGAACCCCATATCAATCTCATCGAGTTACATACCATAGGGAATACCGTATTTTCACGCAGATAACGCGCACACGTGTAAAATGCGCACACGGGTATAGCGCGCAGAAACCACGATTTTATGTACAAAAACTTTTGTATACCGCGCTCACGGGTATACCGCGCATGCAGCCCGACTGTCCTTTCGCCCGCCCCGACTCTCCTCTGGCCACCCCGACTCTCCTTTCGCCCTCCCCGACTCTCCGTGCGCTGTCCCGACTCTCCGTTCACCCTCCCTGACTTTCCGTGCACTGCCCCGACTCTCCGTGCGCTGTCCCGACTCTCCGTTCACCCTCCCTGACTTTCTGTGCACTGCCCCGCCTCTCCGTGCGCTGTCCCGACTCTCCGTTCACCCGCCCTGACTTTCCGTGCACTGCCCCGACTCTCCGTGCGCTGTCCCGACTCTCCGTTCACCCCCTTGAAGGTCTGTCCCCATCCTGAAAGCCTGATGCCCCCCCCGACGTCCGATACATCCCCCCCCCGGCAGGACCACTCGCACCCCCACCCCGAAGGACCGCCGACTCCCCGACAATATCGGGCCAGAAGGGAGCCCAAACCCTCCTGGCCACGGCGACCCCCTACCCCCACCCCGCACTACATTACGGGCAGGAGGGATCCCAGGCCCTCCTGCCCTCGACGCAAACCCCCCTCCCTCCAACGACCGCCCCCCCCAAGAACCTCCGACCGCCCTCCCAGCCGACCCGCGACCCCCCTGGCCGACCCCCACGACACCCCCACCCCCCTTCCCCGTACCTTTGGTAGTTGGACGGACAGACGGGAGCCAAACTCGCCTGTCCGGCAGGCAGCCAACGACGGAATGAGGCCGGATTGGCCCATCCGTCCCAAAGCTCCGCCTACTGGTGGGGCCTAAGGCGCGTGGGCCAATCAGAATAGGCCCTGGAGCCTTAGGTCCCACCTGGGGGCGCGGCCTGAGGCACATGGTCGGGGGGCGGTCGTTGGAGGGAGGGGGGTTTGCATCGAGGGCAGGAGGGCCTGGGATCCCTCCAGCCCGTAATATAGTGCGGGGTGGTGGTAGGGGGTCGCAGTGGCCAGGAGGGTTTGGGCTCCCTCCTGGCCCGATATTGTCGGGGAGTTGGGGAGTCGGCCGGGCAAGAGGGCTTGGGCTCCCTCTTGCTCCGATCGTGGATGCGGGTGCGGGTGGGAGCGCGTGCGAGCGGTCGTTCGGGGTGGGGGTGCGAGCGGTCCTGCTGGGGGGGTGAATCGGGCGTCGGGCGGGGTGGGAACTATGTAAAAAAAATTTTGTATACCGCGCTCACGCGTATAACGCGCGAGGGGTATGCGCGGTAGGTAAAAACGCGTATAACGCGCGCGTTATATGCATGAAAATACGGTACTCTCAAGATGTTACAGAACTGTCTACTTCATCACATAGTACTCATTCAAGTTGCCATATATGTTTATGTTTTATTAACATTTAATATACTGCTTAAGCATATTACAGATCTAAGCAGTTTACAATAAAATACAGGTTCTTAGAGCTTCCCTATCTGTCCCGAAGGCTCACAATCTAGCTAAAGTATCTGAGTAAACAATTATTAAAATAGAAAAGATTTAACAAAATTCCAAGAATTGTGAGGGAAAGGTACAATTCAAATAATAATTAAAAAAAAATAAAAAGAATAAAATTATTAAATTATAGTGGGTTGGGGGGGGTTCATCATGACCTATAATGGAGTTCTGGTGAGATGTTTATGTGGCACCCTTTTTGTGAAGTTCACAGCAGTGCCTTGTAATGTGCCTCACTGCTCTGTTGCCATGTCTGGATGGCCTGTCCATCACAATGCTAGCCCCTCCCACGTCCAAAAGGTCTTGTTCTGGACATCTGGGACTTAGACAAATTTTTGGTTGAGAATATGGTATAAAGCAGGGGTGCCCACACTTTTTTGACTTGCGAGCTACTTTTAAAATGACCAAGTCAAAATGATCTACCAACAATAAAATAAAAAAAAAACACAACGCACACCGTACGCATAGAATTGTTAATTATCATTCCTATTCCGGGGTTTTTTCAAAGAGGTCAAAGCAGATGACTCTATGCACTGTCACCTCAGTAACAACCATACAAAAATAGACAAATACCCACCCCCTCCCTTTTTACTAAACCACAATAGCAGTTTTTAGTGCAGGGAGCTGCGCTGAATGCCCAGCACTGCTCTCGACGCTCATAGGCTCCCTGCGCTAAAAACCACTATTGCGGTTTAGTAAAAGGGGACCATATTGTAAAATATAGACAGCAGATATAAATTCAGAACATTTTGATCACTAAATTTAAAATAAAATCATTTTTCCTAACTTGTTTGGTGATTTCATGAGTCTCTGGTTGCACTTTCGTCTTCTGACTGTGCATCCAATCTTTCTTTCAGCCTGTATGCTTCCTCTCCTCCACACCTCATTCCCTCCCCCAACTTTTTATTCCTCTCTCCCTGACCTTTCTTTCTTTCTCTCTTCATGCCCCCTTTCTTTTTTTCTGTTTCTCTTCTTTCCTTCTGTCTCCCTGCCTGCCCCCTTTCTTTCTTTCTCCCTGCCCTTCCCCAAGCCACTGCCACTGCCGCTGCCATCGGGGAACAGGACCCAAACCGCCACCAATGGATAACAGGCCCCAAAGCCAACACCGAAGCCACCCCATGCTCTCCCTGCTTCGGGCCGACCAGCATTCCTCTCCCCGACGTCAATTCTGCCGTCGGAGAGGAAGTTCCGCCCAGCCAGGCAGCGATTGCTGGCCCGAACTTCCTCTCCGACGGCAGAATTGACGTCGGGGAGAAGAAGACTGATCAGTCCGATAGATCGCCAAGGCAAAGTGAGTCCTGGGTGATCGACTCACTTTGCCTTGGCGAGCTACCGGTCGATCGCGATCGACCTGTTGGGCACCCCTGGTATAAAGATAGACATAGTGGCAGTCTGGATGATCAAACACCTGGATGTATAGATAGATGATTATCGAAAAAAAAAAAAAAAGTACTATCTGAACACAGAAACATGATGGCAGATAAAAGCCATATGGCCCATCCATTCTGCCCATCCACAGCATCCATTATCTCCTTCTCTCCCTAATAAATCCCACATACTTTTTCCAAGCTTTCTTGAATTCAGACACAGTCTTGGTCTCCACCACTTCTACCAAGAGACTATTCCAAGCGTCTACCACCCTTTCTATAAAAGAGTAATTCCCTAAATTACTCCTGAGCCTATCACCTCTTAACTTCATCTTATGCCCTCTCATTCTGAAGCTTCCTTTTAAATGAGAGAGACTCATCTCATGAACATATATGCCAAGAAGGTATTTAAACATCTCTATCATATCTCCTCTTTCCCACCTTTCCTCCAAAATATACATACGGAGATCTTTAAGTCTGTCCCCATACGCCTTATGATGAACACCGCCGTCCATTTTAGTAGCCTTCCTCTAGACCGTCCTGTTTGTATACCTTAAAAAGAATAGGCCCAAGAACTGAACCGTGAGGCACACCACTGGAAACATCCCTTCCCTCAGAGACATTTCCATTAACCACAGCCTTCTGTCATTTTCCACTCAACCAAAGACCCAGTATGACCCAGTTCCTGACCCAGTATGTCACTTGGGGCCCCGTACCAAGGGCACTCAGTTTATTTATTAGATGTCTGTGTGGTACACTGTCAAAGGCTTTGCTAAAATCTAAGTACATCACATCTAGCACACTCCCTCTATCCAATTCTCTGGTCACCCAGTCAAAGCAGTTGGGAACAGGATCTTATTCCTTTTTCAAGGAAGAAATCCAGATTTGATCTTGGATAACAGCTTGGGGAATAACTCTCAGAGCAGTTTATATAGGGAAGAAACAAAATGTTCTTGCAGACAAATTGAGCAGATTTCTTCAGCCTCACGAGTGATCCCTCAGCATGTTGGTCTTAGATCTAAGAAATAGGATCTGTTTTATCTCCCCCTCCCAAACAAATGTCCACAATTTTGTTCCAGACTCTTTGCCCCCAGATTTCATGGCTTCAAATGCCTTCCAACACCACTGGGGGAACAATTTCCTTTGCGCATTTCCTCCAATCCCTCCCATAGGGTGAACTCTACTCAAACTTTGCCAGGAACAGGGCATCCTCATCCTCATCACACCTATCTGGCTCCACCAGGTTTGGCCTTCCACTACTACTAGAGCTCTCATCCAAGAAGCTTTGGAAATTGCAACCCTTTTCAACCTTGTTAACTTAGAACAAGGGGTCCCTCCTTCATCTGAACCCCTGTTCTCTTGCTCTAACACCGCAATTTCTCTCTCTCTGACCACATAGGCTCCTTCCAGTTCTCATCTGTGGTATCAGAGAATCTCTAAGATGCTAGGAAGCCATCCAGTCAAAGGTGTCAAAGGTTTTTTAAAAAGGTGTTATCACTTTATAATTCTCTATTCATTTTTAAACTTAAAATAATGCATACATGAATGCATTACAGAATATATTAAAAAATAGCACTTACAACTTTCAATAAAATATATAAATAATATTTTAACCCCCCCCCACACCCCCTTTATTTCAATATAATCGAGAAAACAATCCAAATATAATATCTCCCTCATTCCCTCCCACCCCCCTCCCTGGATGTATAAATTCTAATCAGGAGTAAAAGGAAACATCATTCAAGTAGTATCAATAAAGTTAGTCAATGGACCCCATATCCGTTTAAACCATTTATTGCCTTCTTGCATAAATATCACTTTTTTATTATTATTTATTTATTATTTTCAACTTAAATTTCAAGTATTACACTTGTACAGAAAGCAAGAATAGGATAGATATTAAATACAAAGCAATATAAATCTTAAATTAAACAAATATACTATTTATGCTCAAGTCCACAATTAGGATCCAAGAATTATTGAAAATTGGTGAAATTATCTAAAAAGAAAATTGTAAAAGAAGCTGAGAACTATAGCACTGAGATGAGGTCACAATATCCTAAATATAGGGCTCAAAGATTGTTAACATTCAGGCGAGACATAACCACAAAGTTTGTCAATTGTGATGGTTCAAAAAACACATATTTAAGAGTACGGTGATATACAATACATTTACACGGATGTCTCAAATAAAAAGTTGCTCCCAAAGATAAAACCCCAGGTTTCAAAAGAAGAAATTCACGGCGACGCCTTTGCGTCTCCCGTGCCAAATCTGGGAACATTTGTATTTTATAACCAAGAAAGCTTTTTTGTCTATTTTTAAAGAAAAGTTTTAACAACCATGTTTTATCAATTGGCAAAGCTAAAGTAATAATCATGGTGGCTGGTGATGCTAGATCCTTCTCAGATGTTTCTAAGATCTGTGATATATTTGGAAGTTCTTGATCTGAAGGTTTTTCTTTTAATTGTTGATTTTGTTCTTTATCAGGCAAATAATAAACCCGTGAAAATGGTGGTAATGAATCTTCGGGTATCTCTAAGTTCTCTACTAGATATCTCTTAAGCATTTCTCTAGGTGTTACTAACTCGAGTCTTGGAAAGTTAATTAACCTTAAGTTATTACTGCGTGAATTGTTCTCAAGCATTTCAGTCTTCTTCCTTAGGTTAATATTATCTTTAACTAAGGCCTCTTGAACTTGTTTCAATGATACAATTTCTTTTGCATAAATACAGTGGCGTACCTAGGGTATGTGGCACCCGGGGCCCATCATTTTTTGACACCCCCCCCCCATGTAAAAAATTTTTTTTTTTTTTTTTTTTGCAATAACCATGAAATGGAATAAATGGTCAGAATAGAAACAGGCAGTGAAAATTTTCTTTTATTGAACCTCATATATGTAACCATTATTCCAAACATAACATAACATAAATTATGTCTAAATTGTCATGACATTAGAAGTACATATGGAGTAGTTGCAGGTGATGCTTGGGACAGTTCTGATTGTGTTAGTTCGGTTTTATGTGTTTTTTGAATAGAAGGGTTTTTATTTCTTTTTGAAGGTTTTGCAGTCTGTGGTTGATATCAATTGGTTGTAGAGTTGGGGGTCGAGTGTTGCAGCTCGAATGGCTAGGAGGTTGTCGAACAGTTTTTTTCTTTTGACGTTTTTGGTTGGAGGGTGTGTGAATGGTGCACAAGTTCTCCTATGTCTGTTTGAAGTGGATTGAATTATTTAGCTGAAGAAATTAGTTACCCCCCATTCCACACACATTAATTCTCTTCCATTTTTGTTCCCATTATAAAAAACACTGATAAGTTCCCAGAAAAAAAATACATTAAAATAAGAAGTGAAAACAAAGGCCCCTACAGATGAGAACATAACATAAGAATAGCCTAACTGGGTCAGACCAATGGTCCATCATGCCCAGTAGCCCATTCTCATGGTAGCCAATCCAGGACACTAATATCTGGTCAAAACCAAAAGAGTAGCAACATTCCATGCTACCGATCCAGGGCAAGCAGACACTTCCCCCATGTCTTAATAACAGATTATGGACTTTTCCTCCAGGAATTTGTCCAAATCTTTCTTAAAACCAGCTACACTATCTGCTTTTACCATAACTTCTGGCCACTTCATTTTTAAGTTTAGATCTTTCCTTTCAAACAGAGACCTTGCTAGATGTCAAATACAGCACAAGGTAACTTCACATGGACTTAGCTGTGCAGGAAATGTGAATCTCCTCATACACCCACCATATAGTGCAAAAATGTGCAAAGGTCTGTATTTTTCTTTCGATCACTACATAGCCTAATGCCACACAAGCAGCGCTGTTACAAACATATTCTGTAGGTCAATGCTAAGGATAACAAAGTTTCCTTCCTTGGACCAGAAGGAGATAAACCACTGGAAGAGATCCCAAAACAACACCCAAAGACCCACTCAGTGTGTGAATCAGTTGAGTGGAGTGGACTAACTGGGGGGTGGAAATGGGCCCGGAGTTTGCTCAGCAGAATTTCCCAGACCACCTCTTCCTCTCAACACATTGACACGCTGCCACCATCACCACTAGGAACACCTCACTGGGTAGGCCAGCTATGCTATAAACTTTATAAAACACATTATTATATTTTCTTATAAAGCACATATTTTAACTGACCTCTCTGACATCCTCAGCCTTTCCATTCACAAAAATAGAAGGAAGAAAAGTTCCCATTTCCTGCTGTCTCATGTCCCCGGCCTATACAATATTTTTTTTCTGCAGACCCTTCAAAAGTCTGACCAAATCCTCGTTTCACTTGCATTATAAAGTACTGAGGATGCCATCTCTCCCCAATCCCAGGTCCTAAAGTCTAAGACAGTAGCGCAAACTAATGCTGCCAGATACAGGAAAAAAAAATTTTGATTCGATTCATCCCTATTGAATTGGTTTTTCAATTCGATTTTCCTGCCCAGTTGGGTGATTTTTTTCAAAACTCCTGGTGGGTTTTATAGCTTTTTCACCCCCTTTGGCTTCTCCTAACCACACTGGCGCTGTGGTGTAAATAAAATAAAGAAACAAAAAGGACTTTTCCTCTTTCTGTTAAATCCTAGCTCACGTTTGCAGTCCAACACCAGCTCTGGCAGGATACACATTTCAAATCTGACATGTTATAATCACAAAACAGAAAATAAAATTAATTTTTCTACCTTTTGTTGTCTGGTTATATTTCAAATCTTGTTGGTCCAAGGCTCTGGTTTTCTTCTGATAACTTGCTTGCCAGGGTCTCCTTCTTTCTGCATGCTAACCATCCATCTGCCAACTCTGTCCTCCCTTTCCATTTCCCTTCCCTTCCCAGGAAGTCTGGTATCTTTCCTTTTTTTCATCTCCCTCCACAGATCCACCTTTTCTTAAATACCCTTTCATCCGGCATCTCTCCCTCCTTCCCCACCATCCCAGAGTCCACCATCTCTCCGTTTCTTTTCCTAATTACCCTCATATCCAGTATCTCTATCCCTCCTCCACACCATCCCTTGTGTCCAATTTCTCTCCCTTTCTGTTCCTTCCCTCCCTAAATCCCATGGTCCATCATCTCTCTCCCTCTCCTCTATTTTCAGACCCATTATTTCTTCCCCCCCCCCCCCAAAGTTTGGCATATGCATGTCTCTTTGAACACCCCCTTCCCTCCGTGTACTTCTAAATCATGGTCCCCCCCCAAAGGCCTGTCCCCCCTTAAAGGTCTGCCTGTCCCACCTTGAAGGCCTGCACCCCCCTTGAAGGCCTGTCCCTTCCTCTTGTAGGCCTGTCCCCCCCTTGAAGGCCTGCCTGCCTGTCCCCCCCTTGAAGGTCTGCACCCCCTTGAAGGACTGCACCCCCCCCCGAAGGCCTGCACTCCCTTGAAGGTCTGCACCCCCCCGAAGGCCTGTCCCCCCCTTGAAGGCCTGTCCCACCCCCTTGTAGGCCTGTCCCCCCCTTGTAGGCCTGTCCCCCCCTTTAAGGCCTGCCTGCCTGCCTTTCCCCCCCTTGAAGGCCTGTCTCCCCCTTGAAGGCCTGCACCCCCCCTTGAAGGCCTGCACCCCCCCTTGAAGGCCTGTCCCCCCCCCTTGTAGGCCTGTCCCCCCCTTGTAGGCCTGTCCCCCCCCCTTGTAGGCCTGTCCCCCCCTTGAAGGCCTGCCTGCCTTTCCCCCCTTGAAGGCCTGTTCCCCCCCTTGAAGGCCTGCACCCCCTTGAAGGTCTGCACCCCCCCCAAGGCCTACACCCCCCCCCGAAGGCCTGCACCCCCCTGAAGGCCTGCCTGCCCCCCTTGAAGGCCTGCACCCCCTTGAAGGTCTGCACCCCCCCAAAGGCCTACACCCCCCCCCCCGAAGGCCTGCACCCCCCTGAAGGCCTGCCTGCCCCCCTTGAAGGCCTGCACCCCTTGAAGGCCTGTCCCCCCTTGAAGGCCTGCCTGCCTGTCACCCCCTCCCCCTTGAAAGCCTGCTTGCCTGCCCGCCCGCCCCACCCTGAAGGCCTGATGCCCCGACCCACCCCGACACCGCTCGCCCCCCTGGCCTCCCCGCACCACCTATGAAGCAGCCGCAGCAGGATCGCGAAGTCAGCGTCAGCGATCCCTGAGCTGCTTCCTGCGCCACGGTCCCGCCCCTCCTCTGACGTCAGAGGAGGGGCGGGATCGCGGCGCAGGAAGCAGCGCAGGGATGCTGACGCTGACTTCGCGATCCTGCTGCGGGCTGCTTCACAGGTGGTGCGGGAGGGTCGGTGGGGCGAGCGGTCCTTCGGGGGGGGCGGGGGACTGAACGGCAAGGCCGGGAACACCCCCTTAGGGCTGGTACCCGGGGCGGCCCGCCCCCCCCCGCCCCCCCCCTAGGTACGCCACTGCATAAATATCACTTTAAGTGTACAAGGTTCTCTAGCTGGTGTACTTTACATTCTTTGGAACTTACCTGTCTGCTTCCATTCATTTTGGACTACCTTCTCCATCTTTCCAACTCTGGTTTGAAATTAATTCAGTCAGCATTCATTTAAGTGCTATCAGTGCTTTATATTTGCAGTTAGAAAGAAAACCTTAATCTGTTCATCCCTTAATAATGTGTTTCATGAAAGGCTTGTTTCATATGAAACCTCCTATCAAGCCACCTCCAGTTGCTTGGATCTCATTGTGGTTCTTTCTGTATTCATAAAGACTCCTTTCTTACACATGATTCTGTATTGACAGTGTAGTCCTTCGGATATATCCCAAATTCCTTCCTAAGGTGGTCTCAGAATTCTACCTAACTCAATCCATAGTCCTAATGGTTTTCTTTCCAAAATCACACATTCATCCTGGAGAAGCAGCGTTCCATACTTTAGATTGCAAGCGTACTTTAGAATTTTACATGGATCATACCAAACCTTATAGGGAGTCCTCCAAGTTATTTGTAGCTTTCGATCCTAACAGACTGGGAGTTGCAGTTACAAAGTGAATCATTTCAACTTGGTGGTGGACTCTCCTTCACATATGCTCAGGCAGGTTGACATTTCAAGGCCATTTCACAGTCCACAATGTGCACTTCCACTCTACTTCCATTAAAGAAATATGCAAAGCAGCTATATGGTCCTCAATGCATACATACGCTCAGGGCAGGATTAATTCGTCAAGGGCCCCTAGGCACACAAGTACACTGGGCCCCCCTGTCCCGCCCCACCCCTTCATGCGCCCAGGCGGAAACAGGAAGCTGCGACAGAGGGAAGCTTTGGGCAAGCAGCACCGCTTGCAAAATTACAGTTCCCGTTGCCTTTCTTACCCATGTTGCTTGCTTGTCTTACTTTCCGTCGATGGGGGGGGGGCGCGTTGCTGATCGGGGGGAGGCCGCATTGCCGATCAATGCTGGAGGGGCCCATCGCCATTTGGAAAAAACAATGTTGATGCCCTCCTTCATCGGGCCCCCCTGACCATTTCGGGCCCGAGGCACGTACCTACTGGGCCTATTGGTTAATCCTGCCCTGCATACGGTATACCTCTCGTTACTGTTTGGAACAGAATTCGAGAAGAGAAAGTCGGTTTTGACAAGCAGTTCTGAAAAATCTTTTCATTTCATAAGAGCCAATTTTCCCTCTAACACTTTTTAACTACGCCAGACTCAAGTTTATTCAATATTTAAACTCTGCTCGAGTCATGATCCTGGCAGCTAGAAAGTCCCATATGTGAGAATACAATGCCTTTTTGTCCTCATAGAAAATGAAGATACTTACCTGTAACAGGCTGTAGGGAGTTCTCAGAGAACAGGAGGCATATATTTTCACAACTTCACCCACCTCCCCTAGTTGGTTTCTTAGCTTTTTTACTGTACTGATGGTCCTACGCATCAACGTTGGGTGGGAAGGCAGCTGCCTCAAAGATTTATAATGGCAGTACACTTGACACCGTTTGCATCAATCTCCGTGGATGACTTTACCCACATGTGAGAATATATATCTGCTATACTTGGAGAACATATTAACAGAATATAGTCCACGGTTAAGAGTAACCATAGATAGCATGATTTAGTATAACATTCCAGTAGAAATTCTTATTAAGAGAGATCCTGAGTCCCTCTATGTTGACTGAATATAAAGGTTAGTTTTATTTTAAAAATCCCCCCAAGAAACCATTAATGAATAACATACAGAAACATTCATAAACTAGCAAAGGTCCTATGCTGAAATTACTTTGAAATACTGCATGGTGCAAAGAGGATAATGTTTATTCCTACAGAGCAACAAGTTTGAATATTAATGTTATGCATTTCTCTTCCATATCATGTGCAAGTGCCGTTGAAAATCATTTGACCTTTATTTTATTTTCTGTCTTGAATTAATGGCTGCAATGTTCTATAATAAAGCTACTACAGCTTCTTTTAACTAGAAACCAGGCAATGAATAAGAAATATGGAATCTCCCTGGACCTTGTTAATACTACTAATTCTTTATAATCGCTGCAAAGTCCTCTCTCATGCACATACAAAACTCGACCTGCTCTCAGATCTAAAATGCTTATTTGTCTTCTTTTTGAAGCCATACTACTACTACTAGTAATAACAGAAAGCATTGGTAATTCCTTCAGGAACACTTTGTTTTGTCCATTTATTCTGCAATTAGCTTATAATAAAGTCAACCATCCATTACTAAGACTGAATCACAGAAACCTTTTTACTGCAGAGATAGTGATATGAATGGAAATAAATTATATTTTTAGACTAAATTGCAATAGATTAAAACATTTAAATATAGCTGATACTGTGTCCATGATCGTATTCACAGAATGTAATTGCCTGTGTTTCAACTTTAGGATCTGACTAGTTATAATTGGACTCTTTTTACGTGCTTCTCATTTCTTCCGTCATTAATACGTTTCCTGAAGCATATAATTTAATTATCCATTATGGCCTCAGTTCTGCACAGTGTCTGAATTCCTGTGACACAGTATACAGAGCCCACACATTAGATGGAGAGGTCAAGGTTAAAACTGGCTTTTACCAAAGTTGCTGACTGCAGGGAAATGTTTCCTGGATGCCCAGAATGTAGCACTGATTAGTAAGCCCAGGTGAGGCTACTTAAAGTTCAGTCTAACTGGCTGGTTTCTTTCATTTCGGTGCTCCCTGGGGAGGAAGAACTCCAGACAGAGGCAAGACAGTCTGCTTGCTGCCATTCTGGGCATATTGCAGTGTCAAACAGAAACTAGGCAGTGTGGCTGCTACTGCCACTATTGGTGGTTTACAGGAATAGGTCTATAAAAAACTGATTGGAGCGGAACAGGTAAATGTGAATTGCTAGTGTACTCTTTCCAAAAATACTAGGACTCGGGGGCACATGATGAAGCTACTAAAAGCTAGATTCACTAAGCAAACCGATCGTATACCGATCAGTTTGCGAACCCTTTGCGACCTGATTCACTAACCTGTGTACCGATCCAATCCCGATCCGTGCATGCAAATGAGGGGAATCGGCATGCAAAGCAGGAAGGACACGATTCACTAAACTTTCTTCTGGCACATCAACTGGCTGGCCGATCAAAAAACTAGCGACTGGTGAGAACCAGTCGCTTGTGCTAAAACCCTGCTCTCTGCCCCGATTCTTCTGCTCTGGCCGCCCTGCTCTCAGCCCCGACTCTCCAGCCCTGCTCTGCCCCAACTCCCTTACCCGCAGTGCGAGCTCATGGTTTTCACCCGCGGGTTTAAAGCGGGTTAAAACCACGGGCTTGCAAAGTTAAAAAAACAGTAAAGTAAAAAAGAAAAAAAAAATGGGCATGAAGGACCAGCACATGCGCAGACCATCTACAGTCAAGGAAGATGGTCTGCACATACTCAAGGATCACTCTCCAGGGATTCGTGCGGTTTGGGGGGGGCGTGCCAGTGTTCGCCCCCATTTGTATGCAGGCCTTTAGTGAATTCGTCAGCCTGCCTACAATCGGACACGGATTCAGGCTAGTGAATCTAGCCCCAAGTAGTAAATTTAAAACAAACCAGAGAAAATATTTCTTCACTCAACATGTAATTAAACTCTGGAATTTGTTGGCCGGGAATGTGGTGAAAGCAGTTAGCTTATCAGGGTTTAAAAAAGTTTTGGCTAATTTCCTAAAACAGAAGTCCATAAACCATTATTAAGATAAACTTGGGAAAATCCACTGCTTATTCCTAGCATAAGAAGCATAAAATCTGTTTTATTCCTTGGGATGGGTTTGCCACAGTTGGAAACAGGCTACTGGGCTTGGTGGACCTTTGGTCTGTCTCAATATGGCAACTCTTATGTTGTTATAACAAAATAGTCTGGATGATGCCCCAATGAATTGAAATGCATATGGGCCTGGATTCTCTATACGGTGCTGATATTGGTGACTGCCTAAAAAGCAGCTGCTAATTGCATGCCAATCATGTAACGGTGCCATATAGAGAATCACGTCTCCAGGAAAGATAGGTATCGGAAATGTAGGACAGGGTTTTCCATGCCTACATTTCTAGTGTCCATATTTGTAATGAATTGTGCCTACAAAGGCACTTTAGGCTGCCTAACGCCACTTCCGATGTTAGCCAAGCCCACAGTGGCTTTAGGCAGCCTAAAGCATCTATGGAGGCACAATTCTGGTGCCAATTTTTTAGGCTAGTAGGCGCCTTGAAACTTAGTTAAAAACATTGTTTAAATTGTGGTTTTAGTATAAATCATTTTTATTAAATAAATAAAAATAATACAGCGTATAAATAAGTGAGTACAATCATGTATAACATATAAATATAAATGCAAAAGTAAATAATTCATAGAGTAATGAAATAAACTATATTTCAAATACAATTATAATAAAAGAATGACTATTTAACTAATTACCCTCTCCCCAAACCCCCCTACCCATTTCCCCTCCCAAGACTGCATAAAAAAAATAAAATTAATATCTACTCAATAAAACACGACTTTGAGCAGCAGGTGTCAATGTATTTAAAAAAGGTTGCCAAATCATGAGAAATAGTCTTCCCTGCTTCATTTCTCAATCAGAAACAGACATAGCCTCCATACATACAAGATGCAACATACGAGCTCTCCATTGACCATAAGTTGGACCTGCAGATTGTATCCATAAATAAAGAATAGTTTTTTAAACCCATAAAAATAACTCTTTTCATAAAACCTTTATAACCTTTAGGTATTGGGTACTGAATATCAAAAATCCAAAATAGGTTATAAATATTACAATACCATGGTACCTGCCACATATTGCTGACTTTGGAAAAACTTCTGACCAAAAACTGCGAACCAAAGGACACTCCCAAAATATATGGGATAATGTCGCTTTTGGGTGATTACACTTCAAACAAGAGCCCACAGATATGATAGTTGCTCTATAGGCTCTCCAAGGTGCTATATATAAGCGACAAATAAATTTGTACCTTTTGTCGTTTCTGCTTTAATCATCTTCTTTGCTCTCTTCTTTCTATATAGCGTTTGTCCTCTCTCCCTTCCATGCAACATCTTCCCTCTCTTTGCCCCTTCCACCCAGCTTGTGCCCCCCCTCTCTCTCTCCCCCTTCCATCTACTGTTCACCCTTTCTTTGCCCCCTACATCCACTGTCCACCCTCTCTCTGCCCCTTGCATCCACTGTCCACCCTCTCTCTGTTTCATATGGCATCTTATATCCTGTGCCCTTTCTCTCCTTTGTACATGATTCATTTTGGCTTCACCCCCTTCCCTATGTTCTGGCATCTCTCTCTTCTCCTTTCCTTCCTTCCTTCCCACTCCACCCCATGGTCTGGCATCTCTATCTCCTTCCCTTCTCTCCCCCCATGCCCTGGCATATCCCTCCTATCTCTCCCTCTGACACCTCCTCTCCTTTCTATCCCTTTGGTCTGGCATTTTGTCTCATTTAGTTTCCCTTCCTTCCCCCCATGTCCTGGCATCTCTCTCCTTTCCTTCCGTCTCCCCCTCCCCCTCCATTATCTACATTTCTTCTCCTTCCTTTCTCTCCTTCCTTCCACCTGGACTGGCATCTGCCTCCTCCCCCTCCCCCCTGATATCTCTCCCCCCCCTCCATGGTCTGGTAGCTCCTTTCATTTCCTTTCCTCCCATGGTCTTGGCATCTCTTTCCTCTCCCTTCCCTGGTGTTCCTTCTCCCCACTCTCTTTTCCCCATTTCCCTTCAGCGTCCTCAGCCCACTCTCTCTCCACTTTCTTTCAGCGCATGCACATAAAAACAAGCAAGTAATTTTATATCATTTTCATTCTATTCATTCATAGAAATTAAAGTCTAAATAATGCCAGTCACATAACAAAACATGATTTTACAAAAATAATTCCCTACACAGTCAAGCCTGCAAGGATTACTAGATGTCTTTCAGCAGCTCCCCTCCCTCCCCCTTGTGGCCAAGTCAAAATGATCTACCAACAATAACATTTTAAAAACACAAAGCACACTGTACGCAGAGAAGATATTAATTATCATTTATATTCTGCGGGTTTTCAAAGAGGTCAAGGCAGATGACTTTATGCAATATCACCTCAGTAACAACTATACAAAAATAGACAAATATACCCTCTCCCTTTTTATTAAACCGCGATAGCAGTTTTTAGCATAGGAAGCTGCGCTGAATGCCCCATGCTGCTCTCGATGCTCATAGGCTCCCTGCGCTAAAAACCGCTATTGTGGTTTAGTAAAAGGGGGCCATAGTGCAAAATATAAACAGCATATATAAATTCTCAAAACGGACACATTTTGATCACTAAATTGAAAATAAAATCATTTTTCCTACCTTTGTTTGGTAATTTCATCAGTCTCTGGTTGCACTTTATTCTTCTGACTGTGCATCCAATATTTCTTCCCTTCTTTCAGCCTCCTGTATGTTTCCTCTCCTACAGACCTCATTCCCTCCCCCAACTTTTTTCTTTCTTTCACCCTGCCCCCTTCTTTCTTTCTCTCTCCACGCCCCCTTTCTTTCTGTATGTCTGTGTTTCTCTCTCTCTGTGCCCCATTTCTTTCTTTCACCCTGCCCCCTTTTTTTCTGTCTGGCTCCCTGCCCCCCCTTTCTTTCTTTCTCCCTACTCTCCCCCATGCCACCGCCATTGGGAAACATGCTGCCACCGCCGCCGGGGAGTAGGATGCCACTGCCGTAATCGGAAACAGACTGGCGCCAAGTTCTCCCTGCTTCTCTTCCTTGCAGGGCTGACCAACCCTCGCCACACCTACGTCAATTCTAACGTCGGAGAGGACGTTCCAGGCCAGCCAGGCAGCGATTGGCTGGCCCAGAACGTCCTCTCAGACGTCAGAATTGACGTCAGGTGGTGAGAGTTGGTCGGCCCCGCAGGGAAGAGAAGCAGGGAGATCTGGCCTGTTCCCCGATGGTGGCGGTGGCTTAGGGGAGGGCAGTGAGAAGGGAAGCAGATTGGGCACCCCTGCTGTAGACGAGCTGCACTCCAGTGGCTAAAGAGCCGCATGCAGCTCGCGAGCCCGACCACTGCCCTAGGGAGAACACTGGAGGGTGGCCAGCTGTGCACCCCCTTGGGGCTTGCACCCGGGGTGGACCTCCCCCCCCTTGGTACGCCACTAAGATTTGTAAACACATTTTATGGCAAAGATGTTGCATTATATGAACTACTTTACAGTTTCACAAAACCATCTCTTGTAAATAAGAAAGAAATGAAAAAAACATCTTTATAGATTGTTCTCCTTTAATGGCTGGAACCATAAGACCATACCATGAGTGCTACTACAGATGAAGAGTAATAAGAACTGAAAAATATTTAAAGAGATCAGGCCCATAATGTCAACCTTTTCCTGTAGTCAGTGGCATAAGCCAGTTCCACTGTGCTTTTCTCAGTCCCATGGTGGATGTCAAGTTTTCTAGTCTTGAGTATGGTCACCTGTTACTCTGTGCAGTACTTTCCACTGGTTGCCTGGCAACTGTATCAGTAAGATGCATAATGTACGGACCCCGGACATTCATTACGCCTTTCAATTATATTTCTTTTCTTTTCTTTCTAGAAATGGTAAAGCAGACACAACCATAAGCAGGATGTTTCCTTGTTGGATTAAATGCAGTACCATTTCTCAGTATATGGAAAGCAATGTGAAGCAAAGAAAATTAACCTGAATCATAGAATGCGCTCTCAAGTACAGAAGCAAGAAGTGTTGGTAACCATTAACAACATACCTTTTATAATGAAAGTGATAGAGTTTGTAGTTGCCTCCCAGCTAAAAGACTATATTGTAAACTGGAATCTAATATCACTCTCCCAACATGGGTTTAGAAACCTGCACAGTACAGAAACATGCTTGATAGATCTGGTGCCTAGGGTAAGATCAGTTTTAGGTACGGTGCACAGTGGTGAAATCACTTCTGCTGCCTCGTGGAAGCAAATGTCATTCATGGGCTGGCAGAAGTTGTGTAACAGCTGCACACTAAAGTCTCCCCATGAGTACTGCTTAAGGCTGATCCCCTGCTGTTCCCTGCTTATTCAACCCAAGGTGGGGTGGGGGGGTGGGGGGGAAATCACCATCCCTGAGAGACTAGCCAAAAGATTTGTCTATCCTTATTCTAGATCAGTGGTCTCAAAATCGTGGCCTGGGGGCCACATGCGGCCCGCCAGGTAATATTTTGAGGCCCTCGGTATGTTTATCATAATCACAAAAGTAAAATAAAACAGTTTCTTGATCATATATCTCTTTAGCTATAAATTGCAATATTATTATTAAGACTTAGCCAAAAGAAAAGATTTATAAACTATAAAGAGTTTTACCTCGTGCAAAATTGTCATCTATCAATAATAATAAAATGCTAGAGGCGCATGCGCTCTTAAAAATTCGTGAGCGCTGGTGCCCTGAGGTGTGCTTCTGTGCCAGTCCTCAGGGCGCCTGCGCCAAAGACACCAGCGACTCCTCCCTCCCGATCCTCTTCAAAGTGGCCTGCTGAGGTTCGCCAGCCGCTGTAGCGAACCTCGCAAGCCGCTCTCCACCTGCAGAAGAAGGAGTCGCCGTGTCACCTCCTGCCCTCACTCGCTGCTGCCGCCGCCGCTGCCGCTGATCCTCTTCTTCAGAGCAGCCTGCGATCGTGGCCGGCTTTAAAGAACCTCGCAAGCCGCTCTCCAGGCTCAGTAGCACGTTCCCTCTGACGCACGGGATCGCGTCAGAGGGAACGTGCTACCGAGTTGGAGAGCAGCCTGTGAGGTTCGCTAAAGCCGTCCACCACGATCGCAGGCTGCTTTGGAGAAGAGGAGCAGGCCAGAAGACGCCTGGATGTTGGGAGGGTAAGAAGGGAATCAATACCGGGAGCCAGGGGGAAAGGGAAAGGGAGCTGCTTTGGGGGGGAGGGGTGTGCTGGGGGGAGACAGAAGGGGCCATGGAGAGACAATTAGGGAGAGGGAAAGGTGGCAGCTTTGGGGCGAGGTGTGTCCTGGGGGCAGACAGCTTTGCTCAGGGGGGGGGACAGAAGGATTCAGACAGCGGCCAAGGAGAGAGAGATAAAGAAACAGACAGACAGACAGACACATCTATTCTAGCACCCGTTAATGTAACGGGCTTAAAGACTAGTTTCTTTAATAAGACATTAACTATTTTTCTCTGACGGCCTCCAAGTACCTACAAATCCAAAATGTGGCCCTGCAAAGGGTTTGAGTTTGAGACCACTGTTCTAGATCATTAATCTACCATACTGAAGCTATACATTCAGAGGGCAATTTTCAAATTATAAGACTTCTGAACTAAGCAATGCTAATCTGTTAATATAGATTTTATGGTGATTAATAAACCTTAATTGCTACCAATGTGCATCAGTTATCATGAGCACAGCTTTTAATGCCTCCAAATATCATATGCAATGTATAGTGTGAGTAAAACAATGAACTACATCACATGTAAATGCAAACAAAGTGGCTAATTAATTTGTATAAAGATTGCTGTTGCATGTGCTAACCTTTTTATCTTGGATTGTGCCAGCTCTCCCACATGGATTCGCCATTTCTAGCATCTTCCCTCCTTGTCGCTTTCTCTACCCTTGTAACTCAGCATTTTCTTCCTCTTTTTCTTTCTTTCTCTATCTCTCCCACAAGTCCAACATCTCTCCTTCCTGCCTTTCCATTCCCTCCTCCCAAGTTTGACATCTCCCTCCCCATCAGTCCTGGGTCCATCTTCTCTTTGCTTTTCATTGTCCATCTCTCCTCTCCTCTCCCTCCTCTACTCTAAGTCATCCATCTCTCCCTCCCCTTCTACCCCTCCCTTGAATCTTTCGCTTTCCCCATTTTGCCCTCTCCATATTTTGCCCCCCCCACCAAGTCCATCTCTCCTTTTCTCTCTCCTCCGCTATGTCTCCCTGACTCTCTTCCATCCGCTTTATCCTCCATGTCCATCTCTCCCTCTCCTGCTCCCTGTAGCCTCCTCCAAGTCCTTCTCTCCCTGCCCCTCTTCTACCCTACTCTGCCACCTCCCCTTGTCCTCCTAACCCCTCTGCCCTCGACATCTCTCCCTTTCAAATCTGATTTCCATCCCTCCCTCCTTCCCTTGCCTCATCCCTTAGTCTCACATCTTTTCCTTATTCCCTCACTTGAGTCCAACATCTCTCCCTTCTCCCAAGTCCAATATCTCTCCCTCTCTGCCTTCTACCCCTCCCTTGAATCCAACATGTCTCAGGAGGGGCATTATTTCCAGGTGACACTCTGGTGGGAATGGCATCTTGCTGCTGGTGGCTCTCTCTGCCGCTTCCCTTCCCCGGCATCTATTCCTTTTATCACTCTCCTGAGTGTACGCGTGTACCTTAAATTTGTTGTAAAATTTGCTGGGCAGCCACAGCAACTCGCAGTGCTGCCCTGGCACCAGTCTTGGTGCCTTCTCTCCAATGTGGTCCACCCTCTCTGACAAATTCCTGTTTCCGTTGGGGTGTGGCCGCAGTGGAGAGAGGGCGCTGGGGCAAGCAGCAGGGCAGCACTGTGAGTCACTGCCACCACCCGGCAACTCTTACAACAAATTTAAGATAGACGCATGTGGGGAGGAGGGAATAAAAGGAGTAGATGCCAGGAAAGAGACATGGCACAGAGAGCCTGGACCTCGGGGCCCCCTGGGGACCATGGCAGCTGCCCTGTTTGCCCTCCCCTAGCACTGGCCCTGACCATGGCAGCATGCAAATAAAACTAACCCCTATTATCAAGGTATTATCAAGAAAGGTATTACAACCAGAACGAAGGAAGTTATCCTGCCGTTGTATCGGGGATGGTGCACACGCATCTGGAGTACTGCATCCAATATTGGTCGCCGTACCTTAAGTAGGATTTGGCGAAATTCGAGAGGGTACAGAAAAGAGCGACGAGATGGATAAAAGGTATGGAAAACTTTTCATTTGCTGAAAGAGTAGAGAAACTGGGGCTATTTTCCCTAGAGAAACGGAGGCTTAGAGGGGACATGATAGAGACTTACAAGATCATGAAGGGCATAGAGAAAGTGGAGAGGGACAGATTCTTCAAACTTTCGAATACTACAAGAATGAGAGGGCATTCAGAAAAGTTAAGAGGGGACAGATTAAGAACCAATGCTAGGAAGTTCTTCTTCACCAAAAGGGTGGTGGACACCTGGAATGCGCTTCCAGAGGGTGTGATAGGACAGAGTATGGTATTGGCGTTCAAGAAGGGATTAGATGATTTCCTGAAGGAAAAGGGAATAGAGGGGTATAGATAGAGGATTACTATACAGGTCCTGGACCTTATGGGCTGCCGCTTGAGCAGACTGCTGGGCATGATAGACCTCTGGTCTGACCCAGCAGAGGCACTGCTTATGTTCTTATGTTTTTATGTGACATGGGGTTCTGATGCTATGCATGCCTCCTCTTTCCTCTATGAAACCAGAAGGGAGGAAGAAAGAAGGAAGCCAGGAGTGGCACACACAGTGTTAGGGCCCTGTTTGCATGTGGTGGCAGCAGGAGGGAGTGACAGGCAGGGAAGGGTGGGATGCTAGCAGTAGCATGCATAGGGTTAAGATCCTGCAGCATAGGTGACAGGCAGGGAAGTGAGCTCCCGATTCCTACAGGCTGCTGTACTCCAGAAGGAAGGGACCATGAAGAAGCATCCATGAGTGACCAGGAGGAAGAGGGAGGAGAGAATGGGACAAGGGAAGGGAGATGCGACATAATGAAGGAAAGAAAAAGGAGTTGGACAGGAGTTTCAGGGAGAGACAGATGATGCTGAATGGGGGGAGGGAGGGAGAAATATAGAATAATGCTGGGGGTAAGAGACAAAAGGGCATGTTAGAAGGGGGAAAAACAAAGAAGATAATGGATAGAGGGAACATAAGACAGAGAGAGAGAGAAACAGAGGAGATTGTGGGTGGCTGTAGTAGAGAAGGAGGAGAAAGAAGACATTCTGGATAGAAAGGGGGGAAAAGGGTGGCACAATGGAAGTGGAGAGAGAGGGAGGATGGGGAAAGAGAGAAGAGGGAGACACTGGTTGGGAGAGAAGGAGGAGAAAGGTTGGAATGAAAAGATAACACAATTAATGAAAGTCTGAGAAATATGAGGAAGGGGAAAGGGAAGGAGAGGGCCAGAGTGAGGGAAAGAGAAGGAGACCTTTAGTTAGATGTAGTAAAACAAAGGAATTGAAGACAGGGTAGTAATAATGAAATCTGACAGAAGCTGAAAAATAAATGGAAGAAATTGAAAGGAAAAAAAAAAATCAATGCTGGAGTTGGAGGAAATGAAGAAGACAGCAGAAGAGAGAAAAATGACAAGTGGACAGGAAACCCTGGCAAAATAGAGTTACAAGAAGACAAAGGAAGGCAGAAACCAGAGACTGGAATCAACATGATTAGAAAAATTAAGGCCCCTTTTTATCAATCCACAGTAGAATGTTTTAGCACAGGCTGGCGAGGTAAATGCTCCAATGCTCATAGGAATTGTATGAGCATCAGAGGATTTACCTTACCTGCCAGTGCTAAAACATTCTACCATGGCTTGATGAAAGGGGGGTCTAAATGACCAGACATAGGTAGTGCATAGGTAGTAAAAATAATTTTATTTTTAATTTAGGGTAAAGTAGCATCATAGCTGTGTTATTCCGTCCTAAAGGTTAACATATAAAAATACAACATATGTAGACAAAAAATAAATGGAACCCTTAAGAAGCCAGACACTGCACACAATGCAACACTACAGAAAGAGCAACAGTGATTTGTGTTCTCCTGTTTGGTGGAAAATATAAAAATAGCAGATGTAAATGTCAAAAACTGACATTACAATCAGTACATTATAAATTAAATATAAATTTTAAAAAAATGGAAAATAAGTTGATAGCTTTCAATTGGAGTAAGTTACTACATTTTTCTGACACAGCAGAAGCATCCTTCCCTGCTGTGTTTAAAAATGTCCCTACTGTACCCTTTACAGTTGACATAGGCATTATCTCCCCCTCCATAAATAATTAAAGTTATATTATGTATGGTAATAATGGTGGGAAGATCATGGTGGGGGGCAAGGAGGAGAGGGGATCGGAGGGCCCTCTTCTTAATTTATGCCCTGGTTGCCACAATGTCTAAAACCTGCCCTGGTGGGGGAGACACCAGTGCCAGATGGTATTCAATGATGATGAGTCAGAGAAACTGAATCTTATATTTGGAAAATGTAATGGGGCAATTTGACAAAATGAAGACTAGCAAATCGCCTGGACTATATAGCATACATCTTAGAGAACTGACTGAATTAAAAATAAACTTGAGCTATTGGTAGTAATTTGTAAAAATGTAAATAGTTGCACCTAAAGTTAGGCATGGCTCCTGGGTGTAAGTGCTGTTCTGTGAACTGTTTCTAACATTTGCTGGCTTTACAAGGCTGAGGTAGGGGTTTCTACTGTAGGCCGGTGAGATAAATGCTCCGATGCTCATAGAATTCCAATCAATGTCAGAGCATTTACTTCACCCTCATGTGGTAAGAACATAAGAAGTGCCTCTGCTGGGTCAGACCAGAGGTCCATTGTGCCCAGCAGTCCGCTTGCGCGGCGGCCCAACAGGTCCAGCAGCGTTTGATACGATTGATCACCACTTACTCCTTGATAGACTTCACTCTGTGGGGATTACAGACGAAGTTCTAGCTTGGTTTACATCATACTTTAAGGATCGCACATCCACAGTTATTTTCAATGAATCTTCATCCTCACCCTCACATATTACACATGGGGTTCCTCAGGGGTCTATTCTTTCACCTTTGCTTTTTAATATTTTTTTGGCACCACTACTGACACTGTGCCAATCCATTGGATTTCACGTTTTTGCCTATGCCGATGATATACAATTATTGCACCCATTAGTTAATAATAACATAAATGAAATTTCGGCTATTAATGAAAAACTAGATCAAGTGCATCATTGGCTTGACAAAAACAGACTCGTTCTTAACATTAAAAAATCTAATGTCATGCTTTTTCCCTGGAAAGATAGTTTTTCTCTTATTACTCCTATTTCAATCTCAAATGTTCCCCTTCAATTAGTTAAAAATATTAAAATTTTAGGAGTAATTTTTGACAATAAACTCAACTTTCACGATCATATCAGTAGCATTGTGAAAACTACCTTTTACAGATTGCGGAAAATTCGTTCTATTTCTAAATTTCTCTGTCCTAAATCACTAAATATACTTATTCATTCTCTGGTGATATCTAAAATCGATTATTGCAATTCCCTATTTAAAGGAATTGCTTTACAAGAAATAAAACGTCTACAAATTATTCAGAATGCATCAATTAAATTAATAACTAAATCCAAAAAGTTTGATCATGTAACACCACTCCTTAAAAAGGCTCACTGGCTTCCTGTTTTACACAGAATCACTCATAAATTATGCACAATTATTTTTAAAACTTTATATTATAAGTCCCCGGCATTTCTATTTAGACTACTTATCCCTTATTCTACAAAGAGAACCCTGAGATCAAGCGAACAAAATCTTTTGTCTATTCCTTCTCTAAAAATTATCAATACTAGGAGACAATATATCTTCTCTTGTACGGCACCGCAGACATGGAACGCCCTCCCTATGTTTTTACGGGAGGAGAAAGAGTTTCTAAAATTTAAAAACGAATTAAAGACTTTCCTTTTTAGAGATGCATTTGCAAGTTAATTTTAATCTTATTACTTTGCTTATTTTAATTCCCCTTTAATGTCTTATTACCCTTTTGTACTTTCCTTTGATGTTTCCTCTTTACTTTACAAATTGTATTTCATCCCTTCTTACCTTGTGTTTACAATGTTAATTTTTAGTTTTTTTAAGTTTATTTATTAATTGTATGGACTGTTTTGTTACCTAATCTATGTAATTTTTTAAATGTTCACCGCTTAGAAACTTTGTCTAAGGCGGTTAATCAAGCCATCTAATAAACTTAAAACTTAAACTTAAACTTAGTAGTCCTCTATACCCCTCTATTCCCTTTTCCTCCAGAAAATTGTCCAATCCCTTCTTGAACTCTAATACCGTACTCTGTCCTATCACGCCCTTGTGGTACTATTTGCAGAATAATACTTAGACAGGTATTTTTGACACTTATTTTTTAGGCACAGTATAAAGCATTCAGACCAATATGGGTAGCATATCAAGATGTGCTTGGAAATACTTTCTAAATACTTAAGAGAACCCAATCTGATCGAGAATACTTCTGTATTTTTCAGTTTCATGTTCTTGGTTTGCATCTATAGGTTCAAGTTAGTGTTGGTCAAAGTACTAAAGTCAAAATATATGTATATTTTTCCACTTAAGTTAAAGTAAAAGTACAATGAAGAACACATTCAGTGGCGTACCTAGGGTATGTGACACCCTGGGCCCATCATTTTTTGACACCCCCCACCCACCCCCCATGTATAAAATATTTTTTGTAATAACCATGAAACGGTATAAATGGTCAGAATAGAAACAGGGAGTGAAAATATTCTTTTATTGAATCTCATATATGTAACCATTATTCCAAACATAACATAACATAAATTATGTCTGAATTCTCATGACATGAGAAGTACATATGGAGTAGTTGCAGGTGATGCTTGGGACAGTTCTGATTGTGTTAGTTCAGTTTTATGTGTTTTTTGAATAGAAGGGTTTTTATTTCTTTTTTGAAGGTTTTGTAGTCTGTGGTCGAGGTCAATAGGTTGTAGAGTTGGGGGTCGAGTGTTGCAGCTTGAATGGCTAGGAGGTTGTCGAACTGTTTTTTTCTTTTGACGTTTTTGGTTGGAGGGTGTGTGAATGGTGTGTGAGTTCTATATCTGGTTGAGGTGGATTTAATTATTTAGCTGAAGAAATTAGTTACCCCCCCCATTCCACACACATTAACTCTCTTCCATTTTTGTTCCCATTATAAAAAAACACTGAAAAGTTCCCAGAAAAAAAATACATTAAAATAAGAAGTGAAAACAAAGGTCCCTACAGATGAGAACATAACATAAGAATAGCCTAACTGGGTCAGACCAATGGTCCATCATGCCCAGTAACCCATTCTCATGGTAGCTAATCCAGGTCACTAGTACCTGGTCAAAACCCAAAGAGTAGCAACATTCCATGCTACCGATCCAGGGCAAGCAGACACTTCCCCATGTCTTAATAACAGACTATGGACTTTTCCTCCAGGAATTTGTCCAAATCTTTCTTAAAACCAGCTAACCTATCTGCTTTTACCATAACTTCTGGCCACTTCATTTTTAAGCTTAGATCTTTCCTTCCAAACAGAGACCTTGCTAGATGTCAAATACAGCACAAAGGAACTTCACACGGACTTAGCTGTGCAGGAAATGTGAATCTCCTCATACACCCACCTATAGTGCAAAAATGTGCAAAGGTCTGTTTTTTTCTTTCGATCACTACATAGCCTAATGCCACTCAAGCAGCACTGTTACAAAAGGTCAATGCTAAGGTTAACAAAGTTTCCTTCCTTGGACCACAAGGAGATACTGACAAACCACTGGAAGAGATCCCAAAACAACTACCTAGGCACAATACCCAAAGACCCACTCAATGTGTGAACCAGTTGAGTGGAGCGGACTAACTGGGGGGTGGAAATGGGCTCAGAGTTTGCTCAGGAGAATTTCCCAGACCACCTCTTCCTCTTGACACATTGACACACTGCCACCACCACCACCACCACTAGGAACACCTCACCGGGTAGACCAGCAATGCTTATAAACTTTATAAAACACATTATTATATTTTTTTATAAAGCACATATTTTAACTGAACTCTCTGACATCCTCAGCCTTTCCATTCACAAAAATAGAAGGAAGAAAAGTTCCCATTTCCTGCTGTCTCATGTCCCCGGCCTATACAATATTTTTCTTCTGCAGACCCTTCAAAAATCTGACCAAATCCTCGTTTCACTTGCATTATAAAGCACTGACAATGCCATCTCTTCCCAATCCCAGGTTCTAAAGTCTGAGACAGTAGCGCAAACTGCCCGATTCAGGAAGAAAAATTTTGATTCAGCCTATTGAATTGGTTTTTCGATTCGAGTTTCCTGCCCAGTTGAGTGATTTTTTTGAAAAATCCTGGTGGGTTTTAAAGCTTTTTCACCCACTTTGGCTTCTCCTAACCACACTGGCGCTGTGGTGTAAATAAAATAAAGAAACAAAAAGGACTTTTCCTCTCTCTGTTAAATCCTAGCTCACGTTTGCGGTCTAACACTAGCTCTGGCAGGATACACATTTCAAATCTGACATATTGTAATCACAAAACAGAAAATAAAATTAATTTTTCTACCTTTTGTTGTCTGGTTATTTTTCAAATCTTGTTGGTCCCAGGCTCTGGTTGTCTTCTGATAACTTGCTTGCCAGGGTCTCCTTCTTTCTTCATGCTAACCATCCATCTGCCATCTCTGTCCTCCCTTTCCATTTCTCTTCCCTCCCCAGGAAGTCTGGTATCTTTCCTTTTTTTCATCTCCCTCCACAGATCCACCTTTTCTTAACTACCCTTTCATCCGGCATCTCTCCCTCCTTCCCCACCACTCCAGGGCTCACCATCTCTCCCTTTCTTTTCCCAATTACCCTCCTATCCAGTATCTCTATCCCTCCTCCACACCATCCCTTGTGTCCAATTTCTCTCCCTTTCTGTTCCTTCCCTCCCTAAATCCCATGGTCCATCATCTCTCTCCCTCTCCTCTATTTTCAGACCCATTATTTCTTCCCCCCCAAAGTCTGGCATATGCACGTCTCTTTGAACACCCCCTTTCCTCCGTGTACTTCTACACCAGGGTCCCCTCCAAAGGCCTGTCCCCCCTTAAAGGTCTGCATCTCACCCCTGAAGGCCTGTCCCCCCCTTGAAGGCCTGCACCCCCCCGAAGGCCTGCACTCCCTTGAAGGCCTGTCCCCCCTTGAAGGCCTGTCCCACCCCCTTATAGGGCTGTCCCCCCCTTAAAGGCCTGTCCCCCCTTAAAGGCCTGTCCCACCCCCTTGTAGGCCTGCCTGCCTATCCCCCCCTCCCGAAAGCCTGTCTCCCCCCATTAAGGCTTGTCGTCCCCCCTTTAAGGCCTGCATCTCCCCCTGAAGGCCTATCCCCCCCTTGAAGGCCTGTCCCCCCCCTTGAAGGCCTGTCCCACCCCCTTGTAGGCCTGTCCCCCCCTTAAAGGCCTGCTTGCCTGTCCCCCCCTTTTAAGGCCTGCCTGCCTGTCCCCCCCCCCGAAAGCCTGTCTCCCCCCCATGAAGGCTTGTCCCCCCCTTTAAGGCCTGCATCTCCCCCTGAAGGCCTACCTGCCCAACCCATCCCGAAGAAACGCTCGCTCCCCCATCCCCATCCCGACCCCGACATCCGGTTCTTCCCCTCTGGCCTCCCCGCACCATTTAGAATAGGGAAACAGCCTGCAGCAAGATCGCAATGTCAGCGATCTTGAGCTGCTTGTGCTTCCTCCGCCGCGGATCCACCCCCTCCTCTGACGTCAGTGGAGGGGGTGGGACCGCGGCGGAGGGCAGCACGAAGCAGCGCAAGATCGCTGACATCGCAATCTTGCTGCAGGCTGCTTCGCTACTCTAAATGGTGCGGGGAGGCCAGAGGGGAAGAACCAGATGTCGGGGGAGGGGGGAGGGAACAGACGCCGGAGCACCCCCTCAGGGCTTGCACCCGGGGCAGACTTTCCCCCCCGCTCCCCCCTTAGTACGCCACTGAACACATTACAAATTTTACTTTAACTGAAAGTAAAAATGTTATTGCCTAATACTTTTAAAGTAAAAGTACAGCAACTACAATTAATACAATTGTTTTATGATTTAATCCACTTTGGTTTTAGCAAAATTAAAATTTGAAATTGACTTTTATTCATGAGTGCGTGTTTGAGTCAAACCAGCACAGCAAAACAGGTGTTCAACAATTGCACTGACAGGAAGTATTCAGTTTGATAAGATGTTTCATCAAATCAGGCCAGGCTGCAATATTACTGATGTTTTCTTGACTAGGTCTGCAGATACTTATTGAGGGAATCTTTAATAAACTTGGTTCCTTATTGCAAAGAATACTTTATCATAATTGTCATTATGCTGACTAATTCATCACTTGAATCTTCACCCTTGTTATCATCATGCTGTCTAATTACAGAGAATTCATAAAGTTGAAATTATTATCTATTGTTCTAACAATTTTTCATCTGATGACAAAGTCTGTTTTGAATATCTTCAAGAACTGATGCACGATAGTGAACGGGCAGTGCCTGCAACTTTATTATTAACAGTGGCTTTGGCCCCAGATAAAAATTGGCTACTGAGACTTTTCTTTAAAAATAAACAAAAACCTTTTTTAGGAATGCAAATACAAATGTATCCAGATCTTGCCAGAGAAATCCAGAGACGTCGTAAAGAATTTCTATTATTTAAACCAGGAGTGTTAGCCTTAGGGGCAATCTTTTATTTACGTCACCCATGCAAATGTGTGAGTCTATTATTCCTCACAGAAATATGTTTTCTTTGAACCTTTCCAGCTGACGACTTTCCTGTCGTTGTCACGCCTGGAGAAAGAAAAAGATAAGATCTAGCCCTAGATAAGAAGTATTTTTAGGGAATCCTGTGCTCAGTCTAAATTAGCCGTAGCATTCTTCTACGATATATTATTTTCCACTATTAAACCCACTCTTGTTCCACCTTGATCCAATGTGGAGGACTTGAGTTAAAATTTAAGTAAACTTTATGTTGTAGATTCAATTCTGATTAATATGGTTATATACTACTAAGTTTATATTCCTGATTTGTTCGATTAATTGGTTATATATTTCTGACTTAAATTTTACTTTCTGTACAAGTTTATACTTGATAAATAGTTATAAAATGATAAATAAATAATAATAATAATAATAAAAAAAGAACTGATGCACGAATGCAAAATGTGTAGGAATCCTTCAGTCTTAAGGCCAAACAAGGAGACTTCTTCTCTAAAGACTCTTATCAATCCAGTGGATGGTCACCCCAATGTAAAATATTTCTATATTGGGGGCCGTTGACATCCTTTGTTACTTCAACATAGCTGTCTTTTATTTTACATAACATAAGAACATAAGAACATAAGCAATGCCTCTGCTGGGTCAGACCTGAGGTCCATCATGCCCAGCAGTCCGCTCACGCGGCGGCCCAACAGGTCCAGGACCTGTGCAGTAATCCTCTATTTATACCCCTCTATCCCCTTTTCCAGCAGGAAATTGTCCAATCCTTTCTTAAACCCCTGTACTGTACTCTGCCCTATTACTCCCTCTGGAAGCGCATTCCAGGTGTCCACCACTCGTTGGGTAAAGAAGAACTTCCTAGCATTCGTTTTAAATCTGTCCCCTTTCAACTTTTCCAAGTGTCCTCTTGTTCTTTTATTTTTCGAAAGTTTGAAGAATCTGTCCTTCTCTACTCTCTCTATGCCCTTCATGATCTTATAAGTCTCTATCATATCCCCTCTAAGTCTCCTCTTCTCCAGGGAAAAGAGACCCAGTTTCTCCAATCTCTCAGCGTATGAGAGGTTTTCCATTCCTTTTATCAAGCGTGTCGCTCTCCTCTGAACCCTCTCGAGTAACGCCATATCCTTCCTAAGGTACGGAGACCAATATTGGACGCAGTATTCCAGATGCGGGCGCACCATCGCCCGATACAATGGCAGGATAACTTCTTTTGTCCTTGTTGTAATACCCTTCTTGATTATGCCTAGCATTCTATTTGCTTTCTTAGCGGCTGTTGCGCACTGTGCCGTCGGCTTCATTGTCATGTCCACCATTACCCCCAAGTCCCTTTCTTGGTTGCTCTCATTCAATAATATCCCTCCCAACGTATAGTTGTACCTCGGGTTTCTGTTTCCAACATGCAATACTTTACATTTCTCAACGTTGAACTTCATCTGCCATCTCGCCGCCCATTCCCCCAATTTGTTCAAGTCCCTTTGCAATTCTTCGCATTCCTCTTTAGTCCCAGCTCCACTAAATAGTTTTGTATCGTCCGCAAATTTTATTATCTCACACTTCGTGCCTGTTTCTAGATCATTTATGAATATATTAAATAGCAGCGGCCCGAGCACTGAGCCCTGCGGAACACCACTCGTGACCCCCATCCAGTCCAAGTAGTGGCCCTTCACCCCTACCCTCTGTTTCCTACCCGCCAACCAGTTTCTGATCCATCTATGTACGTCTCCGTCCACTCCATGGTTCTTCAGTTTCCGGAGTAGACGTTCGTGAGGCACCTTGTCAAAGGCTTTTTGGAAATCAAGGTATATGATGTCTATGGGGTCTCCTCTGTCCATCCGTTTGTTAATTCCTTCGAAGAAGTGCAATAAGTTCGTTAGGCACGATCTCCCCCTGCAGAAACCATGTTGGGTTGTTTTCAAAAGTTCGTTTCTTTCCAGATGTTCATCGATGTGTTCTTTAATCAGTGCTTCCGTCAGTTTCCCCGGAACCGAAGTCAAACTCACTGGTCTGTAGTTTCCCGGGTCACCTCTTGATCCCTTTTTAAAGATGGGCGTGACATTGGCTATCTTCCAATCCTCCGGGATCATGCCTGTTTTCAAGGATAGGTTGCAAATTTGCTGCAGTAGTTCCGCTATCTCCTCCTTTAATTCCTTCAGAACCCTGGGATGGATTCCGTCCGGACCCGGGGATTTGTCAGTTTTAAGTTTTTCTATCTGCCTGTGTACATCATCAAGGCTCACTTCCATGGATGTTAATTTTTCTGCTTGATTTCCATTGAATATTTGTTCAGGTTCCGGTATGTTGGTTGTGTCTTCGTTTGTAAATACAGACGAGAAGAACATGTTGAGTCTTTCTGCGACTTCTTTCTCCTCCTTCACCGCTCCCTTCCTGTCTCCTTCGTCCAGCGGTCCTACCTCCTCCCTAGCTGGCTGTTTCCCTTTAACATATCTGAAGAACGGTTTGAAATTTCGTGCCTCCCTGGCTAGCCTCTCTTCATACTCTCTTTTGGCTTTTCGAACCACACGGTGACATTCTTTTTGATACTTCCTGTGCTCCTTCTGGTTCCCTTCAGTTTTGTCCTTTTTCCATTCCCTGAATGAATTTTTCTTATTGCCTATCGCTTCCTTCACTATTTTAGTCATCCATACTGGGTCTTTTGTTCGACCCTTTTTGCACCCCTTTCTGAATCTGGGGATGTGCAGATTTTGTGCCTCGCTCACTGTGTCTTTGAAAAAAGACCAGGCATGTTCTACTGTTTGCCATTTTTTGGAAGTGTTCCTAAGTTTCTTCCTTACCATTTCCCTCATTGCTTCATAGTTTCCTTTCCTGAAGTTGAAAGATGTCGCTATGGTTCTCTTTCCGTTCGGTATGCCTACTTCAACCTTGAACTTGATCATATTATGATCACTGTTTCCCAACGGTCCCACTACTTCCACTTCCTTTGCAGGTCCCCTTAGTCCATTTAGGATTAAATCCAGAGTGGCATTTCCTCTCGTCGGTTCTCTAACAAGCTGCTCCATGAAGCAATCTTGTATAGCCTCCAGGAATTCTGTCTCCCTAGCGCATCTTGAGCTTCCAAGACTCCAGTCTATCCCAGGATAGTTGAAGTCTCCCATAACAACTGTGTAACCACTTTTGCATTCTCGCTTCATCTCGGCATCCATTTCTTTATCGCTATCTCCGGTTTGCCCGGGTGGACGATAGTATAGGCCCATCTTTATTTCATGCCCTTTCCTACCCGGTATTTTAACCCATAGCGATTCCAGTTTGTTGATCATCTCCGCTGTGTCCATTTTTGTCGATTGTATGCTTTCTTTTACGTATAGGGCTATTCCTCCTCCTTTCTGACCTGACCTATCCCGGCGATAGAGCTTGTACCCCGGCAGTGCTGTATCCCATTTGTTTTCCTCATTCCACCACGTTTCAGAGATTCCAATGATGTCTATGTCCTCTGCATTGGCCATGGCTTCTAGCTCCCCCATTTTGTTTCTTAAACTCCTTGCATTAGTATATATGCAGTTTAGATCCTGGCATTTTGTCGTCTTCATTTCTTTTCCCTGTGCTTCAGTCTTTGGTGTCTTCTCTTTTGCTACAATCTTTCTAACCTCCTCTTCTGGGTTAGTTGACTCCTGTAATTTGTCTCTTGTTTCTTCCCTGCCTTTTTTCCCCTTAGTATCTTCACGGGATACCTTCTTCCGAATCATCGACGCTAGGTCGACTGTCGGCTTTCCCCTTTCTCTTAGTTTAAAGCCTGTTCTATTCCTCTCTTGACGTTGTTTGCTATCCAGGACGGGGTGGGTGGGGGATGGGATATCTTTTTTGGTTTATGTCTTGATTAAATTGTTGGAGGGGAGGGATATTTTTCTTCTGCATTATTATTGATGGAATTTAAGTGCTTATGTTGATTGTTAATGTTTGTATAATTTCTGGCACTTTGTATTAATTTTGAAAGTTAATAAAGATTTTTTTTTTTTTTTTAAAGTCTATATTTTTCAAGGGGTTGTGACACTCTGAGCAACTGTTGCTCTGGTGTCTCCTCGTATCTGCATCAGTGCCTCCCCACCAACTTAGGCTTAAATGTGAGACTAGGGAGTACCTCTTCTTATGTTTAGACCTGTTGTGGTGCTGTGGTGGCTGTGCAGAGAACAGAGCACAAAGGACAAAAGCAAAGTGCATCACTATGAAGCCTGAGCTGGTCAAATAGGCTTTTGCCTCACTTGGCTCATGCCTTGAATTGACCCTGATGGTAATAATAATATGATGACACCCAATTTTCTCACCTTGGTTCAAATAATCTATATGCAGCAGTTGTATCTGCATTACTTAAGCTTACCTTATGATAACTACAGAGAGCAGAAGAGATGATATGAGCATGCAGTCATTTTTTGACCTTTACAGTCTTCCAGAAATATATCATTTTGCATTGGTTAGACAAGTATATTGCTCTTCCAAATGATAGAAAATCATAAAAATGATATTGATAGCCCTCCAGTCCTGTTTTAATGATAAAAGCTAGATTTCTGCCAAATACCTTTGTTTACATTCTGACAATATTGAATTTTTATGGGTCGATTCTTCTTCCCTTAAGTGTTTTACTATATTATAAAAATTCAGTGTCCAAAATATTGGAACACATATTCTTCAACTTAATGGCATTGTATAGTGCATAGACTCAAGAGAAATATTGCTTCCTTTCGTCCATTTGTAAAATCTCTTTCATATTTAGATTTAGTGTAGATTTTAAAAGGGACTAGTGTACATAAATCCATGTTTCATTTCAAACACAGATAAATCGTTGACATTCTGTATCTAAACACCGACTAGATTTCTCCATTCTTGAGTCTTTTGTCCTCTGAATGTCAGGAAACTCACCTTTATGAAATCATGCCCGCTCTTGCTAATGTGTTGTCAGATTGTGCAGAGTATATATGTCCAGTGAGATAAATGTACACATTCATCCAACATATGTGGCATGTCTGAGTGGCTGACAAGCCTCTGTCTATTGAAATGACTGATTATATGTATGCTTCAATACCATATGGACTAACATGCTTATTTTTCCACATACAGACAAGAAGGTTATTTTAGAGGTATCTCTACACGTAAATATCAGTACTGTATTTACAAATGTATGTGTATTTACACATACACGGATGATATAACAATTATTATTCCCATAACCTCATTGACCCAAGAGACAGAACAATTCATCTCATTCGTCCTTACCAAGGTAGAACATTGGACTATGCACTCCAAACTAAAACTGAATGCCGAAAAAACCAAGATCTTCTTGGCAAGTCCCAATAACAAGATCGTGAACACCTCCTTGAGACTAAATGGATCAGATTACCCAATTAATCCCATAACCAAAATCCTTGGCGTCACCCTGGACCAAAGCCTGATGTTTGAAGATCACACTAATGCTCAAGTCAAAAAATGCTTTCTCACTCTAAGGAAACTTGGCACCATTAAACAATACTTCGATTTCTTTTCCTTTCGACTGCTGGTTCAATCCCTGATCTTAAGTACCTTAGACTACTGCAATATTATATATTTGGGATCTCTTAAGAAAACTATCAAACGACTGAGAGTCATCCAAAATGCTGCAGTCCGTCTCATTTATGGCCTCAAGAAATCAGACTATGTAAACCCATATTACAAAAAACTACACTGGCTGCCTGTGGAAGCAAGGGTCATTTTTAAGTTTGCTTGCCTTTGCTTCAAAACCATGACAGGTTCATCCCTAAGGTGACCATACGTCCCATTTTCAACGGGACAGTCCCGTTATTGGACTGACCGTCCCGTTGTCCTGAGCCACCGCTTCGGGACGCCGAAATGTCCCGTTTTCAGGGACAGCGTCCCGAAGCTGTGCGCGGGGACAAGGGGACGGTCGGTCCAGCACCAAACCCCTGCAGTGTTCTCCGCACCCGGCTAATCCTGCTGCTGCAGCCAATGCTCCTTCCCGGGCTGACTTCAGCATGCAAACTGAACCCACACTTTGGGCTCTAACGTGTGCATGCCAGCTTCCCTTCTCTTCCCTCCGAAACCGGAAGTTACGTCCCGGGGGGAGGAGAAGAGAAGGGAAGCCGGCACGCACACGTTAGAGCCTCGGAGCAGGAGTTCACTACAGGCAGCGACGGAGGGAAGCTAAGCGAGACACAGAAGGAAGCTTACAACTTGCTTCGGGTCTTCCTCGCTGCTGGGTCTGACTCCTGCCTACTTTCTGTTTCCGCGAAGGCAGGACCCGGCAACGAGGAAGGCCCGAAGCAAGGAAGAGCAGCGTTATAAGCTTCCCTCCATCAGTGACCTATGGAAGATAGGTCAGCGATGGAGGGAAGCTTGTGACTCTGCCGATGGGAGGGATGGGAAGAGAAATGATGCTGCTGCACCCAAGAGGGGGAGGGGGGAATAGAAAAGCTGCTGCTGCTGCACCCAAGGGGGGGAGAAGGGAAGAGAAAAGCTGCTGCTGCTGCACCCAAGGAGGGAGGTGGGAAGAGAAAAACTGCTGCACCCGAGGGGGGAAGAGAAAAGCTGCTGCTGCTGCACCCAAGGGGGGGAGAGGGGAAGAGAAAAGCTGCTACTGAACCCAATTTGGGAAGGGAATGGGGGAAGAGAAGTGCTGCTGCTGCACCCAACTGGGAAGAGAGAGGGGAAAAGGAAGACCAGGGAAGGTAGAGGAGAGGAAAGAGATCCCAAGACCATGGGAGGGAGGGAAAGGAAAGGAGCTACCAGACCATGGAGGGGGGAGAGATGTCAGGGTATATGGGGGAGGGGGAGGTGACAGATGCCAGACCAGGAGGAAGGAAGGAGAGAAAAGAAGAAGAGATGCCAGATAATGGAGTGGGAAGGGGAGATGGAAGGAGAGGAGAGAGATCGGAAGGAGATAGAGATGCCAGACCATGGGAAGGAGTGGGAAGGAAGGAAGGAAAGGAGAAGAGAGAGATGCCAGAGCATAGGGGAGGGGGTGTAGACAAAGACTGGAAGGCAGTGATGGGGACATAGGAAGGAGGAACCAAGGACACTACGGATATAGGAAGGGGCACTAAGGACATAGGAAGGAGGCACTGGGACACTAAGGACACAGGAAGGGGCACTAAGGACATAAGAAGGAGGCACTGAGGACATAGGAAAGAATGAGGGAGGGAATAGAAAGGGACAATTGTTGGGTCTGAGTGCAGAAAGAAAGAAATGAAAGAAAGGATGCACAGTCAGAAGGAAACGCAACAAGAGACTCATGAAATCACCAGACAGCAAAGGTAGGAAAAATGATTTTATTTTCAATTTAGTTATCAAAATGTGTCAGGTTTGAGAATTTATATCTGCTGTCTATATTTTGCATTATATTTATCTATTTTTCTATAGTTACTGAGGTGACATTGCATATTTTAAAGTCATTTGCCTTGACATCTTTGAAACCCCCCAAATATAAATGATAATTAACATTTTCTCTGCTTATAATGTGCTTTGTAGGTTTTTTTTAATTTTAAGGTTACCATTATGAATTAATATGAAGATATTATGTGTACATTAAAAATGAATGGAAGAAATTGGGGGCGGGGCTATGGAAGGATTGGGGCGGGGATAGGGTGGGATAGGGGGCGGGACTGAGTATTAATAGATGTACCCTTTTGATGAAAAAAATAAATGGTCACCTTATTCATCCCCATCCTATCTGTCTCAACAAATCGAATTCCCAGGCACAACTAATACACGCAGTACCTACTTGTTCGCTTTTCCATCCCTAAAGAGCTATCATTCCAAGCAGGCAAATGGAGCAAAAGTTTACCAACTTCATCTCAAATGCACTTTTGTACCAAACGTTTAGGATGTCAATAAAAACTTATTTCTTTGACAAATTTCTCTGACCCCACTTCAACTTGATGTATTTCCAAAACACTTCCAGATAAACCTGACTAAACTTAGCATGCCAATGTAATTTCAAAAGTTCTCTGTAATGTCACTGTCTGTATACAGTTTCTTCCCTTGAAAACCACTTAGAACTGTTTGTGGTAGAAACATAGAAAGATGACGGCAGATAAGGGCCATATAGCCCATCAAGTCTGCCCACACTATTTACCCACCCCCTTAAGTCTTCTGACCCCTTAAGTATAATTGTAATTATACTGTCACTCTACTGACCCGCTCATTCAAGTCCTAGTGACCCTACCCTTGGCATGACCCCGTAGGGATCCCACATGGGTATCCCATTTGTTCTTGAAGTCTGGGATGCTGCGTGCCTCGACCACCTGCACTGAAAGCTTGTTCCAATGCTCGATCACTCTCTCCGTGAAGAAGTACTTCCTTGCATCTCCACGAAACTTCCCTCCCCTGAGTTTGAGCGGATGTCCTCTTGTGGTCGAGGGTCCCCTGAGAAGAAAGATATCCTCTTCCACCTCGACCCGTCCCGTGATGTACTTAAATGTCTCAATCATGTCTCCCCTCTCCCTACGCTCTTCAAGAGTGTAGAGCTGCAATTTGTTCAATCTTTCCTCGTACTGGAGACCCTTTAGCCCCGAGACCATCCTGGTGGCCATCCGCTGAACCGACTCAATTCTGAGCACATCCTTACGGTAATGTGGCCTCCAGAATTGCACACAGTACTCCAGATGAGGTCTCACCATGGCTCTGTACAATGGCATCATGACTTCAGGTTTCCTGTTGACGAAGCTTCTCTTGATACAACCTATCATCTGCCGTGCTTTAGATGAAGCCTTCTCCACTTGAGTGGCTGCCTTCATGTCAGCACTGATGATTACTCCTAAGTCTCGTTCTGCCGTAGTCCTGGTTAAAGTTTCTCCATTCAGGGTGTAAGTTCTGCAAGGATTTCCGTTACCGAGATGCATGACCTTACATTTCTTGGCGTTAAAGCCCAGCTGCCACATCAAGGACCAACTTTCTAAAGTACGCAGGTCTTGCTCCATAGCATCTTGTAGATTATGGCCGTTTACTATATTGCATAGTTTGGCGTCATCAGCGAATAAGGTTACTTTGCCTTGAAGCCCTTGAGTCAGATCCCCAATGAATATGTTGAAGAGGAGTGGGCCCAGGACCGAACCCTGTGGCACTCCGCTAGTCACCTCCGACATTTTAGAGCGGGTACCGTTAACTACCACCCTCTGAAGTCTGCCATGAAGCCAATCTTTAACCCATGCAGTTAGAGTCTCTCCTAATCCCATCGATTTCATCTTGTTCAGCAGCCTGCGGTGTGGAACGCTGTCGAACGCTTTGCTGAAGTCCAGGTACACAACGTCCAAGGACTCTCCTGAGTCCAGTCTTCTTGTTACCCAGTCAAAGAAGTTGATTAGATTTGACTGGCATGACCTACCCTTGGTGAATCCATGTTGGCTGGGATCCCGGAGATTTCCCTCGTTCAGGATCGTATCTAATTTATACTTAACTAGTGTTTCCATGAGTTTACACACTATTGAGGTGAGGCTTACCGGTCTATAGTTTGCAGCCTCAGCCTTGCAACCCTTTTTATGTAGAGGAATGACGTTGGCTTTTTTCCAATCTAACGGAACTTTCCCCGTACTTAGTGAGAGATTGAAGAGCACTGCAAACGGTTCCGCCAGAACGTCTCTCAATTCTCTGAGCACTCTTGGGTGTAAATTGTCCGGTCCCATGGCCTTGTTTACCTTACTTTAGGTGGTATGGCGGTATATAAAAATAAAATTATTATTATTATTAAATGGCAATTCCAGAAAGTTTCTAATTACACATGTACACAACACTATGCAAATATTTCAAGGGGCATGATTTTGGCATGCATTTGGAGGCCATAAATCTACATGTATATTTTCCATTTTACAAAAGGAAATACAAGTTTGTGTGCAAAAAATTTCACTTTCGAGTTTTACAGTAGAGAATGACATGGGGACAGGTTTCTTTACTAAACCATGGCAAAGCACAGGAAATCCGCAGGAAGAGGAAAAATTGCAGCCGGTTTACCACAGGAACAAGGCCTTTTACCACCCTGTGGGAGTGGTAAAAGGCCTTGCTCCTGTGAAACAAAAAAAAGTGCTCTGGTCGGCACACTTGCAAAGTCACAAAATTGGATGTTACATTAAGAAGGGACTTGGCAGAAGGAAGACCTCAGTGCAGGCTTCTGAAGATTCTTCCCCATCGTGTGGTGGAGGCTCCTGAAGGTAAAATAGGTATAAGAGGAGCTGAGCATGAATGCTTATACAGTAGATATCGACCCATGTGTGGGGTTGCTGCTGACAATGTACTTGCATGGGGGCTGATAGACTTATGGTGGTGGTGGTGGGGTGGGGGAGATTCTGCTGCTATGACCCATGGTGGGGTGCTGGGTAGCTGGTTCCAGAGCTGAAGAGAAGGGAAGGGAGAGAGAGGTGCTGGACCTGATCTGGGGGATGGGGGGAAGGGAGATAGGTGGTGATTGGAGCTGGAGGGAAGATGGCGTAGGACCTGCAAAGGAGGGGGTGACTGGAGCTAGAAGGAATGGAGAGAGGTGCTGGAGCCAGGTGCGGGTATGGGGGGGTGGGATGACAAGCTGAAGGAAAGGGAGAGAGATGTTGGACCTGCAGGGGGGAGGAGAAGAAAGAAGGGAAGGGAAAGAGAGATGCTGAACCAAGGAGATGAAGGAAGTAGATGTGAAATACTGAACATAATGAAGAGAGGGAAGAAAGAGATGGGACAAAAGACACATTGGTATAAGGGAGTAAGAGGTGGGAGAAGTTAGACACAGAGATATATGATTTAAAAAAAGGGAAGATGTTGGACATGTATGGGAGCATAGGGACAGATACACAAAGGAGAATGCTGCATAGGGGTGGTAAATGGACAAAGAGGGGCAATGCCAGATATGGGAGGGCATATGGACACAGAGCTAGACATGGGGGAGAACAGGAACACAGAAGGGAGATGCTGGACTTCTGGGACATAAGGATACAGAGCAGTGATGCTGGACACAGGGAGAGGGGATGGGGAGAAAGGGAGGCAGGGAGATGAACACAGGGGAAATACTAGAAAGAAAAGTATAGGAGACACAGAAAAGGGAAATTCTGAACATGGGGCAAAATTCATATACAGAGATGTAAGATGGATGGTGAGCTTGGAGAAAGAAGAAATGTCAAATGGGCAGGAGATCCTAGCAAGTGGGTTAAGAGAAGACAGAAGGAAACAGGAACTAGAATCTGAGACCAACATGATTTGAAAAATAAAATAACCAAACAAAAGGTAGAAGAAAAACTTTTATTTTCTATTTTGTGATTAGAACATAGGCAGTGGAACACTTTTTTGTTTGAGGGGGCCTAAAAGCTCTTCCCTAGACCCCGCCCCAGACTTGCCCAAGCTCCGCTCCCCTAATAATAGTACTTGCAAATGCCATTTCTTCCATTCATTTTTCATATACTGTACACAAAATTAATAACCACAAAATTAATCTACACAAAGCACACTCTTTTTCCTCTCCCCACTCAGCATTTCTTCCTCTCTCCTCCACCCCCATATGCAATGTCTCCCTCTCTTCCACTTTCCGCCAGCTCTCTCTCTCATTCCCTCCCTTGCTGCAAAGGGAGTAGGAAAAGAGATTGAGAGAGAGAGAAAGATCCCTCTACTGCTACATCCAACATTTCTCCCTCTCTTATTCCTGGACTGTGTGCAACATCTTTTGCCCCTGCCCACCAGTCCCATGCCCATTTCTCTTTCTATCACCCCTCTCCAGCACCATGCCACACCTCTTCCTCCATTCCCTCCACCTCCATGTCCAACATTCCTCCCTTTCCATCTTTCCCACTGTTCCCTCTCCATCATTACATCCCAAAATTTTCTCTCTCATCTCTCTCTACCTCACTCCTCTCCCACCACCATGTCCAACAATTCTCTCCCTCCCTATGCCCAATTTTCATTTTTTTCCTTTCGCCATGTACCCCATCTCTTTCCCTCTCACACCCATGTTCAGCAATTCTATCTTTCTATTCCTTCCCTTATCTCAGCATCTCTTTCTCTCCCTCTCTCTATCCTATGTCTCAAGGTCATGCCCCTTCCCTCATTCCTTCCTTCGTCCCATGGTAACATTCCCGCTCCCCATTTTGCCTCCCCACATCCATGTCTCCCTCCCTTTCACCCCTTCTACCATCTCTCCCTGACCCCTTCTGCCTTCCCCCATGCCCTTCTCTCCCTCTGTTCTTCTCCAAATCCATCTCTCACTGTACCCCTTCTACCCTCCTTTGCCATCTCTTCTAACCCACACATGTCAAACACAAGGCCTGGGGGCCAAATCTGGCCCACCTGGCCATTTTATGTGGCCCTCAGTGACTGTGTCGCATCTAAGTGCCTGACTGTGCAGCCCCAGTCCCAGTGGTGCTCCAAGCTCCTCACCATGCTGCCTCAGTACCCATTTGTAGGCAGAAGGACCCAGTCCCAGTGCAAAAGCTAGGTTGGAACTTGGCGCTCCACTGAAGTGCCTGACCATGCCACAGGTGTCTCAGGGCGAGGAACGATCTATACTTCTACTAAGACTAAGTATCTTAATAGAAAATTCAGCCCTCGGCTTAGCCTGTGTTTTAGATTTTGGCCCCTTATGTGATTGAGTTTGACACCCATAACCCCTCTACTGTCCCCAAGTTCATCGCTTCCTGTCCTTCACCAATCTGACATCTATCCCTCCTCCCCTTACACCATTCCTGAGTATCACATCTCTCCCTCCTTCCTTCATTTGAATCCAACATCTCTTCTTCCCCTATATTGCTTTCTCTTTACCTTCTACCCCTCCCCTAAATCTGGCAGCACCAGGCAGCATTCCAGTGGAAGCAGCATCTTGCTGCCGGCCAACTTACCTGCTGATCGTTTCTCTGTGCTGTGAACCTTCCCCGACATCTACTCCTTCCCCCTCCCCCCCCCCCCCCCACTGCACATCTACTTTACATTTCTTGTAAACATTGCTGGGCGGAGGAATCAATTTCTCAACACTGCCCTGCTACCAGTTGGCATCTTCTCTCTACTTCGCCCCGCCCTCTCTGACAACTTCCTGTTTCTGCTAGGGTGAGCAGAGGAGAGACACCAGGGCCTCACGAGTGATAGACTCAAAGGCTCTGAGTAAGTTAAGTTAGCACCAGTGCCGGGCCTTGTATAAACTCTGGACTCCCTGACAGGCAGCAGAAGGGTGGCAAAAGACGAAGGGCTCTTCATTGCTGGAGTTAGCTTGGTGTTGCCCAGACTATACCCAACAATTATTCATAAGCAAAAAAAATCATGAAATATTCCCACCCCCACCCCCACCCCACCCTGGACGTGTATGAACAAAAGGGAAAAATTAATAGTTGTTCTATGCAGTAATTTCAATCTTTACAATATGTTGTTAATGGCTCCCAAATAACCTGAAATTTCTTAAAATTTCCCTGCTGCATGCAATTATCCTTTCCATTTTGAATATGTGGCACAAAGAGTTCCACCAAAAGCTATAATTCAGCCTATCCCAATTTTTCCAATTATTCGTAATCTTTTGTATGGCAACCCCTGTCATAATGAGTAGAAGCTTATTGTTATTAGAGGATATTTGGCTTTTAGCCCTCATTTCTAATACAGTGTATCACAAGTTGTGCGCCTTGGCACACTAGGGTGCCCCTGCAGATTCCAGGTGTGCTGTGAGATGACGGCTATTGCATACAGGATGTGCCTCTCATGGTGAGAGGCATGTCCTGTAGTCAGTCAGCCTGTGCTTGTGCCTCGCTTCCTTGCTGGTGCCTCTGCATCTTCTCCTTCTGCAGCACCCCCCCCCCCCTACAGGCGGTAATAGGAAGCTCAGGGCTGCAGTTGGAGGACATCCGCGCAGGTGTGGACGTCAACACGATGATGTCACACATGTGTCGATGTCCGCACATTTCCGGGTGTTTTCCAGCCGCAGCCCCAAGATTAGTGTGCCGCAGCTTAAAAAGTTTGTGACACACTGTTCTAATATGATAGGTAGAGCCCTTTGTAATTACACTTCCCCCTCCCCATTCGCGGTTTCTCCATTTGCGGCTTCATATAATCGTGATTTTTTTCTGAGGAGGGGGGAAAATAAAAAAAGCTGTCTTAATTTTAAAATAACCCATATTTTTTTCCTCCCTGCCGCCTTCCCGGCCTTACCTAGTGGTCTAGAAGGCTTTCGGGGCAGGAGCGATCTTCCTACGCTCCTGCCCTGTGCAGATCGCCATGAAGAAATGGCTGCTGTGAGTTCCCGTAGTCTCTCAAACTATGTCGGGAACTCCCTACAGCCATTTCCTCATGGCGATCTGCACGGGGCAGGAGCGTAGGAAGATTGCTCCTGCCCCGAAAGCCCTCTAGACCACCAGGTAAGGCCGGGAAGGCAGCAGGGAGGTGGGGGTGGGTCAGAGCTGGATAATCGTGGTTTTTCGCCATTCACGGTCTGGCTCTGCCCGTATCCCCCGCGAATGACGAGGGAGAAGTGTATCTCCGATTTGGGTTATTTTTAAGCAATATAATTTTGGTTTAGAACAGTGTCACTCAAACTGTATGCCATGGCACAGTGGTGTGCCCCGAAGAGATTCTGGGTGTGCTACGAGAGATTCCAGAATTTCACTTTATTTTTAAAAATTCCTTTATAAGTATACGCTAGAATAAATGACATGTATGTTGCTTACGCAAGAGTCGGTCAATGTTATGAGCATCTGCATGCGTAAGGATACAACCGCTCAGACAAGCAACATTCTTTGATGTGATTGGTCCTTGAAAACTAACAGCAAGTAACTTTATTTTTTTATGCAATAGTTATCCTAACTTGAGCAACAAAGCAATCAAGGCTTTGTAACTGTTTGGATCTTCGTATCTTTCCAACTTCGGACTTTCAGCTCTGACAGAAATTAAATTGAAAGAGAACGACTGCAGATGGTGGATGATGAAATCCGTGTTTGCTTGTCGACTATTGAGCCACGTCTTGAGTTAATTTGCACTCAAAAACAAGCACATCCATCGCATTGATTAGCAATTCTGTTCTATCTACTTTAGTTTCACTATTGTTATAATTACCCATACATAGCTTAAAGAACTTTAAATAGATAATTTTCACATTTAATTTTTTTTGTTGGTTTTGCAATTTTATAATTATAATGTGCAACTCATCTCTGGAACTTTCCTGCTTTCATTCTACTCATTTTAGTGCCTATCTTCATTCTGTCCCTTCTCTTGAACCTGAGCCTCTTTCTATGAAAGCCTTACATCGACCCTTGCGGAAGGTTTGGCGTTGGGTCTGTAAATTTCACACTCTTTCTCCCTCTGTCTCTCCCTTCCTGCCTATTCGTTTTAATGGTTCTTTCTTACCTGGGATTGAAGGGCCGAGTTTTGCTCGGTGGGAAACAAAGGGCATTCAATATCTATTTCACTTGGTTACTGATGAAGGCACCCCTAAATCTTTTGCTCAGTTGCAAGCAGAATTTGATCTCCCTCCTACTGACTATTTTGCTTACATGCAAATCCATCATTACATTTCTTCCTTACCTTCTAGCTCCTTGCAGGCCGCCTGTCATGAGACTTTGTCTACGGCCTTTACCCTTGGTTCTCAACAACCGGTCCCTCTTACGTTTCATCATCGCCACTTGCAAGATGAATGCCCTTTGTTTGACCACTCTCGGCTGCGAGATGCTTGGTCAGGTGATCTTGCTGTTGATTTGCCTTCTGATATACTCCTTCAGGCTGTCCGTCGACTGCCTGCTTTTCGTAAATACACTACCTTTTGGGAGCAACATTTTAAATTGATTTTTGGTTTATATATTTCTCCTAAAAGGGCTTATTTGGCTCACTTCCGTCTCCATGCAGCCTGCCTTCGGTGTCAGGCTCCGGAAGCCAGCTTAGGACACATGTTTTGGACTTGTCCTCAGGTACAACTTTTTTGGACTGCTATATTTGCTTTTGTGGAGAATCTTTGGTATGTCACTATTCGCAGTTCCCCTTTGCTTTTGTTTGGGACTATTCCTCACTACTTTCCACGTTCCAAGGGAGTTGCAGCTTTCCTCAAGTGGTCTATTCTGATTGCTCTGAAATGCATCCTGCTGAAATGGCTTGAAGCTGAGGCTCCGGACTATTCCCTTTGGAGGAGCCGCATGATTTCTCTCTTGATGTGGGAGCGCCGGGATGTGACTGATTTGTCATCTCGCCAGGGCCGTCTTTTCCAGACCACTTGGGAACCTTTCTGGACTATTTTGACCCCTCTGGCTCGTAGCCGGATATTTAATTGATGCTTTTGTTTGTACTTATCCTTTTGTTCCTTTTCATGTATAACTTGCTATTCTGATTCTTTGTTCTTTTGTGTTTGGAAGGAGGACCCAGGGGTGGGAATGGGGGGGGGGGGGGGGGGGGTGTTTTGGTTGGGGTTTGGGGGGGGAGGTTCTTTTGGGGGATATTTCAAATCTTTGAGCTGGTTTTGTACTTCTTGTGTTACTCTGTTGTTTTCTTGATTGCTCAATAAAATATATTTGACCATAATTATAATGTGCCGCAAAAAACATTTGTTCCGTTTAGTGTGCCAGAGCTAAAAATGTTTGAGAAATACTGGCTTATTCAGTGGACTGAATATCGTCGCTAACCAGCTAAATTGTTTCTTTGCTCAAAACCCACACCTAGACTGTCCCTCAACCAAGCCTACTTACCGTGTTACGAAATGGCCAGTTAGCAAGATATTCAATGGCACTACCCAAATAAGTGCTACTGGCCAGTTCGGTAGGGTCTAACTGGGCAAAGAGCTTCTCCTGCTCAGTTAAACCACTTTGAATATCAGACCCGCAATATTTGTTATCTACCCCAGTCCCCAGCAAAGAATATAACTGCATAAGGCTGGTGAAAACTCTTGAATCATTTATACTTGAAAAGTAGCTCTCCATCTGTGACAACCTGCCACATATCGGGCTCCACCCTGCCCCACATTCCTCCAGGATCTAAGAACATACAAAGTGATGGATTCTCACCTAAAATGTCAAGAAAGAGGCTGTCTGCAGCCAGGGCTTGTGAATTGCTACAATTTTCTTGTCTGAGATGAGACAGCAAAAGAAAATAAATGGCTGTGCGTGCCGTTTCTTATTTTATATTCACAGTAACAAGAAGCAATTCTTACGCCCCAGACTTTCAGCGCTATAATATCTCAAGGCCAGTGTTGTCAGGTGTAATTACTTAAACAGAGCTGGTCAAAGGACACTGGTTTTTTCATGCCCCTTCTGGAAACCTTTCTTTCTGTACTTCTCTATACAAAATCAAAGGTAGGATTAGGTTATCTGGATAATGCTTGAACAAAGTGAATAAAATACTGGTTTCACTGCAGGCTGCAAAATTTCAAAGCCAATAAACTGCAATAAAAAAGGTAAAACAGAATAAGTGGGAACAATGGCTTAGCCTTAGCTATGGGTATTAATCATTAATGCTGCTCTTCTGCTTTCTAACTGGTGGAAAAGTATCCAGACTTCATTTCAAATGTTTTGAGACCCATTTTTATGTGACTTGTCTGGGAGATGGACACACACCGAGGCAACATTTTACTGTTCTTTTTTCACATTAGTCTGGGTTACCATAGGGCTCCAGAAAAAGGAGGACGGATTAAGACATCCAGGTTTTACTTCCATTGCTTTCAACCGACGTAAAACCCGGATTTCTCAATCCATCCTCCTTTTTCTGGACCAAGGAATGTCCGACAGGTCCTTTAACAAAGGTTCGCTCAGGCCCTGATTCTATAAATGGCATCTAACTCCTAGGCACCATTTGGCACAGTTGTCAATCAACTGCTAGGCGCTGTTTATAGAATCACACCTAGCAGCACCTAGGTATTCTTAAGCACAAGTAGGCATTGAATCCTTAGGCGGACTGCTATTTAGGCCAGGGTTTTTGTGGCCTAAATGAGTGCACCTAAGGTAAGCACCTACTGGCACCTAGGTCAATCCACGCCCAAACTCCATCACAAATCCACCCTGAATCTACCCCTAACCAAGACTACTTGCCATGTAGGTGGAAGTAGGCCCCTTGGTATAGATGGCTACCTCGAAGTGGTAGGCACCCCTAACAGCAAATTCATTTCTTTTAAAGTGCACTGATGTATGCACCTAACTGTAGGCCTTTTTTTAAAAAAAATAGAATCAGGTCCAAAAATGCTGAGCCACCGGGGCGGCTTGGCATTTAGCGTGCACTGTTTGGCAGCGCACCTTTGTAAAAGCCTGCCCATGTTACTTCGGCAGTGGGTCACATGATCAGAAACCCATATAGGTGTGCCCTGAATGCAAATTTCAGCTTGTTTTAGCATGATTTATACTCATCAAAGTCTGTGAATCTCTTCTGGCCACCAAATAGCATGCAATTCTTCAAAATCATGAGTGCTGCTTACAGCCTCTTTTACAAAGCTGTGCTAATGGCCCCGAAGCCCATAGAGATTTAAAGGGCTTCGGGGCTGTTGCCGCATGGCAGCCGCTAGCACGACTTTGTAAAAGAGGCCGTTAATTAGGTTAAAGAAAAGTTAAACTATTCAATTGGGCCACATCCTAAGATCAGGCGGGCTTCATGTTGAACACCCCTGGGATTTCCCTATATATTAAAAGGAGAATTTTCAAAGCAATTTATCTGACTACAAAGGTTATGAACTTGGGCAAAATGAATTGATTAAAAATTCCTTTTTTCTACCCAGTTAAAAGTATATATAGTTTTCCTTAGTATATGAAAAGTAAAGGTGCCCATGTCTGTTGGCTCCCCTCTCCCAGCAGCCACTGAACTAACATAACTTTGGGATGGAAAGTGGGTTCTGTTTATCATCAAGGTTTTTAAGACAGTAATCCAGTGTGCCCAGTTGAAACACATTTCACCAGCCCCCCTATTTTTCTAAAGATTAGGAGAAGCCTGGCATGATTGGCTTTTTGAGCTTTCTATGATAAAGAGATCTAGGACATCTTAGGAGAGTTTGGTCAAGAACAGGTCATTACTATATTTGTGTTCTACTCAGGCCTGTAATTGCTTCTTTCCAGGTCCTAAAGCGTTTCCATTCAGGATTCAGCATGTCTCTCTGATGTTGTGTCATGAGAAACGATTGTTTTTATTGGAATTGTTGGCATTTAAAGTGAAATATTGCTCTATATTATTAGATAGAATTTTATTTCCTATTTTATTTCCTTAAGATTATTTCCTAGTCTCTAGATACATGTACTTCTCTAGATGTGGTCTAGATGGAATTTACTGTTATCATTTGTTATTGTTATTGAATTTTTGTATTGATTTTCCATATTTCATATATTTTTCTTAAAGGAAACAATAAAAATTATGCAAAAAAAAAAAAAAAAGAAATTTGCAATTGCTTTGCTTCAGAAGCTGAAGAAAATAGTTCATTATTTATATTTTCTCCATCTGCTACAACTAAAACCTCGGCTCTTGGTTACTTTGACTCTACCACCCTGCTAACCTTTTTTCATGAACTTTTGATTTCTCAGCTGAATTATTTTAGTATAGTTGTATGTAGTAATTTAAAGAAGACTCAAAACTTGCATGATGCAGCCACACAGGTTTTATACCAGGTGCAGAAATGGGACCACATAACGCTCTTCCTGTTTAGCTTGCACGTCTCTCAGCTTAGGCATCACTATGAGGTGGCATGAGGTGGCAAGTACCACCTCAAAAATATGGTTTTGCCACCCTAGTTTCACTAAGCATGTGGTTCAGGATCTTCTACTCACCCTCTCATGGTCTGGCAACTCTCCCTCTCCTCCTGGTATGCACCGATATTTTCTCTCTAGTCCCTCCCCCCTGGTGGTCCTCCAATCTTCCAATATGTTACTAGCAACCACTGCCAGTCAACTCCTGAAGTCTTCTCTCTGCTGCGTCCCACCTCCTCTGATGCAACTTCATATTCCTGCACAGGCGGTAAAGAGAAGACTTCAGGAGCTGGCCAGTGGTGGGTGCTTCAATCATTGGCACTGCAGAAGATTGGAGGACCGCAGGGAGAGGGGGGAGGAAGAGACTAGCGAGATATATCAGACTATGTGGGTGGCAGGGGGAAGAGAAAGAAGATGCATCCATGGGGGAAGGAAGAAAAGAGATTCCTGACTACAGAGGTCGTGAGGAGTGAGAAAGGTGAGTGGGAGAATGGAGTGGACAGATCAGATGGAGTGAGGACCATTGGTTTGAGTCAGTAAGAAGTGTTGCTGGATATTGGCAGTTAGGTGGCCAAAAGCGATTTAAGCAGTTTGGGGTCTCTCCTGCCCACTTTAATTACTTTGACTATATGGTAATATGTGCCTTATTCTATAAACGGCACCATTAGGCACAGCTGTCAATCATGCACCAAGCACCATTTATAGAATCGCATCTAGCGGCACCTAAGCATTCTTAGCCACTGGTAGGCGTTAAAACCTTAGGCGCACTAGGGTTTTCCTGGCCTAAATAAGAGCGCCTAAGTGAAAGCTCACCCCAAACCTGCCCTTAACTGCACCTATTTGCCAGTAGGCGCCTCGGTTAGGTGCCTACCTTGAAGTGGTAGGTGCTTACCGAGTTAAGCACCTATTGGCTAATTAACTTTTTAAATGTTTTTTAAATTGGATTTAATGGCGCTTTCAATTATCGGTGCTGATTAAAACAATTTTAAAAAATCAAGATAGGCACCTAGATCGGCAAGGCACAATGATATGGGTGCCTAACTTTAGGTGTCTTTTATAGAATCAGAGCCTATATGTCTAAGTGGCAATATTCAGCCTCTAAACATTAAACCAAGGGTGTCCAACCTTTTGGCTTCCCTGGGCCGCATTTTCCCAAAAAAATGTTTCTGAGGCCGCAAACGCGCAAACACTGCAGCAAGACAGAGGAGGGAGCCGGCAAGACGGTAAACACCCGGGGCAGCAGAGGAAAACACTGCATCGCTCTCGACCGGAGCGCACAAAATACTTCACGGGGCCGCAGGTTGGACACCTCTGATCTAAACTAAGAGACATGTCTACCAAAGTGCAGTAAGCAGCTAGTGCAGGTTTTAGCATGTGGTAGCCTAGCACAGACCCATTGTAACAGCTACTATGGGCTCCTTTTACAAAGGTGCGTCAGGGCCTTAACGTACGGAATAGCGCACACTAAAATGCTGTGTGCGCTAGCCGCTATCTATTTATTTATTTATTTATTGAATTTTCTATACCGTTCTCCCAGGAGAGCTCAGAATGGTTTACATGAATTTATTCAGGTACTCAAGCATTTTTCCCTGTCTGTCCCGGCGGGCTCACAATCTAGCTAATGTACCTGGGGCAATGGAGGGATTAAGTGACTTGCCCAGGGTCACAAGGAGCAGAGTGGGTTTGAACCCACAACCCCAGGGTGCTGAGGCTGTAGCTTTAACCACTGCGCCATACTCACCTCTGGAGCAGGCGGCAGTTTTTCGGGTAGCGCGTGCTAATCCGGTGCGTGCGCTGAAAACGCTAGCGCATCTTTGTAAAAGGAGCCCAATATCCTAAGCCGATGTCCTGCAAACTTTCAGAAGCCGTGGCACACCAAACTCAGTGCCGCAGCTGGAGGGCATCCAGAAATGCACAGATGTGATGCGATGGGGGGGGAGGTGTGCTGGAAGAGGAAATGTATGGAGCCGGCTCACTGCCTGCGGGATGTACCTCTCGCCACGAGAGGCACGTCCTGCCAGCAGTCGGCCTCCTTGCCGGTGTCTCGCAGCACACCCAGAATCTCGCTGTAGCACGTAGTTTGCGATATACAGCTCTACAAGTAACTTAACATGCCCGTTCAACACTAAAATCTATTTTGTGTGACTGTTACTGTACAAGCCCCTGAACGGCAAGAGGTAATATTAGCATTCTCTGTCCGTCCAACAAAATGTAGATGAACTATTAATACTTTCTATTTCTTTCTATTCTTCTTTTGTATCCTAAGGGGATCCTAATTGGTTTACATTGAATAATGATCTACACAGCAATACCCAGCAGGCAATCCATGTTTCTCGTATTACTTACTGCTATAATTAATGTGATCATGAGGTCTCCAATGAATTTTCTTTTTAAAATTATAGAAATCATATTTTAATCAAATGCCAGGCTTCTACCTCTGTTAGAGGTCCATAAGATGTAAAAAAAGAAAAAAGGATGTTAATGAGTCAATCTGAATGCAACCATTAACTTCCAGCGTTCCTTCATGTATATGACTTTTAACAAACACTACTTTTAAGAAACTAGCAATTCCCATTCAAGCCAGGTAGCAAGGTAGCACATTTAAGAAAATGATTTTTCCAGTGCCTTAGAAGCTACCAAGGTATTTCACAGCAGGTCTAGTAGAGTTTAAATGAAGCTGCAAATTAAAAATCATGAGCTGAGAACTGCGTTTCCTAGAGGTCATCCTGTATGAGATTGATTAAAAGGCCCATGGATGCTTTCACAGCAGAAAGATTCACAAAGCATTTCCATGTGTAGCTCTTGTCCAATCCAAAATTATTTATCTATTAACTTGCAGCCTTATTTTATTTTTTAAATTGTTGGTATTTCTCTAGAAATAGGGCTGGGGATTTGGCTTCATGACCCTTCAATCACATCTTCTGTACCTGGACATTCTCCCCCTCCCTCCCCAGTTTTCTAATAGCTTCTTTCTGATTTCAGTTTCTGACAAGCAGTAATTTTAGTACTTACCTTGAACCCTAGAGAAGATGGTACTGAGGGTGGGGGAAGGAGTGGAGGTGGAGAATCAAAGGCTGTAAGCCAATAAGGATACACAGAATATAAAATGCCAGCGGAAAAGGACCACTTTGTCCTACCCGACCTGCTGATTTGTACATACCTGCTGTTTTTCCCCCACTGGTCTTACTAGATTTGTTGTCAACCCCTTTCCTCTGCCACTAAGGTCCCTAAGAGAGGAATTCTATAACTTTGATGCTAACATTTGCACACCAATTATAGACATAAACTAGTCTTTAAGCCCGTTACATTAACGGGTGCTAGAACATATGTGTGTGTGTCTGTCTTTATTTCTTTCTCTCTCTCTCCTTAGCCGCTTTTTTTCTTTCTGCCTTTCTTTTTCCTTGGCTGTCCATCACCACCCCTTGCCTGCTCCCCCTGTCCATTTTCCCTTCCTTTTACCTCCCCTGTGTCCACCACCACCCCTTCACTGCTCTCCTTATGCAGCAGCAGCCCTTCTCCCTTTGTTTTACCTCCCCCCTGTCCAGCAGCACCTCTTTCCTTCTCCCCCTGTCCAACATTAGTCCTCCGTTCCTTTTCTTCAACCCCCTGTCCATCAGCATCTCTTTCGTTCTCCCCCTGTGCAACAGGTGCTAGAGTAGACAACTGTTTTTTTTTTCCTTTCTCTCTCTGTGCTTGGATGCTGTCTGTCTGTCTGTCATTCTTTCTGTCTGTATCTCTGTGTTGCGCCATGCCTGCCTATCTCTCTGTGGCCCCCTTCTCTTCCCCAGCATGATTGGTGTGTGCCCCCAGAACACCCTTCCCCCCAAAGCAGCCCCGTTTCCCAATGCCCCTGCCCCCTTTTGTGCCATGCCTGCCTGCTCCGTGGCCCCTTTCTGTTTCCCCCCTATGATTGCTGTCTGGCCCAGGAAACCCCTCACCCCAAAGTAGCCCCCTTTCCCTCTCCCCTTGTTGAGCCATGCCTGCCTGTTCTGTGATCCCCTTCCCATGACTGCTATGTGCCCCCAGCACACCCCTACCCCCCAAAGCAGCCCCTTTCCCTCTTCCCCTGCTTGCCTGCCATGCCTCCCTGCTCCCTGTGCATCAGCATCAGCATTTCCCTCCCCCTCACCTGTTCCTTCGTAGCAGCATGGAGATAAAACGGCTCCCTTAGTTCTTTGCTGGATTTTTTTTTAAGTTTAAAGATGCCTACGCGGCTCCTCTCACGATCCGGCCTGCGTCGGAAGCCTTCTCTGACACAGGCCGGGATCGTGAGAGGAGCCACGGCGGCAGTTTTAAACTTAAAAAAAAAAATGCAGCGAACTAAGGGAGCCGTTTTCAAAGCCGCCGCCGCGGCTCCTCTCATGAGCTGCACTTATATTATGTCGGAAGATGAGAGAGGAGCCGCAGCGACGGCGGCAGATTTCAAATTAAAATAATTTATGCGGCCAGCCGGCTCCCTCGAAACCCTCCCCCCCTTTCCCTTCCCGCGGTCCGTCTGGCTGCGTTGTTCTCTCCCTCATTCTCAAACCGTCCATGCCAGCTGAAGTGGGAGTAGGGGGGACTCAGCACCGGCTGGGCGACTCGAGCCGCCGGCCCCCAGGAGCTCGAGGCTGACGGCGGACATGGCTTGCGTTGCCGAGTTTGATGACGTACAACCCGCGCATGCGCACTAAAAAATACCCGACAGATCAGGGAACACGTTTTTTTTAGTGCGCATGCGCGGCCTAGCATTTTATTATATTAGATGCTTAGAATAATGCAACATATGTACACATATATGCCAAGTCCACCTAAGTGCTTTTCTGTAAATAACAAAGTGTGTGTTTTACAGGTAGGTGGAGGAATGTGGGCAGAAATCACGCATATGTAACTTACAGATTATTATTTGCTCAGTATTCACCCTGTGGGAGATGGTGGAGATGAAAATGGTAACAGAATTAAAATATACATGGGGTTGTTTCTGCTACTTTTCCTGTTACTGTTCTTGCCAATATTTCAGATATGAGTGTACTCATATCATCAAACAAATCATACTATCCCATATCCTACCTTTGTACTTGCATCTTTGAATGAATCTTGTTGTTATGAAGGCTTTGTAGCCTTTTTGTTACCTACTTCTTGTTTTATATAAAAATGCTCAATAAAACCTGATTGAACTTAAAAACAAAACAAAACATAGACTAAACATAAAGGAATCCTGTATGGTAGGCATGGATCCAAGTAAGCTAAGTAATGATTAGATGGCAATACTAATAATTGAGAAGCAAAACCAGTACTGGGCAGACTTCCACGGTCTGTGCCTTGGTTGTGGCTGAACAAATAGGCCAGTGCTGGGTAGACTTCTATGGTCTATGCCCTGAAAGTGGCAAGGACAAACCAAGTATGCATGTACAGTAGTATCACATCATACCTTATGAATTTATCTTCTTGGACAGACTGGATGGACTGTACAGATCTTTATCAGCAGACACCTGAAGTTAACCGGGCACTCACTGATATTCAGACCAAAGAGTTAACTTTGGCACGTCAAGTGAGGACAGCTCTAGAGCATCTATGAGACTGGAGGAGTACCTTTGGCAGGTGCAGGCATTCTCGCAGGCAGATGGAGCCAGCTGATGTAAAGAAAGGCCCCTTTGCAACACGCCATAAAATCGGCTTCCTGCTGCTGTACGTGGCCTGAAGAGGCATGACCAAAGGGGCAGGTCTCGCCCCTTTGGAACACAAAGGAGCGAAGAGTGAGGAGCAGGGATCTTTTTTTTATAGCCACTGTGGGCAAATGGAAAGGAGTCAAAGCCACTAACCATCAAATTGCAGAAGACCCGTTTCAGAATTTTGAGTTCACACCTGAAGACGTCTACAGCGAGCTGACAAGGCTCAAGGAGAACAAGGCCATGGGACCGGACAATTTACACCCAAGAGTGCTTAGAGAATTGAGAGATGTTCTGGCGGAACCATTGGCCGTGCTCTTCAATCTCTCACTAAGCACGGGGAAAGTGCCGTTGGACTGGAAAACAGCCAACGTCATTCCTCTGCATAAAAAGGGTTGCAAGGCTGAGGCTGCGAACTATAGACCGGTGAGTCTCACTTCAATAGTGTGTAAACTCATGGAAACACTAATTAAGCATAAATTAGATACGGTCTTGAATGAGGGGAATCTCCGGGACCCCAGTCAACATGGATTCACCAAGGTTAGGTCCTGCCAGTCCAATCTTATCAGCTTCTTTGACTGGGTAACAAGAAGGCTGGACTCGGGAGAGTCCTTAGACGTCGTATACCTTGACTTCAGCAAGGCTTTTGACAGCGTCCCACACCACAGACTGCTGAACAAGATGGAATCGATGGGGTTAGGAGTAACACTAACTGCATGGGTTAAAGATTGGCTAAGTGGCAGACTTCAGAGGGTGATGGTTAACGGTACCCTCTCCAAAACGTCAGAAGTGACCAGCGGAGTGCCGCAGGGCTCAGTCCTGGGTCCACTCCTCTTCAACATATTCATTAGGGATTTGACTCAAGGGCTTCAAGGTAAGGTAACTTTATTCGCTGATGATGCCAAACTATGCAATATCATAAACGGCTACAATCTGCAGGATACTATGGAACAGGACCTCCGTACTTTAGAAAGTTGGTCCTCTGTCTGGCAGCTGGGCTTCAACGCCAAGAAATGTAAGGTCATGCATCTCGGAAATGGAAATCCATGCAGAACTTACACCTTGAATGGAGAAACTTTGACCAAGACTACGGCAGAACGAGACTTGGGAGTGATCATCAGTGCAGACATGAAGACTGCTACTCAAGTGGAGAAGGCTTCATCTAAGGCACGGCAGATGATGGGTTCTATCAAGAGAAGTTTCGTCAACAGGAAGCCTGAGGTCATGATGCCATTATATAGAGCCATGGTGAGACCTCATCTAGAATACTGTGTGCAATTTTGGAGGCCACATTATCGTAAAGATGTGCTCAGAATTGAGTCGGTTCAGCGGATGGCCACCAGGATGGTCTCGGGGCTAAAGGGTCTCGCGTACGAAGAGAGACTGAACAAATTGCAGCTCTATACTCTCGAGGAGCGTAGGGAGAGGGGAGACATGATTGAGACATTTAAGTACATCACGGGACGGGTCGAGGTGGAAGATGATATCTTTCTTCTCAAAGGACCCTCGAACACAAGAGGACATCCGCTCAAACTCAGGGGAGGGAAGTTTCGTGGAGACGTCAGGAAGTACTTCTTCACGGAACGAGTGATAGAGCATTGGAACAAGCTTCCAGTACAGGTGATCGAGGCCCGCAGTATCCCAGACTTCAAGAATAAATGGGATACCTATGTGGGATCACTGCGAGAGTCCTACCAATGAATAGGGTCGCTAGGATGTAGACTTAATAGAGCAGGTCAGTAGAGTTAAGGGAGCCAGTAGACTTAAAAGGGGGTCAATGGTATGGGCAGACTTGATGGGCTGTAGCCCTTATCTGCCGTCATCTTTCTATGTTTCTATGTTTCTATGGAGGGAGTAAAAGTACCTATGGATAAACATTTGATATCGAAAGAAGGAGTCCACCTGGAAGTGACTGTTCATATGAGACTTCCCTCTTTGAGTTCATTATCTTCAGGTGGGTCTACCCCATCCCCTCAACTGCCAGAGAAATGGGGTTAAATGTTACCTACTGGTTCAGGAGGTAATGAATTTCTAGGAGAGATTGTATGCACTTTAAAGCAAAACACACAAGTATTTTGGTACCAACAGACCTTGCAGAAACAAATTTACAAAAGGAAGTTAACTGCCTAGGTTGCTTTTGCAAATCAATTTGAAGTTTTAAAGATAAAAAAAAATCTGTAGAAAATTCCCCCAAGTTGTGTGAAAGTTTGCAAAAACTTTTAGACTTGTGGTTTTGCACTTATAAAAAGCTCTTACTAAAGCATGTTAAAACAATTTAGATTCAGCTGCAGCTCTTTGGAAACTAGCTCAGTAGGATTCAGTCTGGTTTATTGTATGAATAGGGGAATATTAGAAAGATAAAATAAAAAGCTCTTGTGTTAAAGACATTTCCTTGAACATTTCTACAGAGATTTAAGTGGGTTTGCAATTCCAAGCTTCTTCACAGAATGGATGATTCTTGCCAGCTTCTTAGCCCTCACCTGACTCCGTGGGTCAGCAATGAAGTTATGCAGATTGCAACTTCATGACTGCACCAACCTGCCAAGCTCCATTAGCACTTGGAGAGATAGCTCCATCAAAGTTTCCATGCAGAGCAATAATGACTTCAGATATATTAATGTTTTGAATGGAAACAAATGGGAAAAGGGTAGAGATGGGGATTGTAAACTGAAGCAATTATTGCACAAATGTGTTGAGACTTCAGACTATGTACATAGGCTTCTAAGCTTCTATAGCTTATTTATGATTTCCACATGGAAATTTTGGCATAGAAACAGCATTCAAGTGTAAATGACAATTTTAGAAAGGGCTCAGTTTCGACATGGATATTCGTAACATACAGATTGCAAGGGGACATGTAGGGAAGGGGGGGGGCATGTACTAGGTGCAATTTAGGTGAGTCGATAATCTTCCTATGCATTCCCCATTTCATTTAGGGAATGCACATGGATGACCTAATATTTCCAGTTGAAGATTTGCAGCTTTCGCCAACCCTTTACAGAAAAGATTAAGGCCCTCTTTTGTCAAGCCACTTTTTTATCACTGGCCATTGCAGTAAAAGCTCTGATGCTCAAAGAATTCCTATGAGCATCGGAGCTTTCACTGCAGTGGCTGGCAATAAAAACCCCTAATGCAGCTTGATAACTTTTTATTTGGCATTGTTGCTCAGAAGCAAAATGTATTTCTATGGCTCTTATGGGAGATTTGCATCTCCAAATGCCTGTTACTTGGCACTGTTGCTCTCGTTCAACATCAAGTTATATAAAACAGCCGTTTTCATCATCTGTCAATTACAGGGTTAATTGTTTATTTCCCTCTCCAGATTGATAATAAATAAAGACTGTGGCCTGTGAGTTTGATTTACAGCATTCAAATGTACAGGTTTGCAAATGTAGGTGCTGAGGCTTACATGTGCAAGTTGTAAAATACCAACTTAAAGTTGCTACGTTTCATCATTGATTTTTCCTTAGTGATTTGTAAAATAAATACTGCAAATACATGTGCACTCCTGCAGGAGTTTTAGGTAAGACAGATCCTTTTCTAAAATATCACCTCTCAATCTGGATGTCTCGTCTTAAGTCTCTGTTTCCTATGTAAAATGAGGCTCTGCATTGACTTAGGATACTTTAAGATTGCTGCTATTTTCTGTTGTGCTCCACAGCTCAGTCTGCCCTGAAACCATATATAACTATGTTAAAAGCATTATACAACAGGGCACCTTCAATTAGATATCCAGAGGGTATCCAGAAGATGTCTTTTCTATAAAGAAATGTAGATGCCAACTCTCTGTAATAGAATTCTAATCTAACTTGGTATGTATGAGGTACACAGGTATGTACTCATATCTAAACGTCAAAAATACTTATGTAATTTACAGTGTTTTTTAAGCTATATACATAAGTAGGAGCCTATCCATATATATGTCTGCTTGCAAATATGTGCTATGTAATTTAACTGGGTGTTTATAGAATAGCATTTATGTGAAATATTGGCATTTGTGTGTGTGAGTGTGCACATATACACAAAGGGGAAGATTCTGTATAGGATGCCAGTCTCAGCAGCCACCTATGAAGCGGCTGAGAATCACACACAGGCGTCCTATACAGAATCGCATCTGTCTGTAAAAACAGATGCCTTGCCTCCCAATTCTGTAACTGGTGCCCATGTTACCGGTGCTGGTTACAGAATCACACCTGCCTGATTGCGGCAAGGAAATTTCCGATCAGCTGAGCTGGCAGGCCTTCCTGATGGTGGCTCAGCTGATTGGAGGGGGGGACTTCCCTGTTGCATGGGACTTCCCTGAAAGAACCCCCATAATCGGCAGGAGTGATGCCCATTCCCCTCTGTGAAGCACTATCAGCAGGAGGGATGCCCACTCCCTTCTGCTGCTACCCTACTGAACCCCAACACCCCTCAGAAAGTAGCCTGGCAGGAGAGATGCCCACTCCCTCCTGCTGCTATCCCCGAGCTACCCCCGAACCCCTCCAACCGGTAATACCACCAAATCTCCAGATACTCCCCAGCACCCCCCCCAAATCTCCAGACCCCACCCCAAACTCCTAAGACCACCCCAACACCCCCCATCCACACCCCCATACCTTTAAAGACGAAAGGTCAGCTGGAGGGATGCTTACTCCCTCCGGCCAACAGGCCTATCTCTGCGAAATGGCCACCTTCCCCTTCCTGGTGCATCCTGGGATGAATTGGGGAGGGGCCTTAGGCCTGATTGGCTCAGATGCCTAAGTCCCCTCCCTTAGGAGGGGCCATAGGCCTCCTTCCCGACGCATGTCTTTTTTTTTCTAACAGATGCCTTAAATATAGGCCAGCATTTTACAGGGCTACATTTAAGGCATCTGTCTCGCACCTACGGAGACGCATAAGGACGTTTATGGATGCCTAAGGCCACTTTTGGTTGAAACCATGGCCGTGCCAGCCTTGGGCATCAGTAGGCATGCCTAGATGTCTCCATAGGTGTGAGTCAGATGCCTAAGATTGCAGGCATTCTTCATAGCATGGATGTTTTAAAAAATGTGCTTCCAGATTGGCTGATAAGATGGCGGTAGCTGTCTACCACAGCCTACAAACTGGATGCCATTTGTAGACTCAGCTCCATAATGTTCTTAGTACGTGCAGTGCTTTACAAGGCAAACATGGACAAGATATGTCACTATAAGTTATGGTGAATGATAATGGAAATTAGAACCCATTTTCATAAGATTTTAAAATTTCTGTTTGTTAAGTATTGAGATCTATTTGTTCCTTACTGCCATGAAACTTGTGAAGAGATACTGGAGGGAAGAGAAGCAGAGTTATTACTGCATAAAGTCACTGCTTCATGAAATGTCATCTGTTATAGAAAGAATTAATAAAACTGTAAGCATACCTGAGAGAATATTAAACATTCAGCAAGGATAAAGTAATTTTTCAACAGTAATTAAAACTCCCAAAGTGGAGCCAGTATGAGCTCCATTTATCCTTCAGTGGGTGTCTGTTCCTGAACAGGCACAAATGAAATGGTACTTAGAGGTCAAAGCTTCAAACGTTGCCTCCTCTGTGCTAATGTTGCTGCATTCATCATCCATCAAATTTTACAGTTCCCTACATCAATTTCATATTGTTTATTTAAGTTGCTGAAGAATATAATAATGTCATAAGAACATAACATAAAAATGCTCTGGATTAGACTGTAACCTTTGTCAAGCAGGGGTTGTCTCTTTATAGTTAATTTAATGTACAACACTGTATGCATATGACAGCACTATAGAAATAATAAGTAGTAGTATTTAGCCCAGTATCCTGTTTCCACAGTGGCCAATCCAAGTCAAAAGTACCTGGCAAAAACCCAAATAGTAGCAACATTCCAAGCCGAGGCTTCCCTCATGTCTGTCTCAATGGCAGACTAAAAGAGTTATAGTGGGGACTGAACTTGCATCCCTCGGTTTACAATATACTGCACTAGCCACTAAACTACTCCTCTGCTCATAGGGAGTTATAAAATAAGATGACCCCAAGGTATCTTTAGTACTTGACCTAGGATTATTTTGCTAAGCTGTGTTAGGTGGTAAAGTACACTAAGGTGCACAGGCCATAGGCAGTGAAACACATTTTTGTTTGGGTGGCCTGCAAGCTCCGCCCCAGACCACGCCCAAGCTCTGCCCAGACCCCGCCCTATAATAGTACTAATCGTAAATACCATTTTTTCCGTTCATTTTTCATATACACACACAATATAATCTTATATGGCGATACTCGAGAGGGTACAGAAAAGAGCGACGAGATTGATAAAAGGTATGGAAAACCTTCCATATGCTGAAAGATTAGAAAAACTGGGGCTCTTGTCCCTGGAGAAGCGGAGGCTTAGAGGGGACATGATAGAGACTTACAAGATCATGAAGGGCATAGAGAAAGTGGAGAGGGACAGATTCTTCAAACTTTCAAAAACAACAAGAATGAGAGGGCATTCCAAAAAATTAAGAGGGGACAGATTCAGAATCAATGCTAGGAAGTTCTTCTTCACCCAAAGGGTGGTGGACACCTGGAATGCGCTTCCAGAGGGTGTAATAGGACAGAGTAAGTAACATATTGGGTTTCAAGCAGGGATTAGATGATTTCCTGAAGGAAAAGGGGATTGAAGGGTATAGAGAGAGGATTACTATACAGGTCCTGGACCTGATGGGCCGCTGCATGAGCGGACTGCTGGGTGTGATGGACCTCTGGTCTGACCCAACAGAGGCAATGCTTATGTTCTTAATATATAAAGGTTAACCACAAAATTAAACTATGCAAAGCACTTTGTATGTTTCTCAACATTCATTTCTACCAGAACACCTGGCCTTTGTCACACATGCAGAACACAGATAACCCCTAGACAAATACAGGACCACAAACCAAAATTATTAATATATACAAACCAAACCCTAAGATTCAAAACTCTGCATGCAGTACAACCCCCAGTGAAATGGAAACATGCATTTCTTCCTGAACAGTACAAAATATAGACAGCATATGTCATTTCTCAAAACTGACACAATTCAATCACTAAATTGAAAATAAAATCATTTCCCTTACCTTTGTTGCCTGGTGATTTTGGTTTTCAAACTGTCTTTCTCAGTCTCTGGCTACACTTCCTTCTGTCTGTGCTCTTAACTGTGTATCCAGGGCCACCTTATCCATTTGCTGTTTTTTGCTCCTTCACTTTTTGCCATTCATCCATTTTTAGCATTAACTTTTAACATTCTACTTTCTTCCATTTTTCTGCTTTCTTCTCAGAATCTAATTTTCCTTGTCTTCCCTTCCCATTTATCCATGTGTACCATCTCCTCCCTCTTTCTTCTCCTCTACTCCCATCTATCCACAAGAAGCATTTCTTCTTATCTCTTCTCTGTTGCACCCATCACTGTGCACCATCTCATCCCTCACCCATGGTCAGACATCTCTGTCTTCGCCCTTCCCCCCCCAAAATACATCATCTCTCTTTCCCTCTCAGGCCACACACCTATGTCCAACAATTCTCCGTTCCTTTTCCCTCCCTGACAGGCAGCATTTTTTTCTCCCCCAAAATCAGCACTCAAAATTATTCTGTAATGGGCACTCATCTTTCAGTGACCAATTACAGAACAGAGTTGAGCGCCAAGATTTTTCAGTGCCAATTTTTGAGTGCAATATACTGAATTTGGGCCAAAACATGTTACGTGTTGTTATGTTTCCAGGTGACTTGTGATTCACACTTTTCTCTTTACTTAGGTGGACCATTTAGTCATCCTCACTACATATCACGGCAAGAGGAAAGCTGAGAAAGTAATATACAACAAATGATTGTTTAAAAGTATAAAGCAAAAGAAAATGTAATTGCATTTTCAAGTGCGTTTGTTGCTCAGAAAATTCAGAACTCATTGCCAGGTACCATCAAAATATGTCCTGCAGCGATGTAGTTATCACGTAGGTGAAAGACAGCGCTAGTCCACCGAGCTCAGCATTTATCAGACTATCAGCAATTATTTTCTGTGGAAGTTCAGAGGAAGGTGAGAAATAAATGTGTGTGGAATTTAACCCAATTATGTTGTAGAGTTAAGAAATACTTTCATAACCTCAGGGTTACTAGAGTAAGTCTCGAGTCAACTGGCATCTCAACTTCTTTGAATACCTTTCTTGCTATTAACCTCCAGGAGCTCTGGTAACTTAATTGTACGAGTGCTTAGTGAAGTGAACCAGAGAGTCACATTGCCATTTCGTACTTTAAAACTATTATCAGCTTAAAGAAAATCTTCCACTGAAAGGATTTGCAGAAGAATTGCCATCTGTTCAGCTCTAATTGCTGGCATTGTGGAAGGACACAACAATAAAACTATCAAACAAAACATACTTTGTCACTTCCAATATTTTATTCAACATTTTAAATGAGCAACTTAATTAACAGGGTAAAATCTTTATTAATCATGACATAGGGGTAATTTTAAAAGCCATTTTATGTTAAAAAAAAACCCAACAAAACAGACGTTTAATATGCAAAATGGCTTACATAAGAACATAAGCAATGCCTCCGCTGGGTCAGACCTGAGGTCCATCGCGCCCAGCAGTCTGCTCACGCGGCGGCCCAACAGGTCCAGGACCTGTGCAGTAAATTTCTATCTATACCCCTCTATCCCCTTTTCCAGCAGGAATTTGTCCAATCCTTTCTTAAACCCCAGTACCGTACTCTGCCCTATAACGTCCTCTGGAAGTGCATTCCAGGTGTCCACCACACGTTGTGTAAAGAAGAACTTCCTAGCATTTGTTTTGAATTTGTCCCCTTTCAACTTTTCCGAATGCCCTCTTGTTTTTTTATTTTCTGAAAGTTTGAAAAATCTGTCCCTCTCTACTCTCTCTATGCCCTTCATGATCTTGTAAGTCTCTATCATATCCCCTCTTAATCTTCTCTTTTCCAGGGAAAAGAGTCCCAGTTTTTCCAATCTCTCAGCGTATGAAAGGCTTTCCATCCCCTTAATCAGTCTTTTAAAATTGTCTGGACAGGTGTTTTATAAAGCTTTTCCCATCTGTAGAACATGTTGTACATGTGGAAAAAGCTGTCTATAAAATTGAGAGGTAGAACAGTGTGCCACAAGATCAAACATACTATTATGCAGCATGCATGCAGGCATTTCTGGGTTTAATTTGGGCACAGTGGAGGCAGATGTTTGAAGTAGACAAGTATTTAATAAAAGGTTCAGATACATGAACAGAATGCATGCACACATTTACACAATCTATAGGAGCAGGTGGAAGCGTGACTGTGCAAATTTGCACACGTGATAGTACTTGGTCTGAGTGTGTATTAAAGGCACAAAGGTTTCTATTTTGCTTTTATAAAATAGGTGTCATTTTCATAGGCAACCAGTATAAGAGGCTTGGGGAGGTTAAGCTTCCCCTGCAGTGGCATAGCAACTGGGCAGAGTGGGTGGAAAATCTTGCAGGCCCCTAAGAGCTATAGGCACTTGGTATTAGAGGCTTGAGGAGGCTAACCCCCTCTTCTATGAAATCGCGCTAGTGGTTTTTAGTGCAGAGAGCCACGCTGAATGGCCTGCGCTTCTCCTGACGCTCATTGAGTTCCTATGAGCGTCGGGAGCAGCGCAGGCCATTCAGCGCGGCTCTCTGCACTAAAAACCGCTAGCGCGGTTTCATAGAAGAGGGGGTAAGTCTTTTCAGCCCAATAGCAACCTTTCTTCAAAGCAAATTGCAATAGCCAAATGCCTTGCTTTGCTTACTAATTATTCTTTGGCATGCTTCTAATGAAAAATATATTGCAATATGATTTAACTATATTCAGCCTGACACAACAAAGAGGAACCAACTCTCCAATTAAAGATAGTGTAAAGCAGGGGTGTCAAAGTCCCTCCTCAAGAGCCGCAATCCAGTCGGGTTTTCAGGATTTCCCAATGAATATGCATGAGATCTATTAGCATACAATGAAAGCAGTGCATGCAAATAGATCTCATGCATATTCATTGGGGAAATCCTGAAAACCCGACTGGACTGCGGCCCTCGAGGAGGGACTTTGACACCCCTGGTGTAAAGGAAGGGAGAATAGTGGCACAGAAAATAGCAGCAAAAAGGATCAAATATGAAAAAAGTGGTTTCTTTAAACTACTAATAGCAAAATACACATAACACAACACATAACACAATTTATGTCCCTGGGCAGTAAGTATAATCTCTTATTTACTTATGTCTATAAAGTATAGAAAATGTCTGTTATTTCCATAAAACTTTGCTTTTGTGACTAGGCTAATCAAATTTTGCATTTTACCTATTTAAAATGTAAAACTGCTGAATTTTCATCTTTTCATTCTAATAAAGTCATTAAAAGCAACATATGAATCACAATTAACATGTATTATATTGAAGTTATACAAAGATGACCATGGAAGATCTAGAAGTGAATAATTCTTTGAGATTTGCAATTATATTATAAGTCACTTTCACTTGTTAAATCTTTATTCATTTTAAAACCAGCACAAAGTGCAACATATTATCAATCAATTAACACAATAAACAGCACTCAATTCCTTCAAATGATACAATAAATACATAACCCCCTCCCCATCCCCACCCACCCTTCCTAAAAGTGTAAAAAAACACTTAATATAATGCAAATGATCAAGATAAACAACCTTGCAATCAAATAATAAATTACATACCCCCCCCCCCCCCATCCTGGATGTGCAGAATCAAAGGGCAAAACTAATAATCAATTCTTACTACATTTTGTTAATGGGTCCCAAATTTCCTTGAACTTCTTATAATGTCCCAAAAGCAATATAAGTCACTTTCACGAATCAGGCCCCAAATGTAGCGTCCCATCATGTTCTCATTATATTGTCCTTGGTAGCGGCTTTCGAAGTCCAGTATGAATCCTGATGGATGCACTCACCTTGCTTTCCATATGATCCCATGCTCTCTTTGAATGTCTCAAGATGAGCATCAATGATGTGGACTTTGAGAGACATCCTACAGCCCATTTTACTGTAATTCTTCTCCAGATTCTCAACCAACTTCACATAGTTTTCAGCCTAGGAAGCCCCAAATCACTGAGACAAAGCTGTTCCAAATTTGTGTTAGTGATTAATCGATGGGTGGGATAAAATGATTGATTTTGAATATCTGTAAGTTGAATGTGCTTTTCTTGACTTGTTATATGTTCTTATACCTGTGTGTTGCACTGTTAATAGTTGAAAATTAATAGAGATTTAAAAAAAAAAAAAAAGCTGTTCCAAGCAGCTTTCTCCTTCCTAGATAGCTTCTTGGGAAATTCCTTGCACTCCAGGATCTTTTTCATCTTTTTCCAACAAAGACACCAGCTTTGACCTTTGCTTCAGACAGATTAGGAAAGATGTCTTGAAGGTACTTAAAGGCTGCCGACTCCCTATCTAGAACTCTGACACATTGTTTTATTAGGCCCAATTTAATGTGCAGAGGTGGCATCAGCACATTCTGGGGGTCCAAAAGTGGTTCTCATTAGACACTGTTTCTCCCCAAAGAGAACTCAGTCTGCTTTGGCCAGTCCCGCCTTTGGTAGTGCACCTTTGTGAGAGATAGCAGGGAAACATGGTTAAACTGCCTTGGAGACTCATTAGGAATGCCACCATTTTCATTGCATAGCCTCATAAGAGAAACAGACAAAGCAAACAATACTTTTTTGACAGCATATCAGTATATTTGTAAGGAATCTATGAATGATGCCAGGATCTCAAGCTCAGTGTAGGGAGTAATGCGGTTGTTGTATGTTGCTTTAATCCTCGTCGGGTACATCATAATGGATACTGAAACATTAAAGAAATTTCTGCTTTGATGGGGCAGTCGGGATTTAAATTTAGCTGTTTACAGCATGTGATGGAATCTGAGCCGGGGAATCATATACTATGTTGTATGCTCTACTAGGTTAAGCACACTAATCTCATGTTTTCTGTTATTGAGTGGTGTGAATTTTGCTAGTTGTTCCATATGTACAATTTCTCCGTGCTCACAAGAGCACCCTTAAATTGTTTTAAATGTACATGATAGTGTGGTCCATTTCCTTTCTGACCATACATTATGCTGACATTACTGATTCCTTTTCTCTTATTCTCATGTTTTCTTTATTTCTCTTCTTAGACAGGAGTGTCTGCCTGGCCTTACGGTTACATCAGTTATTTTCTCTAAACAGTGGGGATATATATTATGTTTTATTACTGCATATCATAGACTATGGCTAATTTACATGTTCTTTCCTTTAATGTGAATGGTTTGAACCATCCCATTAAAAGGAAAAAGATAGCTAACTATGTGTCCAACAAACATCCTGATGTAGTTTATTTGCAAGAAACCCACCTCCCGCCCGCTGATGCCTCAAAATTCCAATTAAAGGGATTCTCCACTCATTTATACTCCTCTGCAACTCACCGAAAGAAAAACGGTGTGTCAATATTTCTCAATGATAAACTTTCTCCTGTAGTTCACTCTTTTAAAACAGACACGGAAGGAAGATGGTGTCTGGTGTATGCTGCGGTGCACTCAGTAAATTTTGTTTTTCTTAATATATACGCACCGGTCCAAGATCACCCAGATTTCTTCAGAGCTGCAGCTGGTGTTGGTTGAATTTGATTCTTGTTCTATGATATTAGGAGGGGATTTTAATCAAATTCAAGACTTATATATTGATAGATCATCTTCTTGCAAACCCTCCAAATCCAGGTCTTTCACAGCTCTTCATGCTTTAAATGATGCCTTCTCCCTTGTAGATCCTTGGCGCTTGCTTCACCCGAAAGGCAGAGAATACACACATTTTTCACCTCCACATAACACGTACACAAGAATTGATTTCTTTCTCTTGTCCTCTTCTCTTATTCAAGATCTTACCAATACTATTATAGGAATGCCACCATTTTGAAGTCTTCGCTGACCGCCCAGATGTACTCATCATTCTTCAAGGCGCCTAGTAAGATCTTCATGTTTTTGTAATCCTCTTTGAAGTGCACTGCGTGAGCCAGTGGAAGAGATGGGTACTTGTTCCCATTATGAAGCAGCATGGCTTTGATGTGGCTGGATGAGCTGTCAATGAAGAGACGCCACTCTTTCAGGTTACATGCAAATTCCAATTGCCTCAAAGCAGAGCCTCTCTTCATGGGTGAAGAAGGTGGAAAAAGCTTGGTGACGCTTTCTCTAATCTGTGACTTGTAGTAGTACAGAGGCATTATGATATTCTTTGTATTCTCTATTTCTTTCCTAATAATTCTTAAAATTCTGCTTGCTTTTATGGCAGTCATCACACATTAAACAGAAGATTTCAATGTATTGTCCATAATGATATCTAGATCTTTTTTCCTGGTTGGTGAACCTGTGCTGGAAAAATGACAAAGGAAGATTTCTTCCGTTCAGACAGCAAAATGTTAATCTTTTTCCTTATTATCCTTAAAAAAGAAGGGTTACCTAGCAACATAAGACCTGTTAATCACTTCTTGAATAAGTGACTCCTAATCAGAGTAATTTAGGTCCCTTAGTTAGATTGTGAGCCTTCGGGACAGTAAGGGAATTTTTAAGTACCTTCTTACTTCTCATTTATAATCTTAATGTATATTTTCTTCAAACCGCTTAGAACCTAACGGATGTAGCGGTATATAAGAAATAAATTACATTACATTATGTCATGCACTCCCTTTAGCCCTCTCTGACGAGGGAATAATTTTGTATTTCTCTCATTGTATGCCATTGTAAAGTTTGCTAGTTACAAATTCCAGCAGGAAACTGTCTAATGTAAAGGAAAATACCTTGCCTTGATCTCTTTGAAAAAAACCCCAAATTTTCTCTGCATACAGTGTGCTGTGTTTTTTATAATTTTACTAGCTGATGCCCCGGCGTTACACGGGTATTTAATTATAGCAATAACACTGTAAATGGATTCAAATAAAGATACTTTATAGTGGTGAATGAAATTATTTTTTTACAGCTTTATAAAAAGTACAATATTTAAATTATAATGTGAAATATTTGACAAAATGAATACAATACAACAAACACAAAACTTGATTATAAACAACATTTTTAGTTTCACCTCCAGAAGCAAGAACATATAAATTCTTGGGTGAAGAGACCCCCCAGAACATATCACCCCAGGTAGTGAGGGATCTGCATACCAAGTTTCGTTCAAATCGGTCAAGCCGTTTTTGATTTACTGTGAGAATGGCAGCTGTTTACATTTTTTCCATTGACATGAATAGATGAAATCTGATTTTCTGTTTGTAGCTCCGCCCATGTGTGCAAGTGGGCCGCGAGACCCCCAGAACATATCACCCCAGGTAGTGAGGGATCTGCATACCAAGTTTCGTTCAAATCGGTCAAGCCGCTTTTGAAGTACTGTGAGAATGGCAGCTTTTTATTTTTTTTCCATTGACATGAATGGGTGAAATCGGATGTTCTGTTTGTAGCTCCGCCCACGTGTGCAGGTGGGCCGAGAGACCCCCAGAACATATCACCCCAGGTAGTTGGAATTACTGTGAGAATGGCAGCTTTTTACATTTTTTCCATTGACATGAATGGGTGAAATCTGATTTTCTGTTTGTAGCTCCGGCCACGTGTGCAGGTGGGCCGCGAGACCCACAAACCATATCACCCCAGGTAGTGAAGGATCTGCATACCAAGTTGCGTTCAAATTGGTCAAGCCGTTTTTGAAGTACTGTGAGAATGGCAGCTTTTTACTTTTTTTCCATTGACATGAATGGGTGAAATCTGATGTTCTGTTTGTAGCTCCGCCCACGTGTGCAGGTGGGCCGAGAGACCCCCAGAACATATCAGCCCAGGTAGTTGGAATTACTGTGAGAATGGCAGCTTTTTACATTTTTGCCATTGACATGAATGGGTGAAATCTGATTGTCTGTTTGTAGCTCCGCCCACGTGTGCAGGAGGGCCGCGAGACCCCCAGAACATATCACCCCAGGTAGTGAGGGATCTGCATACCAAGTTTCGGTCAAATCGGGCAAGCCGTTTTTGCGTTGGCAGCTTTTTACATTTTTGTCATTGACATGAATGGGTGAAATCTGATTTTCAGTTAGTAGCTCCGCCCACGTGTGCAGGTGGGATGCGAGACCCCCAGAACATATCACCCCAGGTAGTGAGGGATCTGCATACCAAGTTTCGTTCAAAACGGGCAAGCCGTTTTTGTGTTGGCAGCTTTTTACATTTTAGCCATTGACATGAATGGTAGAAATCAGATTTTCAGTTTGTAGCTCCGCCCACGTGTGTAGGTGGGCCGCGAGACCCCCAGAACATATCACCCCAGGTAGTGAGTGATCTGCATACCAAGTTTCGTTCAAATCGGGCAAGCCGTTTTTGCGTTGGCAGCTTTTTACATTTTTTCCATTGACATGAATGGGTGAAATCTGATTTTCTGTTTGTAGCTCTACCCACGTGTGCAGGTGGGCCGCTAGACCCCCAGAACATATCACCCCAGGTAGTGAGGGATCAGCATACCAAGTTTTGTTCAAATCAGGCAAGCCGTTTTTGCGTTGGCAGCTTTTTACATTTTTTCCATTGACATGAATGGGTGAAATCTGATTTTCTGTTTGTAGCTCCGCCCACGTGTGCAGGTGGGCCACGAGACCCCCAGAACATATCACCCCAGGTAGTGAGGGATCTGCATACCAAATTTCGTTCAAATCGGTCAAGCCGTTTTTGCGTGATCGCGGCACATACACATACATACACATACATACATACCTCCGATTTTATATATATAGATTGTTGGTAGATCATTTTGACTTGGTCATTTTAAAAGTAGCTCGCAAGCCAAAAAAGTGTGGGCACCCCTGATCTAGACAGAGTAAACATACCACTGCAAAGCTGTTTACAAATGCATTTGCAAAATTTTGTGTCATGCTGAGATATCCTCTTATTCCCATAGATAATTATTTTCATGCAAGGATATCAATCACCAATCTTCTTGAAACTGCAGATATTCATAGGAGATGTGGGGAAAACTCTGGCAGAAACAATCAAAGCAGCATGTGCAGACTGAGGAACTAGGACCACAGACTCATCTTGGAATGATGATAAGTGTTTGATGTTCCTTGCTAATACATCTGCTGCTGGTTGCAGGGCAATGCTAAAATGTATTTATTTGGGATGAAATGGCTTTTATGATGAGATTCAGTCATGGTGGTGGACAATAGGTGGAGCTTGACACTCCTCCTTCCGTATTCGCGGTGGTTAGGGGGGCAGAACATGACCGTAAATATGGAAAAAACCGCAAATAACTTTTTATATGATATTTGTGGTTTTTTTGTAAAAGCCATCCTTTAATATATTGAAATCGCGAATAGCAGCGTTTTTCTCTGTGTACGCTGGGAAGCAGCAATTGTGAAAGCTTGGAAGCAGCGATTTTCAGGGTGAAAGCTGGTAAGCGCCAAACTTTATATCGGTATGATACTTTATTCATGATGTAATTTGGGGGGGAGGAGTCAGCATGCAAAAAATCACGAATAAGCAAAACCACGAGTGCTGAAACCGTGAATACGGAGGGTGAAGAGTATAAGAAACATGCTTGAGTACCTGAATGTAAACCACTTAGGTTATAAGTGGTAGTTAGATTGTGAGCCTTCGGGACAGTAAGGGAATTTTTCAAGTACCTTTCTTATTTCTAATCTTAATGTATATTTTCTGTAAACCGCTTAGAACCTAACGGATGTAGCGGTATATAAGAAATAAATTACATTACATTACATTACATATATAAATACTAAAAACAATAATAATAGCATACCAGTGGTAAAATGACCAAATATAAGTATAAATACAATCCAAGAGGCAAACTTGGAGATGACAAATTCAATCACAGAAATATGATACAGTGTCAGAAATATACGTATTAAGAGCTACATTCAATAAATGGTGTTCAAGAATCGGAGCTGAAAAAAAATCGGGGCTCAATGTTATTTTACAGTGGGCAGTCAAAGATGAGAAAAGAAGAATCATATATAAATTTTAAAAGACACCTAAAAGCACATTTTTTTCAATTGGCTTTCTCAAATTGAATAATTAAGTCTGGGACTGTAGTCTGTATTTATATAATGATTAATTTTTAATATTGAAAGTTTTTAATTGTATGTATTAATTATGGTTGCCTGAGATTTGATTGTTTGTTTTTTATTAGAATTGTTATTAGAATTATTATTATGGAGATGTTAACTGTTTAGTATTTTTGGGAAAATTTTTTTTTAAACTTTTGCTTTTATTCTCTTCTGTCCTATTTTTAAATGAAATTCCTTTCTTAATGAATTTGTATAATATATTGTACATCCTTGGATCCTTTTTTAGGCTGTTATGTGGTATAGAAAGTTTTTAATAAACATAAACATTACAGAATTAGCATTGCATCATTCCATGGTGCGTTCTCACCTTGAGTACTGTGTGCAATTCTGGTTACCGTATTCCAAAGCAGATATAGTAGAATTAGAAAAAGTTCAAAGCAGGTTGACCGAAATGATAAAGGGGATGGAACTTTTCTCATATGAGAAAAGGCTGAACAAGGTTAGGGCTCTTCAGCTTGGAAAAGAGATGGCTGAGGGGGATATGACTGAGGTCTACAAAGTCCTGCATGATATAGAATGGGGAGAAGTGAATCAATTTTTCATTCTTTCAAAAAGTGCAAAGACTGGGGGACACTCAGCGAAGTTACATGGGAACATCTTTATAATGAATAGGAGGAAATATTCTTTCACAATGAATAGTTAAACTCTGGAACTCATTGCCAGAGGATGTAGTAACAGCGATTCATGTAGCTGGGTTTAAAAAAAGGTTTGGACATGTTCCTGGAGGAAAAGTCTGCTTTGAGACAGACATAGGGGAAGCCACTGCTTGCCCTGGGTCGGTAGTATGGAATGGTTGCTACTATTTGGGTTCTTGCCAGGTACTTGTGACCTGAATTGGACACCATGAAGAAGGGATACTGAACTAGATGGATCATCGGTCTGACCCAGTATGACTATTCTTATGTTCTTATGTTGGCATAAATGTTGGCACCTAAATTATACCCACAAATCTAACTTGTTTTGCTAGTATTCTTTAAAGGAAAATAGGCACCCACTTTCCATTGTAGAATGGTGCTTAGATAAAGGCACACTGCCACAGAATTTACCTCACAGAGTACATACACATTTTTCCACCTTTTCAGAGCAGGTGTGCATTTATGTGAGAGGATCTGTGCACTGGTAGAGGTTGTTCCAAGAACCTATTTTATAAAATCACTTAAGGGCCTGGTATTTCAGCCAGCGGCAAGCAGCGTTTTGCTGACTGCCATTGGCATTATACTTGGAAATTCAATGCCAGGCCATGTCCAGGCCCCAGCATCAAATTTCTGGGTTTGTGAAGCTGACTAATGCATAGACAGTTAAATGCAATATTCAGCGATTACCGTATTTTCGCGGATATAACGCGCACCCGTGTAAAACGCGCACACGGGTATAGCGCGCAGAAATCACGATGATATGCACAAAAACTTTTGTATACCGCGCTCACGGGTATACCGCGCATGATGCCCGACGCTCCTTTCGCCCGCCCTGACTTTCCGTGCGCTGTCCCGACTCTCCGTTCACCCCCCCTGACTTCCGTGCACTGCCCTGACTTTCCGTGCGCTGTCCCGACTCTCCGTTCACCCCCCCTGACTTTCCGTGCACTGTCCCCTCTTGAAGTCCTGTCCCCCCTTGAAGGTCTGTCCCCATCCTGAAAGCCTGATGCCCCCCCCCCGACGTCCGATACATCCCCCCCCCCGGCAGGACCACTCGCACCCTCACCCCGAAGGACCGCCGACTCCCCAACAATATCGGGCCAGGAGGGAGCCCAAACCCTCCTGGCCACGGCGACCCCCTAACCCCACCCCGCACTACATTACGGGCAGGAGGGATCCCAGGCCCTCCTGCCCTCGACGCAAACCCCCTCCCCCCACCGACCGCCCCCCCCAAGACCCTCCGCCCGTCCCCCAGCCGACCCGCGACCCCCCTGGCCGACCCCCACGACACCCCCACCCGCCTTCCCCATACCTTTGTGTAGTTGGGCCAGAAGGGAGCCCAAACCCTCCTGGCCACGGCGACCCCCTAACCCCACCCCGCACTACATTACGGGCAGGAGGGATCCCAGGCCCTCCTGCCCTCGACGCAAACCCCCCTCTCCCCCCAACGACCGCCCCCCCAAGAACCTCCGACCGCCCCCCCAGCCGACCCGCGACCCCCCTGGCCGACCCCCACGACCCCCCCACCCCCCTTCCCCGTACCTTTGGTAGTTGGCCGGACAGACGGGAGCCAAACCCGCCTGTCCGGCAGGCAGCCAACGAAGGAATGAGGCCGGATTGGCCCATCCGTCCTAAAGCTCCGCCTACTGGTGGGGCCTAAGGCGCGTGGGCCAATCAGAATAGGCCCTGGAGCCTTAGGTCCCACCTGGGGGCGCGGCCTGAGGCACATGGGCCCAACCCGACCATGTGTCTCAGGCCGCGCCCCCAGGTGGGACCTAAGGCTCCAGGGCCTATTCTGATTGGCCCACGCGCCTTAGGCCCCACCAGTAGGCGGAGCTTTAGGACGGATGGGCCAATCCGGCCTCATTCCTTCGTTGGCTGCCTGCCGGACAGGCGGGTTTGGCTCCCGTCTGTCCGGCCAACTACCAAAGGTACGGGGAAGGGGGGTGGGGGGGTCGTGGGGGTCGGCCAGGGGGGTCGCGGGTCGGCTGGGGGGGCGGTCGGAGGTTCTTGGGGGGGGCGGTCGTTGGGGGGGGAGGGGGGTTTGCGTCGAGGGCAGGAGGGCCTGGGATCCCTCCTGCCCGTAATGTAGTGCGGGGTGGGGTTAGGGGGTCGCCGTGGCCAGGAGGGTTTGGGCTCCCTTCTGGCCCGATATTGTCGGGAAGTCGGCGGTCCTTCGGGGTGGGGGTGCGAGTGGTCCTGCCGGGGGGGGATGTATCGGACGTCGGGGAGTCGGCCGGGCAAGAGGGCTTGGGCTCCCTCTTGCTCCGATCGTGGATGCGGGTGCGGGTGGGAGCGCGTGCGAGCGGTCGTTCGGGGTGGGGGTGCGAGCGGTCCTGCTGAGGGGGTGAATCGGGCGTCGGGCGGGGTGGGAACTATGTTTAAAAACTTTTGTATACCGCGCTCAGGCATATAACGCGCGAGGGGTATGCGCGGTAGGTAAAAACGCGTATAACGCGCGCGTTATATCCGCGAAAATACGGTAACTGGCTATGAATTACTACATAAAGAGTGGACTGGCTTTTATGCGGTCCCCCTGGCTGGTTGAGTGCTGACTATCGGCACTTAAGTGGTCGAGTGCCAAATCCGCCTTCGGAACACCCCCAGAAAAGCTGGTCTTCAGTTTGGCACTAACTGGTTATTTTTAATGGCACTAAACTGGTTAAGTGTCACTGAAATTGTGTAGTTAGCCCTGAACAGTGATTTAACTGGGTTCAAACCCCGCGCTTCTCCTTGTGACCCTGGGCAAATCACTTAATCCTCCATAGCTCCAGGTACGTTAGATAGATTGTGAGCCCTCCGGGACAGATAGGGAAAATGCTTGAGTACCTGACTGTAAAACCGCTTAGATAACCTTGATAAGCGGTATATAAAAAAAAAAAAAAAATCCTAAAATCCTAAGAGCTGTTTCTAGTCAGTCAAACTGCATTGAATATTGATCCCTTAACTGTCTACATTGCCTTTAGAAAACAGACAGCTTTTTGAATATTTCATACAGGCACCTGCTATGAAATTTAGACTCCCTTCAAGTGCCAAATTTTCAGTGTTAATTTGCTAATGAACCAACAAATATGGATGCAATTTGAATACCTAGCTGGTTGGATTCAGATAAACATTCTACTAAAGAAAACAAAGCTAAAATTAGCTGGTTATTGCACCCACTCAGCAAATATGGACCTCCACCTGCTTAGGATATACAAGTCAGTACATAGTTATATGTGTGAGTTTTTGCATTCAGTTAAGCATCATTTTTCTTATATACACCTTTATCCTGAAGCATAATCAGAGGAACTTGTAGTGATTATTATGTTGCTTTTTGGGGGTTTTTTTTGTTTTTTTTTTTTGCAATTATGAATTGCAGATTTCATGCCGACCCTGCTCTGCTATGGTAATTTCTGCTAACATTACTGATCCTGACTATAGCTTATTATCTTTCTCTGCAACATCTTAGAAACAAAAATTACATACACGGATCAATTTATAGATTATCCAACCCACATTAAGATGTATACAAACTAAAACAATAGGGTTTTTTTTAGGATAACTTGTAAATACTGTACCTATATTCAAAAATTTTATTTTAGCACTTGCTTTAATTTTGTTAAAGGTTTAATATAATGATTACTTTATATTGAACATGTGAACATCCCTATGATTAATAATGAGGTAGAAGTATCTTCATTCTGAATGCATGTGATGTAATCATCTACTTCAAAACCTCCTTCCTACCCTAAGATCTTTAGTATTAGTTTATTAACTTATTAGTTTATTAATTAAAATAAAATGAGAAATATATCATTAACTAGGGGAGTACAATTTTTCATTAATTATGTGCAATTCTAAAAATATTTAATACAAGAGCAACAACACTTATCTTGATGGCTTCTCAGCCAGAGCCAACGTTGGAGGACCATGAACTGCCCGACGCTTCTCACCAGGTTCACAAAGGTTGAAGTGGCACAACAACAACATTGTCCCCCGAAGAAGGCCTTACTGGCTGAAACGCTCTAAATTTAGTGAGAAGCATCGGGCAGTTCATGGTCCTCCAACGTTGGCTCTGGCTGAGAAGCCATCAAGATAAGTGTTGTTGCTCTTGTATTAAATATTTTTAGAATTGCACATAATTAATGAAAAATTGTACTCCCCTAGTTAATGATATATTTCTCATTTTATTTTAATAATAAATTAATAAGTTAATAAACTAATACTAAAGATCTTAGGGTAGGAAGGAGGTTTTGAAGTAGATGATTACATCACATGCATTCAGAATGAAGACTTGAAATAACATCCAGGTTATAAGAGGTCTTTTTACTGAGAATTATGCATATTTATGATACTTCTACCTCGTTATTAATCATAGGGATGAGTTCTATTTGCTGAATCCGGTAATGGTTCACATGTTCAATATAAATTAATCATTATATTAAACCTTTAACAAAATTGAAGCAAGTGCTAAAATAAAATTGTTGAATATAGGTATTTACAAGTTATCCGTAAAAAAACCCCTATTGTTCTAGTTTGTATACATCTTAGAAACAAGACAGGTCATCTTCAAGCTTTGCTTCCTTTCCCTACAGAGTGCAATTTTTCCCATCAAACCCTCTGAGATTCACTATGAGGTTCAGTTCTGGTGGTTCAGTTTTGGTGAATAATATAAAAAAGGAAGTGAGAAGGAATCATATTTTCCATTCAAACTGAGGTGTTCATAGGTTTGCTACATCAGGTACTTTGCCCACATGTATTATGTGTTAAACCTCTTGTCCCGTCTACGTTTTTGTCTCATTCCAGCAAAAGCATCTGCTATAGCAAAAAATACAGCTTAAACCTTCTTCTCTTTCAGATCTCATAAAAATGCTGATAATTTGGTTGTAAAGCATGATGTAAATTCACCCTGTTGACAGTTTTGTCGCTTCAAATTTGTTAGTAAAATTGAAAGTGAAGAGGTTTCAAGAAACGTACAAGGCAGATCCAGGAAATGGAAAAATCCAGTGAGTGCTCGAGGGCTTGTCTGATATTATTCAAGGTACGCTATCTGCACTGAACTGCAGCTGAGTAATAATGGATTTCTGAAATTATCAACAGCTAGGGCAACTACACAGCTGTCACAAAATTGTCTTCAAATAGGTTCAATAAGACAGGGAATGAGTGGGAGAGCTAAGGTTAGTGGCTTGGAGGAAGGGGATCAAGCAGAGTGGAAAAGGTGAGAAGAATAAAAAATTGGAGATTCTGGGAACAAAGTCTGGACCCTATTGAGTTTTATGATAAGAGGGAGATGTGACTGGGATGAGAAGGGGCATCAAAGTCAAGCAAATAAATAACAGAGAAGCTCATAATTGGAATCAATTTCCAATAATTGATACTTCTATGCAAGTATGCAGGCAGAGAATCAATGAGATATGGTCAAAAGCAGAGGAGAAGGGAAGGGTTGCCTTGGTCTAAGAACATAAGAATTACCGCTGCTGGGTCAGACCAGTGGTCCATCATGCCCAGCAGTCTGCTCATACGGCAGCCCCTCTGGTCAAACTGAGACTAGCCTTACCTGCGCACGTTCTGGTTCAGCAGGAACTTGTCTAACTTTGTCTTGAATCCCTGGATGGTGTTTTCCCCTATGACAGACTCTGGAAGAGCGTTCCAGTTTTCAACCACTCTCTGGGTGAAGAAGAACTTCCTTATGTTCGTATGGAATCTATCCCCTTTCAATTTTAGAGAGTGCCCCCTTGTTCTCCCTACCTTGGAGAGAGTGAACAACCTGTCCTCATCTAATAAGTCTATTCCCTTCAGCACCTTGAATGTTTCGATCATGTCCCCTCTTAATCTCCTCTGTTCGAGGGAGAAGAGGCCCAGTTTCTCTGATCTTTCGCTGTATGGCAATTCCTCCAGCCCCTTAACCATTCTAGTCGCTCTTCTCTGGACCCTTACGAGTAGTACCGTGTCCTTCTTCATGAATGGCGACCAGTGCTGGATACAGTACTCCATGGTGAGGGCGCACCATGGCCCGGTACAGCGGCATGATAACCCTCTCCGATCTGTTCATGATCTTCTTTATCATTCCTAGCATTCTGTTCTCCCTTTTTGCCACCGCTGCACATTGCGCGGACAGCTTCGATCCAGAACTCCCAAGTCTCTTTCCTGGGAGGTCTCTCACTGATTGCAGAATGCCTTATCACTTATTGCCCTGAAATGTCAGGTTTCTCCTAGAGCCCCTGCAGTACATTTAAAGAGATATTTCTTGTTCTTGGTACTGAATGGATGGCAGAGAGCAGACAAATCTGCTGTGCAAAGCTTCCCCACATTTTAATTTGATAACTGTGGCAATAAAAGAAAGATATCCATTCTTAGAACATAAGAACATAGGAATTGCTGCTGCTGGGTCAGACCAGTGGTCCATCATGCCCAGCAGTCCTCTCCTGCGGTGGCCCCCTGGTCAAGGACCTGAGCCCTGAGTCTAGCCTTACCTGCGTACATTCAGGTCTAGCAGGAACTTGTCTAACTTTGTCTTGAATCCCTGAAAGGTATTTTCCCCTATGACAGCCTCCGGAAGAGCATTCCAGTTTTCCACCACTCTCTGGGTGAAAAAGAACTTCCTTACATTTGTACTGAATCTATCCCCTTTTAACTTTAAAGAGTGACCTCTCGTTCTCCCTACCTTGAAGAGGTGAATAGCCTGTCTTTATCTACTAAGTCTATTCCCTTCATTATCATGAACGTTTCAATCATGTCCCCTCTCAATCTCCTCTTTTCAAGGGAGAAGAGGCCTAGTTTCTCTACTCTCTCGTTGTACGACAACTCCTCCAGCCCCTTTTTAGTCGCTCTTCTCTGGACCCTTTCGAGTAGTACCGTGTCCTTCTTCATGTACGGCGACCAGTGCTGGATGCAGTATTCCAGGTGGGGTTGCACCATGGCCCGGTACAGTGGCATGATAACCTTATCCGATCTGTTCGTGATCCCCTTCTTAATCATCCAAAGCATTCTGTTTGCCCTTTTTGCCAACGCTTCACATTGCGCGGATGGGTTCATCGACTTGTCGACCAGTACTCCCAAGTCTCTTTCCTGGGGGCTACTGCACCAGACATCCTGTATTCGTGTACAAGATTTTTGTTACTGACATGCATCACCTTACACTTATCCACGGGTTAATTTCAGTTTTAACCTCCTTTCAACAGTGGCCTTTTCAGAAATACCAATAATAGAGCTCAAGATGGCAGACAGGAACTTGGATGGGTCCTGGTTTTCTTTCAGTCTTAAACTTCTGTTGGGTTCTGGTCTTAGCTTTGGACAAATGCAAGGGTCGACTACAGATCCAGTGCTGTTTCTGATAGGGGAATACAAAGTACTACAGAGTTAGCAAAAATAATATAGCAGAACTAAAACAGATTCAGATAGGGGCAACAAAAATTGTTAAGAGGACAGAACATCTTCTTTAGGGATCTTCAGCTTAGAGAAAAGTTGATTAAAAGGAGATATGACAGAATTTCATAAAATAATGAGGTTTAACGTTTCAAACATAAAAACAAGAAGACACATCATGAAACAGGATCAGAAGGCTGAAAAATTAATTGTAGAAAGTGTTTTCATGAGACACATAATTAAGCTGTAGAAATTGCTCCTGGAGGATGTGGTTAAGACAGTTAACATGGAGGGATGCAAAAGCAGTTTGGACAATTTGCAAGAAGGCAAGTCCAGTTAGCCAATTAGATTGTGCAGAGCCACTGCTCAACCCTGTGTAAATGGACTAAGAGTGACCTGTGACCTGGAGCAGTTCCTATTGGACTGGATGCATGACTTGATGTCCCTTAACTTGATTTCACTAAAGCAATTCTTGCATTTTTCCCAAGCCAAATAAATTTTGTCAGAATACTATTTAGCTTTTTTAAAAGGACCCTTGAAAATAAACTGGCAACATACCCATTTGGACTCCAGTTCGTTTACAAAAAATAGACAATTCTAAATCTAATAGATGCTGGCAATGTCATATTAATATAGGGACTTTGGATCATCTGTTATATTTTTGTCCATTGATATTTGTTTTCTGGAAGTCAATTTGGGGACAAATTAATCTCATTCTTGAATCATCTATCCCCTTGTCATATGAGGCGATAATATGTGGTCCATTACTTCATGTTAAACCTACTTTAGATAAATATAAAAGTCGCCTTTTCATGATCTTGACAGGAATAGGGGTTCAACTGATTACTCGTAATTGGAAAAACCATGATAGGATTAATTTTACTTTTTGGTGGGTAACTGTGTGTACTACATATAAGTTTGAAAGGATGATGGCGGAACGTTTGGGGACCAATAAGTCCTTTAATGATGTATGGAGTCCATTAACTAATTTTATTGCATTATAATTAGGGTTATGTTTCTTTCTTTCTTTTTCCATTAGAGTCCTTGCACATCCAGGGAGGAAGGAGGGGTGGGGGGAGGGAAACGTATTTTGAGGAGTTAAATTATTTCATTATAATATTGAAATCATATCATATGTATTATTGTTTTAATAATTAAGATAAGAAGGGGAGAAAATGATTGTTTAATTTAATAATTGTATAGTTAATAGTGTGTTTTTATGCAGTTTGTATGATTTACCATTTGTATTGCACTATCAAAGTTTAAAAATCAATAAAGATTTTTTTTTAAAAACCCAACTTGATTTGACTCTCTATGGCTTTTCTTATGTACTCAAAAGCACAGATGCAGTCTTTAGAGTAGGAAAGGATGGCTGCAGGAAGTGATGCTGTGGCTTTCTAAGAAAGAGTCAAAAAAACAAAGCAGCTTACTACTAACTACCGTATTTTCACGCATATAACACGCGCGTTATACACGATTTTACAAACCGAGTATAACCATGTGCGTTATATGTGTGAGCGCGTTATACAAATTTTTTTTCAGTGCGATCCGGCATCCCCCCTGCGAACCGGCATCCTCCCCCTTGCTCGCGTCATCCCCCCTCCCCCGCGATCCTACATCCCCCCCAGCACCGCAAAGACATCGGTCGCTTACCTGATTGGGCACCGGCACCAGCACCAATGCACAGGACGTGCCAGTGCCTGTGCCCGAAGATCCTCCCTCGTTGGGCTGGGCTGGGCTGGGCGGTGCGAGAGAGCGAGACCAGAAGGCTTTGAGCATGCGCAAATGCTCAAAGCCCAGTCCAGCCCGGCACAGGGAAGAGGGAGGATCTCCCTCGCACCACCCAGCCCAGCCCAGCCCAACAAGGGAGGATCTTCGGGCACTGGCACTGACACGTCCTGTGCATTGGTGCTGGTGCCGGTGCCCAATCGGGTAAGCGACCGATGTCTTTGCGGTGCTGGGGGGGATGTAGGATCACGGGGGAGGAGGGGTGACGCGAGCGGAGGGGAGGATGCCGGTTCGCAGGCCAGAAGAGGGAGTAAGCGGGAGTGACAGGAGGAGGTTATAGCAGCATGCGCGTTTGCGTGCTATATAAAATTTTTTTTACACAAATGGTTTGGACCCGCGCGCTATACGCATATGCGTGTTATACACGTATGCGCGTTATATGTATGAAAATACGGTAATGCATGTGATAATTAATTTGTTAAAAAAGGAACTACACTTCTCCCTCCGTATTTGCGGTTTCAGCACTCACAATTTTTGGCATGCTGGCTCCCCCTCCCCCCCAAAATATTACATCATCCCAGAATACAGGTACAAAGTTTGACGCTTTTTTCCCTGGTCTGGGCGTTTGGATGATACTTTAACCAAGGGAACATAGGTGGGTCAGTTCTGGCCTGGTTTTGTCCTTGAGCCAGGTTTCTGAGAAGATGAGATTAAGATCGTTAATAGTTATCAATTCGTTCAGCAGGAGTAATTTGTTGACTACCAATCTGGCATTGATATAAATACATAGTATAGGTGTAACTGTAGTTTTGTACGCATTGTGAGGAGTTGTATGGATATGTTTCAGGCTTGAGTGGGCATTGGTATGTGGAGATCTGGGTTTCTTTTTGTATGTGGGGCGATTGTTGGTGATAGTGAGGATGGAATTGTGATGTTAAGATGGATGTGAATTGTGGGTGTGTTTGCCAGGGGGTTTCATAATGTCTTAGTAAGTGACAATTAGGGAACCATGTAGGAAAAGTTCTTCTGGTTGATTGTGATGGTTTGGCTGCTGTGAAGCTTGTAAGGGCTAGGAAAAGTATGAATAGTGTATGGAGATCCTTCATGGCTGCAGTGAAGTGGAGTCTGTAATCTAAGGAGCATGAGAGGCTTTGGAGAGGTCTGTTTGGAGTAGTTGTTGTGGTAATCTTGTATATGAAGGATTTATGGTGATGAGTGATAGAGGAAAATAGAGTTCTGTAGAAGGTTATTTATTTACTACTTGAGGGGGTGACTTTGATTTGGGGTTAGAGGAGTGAAGTTTCTTCCCCAGTCCTTCTCAGTCCACATGAAGGGCAGCAGCACAAAGGGCCCTTTGGAGTGGTCCTTCACTGACGACAGAGGTCTACCTGGTCGGCGGCCCTTTAATATAGCTGAAGAGGAGCCACTGAATGGAGTGAGCGGGGCTTGGCTGGTCCAGTGCGGCGATGATTGGCCAGGGGGAGGAGAAGTAAGAAGATGGACTTCTCAACCTCCTTCCTGCCTGTAGCTGGCTCCAGATCTTATTGGGCTCCATGACCTGCCTTTGCTCTCATTACTACAGTGGGTGCCCATTATAGATATGCACTTAGCACAGATTCCTGCAATTAACTTTAGGTGCCAGACTTATTATGCCTGCTGAAATACCTAACTTTGGACATGAGGATTTACGCCTGCCAAAAGCTGGTATAAATGCTGGCACTCAACTAATGGTAATTAGACATGTAATTGACCCTATTCTATAATATCATGCAAAAAAACCAGGGAACACACCAGCCATATCCCCATTGAAGTTATGAACAAAAGAGGTTAGGCACTCAGGCCCGATTTTCTTTATGGTGCCGATCTTTGTTGTGAATTGTGCCTACATAGGCGTTTTAGGCCACCTAACGCCACTTCTGGCATTAGCTATACCCACAGTGCAATTCCGGAGCCTATGGAGGTGCAATTCCGGCATCAATATTTTAGATGCCTTGAAATTCAGGTAAAAATTACATTTGAACGGCATTTTTTACAGAGCTTGGGAATCTACCAGCACCTAAATTATCAGTGCTGGTTAGAGAATTCAGGCCTTGGTTTATAGAATATGGGTGTTAGTCAGTTATACATGCAACTGCTAATTGGTGCCAATTAGAGCTTGTTAAGGCCAATTATTGGTACTTATTTGCAATAAAGTGCCAATTTAGTGCTAATTAGCTAATTATGTTACTTGCATAACGAACCCTATTCTATAACTAGGTGAAATTTGCGCAGCCAGTTTTAAGGGCCATCTCTAGAATTTGGGAGAAAATGGACATATTTTTATCCTAACAGGTACAAACAAATTTTCAAAATGAACAAGTGCACATACTTCCTTTTTTAAATTACCTTAAAGAGTATATGGAGCTCATTTTCAAAAAAGATAGACGTCCAAAAGAGCATAAACCAGCACTTGGACATCTTACTAGTCAAAACATCCACCCGGGCATTCTCAAAACAGACTTTCTAAACTAAAACTAAACTAAACTAAACCTTAAGTTTATATACCGCATCATCTCCATGGATGTTGTGGAGCTCGGTACGATTTACAAGAACTTAAAATATAGGAAGAGAAGGAAAAAAAAGGTTTACATGAACTTATATATAGAAGAGAAGAGTAAGGGGGGATAGAATTACATTTTAGTGAAAAGCCAGGTTTTCAGTTGCTTGCGGAATAATTGGAGGGTTCCGCAGTGGGGTAGTAAGGTTGTTCCAAAGACCTGTGATTCCCAGTTTGCTCCAATGCATCTAAGGGCTCCTTTTACTAAGCTGCGTTAGGGCGCTAGACGCTAACGCCAGCATTGAGCTGGCGTTAGTTCTAGCCACGTAGCGCGGGGTTAGCGTGCGCTAATCTGCTGCGTGTGCTACAAACGCTAGCGCACCTTAGTAAAAGGAGCCCTAAATCTTAAGGGGGCGTGTTAGAGGCATGTTTTGTCTATACTGTGAATATACTTTCGTAACCCGTTCTGGGCTGCTTTGGGAATACAGGCTAAATAAATGAGTAAATAAATAACTCACTTATATTGTATGGTGAACCCTCCAAAATCTACTGAACCTATATAAAGATGACACCTGCAGGCATAAGGGCTATTGTTGTGATATACAGGTGGTACAGTAAGTTTTGGGTGGGTTTTGGAGGGCTGACCATACAATTTAAGCAAGATATAGTGACATTTGTACCTGGGACTTTTAATATGACATTCACTGCAGTAATCCTTAGAGTTCCACTCAAGAATGTACTCAAGAATGCTCGGCTGTCTGTGACCATTTGCTATGAATGCTGGCTGCTTGGAGGTCAGTAAAACTTGCTTTTGTGCATTTTTCATATTGACGCTTTTATATTCGAGAATGGCCAAAAAAGATAGATATACTAAGAGCCCAAATGTCTAGATAATTTATATTCAAACAAACAAACCAAAAAAACCCAGACGTCTTGCAGTTTTGAAAAGGAACATTTTCTCTTTTGGATTTCTTGATATTTTCCCCCAAACATCCAAATTTAGACTTAGATGTCTTATTGAATATGTTCCTCTATAGGTTTCCATTTTTAGCTGAATCTTGGCATGCAGAGAATTTCAGGCTGATTCTCTACACATATAAGCATATTTAGTTTGCCCATTTCTAAGTACCAATCACTAATTACTCAACTTCTCTAAAATTGGCAGGTCAATATTTTCCATTACTTATGCAGTCTGCACCAAAATTTATTCCCTTAGATTAAGTAGGGGTCAGAAGTCAAAATTCATTTGGACAGTGATATTCAGCTGCTATCCAGATCAATATATTTGTTTAGGCAAACAGAAGTTTTCAATAAGTTATCCATGTAAGTCACATGCTTAGACAAACTAGGCATAACATCATGCAGCTATGCAGACGATATCACCATCCTCCTGCCTTTCGACCATACCACCCCCAACACAACAAGCATTGCACTAGAAACAGTGTCAAAATGGATGAGAGAGAGATCACAAATTAAAACTGAACCAAGAAAACCCCCCAAATTCTTACTTCTAGAAAGAAATAAAACCCCAACCATAACAAACTCCATCACATATCCCTTACAATCCAAACTAAAACTGCTGAGAATAATGATAGACAAAGGCTGCACCATGCAACTACAAATCAGCAAAACGGTTCAGAAAGCATTCGCAAACATGCGCAACTTAAGACAAATCCGAAAATACTTCAACAACGAACAATTCAAACTCATAGTACAAGTGCTAATCCTAGGACTCCTGGACTACTGTAACATACTTTATCTGTCATGCCCCGCCAACATGCTAAAACAATTGCAAACAGTCCAAAATACAGCCCTAAGACTAATATACTTGCTGAAAAAATACGACCAATTACCTCAGCTTTCCAAAACTCACACTGGCTCCCAGTACAAGCATGCATACAACACAAATTCTACTGCACCCTATTCAAAGCCCTAAATGGAAATGGACCAAGCTATCTGAACAACCGCCTAATCAGGAAAAACACAACCAGACCAAGGAGAACTCAAGCACATTTTACCCACCTACCAATCAAAGGCATGCAAAGCAAAAAAATATATGACGGTCTACTAGCCACCAGAGCAGCAAAAATAGACCACCACCTCTCAAATCTGCTGATCACGACGCCCAACTACAAAACATTCACAAAAAAACTGAAAACCATACTATTCAAGAAATTTGTCAAATGATCTAATCAAACCGTATCGACCCTTCCGAGATCCTGATGCATACTACAGCTATCAACCTTGTAATCTCCCTAGGAATGCCCAAGCTAATTTATTGTAAACCGCCTAGAACTGAAAGGTATTGGCGGGATAGAAGACATCGATGTAATGTAATGTATTCAGTGGTCATACCTAAATGGGTAGGGTTATGGAACAATAAATCATTCAATCATTTTTATGCAACATTTGCAGCTTTGGATATTGACCCCTGTATTTCTGAAATTTGCAATAACTCATATTTTTTGCTGTGTGTAGACGTTTTTCAGGGGTGTGTTTTGGGGGAACCTGAAAATTAACATGCATAGACTGTATGTACGTTTTTGCTTGTCATTTTCTTACAAAGCTGTGAATAAGCATCCTATAAAGATGTGTATAAGCCGATGGGTATGTTGTGCCCCTGGCAGGTTTCAAAGGAAAGCTAGGCTCATGAGGTGAAAAGTATCTTGCACTTACCCCCATATCATATGTGATAGGGTGTATGTCCCATCATCAGCCACAAGGGGATCTGCAAAGAAACATTATGAGAAGACAACCTGGGCCTGATTAGGATTCTTGTAGGCTTCACTAATTTGCGTATGAATTTGCCTACACAGAAAGTGACTGGTTTGGGGAGAAAAAGGACCTTTTGTACAGAGATAAAAGGAAGGGGAGTGTAGTCTCAATAGAGCTAAGTGAGGGGTCTTCCCAGACTTAAAAGAAAGGGGTCATTTTCACCTAAGCTGGGGTCTCACCTTAACTGTCCGGAAAAGGGGGCGGGGAGGGACAATAGGACTTTAGGGCTTCCAACCTCTGCAAGTTGAAGAGCAGCACTGGTTCTCTCAGGAAACCCTCAGGGGGAGGAATGCAGGCTTTAACCTAACCCCCAATAAACCTAAGTGATCTGAATGACCGAAAAGATATCTACACCATAGAATTTGAAAACTGATCCCGCCACCTATCATATGCAGTACATATATATTTTCTGTAGATATGTATTGATACACAGAATATTATCATCTTTGTAAGAAGTTCATGTTAATGAATTGACATGGGTGGTGTCTCTCTCTAGCAGTGTATGCACAGTAGAATCTCAGCTAACCGGCATTCTCAACCAACCGGCAAAAAAAAAAAATGGCTTTTCACACTCTTAAGACATTCAAAGTGGTGCTCCTGACCAATAACCTCTCCTCCCTCCCTCACCTGAGGCATCAGCAGCAGCCACAAATCTCCCTCACTCCCTCCAACTCCCAAAGCATCGCAGCAGCCACCATTCTCCCTCCCTCCAGCTCCTAAAGCATCGCAGGCGCAGCAGCCACCAATCTCCCTCCAGCATCCAGAGCATCATGGCAGCCACCAATCTCCCTCCCTCCTTCCATTCCTGAAGCAACAGAGCCGGTCCTGACAACTCCCACCTTCCCTCCATTCCCAAAGCAGTACCACTGGTGCTCACAATTTCCTCCATCCCTCCCTCTGTTCCCAAAACAGTACAGCCAGTCCTGAGAACCCCTTTCTCTCACTCAGCCGACAATGTAGCGGAAGCTGGTGATCAGGGGAATCGCCAGTAAACAGGCACTCTAATGAAGGTTTAGTACAAATATTTAGTGTTGATATAAATTCTGTGGCCCTCTTTAGTTTATATTACATTTTTTGTGAATGGTCTGTAATTTAGCAATAATCATCTCTGCCTAACCAGTTTAGCCAATCAGCGCTTGGGAGTGAAACTAATGTGTGTTAATTAAAATGCCTTTGTGTATGGAATAAGTAAGCAAATGGTTGCAAATGGAAAGCCTGTCTGGAGTCTCCTTACAATATAATAAAGTGGTAATAATTATATAAAATGACAGGAAACAGTTTTCTCCAAAATAATTAGGTGCATTCTGCTAGAGACAATGCTAATCCCATTCATGAATAACAAAATGCATGACGACTGGCCTCCAATTTATTTTATGCTAATTCCACTAAGCATCTTGTGAACAAAATTCCATTAATTTTTTATGCTTATTAAAATTTTATCCTTGGAGATCAGCAAACTGTAATTTTGAAGAATCAATTTATTTCTTGGAATTAGAAGTTAAAAGCCTGACTACGGTTGGTGGGTTCTCTCCCTCATCCATCAGTTAACAGGTCTCTTTAAAGAAAGGCAATACGCTCATACCCAAAGCTTAAAGAATGGCTTATCCTTAGTCTTTTTTTATTTATATTTTTAAATGAAGCAAGTATATCAAAATACTTATTGAAGAAAACAGTATAGCCAATAATAACAGGCGAAACATCACCGCAGATAAAGGCCCATCCAGTCTTCCTCTCTGAAGCATCCACTATCTTTTACTTTCCCTAAGATATCCCACATGCCTGTCACATGCTTTCTTCTCCACCACCCTTTCTGTAAAAAATTATTTCCTTAGATTATGCCTGAGCCTATCACCTCTTAACTTCATTCTATGTCCTCTCACTCTAGAGTTTCCTTTCAATTGAAAGAAACTTGCCTCATATGTATTTATGCCACATAGGTACTTAAATGTCTTTATCATATCTCCCTCTCCCACCCTTCCTCTAAAGTATTCATATTGAGATCTTTAAGTCTGTCCCTGTATGCCTTATGACGAAGACCGTCAACCATTTTAGTTGCCTTCCCTTGGACTGACTCCATCCTGTTTATAACTTTTTGAAAGTGTTGTCTCCAGAATTGTACACAATATTCTAAATGAAGTCTCACCAGAGTCTTGTACAGACACATCAATACTTCCTTTTTCCTACTGGCCATTCCTCTCCCTATGCACCCAAGCATTATTCTAGCTCAGTGTTTCTCAAGTCTGTCCTGGAGTACCCCCTTGCCAGTCAGCTTTAAGAACATAAGAATTGCCACTGCTGGGTCAGACCAGTGTTCCATCGTGCCCAGCAGTCCGTTCACGTGGCATCCCTTGGTCAAAGACCAGTGCCTTATTTGAGTATAGCCATACCTCCGTACATTCTGGTTCAGCAGGAACTTATCTAACCCTTTCTTGAATCCCTGGAGGGTGCTTTCCCCTATAACAGCCTCTGGAAGGATGTTCCAGATTTCTACCACTCTCTGGGTGAAGAAGAACTTCCTTACGTTTGTATGGAATCTATCCCCTTTTAACTTTAGAGAGTGCCCTCTCGTTCTCTTCACCTCAGAGAGGGTGAACAATCTCTCTTTCTCTACTAAGTCAATTCCCTTCAATATCTTGAATGTTTCGATCATGTCCCCTCTCAGTCTCCTCTTTTCAAGGGAGAAGAGGCCCAGTTTCTCTAGCCTCTCATTGTATAGCAACTCCTCCAGTCCCTTAACCATTTTTGTTGCTCTTCTCTAGACCCTTTCGAGTAGTACTATGTCCTTTTTCATGTACAGTGACCAGTGATAGATGCAGGATATCCACAATGAATAGGCATGAGATTGGTTTGCATACATTGCCTCCATTGTTTGCAGATCTTTTCCATGCATATTCATTGTGGATATCCTGAAAACCTGACTGGCAAAGGGGTACTCCAGGACTGACTTGAGAAACACTGTTCTAGCTTTTGCCATCACCTTTTCAACCTGTTTGGCCACCTTAACATGACAGAATGGAAAATTCTCTGATGAGTTTAAAGATGTTCTCATCATGAAGCTGGGCTATATACTCTCTTAGGCTTCCATCGCTGGCTTCATGCTTGTTGCAGTTTTCTGGGTTTCGCCGTGTTTTGGTAGGTAGAACCGACATTCCAGCTATCATGCTGTGGCTTTATTCAGGGTATGCTGTGAGGTCTGCAGTTTGTCTTTATAATTTATATAATGAGTCCTCAAACCCGATTGGCTGGAGCTTGAGTGAATGAAGCAAGAAAGTTTGTTGGTCACCAATCTGAATCGTGGTGGGAAAGTCCGTTGGTCACAAATTTGAATTTTGCCTGGAAAATCAGTTGGTCTCTTTTTCCCCTAGAATGGAAAATTCTATGGTGAGTTTAAAGATGTTCTCCCTGTTAAGGTGGGTTATATGTTCTCTTAGGCTTCCGCAGCTGGTGTCATATGCGTTGCAGTTTTCCGAGTCTCGTCACATCTGGATAGGTGGAACTAATGTTTCAGCTATTATGCTGTGGCTTTCTTCAGGGTATGCTGTGAGGTCTGTAGTTTGTCGATGTTTTTTCAGGGGCAATCTATTCTATGACAATCACTACCAGAGGAATCTAAAAGCAATCATGGTGCCAGCTCTCCGATCATTCTTTGAACATATGCTCTGCTAACCTATCCATTATGCAGAACCGTCACTGTCTTTAAGGATAATTCATGTATCTATACATATCTCCAGGGGGTCTCTGAATGGCAGCACTTTCTCTGACAACAAATTGCATAGCTAGATTGTACGCTGAAGGAAACAAATACCTTCTTTAATTTATTTCAAAGCTGCTCTGTTAGTTTTAAGGAATTTTTCCTAGTCTATTTGAAAGGGTAGATAACCATTCCCTAATTTACCCACTTCACCACTCATGATTTTACAGAGTTCCATCATATCCCCTCTCAGGCATCTCTTTTTAGCTTTTCTTCGCAGGGAAGCCATTCCATCCCTTACATCATTTTTATTGCCCTTCTCTGTAGCGTTTTTAGTTCAGCTGTTTTATGTGATTTTCATTTGATATACTGAGATTCAACAGAAGTACTGACATCATAGCAGTTGTACTGAATAATTGTATGGCGGACAACACGGAAGAGCATCAGAAGGAAAAGTAATAAAGGTAAACCACAAGAGGAAGGGGATGAGACATGATATTCTGTGGTTACCATCAAAGCAGTTTACATATAGGCCCTCTTTTACTAAGGTGCGCTAACTAATTAGCGCATGCTAATCAATTTAGCACGCGCTACACGCCAACATGTGTGTGTTAGTCTATGGACGCGTTAGCGTTTAGCGTACACTAATTTGATTACCGCGCGCTAATCGGTAAGCACACCTTAGTGAAAGAGGGGGATAGGTACTCATTTTGTACCCGAGGCAACAGAGGGTTATGTAACTTGCCTAGAGCCACAAGGAGCTCTAGGGATTTGAACCCAGTTCCCAAGGTTCTCAGACTGCAGCATTAGGGCTACTTCTTGCATAACAGTAGCTCCAACCACATGAACACATGAAAGTACTAGAACAGCTATTTGTGACATCTACAAATGGTTCCAACTGGTCGCATTACTGTGACATCATTCAAACAGTTGCCCCCAAAAGCTATGCATCAAGAAAAGCTTGATGAAATAACCAACACCTGCTTTGAATTTCTCAAAGGAGCTCTCAGAGCATTCTGCAGTGAGAGGTCCATAAATAAAGGCCAACTGGCAAGTATGCTCCAGTCTTATTCTTAATGGAGATGGAATTGCTAATATATTGGTTTGGGGAAGATCTTAGTGACTGAACAGGTGAAAAATGCAGGCAAACAATAAGACCTTGTAGCAGTCGAAACAGGTACATTCCTAAGGATGGTGTGGATTATTGGGTTCCTACTGTCATTGGGTTTAGGGGAGACCTTTGTCCATCCTTTGATGAGCTTCTTAATGGTGAAAGCTCAAGTAAGGCCATTGCATCCCAGAATTTAGTGGAAAAAGGTAATCTTGCCAACTAAGATGTTAGAGTAGAGAGGGATTGACACGTGCGCAGAGGGATCCGGAAGGTTCGCCCCCCACATTTCGCCCCCAGCAATTCGCCCCTCACATTTCGCCCCCGCACATTTCGCCCCCCGGATGTTTCGCCCCCACACATTTCGCCCCCGCACATTTCGCCCCCCGGATGTTTCGCCCCCACACATTTCGCCCCCGCACATTTCGCCCCCGCACATTTCGCCCCTGAGCGTTGGATTATGTGTACTGCACATTTCGCCCCTGAGCGTTCCTCCGTTCTCTCTCTCTCCGTACCCCACCCCCAATCTCACTTACCCGAAGCAGTAGTGGCAGCCTGTGAGCAGAGGCAGTGCCGTAAACAGGCTGCTTTCGGCCAGCCCTGGCAGGGCCTTTCCTCTGCCGTGTTAGTCCTGACAACACCCACTCCCGCAGCTAAAAACGGATCGGCTGGCAAAAAATCTGACTCCTCCCGGGATGACGACTGCAAAGAGACGAAAAGCACTGATCCCGATAGCACTGGAGGCCCCGGACCCACCCCCAATCCAGTGCCCAGCTGTGGCGGCCCAAGCCCTGTGGGCAGCGGCTGGAGGCCCCGGACCCACCCCCAATCCAGTGCCCAGCTGTGGCGGCCCAAGCCCTGTGGGCAGCGGCTGGAGGCCCCGGACCCACCCCCAATCCAGTGCCCAGCTGTGGCGGCCCAAGCCCTGTGGGCATACAGGGGGCCAACGGAGGCTCAGTCGAGCAGGTCAAGGTAGCTCCGGGACCAGGCGGCTTGACGGCAGCGGCTGGAGGCCCCGGACCCACCCCCAATCCAGTGCCCAGCTCTGGCGGCCCAAGCCCTGTGGGCAGCGGCTGGAGGCCCCGGACCCACCCCCAATCCAGTGCCCAGCTGTGGCGGCCCAAGCCCTGTGGGCATACAGGGGGCCAACGGAGGCTCAGTCGAGCAGGTCAAGGTAGCTCCGGGACCAGGCGGCTTGACGGCAGCGGCTGGAGGCCCCGGACCCACCCCCAATCCAGTGCCCAGCTGTGGCGGCCCAAGCCCTGTGGGCAGCGGCTGGAGGCCCCGGACCCACCCCCAATCCAGTGCCCAGCTCTGGCGGCCCAAGCCCTGTGGGCATACAGGGGGCCAACGGAGGCTCAGTCGAGCAGGTCAAGGTAGCTCCGGGACCAGGCGGCTTGACGGCAGCGGCTGTGGCAGCAGTAGGAGCTGGCGGCGGTGGCAGCCAGGGTTGGGCCGGGGGCCCCGGGGCCAGCATCACATCCATCCCGGACTCGCTGGGAGGCCCCTTTGCCAGCGTGCTGTCCTCGCTGCAGAGACCCGGCATCCCCAAGACGGCACTCGTCAAGAGCAGCATGTTTTGAGGGCCGGCAGCAGGGCTTCGGTTTTGGACTATGAGGGCGCGGGGCGCCGATCAGGAGCTGTCCACGGTGCCGGCCGCTGCCTCGGAGCTTGGGCGCCCACCACAGACTGTCTCGGCTCCTTCCACCTCTCTCTCCTCCTCCCCCCCCCTCCACCATGGGGCTTTTTTTTAATGCATTTGTTCTTTCATGACAAATATTAGTTGAATGCAGGGGCGAAATGTGCGGGGGCGAAATGTGCGGGGGCGAAATGTGTGGGGGCAAAACATCCGGGGGGCGAAATGTGTGGGGGCGAAATGTGTGGGGGTGAAATGTGTCTGGGGGCGAAATGTGGGGGGCGAAATGTGAGGGGCGAATTGCTGGGGGCGAAATGTGGGGGGCGAAACTTCCGTGAACCGTGCGCAGAGCCCTAACTACAGTGACAGGGGAAGCATAAGAACATAAGAAGTTGCCTCCGCTGAGTCAGACCAGAGGTCCATCCTGCCCAGCGGTCCGCTCTCGCGGCGGCCCGTCAGGCCTAATTGCCTGAACAGTGTCCCTGACTAATTTTGTAACTGCCTCTAATCCTCTAATCCTCTAAGCCTCCTGTCACTGTTGTTATGACACCGCAAAACCGCCCTCCCCCGCAGTAAAAATGGCAGGAGGGATAACTACTCCCTCCTGCCAATGCGACTCCCACCCCCTCCATGGCAGCGATGCAGCAGGATGGATGCCCACTCCCTCCTGCCACCGGAGGTCCCCCGCTACCTCCAAACCCTAAAAAAATGGCAGGGGGGATGCCTATTCCCTCCTGCCACTGGAGGTCCACTGCCGTCTCCCACCACCCCCCAAAAAATGCTTTTTATTTGTTACCTTATATTGTTCAGGGCATCCCATTTCCCATGGATACAGAATGAAATTGCTGGTACTCTCTCACTTTAAGTGATCTGCTTTCATGACATTTATTTCAAAGATGGACTTAAGAGTTGTGCCAACATCTAAGAACATATGGAGGCTCTCTCTTATGTGTAATGACATCTAATCATACAATCCCTCTTTATGAGCACAGGCCAAACCATGGATAGGTTTCCTTAAGCAACAGGGCTCCTTGCTATACTAAAACAGAGCATCACACATGAAAAGCATTTGGGGATATCCCTCTCTGCTCTGTCACAATATTCAATGAAGGAACGCCCACCACTCAATAAAAGTCACTTATCTGTCTCCAGAAACATTATATAACAAGGAGTGTTTCTTTTATCAAACTGCTGATGCTGCTGTGAAGTCTGTATCAGAGAGCTATCAATCGCTGCTAGGACTCAGGCTTCAGTGGTCATCTGGTCAGTTTGGGCACCTTTCTGACTTTTATTCATTTTACGTATAATTGGAAAAATTGGAATAGATTAAATTATAATTTCTGGTGGAATTCCTTATGTCATGTTTGTAAAATGGAAAGATTTATTGCAATACAGAGCGTTTTTTTCAGGAAATTTCAGGATGTGTGGGAGCCATTTACAAAGTATTGTACCGATTAGATGACATTTTATTTTATTTTATTTTTTCCCTTAAATTTACAAGTTTGATTGTGAGGGGGGAGGGGAGGGTAAATTTATAGTTACATATTGTATAAGGTATTGATTATATGATAAGAAAGGGTGGGAAGGGTGGGAGATAAGAGTATATTATTTGTACCATTGATGATTATTAAGTGTTATATTTATTGTTAATTTGTTTGGATATATTGTTACACTTATTGTAAATTTGAAAATGAATAAAGAATTAAAAAAAAAAAAAAGAATCTAGCCCCAAACGTCTAAATGGAGTGCTGGATGTTTTATTAAAAAGTATGATTATCCCTGCAGAATGTCCAAGTCCTAAGCCCACCCAAAACACGCCTCTAACTCACCCTCTTAAGATTTAGATGCACTGGAGACAAAAACGACCGGAAAGACATCTAGAAAGTCAGTTTCAAAAATGGCCACTTGGACATTTTGTCTAGTAATACGTCCAAGTGCCCAATCATGAAAGGCCCAATAGATAACCCCTCCAACTACAGACCAATTGCTTCAATACCAATATACGTTAAAATAATAGAAGGTCTAGTTGCACAATACCTCACCAACTACCTGGAAGACCATAACCTACTTCACCCCTCACAATCAGGATTTCGAACCAACTACAGCATAGAAACACTACTTGTAACACTACTAGACACAGCTCGACAGCAAATTAGCAAAGGCAAAAAGATGATGCTAATCCAACTTGACCTCTCCGCAGCATTTGACCTGGTCGACCACTCCATACTGCTACAGATACTTGACACCATTGGGATCTCAGGCAAGGTCTACAATTGGTTCCAAGGATTCCTCAAATCAAGAACCTACAGGGTAAAGTCCAATAATATCAAATCAGAACCATGGTCCAACCCATGCGGAGTTCCACAAGGATCACCTCTATCACCTACGCTCTTCAACCTCTTTATTTCCTCCCTTGGAGCCACTTTAGATAACTTAAATGTTACATCCTTCAGCTACGCAGACGACATCACCATACTCCTCCCCTTCGACCCATCAGAGCCCACCACTACAGCAAAACTAGAAATAACCCTAGATGCAGTGGAAAAATGGATGGTAGACCACAAACTGAAACTAAACTCAGATAAAACAAAATTCCTTCTGCTCGAAAAGGCCAAAACTCCCACCATTACAGAACTGAAAATTAAAAACACCAAATACCCAATACAGCCCAAACTCAAACTCCTAGGAGTAACGATAGATAGATGCTGCACAATGCAGTCCCAAATCAATAAAGCTTTTTTAATTATGAGAAATCTACGTAAAATAAGAAAATTCTTTGACCCAGCACAATTCAGGCTAATTGTCCAATCCCTAGTCTTAGGTCTACTGGACTATTGCAATTCCCTCTATCTACCTTGTCCTGCCAACATGATAAAACAACTTCAGACTATACAAAACACTGCCCTCAGACTGATCTACTCCCTGAGAAAATATGATCATATTACAACTGCCTTCCTAGACTCTCACTGGCTACCTATGCAAGCACGAATTCAATTCAAATTCTACTGTCTATTATTCAAAGCATTAAACGTCTTCGCCCCCCCCTATCTAAACACCTGCCTAAACCAAATCCTCACCTCAAGACAAAGAAGAACTCCTAACCCTTTTGCCTTCCCTCCACTCAAGGGCACTCAGCGCAAAAAAATGTTTGATAACCTTCTGGCGACGCAAGCAGCAAAACTTAACCACTCCATCTCCAACCTGTTGACGGCAACGGGCAACTTCAAAACTTTTCAAAAAGAAATCAAAACCCTACTTTTCAAAAAAATTATCCAGATATCTTAACCCAACCCTTCCCCCTCCTCCTAGATAAATTCTCCCCCAAAGCCTCCACTTAAATAATCTCTTCCTCCCCAAAACACCAACCAAGTATTCAGATCCCTGAAATGTAACGTAATCTTATTTGTACTCTAACTGTAATCTATTTGTTATATCACACAGTAATGTAATATACAGTCAATTTAATATCCAATCCAGCTACCTCTCCTCCCTTGTACCGAAAAAAAACAAACCCAAAACTGTTGTAACTTCACTGGAAATGTCCAGTTAGCTCTTTTGTAATCCGCCTTGAACTGCAAGGTATAGGCGGAATAGAAGTCCCTAATGTAATGTAATATAATGTAATTTATGCCATCTTTTGGATGTCTATGTTTTTTGAAAATGAGCCCCATAGGCACCTAAGCATGTTTATAAACTAGTTTAGAAATAGGCACCTTCTTACTCGCTAAACTTAGGCGACTTGCTATACAATTTGCCCCATAAACACATTTATGAGTCTCTTCTCTAAAATTTCTTGCTTGTACTTTTCAAAGAGAAATTGGTGGCAGTTAGGACACACTTTTGGCTTGTCTTTCTCCTGTCACATTTATTAGTCTTAATCAAACATCCTTAATTGTGGCCAGCTACCAAGGATTTTGTAGCAGTTTCTCAAGAAAGAGGTCTTAGTACCTTGGCTCCATTTGGTAAGATGTCTTTTCCTTTTATAAAATACTTTTAGAAGGTGTTTCTGAGAGCCCCCAAGAGCTCTAGAACATTGTTACTTACTTTAGAAAAGACTTAGAAACATGATGGCAGATAAAAGCCAAATGGCCCATCTTGTCTGTCCAAACATTATTTCTTCCTATCTCTAAGAAATCCCAAGTGCCTGTCCCATGCCTTCTTGAAATAGACACAGTCTCTGTGTCCACTACTTCCTCCAGGAGACCATTCCACACATCTACCATCCTTTCTGTAAAAAAAGTATTTTCTTAGATTACTCCTGAGCCTATCACCTCTTAACTTAACATAAGAACATAAGAACTGCCATCTCCGGATCAGACCTTTGGTCCATCAAGTCTGGCGATCCGCACACGCGGAGGCCCAGCCAGATGTACGCCTGGCGTAATTTTAGTCACCCATATCCCTCTATGCCTCTCGTAAGGAGATGTGCATCTAGTTTGCTTTTAAATCCTAGAACGGTGGATTCCACAATAACCTCCTCTGGGAAAACATTCATCCTATGCCCTCTCATCCTATGCCCTCTTATTCCAGAGCTTCCTTTCAAACGAAAGAGACTCAACTCATGCACATTTATGCCATGTAGATATTTAAACGTCCATGTCGTAATCTTGGGGGATTTCAATTTCCTGGGGATAGACTGGGACCTGGGAACCTCTAACTGTGGCAAGGAGGCAAAGTTCCTGGAAGTGCTAGGGGACTGCTTCCTGGAACAATTGGTGGGAGAGTAGACAAGAGGAAACGTCACCTTGGACTTGGTCCTAAATGGCATTACAGGACCGGCAAAGGAAGTAGAAGTCACGGTCCCGCTGGGGACGAGCCATCACAACATGATCAACTTCAAACTCGATATCGGGAAGGGGAAGGTACCAAAACCTCAACCATGACTTTGAACTTTAAAAAGGGAAGATATGATAGCATGAGAGCCATGGTGAAACAACGGATCAAGAAAAAGATGGGAAAAGTCAAAACGGTAGAACAGGCATGGTCCCTACTGAAAAATACTATCACAGAAGCACAAAGCCTCTACATTCCGCGGATGTCCAAAGCAAAAAAAATAAAGGCAAAAGAGAGCCGGCGTGGCTCACCAAAGAGGTGAAGGAAGCCATAAAAGAAAAGAAGGACTCCTTTAAAACATGGAAACGCACAAAAACAACCGAAGCTTGAAACAAACACAAAGATGATCAGAAGAAATGTCACAGGGCATTGAGGGATGCCAAAAAGGACTATGAGGAGAAAATAGCGCATGAGGCCAAAAATTTCAAGCCCTTCTTTAGGTACATAAAAGGGAGAAAACCCGCAAAAGAGGCGGTGGGACCGCTGGATGACCAGGGAAGGAAAGGGTACATCAAGGAAGACAAACAAATTACAGACAGACTAAATTCCTTCTTTGCGTCTGTCTTTATGAAGGAGGACACCGCAACAATTCCAGAAGCAGTGAAAGTGTTCAAAGAGTAACATAGGACTGTAGGGGTGTTTCCTTATTTTCACCTGAAGTTTAGGCCTCTAGGACATCATTAAAGCCTGAACCGTCATTAAAGCCTGAACCATGCAAGAAGAGAAAGAAGAAAACATCTTTGCTGTTTATGATGCCTGATGCATTCTGGGTATGTACCAGAACTGTATTCTAATCAAGGACATCCAGCTATGACTACATACTCAGCCTGTGTGAATCTTGGGGAAGTTATGGCTCCTGTGCTGGTCTTATCTATGAAGGTGTCTCTGCTTCACAGTTTGTGTGAGACTCTATACAGAAAGGCTATTCATCTAAGTTATGTTTCGGGATTGGTCCGGAGAGGTCATCTGATGAGATCCAAGTGAAATGTGCTGATTGCTGATTATTAATTTAGTCTGTGCTAGTATATGAGGGAGCTCGCATCTTATCATAGGTGTTTTCTGCACATCTTTTATAATAATTAAGACCTGAAAAGTTACCTCTTGTGACTCTCTGCCTGAGAGAGAAAACTGGACTTTTATACCTCTGGATTCCATCACATAAAGGAAACATCTTTGCTGCTAACCTAATTTACAGCTGTTCCAGGGACTAACTGAATCTTTCCTGTACCAAAAGAATTCTTATCTTCAGTGTTGAGTAGAGGACGTCTTCCCTTTCACCTGATTCTGTGCTACGGCCTAATCGGAGGGCATGGATTGAAGCTGAGGGGGGGGGGAGGGCAGGTCCAGGACAACTATCAGGAGGTTCTGTTTCATGCAGCGAGTGGTAGACACCAGGAATGCTCTCCCAGAGGAGGTAATTACGGAATCCACCGTTCTAGGATTTAAGGGTAAGCTAGATGTACATCTCCTTATGAGTGGCATAGAGTGATATGGGGACTAAAACTATGCCAGGGTACACCTGGCGGGGCCTCTGTGTGTGCGGATCACCAGACTTGATGGACCTAGGGTCTGATCCGGAGATGGCATTTCTTAAGTTCTTATGTTCTTATATCTCCCCTCTCCCACCTTTCTCCAAAGTGTACATAATGAGATCTTTAAGTCTGTCTCCATACACCGTATGATGAAGACCACACACCATTTTAGCAGCCTTCTTCTGCACCGATTCCATCCTTTTTATATCTTTTTGAAGATGTAGTCTCTAGAATTGTACACAATATTCTAAATGAGGTCACACCAGAGTCTTATACAGGGGCATCGATACCTCCTTTTTTCTACTGGCCATACATTAAGAATACATGGTGAATAAAAATTAAACACCACTCCTTTCTCCCCCTTTGTATTCTTGAAGTCATTTGAGCATATTCTACCTATTGGCTGTAACCCAGAGAGCTCATTACCCTGAGTCAGGCTACTAGGGGGTCTCCAGTGTTGGTCCTTTCTGGCTGAAGACCCGGTACATAAAGCTAAGTTTTAGTTTAGTTTAGTAATGGGTGAATTTTAAACTACTCTGCTCACAAACCTGGAACTTTTGTTAGTTAATTAAAATTTTTCCCTTTATTCCCCTCTATGTTATGAAAATTGGAATGCCTAATTATAGTGGACTTGAACTGAAAAATTTCAGGTTATTTTCATAATACTAGAGTTCCTATGAAAGCATTTTGCTTAGTTGCATCAGTTTTTCTGTATGTTTTTCTTGATTTGGCTTTATTTGAAATTTCATTAAAAAAAAAAATAAAATTAAAACCCATCTTGTCAACATGGAGTGGGCAACATGGGCTCCCACCAAATTGTCTGCACAAAGCCCTATAATTGTTAAGACTGGCTGGGGGGGGGGGGTAAGAGAGAATTAATGCTGGAGACATGAAAGAAGGATTAAGAGATCGGAAGCCTGAGTGCTGGGGACAGGAAGGACTGAGGCCAGGATTCTCAAAAATCCGTGTTAAAAACCGACGGGGTACTGTCACAGGCGTAGCAAATTCAAAAGCGTGAATCATTCTCAAAATATCATGCATGTAAATAAGGTTAGCGGACAGTAGCAAAGATTACCTAAATTTACATGTGTTGAGTCACTGCTGATAGTGATTGGCACATGCACAGGAAAGAGGCGTGAAGTGTGCACATGCCGGGAAAGCAATGTAACGCAATAAGCACAGCTTGAGCAATTCGTGTTGCAAAGCCCAGCGCAAAAATAAAACAAGAAAGGAAGGGAGAGGAGGAGAGAATCAATGTCGGCTGTTAACAAGCATGCATAAAACATGCCTTTCTATACCCAAAACTACTATAATTCAGGTAAATCTTGTAATTTGTTTTTAATGTACAATTTTATCATGAACCACAGCCAGAAACATATAAGACGTGGGTATCATACATGTGCTCAATAAGCGTGCTTTTACTTCTCCCATGAAAAAAAAACAACCAAAAACTACAGTTTATGAGAATCATGTAACTTTTATTTTTTTCATTAGCCAATGTAAAGCACACGCCACAAGATGCTCTTTTAACAGTGCTGGCACTGTACCGGCACCCCCGGACCACTCGCTGATTTTTGCCACCAAAAGCCGACGCTACTTGGCAGCTAGGCTTCAATGCTAAAAAATGCAAGATAATGCACCTGGGTAAGAGAAACCCGTGTAGAACTTATGTACTAAATGGTGAGACCTTGGTTAGGACCACGGCGGAACGCGACCTAGGGGTGATCATTAGTGAGGACATGAAGGTTGCCAATCAAGTGGAGAAGGCTTCCTTCAGGGCAAGACAAATGATGGGGTGTATCCGCAGAGGTTTCGTCAGCAGGAGACCTGAAGTTATGATGCCGTTGTACAGAGCCATGGTGAGGTCTCACTTGGAGTACTGTGTTCAGTTTTGGAGACCACACTACCGAAAGGACGTGCTGAGGATCGAGTCGGTTCAGCGAACGGCCACCAGGATGGTCTTGGGACTCAAGGATCTCACGTATGAAAAAAGATTTAAAAAATTGCGACTGTACTCACTTGAGGAAAGAAGAGAACGGGGAGATATGATTGAAACATATAAGTACATCACGGGACGCATCGAGTCAGAAGATGATATCTTCTTGCTCATTGGACCCTCGACCACCAGAGGGCATCCGCTGAAGATCAGGGGAGGGAAGTTTCATGGCGACTCCAGGAAGTACTTCTTCACCGAAAGAGTAGTGGATCATTGGAACAGACTCCCACTCCAGGTGATAAAGGCCAGCAGCGTGACGGATTTTAAGAGAAAATGGGATACTCATGTGGGATCTTTAAGGGAGTAAATTCAGGGGAGGGGATACTTGGAATGGGCAGACTTGGTGGGCTATAGCCCTTTTCTGCTGCTTTTTTCTATATTTCTATGTTACTCTTAGAAAATGGCTCGGCAAATTTTCAATAATCCACCGGAGTACTCATTTCAGTGTTGAAGAGCCCGTTTGCATGTCAGTGTTGGAGACTGCTAGAAAGTTCGCTAAAGACAGAGATAATCCATTTTGATAATCCGCCGCTGAAATGCGTGCAGGCTAAACCGTCAGAAAACAGTTTAGCGACGGCGTTAGTTTTGAGAATCTGGCCCTGAAAGACAGAAAGCAAGCATGCTGGGCACAGGGAGTTTCCCAGTTCCCCTGTTTCCCAGTGTCAAGGCTAATGACATCCTTCCATTGAGATTCTGCAGCTCTCTTCTAGTTATCATTTAATTTATGTTGTCGACTGCTTGTAATGCATAATAACTGAAACGTTAGCGAAACCTCTCTTTATTTTCTATAATGATAGTTATCATACTTACTATGACAATCTATAAATACATTTGAACAAGATCGTACGCTGATGGAAAAATAATTTCTTAACAGCTTTTTAGGGACTGCAAATGCTGCCTACCCTGTTAATCTATGATTTGTTACCCATGAAATATTAATAAAAACTGCATTTCTCTGGTTTTAACTTCCCACAGGTCTCTTTGATACAGTTCTTCAACACCCTGGTAAGCATTTTGATTGGAAGTCTTGGCTGGTATGATAGTGTAATTTGGTTTTAGTCTAGATATCCTTCTTGTTCATTTTTCACATTGCTTCTCCTGTATCATTCATGCGTCATGTTTTATTTTTGTTATTCATAAAGCAGTGAACTTTATCTGCCATCATTTACTATGATGATACTATAACCAAAGAAAAAGGAAGTAAAGAGAACCTAAAGTTTTGCCTAAGATTCAATTATTGCAGCTAACACAATCACAGTGTCAATGTGTTTAGTACTCAAACTATAAGCTATGAAATCTATTCCAACCACTAAAACGTCCCTGATCAGGGCAATGAAGTTACAATCTTAAGGTCGATGTCAAAGATCAATAGGTGTGGAGGAGTAGCCCTAATAATGGATCTGAGCAGTAGACTAAGAACCAGGGAAGCCAGTGTTCAAATCCCACTGCTTCCATGTGACATTAGGCAAATACCTTACCTCCAGATTCTCGCTATTTTATTTATTTAAAATGTTTTTATTCCGCTTAAAAACTTAAGCAGATTACAGCGATAACATATATAATATTATGTCAATACAAGATTAATTGGGAAAAATCTGAGAGGATGCCTATAATGATTTTCCTAGGACAGACGATATTTGAGAATCAGGTTTACGTCAGACCTCTTTGCAACTCATATACAGTGGTACCTCGGAATCCGAACTTAATCCGTTCCAGAACCCTGTTTGAGTTCCAAAACGTTCGAGTTCCAAGACAATTTTTCCCATAATAAAACTGGATTAATCCGTTCCTTGGTCCCACAAACTCAGCAAGATTGGGCCCCCACTGGCATAGACAGCAAGATCAGGCCCCCACTGGCATAGGCAGCAAGATCAGAACGGCAACTGCAAGCGGTGCTCATCCCAAAGCTTCCCTCTGACGCGAACCGCTCAGGCGGAAACAGGAAGTTGCGTCAAGAGGGGAAGCTTTGGGCTGAGTAACGCTTGCAGTTCCCGTACATTCAGATTCCAAAGCAGCGTTCGGGGCAAAATCTAATTTAAAAAAATAGTTCGGATTACAAGTTGTTCAAGTTCTGGGGTGTTCGGATTCTGAGGTACTACTGTATTTAGGTATCCTCCTCAACAAAGATGTGGAAGAGACCATTTTAGAGGTGTAAACTGTATCTCAGTATTGGTCTCCTGTAATGATTTTATGGTGGGCTAAAAGTAAGACTAATAATATAATTGTAGCTTTGCAAATAAATTTGAAGTACATTATCATGCATCACCCTAAGGAACCCAATGTTAGGAGTTTCAAGTTTCAAGTTTAATAAATTCTTTGATTTGATCGCAAAATCATATTTCAATGCGATTTACAATAAATAACAAATCAAAAAACTAAAAATTATAAAATCCACATCCAACACATACAATACTAGTAGACATTGATACATTAGGGCAAAGGGTAGTATATAATACAATATTAAAAAATAAAACTACAAATAAAATCAGGCATAGGTTAGTACACACAGGCTGGGAAACAAGAACCCACATATTTCAACGAACTAGTTCTACAGATGACAATGAGTGAGAGATTGCTTATCAAATTTGTATGCTGGGCAAACATCCTTGCATAGTGTACTACTAAAGGTGGCTAAAGATAAAGAAGGGCTGGGGTTTCTGGATTTCTACCTATATCATGTTGCCTTTTTAGCACACTATAGGGCAGGGGTGGGCAACTCTGGTCCTCGAGGGCCAGAATCCAGTTGGGTTTTCAGAATTTCCCCAATGAATATGCTTGAGATCTATTTGTATGCACTGCATATTCATCGGGGAAATCCTGAAAACCTAACTGGATTCCGGCCCTCGAGGACCGGAGTTGCCCACCCTTGCTATAGGGCATTCTTGTTGAAATATGGGGATATTGTTTCCCCTAACAATAACAAAAAATACTCACTGCACATATAATCTTTTTATATTTATACCTCGTTGTAACTTAAACATAGCAATTGCTGTATTGGAAGGAAAACATCAGGCCCCCGTTTGCCGCTAGCTATTTCGATTTAGCTTGCAAACTATAGTGGGACAAACATCATGAACAATACGAATAATAAATTGTTCAATCTATTGATGGTTAACACTGTGAAGATGATATGTGCCAACTGGAAAAATGCTACACTGCTGCCACCAGTTTTAGTGGAATACTATCTGTGAAATATACAGGTATGAGATGTGGGCATCTTTCAAGTCACTACAGTCTTTGCAAGTTCCTAAATTGTGGGAACCCCCTGAAAAATATAGAGAAACATAGAGAAAATGAGAGTAGAAAAAGGCCATATGGCCCATCCATATCATCTGCTATCTCCTTCTCCTCCTAAGAGATCCCATATGCCTATCCTATGTGAGTGTTCTATGTATAATTTTATTTATTTCGATTTCTATTCTGTCATCCCAGTAGCTCAGAATGGGTTACAAGCCAACATTCACAATGGAAAACAATTTCGACAGTACAAGACTATACAGCAACTTAAGTACATTTTGGACAGTTCAAAGACTATACAGCAACTTAAGTACAGGTGAGTGCAGAAAGGAGGGGGAATATAAGAGGGTCAAGGGGTAGTTTGCAGTTAGAATTTCAGTTGAAGGGGAGGGTTTTTACTGCTTTCCGGAAAGTCATCAGAGAGTTCTGTAGTCTGATTTGTGGGGGGAGTTGGTTCCAAAGATGGGGGATGAAGTGGCTGTAGGAGCATTTGCGGGTGTTTTCTAACAGGAGAGACCTTCCTGGGGGGATGCATAGGCGTTTCTCCATTTCAGAGCAGAGGAGGCGGGTGGGGGTGTACAGGGTTAGTTTGGATCCTATGTATGCTGGGGTGGTGGCATAGAATCTTTTATGTGCTATCACCAGGGCCTTGAAAGCACAGTGTTGGTTGATCTGAGTCTTGTACTTCTTAATATGATGTCCTATCCTTTGAAGCTGATATCCTATGTTTCAGAGGTGCTCTCCAATATTTTTTGTGGTTCTATGTATTTATTTTATACAAATTCAATAAAGTGTGTGCATTGGAAGAAGCGTTCGTGGAATGTAGTAATCCTATCAATTTGAAAACCATTCTGTTCAGTAGTTTCTTGAAAGATTTTTTGACCTGTGCCTCCGCAGTGCTCTGAAACCCCTGAGAGCAACTGTGTGTAAAATAGTGTCATAAATTACCTCTTGTACACCAGTAAATGTGGTTTATGCAGCGTGTGATGCCCTTTGTGACATCACAACCAATATAGACTAATCACATTTAATTAAATGGAAGTAATATACGGGTTATCTCTGATGCGTTTTCATCATTTAAAAGAACACTTTTATTGCAACGTGGAAGGAGGAAAAGTTCATGCTCTCCTTGTCTAATGTACAGTAGCTCTCTGTTTAAATAGCCTGCTCTAGAACACATGGCAAAAAGCAAACCACTTATGAAGGAAATTTGACTCTTTAGTGTGGACTGCTGCCTCTAAATATCACTCTCATGAAAGAAAGGTTATAGTACATAGTGGATGACGGCAGATAAAGACCCAAATGGTCCATCCAGTCTGCCCAGCCTAATTCAATTAAAATTTTTTTTTTCTTCTTAGCTATTTCTGGGCAAGAATCCAAAGCTCTACCCGGTACTGTGCTTAGGTTCCAACTGCTGAAGTCTCCGTCAAAGCTCACTCCAGCCCATCTACATCCTTCCAGCCCATCCTCAACCAAAGGCCATATACAGACACATCCCATGCAAGTCTGCCCAGTACTGGCTTTAGTTCTTCAATATTTACTATTATTTTCTGATTCTAGATCCTCTGTGTCCATCCCATGCTTCTTTGAACTCTGTAACTGTTTTCCTCTCCACCATCTCTCTCGGGAGTGCATTCCATGCATCCACCACCCTCTCCGTAAAGTAGAATTTCCTTACATTGCTCTTGAATCTACCACCCCTCAACCTCAAATCATGTCCTCTGGTTCTACCATTTTCCTTTCTCTGGAAAAGATTTTGTTCTACGTTAATACCTTTCAAGTATTTGAACGTCTGAATCACATCTCCCCTGTCCCTCCTTTCTTCTAGGGTATACATATTCAGGGCTTCCAGTCTTTCCTCATACGTCTTCTGGTGCAAGTCTCTTATCATTTTCGTCGCTCTCCTCTGGACTGCTTCAATATGCTAAAGGAGACATTTTTGGATTGAAGTAGAGCGAGCGTCGCAATGGAATGCTCTGAGATGTAAAACCCAATTTTGCCCAATATCCCCAAGTTCAATAAAGTCTGCATACAGTTAAGCACCTACATCGGCACACCTAGTCAATATAAGTGCCTTAATTGGCGCTGATAATTGGCACTTAACTCATAATTGACATTAGTTGAAGTTAATTGAATGTTAGGCATGCAACTCGGTAGATGTGATTCGATAAAAATTAAGCGCTTTGTCCAAAACGCCTATCTAAAAACGGGCGTGATTAGTGAGTTATGTGAACGATTATAGAATATTGGCTGATGTAGACCTAACAGTGGTAGGCATTTAGGCTAAGAAAACCCTGGCATAAATATGGTGTGCCTAAAAGTTAAGACGCTTAGCAATGCCTAAGGCCGTGTAGGTGACGTTAAAAGTGATTCTATACAATAGAAACATGACGGCACATAAAGGCCAAATGGCCCATCCAGTCTGCCCATCCACAGTAAACATTATCTCTTCCTCTAACTTTTATAGAATCGTGCTTAGTGCTGTCCATACTGATTTTTTAGGTGACTTATATAGAATCGGGGTCACAATACATAGTCTAGAAGCTGAAATCTCTAGGTTGGGATGGACATGACTTTCTCTGTATTTTACAATAGGTTCAGCTGGGAGGTATTATTTGTGGAGTCTGTGCAGTCTGGTCCTGATTCTATCAACAGCACCTAACTTCTAGGGACTAGTTGGCGTGGTTGTCAATCAACCACTAGGTGCTGCTTATGGAATCAAGCTTAGCGGCACCTTGGCATGGCCTTTGCAAAACCCGGAAGTTTGTCTGGGTTTTGGAAAGCCCCGCATTCCAGCCACGTCTGGAGGGCCTTCAACAAGCATGAGCAGATGATTTCACAAGCATCCGCACATGCTGGAGGCCCTCCAGACATGGCCTGAAGGTCGAGAATAAAAACCAGATGAGGCTTTATGTGGGCAGGGGTGGAAGCAGAATGGGGCGGAGCTGGAAGCAGAATGGGGCGGAGCTGGAGGCGGAACGGGGTGGGTTGGAGGCAGAACAAGGCAGGGCATGGGGTGGAATGGGGCGGAGCCATGTGTCCAAATTTGCCCTTTGTAAAATATGGAAATCGCAGGGGGTACATGAAAATGATAAAATACTATAATTTATGTGCATATTTTAGCAAACCGGGTGCAAGCATTTATACCAGTTCTGTGGTTGGTATCAGTGTTCACATCTAAATTAAACATGCACATTTTAGTTGTTATTTTTCTACAAAGGAAATCTGGTGCTTGCTTCCCTTTATAGAACAGCCTCCAGATAGGTGCCCTCTAAGCACCTAATTACGATTGCCCCAAACTGGGAATAGCTATTTTAGAAAGGATAGCATTACAGAAAAGCAGCATCATACCTCATTTGAATATGTGAATGCTGATTTCACAACACATATGATATTCACAGGCATGAGTGGAGGTGTGGCCTAGTAGGTATGTGCCTCAGACTCAAAGATTTCAGGGGGACCTGCCACTGGCCGCCAGTGTGCTGCTCCGATGACTGTCTGGTTTACACCTCTGGCTCTCATGACTCCCCCACACCCCACTTACCTCCTCCCTACCACTGCAATTGAATCTTCGGGCAGCTGGCAGGTTAATGAGGTGAGCTGAGCCTGTTGCCATCGGCCTGCCCCGGAAACCACCTCTCTGCAGGAATTGTGTATTCCCACTCAGGCGGGACCTTCCGGGGCAGGCCAATGGCAACAGGCTCAGCTCACCTCATTAACGCTGCCAGCTGCCCGAAGATTCAGTTGCAGCACCGGGGCCCCCAATCAGCCTGAAGTTTTCCAAGTTATTATATGCTGTATTATTTGTATAATCTACATAATCATAGTATGCTCCTGATTTATGAGTTTTGGGCTTAAATCAAAATAGTAACGCAACTAAAAAAGCATTTTTTTTTCTGTTGTGTGCTCCTAATTTTTTTGGTACAGGCATTTCACCATTAAACATTTTGCTGTCATCATTTAGCTTTTACGTTGGCATGGCTATAGAATAAAAAAGCAGAAATGCGGGAAAAAAAATTGTTAAGATGTTGTACAAATGTATCTGTTTCAGTTGTTAATGAGTTACCTAATAATTTCTCTAGATAGGTTTAAGGAAATGTTAAAGATATGAAAAGTACAGATATTTGTATTAAATGTTTGTTAAATCACTTAAAAAAAAAAATTTTCATTTTTACATTTCTCAGAGAAATAGGAAAAATTGGTGCATGCTTTCAAAATGGTCAGTTTGTGAAATCAAGAAATATTTTCAAAGGGAACTAGGCGCAATTTTGCACGATCTTATCACCCAAGAAAAAAATGATATGAGGCTTGGAACCAACTCTTATGTACAGAAGAGAGCTGATACACTTTTGTATCATAATATCCTGTGTTCAAGTCTTAGGGCTCCTTTTACAAAGGTGCGCTAACGTTTTTAGCGCATGCGCTAGCCGAAAAATAACCGCCTGCTTAAAAGGAGGCGGTAGCGGCTAGCATGCGCGGCAGGCCCTTACTGTTTGAAAGAGAAAAAATCCTCAATTTTCATTATTGGGAAAATATGATCTTACAGCCCTGGACATAGTTCAAGGTCACTGTCTAGTGTGCCAAGATATTTGCCCATTGCATCGAAATCAAACTGCAGCAATCAATTTTACTGTGGTGCAGCTGCTAAAGCTATAGCCTCAGCACCTTAAGGACAAAAAGCAATGTGCAGTTCCCATGAAAATGTAGATCACAGAAAAAGCAATATGGAAGGGCGAGATGTCTCTAAACAAAGTCTTTTATTGAGAGCAGGAATACAGTTCTATAATGACTCAACTCTGCAGCATTGTGGTACAGCAAAATGTACCTTCTTCAGGAGTCTTGGGTCACTGTACAGAAGGCTGGCCTGCAGGAAATCGTACTACTATCATGTGAGTCTGTTTTGAAAAAAATGTAAATTTCACAGGGGCTAATAAACAAAGAGGCTTGCCAGCGTTGTAGCTCCAACAAATACTGGCTCCAAACCCATGCTACTCCTTGCGACTCTGGGCAAGTCACTTAATCCCCCCACTGCCCCAGGTACATTAGATAGATTGTGAGCCTGCCAGGACAAACAGAGAAAAGTGCTTGACTACCTGAATAAATCCATGTAAACCGTTCTGAGCTCCCCTGGGAGAACGGTATTTTATTTATTTATTTAAAAATGTAATAATCCGCTTAAACCTAAGTGATTCACAAAATACAAACATAATCATCATATTACAAACATATAAATAGAAAACTGAATAAATAAATAAATAAAATCCTGCACAGATTTGTTTTATTATAAATCTGTTCTGTGCAATTTTGCTGTTAAGAATCTGTCAAATGTGTCATTCAACTTTATGTGAAACTACAACATTCTGATTTTGACATTTAAAAAATTCTAGTGACAATTTTTTTTTAAAATAGCATCACAGGCTGGTATTACAGCTTAAGAACATTTTTACAAAGAAAGTTTTGCTGTTGGGTGCCATTGACTCATGTTCGAGTCCTAATGACTTGATGAATTACAGATCTAAAAAGAAATCAGTTTTGTCCGGAAAGGTCCTCCACCATCATCCCCAGGGTTGTTTTCAACGTGTCCAGCCATCTGATTGCAGGTTATAATTTTTTTCTTGAAGAGGGGCAGAAAGAAGGCAAAGATGCCATAATCCCCCCCTTAATAATATTCCTTCAAAATGGAGAAATACTTGAATTCCGCATTCTTCCTAAGGCACTAGCTTTCAAGAAAAGCCCAGTGAAGGAAAATATAAATTATTTAATTTAATAACATAAAGCAAATTTAAAAATTGCTTGGTGTTGTTTACATTAACATAAATAAATGGAGACAGGAGCGGGGAATGGTGCAGGGGCCCAGTGTACTTGTGTGTGTGTCTAGGGCCCACTGAAGGATTAATCCTGCCCTGAGTGGAGGATATTGCAAAACAAGATGTCCAGGAACATCCAGATAAGAAGCCAAACCAAAATACTTTTTGTTAATGTTTGGAGTTGTTTTACTCACTGGTACAAACCCCAGGTCCGAACAAGCAGTTAGCTGACACACTTGTTTTTCTCAGACTCATACACCCTTTGAAAATGTCTGCGCTCGTATGGATATAAATGCATAAAGAGTAGCTTTCTAAAATCACCTTTTACACACAGAGAGCATTTGTTCATGTAAATACCACACCAGCCTTCTAAAATGACCTCCTCAATGTAAGTGCTTCCCCATGGAAACCTCAACTACTGAAGCAAATTTGTAAACCATCGTTAAGTCCACCAGTTGAGCACTTTTCTAGAAAAATCTGAATTGTCTTTTAAAAATGGGTATGTTCTGTTGGCAAAGAAAAAAAGCGTGTGTAGGCTGAGAGTTCTTGCCAAGTTGCGCCTGCTGCTTGCACAGGATGATTTTCGAAAAGTCTTTCCAAAATTTATATTGAGTGGATTGGATTTATAATGCGATCTATGTAGGACCACTAGTTTCATTAATACACTCTTTCCAGGTGCTACAGAATTCAATAATTTGCTTGCTATATGGATAAACATGAGCACATAACTCCTTTGTTTAAGAAGTTACAGGGGTTGCCTGTTGCCGCTTCTTGGGGTCCTGTCAATACCTATCAGATCATATTCAGTTCCAAAATGAGCTCTGCGCTCTGAAGACTCATGCAGATCGACTGTACTATCAGTTCGTGATGCACATCTTGAGTATAGTTGTAAGCAGAGTTATTTAGTAGCTGGTCTAATAGCATGGAATATGCTACCTGTGGGACTATGTTGGCAAAAGATCTTGGCTCAATTTAAGCATTATTTGAAGCAACATCTTTTGTATAGAATTGGTTTTGATGAATTGCTGTGGCCTAGGCTCTCCTATGATTTTCTGTTTATTTGTCTTATGATGCCTGTTTTATTGTGTATATTTTTTTTGTCTTCCTGTCTTGGAATAAGGAGGTTTACAAATCTTAATAAAAATGAAAAGAAAAAGAAAATGTATCCTGTTATAGGATACTACAATTGGCCTACTATAAACTGCCCCTACCGTAAAGGAGCACTAAGAAAGCTTCGGTTTAAGGGCCCCTTTTACAAAGCTGTGGTAGTGATTTTCCCGCAGCAAATGCTCTGACGCCTATTGGAATTCAATGCTGCTGCTACTACTTTTATTTCTAGAGCGCTACCAGACATACGCACTGTACAGTCATGAAGGAAACTGTTCCTGCTTGAGCTTACAATCGAAACAAACAGGATGCCATGGATACAGTTAAGGGGAATGGTTAATCTGCTGGCTGAGGCAGTGGGGAGTAGGGTTACGATTGAAGGCTACATCAGTCTGCTTTTAAACAAGAGTAAGGGAATGGGTGTGGCGGACAAACTCAGGTAGTTTATTCCAGGCATATGGGGCAGCTAGATGAAAGGAACAAAGTCTGGAATTAGCAGAAGAGAAGGGTACAGCTAAAAGCAGCAGGAACAGAATTCTCTGAGAGATGTATAAGGAGAGAGAAGAGAGGACAGATATTAAGAGGGCAGCAGAATGAACACACTTGTAGGTTAGTAATAGGAGTTTGAACTATATGTGTTCTTTTGATGTGCTAAATATCGTTCAAAAGCATTTTCTTTATTCATATAAATTGTACTTTGTTCTATTATGGATTTCAATTCATTTTTGTTCTTTGCCTTGAATACAAAAGGGGAAATTCTATAAAAGGTTTCAAAATTTATCAGAAGGGATTTTCCCATGGGATAGTTTTCCTAAGCAAATTTGTACTGATGACAATGATGATGATACATTCAGGAGCAAGCGATTTAAGAAGCAGAAGAAAAAGAAAGTTTCAGAGAAGATCAAAGATGAAAAAAAGAAAGGCAAAGATCAGGATGTAAAAGAAAAATTGAGCACCATCAAAATGGAAGAAGCATCAGCGGTTAGTCTTCACAAGAAGAGGAAAAAGAAGAGAGAGCATAAAAGCGGTAGTCCTGAAACTTCTGCTGAAATAAGTGTTCTGGATTCATCCAGAAATAGTTGTAAGCTGGCAACTAGTATAGAATACTAGTAACTAGTATAGAATTTCTATAGTTAGGCGCCTAAATTACGTGGAGGGGTATAATTAAAAGAAACGTCTAAGTCTGTTATGGGCCTAAGTCGCTAGTTGCCCAAAGTTGGCAGTGTCAAGTCCATTCCTGAAAAATACATCCAAAATATTTTTCTTTTTCGAAAATCGTCTAAGTATACGTCTAGCCATTTGGTCGGCCAGACCGCTAAGTCATCTATCTTTATACCCTATTCTCGTCCAAAAATTTGTCCAAATCAAAAACACCTAGAACAAGACCTTTTGGATGTGGGTATGGCCAGCAAATTGATGGCAATGGCAACACAGTAATGGGGCACCTTACAGGGCACTGCTGCGAACTTCGCAAAAAGGGTGCCATATACACATCTCACCAGAACTCCTTTATAGGTCATGGTTAGCCCCCCCAAACACCCCCAAAACTTACTAGAGTCACCTGTCTGCAACCCCAATAGCCTCAGACTAAAGCCACCTCTGTGCAGCTTGACTAGGCTTTCCTATGCCAGGTGCTGATGTTCTGGAGGCAGATATGTAAAGTGTGTATTACGATATTTATGGCGGGGGGGGGGGGGAGGGTGTCAGTGATCACTGGAGGAGTGTGTGGAGGTCTGTATTTTGTGTTTGCAATGGTTATCTGGTCACTTTGGATACCTTCTGGGCACTTAGACATGGTTTTCAATCGCCTAAGTCACAACGTACAAGTTCCATCCAGGCAGCCTCGTTACACTTTCGGTTATACTTGCAGTAGTCTAGTTGGCCCACATTCCGCCCACAGCCTGCCCTCACCACTCCTCCTAAAATGCCCCTTTTATCTCTGGGCATACAGCATCCCTGAAAGGGCCTAAGTCATTTTGAGATACGTCTAAAACACTGTTCAATTTAGGCCAGTTTTTAGACGTATTTCCATTTCGATTATGAGCCCCATAGGGTTTTACTAAACGGCGCTAGAGGTTTTCAGCACAGGTCTGTGGGGTAAATGCTCTGATGTTCATAGAAATTCTATGAGCATCGGAGCATTTACCTCGCTGGTCCCACATTAATTTTTTTTAATTGGCCACTCAATGCTAATGTGACACCTCTCCCCCCCTCCCCCTGGAAAATGCCTTTGCAGTAAGAGGGATGTGTGTGCATTTCCCAGTATCACTTTAGATGAGAGTATGACCAGAATGGAGTAGATGGAGGAGCAGGAGGTCCCTTTGCCCAAGGGGAAGGACAGTCATATAGAAGGAGTATGCAGAGAGAAATCTTGGTCTCTGTTGCTCTCTTTACGCCTGCCAAAGTCCTGTACACTGAAGAAGCCTCCTGCCATACCCAGGAGGGGAGCAGACATTATTGGATTAGACAAGAAAAACTAAAGAACTTAAAAGGAGACTAAGCCGCTCTCAGATTTGGTTGATCCAAATTTCCCCTGCCAAGTCTGAGTAAAACAAGGGGACTCTCTACTGGTTGGGAGTTGGGATAGAGATGAGATGTTTGTGAAAGATGAAACTATTTGTGCCTGATGACTGACACTTGTGGATATGTAAATAGTTGATTGATTCAACCTTCAAGCAAGTTAATAAACTGTTTAATTTGTTCCAGCTTACCTCTTGGTTCCTGCCTATTCTTCATCCCAAGGGACAGGGGAGACTGAGTGAGTGACTGGAGGATCTGCATTTTCTCCTTCCTACTGGACTTGCCTGGCTTCGGCCTACGTCCAAGCTCTGGAGGAACTCTGAGTGACTGAATGTGAGTCTGATTTAATTTTTTATTGGCCATGGTGTGGGGCGGGTGAACCCCCTGACCCTGAACAGCTAGCCAAAACTTGCCATGAGGCGCAGGTGGGCAGGACTCCAGGGCTACACTAACTTGCTAAGTTCCAATATAAGATGTCTGCCCCTCCCTGAGATAGGTAAGATCTGTACTCAGATGATTTAAATGTGGTATAAAATATGTATAATTGCTTGTGATCCTTCTTGCTACATATGGGACGGAGACCATAGAAGTCTGTCCAGCATCAGCTACACTGCCCTACTGCTGGAACTGCTGTCTAAGCTAACTCCAGCCAAAATCTCAACAAACTGAAAAATGCCTCTGGTAATGGGCTAGCATGCAGGAAAGCCCATGTGAGGACGCACTAAGCCCATTCATTACAGCATTTATTAACAGGGGCCCAAAGTCAGCAAGGGTTTTTTTTAGTCCCTATTGCAACTCACAGAAAAGTGGGTGGAAACACGCATTTTGTAGGCAGATTTCAAAGTAAAATTACTTGGTATCTGTGACTAAAGAACCCAAGTACATTTGCTGCAGTAAGGGCTATTCAGAATTGCTCCCTCTATGAAGCAACTTCTAAGTATACACTTTGAGAATGACCAAATCTGTATGGAATATTGGCAGATACAGTACAGAGAAAAGAATATGGGACTTGATTTGTCATTTTTTTTCCTGTGTGTGGTTACAAAGTGGCTTACACATTTTAGACAGGTACTTATTTTGTACCCAGGGCAATGAAGTGTTAAGTGACTTCCCAGAGTCACATGGAGCTGCAGTGGGAGATGAACTCACAACCTCAGGGTGCGGAGGCAACTGCTCTAACCATTAAGCTACTCTTTGCTCCTGTAATTTTCCATCTATAATGTATACAATTTCATTATTCAAGAGTTCCTGCCTTCAGAATGCTGTCCTATACATGGTTTATACCAATGTAATATACATGCTAATAGCCTCAGCAGCAGAGGTCAGTATGTCTAGAGGGCCACCATCACTCTTTCTCCAGCGGGGTACTGCTAATAAGGTGTGTTTATAGGTTAGGAAAGCTGTTAAGTATGGCATTTTACAAGTATTGCATTGACTGCGCCTGTTTGTAGCATTTACTGTAGCTTTTCCTTATTTTAATTATTGAAGAATTATTTGTGCCGGGTCTCTGAAAGCTTTCCAGTCCACAGAAAATATGGCAACGTGCATTTCGTTGAACAAATCTAGATTTGACCTTGAGTCCCCAGGATTAAGGGGGCTGCACTGGTTTCCTGTTCAGTTTCATACAAAATGTACTAGCGATGGATTTTAAAGTTAAACACAGGTCATCTTCAGTTTATTTGGGGTCATTGATTCACTTTTAAATGTCAAAGAGGCCTACAGCTTACAAAATATGCTTATCTTACCTCAGTAGCGAGAGGCATGAGGAAGCTGATTAGTTGGTGGGCATTTTCTTTCAGGGCGCCATAATTCGCGAGCCAGTGAGTTAAGATCAGTAAATGATGTACAGGAGTTTTAGAAGAAGTTGAAAACATTTGTTTTTCATACTTTTTAACTTAATAGTGAATTGGTGTTTATTTTATTTTTATCTGTATTTTATATATATACTAGTCTTTAAGCCCGTTATATTAACGGGTGCTAGAATAGATTTGTGTGTCTGTCTTTCTTTTTTTCTCTCTCCTTGGCCGCTGTATGTCCGTCTGTCTTTTTTTTGCTGTCTGTCTCTTGGGCCGCTGTTTGTCTCTCTGTCTTTGTTTTGGTGTCTGTCTCTGTAGCCTTCTGTCCTTCTGTGTGTGTCCTTTTTTTCTGTTTGTTTCTATGTCCTTGTCCAAAGTTGTTGTTTTTTTCTTTAAATCTGTCTCTTTAGACCCCTGTTCTTCTGTGTGGTTTTTTGACTGTCACCTTCTGTCTGTATTTCTTACTTTTGATCTCTCTGTCTGTGTTTGTTTTGGTGTTTGTCTCTTTGGCTGCTGTATGTGTTTTTTTTTTTTTTCCTGTGTCTTCTATTATTAACCAGCATTCCCTCCCCCTCCATATCCCTCCCCCCACACTACTTCCCTGTGCAGCAGCAGCATTTCCCCTACTCACCCTTTCCCTTCCCGCAGTCTGGCCGGCTCCCTTAGTCCCTTTCCGCCCCCCCCCCCTTCCCTTCCCGCGGTCCTGACAAACCTGCGACTCCAGCAGCGTCTGCAGCACTGTACACATGCTGCTTCGGAGCCTTCTACTGCCCTGATTTGCTCTGCCGCGTCTCTGATGATGTCATCAGGGACGTGCCAGAGTAAATCCCCCCCACCCATCCATCCTGTCCTGGACATGTATAAAATAAAGAAAAGATTTGAAAACCAAGAAACTATGTTGAATTAACAAAGGATGTCAATGGGCCCCAGATCAAATTAAATACTTTGCTATGCCCCAGTATATCTGCATTCATCTTTTCGTATTTGGACCCTAAACATAAACTGGCCCACCAAAACGGAAAGTTGAGCCGATCGCAATTCTTCCAATTACAGGTTATCAACTGCATACCTATCCCTGTCATAATCAAGAAGAGCCTGCCTTTGTAGCGATCCATGGGAGGCTTGATATGCAGCAAAGTTCCACATATAACTGCCTCATACATCAAAGAGATTGTTGATTTCAGTATGAGATTAATCTGTCCTCACATTGACCTCCAAAAACTGAGTATCAAAGGACAATAGAACAACAGATGATCCAATGTCCCTATGTCTAGATGACAGTGCCAGCATCTATTAGATTTAGAACTATCTAATTTGTGTAACCTAACAGGGGTCCAAAATGATCTATGTAACAGAAAAAGCCATGTTTGTCTCATAGATGCTGACACTATACATCTCATCCTCCAAGTCCAAATTCGTGGCCATCAAGATGCAGAAATATATTGCTTTATCTCGATGCTCCAAATGTCCCTAAGACTATTTTTGGATTTTTTATTCAAGAATTTAGAAATTAATTTATACCACCGGGCAGCCTGATGCCCCAACAAATCTGTCTGGAAGCATAGGACCTGCAAACTATAATGATTTTTAAGATTCTGCCATTCAGGGAACCCACTCTGAATGGCCTGCTTCAACTGCAACCACCTATAATTTTGAGATTTTAAAATACCGAATGATTGTTGCAGTCGTGAAAAATCCAGCAGTTTCCCATTAGATATAACATCATCTAATGTTCGAATGCCTGCCAGCATCCAGTGCTTCCAGAAGATCCCAGACCCGCCTATTTGATCCTTGGAGTTTAACCATAAGGATTGATAAGTGGATTTCTCTACTGGAACAACTGTTAATTTATTAATAAATTTCAATGTTTTCCATGTATCAAATAAAATACTATTGTCCTTAACATATCTGGGTAACTTAATACTCAGCACATGAAACAATCGTAATGGGGACATAATTTGCCACTCTAAGTACAGCCAATCCGGAAGATTTTCCAAAAGCTTGGGGAGGATCCAATACATACCTTGGCGCATACCTTGGGAAATTTACCCCACCCTCCGCAATTGGTTTTTATAATGTAGCAATTCGAGCTGCTTTACCCAGCCAAAGAAATTTGGTAAGTATACTATTTATTTTTGTAATAAAAAGACCCCTGAAAAAACACTGGCAACATACCCATTTGGTAGCAAACCACAGGCAAAATCATCATCTTAACCGTTTGGACTCTCCCCCACCAAGACAGATGTAAAGGGTTCCATTGCTCACACATTTCTGTGACCTTCAGCAATAAAGATCTTTCATTTACTTTCATCGTTTCCTCCAACGCTTTATGAATCCAGATACCTAAATATTTGATACCCTCTTCTTTCCAAAGAAAGGGAAATGGATTAAGCAATCCTTTTATACAATGTACATTAAGCGGAAGAACCTCTGATTTACTCCAATTTATCTTATATCCTGAAAATTTCACGAATCTATCAATCAGATCTAATAAATGTGGAATGGTAGTTTCAGGATTCCTCAAATGAAGCAAAATGTCATCTGCATACGCAGAGACTTTATATTTTCTTGTCCCAGCTATTCTGAATTCATTTGCTCATATCTATAAACTTGGCACAGGGTTTCCCACCAGAAGTTAAAATGCAGTCTATCCCAGTTTTACCAATTTTTTTGTGATTAACTGCATCGCTATCCCTGTCTTAATAAGAAGTAATCTGTTTTGGCTTGCACGAATTGGACTCTTAAGGCTCCTTTTACAAAGGCGCGTTAGGGCCTTAACGCGCAGAATAATGCGTGCTAGCTGCTACCGCCTCCTTTTGAGCAGGCGGTAGATTTTCAGCTAGCACGCGCTATAGCGTGTGCTAATCCGGTATGTGCGCTAAAATGCTTAGCGCACCTTCATAAAAGGAGCTCTTAGTTTGTAGCAAGGTCCCGAATAAAACAGGATAGAAGTTTCCAGTATCCTATTAATTTTCCACTAGATAGATTTCCAGAAGTTGAGTATCAAGGGACAATAGAACAACAGGTAATCCAGTGTCCCTACTTCAAGATGACAGTGCCAACATCTATTAGACTTTGAACTATCTAACTTTTGCATACGAACAGGGGTCCAAAAGATTCGATATAACAGAAAAAAACAGGTTTGTCTCATAGATGCTGACGCTGTACATCTCATCCTCCAAGTCCAAATCCGTGGCCATTGAGTAGCAGAAATTTGCTGCTTTACCTCAATGCTCCAAATGTCTTTTAGGCTTGTTTTGGATTTTTTATTCATATATTCATTTATACCACTTGGCGGCCTGATGCCCTTGCAAATCTGTCTGGAAACACAGGCCCGGCAAGCTATACTGATTTTTGATTTTTTTAAATTATGTCAGTCAGGGAACCCTTTCTGAATGGCCTGTTTCAACTGCAACCATTTATAAGCTTGAGATTTTGATATGCTGAATGATTGTTGCAGTTGTAATAAATTTAGCATTTTCCCATTTGAGATCACATCATCTAAAGTACGTATGCCTGCCTGCAGCCAATGTTTCCAGAGGATTTTAGACTCGCCAATTTGAATCCTGGAGTTTAACCATAGAGATTGAGACGTGGATTGTTGTATCATGAAAGGTGTTAAATTATGAATAAATTTTAATGTATTCCAGGTGGAAAATAGAATGCTATTGTCCTTATAAATTTTAGGCAACTTGATACTCAAAATATGGCTCAATTGTAATTGGATTTATATTTTGAATATTCTGGGCTCTTCACTCTTTATAACTATTTTATATCTACTAAATGAGCCTCAGCCCCACTACTCACCGCCTCAAAATCCTTTCATTGTGGCAAGCTTAACGTGGTATTTTCCTCATCGGCTCTTTACATTAATTAATTTTTATTTTGTTTTCAATTCTTTTTGAAAGTGCATATGTGCTTCACATTATTGCACTAATCCCTATGTTTAAATCATGTTTATAAATCATGTGTTAAAGTGCTCCGTGCTTACTTAACTTTCACTTTTATAAATATATAAAGCAAATAACTTAGCTTAATTTCATGCTGCTTAATTCATGCTTAGCTTCTTTCAACCTTCAATTTACTTTATTCGGCTGGGAGGGCTAAACCCAACATGTTTCGCCTGATGCTTTTTCAAGGGTCCTCCCACAACCGCCGGCATTAATCCATCTTCTCTCGAACCTCAGTATTAATATGCCGTGCACCCCTGCTCTTCCCTGCCGCTCGAGTGCCCCCAGCCCCCTGCGCACCTCTTGAAATATTCTCCAGCGTGAGCAGCATCTTCTGCCTGCTGCTTGCACCGGCTGCGGCTCCTTTTTGAAGTCACGACAGGGAAGTGACGTCCGAAGGGAGTCGAGGCCGGCGCGAGCAGCAGGTGAAAGATTTTTGCTGATGCTGGCAAACATTTAAAGAGGTATGTCGGGGAGGCAAAGAGACCCGGTCACCCATGTCGCCCAGGGCAGTCCGCCCCCTGCCCCACCTCAATACACCACTCTGAGGCATTAGAAGGTTAAATGATTTGCCCAAGATCACAAAGAGCCACAGTGGGATTTAAATTCTGGCCACACTGGTTCTCAGCCCACTTCTCTAACCATGAGATTACTCTTCAGTTTAGGAAGTGCGTTAAAATCAGCATCTGAGACCTTGAAACTGAGATTCAGAAAGGACCAGAAACCAGTGTAAGCCTTTGCCGGCAATCCCTCGCATCTTTTCCCAAGAGCTGAGACTTCAGGGCTCATTGCCCATGATTTTGGTTGGAACAAAATTTGCCTAGAGCTTGTTAGAGAGGAAGCAGACTGCTCTTCCAACTCCTGCTATGCCTGTCTGAAGGTTCTATAAATCACCAGCAATGCAGTGCCCAAAATGCCTCTTTTAGATAGTTAATAAACATGAACATTGGCCAGAAAAACTGGCTGTTAGACATTGAATTCAGAACAAGTGTCTTAGAGTAAGCATGCAGGGGAGGTACGAAGGAGCCTGCTCCTGTGGAACATCACAGGGAAAACCGAGCTGCTACACTCGCAGCAATTCCAGCCAGGGCAGGATTAATTTGTCGAGGGCCCCTACGCACACAAGTACACTGGGCCCCCCTGCCCCGCCCCACCCCACCCTGTGCCCAGGCGGAAACAGGAAGCTGCGTCAGAGGTAAGCTTTGGGCAAGCAGCACCGCTTGCAAAATTACAGTTCCCGTTGCCTTTCTTACCTGCGTTGCTTGCTTGTCTTACTTTCCATCGATGGGGGGGGGGGGGTAGCTGCATTGCTGATTGGGGGGGGCCCGCGTTGCCAATCAAGGGGGGGGGGGCCTGCATTGCCGATCGATGCTGGAGGGGCCCATCACCATTTGGAAAAAACAATGTTGATGCCCTCCTTCATTGGGCCCCCGTGACCATTTTGGGCCCTAGGCACGTGCCTACTGGGCCTATTGGTTAATCCTGCCCCGATTCCAGCCCTCCTATAATTCCCTTTTCCCCAAGAGCCTGCTGAGGGGACTTCCTGCCTCTGCTGCCCTGTAGATAGGTCCTAAGAACCTCTCTCATCCCCGGTGCTCCATTATATTTTTTAATTCAATTTTCTATACCGTTCTCTCAGGGGAGCTCAGAACGGTTTACATTAATTTATTCAGGTACTCAAGCATTTTCCTTGTCTGTCCCGGTGGGCTCACAATCTAACTAATGTACCTGGGGCAATGAGGGGATTAAGTGACTTGCCCAGGGTCACAAGGAGTAGCATGGGTTTGAACCCACAACTTCAGGGTGCTGAGGCTGTAGCTTTAACCACTGCGCCACACACTCCCCTATATGCGAGCAGAGGGAGCTGGTCTAGAGCACTGTTCTTCAACCACCGGTCCGCAGGAAATTTCTGCCGGTCCACGGAGGGCCGGTAAGATTGCTGCTGCTGCTGCTAAACACGGCAGTAAATCTTCTTTCCGACGTCAATTCTGACATCGGAGAGGACATTCTGGGCCAGCCAATCACTGCCTGGCTGGCCCAGAACGTCCTCTTTGATGTCAGAATTGGCATCGGAAAGAAGATTTCCTGTTGGGTTTAGCAACAGCAGCAGGGCGGTAAGAGGAAGGAGGGAGGGTTATTTTTTTTGTCGGCAAGGAGGGAAGGAGGTAGTCAGGCAAGCAGGCTGGCTTTGGCCAGGGAGGGAGAGAGGTAGACAGGCAGACAGGCTGGCTTCGGGGGTAGGGGTGGGACAAAGTGTGGAAGGCAGTGAGAGGGACATAGGAAGGAGGCACTGGGGGCACTAAAGACATAGGAAGGGGCACTAAGGACTTGGGAAGGAGGCACTGGGGGCACTAAAGACATGGGAAGGAGGCACTGGGGGCACTAAAGACATGGAAAGGAAAGAGGGAGGGAATAGAAAGGGACAATTGTTGGGCCTGAATGCAGAAAGAAAGAAATGAAAGAAAGGATACACAGACAGAAGGAAACGCAACCAGAGACTCATGAAATCACCAGACAGCAAAGGTTGGAAAAATGATTTTATTTTCAATTTAGTGACCGCTCAAGCCTTGAACACTTATGATTTTAAAGTGTTTGAGGCTTGTGCAGATGAGGACAGAGCTTGCAGGAATGGGACAGAGCTCATGCGGACGGGACGGGGATAGAGAATGGACGGAGGAAATTTGTCCCCATGTCATTCTCTATGTAGCTACGTTTAGACTCTTGCTGTTGCACAAGCATTAGGAAACAAGCTTGGCATGTTATAACATGGGACTTTCCTGTGCACTAAGCCCACTTTTAATGCTGCAGCATTTGAGGCATTTTTCGATATTTTTTTCAGATCACGTGCTGTTTGCATTAGCACACAATACCTGAAAAGGTTAACGCATGAGGAGTATATGTGCTCCCACATTAACTCTGGGTATGTCACTAAACCATCCATTGCCCAAGGTACCATAGTTAAATTGTGAACCTGCCTGGACAGATAGGAAAAATACTTAGAGCATCTGATTTTAAACTTGCTGTACATTGCCTGAGGTGAATCACTTCATAAAGATGATTAACAAATCCCAATAAATACATTTATAACATTAGCCCCTTTAAGTTTCCAAGTTTATTAAATGATTTGATTAATCGCCTACTCTACATTCAAGGCGATGTACAAGATAAAACAAATAATTACAAACAAAGGTAAAATATTATATAAATGGACAATATTACAAAAAACAAACACAATTTAAAAAAATTAAGTTGGTACTAATTATAACGAAACAATAGGAAAATTCATTAATGGTTACATTCTATATTAAATTCAAGATACAAAGGTAAAAACATAAGGGGGGGAAATGCACAAGAGAAATGCACAAGAGGTCATCAAAGTGAACCAATTTTCTTAGCTGAGTAACCACTGTGCCATGCAGTCTTTATCTGAAGAGCTCCACAGATCTCTGGAAAGTCCCCTTAATGAACCACCTGGCTCCCCGAGAGACCTCCCCAGGGCAAAATGGAGCTGGGGCTTAACTGTTCTTCAGAACAACACCAGCAGGGCAGAAACCACTGTGTACTGCAGCTGTGGCAGCATAGTGTGACTCTGCGGGATTAACTGAACTGCAGTAAATGAGTTTAGGGAATCTTGCGCACAGTAATCTGTGGTAAAACAACACAGGAATTGGAACTTAGGCCATCTTGCTGGGCAGACCGGATGGACCAAGCAGGCCTTTCTCTGCCAACATTTATGTTTTACTATGTAACACAGGATGGACAAAAAAAAGAAACAGGGATGTGTGCAAACTCAGTTGCCTCTGCATTCTAAAAATAAATACATGATAAAGTGCTGAGCTACAAATTCACCAGTCCACCCGCAGACAAGCCTTGCTGAGCTACTGAAGCAAAGCCATTAAGAACGTAACCCACTAGCAAAGCAACTGCATGCTCTGAATATTAATAAGGGCATATGGTTGGATCCCAGTTATTACACACAAAGCAGGTTGTTTTAGTACGCTAAAAGATTTTCCTCCCAACCAATGGGAATATCTGCAGCGGAGTCTCAAGGAAGCCTAGAAACCTCATGTTAGAGCTACAACATAAGGATTAAACTCTGGTTTTCAGAAGCGGTCAAGACAGAAAATTAATACTGATATGATAGCTTCAGAAAGCTGGGGGGAAACAGCGCAGATGGTCTATCATTATTCAAGGAAAAGAATGAATGTGCTAAATCTGGTGAATACTGTATACTACATTTGAGATAGTAATATGAAATGTATTCTTTTCACGTCACCTTCTTGTCGAGTTTGTCTGTCTTGCCTAGATTGTAAGCTTTTTTGGGAACAGGGACTATCTCTTCTATGCTTTGATATATAGCGCTACGTATGTCTAGTAGCGCCATAGAAATAAGAACATAAGAAGTGCCTCTGCTGGGTCAGACCAGAGGTCCATCGCGCCCAGCAGATGGCAGAGTAGTACGTCCCACTATATCCACCTGCTACGCACGGTGACACGAGGAAATTCTTTTTCACTGAAAGGGTGGTTGATCGCTGGAATAGTCTTCCACTTCAGGTCATTGAGGCCAGCAGCGTGCCTGATTTTAAGGCCAAATGGGATAGACATGTGGGATCTATTCAAAGAGATAGGTAGGGGAGTGTTATTGGGGTGGGCAGACTAGATGGGCCGTGGCTCTTATCTGCCGTCTATTTCTATGTTTCTATGTCTATGGTCTATGTTAATTTGATGTGCAGGGGGGGAGGGGGGGTTTCCAGTAGGAGAATATTTTTACTTTGTAGAGCCAGCAAGTTCTAATTTCAATTCTGGGCATACGAAATGGTCGATATTTTGCTAACAGTTTTTATCATAAACATGGGGCCTACAGAGTAGACTGTGCACTACCAATTTTTTAAGTCCGCTTATTTAATTTTTTTAAACGTTGCTTTTATTGATGCTCATAAAGAAATCTCACTTGACATGTGCAACTCTAAAACTTTTGGGTTATGCACTTTTAAATATACCCTCGATTTCACATGAACACTACTTATATGCAAAAAGTATGATAAAACTGTAGCATCTCCTTGCTAAGTAATGTGAAGTCACAACAAATAAAAAAAACACGAACATGTCAAACTGAGCATGCACAGACCTCATTTCATCATGCTTCGGCCATTCTGATGCAAACTTGTAGAAAAGGAAGCCTGACACAGGAAGCTGGCTGTCATTGCTGAGGGCAGATGGAGGAGAGGAGATGAAAGAAAGTCCTCCAGAACAGGAAGAACCAGGCACTCACATTAGGAGCTTGGACTAGCTGTGGCACATCCATCCCATTGATGTCAAGAATGGGAACAGATATCTGACAATCACCACTCCACGGTAGAAGTATCAAGCAGTGCTGACCCAGCAACAGCACGCACTGACCTCTATTCATGGTGACCCTCGAAATGCCTACGGTGATTTTTGGACAGACTAAACATAGCAAAGACAACAAGAGCCGTCATCTTATATTGGTAAAGAAAAAGTAGGAGCAACTGACAACACCAAGATATTTTTACATGCCTTCAGACTACTCCCATTCCTTTGTATCCCTTCCATCCAGCAGTCTCAGAGGCTAATGGGCCAAAAGTAGAAAGACTGGCAAAGGGCATCCAACCTGAGGTGGGAAGAAGCTCCCTTGTGAGCATCTCTTCTACAGCAGTTTCCTTGGTCCAATCTTCTGTAATGCCCCTCCAGGAATTCCCTATCAATGTCCTCAAGTTCTGTACTACCCAGCCTGCCCTTTTGTGACGATATAGTATTGTTTCGCCAAATGTACTATCCAATGTAACTTCTGTAAATGTTGGCTTACAACCCGTTCTGAGCTCCCGGGAGGACAGAATAGAAATAGAATCAAATCAATCAATCAATCCAATCAGTGCCTTCCGTGAGGGACTTATGACTGAAGCTTTATCTTGGCTATGACACTGCACTGCAGACTGTAGGCAGCATCTGAGACAATGCAGTACACAGCACATATGCACATCTCTTAACAGTTACACACCCCTCTTCTTCAAATCAGTCTTCTGTCTATTTATCTGACTATCCCCTCTCCCCATTGTTATTTCACAAGGAGATCCAACAAACAAATAAACAAAGTCCCATGTGCTTTGTCTATGGCCAAGGTCTATTGTATGGATATATTTTTTTTTAATTTCTTCTCTGGTTATTACCTCTTTGTCTCAGTCAATTGTCTGGCTATATTTTGCCCAATGGGCATGAATTCTCATTATTAGGAAGGGTGCCAAATTGATGCTTGTTATATCTCTCAAGTTATTTTATGCCAAATTCCTCTCTCAATCTCTCTTCATCTCATTGCCACGGCTTTTCTGTCTTCCTTGCTGCCCTCTGCCTCTCCTTCAGGCTCCCTCTTGGTTCCTCAGCTCTAGTCACGCTTTATAGCTTATCTAATGTCTCTCTTGACTCTTACTTAGGGGGTTTCAGAGGATTCTGAAGGAATAACCCACCTTTAACTTGCTTCCTCTCCTATGGGTTTAGCTCACGGGGCTTGCAATCCATTCCCTTTCACAGAATCCTGCTCAGTCTTGATCTGTGTCTCAGGGCTCCAATCTTATCCTGATAGAGCCACATACATGACAGGTTACCATATGCACCAATTTTATTACACAAATGAGCTGCACCATTTTCAAAAATCTTGCAGATATTGTGATCATCCTTCCACATGAGTACCTTAGTGTAATAATAATAATAATAATAACTTTATTCTTGTATCCCGCAATACCATGGAAGTTCAATGCGGTTAACAATAGAAGAGACTGTACATTTACAGCGATGATACATATTACAGTGTTATTACATTTACAAAGATGTTACATAAATAGCAGTAATAAAAAGGCATATACTAAAGAAGAGACTGTACGTATACAGCGATGTTCCATGTTAAAGCGGTGGTACATTTACAGTGATGTTAAATATGAGGCTATGAAAAGGCAGGGCAATTAGATAAAACAGAGCTTGAGAAAGAGAGGCCATAGTGGCTTGGGAGGGGGGCGTAGTCAGAGGGAATGGAGGCATGTCGAGGTCAGGAGGGTGCAGGGAAGGGGGGAAGGTAGCGTTAGCGGAATTTGTCGAAGAGGTAGGTTTTTAGTGACTTCCTGAACAGGTGGTAGGGTGGAGAGTTGGAGATGAGGGCGGTAAGGCAATTGTTCCATTTGCCCGCTTGGAATGCTAGGGTTCTATCAGTGAATCTCTTGTAGAGGCAGCCTTTTAGGGAGGGAAAGGTGAATAGGTGGGCGTTTCGTGTGCGAGAGGGGCCTGCTATTTCAAGGTGCTCAGACAAGTAGATTGGGGAAGATCCTGTTAGAGTTTTGAAACAGAGGCAGGCGAACTTAAAGATGATCCTTGCCTCTACTGGGAGCCAATGGAGTTTGGTGTAGTAGGGGCTAACATGGTCGTATTTTTTGAGATCATAGATGAGGCGGACGGCCGCATTTTGGACTGTTCTAAGACGTTTGATGGTATTTTTATAGGATCCCAGGTAAATAATGTTGCAGTAGTCTAATATGCTTAATACCAGAGATTGGACGAGTAGACGGAAGGCTTGGTGGTCGAAGTAACGTTTGATGGTGCGCAGTTTCCAGAGGGTACAGAAACATTTTTTCACCTGGGCACTGGTATGGTCATCGAAGGTTAGGGTGCGGTCCAGGATGACTCCAAGGATTTTTATGGTGGGTAAGATAGGGTAATCTAGCCCATTCAATCTGAGGGAAGTGTTTGTTAATTTGTGGTTGGGACTAGCTAGGAAGATTTTGGTTTTTTCAGAGTTCAATTTTAATTTGAGTTTTGAGGTCCACAGTTCTAACTTGGTGAGGATAGATGCGATGAGTTTTTCCGTTTCTAGAGTGAGTGAGGTAATGGGAACAATGATGGTGATGTCATCTGCATATATGAACGATTTTAGGTTAGAGTTTGCTAGGCTTCGTGCCAGAGGGGTCAAGTAAATATTGAATAGGGAGGGGGATAGGGGAGAGCCTTGTGGGACTCCACAAGGGTTACGCCAGTGGTGGGAGAAGGCTCCATTACTGTGGACCTGGTAGGTACGGTTGGTTAGGAAGCCTGTGAACCAATCTATTACCTGACCGGAGATGCCGATGGAGTCAAGGCAGTTGAGCATAATGTCGTGGTCGACCAGGTCGAAGGCACTACTCAAATCGAATTGAAGTATCAGGGCGCTTTTACCCAGTGAGAACAGGTGGAGGAGGTAATTTGTCAGGGCAGCTAGGACGGTTTCGGTGCTATGATTTGGGCGGAAACCGGACTGGGAGTCATGAAGAATATTGTACTTGTCGAGGTAATTCGTAAGGTTGTTGTTGACAAGACCTTCCATGAGTTTTTGGAAGAGTGGTATGTTGGCGATGGGTCTGTAGTTGGTGATGGAAGAGATTGGCTCCTTGGGTTGTTTAGGGATAGGGGAAATGAGGATGTGGCCAAGTTCGGACGGGAAGTGTCCAGTGGACAGGCATAGAGATACCCAATTGAAGAGTTCTGCTTTGAATGATGGGGGGGGCGCATTTCATGATGGTGGGAGGACAAGTGTCTAATAGGCAGTTGGAATTGGCGTATTTAGAATAAAGTTCGAGGAATAGATTCCAGTCAGGATTTACAAAGGAGGTCCAGGACATGTCGGCTATTGAACCTTCTGTGTCTGCTGCGCGTAGGTTGAGTGGGGGATCGGGGCTGTGAGCTGAAAGAGACAGTTTTAGAGTGTGGATTTTGTTCGCGAAGTGGTCGGCTAGAGTGATTGCGGAGGGAGGGAGGTCGGAGGTGGGGCGTTTGTGAGAGTCTATGTCGAATAGAGAGTTAACTAGTCTAAAAAGTGCTTTGCTGTTTAGAGAAGGGGAGTTTATTAGTTGGGAGTAGTGTTTACTGCGCTTATCGATGATCTGTTTTTTGTATTCTTTGACTTTCAGTCGCCAGGTAAGTCTGTCTAAATCAGTCCCTGATTTACGCCAGATTCTTTCATGTTTCCGGACTTCTCGTTTTATGGTCAGGAGGTCCGCGTCAAACCAGCTGTTTGAGGGGCGAAGAGTTTTCGAGCGAAGTTTAAGAGGGACAATGGTGTTAAGAACCTGATCGCTAAATTTTTCCCAATTTAGGTGGAAGTTGGGGTCTACGTCGGAGTCGGAGATGAGAGTGTAGTGTGACCAGAAGTCTGCTGGATTAAGATGTTCTCTTGTCCAGATGAATTGCTTTGTATGGGTGGGGTTAGGCTTTTTGTCAGGTTGTTTTTTGTGCCAGGCTAGTTCAAAATTGCACAGGAGGTGGTCAGACCAGGGGGTATTTGACCAGGTTTGGTCTGAGAGACTTATATTGGGAGTGGTGTTGGTATTGGAGAGAAAGGTGATGAGGTCGAGGTGGTGGCCTTTGTTATGGGTTGTGGTTTGGGGGGGATTGGAGAAGCCTAGTGTCGTGAGGAAGGAGAAAAGGTCTGCGACATTTGGGTTCTCTTTCTGTTCTAGATGTAGGTTGATGTCTCCTGCTAAGAGATTGTAGGTACCTGCTGACGAGTTCGCAAGAAGGTGCTCGTAGAAATCATCTTTTGCTTGATTCCATTTATTAGGGGGTATATAGAATAGCGTGACGATTAGGTTATCTATACAGTCTGTTTTGGAAATTTTGCAGGTGAGGATTTCTAGGTCCTTGGTTGATTTAGAGTCTAGGACATGGAAGTGAAGGTGATTATGGAGAATGATAGCGAGGCCACCTCCTCTTTTTGAATTTCTTGAGAGAGTGATAATTTTGTAGTGTGGAGGGAGAATGTCCCCTATGATGGGGTCCTGGTCGGAAATGAGCCATGTTTCGGTTAGGAGGACAATGTCTAGGCGAGTTTCTTCCAGCCAGTCTTTGATGAGCTGGGCCTTATTTCTAGCTGAGCGGATGTTCAAGTAGGCACAAGGAAGAATGGATTGTTGTGGGGGGCAGGAGGGTATCGTACGTTGCAGGTATTTTAGAGATCGTTTTCTTTTAGGAGTTGGTCTAGGAGGGTGGTGGGTGTGTACATGATAAGCTTAGGTACAAATAAAACAATCTACCTAAAAGAGAATGGAGCAGGTGGTATCATTGTAGAATCCCTATCACCACATGGATTTTGCCTAGAACTTCCATACAAACACCATGGAGAAAAATTCTCAAAAGGAATTTGCTGCGGTAGGTAAACGGGTACGTAGATAAATTCAGCACTATGAAAATTCACCTCCCCTCAGTGCTGATGCTTCATGACACATGTATTTTTGCCCACAGCTTAAAGGGGTGGGACCACTGGCAGAGGTAGAGTAGGGGGATACAATGTACTTCCTGGAATAAGGGGGTATAGGATGAAGATAAAAGGGGATAGACTTGGAAGTAACCTCAGAAAATACTGTTTCATAAAAAAGGGTGGTGAATCCGTGGAACGGCCTCCTGGTGGAGATGAAAACTGTATCTGAACTTAAGAAAGCTTGGGATACATGCATTGGATCTCTAAGGGAGAGGAAGGGATAGTAGATGGTATAGATAGAGATACTAGATGGTCCATATGGTCTTTATCTGCCTTCATTTTTCTATTTTCAATGTATTTCATTGTCTCACTGTGCCCAGATTTTTAAAGGTATATATTTATAAACTGCTAAAATATTTATATACCTATGAGGGTGAATTAATGATAAATAAGAGCAAGTGAAGATTTAACACCCAGGGGTCCTTTTACTAAGGCGCGTTCCGTTTTAGCGCGTGCTAACGCGTCCATAGAATATAATGGACGTTGTAGCATTTAGTGCACGCTAAAACGGCTAACGGGTCTTAGTAAAAGAGGGGGATAAAGCTTTGTGTTTGAAACCAAATGGAACACAGAGTGGTGTTTCTGAGGATCAAAGTGTGATTTGGGGGTGTTTTGCAAGAGAAGATATTTTGAATGGAGATATCTTCTAATTTTTAAAATGACATGCCCCTTTAAAAATCTGCTATCTTCTATTACAATAAAATAGCAGATTTTTAAAGGGGTATGTCATTTTAAAAATTAGCTTATTAGTCCCTACATCATTGTATTATTGTTCAATATAACATAACATAAAGCTTTATTTATAACCCACTCAGCCTTACAGTTCACAGCAGCTTACAAAAGAGTCAAGCTGTACAAAAACAGCGAAAATATAAATATAAATCTGACATCATTAAGTACATCAATATGCAATCACAGATTCTCCAGAAATTTAGTAAATGAAACCGTTTTTAACATGTGCCTAAAATTTAAATAAGAAGATGCATTGTTTACCAGAGGGAGAAACACAGACTCCCACTGAGCTATTTGATGAGAAAGCATACATACAACTGAAAAATTTCTTGTATGCACTACCTTCTACTGAGGTGAAAACAAAACAAGTGGTCCTTCTCAAACTTAACTATTATTTTGATTTTGGTTAAGAAACACTGTGCCAGTGTGTGGGAGTTCGTAATTGATGGGTTTGTGGGAGAACAGTCAGTCAGGTTTGTCAGTAATCTGAATAGTTTCTTTAAATCTAACCCCATATATTCTCCATTTTTCTTTAAGCTGTTAGTCCTCTGACTTCCTCCAGGCCTGTTCCAGTTTTCATGGGCATTCATGGATTTCTAAGCCACATGTGAAGTCTGGAAATTTCTCCCCTAAATATTATTTAGCTAACCTATTAACGACAGTAAGTCTGCAGAATTCCAGTGTTAACAAAGGGAAAGGGAATGGGGACTTGTATGCCACCTTCTTCTGCCTTTGGCATTTCAAAGCTGACATCCAAAGCAGTGGGCACTGGAGGATTAAGTGACTTCCCAGGGTCACAAGGAGCAGCACTCGGATTGGATCTCACAACCTCTGGGTGCAGAGGCAGCAGCTCTACCAGTGAGCCACACCGTTCAACTAGATGGTGTATTTGGCACAATATTTTACTTAATGGAAAAATAAAATTATTGAGCATGGCAAAGACAAATGTTATCATATTTTTTTTTATACTATATTGTGCACAATTAGTAGTATGATTAGAAATTGAACTAGTGAAGTTATCAGTGCTTTCTCTTGCCATCATTAATTGTATTTTTCGCTGCATGTTGTTTTACTTGTTGTGAACCGCCTAGAACCATTCCTGGTCAGGTGGTATATAAAAATTATTATTATTATTATTAAGTCAGTCCTTGAAAATTCCAAATTGAAAAGCAGTTAGCTGAAGCAAGCCATTCAGAAAGGGTTCCCTGATTGGCAAAATCTAAAAAATCATTTTAGTTTGCAGGTCCTTTCCTTCCAGACAGATTTTTTAGAACATCAGGTTGCCCGATGGTATAAATCAGGGGTAGGGAACTCCGGTCCTCGAGAGCCGTATTCCAGTTGGGTTTTCAGGGTTTCCCCAATGAATAAGCATTGAAAGCAGTTCATGCAAATAGATCTCATGCATATTCATTGGGGAAATCCTGAAAACCCAACTGGAATACGGCTCTCGAGGACCGGAGTTCCCTACCCCTGGTAAATTAATATCTGATTTCTTGAATAAAAAACAAAATCTAGTCTTAGAGACATTTGGAGCATTGAGATAAAGCAGTATATTTCTGTGTCTCGATGGCCACGTATTTGGACTTGGAGGATGAGATGTACAGCGTCAGCATCTATGAGACAAACATGGTTTTTCTTGTTGCATAGATCGTTTTGGACCCCTGTTAGGTTACACAAGTTAGACAGTTCTAAATCTAACAGATGCTGGCATTGTCATCTGGACATAGGAACACTGGATCATCTGTTGTTCTATTGGAGGTCAATATGGGGTACGATTAACAACATATTGGAATCATCAATTCCACTGACGTATGAGGCGGTCATATGTGGAACATTATTACATGTTAAATCCCCTTTGGATCGATATAAATGCCGTCTTTTCCTTATCATGACCGGGATAGCCATGCAGATGGTGACCCGAAATTGGAAGAATTACGATCGCCTAAATTTCCCTTTCTGGTGGGCAAATCTGTGAAAAAATGAATGCCGATAGTTTGGGGCACAGTAATTTATTTAAACTGGTTTGGGGCCCGTTGACATCTTATATTACTTCACTATAGTAGGTCTTTGATTATGAGTCAGTTTTTGTTTATTTTTGTACACACCCAGGGAAGGGTGGGGTGGGGTCCTAATTTTGTACTAATTTTGACCTTTGAGTATTTACACTTGGGGTGGGTGGGAGGATGGGAGGATATTATTTATCTGAATAGGGTAAGGTTATTGGGAAAATCTGTGTGGGAGAAAATGATTGGTTATGTATATTTGTAAGTTGAATGTGCTTTTATTGACTTATTATATGTTATATATTTGTGTATTGCACTTTTGAAGTTTGGAGAATCAATAAAGAATTAAAAAAAAAAAAAAGAAACGAAGTTAGCTGTAGAAAAAGACAACTATAGGACCCCATAGTTTTATTGGTATATATACAGTAAAGTAAATTCATAATGCTGTTCTTCTATTCTGTTTAAAATAATGTAGCTCACTTAGCAATCGCACTTATGGCCTCAATAAAGAAATGCATTGTTGAAGTTTGAGGAAAGAAATGAAACATTTCATCTCGATAAAGTCAATGAATTGTATATCAAACAGCATAGCCTGTGCATTTTAAATCAACCAGATGTCTGATACATCAAAGAATGTATGCATAATAAATGCAAATAATTGTAAATAAAAATCATTGAACGGCTGGCATTTTATACAGAAATGCAGCTGTAATAAATATTATTGAAGTGAATTTTGAAATGAATACTGACTTCTTTTTCTAGCACAATATCTTTTCCGAGGCTCATTGAACCCAGATCAACATCAGTACCTACAAATTTAGAGGCATTAATGGGGAGCCTCAGATCAGCTGTAGTCATTTTGAATGACAGCACTGTTGGGACAGAAGTGATTTGGGACCATTCTTGCCCAGGTGGGGGACTTGAAGGCTTCTGGTAAGGGATGTTTGAAAGAAGACAATATGTGGAGTCCCCATTGGGGTTTGATTTTTTTTTTTTAAACTGAGAAAGAGCTTCTGTAGGATAGGTTTGGGAATCCTGGGAGCAAGAATATACTGGGGAATATGGGGGGGAGGGGAAATTCTTTTTGGGGGGGGACTGCACCAGAAGGAGAAAGGCTGGCAAAACTAGAGGGCATGAATTGAGGTTGCGGGGTGGCAGACTTAGGAGTAATCATAGGAAATTATTTTTCATGGAGAGGGGGGTGGATGCCTGGAATGCTCTCCTGAGGGAGGTGGTAGAGATGAAAACGGTGACGGAATTAAAATAAGCACGGAATGAACACAGAGGATCTCTAATTAGAAAAGGAATGATATAAAACAAATTAAGACTGGTACTGGGCAGTCCTGCATGGTCTGTGTCCCATACGTGGTATTCAGTACTGGTCACCGGAAATAGCCCAGCATTGAATATTTGGTCTCACTGCCGACCACGGGACTTAGCCGGGCTGCCTCCCGCAGTCTGAATATCGGTTCCACAATATTGAGCAAAACGGGAAAGCTATCAATATGGGTTACTGTTAAGATGTGTTATTTCCACTATGAAAAATGATAAATAAAGAAATAAAGAAAAATGATAAATAAATAAATTTAAAAAAAGATGTATTTCCACTATGAACCCATTATTTGTAACTAACCCCCTCTTTTACTAAGGTGTGCTAACCGATTAGCGCGTGCTAAACGCTAACATGTCCATAGACTAGTATGCACACTGCATAAAATGGGACCTGTGCCAAAATAGCACAAATTAGTGGCAAAAGAATACAGCTTATCGGTAGCTCATATTGATAACTATACCCAAGGTGTTAAAAAAACGCTCCTCTGATACTATAACAAAATTAATGCTCCTGGACACAGCTAGACAACACCTCAACATAGGTAGAAAAATGCTGATTATACAACTGGATCTCACCGCAGCATTTGACCTGCTGGACCACAACATCCTACTACAAATGTGGGATCTCTAATGAGGTAAGGGCAGGAGGTTGGTGAGCAAACTCATGGGGGAAGGGTCACTGGAGTGGGCAGACTTGATGGGCTTTGGCCCTTTTCTGCCGTCATTTTTCTATGTTTCTATGTTTCTAAATACTGGATACAATAGGAATCACAGACAAGGTACACACATGGTTTCAAGGATTCCTACAATCCAGAACTTACAGAGTAAAGTTGAACAAAGAAAAATCAAAACCATGGTCCAACCCCTGTGGCGTTCCCCAAGGATCGTGGTCATGAGAAACTTAAGGCAAGTTCGAAAATTCTTCGACAGAACACAATTCCAGCTCTTGGTCCAGTCCCTAGTCCTAGGTCTTCTAGACTACTGCAACATACTCTATCTCCCCTGCCCCACAAGAATGATAAAACAACTACAAACAGTTCAAAACACAGCACTAAGACTTATCTATTCACTGAGGAAACACGACCACATCGCGACAGCATACCTAGATTCACACTGGCTCCCAATACAAGCAAGAGTTCAATTCAAATTCTACTGCCTACTATTTAAAACCATAAATGGAGACAGCCCAGCCTACCTAACAACCGCCTAATCCAAACTACCTCAGCCAGATACAGCAGAACTCACAAACCGTTCACTCATCCCCCAATCAGAGGCGTTAAATGAAAAAAAACTGTACGATGGCCTTCTAGTCACACAAGCAGCAAAACTAGACTACCAACTTTCCAATTTACTGATAACGACGCCAGACTACAAATCGTTTAGAAAAAAATTAAAAACCACCCTATTCAAGACATCCTTGAAGACAAACTAACACCACAAGACTCATCCCAATTCTCTGAAGCAACTCGCTCTACTCTTCAATTCCTCTGGAAATGGCCAGATAACTTCTTTTCTAATCCGCCTTGAACCGCAAGGTATTGGCGGAATAGAAATCACTAATGTAATGTAATGTAATGTAACTGCTGCACTTTAGCCCCTCTCTTTGAACTGTGCTTTAGGATCAATGCTTTATTGATCAGGCAAAACTTAAAACTTAGGCACCTGTAATGTAGGCTAGGGGTTTAAAGACCCAAGTCCCTTAGAGAATCGCACCTAATGGGGCCTAAGTCCTTCTGCACCCTTAAATACACCTACTTTGGAGTTAGTGCCACTAGGCACCATGTGATAGGTGCCTATCTTTTGTAGAATCATGCCTATGAAGATAGGTGCCTATCACCCAATTAATTTTTTTTTTCCAATTAAGAGCTTGTTAAAGCTCATAATTGAAGCCAATTTACTAATTAAACCCCCCTTTTATGAAGCTGCATTAGGCTTTTTTATTGTCAGCCATGGCGGTATTAGCTCCAATACTCATAGAATTGCTATGAGCCTCGTAGATAATACCGCCATGGACAGCGATAAAAAAGCTTAACATGGCTTTGTAAAAGAAAAAGGGGGGGGGGGTAATTTAGGTGTCCAACTTTAGGTGCCTCTTATAGGATTTCCCCTAGAATGTTTAAAAGAAACATCAGATCCAACAAGTCCCAATACATTGTATGTAAGTCCCTTTTCCAGGATACCGACAGTTGAAAACATAATTAGAGAAACAACAGAAACCTAGAACTCCAATATAAAAGACAAGTTGGATTACCACAAATCTCCAATATAAGAGACAAGTTGGATTACCACAGATCCCTACACAAAAACTACTAGCAGGACTACTGTACTCAGTCCAGTGGCACAGCCAAAGTCCATTTTGGGAGAGGCCTAGAGATGGACTGAGGGAAGTCATGTTTCACCTCCCACCGCCATCCTTTCCAGGAAAACCCAGACATGTCCTCTTTTTAGAGGACTGTCTAGGTGCCTGGATGGACTTTCCAAAACCTGGCATTTTGTCTGGGTTTTGGAAAGACCCATGAGCTCTTGCTGCGACTGGAGGGCCTCCCAGCATGCACGGATGATTTCACATGCATCCGCGCATGTTTAAGGCCCTCCAAACGTGGCCCGGAGGAAGAGACAAGGCTTTGTGGGGGCGGGGCTAGGGTGGATGAGGCAAGGCTGGAGGTGGAACAAGGCAGAGCGGGATGGGGCCACATGTTGAGGTTTTTACAATCCTAAATCTGGTAACCCTACCCTCCCACCACATTAAACCATACCATGCCCAAGCCCTACCAAGTAAAGAGATCTCCTGAGCAAATCCCTGCACATGCTGCCAGAGCAGTGCTCATATTGGTGGTATGTTTCAGCTGCCAATGCCAGTACTCTTGCACATGCTCATTTCAGCATCAGTTGCTGAATTAAACATGCCTGACAGTGCCGACATTGGTGGCTGAAGTTTGCCGGCCAACTTATGCACCTCTCAGACAGCATATTCAGGGTCTTATGCAATAGACCGCTTTAGCTCATGAGGTTTGGGCATCCCCGCCAGCTATTAAAGTGGAGGAGACTCGAGCCCAATGTGAGGAGCCCAGGTCCTTGAGACCCTCCAAGGCTGTCAGTCACACACATACTCCCCTTTTACAAAACCGCAATAGAAATTTTAGTGAAGGCTGGCGTGCTGAATGCTCTGTGCTGCTCCCGATGCTCATAGAGTTCCTATGAGTGTTGGAAGCAGCGTGGAGCATTCAGCTTGGCGGCCTGCGCTAAAAACCGCTATCGTAGTTTTGTAAAGGGGGGGTAGGGATAGATCCTTACCTAATATAGAATAAAGAACTACAAACTGGACAAAAACGAATGGAAATCTCAAGACAACAGGCAATGAGCAATGGAACACTGAAGAAGAAATATATTTACTCAGCCAAATTCAGAGCTCCAAGATGTGTACGTTGTCAAAGATGACATATTCCAATCACTAAAAATACTGGACCCAATATTTGGAAAATGCTGTGCTCCCAAATTTAGGCTCCTCGGTTAGTCTCCTAAATTTGTGTCCTTTTTTTGAAGCCAAATTTTAGAAGCATAATATTTCAGCTGAAAATTCACCTTAATTTAGGAGCTTAAGATTATGCTCATAAATTAAGACCTGCCGTTCATTTGCCTAGATTTTTGAGTCTAATTTATGAGCCTGGTGCTGAAAATCAGTACTTAAAGCTTTTTTTATTTAAATATTTCTGCTGTAATGATCTTTGTTTTTAAATTCTTCGTTCCTGTATTTTGGAGACTTTTTTTTCTCCTTAGAATATTTTTTTATAATCCACAATAAACCACTCTGGTAAAATGCGGAAAATAAGCACCTATATTATCATTATTACTTTTAATAAGCTCTTAACTTCTTTACCCCATCCTAAATCCATCCCTGTTGCCACTTACTTTTTATGCTCCTAAATTTAAGAGTTTAGTGAAAGGCTGACTAAAAAATTATGCACTCGACCCTAGTAAATTTTCAGAGGCCAATTTATGAGCAGAACCCTCAAAAGGACCCTTGTACTAAGCTGTAGCAAACTCTAGTCTTAGTATGTGCTAACATGGGACGTTCCCATGTGCTAGTTTCAGATTTACCACAGCAATATATTAAGAAACTTTTTTTTTGCAGATTCTGCACTAATTATTCTATTGGCGCATGAGATTTGCAAAAATAAATAAATAAATGCAGGAGTTCTTGCAGTCTCCTATTTAGGAGGTGCTAAAGCCCTGATTCAATGATTCTATGTGTGTCAGAGTTTTTACCACAGTGACCGGCAATAAAAAAGCTTAATGTGGCTTCATTTTCTTAATTGACACTGTTAATTGAAAGTACCATTAAAAACCAATTTAAAAAAATTAATTTGCCAGTAGGCCCCTAGATCGGTAGGTACCTACTACCTTGCAGTAGGTGTCTACAACAAGGTGCCACCGGCACCTGCACAGAAAGTAGGTGTGGTTAGAGGCCTGGTCTACATGGCAGTATGCCTAAGGAATCAATACCTAAGAACACTTCTATATTTGATGTGATTCTATAAACGATGCGTGTTTGGCAACCTGCACTGAATGGTGCTTAGGAGTTAGACGCTGTTTATAGAATCAGGGCCTAAGGACCGGATTCTCAAAATGTTGCTGAAAGTTAGGCACCAACTAGCACCTAGATTATGCCTAATTTAAATGTTTTAATTGGTTATAAGTGGCATGAAAAATTTGTCGCACCATTAAAAACCAATTATAAACTCTTTTTTAAAAAAATTAGGCACCGCTAGGCAACCTCTAGGACTGGCGCCTGGATCCATGGCACCTAGTGACACTGAAGCCCGGAAGTGGGCTTGTTTAGGGGTGGCGCCAGAGTTCGGCATCATTAGGCGACACTGGCCTTGATTCTGCAAAGATTCTAGGGGCTGGAAATGTAGGCCTGTAAAACCCTGGCCCATATTTCTGGCGCCCAGTGTCCTTGCCCGCTGTGATTCTGGATGTAGCGCCTGTCCGTGATTGACACGCAGCAAGTGCCCATTTTCTAGGTGCCATTTACAAAATCAGTCCCTAAGTGCTCCTGCATTAAGTCTGTGCTATCAAGTTAGTGTGTGCTTATGTGAATGCGCTAGCAGGATAACACTTCTGTGCACATTATCTGCCCATGACATGCTCCCTCCCGAAAAACATTTTTAAAAATATAGCATGCGATTAGTGCGTTATGACAAGCAAATTATCACAAAATACTTTAACACATTTTGCAGTAAACTATTTCCCCTGATTTTAAGCATGTATTAGCTAGGGTTACCATATGGTTCCAGAAAATGGAGGATGGATTGAGACATCCGGACTTTATTCCACTGAAAGCAATGGAAGTAAAACCTGGATGTCTCAATCCGCCCTCCTTTTTCTGGAGCCATATGGTAACCTTAGTATTGGCGTTTAATGTGGTTTAATAAAGGACCCCAATGTTAGAAGCTTAAATGCCTTGAATACTGGGCCCACTGAAAATACACATATGTTGTTTTGTACATATGACTGAAATTTTATTAACTGAGCTCAAACCTTCCAGTATTCAGTCCCCCTAGTTTGACTTTGGCATCTCAGCTAATGCTATCCTGGCTGTTGTCTTAATATTTCATCTTCTAGCTTCTGCATAGTTTGCTATACAGCAGGCCAGGCGAGAATCAGTGTTACCAACAGAACTTTTAATTATTACTTTCTTAAACCATCTTTTTTTCTGGCACAGAATTTTATGCTCTGAATTAGTTATTGAATCCATTCTACATCTCTTGGACGAGTAAAATCTGTACTTACTAAACAGTTGGCAACAGAGGGCCTGTGAACTTTTCTTCATGGTATCATCTGGTCCTGCTTGTCCTTCACTTTACTCATCATTCTGTCTAGGAAATTTAAAAATAAAATACACTTACATGTCTTTTAATAAACCAGAGAAAAAGTCAAGCTTTCTGCATGTGTTTGCATAACTACTGTATGCAACAATTTATACAGAACAGAAATCAAGGTTAACAAGAAAGCATAAAATCTGTTTCCAGGACCTACCATTTATTACCCTATTATATAAATACTACACAACTGTGATACTTTGCAGGAGTTATATGGTCAGCACTAGCAACAAATGCATAAGTGTTTTATTTTTTCCCACAATTTGAAGAAACTGTACATTTTGGAGGTAATTCTATAAGAAATGTGCCAATACAGAGGTGGCAAGAATGTGAGTGCCCAGAATACTAAATGCCACCATTCTAGTAATACACTACTGTATTCTATAAATGATGCCTACATATGGTATGATCAAAGGTTTAGCTAAGAAATACTTTCTTTCCTGCTAGACAAGCAACCATATTGTAATTTTTACCGACCCTCAGTGGCACCACTCAGGACTCAAACTTTTCATTGTCCTGAGCTTTACGTGTCTGCTCGTCACTGGGTCTCATAATCTTTTTAGAGTTAAATATTTTTAGACTTTTTATTTATATTTATTTATATTTTTATATATGTTTTTATACTTAGCTTAAAACTGTGGCTAAGTCTGCTTGGCTTGAGATGTCAGCATTTATAAGGGATGTCCAAGCCGACATGTTTCGCCGAGATAGCTTTTTCAAGGCTTCATCCCTCCTCGTCACCGACTACCACTGTAACCGCCAATTACAGTGGTAGTCGGTGACGAGGAGGGATGAAGCCTTGAAAAAGCTATCTCGGCGAAACATGTCGGCTTGGACATCACTTATAAACGCTGACATCTCAAGCCAAGCAGACTTAGCCACAGTTTTAAGCTAAGTATAAAAACATATATAAAAATATAAATAAATATAAATAAAAAGCCTAAAAATATTTAACTCTAAAAAGATTATGAGACCCAGTGACGAGCAGACACGTAAAGCTCAGGACAATGAAAAGTTTGAGTCCTGAGTGGTGCCACTGAGGGTCGGTAAAAATTACAATATGGTTGCTTGTCTAGCAGGAAAGAAAGTATTTCTTAGCTAAACCTTTGATATATAAAGTAAGCACCTAGATTCATATACAGTGCATTGGGTTTGATACATATGGTATGATGACATGTAGTATATAGGTTCTATGTATCTTCATGATGAATAAAGGATTTATGTGGATGACATGCAATATTTCTTCCAGATAATACATTTAGAATGAGCTCAGCAAGGTTGAAAATATGTTTGGAGGTTATACAGTGTAGTAATCAAAGTTCCCAGCTAGCTTGAAGGCGTCTATAGCACCATATGTCCATGTAGTAATCCAACTAGATTTGCCTTCCTCAGTCACCAAGGGTCTATTTCAGACAAGAAGTCATTTCCCCAACAGGCCCCAAAAGGGCCTACAATCTTTCCTGTGGGTGTGGCTCTCTCTCAAGCCTTCATTAGGGACCACCTTTCCTCTCAGAACGAAAAAGGAAAATTCAACACAACATTCAACATTAATCCATTTCCCTTTAGCATAAGTGAGAACAAAGGTCACTCAACCAAATGCAGCATGTTTATGAAGCACACTTCTGAGGACACTGTTAATGTGAAATGGTCAGACCACCGTCGGGAATAAGATAAGTGCTTCCTTTTGAGCTTTTCCTGTTCAGCTGCTATTTATTATTGGTTTTGATGCGAAAATCACAGGAACATTGTGAAAATTGCTTTGAAAGCAGATAACAGGCTACGTACGTGTTGGATTTAACCGCAAATGTTTGCCGCTTACATTTAGGAGTTCAATGTTTCAACTTGTGACCAATTCTCCCTCTAAGGATTGGACAGGTGCTTGCAAATGTTTTCTCATGTGAGCGACAAATTCTAAAAAAACCCAACAATTTTCCAGATTTGCAACTATTTTTGTGAGCGACACTCCTAGAATGTTTGAGCAATTGCTCACATGCTCAGCTTTGAGGGAGCATAGCTTGTGATAGATATTGTCCACAAAACCCTGACATAGATTGCTCGTGACCTCTGGGGAGGCGAATCTGTTGCTGAAAAAACACAGTGTCGTGTTGGGTCTCACATACTGTACTCGTATATACTTGTTTTTGTGGATTTGTACAATAAAATCATCACCTGACTACTCTCCTGGCTCTTATTAGAAACCCGTTGTTCAGCCCTACTTTTTCCCTTGGATGTCTTTTTGTGGCGTTTCCTCTCTGGACTTTGGATTTGGTTGCCTGGATTTCCAGGAGCATTTTCTGGACAAAAATTCTAAATCTCCAAAATGCTCACCAGTACAGAGGTGATGAAAAGTTCTCAGCCCAACCAAGAAGAGGATGACATGGATGTGGTTCAATCAATGATCTGAAACAATGTCAAAACATAGGGCTCCTTTAACTAAGGTGCGTTAGGGCCTTAATGAACGGAAGAGCTGGCGTTATTCTAGAAGCGTACCGCACGGTTTAGCGCATGGTAATTTTGTGCGTGCGCTAAAAACCCTAGCGCACCTTAATAAAAGGAGCCCATAGTATTTCGTTTCTGCAAATTGGCACTTAACGAAATAAGATAACACTCTTTTCAGGGGCAGAGGCAAAATAGCGCTCAGAATTTAGGAAGTTGGTTGGTTGGGCTGAGAACATTTCAGCACCATCTCATATCTTAGTATAGTGTAGGGCGTTATAGGGGGCAGAGCCAATTTTCAGTCCATTAACTAGGCAACTGCCCAGATAAAGATAGAAGAGCAAAAATACTGTCCTAACTTCAGTTATTTATGGGACTGGGACTTGCATATTGCCTTTTTTGTAGTTTTTACAACCACATTCAAAGCAGATTACATCCAGATACTTCAAGCGTTTTCCCTCTCTTTCCCGGTGGGCTCACAATCTATCTAATGTACCTGGGGCAGTGGGGGATTAATAATAATAATAACAATTTATATACCACAGGACCGTGAAGTTCTATGCGGTTTACAATGATTAAAGATGTTACAGATTGAGTGGAATAAACAAAGTACAGACTTAGTGATTAAATGACTTGCCCAGGGTCACAAGGAGCAGCATGGGGTTTGAACCCACAATCTTAGGGTGCAGAGGCTGTAGCTCTAACCATTGCACCACACTCTCCTCCTGTACTAGTCTGAGTATTGCTGATATCTGGAATAAGTGCTGGCAGGCAAATTATACGCATATATTTATAGCTAGTCTGTATCTGAAAATGTCACTTAACTTAATGTCTAGCTATAACAATACACAGCATAATAATTTGGGACTTGTTTTCAAAACAGAAAAATGTCTATAAAGTGGCATAAAGGGGCAGATGGATGTTTTTTCACCAAAAGCCCAAATCATTATTTTCGAAACCCATTTTGTAGATGGTTTTCTGTGTGCATCTGCAGTGCATCTAAATATCAAGGGGACGTGTTGGGGGGCAGATTTAGGACTTATGATTTGGCCATTTTTCTGTAATAATGGAACATTGTAGAAAATGTCCAGGGTAAAATGTGTACGTTTGAGACTTGACCTGTTTCGATAAAGAATAAGTACCTTAAAGATGTCCAAATTGATAAGCTGACCACTGGATGGATTAAGGTACGACACCCCCCTCCCCCTCCCTCTCCCCCTCCCCCAAAGATTTGAATAAAACAGTACATACCAACCTGTATGACAGCTTCAGATGTTATGGCCAGTCCTATCAGAGCAGCAAACAGGTTCCTGGAGTAGCCTAGTGGACTATAGAGATGGGGACCCATGCCAATATCTCATTGTAACTAGTACACTTGTGGTGGAATATGTGAGCTCTTCAAAACCCACCCAAAACCTACTGTACCTACATAAAATTGACACCTGGGCTATTGTTGTGGTGTACAGTTGGGTACGTGGGTTGTGGGTGAGTTTTTAAGTCTTCACCATGCAATGTAAAGGGGTTATGGCAAGCTGTGTACCTGAGACCTTTTATGTGAAGTTCACTGTGATGACCCCTAGGATGCCCCACTGCTCTGCTGGGATGTCTGTGTGGTCAGTCTACTAAGAATGCTGGCCACTCCTATATAACAATGGTTTGTTTATAAGCATACTTCTTTTGAACATTTTTTTTAATGGTTCAGAAAGATAAAACCAAATACGATGTTCCCAAACGGACTTTATTAGAAAGTATCAAAGTTCCAAAGGTACACTAAAATCATCCACATAAAATAATTCCATCCACATAAAAGTAAATCATCCACATAAGAGCCTTAAAGGACCTAGTCCGCTAGGGATACAGGACCCAACACGGTCCGCGTTTCGACAAAAAGTCTTCTTCAGGGGTCCTATAAATAATGAGGGGTGCATTAAGAATGCATGTAAGTTATGAATAGTAGTGGTAATAAAATGTGAAACAGTGAATGATATCTGGCATGCAAAGAGTATAAAAGATATGTGATAAAAGGACACAGTGATGTAAATGGTACTAATGAAAATGAGTTGGTGAAAAAGAAGATAAATGTCATAAAAATGTGAAAACAGAAATTATTTGGATCTATGCAAAATGCAGAGTGAAGTGAAAAACTTAATTGCATTATAAAAATGGTGGACGTGTGAAGACCATGCTCAACAAATGATCAGTGAATACTTATGTTTAAACAAGCTAGAAAGACACAAAGGGAACTGTATAGGACAAGAAAAGGAAGAGGAATACATACCCTGGGGATCCTATAAAGGTGTGTACGTGGGAAACTAAAATAATATTGAATTTAAAATTTCAGAAGTTAAAACTATATATAAAACTCTATACTACTGCCAAGTTTAAGATTAAACATATTAGCAAAGCCATATAGAATGTTTTTAACAAAGCTATGTAGAATATTTTAAAACCCTAAAACAGATACAGATGATAGATGGTAGAAAAAAGGGGGCCATGCAGTAAAAAAGAGGGGGTGAGATCTTCCAATAAAGAGGCTAAATTGAAAACCTAATTGAAAAATAAATACACTGAGAATAATAGCATCTAAGAAATGACCATTTTCGAAACAAAAATATGTTTTCTTGTTTTGAAAATTGTCATGTTAGCTACTAGATTTTGGATGTTTTCTGCAAAACCTGCAAACTTGGATTTAGATTTCATATCCAAAAAAGCCCCTCTACATCTTATATTTCACAGTATATCTTTCAGTTTAATGTGAATAACAATGAAGACAATTGGTCACAATCCAGGAATTAAAATAACCTAGGCCAGGGGTAGGCAATTTTGGTCCTTGAGAGCCGCAGGCAGGTCAGGTTTTCAGGATATCCACAATAAATATGCATGAGACAGATCTGCATCTCAAAGAGGCACTGCATGCAAATCCATCTCATACATATTCATTGTGGATATCTTGAAAACCTGACCTGTTTGTGGCTGTCGAGGACTGGAATTGCCTACCCCATAATAGACCTAGACCATAATAAATTTATGTTAATATCAGTTTTTATCTAACAACATTTTTCTGAATAAGTATGTTTTTTAAGTTGGTGTCTAAAATATTTGTAATCAGTAAATGTAAGTAACAGAGTAACAATTTCTTTATCAATTTTTGCTGCCTAGTAAGAGCAAAGTTTATCCACTTGTTTCTATCTTTTCTTTCTCTTCAGAGAGGAAAAGTGAATAACTGCAGCAGCTGGCATTTAAATTGAATACTGAACGCTGTGGTTGAATACTTTCCCCATAGTTTTCACTATGACATTACAAAAAATGCAAACCTTTTTAAGCTGAAATATTTCTAACCTTGCAAGCAGCTCTCTCTGTATATATTCCTAATTTCCAGTGCAAAAAGCTACGCTGGTCAGAATGTCGCAACAAGTCAATATTATACTCGCTGGAGCTAATTGTTTCATATTGTCAGTTTTATCAGTAAATAATCACGTAGGCTGCAGAGGTCTATCAGATCTGAGACTACGGTGTTTCTTTTACTACCATCACTATTCTGGTTGTTTCCAGAGAAAATAAGAAAAGAAATGTTTAATTTATGCAGAGAATGCACTCCTAATCACTGAACCTTTTAGCACTCTGCTCTATATTGCTTCTTTTGTGTCTTTTCAAGAACAAAATGGAAAAAAAAGCTGATGTTCCTCTTATATATGTCAAGCCATTTATTCACTGTCCACCTTGTGAGAGATTCAGGGGTTTTCCCTCACTGAGGCTGCAGTTATACCCCTGGGCAGCAGAGGGGTTTGACATCTGGGGGAAAATACCTGCCCCAGAATGCACTGAGCTTTGCAGCTCAGTGTGGAAATCATCAAGGAAATAATACAGCCCTGCTGAGTCAGAAGGGCAGGACACAGACAAGGAGAAAGATATATGCCTAGCTCAGATATATGCCTGTATTCAAAAGAGGTCCTAAAGAAGAGACTTTCACTAGAGAATCCTTTACTAGCCATGGGTTGAGAAGAACCCTGGAAAGCAGAGGGATTCTTATGAGACAGAGAGAACTCTTCCCTAGCTGTGAGCTGAGGAAAAGCCCTGGCAAGTCAAGAAATCTGGCAAGAACATAAGAAATGCCTGCACCGGATCAGACCTGGGGTCCATCCAGTCCGGTGGTCCGCACATGCGGAGGCTCAGCCAGGCGTACCTGGGCGAATACCTTAATCATTTGTATTCCTCAATGTGTCCCGCAAGAAGATGTGCGTCCAATTTTACCTTAAATCCTAAAATGGTGGTTTCCTCCACCACATCTTCTGGGAGAGAGTTCCAGGCGTTCACCTGCTGTGCGAAGCAGAACTTTCTGACATTTGTCATGGCCGTGACCCCTCTCAGCTTCAGTCCATGACCTCTTGTCCGAGTCACATTTGACAAAGTGAATAACGCTGTTTCTTGCTCTCCATCCTTTCCCCTTGTCGGTGAGTGAGCTTGCTCCATTTTGTCAATTCCTTTTAATATTTTAAAAGTCTCTATTAGATCCCCTCTCAGTCTTCTCTTCTCAAGGGTAAATAATCCCAGATTTCTGAGGTGTTCTTTGTAGCTCAAGTTCTCCATACCTTTTACTAGCTTCGTCGCTCGCTTCTGCACCCTCTCCAGCAGTGTTATATCCTTCTTCAGGAACAGAGACCAGTGTTGGACACAGTATTCCAAGTGTGGTCAGACCATTGCTCTATAGAGCGGCATTATGACCTCTTTCGATCTACTCATGATTCCCTTCTTTATCATGCCCAACATCCTGTTAGCTTTCTTTGCTGCCGCCGCCGCGCACCAAGCCGACGGCTTCAGATTCCTGTCTATCAGTACCCCCAGAACTATTAGAAAAGCTGACCGTGCAAGACTTTTGGTACATGACTGGCTAAAGTAAGCCAACCTTATTATACTTAGGATTGTGGACTATGTGTGGGCCCTTGAACTCTGCTTAAGAAAAACTGTTTATCCTTGAGCTGAGAAAAGGTTTTGCCTTACCAGAGCCTGCAAGGTAACAGGCGCAGGTCTGTACGTAATAAAAAAAACTATTATACCTGCAAGAGAGACTAGGCTGTTTGTGTGAGTATGCACAGGGTATAGGAAACCCAGACTGGACTCTGTCACACTTCTCTTTTACAAAGCTCGATAGCGTGGACCGTTGCGGCAACTGCCCTGAAACCCATAGGGATTTAAAGGGCTTTGGGGCTTTTGCCACAAGGCAGCCGCTAGCGCAGCTTTGTAAAAAGGGGGGGAGGGGCTGTATGTCTTTACTTATTGGAGAGACTGCATTTTACATGCTCTAGAATTGTTTTAAAATGCTTATATTGTAAGTCAAACATTTCCTTAGAAATCAGTAAAAAGATCTACATATTCTATCAATTATAGTAAAGGTATATATGCTCAATACCTTTCTCAGTGATCTCCATCAAGGCATCTTGAATGTTTCCACTTAATAAATCTTAGTTTGGTTCAATTTTTTGCCCTCAGCACGTGCACAGCACAAAACTACAGCGATTGATGAACTGGGAAATTAAATTCAACAAAAGGAAAGGCTACCCTTTCCTGGCAATTCAGCTAGCTATAGATCAAGTTATTAAGTTCTTCATTTTATTCACCTCCATTGAACTGAGGGCACAACAGTCAAAAATGTCCATGTTGATTTTAACTCCTCAGGTATTTTATATCCATGTGGGTTGTATCAATCTATTGCATTATGTATCATATTTACTGTATGATGTATTTTTTTTCTATTATTATAAAAACTTTCAATAAAAAGATTTTGAAAATTGAAAATAATCATTTCCACACCTTTTAAAGCCTGATGGTCTAGTGATCTTCCTATATTCCTGCCCCATGCAGAGCTATGATAAAAAATGGCCGCTGTAAGTTCCCGCTGAAGTCTCATGAGACGGTGAGAATGCATTTCCTATCAACATTTTCTCACAAGCACATCAGCATTTCATTTTATGCCTATAAGTACTTTGGACCTTTCAAGTTCTTCATTATTGTTGACAACTTATATTGGTTCCTCATATTTACGCCGAAACACTGACTGTGTTGGGTCCAAGAATAAAATGTCTATTCCTGAATCTGGATGGTCCTTGGTGCTTTTTTGTTTCTTTATTATCCAATGCTGCTCAACCATGTTGGCACTGATACTTCTAGGTACCCCTCTGAATGTATCAAAGATGATTTTGTGGCTCTGGGAGAAAAGGTGAAGCAAGTCAGGTGCACAGGCAGTATTCTCATCGATCCTCCCTGTCGAGAGTAAAGGCCTGGGCAGAGAAGCTTGTGTCCTGGACATGTATGTGTGGCTGCGCAGATGGTGTCGTCATGAGCATTTCGGCTTCCTGGACCATGGGGTGATTTTCCAAGAGCTGCTGAGCAAAAATGGTGTGCATCTATCACAGAAGGGAAGAAGTATCTTCAGCAGCAGACTGGATAACATATTGAAGAGTGCTTTACACTAGAATCATTGGGGCAGGGTGACCAAAGCCCCCAGGTGAGTATAAGTCCTCAGGTAAGTGAATCACTAAATACCTCTAAATAAATATGAAAAGAGGGCAGTGTTTTGAAAATAGTATATATTAATGCTCAAAGTATGGGAAACAAGGTTCTGGATCTAGAGGCTGATTTGGATATAGTAGCAAACACAGAGACTTGGTTCATGGAGAACCATGACTGGGATGTACACTTCCCCCTCCGTATTCGCAGGGGTTAGGAGCAGAGCCGGCCTGCGAATATTAAAAAACCACAAATAATATTCGGGCCGGTTCTGCCCCTAACTCCCGCTTCCCCTGGCTATTTTAAGCCCTGAAAGCCCCCCCTTAAGCCTTACTTGGTGGTCTAGCGGGTTTTCAGGCAGGAGCGATCTTCCCACGCTCATGCCCCATGCAGATCACTCACAGGAAATGGCTGCCTTGTGCCAGGTTTATTAACCAGTTCCTGTGAATGGTTGATTTTTTTCTGATCCCCTGAGGAAGCTTGTGAGGAAATGTGTCCCATTGGGATCAGCACCTTACAGATAAGTAATTTACACAGGAATGATATGCATGATTGTGGTCTACAAATTGCACACTCCAGAACTGATTTATTTTTGTCCTTTAAGAGTGGTGTAAGGTAATATAACTGAAAGAACTAGGAAAAGCTCCCTTTTCTAAATACAATTTAAGAAAGCCAGAATCCAAGCATATACCAGGTGCTGGCATGGGTGCATAGCTTCCCAAGGGGAATACTTCGAAGGTGATCGTAGTGATATTCAGCAACGAGGTATGTAGCACTTTTTCTAGGATGAGTTTGTGAACTTAATTGTCAGACCTCATATATCCTACTATTGAAAGAAGTTTAAATAGTTTAGCAGAGGAAATTTAAGCATATTTGGGGTTTTTTGTTATATGTTTCTTAAATTGATACAATAAGTTCTTGGCTTGGATTTTGCTTTCTGTACAAATTTATGCTTGATATGTATTGTAAAATAATAAATTAAAAAAAAAAAGTTTAGCAGAGCAAGGGTCCAAATCACAGAGGGCTCCTTTTATGAAGCCGCACTAGCGGTTTAATGTGCATAATACTGCGCGCTAAACCGCCGGCTAGCCACTAATGCCTCCCTTGAGCAGATGTTAGTTTTTAGGCCAGTGTGGGGGTTAACACGTGATGAAACATTGCACGTGTTAACCCCGCTAGCGCTGCTTTATAAAAGGAGCCCAGAATCTACTACTATATACAACTTCTGTCCACCAGAATCCCAGTCAAGCTCTCATAATCTAATTGTGATACAACTGATGACATTTCTGTGGCATTAACATCTATGTTTCATAATTTTTTCCAAAACAAGAGACTCAGAATTCACTGTGCACGTTTGAATAGCACTGATTGATTATGTCACTAGCTTTGGTATAGTTCCCTGCTTTCTAATATACAGCTGTTTTGCACAGGACGGCTGATACAATAAAATTTAAAAAAAAGACACTTGGACAAATCTCAGTTTTCCTCAGGTTGTCTTTCTATTGTAGACAGAAAAAGCCTCTCGCTGCACTGCTATTACTTGAAATTGGTGGTCGTTGCCTGAAATCACTGAAAGGCAAATTAGAAAGTTGGGAGCAAAGAAAACACGAAAAAAAAAAAATAACACTGATATTTCTCAGCTTTTTCTGGGGCTGACAAAATGGACCCTTGTAGTCTGCCAGTGGACTTAGCCTATAGGATATTCTCAAAGAGCTATCAGTGATCCAGCATCATAGATGGCTTCCTGTCGTTTCAGTTGACTGAAGATGACACTTCAAACAACACAAATTAGAAATAATCCAACCGGTTAAAGATTCCCCTTTCTTTGCTTTTGGGTCACAGTTTTTTCTTCTGTGTTTTTAATTATGTACAAGCCACCAGCAAATCATCATGGGTAATTGAATAAGGCTGAATTTTGGGTTTCCAACTGAAGAAACCAAGGGCAAAGTCAGCATTTCTGTTTCATCAGTGCCCACTTGTATCTCAGCAGCTTGAAGAAATACCTAAAGGGTTCAATTTAAAAAACATTTCCTAAAGTCAGGAGTCAAAATATCAGGTGCTAAGCATGAATTCTATAATACTAATTATGCACGTACTTGCCATTATAGGATAACCAGCTGGTCACCCGGCGTTGCCTGGATATTTATTTATCCCAATCTTCCGGTATCGATAGACTTGTATTTACTGTATGATGGTAAAACGGGAAGTATTTGATTGTTTATTTCGTGGACATCTTCATTTTTAGCAGCAAAAATAGCCCTCTGTAGGGGGCTAAACTTGGACTTAAACAGCATCGGGAGTGTCAGTATTCATCTCAGCGAGGCCGAAAACTATGGATTAGACAAAATGAGCAAAATGAAATCGATGGGATTAAGTGAAACACTAACCGCATGGGTCAACGATTGACTGAGTGGTAGACTTCAGAGGGTGGTGGTTAATGGTACCCTCTCTAAAACATCAGAGGTGACCAGCTGTGTGCTGCAGGGCTCGGTCTTGGGCCCGATCCTTTTCAACATATTCGTAAGAGACATGACTCAGGGGCTTCAAGGTAAAATAACTTTATTTGCTGATGATGCCAAACTATGTAACATTGTAAGTAACAGCAATTTGTCCGACAGCATGACGCTAGACCTGCTTTTATTGGAACATTGGTCCTCGACCTGGCAGCTTAGCTTCAACGCTAAAAAATGCACCTTGGCAACAATAATCCGTGCAGAACGTACACACTGAATGGAGAAACTTTGGCAAGGACTGCAGCAGAACGAGATTTGGGAGTAATCATTAGTGAAGACATGAAAACTGTCAATCAAGTGGAGAAGGCTTCATCCAAGGCTAGGCAAATGCTGGGTTGTATCCGGAGAAGCTTTGTTACTCGGAAGCCCAATGTCATAATGCCATTGTACAGAACCATGGTGAGGTCTCATCTGGAGTACTGTGTACAATTCTGGAGGCCACATTACCGTAAGGATGTGCTGAGGGTTGAGTCGGTTCAGCGAATGGCCACCAGGATGGTCTTGGGACTCAAGGATCTATCGTACGAAGAAAGGCTAAACAAATTGCAGCTATACTCTCTTGAAGAATGTAGGGAGAGGGGAGACATGATTGAGATGTTTAAGTATATCACTGGTCGTATTGAGGTAGAAGATGATATTTTCTTTCTTAGAAGACCCTCGGTCACAAGTGGGCACCCACTGAAAATAAAGGGTGGGAAGTTTCATGGCGACACCAGGAAGTACTTCTTCACTGAAAGAGTGGTTGACAATTGGAATGAGCTTCCAGCACAGGTGATCGAGGCCAGTAGCGTGCCAGATTTTAAGAACAGACGGGATGCTCATGTTGGATCTCTAAGAGGGAATGGGACATCAGAGTGCGATCTCTCAAATGGTAGCTAGGAGGGTGGGTGGGTCAATAGAGTAGGCAGACTTGATGGGCCTTAGCCCTTTTCTGCTGTCACTTTTCTATGTTTCTATGTTTCTATCTGTTGTTTTCCATAATTTCTACATTTCACCCCCTTCCCACCCCCACAGTATTTTTTTCCCCAGATAGTAAGTTATATGTATGCCAAGTTTGGTTGAAATCTCTCCATGCATTTCAGTTATGCTGAAACATACTTAAATACACACACACACAGATACATCTGATTTTATATATACTGTATATATATATATATATATATATATATATATACACTTCCCCCTCCCCATTCGCGGTTTCTGCACTCGCGAGTTCACATAATTGCGATTTTTTTTGAGGGGGAGGGGGGAACCCCCCCATATTTTTACCTTCCCCCAAGTATCCCGACCTTACCTGGTGGTCTAGCGGGCTTTCGGGGCAGGAGCGATCTTCCTACGTTCCTGCCCCGTGTAGATCACCAATAGTAAATGGCTGTGGGGAGTTCCTGTCGGAGTCTCGAGAGACTACGGGAATTCACAGTAGCCATTTCCTATTGGCAATCTGCATGGGGCAGGAGCATAGGAAGATTGCTCATGCCCCGAAAGCCCGCTAGACCACCAGGTAAGGCCAGGATGCTGGGGGGAAGGCGGGTCTGAGGTGGGGGTGGGTCAGAGCTGTACCAGAAGATATTTGCGGTATTTCCCCATTCGCGGTCTGGCTCTGCCCCTATCCCCCGCGAATAACGAGGGAGATGTGTATATATAGATGATGCTAGGTGACATTTAGCTGTGATCACTTAGGCCAGGGGGTGTCAAAGTCCCTCCTTGAGGGCCGCAATCCAGTCGCGATTTCAGGATTTCCCCAATGAATATGCATTGAAAGCACTGCATGCCAAAAGATCTCATGTATATTCAATGGGGAAATCCTGAAAACCCGACTGGATTCGGCCCGCAAGGAGGGACTTTGACACCCCTGATTTAGGCCATTTCTATGGCAGGCAGCATTCTATATAGTGCAAGCTAGAATAGTTGGAATGTCCATGACCCACCCAAGCGCACTGTACAGAATAGGGTCAGAAAACGTAACTGCAAATTAGTGCTAATTAAGGAGAAGTATTGGTAGTTATTGCTATTTAAGCACCAATTAAAGGCCAATTAAGTAATTAAGTTATGTGTCTAAGTGGTACTAATGCATAATGCACGTGGAACTGTGCACACCAGTTCTAGAATTAGGGGAGGGGGGCAGCTTGCCAGTGGATTAATCTATTCAGACTTGGCTGATGGCAGAGGGATCACTTTAAGGCTTATCTATTACAATTTTATTTATTTACTGCAGCCCTACTGTGCCGCTTTTAGCTGCCAGAGCAGGGCAAGGCGGTGTACATTCAAAACCAAATCCATAAAGAAAGGAACTGTAAAATCAACAGGAAAGCAACCATTCATACCAACAATCCAAGGCAGAAAAGTCAGACAATAGACCTACAATTTCTGTACAGAGGGGAAGCTGATAAAGTTGCATATTATATTTTCTTCACGGTTACTAATAGGTTTTTAATAGTAATTCTTGATCTTATTATTGCTGATTAAACATGAGCCAAATAATACTCTGTAGGCCAATCTGTTTCTACTCGTGTTTTAACTAGAATGCTAATATTCAGCTTTTAACGTCACTTAACATGCAATATTTGACATTTCTTTTCCTATTTGTACATTATGTAGACTAGGTCAAGTCAATTTAGTTGACGTATGAATAAGGATGTTAGCTGATGAGTCTTGAATGAGGCAATTTACACAGGTAGAAAGTGTTTTCGATCAGCTGTATGAAAATTGCTCTGTGGCACCTGACAGTGTTCCTGAGGGCCTGTTTAGTTTGGGAGAGGAAATGAACACATGAAGATTGCACTCTAGCACATATACGTGCAGTTTTATAGAAAGATTTGCTTGCAAAAAGACCTGTGCAAGTGACTGCTTTTACTTTGCATCTGCCAGTGTTCAAAGGTAAAGTGTTTGCATATTTTTGCTCTGAAAGTTTCAAAGCTACCCCACAATATGCTTTGAAAAAAACGGCAACCTCACTGGATCAGCTTTGCCGTTGCTCCAGGGAATCAAATGACCCACAAAGCGGAGCAAATTCAATAAGCTCACATTTATTTTATTTATTTATATATATTTTTTTAACCATTCCCTGATAAAAAAAAGAATCATCATTCAAAATGGTTTACAAAGCACATAAAACAATACAAGAAAAAAAAGATTAAAAACAAATAGGCAGGAGCAAGAATATCACCATCTTGGATGGTATGAATAACATGAAGAAAGACCTGGCGAAGCTTGAAGAATGGTCTGAAATTTGGCAGCTAAAATTTAATTCTAAGAAATGCAAGGTCATGCATCTGGGCTGCAAAAACCTGAGGAAATGGTACAGATTAGGGAGTGAAGAGCTTATGTGCATGACAGAAGATCGGGACTTGGGTGTGATTGTATGTGATGATCTTAAGGTGGCCAAACAGGTTGAAAAGGTGATAACGAAAGCTAGAAGGATGCTAGGTTGCATAGGGAGAGGTATGGCCAGTAGGAAAAAGGAGGTATTGATGCCCCTGTATAAGACTTTGGTGAGACCTCATTTAGAATATTGTGTGCAGTTCTGGAGGCAGCACCTTCAAAAAGATATAAAAAGGATGGAGTTGGTCCAGAGGAAGGCTGCTACAATGGTGCGTGGTCTTTGTCATAAGGTGTATGGGGACAGATTTATAGATCTCAATCTGTATACTTTTGAGGAAAGGTGGGAGAGGGGAGATATGATAGAGACATTTAAATATCTTTGTAATGTAAATGCGCATGAGTTGAGTCTCTTTCATTTGAGAGGTCATAGGATGAAGTTAAGAGGTGATGGGCTCCAGAGTAATCTAAGGAAATACTTTTTTACAGAAAGGGTGATAGATGCGTGTAACAGTCTCCCGGAAGAGGTGGTAGAGACAGAGACTGTGTCTGAATTTAAAAAGGCCTGGGATAGGCACGTAGGATCTCTCGGAGAGAGAAAGAGATAATGCCAGAAGCTTAGGAAACAAAATGGGCGAGCTGGAAGAATTAGCAAAAAGAAAACAACTGGATATCATAGGAATAACAGAAACATGGTGGAATGAAGAGAATGAATGGGACACGGCGTTGAAAGGATATAAAGTCTACAGAAGAGATAGGATTGGGCAAAAAGGAGGAGATATTGCCCTGTATGTCCAAGAAGAAATAGAGTCTGTTAGAGAAAGTGAGACAGAAGCAAATGGTAAACTAGAGTCACTCTGGATAAAGATTCCTGGACAAAAGGAAGCAGACATACAAATTGGACTTTATTATCGACCCCCAGGACAGACTGAGGAAACAGACCAAGAAATGATGGAGGAAATTAAACGTAGATGTAAATCGGGAAATACGACGATCATGGGAGACTTCAACTTTCCGGGTCAACTGGAAATTGGCAACGTCAAACTGCGGCAGGGAGTTAAAATTCCTTGAATTGTTAGGAGATTGCTTCCTTGAACAAATGGTAGGAGAACCGACAAGAGGAAATGCAATCCTGGACTTGGTCATAAATGGCATTGATGGTAGGGCAGCAGATGTAGAAGTTATGGCCCCGCTAGGGACAAGTGATCACAATATGATCAATTTTACCATTGGCATCGGAAAGGGGAAACCAATTAAGACTGGAACCACGACCTTTAACTTCAAAAGAGGAAATTACGACAGCATGAGAACTATGGTTAGAAAACGGCTCAAGAAGGGAAAAGCGGACATCCAAACAGTTGATCAAGCATGGTCTCTACTGAAAAACACCATCACAGAAGCACAGAATCTTCACATACCGAGGATATCCAAAGGAAGGCAAAAAAAGAACAAAGGAGAACCAGCTTGGTTATCCAAAGAGGTGAAAGATGCAGTGAGGGAGAAGAGGAACTCGTTTAAAAAATGGAAACGAGAAAAAACGACGGAAGCCTGGAACTGTCATAAAATCGACCAAAAAAAGTGTCATAAAGTGGTAAGAGACGCCAAAAAAGGCTATGAGGAAAAGATAGTGCAAGAAGCCAAAAACTTCAAGCCTTTTTTTAGATATATAAAAGGAAAGAAACCAGCAAGAGAGGCAGTGGGCCCTCTCGACGACCAGGGAAGGAAAGGGTCAATTAAAGAGGACAAACAGGTTGCCGATAGGTTAAATTCATTCTTTGCCTCAGTCTTCACAAATGAGGACATTTCAGCAGTACCAACCACAGGGAAGATATTCACCGGGGCCAAAGAGGAAAGCCTCACAACAGTAAATGTGACGTTGGACATGATACACTTTCAGATTGACAAACTAAAAAGCGACAAATCCCCTGGACCGGATGGAATTCACCCAAAAGTATTAAAGGAACTTAAGGTGGAAATTAGCGAATTATTACAATCCGTAGCTAACATGTCTATTAGAACTGGGTAAATACCAGAAGACTGGAGGATAGCAAATGTCATCCCAATTTTCAAAAAAGGATCAAGAGGTGATCCAGGAAACTAACGACCTGTGAGCCTCACATCGGTTCCAGGAAAGATAATTGAAACACTAATAAAAGATAACATTTTACAACACTTGGAGGATCACAATCTAATAAGGGCTAGTCAACACGGCTTCAGAAAAGGGAAGTCATGTTTGACAAATTTACTACAATTCTTTGAGAAAGTAAACAAACAAATGGACAGTGGAGATCCAGTGGATATAATTTACTTGGACTTCCAGAAAGCGTTTGACAAGGTCCCACATGCAAGGCTTATGAAGAAACTACTAAGCCATGGAATAGGAGGAGAAGTGCACAGATGGATCGGCAAATGGCTAGAAAACAGAAGGCAGAGGGTTAGCATAAATGGGAAATTCTCGGACTGGGAGAAAGTGACTAGCAGCATGCCTCAGGGCTCGGTTCTTGGGCCTATCTTGTTCAATATTTTTATAAACGACCTAGAAGAGGAAACAACATGCAATATAATAAAGTTTGCAGATGATACAAAACTATGTTGGGCGGTTGGTTCTCAAAGGGACTGCGAGGACCTCCAGAAAGATCTGAACCAGCTGGAAATGTGTGCGACAAAGTGGCAGATGAACTATAACATAAACAAATGCAAGGTGATGCATCTAGGAAAGAAAAACAAGGAACATGAGTATAAGATGTTGGGGGTGACATTGGCAAAATGCGAACAAGAAAGGGATTTGGGGGTACTGATTGACAATACCCTAAAGCCATCGGTACAATGTGCGGCGGCGGCGAAGAAAGCAAACAGGATGTTAGGCATAATTAAGAAGGGGATCACGAGTAGATCGGAAGATGTCATAATGCCACTTTATAGAACAATGGTCAGACCGCACTTAGAATATTGTGTCCAAAACTGGTCTCCATACCTCAAGAGGGATATAACTCTGTTGGAGAAAGTGCAGAGGTGAGCCACGAAACTTGTCAAAGGAATGGAGCATTTGAGCTACAAAGAACGACTCAGGAAACTGGGACTGTTTACCCTCGAGAAAAGAAGACTGAGAGGGGATTTGATAGAGACTTTTAAAATATTAAAAGGATTTGATAAAATAGACCAAGAAGCAGCAATTCTAACATTTTCAGATGTGACACGGACAAGAGGTCATAGCCTGAAACTGAGTAGCAGCAGGTTCAGAACAAATGTCAGGAAGTTCTGTTTCACACAGCGAGTGGTGGGTGCTTGGAATGCACTCCCGGAGGAGGTTGTGGCGGAGACTACGGTACTGGGATTCAAGCGCAAGTTGGATGCACACCTTCTTGCATATCATATTGAGAGATACGGTAAAGTCGGGTCTCCAAAAAGGAGTACCTAAATGGGCCGCCGCGTGTGCGGAGCACCAGACTAGATGGACCTCGGTCTGATCTGGTGAAGGCGTTTCTTATGTTCTTACTGCGGATGGGCAGACTAGATGGGCCATTTGGCCTCTATCTGCCATCATGTTTATCTGTTTCTAAATAAAACCCAATACAACCCAAACACTTCCTCACCCTCCCTTATTCTATATATGATGCCAAAGTTTTGTTATGAATCCATGACACCGTGTGCAACTAAACTGGTTAATGAGTCAACTGGTTAACTGGCCTTATCAATTAATAAATTGGCACTAATTTGGATGTGCATGTGCATCTCCTTGCACACTATAACACCAGTCACCCAGTATTGCTGCATCCCATCCACAGGAATCATTGAACTATTGATCCAAATCTGCCTCATACATCAGGGCTTGCAAATCCTCCACCTTTTTACTTAGTCTGCCAGCTTTTGTGCTCATCACTTTCCATTTGTTGCTAATAAACAAGTTGCTTTACTGGTGTAGTATGGGGGGGGGGTCCACCCTGGGCGCCATCTTGGTAAGGGTGCAGGCACCCATCCTCCTTTCCGCCCCCCTACTCCTTCCCCCCCCCCCCCCCGCCATGCATGCATGCTGCTTTCCTTCCCCTGTACCTCTGCTATGTTCCTGGTGCGAGCAGCAACACCCAACCTGCTGTCGTGCCAGCGTTGGCTCTTCCTCTGACGTCACTTCCTGTACCCGCACCTAGGAAGTGATGTCAGAGGAACAGCCGACGCTGGCATGACAGCTGGTTGGTGGTTGCTGCTCGTTTGATACATAAACTTTACACGATTCTCTTGGTGCTCCCTTCCAGCTAGTCCATGGGTGGGCAAACTTTGTGACTCGTGGGCCACAATGGGTTCTTAAATTTGACAGAGGGGCAGAACCTAGAGCATCCCGGGTGTCACTTCCGCTTCCGGCCAGTGGCCCAACACGTGCATGTGTGCATGCGTCTCGCAGAGCTGCGGTCGGCCATGGGGTAGTTACAGGTGCACCCGGTGCGATTCTTCTGCTTCATGCCCTTGGGGGTCCGGTGTCTGCATTACTGCGGCCACTCGGAGTGCTTGACCTGGCCTGCCTGGACGGCTCCGTCAAGATCTTCAACCTGGCTGCCAACTGGGAAAACACAGGCATTGCAGGAAAATTTGGCAGGCCAGATTTGGCTCGCAGGCCATAGTTTGCCCATGTCTGAGCTAGTCTGTCACTTTCTCCTAATTTCTCCTCTTTCCCAAACTGCCTTGAATATGTTCTGCTCTTTTTCTCCTGCTTCTCTCTGTAAGTCTTGAGCCTGCTTAAGTATGCAAGACACACAAATGGAAGATTAAAGTAGATTAGATAAACAGGATGACAGGCCAGGGGTTACAGCAAGCAAGGATGTTTAAACTGCTGGCTAGGGTGGTGAGCAGAGGGCATTTGGGAATAGGGTTATGAGTTGAAGGCAATCTCACAAAAGTGGGTTTTCAGCCTACTTTTGAACAAGGGAAGGGGTGTGATGCACGGACACAGATACTCTATTCCAAGCATATATAATGTGACCATTTATTTTTTTCATCAAAATGGGACATCTATTAATTGTCAGCCCCACCCCCAATCCCACCCCCAATTTATTCCATTCATTTTTCATGTACACATAATATTTTATTAATTCATAATGGCAACCATAAAATAAAATAAAAAATACACAAAGCACACTATACGCATAGAAAATGTTAATTATCATTTACATTTGGGGGCTTTTCAAAGATGTCAAGGCAGATGACTTTAAAATATGCAATGTCACCTCAGTAATTATAGAAAAATAGACAAATATAGTGCAAAATATAGACAGCAGATATAAATTCTCAAAACTGACACATTTTGATCACTAAATTGAAAATAAAATCATTTTTCCTACCTTTGCTGTCTGATGATTTCATGAGTCTCTGGTTGCGTTTCCTTCTGACTATGTATCCTTTCTTTCATTTCTTTCTGCACTCATGCCCATCAATTATCTCTTTCTATTCCCTCCCTCCTTCCTTCCTATGTCCTTAGTGCCCCCAGTGCCTCCTTCCTATGTCCTTAGTGCTCCTTCCTATGTCCTTAGTGCCCTCAGTGCTTCCTTCCTATGTCCTTAGTGCCCCTTCCCATGTTCTTAATGTCCCCAGTGCCTCCTTCCTATGTCCTTAGTGCCCTCAGTGTCTCCTTCCTATGTCCTTATTGCCCCCAGTGCCTCTTTCTATATCCTTAGTGCCCCCAGATCCAGTGTCAGTTCTCCTTTGTAACTTTGTTCCAGGTCTCCCTCTCTCTCCCTCCTCTGTTATGATCTTGCCTCTCTCTGCTCTTCCTCAGGGTCTCTCTTCACTCTGTCTGCACCTCCCATAGTCCTGCATCTGCCTCCTGTCTTTCCCCTTTGGTCCAGGTCTTTCTCTCTCTAGTCTTTCTTCTATTTACAACCCCCCTTTTCTCTGCCTCTTTCTCTCCTTCCTTCCTCCCTCGACACTATGTCCCCTTCACTGCCTTCCAGCCTTTGTCCCACCCCTCCCCTGAAGCCAGCCAGCCAGCCTGCCTCCCTCCCTTGCCAAAGTAAGCCTGCCTCCCCCTCACTGCCTTCCAGCCTTTGTCCCACCCCTCCCCTGAAGCCAACCAGCCTCCCTCCCTCCCTCCCTGCTGCACCAAATGTGAGAAAGCTCAGCAACCAACAGCCTGCCTGTCTGTCTGCCTCCCTCCTCCCAAAGCCTACCGCCGATCCTTCTGCTCCCGTCCCCAGTCTACCGCCGTTGCAGCCTGCTGCTACTTCTTGCCCGTTGCAACAACCACGGAACTTCCTCTCCGATGTCAGAATTGATGTTGGGGAGGCTTCTGGTTCGGCGCCTGGACATGCCTTTCCAGCTGTTGCTGCGGCGGTGGGCAGGGAAGCAGGGAGAGAGCCCATTCTCCCGTGATCACATGTCCCGTTGTCCCCACACACAGCTTTGGGACGCCTTTGCTGAAAACGGGACATTTCGGTGTCCCGAAGCTGTGCATGGGGACAGCGGGACAGGAGATCTGAAATAGGGATGGTCCCATTCAAAATGGGACATATGGTCATCTTAGGCACACAGGGCAGCGAGGTGAAAGGAACGAAATCTGGAATTAAAAATTAAATTGAGTAATTCTTTCCCAGATTCGCCTGAAAACCTTGTGTGAACATAATCTTATATGACAGAATGGCATTCTATGCAAGGCTGCTTCCTTAAATCTCCATTTGTTTTTGAATTGATGTCTTATGTTCTGGCTTACATGCAGTTTTACCTCCATCAGCATTTCAGTGCAACAGAAGAGAAGAAATTGAGCTGTCAGCCAACAGGAGTGCTTCTAACTGGGCCGGGCTATGAGGACAGAGGGCAGATTAATTACTGAAGTAAATCCTTCCCAAAGCGACAGACCAGACATTCAAAGCTACACCACAGATTGAACAGCTGTTGTTGCTTTATACTTAAATTCCTTCCTGCCCTTCCTCCTTCACTGATAAAACTGAAGCTTGAGTACCTAATTGTAAAACCGCTTAGATAATCTTGATAGACGGTATTTAAAAACCTAATAAACTTGAAACCTGAAATGAAGATATCATATCATCACTGAGAGGGTTAATTTTGAGAACTGAAATAAAAATGAATTTATGGATGCCCAGTCCCTCCTGCCAGAACCCCCATCCCATCCCCAGGGACATTGACCCCCCCATCTGAGACATCCCCCGGTAGGAGGGATGCCCAGTCCCTCTTGCCAGAACCTCCACCCCCGAGATAACCCCTGGCAGGAGGAATGGGCATCCCTCCTGCCAGAACCCACCCCCCACCCCGTGAGACATTGAACCTCCCTACCTGAGACATCCCCCAACAGGAGGGATGCCCAGTCCCTCTTGCTGGAACACCCCCCCAAAAAAAGCTGGCACCCTGACTCCCCCCAAGCCCCCCAGGACCCTCCCAAGTACTTTATTGAGTTGGCATGCCAGAGGGATGCTTATTCCCTCCGGCCAGCAGACCCACCTCCATTGAATGGCGTGTCTTCCCCTTCCTGGTGCATCGTGGGATACACCATAGTAGGGGCTTTAGGCACCTGGTCCAACAAGAATCTTAAGCCTCTCTTGTAGTGCATTCTTGGATGTGCTGGGAGTGGCCTAACATTCCGATTGGCCAGATCCCTTAGGCCACCCCCCTGTGGCATAGATGCCGGTTAGAGAATTGCGGTGTTAGGCAGGCTTAGGCATCTGAAAATTTTAAGTGATGTCTATATTGTAAAATGAATAATTTACTCTGTATTTCACTTATTGTATATGTTTTAAAAATGAATAAAGAATATTTTTAAAAAAAGAGGACAAAAGCAATTATATATAGGATGCCCATGTGCAATTCTCAAAAGCAGCTTAGGTGGCTTCTGAGACCAGGTGTCCTATAAGTGACTTGTCTCAGCTTGATGGAGGCTGGCACACCCAGCTATCATGTTAGGGGTGATTTGAGGGCACCACTGATCTGGATGCCTTGGTGCTCTCAATATCATGCTTTGAGGGGTTATGATGCCAGTGCATATTGTTCTTTGCCTGGTGCTTGGCATTGGAAACCCTTAGTATCTAGGAGGGCAATGACCAATCCTTCCATGCCTTAAAGAGGGATTCAGAGAATGCCCGATTCTGGTGGCCACTATTGATGTTCAATGTCAAGGAAGGTAGAGGCCCTCTCAAAGTCAATGAAGCCCCAGTGTCCAATGCAGCTCCTGGAGCCATTGAAACCCCCAATGCTGAAGTCAATATATCAGACTTCCAGGGGCCTAAAATCCATTCACACTATTTTTGTTGAAGTTTGACACCTCTTTTTGACATCAATGAATAGATTTTACAATAATGAGGATTATGATAAGGATAAGGGGATTGAGGGGTACAAATAGAAGTAGAGGTAGGTTAGAGAAATAGTCAGGAACCACTTCACAGGTCATAGACCTGATGGGCCACCGCGGAAGCGGACCGCTGGATGCGATGGACCTCTGGTCTGACCCAGTGAAGGCAACTTCTTATGTTCTTATGATCAGGCCCCCAGGCACCAATTATGGTTGTGAGGAGTAGAGGTGTACTTGTTCCATGTGAGACACTTAAACTAAAAAACAGAAAGGACCACTGAGGTTAACATCCTCCTCCACCCCACACACACACACACTGAGATATGAGCTGTGAGGAAAAATGAGAAATGTGTCCTCACTACTCCGAGGAAAAAAAACCCCAGGATGGAGCTGCTTCTAAAGGCTTTGAGAACAAACTCTGGGGAATGCTTACCACAGCAGGCTCTGAAAGACATCACTCGCCAGTGAGAATATCTACATCCTGCTTATCCACCCTACCCAAACTCTGCCCATCTATACACTCACAAGTAAAATGCAAACTATTCAAGACCGGTGTGTACTAGCCGGAACACTGCCATTTATGCTCAGATGCATGCACAAATGACTAGAACACTGGCATTTACAAATGCACTTCCTGCCTAAATCTAGTGCATCTCCTTATAAAATTACCCCCGTGAGGCAATTCTATAACTGGGAGTCGCCTTTTAGGGGCCCCGATGCTGCACAGTGACAGCCTATTCTATAACGGCACCTGGGTGCCTATCAGAAGATGCTTAGTACATCCTTAGTACAGCCCTTTATAAATTTTCCTTTGTTGATGTCAGTGTCAGGAAACACAAAAACAGCCCTGTATGATCTATGCTTTAACAATTAGAAAAGTATTGTCATAATACGTATATAATGAATTTAGAAATGCCAAAATTCTAGTGTCTGATTCCGTCTCTATTGAGTGCTGTTTACTATTACTCATTTAACTAATCTTTTTTTTGTGTTAAGTATGGATATTTTAACTCATGTAGAATAATCCTTGAAACCATCTGGTATTTGATGGATAATTGCCTATTCCATATCCAAGAGCCATGCCAGCCATCTCAAGGGAAGATCTGTAGGGCAGGATACATCTGTTCCTAGGTGTAGCATGTTCTTGCTATTACAAAAACGTATTCCATGCAGCACACACGGTATACTTCTACTCAGACACATACAAATTTTTGTTTATACATATACAGTCTTATCATGGTAAGAATTTTAACATAGTTATGTGAGATCTTTTGAGAATAGATCAAACAGATGGTGTAGTGAACCTCAGGTGGCAGAGAGAAAATAGATTACACACTCCTCAGGGTTTAATGGTGTTCTATCTTATTACCCTTCTCCTAAAAATGCAAACCACATAGTATGTTCTCAACTTGCTTGGTTTTGTTCACAGTTCATAAACAGGTTTCCAGTGCTTTCATCGCTTCTCAGAATTTCAGCACATCCACTTATTATCTAATACTAACAGCAAATCTGTTTTCTGCACTAACCTGGAAGGCACAAATGGTAGCATGCCTAGTCCACTGGAAGTTATATAAGCATGTGAAAGAGTAAGGAGGTTTTTTTCTGTTATTGCTACCATCCCACCTCCATACAGCAGGGGCTGCCAGCCCAAGACTAAGTGAACTACATAGCTCAATATTGAGCTACCTTAACAAGGTAACCCTGCTGAGTCAGGCGGCGGGATTCAGCAGGGAGGTGTTTATCTGCCACAGTGGAGAATCATTAGGAAGGAGGTCCTCAGGAGAGAGAAAAATCTCTGAGGAATGAAGGAGTCCCAGGGAGAGAGAAACTTCCCCTTTACTAGCTGTAGGCGGAGGGAGCCTTGGGAAGATTTGGGATATGTACAAGAACCTCCAGGGGTAACTAGTCTCTACTGAAACAGGGTAAGCCAAGCCCATAAGGAGAATAATTGTGGAAGTGACTTAAGGCTATGAAAACTAAACAATTGTTTGTGCCTTTCCTGAGCCTATGAGGAAACAGACTCAGGTCTCTAGAAAAATAAAAATCTTTCTGGCAGTTGCACCTTTTTACAGTGGTGGTTTGTGCTCTTTGAGTGCATGTGGGCAGTTTTCTGGGTGAGTCTGGACTGTACTCTGCTACAAAGCACTATAACATTGCTGTGCCAGAAAAACACTGGGTTCACATCCCAGACAGAACTGTGAAGAATGCACAAATTGCGATCAGCTGAGAAATTCCTATTCCCACAACATTGTGATAAAGGAGAAAACGAGAACAGCATTAAACTAAACTAAACTAAACTAAAACTTAGCTTTGTATACCGGGTCTTCAGCCAGAAAGGAGCTTGACTCGGTTAACAGTATCTAAAAAAATACTGAAAAAAGTATCAATCAGAAAATATTAATATGACTGGTTTCCGAAGTGTTTGGCAAATAAAATAGTTTTTAAAGGTTTACGAAAAAGTTGAAAAGGACCAGGACCCCTTAAAATAAAAGGAAGTTCGTTCCATAGTTGAGAAAATTTGAAAACCAAGGATTGACTGAAATTCCTGACTCCTTTGATTCCTTTCACTGAAGGAAGGGAGAGTTTGAATTGTTGGGTGCCTCTTGAATAGGAGAATCTATAAGCATACTAAAGGGACAAGAGGGATGAAGATACCACATAAAATTTTAAAAGTAATACATGCACATTTAAAATGAATCCTGAGATAGACCGGAAGCCAGTGAAGGTTTAAAAGCAAAGGAGACACATGGTCAAATTTACTTTTCCAAAAATTAATTCTGCAGCAGTATTTTGTACCAACAAATGCAATCAGGGACATAGAAACTGTGGCAGAAAGAGAAATTTTCCCAACTGCATTGGATACCACTGGCCTGATTAAAAAGAATTTTCACCCGCATCTTGATAAGTTGCCTGTGTATATTACAGCTTATGAACTCCAGGAGGTGGTTCTTTTTGGACCAATGCAAATGATGAGATGAGCATTAGGAGTGAAATCAGAAAGACTGGGATAATTTGCAATATATCCTAGGAAAGGAGTGAAGTTGATTTTTTTTATGGTATATTTATTTATTTTAAATTTATTTGGTGTATCACACTTCATTAGACATATCAATTCAGTTGACAATATATAAATAAATTGGACATGCATACAGTTCATCTAAAAAGATAGTGGAAATAAAAGAAAAGGAAGTGTATAACACAAAATTACATTAACTGCAAACACCAATTTATTGAGACACAAAAGAAAATTCAGATATAGATAAAATCAAATAAAACCTGAAATTATTAAAACCACTGTAATGCTCCATAGTTCACTTAAAAAGAACATAAGCATTCCATAACCTTCATCCATTCACCTAAATAAACAACGTCACTTAAAATTTACAGTATGATGCACAGAATTAACTCATTTGGAGACAGTGTTTCCCCTTCCTCCCATGATATCCTGTGACTTTCACATATTGCATGGAAATAATTTCATCAATCCATCCTGAAATGACAGCATGATTATCTTGTCAAGGACCATTGGTGAGCCTTATCGTCAGCCATTTACTTGAGTTCCTTGGAATGGTGGCGGCCTGCTCACTCATGTCAGCTCTTCATTTCATTTGTTATTTTTGATAAGATAGGATTTTATTCCATGAAATTTTTATTTATTTTTGCTATAAAGGATAAATGAAATATATAGTACTGCTCAAAATGTTCAGTTATAGTTTAGTTACTGTTATTTGTTGAATAATAAGGATTCAGGTTTGGGTATATATGGGTGCCTAAGGGATGTTGGTGGTTGCAAGTCATTATGCTTGCTCCCAAGTTTATGAGATATTTTAAGGGAGGGTTTAGGGAGGGGTGGGGGAAGAGGTTTAGTTTGGTATTTTGGATGTGGGGGGAAATTATATCTATTTATATGTGCAAAGGAAAAGCACTTATAAATGGGATGAATGGTATAATCACTTGCGATGGATTTAAAAATATTCTCGTTGAATGTCAATGGCCTTAATCATCCAATTAAGAGAAAAAAATACTTAACTTTCTAAAACAACAGGATTCGGATATATGTTTCATACAAGAGACACACCTGTCCGATTTTGAGTCAAGAAAACTGGAAGAAGGATGGGTAAAACATTGTTTTTTTGCTCCTGCTATGGGCAAGATAAGCTGGGGTAGCTATTCTGGTTCATAGGAAATGTTCGGCAGTATTTAATTTGAGATCTGCAGATCCCTCAGGGAGGTGGGTTCATGTGGACATGAGCTTGGGGAATAATTCATTAGCGCTCTTCAATATCTATGCCCCTAATTCTAATCAAATTGAATTTTTCAAACTCTTCAGAGGCTGATACTACCACTGGCTACATCTAAATAATATTGGCGGGGGACTTTAACGCTGTTATGGATTCATTAATAGATAAAAATCCCAGTAGGATTATCAAGTCACTGGGTTTAGATATATGGCGGATCCTTCATTTTAATGCTCGGGAATTTTCGTTTTGCTCCCCTGTTCATAAATCATTCTCACGAATAGATTATATTTTCGTTTCAGATCAATTAGTTCAGCAATTAACAAAAGCCACCATAGATTCTAGTAGACCTGTATGGATATTTAATAATACATTGCTTGCGGTTTCAAAATTTCTTGAAGAACTTCAATTAAAGATGAAGGAATATTTTCAAATCAATGTCTCAGAAGAAATCTCATTAGAAACAATATGGGATGCTTTTAAAGCTACCATGAGGGGGCAGATCATTTCATATGCGGCACATGTTAGGAAACAACTTAAAAAGGAATTTTCTAATTTAGAACAAGATATTAAGGTATTGGGGGCAAAATTGGCTGCGAAAGGGGAACAAATTACTTTACAGGCCCTCTTAAAAGCTAAATATAAATATAATGAGATTTCTTCTCAGTTGGCCAGGAAAGATTTGTTTTCTCAACAAGCTCTGTTTTATGGAAACTCGAATAAAGCAGGAAGATTATTGGCCAATTACCTTAAAGTAAAAAAAGAAAAGTGAAAATTGTTGCGATTAAAGATGAAAAGGGAGAAACACACTCTCAAATTGGAAATATTTTAAAACAATTTTTTAATTTTTATACAGCCTTATATTCTTCTGAGCTTTATTCAAATAAGGAAATTGAAGGTTTAGAGTTCTTAAAGTTAATCAAGGGACCTAAAATTCCAGAGCATATAAGAAGAAGTCTTGATATAGATTGAGGGATGGTAGATTCAGGGGCAATGTTAGGAAATTCTACTTTACGGAGAGGGTAGTGGATGCCTGGAATGCGCTCCCAAGAGAGGTGGTGGAGAGTAAAACTGTGACTGAGTTCAAAGAAGCGTGCAATGAACACAGAGGATTTAGAATCAGAAAATAATATTAAATATTGAACTAAGGCCAGTACTGGGCAGACTTGCACGGTCTGTGTCTGTATATGGCCATTTGGTGGAGGATGGGCTGGAGAGGGCTTCAATGGCTGGGAGGGTATAGATGGGCTGGAGTAAGTCTTAACAGAGATTTCGGCAGTTGGAACCCAAGCACAGTACCGGGTAAAGCTTTGGATTCTTGCCCAGAAATAGCTAAGAAGAAAAAATTAAAAAATTTAAATTGAATCAGGTTGGGCAGGTTGGATGGACCATTCGGGTCTTTATCTGCCGTCATCTACTATGTTACTATGATGCGCCTGTATCACTGAAAGAATTACAGACAGCATTGAAGTCCCTTAGAGTTGGATCCGCTCCAGGTGGTGATGGTTTTACAAATCATTCCAAATTACCCTATTACCTCATCTTTTAAAATTATATCAGGCTCAACTAACTAAAGGTTGCATATCAGGTACTATGGCGGAATCTTTAACTATTGTTTTGCCGAAGCCAAATAAAAATCCTATGTTGGTTTCAAATTACAGGCCTATTTCCTTGATTAACTTAGATGGTAAATTATTGGCTAAGTTATTAGCTTTGCGCTTGGCCAAGGCTCTCCCTTACATTATAGGTATGCACCAAACGGGGTTCATTGCTCAAAGACATTCTTCAAATAATACTAGGCTGGCTTTTCACATGTTAAACTTAACAAAAGCCATGAAAGATCTGGCCTTCTCTATATCCTAGGACGTAGAGAAGGCCTTTGATCATGTATCAAGTATTGGATTGGTTTGGTATTGGTTCCGGATTTATACAAATGATTCAAACCTTGTATAGCTACCCTGTTGCTAAATTATATATTAATAATACTTTTTCAGAGCGTCTTTGTTTGGAGAGGGGGGTTAGACAAGGATGTCCATTATCTTCTTTGCTGTTTGATATTGTTCTGGAACCCTTGTTATTAGCTATTCAACAGGCAGAGGAGATTCAGGGTATTCCTTACGCAGGTCGGGAATATAAAGTCTCTGCTTATGCAGATGATATTTTGCTTCATTTGAGGAATACTGAAACTATCATTCCACATTTACTTGGTTTGATTTATAGATTTGGGAAATTATCAGGATATAAGATAAATTGGAGTAAATCAGAGGTTCTTCCACTAAATGTACACTGTTTCAAAGGATATGACATGTTCCCTTTCCTTTGGAAGGAAGGAGGTATAAAATATTTAGGTATTTGGATTCAGAAGACATTGGAAGAGACGATGCAAGTAAATGAAAAGTCATTATTACTGAAGGTCTCAGAAATGTGTGAGCATTGGAACCCATTACATCTGTCTTGGTGGGGAAGAGTTCAGACGGTAAAAATGATGATTTTGCCTGTGGTTTGTTACCAAATGGGTATGTTACCAGTTTATTTTCAGGGGTCCTTCTATAAGAAACTGAATAGTAAACTTACTAAATTTATTTAGCTGGATAAAAATGCTAGAATTGCTTTAGTATCTTTACAAAAGCCGATTGCGGAGGGTGGGGTAAATTTCCCCAACTTTTATAGGTACCATCAGGCCTATATAATGCGCCAGGGAATGTATTGGATCCTCCCCGAGCTCATGGAGCATCTCCCAGATTGGCTACACCTAGAATGGAAAATTATGTCCCCTATGTGACTAGCTCATGTATTAAGTATTAGACTACCTAGATATGCTAAGGACAATATTTAAATATTGGACACATGGAAAACAATTAAATTTATTGATAAATTAACAGATATTCCTATAATGAAATCTACTTTTCAGTCATTATGGTTAAACTCCAAGATTCAAGTAGGTGGTGCTGGAATCTTCTAGAAGAATTGGATGCAGGCATGTATTCGGACATTGGATGATGTTATATCTAATGGGAAACTGCTTGATTTTTCACGGCTGCAACAATCATTTGGTATTTTAAAGTCTCAAAATTATAGGTGGTTGCAGTTGAAGCTGGCTATTCAGAGTGGGTTCCCTGAATGGAAAAACTTAAAAACTTATTTCAGCTTGCAGATCCTTTGCTACCAGATAGATTTAGTAGGACATCAGGCCGCCCAGTGGTACAAATTAATTTCTGAATTTTTGAATAAGATGCCAAAAAATAGTCTTAGAGATATTTGGAGCATCGAGATAAAACAGTATATTTCTATATCTCGTTAGCCACGAATTTGGACTTGGAGGTTGAAATGTACAGCGTCAGCATCCATGAGACAAACTTGGTTATTTTTATTACATAGGATTTTTTGGACCCCAGTTCGTTTACAAAAACTAGACAGTTCTAAGTCTAATAAATGCTGACATTGTCATAGTGATATAGGAACTTTGGATCATCTGTTATATTTTTGTCCATTGATACTTAATTTCTGGAAGTCAATTTGGGGAAAAATTAATCTTATTCTTGAATCAACAATTCCGTTAACTTATGAAGCCATAATTAGTGGTATGATATTACATCTTAAGCCTTCTTTAGATAAATATAAAAGCCACCTTTTCTTGATTATGACGGGAATAGCAATCCAAATGATTACACGAAACTGGAATTACGACAGACTTAATTACACATTTTGGTAGGCAAATGTTTGTACCACTTATAAGTATGAGAGAATGAATGTGGAGTGTTTGGGGTTTAATAATACATTTAATAGAGTGTGGAGCCCATTGACTGTATTTGTTGAATCGCACTAACCGTCATGTATCTCTCCTTGTATTAGATTTCCTTGCACATCCAGGGTGGATAGGTGGGGGAAGGGAAAGGTATTCTGATTACTAAAATTACGAGCTTTACGAATGTAGAGATGATGCGGTATACAAACCTAAGGTTTAGATTAGATTAGATTAGATTAATTATAATATTTTAATTCCATAATATGTCTTCATCTATTAGTTTGGAGAGGAGAGGAAATGATTGTTTTATGTATTAATTGTGTATTTAAAGTGCCTTCTTCATAGTGTTTATGTCTAAATTAATTGTATGGCACTGACAACGTTTGAAAATTAATAAAGATTAAAAAAAAAAAAAAAAGTAGCCTGAATTGCACTGAATTATTGCTTTGCTATGTTGAACATCATATTCCTAATATCATCTCTAATACCTGATTTGCCTTTTTTTCATTTTAACAACTGCAACATGACCTCAATAGACTGCAATGAGAAGCAGTGTGACATTTGCTTTACATCATGATGTCTTTTCCAGAAAGAAAATGTTAAACACCTTTTTGGGGACAATGCAATATATCTTATGAATTCAGCAGCTTGCAGAGTGAGGAAAAATATCATCTCAAAAGTCTCAGGATCAGGCTACAGCACAGAAATGCAATGCTGCCCAAATGCCATCATCTGGCCCTGAAATTTTAATCAAAAGATTTGTAAAACTCAAAATAAGCAAAACATAAATGTCATTCAGAAAGGCACCTGGCAGTGGCTGTACTTTTGCAGCTGCAGTCCTACTTCAGTGGTACAATATCTATCAAAGCTTAAGATATGCATAAATCACCAGCGGTGGATTGATGCCGGCATCGGAGGATCTCCTATGGCCTGCCCTCTCTCCCCCTCTTTGCGGCAGACTTGCACTCCTGCAGCTGCGTTGTTGGACACATCGAAGGGAAACTGGACTTCACTTCAGGGGTCTGCTGTCGGTGGTGCCTGGCCTTGCTTGTCTGGTGACTGGTGTCATGGTGGTCTTCACTGGCGTGGTTCCTGGTCCTGCTTCTTTGGTGGCAGCCAGTTGACCTGGTTCTGCAGACTGAACTTACTATCAAGCCACCTCAGAGACTTTTCTATCTCTTAAAGTTGTTATATTTTATCTTTAAATTTTTTATCTTCTTTCATTATTTCTATTTTCTATTTCTCTGATTTTTAATCTTAGAAATGTATTGCATATTTTTATTTTAATCAGGTACTTTAGCTAGATTGTGAGCCTTCGTGACAGATAGGGTAGTTTTTTCTCAAGTACCTAATTTCATTTTAGTTTGATACTTTGGTCAGTAAACTGCAGGAGCAGTATATCAAATCTTAAATAAACATAAATAATAAAATTATGTTAATGGGTCCCAAACCTCCTTGAATTTCTTATAATGTCCCAATTGTATTGCACTCATACGTTCAAATTTATAAGTTTGGCACAAGGATTCCCACCAAAAACTGTAGTTTAACCTGTCCCAATTTTTCCAAATGAGAATGGCAACTCTCGTCATGATGAAAAGTAGTCTATTATTACATGACGTTATTGGACTCTTGACTATCAATAATGTGCCAAACAGCACTGTATCATATGTCAATGCCACTGGAACTTCCAGAATTCTATTGATTTGACTCCAAATGGATTGCCAAAATATAAGTATCAAGGGACAAAAGAAGAGCAGATGATCCAGTGTCCCTATATCGAGATGACAGTGCCAGTGTAAAGATTTATTTTTAGTTTCAGCCCTTTGATTATACATGTCCAGGATGGGTGGTTGGGAGGGGAGGGGGGATATGCCTTTAATTTATTATTTGACCGCACTTTTGTTTGTCTTGATCATTGGTGTTACTCTTGATTGTCTTTATGCTGTATGAAAGGGTGGGGGAAGGGATATGTATTTATTATATCATTATATCATTTGATGGAATTAAGTACTGTTTATTTGTACATTGTTTGATAATATGTTGCACTTGATGTTAGTTTTTAAAATGAATAAAGATTTTTATAAAAACCCCAACAACACATAGATAATAAACACGCTTCAGTCTCTTCAAAAAACCTCATCTCACATTGGGCTTTTAGGGCCTCTTTTATGAAGCCCAATAGCATGGGCCGATGCGGTAAATGCTCCAACGCATATAGGGAACAAATGGGTATCGGAGCATTTGCCACGCAGCACTCGCTAGCACCATTGTAAAAGGTGTCCTTAGGTTTAAAAAAAAAATTATACTAAACAACTATGACAGAATAAAAATTGGACATTAAATTTTATAGATGCATTGGGATAAGATACAAGAATGTTTAGTCAGACCTTGGCACACCAGGCAGCATTAATTTGGAATACTTTATCACTTGAAATTGGATCTCAAAATGATTATATGGCTTTTCAAAATGATTATACGGGTTTTCAAAATCTCCATCATCCATATTCATTGTGGATATCCTGAAAACTCGACTGGCCAGGTGGTCCCTGAGGACTGGGTTGGGTTGAATACCCCTGCTCTAAGGTGCATGGGAGTCTGTCATAATTCTTACCATTGGAGGTTGTCTGGCATTTTCATGATTTCAATTACAAAGGGCAGGCAGGATCTGTGGTTTTCCCAGAGGACCCACCCGCCCCAGGTAATTGAAACTGTGAGACTGCAGCATCACCCCCGACAGCATGAACATGAACAGTGGACTCTTGATACTTTAGAGCAGTGGTCTCAAACTCAAACCCTTTGCAGGGCCACATTTTGGATTTGTAGGTACTTGAAGGGCCTCAGAAAAAATAGTTAATGTCTTATTAAAGAAACTAGTCTTTAAGCCCGTTACATTAACGGGTGCTAGAACATATGTGTGTGTGTGTCTGTCTGTATTTCTTTCTCTCTTTCTCCTTAGCCGCTTTCTTTCTTTCTGCCTTTTTTTTTCCTTGGCTGTCCTCTGTTCCTTTTTCTTCACCCCCCCTGTCCATCAGCATCTCTTTCCTTCTCCCCCTGTCTAGCAGTAGGCATCCCTTCCTTTTTTATCACCCCTCCTCCTTCTTATCCCTATGATACTCTTACCTTGCTCTGTCCCTGATCAGAGGTTCCCGACAGCCGCCCAGTTGCACCCATTGGAAAAGTTCCCACTGCCGCATCCCGCACCCCTCCTGACGCGGCTCCCGCTGTCCTTTATGTCTGTCTCTGTCCCTGGCCCCCTTTGCCTGTCTGTCTTTCTGTGTATCTCCCTGCCCCTGTGTCTTTCTTCTTTCTCCCTCTGTCTGTCTGTCCAAAGCAGCATTCCATCCCCCTCCATTTCCCTCCCCCCACACCAGTTCCCTGTGCACCTGCCCCTGTGTCTTTCTTATTTTCTTTGTGTTTCCCTTTCTCTCTCTGTCTGTCTGTCCAAAGCAGCATTCCCTCCCCCTCCATTTCCCTCCCCCCCACCAGTTCCCTGTGCAGCAGCATTAGCGTTTCCTCTACCCCCCCCCCCCTCTTTCCCTTCCCGCGGTCCGGACTACAAATGTGGTGATTACAGCAGTGCTTGCATCAGTCTCCATACGCTGCTTCGGGTCCTTCTACTGCCCTGATTTACTCTGACACATCCCTGATGACATCATCAGAGACGCAGCAGAGCAAATCAGGGCAGTAGAAGGGCCCGAAGCAGCGTGTGAAGACTGATGCACACGCTGCTGGAATCGCCATTCGGGCCCGCGGGAAGAGAAGGGGGTGGGTGTCAAAGGAGGAACGGAGATCGGCAGCGGCAGGAGGAACGGAGATTGTCATCTGGCTGCGGTCCGGCTTGTGGAGAGCAGGGAGGCTGTGGGGAAGAGAAGGGGGTGGGTGGCAAAGGAGGAACGGAGATCGTCGTCTGGCTGCGGTCGGGCTTGTGTAGAGCAGGGAGGCTGTGACGTACTAAGCGAGCAGGTGGTGATGTAAAACCCGCGCATGCACACTTGTATTTTCGCGACAGATCAGGGAACACGTTTTTTTAGTGCGCATGCGCGGCCTATCATTTTATTATATTAGATGACAATTTTGCATGAGGTAAAACTCTTTATAGTTTATAAATCTTTTCTTTTGGCTAAGTCTTAATAATAATATTGTAATTTATAGCTAAAGAGACATATGATCAAGAAACTGTTTTATTTTACTTTTGTGATTATGATAAACATATTGAGGGCCTCAAAACAGTACCTGGTGGGCAGGGCAGGATTAATTTGTCGAGGGCCCCTAGGCACACAAGTACACTGGGCCCCCTGCCCCACCCCACCCCATCATGCGCCCAGGCGAAACCAGGAAGCTGCATCAGAGGGAAGCTTTGGGCAAGCAATACCGCTTGCACAATTACAGTTCCCATTGCCTTTCTTACCCGCATTGTTTGCTTGTCTTACTTTCCATCGATTGGGGGGTCCGCGTTGCCGATCGGGGTGGGGCCTGCATTGCCAATTGGGGGGGCCCACGTTGCCAATCGATGCTGGAGGGATCCATCACCGTTTGGAAAAACCAATGTTGATGCCCTCCTTCATTGACCATTTCAGGCCCTTGGCACATGCCTACTTGGCCTATTGGTTAATCCTGCCCTGCTGGTGGGCCGCATGTGGCCCCCGGGCCGTGAGTTTCAGACTACTGCTTTAGAGGGAATGTTGCTTATGCCAAAGAGTTTATGGAGGCTGAACTTTAAAAAGCTTGCCTGGGAGGAACTGGGGCTGCCAGAGTCAGGAGTGACAGGAGCAGATTGGGTGAAGCAGCTGAAAATGTCATAAACTCCTCTCATGATACTGTCTGCAGCTGATGGCCAGAGCTGGGTTTAAAATTTCTGTGCCAATGGGCAAAGCAAGGAGGGGTTTCCCCCCAAAAGAGCAGAGGGTGCAGAAGGTATAGAGGTGTACCTTTTAGCTCACCCCTACCGAGATCCCTCCTTACCATAACAGAATTTGAATTAATGCTTGAAGCAGCAACTCAAAGCAAAGTCACAGGTACTCACTGGAACTCCCCTTTCTCCTTCATGGTCTTTCTGTACCACAAAAATCTGAACAAGGGGCTCAGTTCTGACATGGAATGGCATATTTTGTTATGATTAAACAAAGAATAGGACAAATAAAGATCTTGTTTTTTTATGTTATTCTTTTCCTACATGCCTGTGGTCTTTCTCTGAGCACAGCAAGTGAAGTAAGCTTTGACTTTTTCTTAGGTGTTTTGTATGAATGGATATTTTATTGTTTGAATGGACTGGTTGCCTTATGATCCTTTTTATTTTTAACCAGGTCAAAATAATTTGCCATCATAATCTTTTTTTGCCTCAGGGTTTTAACTCTGTGGCTTAAGATATTGTGTGTTATGCTTCAGGGCTACCACTTGATCTGGTGCAGCAGACTGTTAGAATGCTATGTCATGGCAGTTGCAAACAGAACATTCTAGTCCCTCCTCCAGAAAAAAACAGTGTCAAAGTATAACAGCAAGAGGTGTTTTCAGAGAGTCTGATCCAATAGGATTTGACTATGAGCTTTTGGCTGCTAATTTATTTTAAGATTCATCTAAAAAGTCAGTTTTGAAAATGCCCACTTGGAAGTTTTGACTAGTAAGATGTCCAAGTGCTGGTTTAATGCCATCTTTTGGACATCTATCTTTTTTGAAAATGAGCCCAAATATATACAGGGGATAATTTTATAACAGGGCGCCTACATCAAAGTTTCATAAAATGGTGAATCCCATCCTCCCAAATTATTCAGGCAAACCGCATGAATGAAAAAAAAAATACTCTGAATAGCCCAAAACCAAAATATTCATTAACACCTACTAAAAAATAAATAGAAAAGCAATCACATCTGCAACATAATAAGTGTAAAATGCCCTACAGCAGTGATGACTGTAATTATAGCCACTACTAATCTGATTTTTAAAAAAGTTATGCACAATTTTTGTAACATTTATTAAAATGATGCTGTCAGGATGATTAAAATATTGGCAATATTCAGTCTACTAACCGGAAACAAAAAAAGCAATCCTAACTTTATGTAGCCAGATATCCGGAGAGTCCAAGCATTGACCACCCTAACTGGAAACTGAGTGCCAGCCAATATCTTGATACCACTGCTGAATATTCACACAATTCAGCAGTGGCAACTAGCGTTTTTTGTTTTTTTTTAAATCAACCCAGCTGAATATTGACTGCTGACCTGTTAGTCTATACTGGAGGCAATGGAGGGTGAAGTGACATACAATCAAACTAAGGCACCACCTGAAAACATTAAATAAACTGACTACAGCTGAAAGGGAAATCTGAAGGGAAAGACCTCAGACACCTCAGAGGCATAGAGCTCATTAACATTCTGGGTATGTTTCAATTTAACTAAAATAAAGATAGTGTGGGCCCACTCATGATTTTCCTGTGTGACAATTAGTCATTTTGGAAAAAAAGTGTAACATGCACAAGGATAGCTATTCTTAAGTTATAAGTGAAAATGAATTCAGCCCTGGTGCCTGTGCTTGGGTCTCCAATTGCTATTAATATGCATTATTTCACTACTTGTACAAGGCACAGGGGATGTAGAAACTGCCACAATAAATACCCCCACACCCATGTTTGATCAAACTTCGTCCCCAGACCCCTGCCTACCTTTATCTTCCTTATTCTAGGTCATAGCAATATCTTCATGGCCACGGATATGCCCAACTGCTACTCCCCTGCTAGCACCAAAAGTCAAGATGGTACCAGATGATCCTCCTGTGCGAAGCAAAAGTAAGTTGTTGTTCGGCCAGTACCATTTTGAATCTGATACTCCCAAAGGCCATGCCTTGCCCTGCAATAAAGTGAGGTTGGTGGGGGGAGAGCAGGGGCCTAGTTTTGTCTACGGAGGGGGGACAGGATTTCTGATTTTTCAGCCTTTGTCATTTTTAAATATAAAAAATGAAATTCACACAATTTACAAGAAACGCTGCAAAATATTGGTTATGCAAACCTAAATGAGTACCCATATAAGACAGTTAAACTTAATTGCAGCGGTCTGGCAATATACATGGAGGGACATTTTCGACAGGACATCTAAATCTGAGTTTGGATGTCTTGGGAAAGAGGTCCAGAAATTCAGTAGAGAAAACGTCCATTCTTAAAACTGCAAGATGGTCATTAAAAAAAAAAAAAAAAAAGATAGAGGGGCTCATAATCGAAACAGAAATATGTCTAAAATCCCGCCCAAATCGGCACTTGGACAATCTTAAAGACAGGTCGTCCAAGTGCCGATAATTGAAACGGGTTTTAGCATATCTAAAAACAGCTTAGGCCTTTTCAGTGCCGCTGTATGCCCAGAGCTTAAAAGGGCATTTTAGGAGAAGTGGTGAGGGCAGGACGTGGGCTTACCTAGACTTAGGGCTATATTTACTAAGCAAACCGATCGTGTACCGATCGATTTGCGACCACTTAACTATCAAATTTCCCTCCAGCCTGATTCACTTACCTCTCCTGCGATCTGCTTAGAATCCTTGCATGCAAATGAGGTGAAACGCATGCAAATTGGACAGCGACCCAATTCACTACACCAAATTTCCGATTTGACTGGGCTGGCCGATCACCTGAAGAAGCGACTGCTGGGGACCAGTCGAAAACGTCTTTCCAACTGGAAGCCCAGCTCTCTGCCCTTCAATCTCTCCTGCCTGCTCGCCCCAAATGCTGCCCTACTCTGCCCTATCTCTGCTGCTCGCCCTCATGCCGCCCTGCTCTGCCTCGATCTTCCCCTGCCGCATCGCCGTTCTCCTGCCCTTCCCCGAAGCTCTCCTGCCCTTCCCTGCTTAGTGAGCCCGTGGTTTTAACCTGCGGGTTTAAAATGGGTTAAAACCACGGGCTCCATTTATCTTTTTGTGAGGGCGGCAGCTGGCAAAAGCGGGACCAGCTTTTAGGAGCCACGCGGGTTGGGGTCAGTGGAAGTGGCGGCGTTTCCCCGGTCAAAAGTTTAAAAAAAAAAAAAAAAAGATCACTGCTCCTATGGTCTACGCATGCATGCGGATCACACATGCGCAAGCTGTGCAGGCAGATGGGGGTGTTCCTCCGATCGCCCTCATCTGCATGTTTAAGTTTACTGAATCAGTTGGACCTGCCGGGATTGGGACCCGATCGGGCCTGATCAGGCAGGTTAGTGAATCTAGCCCTTAGTCGTACTGCATGTACAACCGAAAGTTTAACGAGACTACCTAGAGTAAACGGAACTTATACATAGTGACTTAGATGATCTAAAAACAGGCCTAAATGCCCAGAAGGTATCCAAAGTGACCAGATAACCACTGCAGACACAAAGTACAGACCCCCACACTCCCCCCCCCAGTGATCAATGACTTCCCCCCACACAAACACACTGCTATAAAAATCGGAATAAAAACGTACATACCTGCCTCCAGAACATTAGCACCTGGCATAGGAAAACTTAGTAGAGCTGCACAGAGGTGGTTAAATAGTCTGGGGGGTGGGCTAGTGAACCATAGAGAGGAAGACCCAGACCCATAAGCCACTCTAACCACTGCATTCATGTTGAAACATGTGCACCCACTAAACCCCCCAAACTCCATTGTACTGCCATATAGGTGGCACTTGCAGCCATAAGGGCTATTGGGGTGGTAGTAGGTTTTGTGGGGCTCACCATGACCTTTAAGAGAGTTGTGGTGAGATGTTTATGTGGCACCCTCTTTGTGAAGTTCGCAACAGTGCCCTGTAAGGTGCCCCACTACTCTGTTGCCATGTCTGGGTGTCCAGTCCGTCACTTAGCTGACCCCTCCCACGTCCAAAAGGTCTTGTTTTAGGTGTTTTTTGACTTGGATGAATTTTTGGATGAGAATGGGGTATAAAGATAGACAACTTAGTGGTCTGGACAATCAAACGGCTGAACGTACAAGTAGACAATTCTCAAAAAAAAAAAAAAAAAATTTGGACGTATTTTTTGAGAATGGATTTGGACATGTCCAACTTGGGTGACTAGCAACTTAGGCCCAAAATAGACTTAGACATATTTTTTGATTATGCCCCTCCATCTATCTAGACCAGTGGTCTCAAACTCAAACCCTTTGCAGGGCCACATTTTGGATTTGTAGTTACTTGGAAAGCTTCAGAAAAAATAGTTAATGTCTTATTAAAGAAATAACAATTTAGCATGAGGTAAAACTCTTTATAGTTTATAAATCTTTCCTTTTGGCTAAGTCTTAATAATAATAATAATAATAATAATATTGTAATTTATAGCTAAAGAGACATATGATCAAGAAAGTGTTTTATTTTACTTTTGTGATATGATAAACATACTGAGGGCCTCAAAATAGTACCTGGCGGGCCGCGAGTTTGAGACCACTGATCTAGACGTTTTGGTGCTTAGTACATCTTTTTTAGCCATTCTCTGAGCAAAGTACAGGGGCACTCTAGGGCAGTGTTTTTCAACCTTTTTTGGGCAAAGGCACACTTGTTTCATCAAAAAAATCACGAGGCACACCACCATTAGAAAATGTTAAAAAATTTAACTCTGTGCCTATATTGACTATATATAAAGTAATTCTCTTGAATAGGAATCAAATAAACACAAAGAAAGTATTTTATAATTACTTTATTATGAAATATTAAGTAAACAGAATAGTGAAAAATTATAAAATACTTTATTCAGTGTGAAACTTGGGCCTGTTTGGCTGAACACAAAGCTGATATTCTGGCTGGAATCGAAGAAAGACACACACGTAGCTCTTCGTCAACAGCTCTCAGTCTCTCTCTGTATTTGGTTTTTATAGCATACAAAAATAGACAAATATACCCTCCATCCTTTTTATTAAACCACAATAGCAGTTTTTAGCGCAGGGAGCTGCGCTGAATGCCCAGCGCTGCTCTTGACGCTCATAGGCTCCCTGCGCTAAAAACCACTATTGCGGTTTAGTAAAAGGTGACCATATTGTAAAATATAGACAGCAGATATAAATTCAGAACTGTGCATAGTAAGTGAAGGGAAGTTTTCATCTCTGGGAATTTACCCAGTTAACTATTAAGTTATTTGGGCAAATTCCTTTGAAAATTGTGGTAATACTGCCTCCACTTTGCTAAATTTAAAATAAAATCATTTTTCCTACCTTATCTGGTGATTTCTGGTTGCACTTTCTTCTTCTGACTGTGCATCCAATCTTTCTTCCCTTCTATCAGCCTGTATGCTTTCTCTCCTCCACACCTCATTCCCTCCCCCAACTTTTTCTTCCTCTCTCCCTGACCTTTCTTTCTTTTTTTCTGTTTCTCTTCTTTCCTTCTGTTTCCCTGCCTGCCCCCTTTCTTTCTTTCTCCCTGCCGTTCCCCAAGCCACTGCCACTGCCGCTGCCATCGGGGAACAGGACCCACCAATGGATAACAGGCCCCAAAGCTGACGCCGACGCATGCTCTCCCTGACGTCAATTCTGCAATCGGAGAGGAAGTTCCGCCCAGCCAGGCAGCGATTGGCTGGCCCGAACTTCCTCTCCGACTGCAGAATTGACGTCGGGGAGAAGAAGGCTTATCGGCTCGATAGATTAGATCGCCAAGACAAAGTGAGTCCTGGGTGATCGACTCACTTTGCCTTGGCGAGCTACTGGCGCCCCTGCCTCAGGCCCCCTGTCAGCTCCGGGCCCCTGAATGCAGGACTGGTAGTACTGCCCTGATGGCGGCCCTGCGGCACACCAGGCAACATCTCGCGGCACACTAGTGTGCCGCGGAACAGCGGTTGAAAAACACTGCTCTTGGGGGTACTGAAGTGAGTGTCACATTTCAAAGTCTACTAGTTACTAGTCAAAACATCTCAAAACAGATTTTCTAGATGTCTTTCTGATCATTTTGTTTCCAGTGCATCTAAATCTTAAGTGGGCATGTTAGAAGTGTGTTCTGGACGGGCATAGGGCAGGCATAGGACCTGGACATTCTACAGGCATAATCAAACCTGTTTTTAGACTTTTGAAGCTAGACCTGGTTTAAAAGCATCTAAATGCTAAAAAGATGCCCAAACTGACCAGATGACCACTGGAGGGATTAAGGCATTACCCCTCCTTACTCCCCCAGTAGTCACTGACCCCCCCCCTCCCACCACCCAAAGACAAGAAAAAAATAGTACATTCCAGCATGTAATACAAGGAGGTGCTGAAAAGTTCTCAACCCAACCAACCAACTTTCTAAATTCTAAACATTATTTTGCCATTCTAGCTGAAAAGAGGAGTATTATCTTATTTCCTTAAAAAACAAAATTATCCCTGATTGGCGCAATTTAAAAACTCAGTATAGCTTGCCGGGCCTGTGTTTCCAGACAGATTTGCTAAGGCATCAGGCAGCCAAGTGGTATAAATTAATATCTGAGCATCTGAACCACCTCTCCCCCCCACAAAAAAAACAAAACTAGTGTAAGAGACATTTGGAGCATTGAGACAAAGCAGCAAATTTCTGCTATTCAATGGCCACGGATTTGGACTTGGAGGGTGAGATGTACAGCATCAGCATCTATGAGACAAACCTGGTTATTTTTGTTATATAGAATTTTTTGGACCCCTGTTTGGTTGCAAAGGGTAGATAGTTCTAAGTCTAATAGAAACCTCGCCTATTTAAAGCCTGTGCCCCCCGCCAACCTTCCCAACCATGCCCCTGACTCTCTAACCCCAGTCCCGATACTTTACTGCAACGCCAGATCCGTATGCAACAAGACCCAAATTATGAAAGACCTCCTCACAGATTTTGATCCTGGATTCTTCTGTATCACAGAGTCCTGGATCAAAAAAGATGATTATTATACACAAAACGAGATTTGCTCCCAGGGCTACCAAGGCCTCTTTTCTCCTAGATTAAACCGAAAAGGAGGCGGACTGGCACTCCTCTACAAATCTTTCTTTAATGTTGAACTTCTCGAAAAAAGCAGCCACCACTCACTAGAATATATGCTAGCCTCAATCAATGATGAGCTCCATCTACACCCACTAGGTATCTTATTACTTTATCGCCCGCCCACCCCCTGGAGCAATTCCTCCGAACTTGTTTACGAGACCATATCTAACGCATTCCTTAAGTTCCAAAGACTACTGATCATCGGAGACATCAATCTCCACCTTGATGACACCTCCAGCAAAGATGCATCCGATTTCAATAATTTCCTCATCTCTCTCGGCTTCTCCCCCCCTGCCTCCTCTCCAACCCATGAAAAAGGCCACACACTAGACCTCATCAGCTTCCTCGATCTCGCGGATTACAAAACTTCAACCGATGACATCCGTTGGGACCTCGTTCCCTGGTCCGACCACTTCCTAGGAACCTTCTGTCTCCCCATCTTCATGTCTCACCTTGGAACCTCTCCCCAGTCCTCTAAGTCCATTACTTTCCGCAAGAAAATTTCAAGTGATCAGTTCTGGTCCAAATTTCTTGACAATCTCTCATCCAAGCCTAAGCCATCAGATTCTGCAACCAACTGGCACAACTGGACCACTCTCTCAGAATCCACCTACCAATCTCTCGCCCCGCTTTCCACCAAAACCATCTCCTACTCCCGTAAGGCCCCCTGGTACCTCCCACAACACAGGGTGCTAAAACAAAAATGTCGATCCCTGGAACGCATCTGGAAAAAATCTAAATCCCCCGCAGATAAACAAATCTGGAGAGTCAACATTAAACTCTACAACAATACACTCAAAAGAGCTAGGAAAAACTTCTATGGTGACAAGATCTCCAGATCAAAAAACCAGAATAGTATGCTGTTCAATATCTGGTGCTCCTTAACTCCCAACACCAACCCTTCTATACTTCCCTCCTCTCCATCAGTGGACCTACTAGCAAACTTCTTCAATGAAAAGGTCACCGCCTTGAGAAGCTCCTTTCCTCCCGTAGTCTCCTACAATCCTCTGGTGCCCGCCTCCCCCGATCCTACTACAAAGGTCCCCACCCCCGTCCCAGTCAATAGATCCTGGACTACCTTTGAGCAAGTATCCGAATCGCAGGTCCTCAAACTCTGCCTGAAACTGAAATCCTGTAACTGCACCTTGGATCCATTTCCATCCTATCTATTTGAGAAAATACCCGCACAGGCCATCTCTTCTCTCACTATACTCATAAATTCTGCCCTATTATCGGGCCTCCTCTCCCCTGAAATGGGACGCATTGCACTGACCCCCCTACTGAAGAAAGCTGACCTAGACCCCTCCTCCCCATCCAATTATCGCCCAATAGCAAACATTCCGCTCCTAACCAAATTGCTTGAGTCCATCGTCTCCTCCCAACTCTCAGCCTACCTGGAAAGATTCTCTGTCCTCCTACCCTATCAATACGGCTTCAGACCCAACTTCAGTACCGAAACCCTCCTGGCCTCCCTAATCTCGAAGATCCAACAATTTCATTCTCACAAAAAATTTGCCGTTCTCCTTCAATTCGACCTCTCTGCTGCCTTTGACGTTGTCCACCATGACATTCTAATCTTCCTACTCTCCGAGATAGGCATTAGTTCTACAGTCCTTGACTGGTTCTCGAACTTCTTACGTTCTCGCTCTTACACCGTCACCAAACATGGTTCCTCTTCCTCCCCATGGAAACCGACTTGTGGAGTCCCACAAGGCTCCCCCCTATCTCCCATCCTCTTCAACATTTATATGTCCTCCCTGAATCTTCTCCACCTATCCCCCCTAGAAACACTCTACACTTACGCCGACGATATCCTGGTCCTCATCGAGACCGACGCGAACCTCACCAATCTCGCAGCCAACATTTCTTCTTGCATAACCAACCTTCAATCCTGGGCTCACACTGTACAAATGAAATTGAACGAGTCCAAAACCAAACTACTATGGCTCGGCCCTAAACTTGATCAATTACCCACTTCCATCCCACTGCCCACAGGCTCCTCTCTACAGTTGGAGTTCTCTAGCAAAGTTCTGGGCATCACCATAGATTCATCATTATCCTTCAACGACCACCTCAACTCCCTGATAAAAAAATGCTTTTGCAGCCTTCACATGCTGAGGAAAGTGAGGTCCTGCTTCCACCAAAAACACTTTGCCGTCCTCGTACAATCCATTATCCTCTCCAGATTGGATTATTGCAATTCCATTTACCTAAGCTTAACAAAGAAAAGCCTTCACAGACTCCAACTAATCCAGAACACCGCGGCCAAACTTATCTTCTCAAAAAGTAAATTTGACCATGTCTCACCGCTCCTATCCAAACTCCACTGGCTTCCCGTTATTTCCAGGGTCCACTTTAAATGTGCCTGCCTAACCTTCAAGATCCTCCATGGTATCCTTCCTCCTCTTATCCCTCTATCCTGGAATTCCTCAAATCCAACCTCCACTAGATCCACGCAAAAATTAAAACTATCCTACCCCTCCTTAAAAGGCATCTCCCTTGTTGGTAAACTTGGCTCTTCCCTCCCTTTCAGAATCGCTCAGCTCTGGAACAGTCTCCCTTCCCCTCTCCGCAATTTGAGCCCCCTTCTACCATTCCGTAAGCATCTGAAGACCTGGCTCTTCTCCAAAACGTAACCCCGTCCCTTTCCTGGCACTCTCACACCTAACCTCTCTTCTCTCTTACTTATATAATTCCACTGGAGTTCCGTTCCTTCCCTAACCATGTAAACCGTGTCGAGCTCCATCTGCGGAGATGATGCGGTATATAAACCCAAGATTTAGTTTAGTTTAGAAACTGGCATTGTCATCTGGATATAGGAACATTGGATCATCTGCTCTTCTTTTATCCCCTGATACTTAAATTTTGGCAGTCCATTTGAGGTCAAATCAATAGGATATTGGAAGTTCCATTGGCATTGATATATGATGCAGTGCTGTTTGGTACGTTATTAAGACATATTAGGTGCTAAGTTCTAACAATGTACCAGAGTAATCAGTTTAAATGATCCAAGTATAAAATAAAATTGATATATACAATATTAAGCACAAAGTGCAACATATTATCAATCAATTAACACAATATACAGCACTCAATTCCTTCAAATGATACAATAAATACATAACCCCCCTCCCCATCCCCACCCACCCTTCCTAAAAGTGTAAAAACACAATATAATGCAAATGATCAAGATAAACAACCTTGCAATCAAATAATAAATTAATTACATACCCCCTCCCACTCACCCATCTTGGATGTGCAGAATCAAAGGGCAAAACTAATAATCAATTCTTACAAAATTTTGTTAATGGGTCCCAAATTTCCTTGAATGTCTTATAATGTTCCAGATGCATTGAACTCATACGTTCAAACTTATAAGTTTGGCACAATGTTTCCCATCAAAAACTATAGTTTAACCCGTCCCAATTTTCCCAATTCTTCATAACAAGCTGTATGGCAACTCCTGTCATGATGAGAAATAATTTATTGTTATGTGAAGTTATTGGACTCTTGGGGATTATTTCCTTTTCCTGAACTAATGTCTTTTCATCTTCTATTCTATTTCTGATGCATTCAATCATTTCATGACTATTATCTCACCATGGATGCACTTCACATTTGTTAATGACATTGTTATAATGTGCTCCTTGTTGGAGCACGCATATTGTTGGCTTTGTATTCATCTTTTATAAAATCAATAAAACTCTTTGAACTAAAAAAAAAGAAAAAAGAATAAAGATTAAAAAATAAAATAAAAGAAACAAAATTCTGTTTTGATATTGTTTCAGATCATTGATTGAACCATATCCACATCATTTTCTTCTTGGTTGGGTTAAAAACTTTTCAGTACCCCCCTCTTACAGCTTCAGACACAGACAACTGAGCACAACAGAGAAGAGCAGAGGAGCACTCTTAGGGGGTACTGCAGTGAATGCCACATTTAAAAGTTCCAGGTACACATGTCACTATAACCCACCCAGAACCTACTGTACCTACATAAAGATGACACCTGTAGGCATATGATGTCTACAATGACACCCAGATCCTTTTCTTGGGTGCTAACCCCCAAGGTGGTCCCTAGCATCCAGTAACTGTGATTCAGGTTATTCTTCCCAATATGCATCACTTTGCATGTGTCCACATTAAATTTCATCTGCCATTTGGATACCCAGTCTTCCAATTTCCTAAGGTCCACCTGCAATTTTTCACAATCCGCATGCGTTTTAACAACTTTGAACAGTTCAGTGTCATCTGCAAATTTAATCATCTCACTCGTTTCAATTTCCAGATATAAGTTAAATAGAACTGGTCCTAATACAGACTCCTGTGGCACTCCACTGTTTACTCTTCTCCATTGAGAAAAATGACCATTTAACCCTACCCTACCCTACCACAACTGAATTTTGCCACCTATCCCATGACTCTTTAATTTTCTCAGGAGCCTCTCATAAGGAACTTTATCAAAAACTTTCTGAAAATCTAGCTACACTATGGGCTCCTTTTACTAAGGTGCGCTAGTGGTTTTAGCATGGGCTTAGTGCGCACAATGCCGCACGTGCTAAACGCTAATGCCTCCATAGAGCGTGCGCTAGTATTTTTTATTTAATGCGTGGTTTACGCACGCTAAAAACGCTAGCGCACCTTAGCCATATAACAACCGGCTCACCTTGATCCACATGTTTATTCACACTTTCAAAGAAGTCAAGCAAATTGGTGAGGCATGATCTCCCTCGTCTGAACCCATGCTGACTCCGTCTCATTAAATCATGTTTGTCTACGTGTTCCATAATTTTATTTTTTATAATTGTTTCCACCATTTTGCTCGGCACTGAAGTGAGGCTTACCAGTCTGTAATTTCCCAGATCTCCCTTAGAGCCCTTTTTAAAAATCGGTGTAACATTGGCCACCCTAAAATCTTCAGGTACTACAGACGATTTTAGTGATAGGTTACAGATCACTAACAGCAGGTCAGCAATTTCATGTTTCAGTTCTTTTAGTACCATCCGGTCCAGGCAATTTATCACTTTTTAACTTGTCGATTTGGCTTAGTATATCTTCCAAATTCACTGAGATTTCTTTCAGTTCCTCTACATCATCACCCTTGAAAACCATTTCCGGTTCAAGTAGATCTTTTACATCTTCTTCCGTAAAGACCAAAGCAAAGAATTCATTCAGTCTTTTTGCTAGGGCCATATCCTCCCTGAGCGCCCCTTTTTCTCCTTGATCATCCAACCGTCCCACAGATTGCCTCACAGGTTTTCTGTTTCTCATGTTCCTAAAAAAATTGTTATGAGTTTTTGCTTCTTTTGCAAGATTCTCTTCATATTCTTTCTTAGCTGTCTTTATCAATGCTTTGCATCTAACTTGTCAGTAAGAAGGGATGACAAAAAAACACTACTGGATGAGAAATGCAAAGCGAACAACAAAGGAAAGAAGTCCAACAGAATCTGCAGTGAAGAGAGAGCAATCCAAAAACAAAAGAGAACTGAGACCAATATACAAAGATGCAGGCTAAATTTATTTAAACCAAGATCATGAATGCGGTTAATGTTACCACCTTGTACCATACCAAGGGACCCGACATGGTCCGTGTTTCGGTAAACACGCCAGGTGGATAAGGTTTCAAATAAAACCACAAAACAAACACTTTATCAGTTAGCTGGAAAGACTTTTTCCTCTTGCTTTCAAGTTCTGATAAAGTGTTTGTTTTGCGGTTTTATTTGAAACCTTATCCACCTGGGACCCCTGATGAAGGCGTGTTTACTGAAACACGGACCGTGTCAGGTCCCTTGGTATGGTACAAGGTGGTAACATTAACCGCATTCATAATCTTGGTTTAAATAAATTTAGCCTGCATCTTTGTACATTGGTCTGCAGTTCTCTTTTGTTTTTTTTTTTTAAATACTACTAGCGTAAATGAAATTGGCTCATAGACCACCCTGAGTAAATGTGGTTAAACTCGTGATAGATTTATATCCGTGTAGTATAGTGTGGATCAACTGGTATATCCTAATATCATTACAGTGAAAAATCTTAAATTGTGATCTAGAGCCCATCCACCTGTCTCTCCTTCCTGGATAGCCACTGCCAGCTCTGCCTCACCTTCTGTTGCAACTCAATTATCTGCTTCCTTTTCTGGAAGAACATCAAGAGCTACTATTTCCCTGTCCAAGGGCTTCAAAACATATTTCAACCTGTAGTTGCATCACTGGGCAAGAGAAAAGGAAATCGGAGCCAGCTTGGAAATGGCAGCCTGGGCTGCATTCTACCCTTTTCAGTGTGTCAGATGATTACAGAAAACCAATTATAGAAAGGGGAAAAAGAAAGAAAGACGAGTTTCCGTAGACAAAAGATCTCTAAGGATTTACATGAACAATACTGTTAAAGTCTTAAGGCTGCTGCAAAGAGAACTGCCAAATTATTATGAACACAGAGGAAATGGTCCATATGTATGATTTGGCATCCTGTTTGATATTTCACTAAGCAGACAGAATTAGTCTCTATTTTGGCACTATTAGGCGTCACGGTTGGATTTTGTAAAGATTTTCATTTTTTTTCTTCCCAGACTGCTGCCAATATTGGCACAATACTGGCATCTTCTGCAATCTAGTCAACTTTGGTTTGATTTATTACATTTTTTATTTTTTACCATGGTTGTATGGGGATAGTTTTTAACAAAATGCCTGAGAAGTCCAAACAAGTGTCTATTTTGAGCCGATTTTAAATAGGACATAAGGCTCCCAAGTGTCTTTGTAAAATCATCACCCAAAATTAAACCCAGCGACATAGATATTCTCACACGCAAATGTACACCTTTTGGTGGATGGAAATGTATATATTGTAATATCCAGAGCAGTGGCATAGCAAGGGTGAGTGGTACCCGGTGCAGTAAGACCCCTCCCCTGCCCTCTTCTCTGACCTCCCCGCTCCTTCCTTCCTAGGCAGTGACATCATAGACAGCCGACACCAACGTGGGCAGCAAGTTCGTGATACTGCTTGCATCGAGAAAATGAAAGAGGTACAAGGGAAGAGAAGAGGCGCGCACACATAGCAGGAGGGGGAGTCAAGAAGGAGCAGGGGCAGAGAGGAGGATGGGTGCGTCCTCACCAAAACAGTGCCCAGGGCAGACTATGCCACTGATCCAGAGGGGGAGTTCCCAGGGGTGGCCAAAGCCTCCCCTTAATCAAGAATACTCCAGTTTGCCTCAGGACAAGCACAGAACCTGGAGAATGTGGAAAATCTGGCCCAGCCCTGGAAGGGGAGTAGTTTGCAGTATATGGGGTCCTCCTGGAAGGTGAAACATCAAATTTCAGGTAGGGAGTGGAATTTGGATGAGGCTAGTTTTCCTGGTTGACAAAACAATACATATTAGAACTAAAAGGGAGTTGGGGAAGAGAGGGGTCCCCCACTGCTCCCTGGGAATATACTGTGAGAGAGGAGGAAGGAAGGCAATCGGAGAGCATGGAAGTTTTTTGGAAGAATGGGAACTTTGCCCTGAGGAACAGATGGATATTACTACATAGTAACTTGCAGCGTATACTGTAACTTAGGGATTTAAACTCACTGGCATTTAACAACTAGTCCAGAGGGAGGATGTCACCTGAGCCAAATAAATCCTAATGAGAGGAAGGAGAGCTGACGGGCACAACTGTGTTAAAAGTATTTAACCTGGGTTTGCTTTTGAAAAGTTTATTTTGGATGGATTGTGAGAAAGTAGTCAGACAGAAATTCGGCTTTGGTTCTGGTGCCAAAACTGACCTGAAAAGCTATGAAAGTTTAGAGGGTGGAAGGAAAGGAGATGGATGCCCGACCATGGAAGGGGGGGGGGGGGGAGGAGAAAGAGAGGAAGGGAGGGAGAAGGAAAGAGATACCCGACCACAGGAAGATTTGCTAGGAGAAAGAGTTGCAGAAGGGGGAGGAGGTAGGGTAATGTTTGAGAGATCCAGATTCTGGAAATAGGGATGGAAACAACAAAGGAAATGGTGACAGAAAGTTGCTGCTGGAATTTTTGCTCAGAGTTTTAGCAAGGTACATCAGACTGAAGCCCTCTGTTGACTATCTGATGGTAATTTCTTTTGCTAAGTGGATGATGGCTATTGCTCTTTGGCTGTAACATGTTAAGGAAAGGTGAAAGAAAAATGATGCACCTAATAATAAATTTTCTTTATTCAGATATGTTGGCTTGGAAGCCAGCTATATCAAAACCAGCTTCTGTGACCTTTCACGTCTTCTGAAATTTTCACCTCCTTGATATGTACATATGACTGATTATAGTCTTTTTCATTAAAGCAAATCTATGCGCACACAAACAGGAGTCTGGTAGAAATGACGGTACTGTCAAAATGCCTCTTTCATGATGCAAAGCACTGCCAAAGCTTCACCAGCTTTGGAGAAGACTGATTTCAAACCTCAATGGTCATTAATCTACTCCCTCTCATTTTATACTATCAATGTCAACACAATAAAATGTACCATCTGATGACAATATGGAAAGGCTGGTTGAAATTACCAATGTTCACATTAGACACTGGGGAATATTCACACAAATCTGTGAATTCAGATTCTGTTTACAATACTAGATTTTTTTTAAAAATTTGATTTTTTTTATTATTTTTTTTAAGGAAGACAGAGCAGACATTGGTATTACAAGCAAAGGGAAAAGCTCTAGGAGAGTGTAGGGGAAAAGTTTTTTTTTTAAAAAATTTCCTTTATTTAGGGGTCCTTTTATTAAGATGTGCTAAGGCCACGAATTTAGAATTGGAGAATAAGATGTACAGTGTCAGCATCTATGAGACAAACATGGTTATTTTTGTTATATAGAATTTTCTGGACCCCAGTTAGGTTACATAAAATAGATAGTTCTAAGTCTAATAGATGCTGGCATTGTCATATTGACATAGGGACTCTGTTGTATTTTTGTCCATTTATATTAATATTTTGGAAATCCATATGGGGACAAATTAATCTAGTTTTAGATTCAAATATTCCATTAACATATGAGGCTATAATTTGTGGAACTATTTTACATGTTAAACCCACTTTAGATAAGTATAAAAGTCGTCTATTTTTAATTCTTACAGGTATAGCCATTCAATTGATTACAAGTAATTGGAAGAATCATGATAGAATAAATTATACTTTCTGGTGGGTGAATGTGTGTACTATATACAAATATCAACGAATTAATGCAGAGTGTAGGGGACTTAGTGGAATATTCAACAAAATTTGGTGCCCATTGACTACATTTGTACAAATATAATACTGTATTTTGTCTTACTTTTTTCTTGGTTTATTTATCTTTACACATCCAGGGAGGGTGGGGGGTTGGGTGGTTGGGAGGAATTATTGATAATGATATTTTAGGTAACTTGGTTTCATTTTATATTATTTACTTGGTTCTTATGTTATTGCAAAATAATGTAATTATTGAAGGATAGTTCTGTTATCTATATAGATATTAGTGTTATGACTGAATGCAATAATGTACTGTTCTTTTATTTATATAACACTGTTCTTGTTTAAAAATCAATAAAGAATTAGTAAAAAAAAAAAAAAAAAAGATGTGCTAAATGATTAGATACCCTTAGGATATAATACATGCTTTACCATTTAGCACGCACTAAATCAGTTAGCGCACCTTAATAAAAGGACCCCTTAGTTTATGTTTGGTTACGACTTGATATACTGCTTCTACATTTTACTGACCTAAGCGGTTTACAATGTGTCAAACTAAAATGAAATTAGGGGCTCCTTTTATCAAGCCGCGCTAGCGGGGTTAGCGCGTCGGACATTTAATCATGCGCTAACCCCCACGGCAAGCAAAAAACTAGCGCCTCGTCAATGGAGGCGTTAGCGACTAGCGCGGCAGGCGGTATAACGTGTGGTATTCTGTGCATTAAACCCCCTACCGCGCCTTGATAAAAGGACCCCTAAGTACTTGCGAAAAATTACCCTATCTGTCCCAAAGCTCACAATCTAGCTAAAGTCATTTGTAGGTTTTCATTTGCTTTTATTAATTTTTGTTTCAGTGGAAGTTTGTCAATTAGGAGATGGCTGGAGTTGCTGCCCCCCAACCCCCCTCCAAAAAAAAACAAAACTTGTGGCAAAACCATCCCAACCCCCTATCACAATTCTTACCCTCAATGACAATACACACTCCACTAAGAGCATCTAATTCCCTCACACCAGCATTAGGAAGAGTATTACCCTTTCCCTGCACCAAAGAAACAGATGATTTCCCACCACCACCAAAGAAACAGATGATCCCCCCTCAGCATTACTTATCGGGTATCGGTGGTGGCATCTAATCTAAGCTACATCAGCAGCCTATTAAAGTGTATCCCAGTATCCCAGGCCCTGATTGGTTCATACACCTCTTATGGGAGGGGCCTTAGGTGTCTGAACCAATCAGGGCTTTGGCTCCTCCCCATGCATCCCAGGATGCACTAGGTAGGGAGGGGAAGGCCCACCATTTTGTAGAGGGGTCAAGGGGTGTGGGGGGGCCGGGGGGCCGAGGCAGGAGAGAGTGGGCATCCGTCTTGCCAATTTTTTTTAAGTATGGGGAATGGGGAAGGGGAGAGGGTCCCGGCATGGGGGGTTGGTTCTGTGTGTGTGGGGGGGGGCATCTGGTGGTAGGAGGGAGTGGGCATACCTTCTGCCAACTTTTTTCAAAGTTCAAGGGTGGGAAAGGGGAGGAGGTTCACAGCATCGGGGGTCAGTTCCGCATTGGCCACCCAGTGGCAGGAGGGAGTGGGCATTACTCCTGCTGCTCTTTTTTTCAGGTGCCATCATTGGGAGGGGGGTGGACATCATTGGGAGGGCTGGCATGATTTTTTTTTTTTTTTAATGGGGACAGGTATTGTGCATGTGTAGCACACGCACAACATCTGTGCCATTAACCATTAAAAAAAAGAAAAAGAAAAAATAATCTTCCTGCCCTGAACAGCTGAGTGGAAGGAGGCTGCTTCGGGGCTTCCCCTGCTGCTCAGCTGCTCGGGCTTCCCCTACCAGCTCTGCACATTTGTGAAAGTTGCTTTCTCAACAGCTGATCAGATGGGATTACGGTGAACCTCCGTGAAACTCATTTGAATGCAAACTTGTTGGAACATTGATCGCTGCTTAAAAATTGGTCAAAAAAATCAGCCTACATCACCCACACGGTCTTAACTATTTTTAGTGCATCCGGCCCTTATAGACATAAAGATATGCTGAGAGGAACTGCTGAAGGGAAGAAAACTTCACTGGTGAATACAGTATTACCAGCTGGGAAATTGCATTCAAACTTGGGAAAAGACAGACTTAGGGTTATTCTGCTGACTTAGCAAAGGTAATTTAGAGAATAGTTTAGCATTTGAAGTCTCTGTTAGAGCCTCATATAAAAGCTTATTTAGAACATAGTTTAGTTTAGCATTTAAAATAGTTATTTTAGAGTCTGTCATAACATCTCTTTAGAGCACAGCTAGCAGTTTAAGAAAATATTTACAATTTGTCCCACCCACAGCAGGCTAGATCTTTGATTTATAGGAATTTTATGCTAATTAGTGGGATAGAAAGTTTAATAAGAGCATCTTCATCAGCCACTAATTAATTCCCTTTTAGGTCTTTGAGGGGAAACCTATAAATAAAATAACTGGGAGTAAAGTATATCTCATAATCATAGGGGACTTTAATTTACATATTCTTACTCAATTGGCAACTTAATTACAACTCATGGATACTGAGATACAGGGAGCAGTCTAGCATCAAGATGGGAGCTATCCAGTCTTTTGCACTGTCACAAGTTTCATTATCTCCCAACTGATGAGAGTTTATATGTGTGTACTCCATGCAAAGAGCTCCTCAGGGAATGAGTTCAAATTCTTGGAGGTTAGAGTAGCAGACTTTGAGGAACTGAGGAATACGGTTCATAGACAAAACCACTGAAGACAAAGGCGCGCGCCGACAACTGAGCGCAAGACGGAAGCGCGTGCCAAAGAAAAAGAGTGTTTTTAGGGGCTCCGATGGGGGTTTTTGTTGGGGGACCCCCCCACTTTACTTAATACAGATCGCGGCGGCGTTGGGGGGGGTTTGGGGAGTTGTAAGCGCCCTCATCATACTGGAAACTTCACTGTTTCCCTGTTTTTTAGGGAAAAAGTGAAGTTTTCAGTAAAATGTGGGGGGTTACAACCCCCCAAACCCCCCACAATGCCCCCACAATGCGGCGCGATCTGTATAAAGTAAAGTGGGGGGTTCCCCCCACACCCCCTGTCAGAGCCTTTTAAAACAGTCATTTTTTTGGTGCGCGCTTCCACGTTGTGCTCAGTTGTCTGAGCGCGCCTTTGTCCCGGCGCACTTTTGACTTGAGGAAGACAGAGTGGTACACCTGCAAGGACATAATGGAAACTCATACCTGACAACCTTTGCGCTGCCATGAAGGAGAAAGATCACCTCAAATGAGATAATTACATAAAAATAGCTTTACTGGGTCAGACCAATAGTCCATCTAGCCCGGTATCCCGTCTTCACGGAGGCCAATCCAAGTCAGACCAATCCCAGTCATAAGTACCTGGCAAAAACCCAAATAGTAGCAGCATTCCATGCCACCGATCCAGGGCAAGCAGTGGCTTCTCCCATGTCTGTCTCCAATGCAGACTATGGACTTTTCCTCCAGGAACTTGTCCAAACCTTTTTTAAAACCAGCTACATTAACCGTGCCTATCACATTCTCTGACAATGCATTCCTGAGCTTAACTATTCTCTGAGTGAAAAAATATTTCCTCCTATTGGTTTTAAAATATTACACTGTAACTTCTTCAAGTCTCTCCTAGTCTTTGTAAATCTTGATGCAGTAAAAAAAAAAAAAAAAAAAAGTCCATTTGTTCTACACCACTCAGGATTTTGTAGACTTCAATCATGTGTCCCCTCAGCCATCTTTTTTCCTAGCTGAAGAGCCCTAACCTCTTTAGTCTTTATCATATTGGTTGCTTTTCGTTGAACCTTTTCTAGTGCTGCTACATCTTTTTTGAGATAAGGAGATCAGAACTGAATGCAACACTCAAGGTGAGATCATCAGTTTGGAAAGGAAGAAAGTGATCCTTCAACCAGGACCTACCCTTCAGAGGGATGCAATATTCTCTCACACTGAGGATATGTCTCCAGGGACTTCTGCCCAGAAAAGAAGAGTTCGGCATATGGATAGCTACGTGGCTGGTGGACGTGAGGTTTGCTTGGTCACTTGCCTGGCTGGTGCAAAGATGGAAGACCTCATGTATCACCTAGATAAGATTTTAGACAGTTCTTGGGGTTGGGGTGAGCCAGCTATCTTGGTACTTGTGAATATCAATGACACAGGAAAATGTAGGAGGGACATTCTAGAAGTCAAATTTAGGGTCCTAGGTAACATAGTAACATAGTAACATAGTAGATGACGGCAGATAAAGACCCGAATGGTCCATCCAGTCTGCCCAACCTGATTCAATTTAAAATTTTTTTTTTTTTTTTTCTTCTTAGCTATTTCTGGGCAAGAATCCAAAGCTTTACCCGGTACTATGCTTGGGTTCCACCTGCCGAAATCTCTGTTAAGACTTACTCCAGCCCATCTACACCCTCCCAGCCATTGAAGCCCTCCCCTGCCCATCCTCCACCAAATGGCCATACACAGGCACAGACCGTGCAAGTCTGCCCAGTAACTGGCTTTAGTTCAATATTTAATATTATTTTCTGATTCTAAATCTTCTGTGTTCATCCCACGCTTCTTTGAACTCAGTCACAGTTTTACTCTCCACCACCTCTCTCGGGAGCGCATTCCAGGCATCCACTACCCTCTCCGTAAAGTAGAATTTCCTAACATTGCCCCTGAATCTACCACCCCTCAACCTCAAATTATGTCCTCTGGTTTTACCATTTTCCTTTCTCTGGAAAAGATTTTGTTCTACGTTAATACCCTTTAAGTATTTGAACGTCTGAATCATATCTCCCCTGTCTCTCCTTTCCTCTAGGGTATACATATTCAGGGCTTCCAGTCTCTCCTCATACGTCTTCTGGCGCAAGCCTCCTATCATTTTCGTCGCCCTCCTCTGGACCGCCTCAAGTCTTCTTACGTCTTTCGCCAGATACGGTCTCCAAAACTGAACACAATACTCCAAGTGGGGCCTCACCAATGACCTGTACAGGGGCATCAACACCTTCTTCCTTCTACTGACTACGCCTCTCTTTATACAGCCCAGAATCCTTTTGGCAGCAGCCACTGCCTTGTCACACTGTTTTTTCGCCTTTAGATCTTCGGACACTATCACCCCAAGGTCCCTCTCCCCGTCCGTGCATATCAGCTTCTCTCCTCCCAGCATATACGGTTCCTTCCTATTATTAATCCCCAAATGCATTTCTTTGCATTGAATTTTAGTTGCCAGGCATTAGACCATTCCTCTAACTTTTGCAGATCCTTTTTCATATTCTCCACTCCCTCTTCGGTGTCTACTCTGTTACAAATCTTGGTATCATCTGCAAAAAGGCACACTTTTCCTTCTAACCCTTCAGCAATGTCACTTACATACATATTGAACAGGATTGGCCCCAGCACCGAACCCTGAGGGACTCCACTAGTCACCTTTCCTTCCTTCGAGCGACTTCCATTAACCACCACCCTCTGGCGTCTGTCCGACAGCCAGTTTCTGACCCAGTTCACCACTTTGGGTCCTAACTTCAGCCCTTCAAGTTTGTTCAACAGCCTCCTATGAGGAACTGTATCAAAGGCTTTGCTGAAATCCAAGTAAATTACATCTAGCATATGTCCTCGATCCAGCTCTCTGGTTACCCAATCAAAAAATTCAATCAGGTTCGTTTGGCACGATTTACCTTTTGTAAAGCCATGTTGCCTCGGATCCTGTAACCCCTTAGATTCAAGGAAATACACTATCCTTTCTTTCAGCAACACTTCCATTATTTTTCCAACAACTGAAGTGAGGCTCACCGGCCTGTAGTTTCCTGCTTCATCCCTGTGACCACTTTTATGAATAGGGACCACATCCGCTCTCCTCCAATCCCCAGGAATCACTCCCGTCTCCAGAGATTTGTTGAACAAGTCTTTAATAGGACTCGCCAGAACCTCTCTGAGCTCCCTTAGTATCCTGGGATGGATCCCGTCTGGTCCCATTGCTTTGTCCACCTTCAGTTTTTCAAGTTGCTCATAAACACCCTCCTCTGTGAACGGCGCAGAATCTACTCCATTTTCTCGTGTAACTTTGCCAGACAATCTCGGTCCTTCTCCAGGATTTTCTTCTGTGAACACAGAACAGAAGTATTTATTTAGCACATTTGCTTTCTCCTCATCACTCTCCACATATTTGTTCCCAGCATCTTTTAGCCTAGCAATTCCATTTTTTATCTTCCTCCTTTCACTAATATATCTGAAAAAATTTTTATCTCCCTTTTTTACATTTTTAGCCATTTGTTCTTCCGCCTGTGCCTTCGCCAAACGTATCTCTCTCTTGGCTTCTTTCAGTTTCACCCTATAGTCCTTTCTGCTCTCCTCTTCTTGGGTTTTTTTATATTTCATGAACGCCAACTCTTTCGCCTTTATTTTCTCAGCCATTAGGTTGGAGAACCATATCGGCTTCCTTTTTCTCTTGTTTTTATTGATTTTCTTCACATAAAGGTCCGTAGCCATTTTTATCGCTCCTTTTAGCTTAGACCACTGTCTTTCCACTTCTCTTATGTCCTCCCATCCTAACAGCTCTTTCTTCAGGTACTTTCCCATTGCATTAAAGTCCGTACGTTTGAAATCTAGGACTTTAAGTATCGTGCGGCCGCTCTCCACTTTAGCCGTTATATCAAACCAAACCGTTTGATGATCGCTACTACCCAGGTGAGCACCCACTCGAACATTAGAGATACTCTCTCCATTTGTGAGGACCAGATCCAATATCGCTTTTTCCCTTGTGGGTTCCATCACCATTTGTCTGAGCAGAGCCTCTTGAAAGGCATCCACAATCTCCCTACTTCTTTCCGATTTCGCAGACGGAACATTCCAGTCCGCATCCGGCAGGTTGAAATCTCCCAACAGCAGAACCTCCTCTTTCCTTCCAAACTTTTGGATATCCACAATCAGATCCTTATCAATTTGCTGCGATTGAGTCGGAGGTCTGTAGACTACACCCACGTAGATAGAAGTTCCATCTTCTCTTTTCAGAGCAATCCATATCGCTTCTTCCTCTCCCCAGGTCCCTTGCATTTCGGTCGCTTGGATATTGATCTTTACATAGAGAGCTACTCCTCCACCTTTATGACCATCTCTGTCCTTCCTAAAAAGATTATATCCCGGTATGTTTGCATCCCATCCATGTGATTCACTGAATCATGTCTCTGTGATAGCAACAATATCTAGATCTGTCTCTAATATCAGGGCTTGCAGATCATGAACTTTGTTGCTTAGACTGCGAGCATTTGTGGTCATTGCTTTCCAGCTATTTTTCAGCGATAATCTCCTTTTTTGTATGGATTTTTGTGTCATTTCACTTTCCGTTGCAATACTAAGAAATGAGTTGCTGATATTGCTTATGTTGCAGCCTTTACTACTATCACATCTTTTCTTTTGCCGGGGGTGGTCTCTATAATTGTCCTTCGTACATACACCACCCCCACCTTCTAGTTTAAATGCCTAGAAAAATATTGTCTAAATTTCTCTGCAAGGTTTCTTTTTCCTGCTGTAGTAATATGTAGCCCATCAGTGCAATATAGCTTCTTGTCCTTCCATGTATTTCCCCATCCTCCTATGTACCTGAAGCCTTCTTGATGACACCAGGCTCTGAGCCATCTATTAAAGTCCTCTGTGTTTTTCACTCTTTGCTCTCCTTTTCCATATGCAGGCAGTATCTCAGAAAAAGCTAAAGTCTTTACAAAAGGTTTCACGCCCTCACCAAGCTCCCGAAAAGCTTTCTGTGCTGCAAGTGTGGAGTTGTTGGCCAGGTCATTTGTTCCCAGATGGATAACAACATCAGTGTTAAAATCCTTAGTTTCTTCCTTAATTATAGTCAGTATTTGCCTGGAACTCCTGGTAGCTGAGGATCCTGGAAGACATTTCACTATTTTGGTCTCCTTGCCCTGTGTTCCAAGGTTAATGCCTCTGATGATGGAATCCCCCAACAGTAATAGTTTTCTGTTTTTGGCTTTTTTATTTGTACTTAGGGTGCGCTTGTTCTCTTGAGTTACCTTCATTGGTTCCAGTCCCACCTCCCTTCTGTTTTCCTGAGTATCGCAGTGCACTAGTGGAGCGTAGGAATTCTGTAGAGGTAATATTAGTGAAGGTGGATGTTTCTGTGTTACATGTCGCAGTCTTCCTGAGCCTACTGTGACCCAACTGCCGAAATCTCTGTTAAGACTTACTCCAGCCCATCTACACCCTCCCAGCCATTGAAGCCCTCCCCTGCCCATCCTCCACCAAATGGCCATACACAGACACAGACCGTACAAGTCTGCCCAGTAACTGGCTATTTGAAAACTCACCTGAGTATAAGCAAAGAACTCACCCCTCACTCCCCCCCCCTCCGATATTCAGTGGGACTTAGCCTGCTAAGTCCAGTTTGGCTGGTTATCCGCTGATATATGGCTAGCCCAGTGACTAGCTATGTCACGTGACATAGCTGGTTACCGCTGATTTTGATCATCTGGTTGGCTAAGGCACGTGGCCAGATAGGCCCGCCTAAAAGGTGGGTCTATCTTTGGCTGTTAGCCTTAGCCGGCCAGTTGATGAAAATCAGCTTGGCCGGCTAAGTGTGAGCCACTGATTCAATTCCAGCGACCTTGTTCAATATTTAGCCCTTAGCATTTATCAGCTTTAAATGGTTAACCAGGGCTGCAGCAGTAAAAAAAGGCTATTTTATCCTTGACCAGTTTATTGGCACTGGTGGGACTCATGTTTGAAAGTCTGACAGGCAAAGATAAATGAGATCACTTTCTGGTTTGTAGCATGAATTTCAGAAAAATGCCAGGTACTGTCTGATATATTACAAAATGAAATACTGTATTCCACCCAAGCATAGCCAGAAAAAAAAAATCAGTTTAATCATTTTCCTTAAAGGTCATTTTATTCTGCTGTTTTCTTGTTTAAAAGTCTTTGCATTAAAAAACCCTCTGCATGGTCCTAAATTAGTTTTGTATGAGAACTGAATGGGTCCATTTTTAACTGCATTAGGATTTGTTTTAAATGCCTGAATATCTGTAAGCACTATTCAAGCACCTCTGTTCAGCTAGTGTGATATTCAAATTGCTATCCATATAGCTTTCCAGAAAAAGTTAGGACAGCAGTCTAAATATTTCTACTCTCTGGATAATGTCCTACTCACCAATACACTGTTGCAACACTATGGACCAATATTCAGATCGCAGAAGGCAGCCCGGCTACCTCTCATGGTCTGTGGCAAGCACGGATATTCATGCTGGGGCCCTATCTGGCCACTGGCATTCAATATCCAGGTCAAAATTCGCCATCTTGTATTTAGCAGCCAAGCTGATATTAAGTGGCTGGACGGCTAAGGCAAAACAGCAAACGACAGACCTGCTTTTTAGAAAACAGTTTAAAAACCTGTGGGTTAGAAGAGGAAGTGACATCATCTGAGCGAATGGCTGCTTGAGAGCAGAGCTTGGCACACGATTCAGTTCAATCTAAGTGTATCTTAGCCATACCAAGATGGTTCAGCTTTATTTTGACACGAGTCCAGAGCTTGAAAGACAAGCTTCCAGGAACCCATGAGCAGGACTTACCTGAAAACAGTGAGCCTAAAAGAATTTGCATTCAGTCATGATGCAGCAGCAAAACAATATGAGGGCAATATGATGGATGTGGGGCCTGGATTACTACTACTACTATTTATTATTTCTAAAGCGCTGAAAGGCGTACGCAGCACTGTACATTTTAACATGCAATAGATGGTCCCTGCTCAGAAGAACTTACAATCTAATTTAGACAGGACATTTCGGGGTTGGGGAAATTATGGTAGAGGAAATGATACAGTAGGTATAGGTATCTGACAGCCATGAGTGGGAGTTAGGAGTTGAAAACAGATTCAAAAAAGTGGGCTTTTAGCTTGGATTTGAACGCTGCTAGGGAGGATCCCACCCTGCTGCAGAACAAAGGCAATCGACCTACATGGGACCAGCAAGTAGATCTGATACTGGAAGACCACACCTGGACGTGAGAGTTAAAGGATGATCTGAAATTGCTACGCACTGATATTTCATCACTGAGTACAGAGCTGAGGGGCACGATTCTAGAAACAGGGAAGAGAGTGAAGGAGATGGAAACTTGCCTGGAGGAGCATGAGTAAGGTCTTCAAACTCTAGATAAGAAGCACCAGGAGGACAAGATGACAACGACCAACTGTTCTGCAAAATTGAGGAGCTTGGAGTGGAGGCGTGGCCTAGTGGTTAGAGCTGCTGCCTTAGCACCCTTCAATCCCAGCTGCTCCCCAGCTGCAATCCCAGCAAGCCACTTAACCCTCTATTGTCCCAGTTACCATAGTTACATTGTGAGCCCACTGTGACAGATAGGGAAACTATTTAGAGTACCTGCTTACTGTTCAATGTATATGAAATAAAGATAATCATAAACAATCAAAGCCAGTGCCATAACTTGCACTTTTGTGGAGTACCTGAGGGCACAGAATATATGGATTGTGAGCAGGTAGTCCAAAAAAATTATCAGTCTGCTCCTTTCCACAGAAGCTAAATCGATAGATCCTAGTTCGGTGCAACTAGATCAGGCACATCAAGTGCTTGGCTAAACCACCTGAAATACAATTAATTGCCTGTTTTATGAGGGGGCAGTGGTGTAGCAAGTGAGAGTGTGTGTGTGTGTGTGTGGGGGGGAGGGGGGAGGGGGTTCACCCCAGTCACGGTCTTCCTAAGGGTGCGGCATCCCTCCTTCTCTCCGCCCCTTGCCTTCTCCTAACCTGTACCTTTTTTACTTCCCTTGCGCGAGGTTGCTGCCCATGTTGGCATCAGCGCTTTCTCTGATGTCACTTCTGGGACCCATGCCTAGGAAATGATGTCAAAGGGCGAGCTGCTCATGCTGGAGAAGTTAAAAAGGTACAGGGAAAGGGAAGGGGTGGGGGAGGGGGGACCACCACCCCAGGTGCCGCTCATCCTTACAATGCCACCGACGAGAGGGTGCTGAAAAGTTCTCAACCCAACCAATCAACTTCCTAAATTCTGAACTTTATTTTGCCACTGTAGCTGAAAAGAGCGTTATCTTATTTCGTTAAGTGCCAGTTTGCAGAAATGAAATTCTATGATTTGACACTGTTTCAGATCATTGTTTGAAACAGTATATACTTGAACATAAACCCATCCAAATATAAACCAAGGTAACCTTTTCCCGGAAAACAAACAAACATTGACTCGAATATTAACCGAAATCACTTCAATCTTGCATGTTTACTGTTGGAGTGAGTGGCCTAGTGGTTAAAGTTGCTGCCTCAGTATCCTGAGATTGTGAGTTCAATCCCAGCCTGTTCCTTGTGACTCTGGGCAAGAAACGTAATCTCTCCATTGCCCCAGGTACCATAGTTAGATTGTGAGCTTGCAGGGACAGATAGGGAAAATATTGAAGAGTACCTGATTACTATTCAATGAATTGTAACCACTTTGGGTGAATCTCTTCATGAAAAGGAGGTAAATAAACATAGCAACCACTGTGAAAACTCATGGTAGCCATTTTGAGTAGTGAGACTGCATGAGGCAGAAGCATAGGAGGATCACTCTTGTTCTGGCTCATCACTGAGCCAGCAGGGCTTAAGGCAGGTCTGAGAGGGGGAAGACTCAAATATAAATAGAGACCCCCATTTTTGGACCATTTTTTGCCCAAAAATCTAGGTTTATATTTGAGTATACAGTACTACGAGTGATTTAAAAGAGGCCTGCATTTGCCCATATATAAAACAGACTGGGTTATCACTCTGCAAGTAAGCAGCTCACTGACAGTACTGTCATTACCATTTCACATCCAGCTACTCACAAACCTGGGAGGCAACATTATAATTATTACACGCTGGTAAATAAGCACAAGATATCTTACTGCTGTGTTTCATCGATCAAAGAAAGGCCCCTCCCAGCCTGGGGCAGCTGGCAGAGGCCAAGGAACAAGCTCCGGGGGTGTTCAATCATTCTGGCTATCGCAGCAGGTAGAAAACATGATCCTTGAAAATATATTTTTTTAATTCAGTGAAAGAGTTGTTTTTTCTCTTTGTTTCAGCTCCTGCAATCTGCCATCCTACACAGTCTGTACTATGAATGAAAACTCTCAGTACAACAGAAAAAAAGAACTCGTTAGTTTGCAGAATAGATAAAGCAAATATTCTCAGACTAGATTTCTTATCTGTTTCCATAAAAGAATTCATTGATAATAGATTCCTAAAGTTATGCTATACAGATTCTTACAATAACCTGGGAGTGATTCAGGCACAGAAGTGTGAACCGTAAGGTCTTGAAACAAAGACCCCCCAAGTGTCAATGCTCATCTTGCGGTGGCCAGAATTAGCTCTGGACATTCAGTGCTGGGCCATGTACAGGAACCAGCATTGTGAATGAGCTGGCTGCTGAATCTAATGTGGGTCCTGGCCGAGGTTCAGCTGGGACCTGTCTAAGACACTGAATACCAGCCTGGACTTGCATAAGGGTTTCTGTGCCTTACATATCCAGGGTGGGTGGGTGGGGGGAGGGAAATGTATTTTGAGGATTTAAATTATTAATTATAATATTGTAATCACATCATATGTCTTATTGTATTAATAATTGGGAAGAGGAAGGGAGAAAATGATTGTTTTATGTATTACTTGTGTAGTTAACAGTGCGTTTTATGCAGTATTTTATGTTCAATTAATTGTATTGCACTGTCAATGTTTGAAAATCAATAAAGATTAATAAAAAAAAAAAAAAAAGAAGTCTGGGCTTCTGTAAATGTGTTAAGCTACATGAGCTTCTGTAGAGATGTTACCATACAGAGTTACAAAGAGCTTCTGCAAGGTGTTACAATACATGGGCTCTATGCTGAAATACATGGAGCTCTGTGGTGGTGTTATAATAGAGTTATTAATATAGGCATGATTATGACCAAATATAAACATAAATATAATAAGTGAGATGAACTTAGAAATAGCTAATTTTAACCTAATAAAAGTGCTAAAATGAAAATGCATATATACATTTAACAATACTGCATAGCAATCATATAACAGAAATATATGTCAGTACAACATAAAAAAAATACCATAATATACGAGGAATGAGTAAGATCCAGGGGTAGCAGTGAATTACATTCATAGCACTATAGCTTAAAAAGTCCCTCAGATTTACGAGGGGCCAATGAAAAGTTCTCAGCCCACCAACAAAGTTGGGGCAGTCTCCATCGAGGGCTATACACTTACCCCCCTCTTCTATGAAACTGCGTTAGCATTTTTTAGCACAGAGAGCCGCGCTGAATGGCCCGTGCTGCTCCCGATGCTCACTGAGTCCCTATGAGCATTGGGAGCAGCGCGGGCCATTCAGCTTGGCTCCCCATGCTAGAAACTGCTAGCACGGATTCGTAGAAGAGGGGGTTAGTCCAGCGATTTTCCACTTTTTTCATTCTGTCAGAAAAATACCGAACGAAAAAAGTAGAAAATTGCTGGACTAAGTGTATAGCCCTCGATGGACACTGCCTCAACAGCCCCTCGTAACTGGAAATCAAAAGGATCAGGAGGAAACTGCCAAGCTATCTCCAGCTACCACAACTCTCTCCCATTTTTATAATTTATCCCTTTATAATTTTCAAGTTTAATTAGCTATATTTTAATTCATTTAAATTGTTTTCTGATTCATTAACCACCAAATTTAAGTAGCAGGATACGCAACGTGAAAAGCCTTATCAGTCCAGGCAGCTGTAACCAGGATTGTATTCTTGTGTCTCACACACTCATAGCTCTTCCTGCTGAGTGTTATAGGAAAGTACAAGCCACCTGAGCATAGATAGGTCCATACTCTATTGGTTTGAGGAAATGCGTTTGTTTTCCTGTTTTGCTTTACATTCAGGTAAGAAGACCAACTAAATGTTATTTTATGTTAATTAGGGTTTTTTTTTATTCAGCCTTTACCTATTCAGTTCCAGGTTGGATTACATTACAAGAGATTGTGGGGGAAGATTCTCAAAACTTAATGTTGCCTTTAAAGTGGTTACTAAACCTACTCCAGCTGGTTTAGTGAGCATGTATTTTAGTAGCAGACTATCAAAATGGCTTACCGTGGTCTTTTCCGAACTTCCTAGCAGTTTCCGATTCTGCCATGCAACTGGGCTAATCAATATTTAAATGAGCACTCCGGGTGATTCTTCATCATCGCCAAGTGATTCTCCAAACTCGGCGTCGGCTTTTCGCGACCATAAATCAGTGACTGATCTGGGGGTGCCAGTACTGTGCTGGCACTTTTTTTTTTTTTTTAAGTTCAAATATTTTTATTGGTTTTATATACATGAGAACTACAGTATAATTGAGAAGCTTCCGAAGAAGCTAAGGAGATAACCAGTGAAAAGGACACCCATCAAGCATATCAGATTGCAGAAGGAAAAATATATCAGCATAAAAAGACCGTAAACATAGTATAATACAGTATCCATATAATCATACATCATAAATCAACCGAAGGAGTTAATACGAGAAAGAGTAAAATAAAATAAAATAACTGAATGAAGGGGAAAAAAAGGAAGCAAAGTCCCAAGGTAGTGCAGATCCATGTCAGGTACATTAATCACACATACAATCAATGCTAAATCAAAAGAATCTAGCAAAACGGAGTATACAGAAGAAAGATTCAATGAGGTAGTCAGACTGATCGATGTTATAATATCAAAAGAAATCAAGGTCTTTATCACAAAAGTCTACCAGTATCGACCAGGTTTTAGTATAGGAAGATAAAGAGTTATAACGTTCCGCCATATGGCATTCATATTTAATATGAAGACAAACAGAGTTCCACCATTGATTGAAATCTAGTTTTGTAAAGTCCTTCCAATTTTGCAGGATTAATTGAAGAGCGAGAAATAGCAATAGGGTCAAGAGGCAATCATTGAAAGAGAAAATTTTCAAAATCATATGCCAAATAGAAGTCCAGAAGATCTGTAAATGGGGACAATCATATAACATATGGCGTAATGAGCCTTCAGAGGATTTACAGGTCCAACAGGAGTTATCTAAGGATCTTGTAACTTTGAAAAGCAGTATATTAGAAAGACTGGGAAGAGGGGAAATTGGAAGTATTTGAAATCCATATTACCAGATTAAGGAAGTAGGTAAATTTAAATTTCCCAAAGCAGCTTGTAAACTGAACTTGCATAATCAACAGTTTGTTATTAGAAATGTGAAACAATCTCAACACTTTCTTATTGAATATGAAGGAGTAAAGGTTTCTATTGTGCATCTTGAATGTTTATTTTTTAAAAATTATTTTTTGACAACCCTGATATTTAGCTTATTTATCTTACTTTTTTCTTTTTTTGTTATTAAATTGTATTAGTTGTATTATGATTAAATTGTAATGATTTATTTAAATTCTTTTTAAAAAAAATCTTTATTCATTTTTATAACTTACATCAAGTGCATCAAAAAGAAACATCATTTTAACTTAAAATACATCGCTTGAAATTCTACAATTCTTCATATTAAATATAATTTATCCCTTTCCCTCCCAAACCTTTAATATCTCATAACACATATACTATATAATAAAGACTTTCTTTCTATTCAAAACATGAAAATTCAAAAAGTTATCCCCCCTCCCCATTATTTCATTTGTACTAATCAGGGAAAATGATACTTATTCATTGCAATAATTTGTTAATGGCCCCCACACATCGTGAAATTTATTAAAATTCCCTTTCTGAATAGCTAATGTTCTTTCCATTTTATAAATATGACACACTGAATTCCACCAAAAACTGTAGTTTAATCTATTCCAATTTTTCCAATTGCATGTTATTTGTTGTATGGCGACTCCTGTTAAAATAAGTAAGAGTTTATTATTTTTGGAAGATATTTGGCTCTTAACTCTCATAGACATGCCAAATAATACTGTATCATACAATAATGCCACATGATTTTCTAACAAACTATTAATTTGGCCCCAAATTGATTTCCAGAAAGCCATAATAAATGGACAATAGAACAATAAATGATCTAAAGTCCCTGCTTCAAGATGACAATGCCAACATCTATCAGACTTAAAGCAACCTAATTTTTGTAAACAAACAGGGGTCCAGAATGCTCTATGCAACAGGAAAAAACATGTTTGTCTCATAGATGCAGACATCGTACAAATCATCCTCCAAGACCAGATTCATGGCCATTGAGACAAAGTAATTTGATGCTTAATCTCAATACTTCAAATGTCCAGAAGACCAGTCTTTGTTTTTTTATTCATAAATCCAGATATTAATTTGTACAACTGAGCGGCCTGATGTCCCAGGAAATCCACCTGGAAGCATAAGTAATACGATTAAATTAGAAGAAAAAGATATTAAGTAAGGAAGTGAAGTGAACTAAAATGAAATATAATGAAGAAATATTTATGGAGTTATGAAATTCCAAATAAGTATGAAACTAAATTAATTTTAGAGTTTTGAGTAAATAAACAATAAAGTGGACTGATGAAGACAAGAGATTGTTGGGCATTACTCATGATCCAGTTGATATCCAAAAGTCCATACAAATGAAAAAATGAAGAATTAATATATATATATAATAATAATAATAATAACTTTATTTTTGTATACCGTAATACCACAAAACAGTTCAGAGCGGTTTACAGGTTAAGAGACTGTACATTTACAGCGAAGTTACAGCATGTCAGAAAACAGGTCAACATATCAGGAAACAATTTAGAGCAATTTATGCGATGAAGGTGCAGAGAATTAATTAACAAGTGTATGGTATAAACCAGTGACAATTACAAAATGATCCAATCGCTGTTGCCAGGGGGGTGCCAACCGGGGAAGAAGGGGAGGAAGGGGAGGGAGGGAAGCGAGGTTGGGATTATTAGTTTGGTGGGGAGGGCGGGGGTTAGAGGAATTTATCAAAGAGGTATGATTTGGGAGATTTCCTGAAGGATTGATAAGTTGGGGCAAGAGAGATGAGAGTGGACAAGCAGTCATTCCATTTGCCAGCTTGGAAAGAGAGGGTTTTGTCGAAGAATCTTTTGTAGATGCATCCTTTTGGGGAGGGGTAGGCAAACAGGTGGGCATTGCGTGTACGGTTAGAGCCTGGGAAGACGAAGTGGCGTGACAGATATATCGGGGCTGAGCCAATTAGGGTTTTGAAGCAGAGGCAGGCGAATTTAAAGATGATCCTTGCTTCGAACGGTAGCCAATGAAGTTTTCTATAGAAAGGGCTGATATGGTCTGACTTTTTGAGCCTGTAGATGAGGCGGACGGCGGTGTTCTGGATGAGTCTTAGTCTTTTAATGGTTTTCTTGTAGGAGCCCAGATATATGATGTTGCAGTAATCCAGGGAGTTTAGGATTAGGGATTGGACTAGCAATCTGAAGGTGGGGAAATCAAAGTAATGTTTGATGGAACGGAGTTTCCACAGGGTGGAAAAGCATTTTTTGACCTGGGCATTAGTGTGGTCTTCCAAAGTGAGGCATCGGTCCAAGATGACTCCGAGGATTTTTATAGTGGGGTTGATTGGGTACGTTAAACCATTAAGTTGCAGGGTGGTGGACGTTAGTTTGTGGTTGGGACTTGCGAGGAAGAACTTGGTTTTTTCTGGGTTTAGTTTCAGTTTGAAGTGTGTGGTCCAGTTTTCTACCATGGTGAGGACAGTTGAGATGTATTGTTCTGGGTATGATGATTGTAATGTCATCAGCGTAAATATAGGATTTCAGGTTACAGTTCAATAATATGTGTCCCAGTGATGCCATGTAGATATTGAATAGTGACGGGGATAGGGGGGAGCCTTGGGGGACTCCGCAGGGGTTGCTCCAGGTATGGGAGAAGGTTCTGCCATTATGGACTTGGTAGGTTCGGTTTTTTAGGAAGCCTGTGAGCCAAGTTAGTACTTGTTTGGAAATGCCAATGGAGTCGAGGCAACTAATCAGAATGTCATGGTCTACTAGGTCGAAGGCACTGCTGAGGTCAAACTGGAGTAACAGTGCGCTTTTTCCTAGTGAGAATAGTTGGTGGAGGTGATTGGTTAGTGAGGCTAGAACGGTTTCCGTACTGTAATTGGTGCGGAATCCAGACTGGGAGTCATGCAGGATGTTAAATTTCTCTAGGTATGACGTGAGATTGTAATTGACAAGTCTTTCCATGATTTTAAGGAAGAGCGGAATATTGGCGATGGGTCTGTAGTTGGAGGTTACAGAGGGAGATTCTTTGGGGTTTTTGATTATTGGAGATACGAGGATGTGGCCAAGTTCCAGTGGGAAGTAGCCGGTTGACAAGCAGAGGTTGACAATGAAGTGTATGTTAATATCAGACCAATAATCTCTTTACAGTTTATATGGTGCCACGATATATAAATAGGCACCATATAGCTTTATTAGATTAGAGATTTAAAAGAGTACAGAGAATAGTTAGTGATTCAGAGAGAAGTGACTCTATGAGGCAGACTTGGTTCTTTTTGTTGCATAGAGCTTTTTTGGACCCCAGTTCGTTTACAGAAGTTGGATAGTTCTAGGTCTAATAGATGCTGGCATTGTAGTTTAGAAGCTGGGACTTTAGATCATTTAATTTTTTTCTGTCCCTATATATATGCCTTTTGGAAGTTAATTTGGTCCCAAATTAATTCATTGTTAGAAAATCATGTTGCCCTTTCATATGATACTATATTATTTGGTACATCTATAAGATTTAAGAGTCCAATTTCAGCAAATAATAATAAACTTTTATTAATATTGACGGGGGTTGCCATTTAACATATTACTGGAAATTGGAAGGATTATACTAAACTTAATTATACCTTTTGGTGGAATTCAGTTTGTCATATTTATAAAATGGAGAGGGTGCTTGCTGTACACCAAGGAAATTATCATAATTTTATAAAGATTTGGGGGCCATTGATTACATATTCTAATGATCAGATACCTTAAACACCTTGTTATTATATAAGATTTAGGTGGGGTGGGATTGGGAAATATGATTTTTGCTAAATGATTTATTATTAATGGATGGGGTGGGTGGGAAGGGATTCTTTTATACTTTAATGATTATAAGTAAGATTGTCAAGTGATTTGTAAAAATTATTTTGATTGATTATTATACACTTCTTGTAAGATGAAAATGAATAAAGATTTACAGAGAGAAGTGACTAAGGACTACACTAACAAATGGTTAAGATTTATCAAGTGATTGCAAAAAAATAATCGCAGAGGAAACATGAGGCGCCATTCCAACCATAACCAGTCCGGGATATTATCAGTGGGCTCTGGGAGGATCCAATACATACCCTGGCGCATAATATAGGATTGATGATACCTATAAATGTTGGGAAAATTTACCCCTCCCTCTATAATTGGTTTTTGTAGAGATACTAAAGCAATTCTAGCCTTTTTGCCCAGCCAAATAAATTTTGTAAGAATACAATTTAACTTTTTATAAAAAGACCCCTGATAAAAACTGGTAACATACCAATTTGATAACAAACCACAGGCAAAATCATCATTTTAATAGTTTGAACTCTCCCCCACCAAGATTTATTTAAATTCAATAAAATATTTTGGCAAAAAAAAGAAAGGTGAAACAAAAACAGCAGAACTAGTAATTCTATTATTAAGTTTCAATTTGCTGATTTCAACTTTACTTCATTTATGCTGGCTTTAACAAAGCCGCGGTAGAGGTTTCTAGCACGGGCTGGCAAGGTAAATGCTTTGATGCTCATAGACTTCCTTTCAGTGTCTAATTGGTGGGCCACAACATGCGCTCCTCATCTGGACCACCAGTACCTGCAGTGAGACTGCTACTGATGCTGCTCCCACCCACAGGTGATCCCCCTTTGTCACCAGAGAGTTACAATTCTGAAGGGGAGAGAGGGAAGGGAGTTATGTTTTTCAACTCACTGAAAAGTCTATGGGGCTCATAATCAAAAGAAAAAAAGGTCTAAAAAGTGGCCTAAATGGCTACTTGGACGATCAAAAAGCCTGATCGTCCAAGTACCCATAATCAAAGATGGTTTTAGACGTATCTAAAACCTGCTTAGGCCTTTCCCCTGCCTCTAAACACACAGAGAGAAAAGAGGTGTTTTTAGAGGAGGGGAAAGGGCGGGCGGTGGGCGGGAGGTGGGCCGACCTACACCTAGGCGTACAACCAAAGATTTTGACAGGTTGCCTAGTCGGCACTTATACGTTTTGACTTAGACCAAGTCAAAACAGGTATAAGTGCCGAAAAGGAGCCACTCAGCTGATCGTGGCTGGAACGATCAGTTCAGTGGCCCGGCAACCTACCCCCCCCCCCCACCGCAACCATCGCGGCAGGAGAGATGCCTCATCTCCCATACCGCGATGCGATCACCCCTCTACCCAAACTGCCGCGACCCGTGGCAAGAGAGATGCCCAATCTCTCCTGCCGCGGGTTCTGGCAGTTTGGGTAGAAGAGTGAACGCATCGCGGAAGGGGAGATGGCCAATCTCTCCTACCGCGATACATCAACCCCCCACACACACACACTATCAGGGCAGGAGGGAGCCCAAGCCCTCCTGCCCCGCGATCTCTAATCCCCCCCCGAGTCCGATGGGACCAGGAGGGAGCCCAAGCTCTCCTGGCCACATGGCCCCTATCCCCTACAAGATCGGGCAGGAGGGAGCCCAACCCCTCCTGCCCAGGTGGATCCCTTACCCCCACCCCCACTAAAATACGGGCAGGAGGGATCCCAGGCCCTCCTAACCTAAAATCGCCCCCCACAACCGCACCCCCTGTAACCCCCGCCCACACCCTGCCCCCGCCCCCGCCCACACCCCGCCCAACTCCCACCCACACCCCACCAGAACCCCTGCCCACAGGAGGAGACTATGGCTCCCGGGCCTATTCTGGTTGGCTCAGGCACCTCAGGCCTCACCTGTGGGCAGGGTTTAAGCAGCCTGGGCCAATCTGGCGCCATTCCAGAGCTGGCTGGCCTGCCGGACGGACGGGCTTGGCACCCATCCGTCTGGCCAACGTTGACAAGGTATGGAGGGTGGGATTGGAGGTAGGGGGGGTAGGGGGGTCAGCGGGGGGGTCGCAGGTCAGCAGGGGGGCCGATCGGGGGTTCAGGGGGTGCAGTCATGGGTGAGCAATTCGAGGGCAGGAGGGCCTGGGATCCCTCCTGCCCATATTTTAGTGGGGGTAGGGGGTCCACCAGGGCAGGAGGGGGCCCGATCTTGTAGGGGTGCGGGTCGTGTGGCCAGGAGGGCTTGGGCTCCCTCCTGGCCCCATCGGACTCGAGGGGGGATTAGAGATCGCGGGGCAGGAGGGCTTGGGCTCCCTCCTCCCCAAACGTAATCGGAGGTTCGGGGGGGGGGCCGCAGGGCAAGGGGGCTTGGGCTCCCTCCTGCCCCGATAGTGTGGGGGGTGGCCATCTCCCCTGCCGCGATGCGATCACTCCTCTACCCGAACTGCCACAATCCGCGGCAGGAGAGATTGGGTATCGCTCCTGCCACGGGTCGTGGCAGTTCGGGTAGAGCGGTGATCGCATCGCGGTATGGGAGATGAGGCATCTCTCCTGCCGCGATGGTTGCGGTGAGGGGGGTACGTTGCCAGGCCGCTGAACTGATCACGCCAGCCACGATCAGCTCAGCAGCTCCTTTTCGGCACTTATACCTGTTTTGACTTGATCTAAGTCAAAACGTATAAGTGCCGACTAGGCAATCTGCCTAAAGTTTTGGTTATACCTGCTGCACGCCTAGGTCTAGGTTGGCCCACCACCCGCCCACCGCCCGCCCTTTCCCCTTCTCTAAAAACGCTTCTTTTCTCTCTGTGTGTTTAGAGGCAGGGGAAAGGCCTAAGCAGGTTTTAGATACGTCTAAAACAGTGGTCTCAAACTCAAACCCTTTGCAGGGCCACATTTTGGATTTGTAGGTACTTGGAGGGCCGCAGAAAGAATAATAATTTCTTCTTATTAAAGAAATGACAATTTTGCATGAGGTAAAACTCTTTATAGTTTATAAATCTTTCCTTTTGGCTAAGTCTTAATAATAATTTTGTAATTTATAGGTAAAGAGACATATGATCAAAATGGTTTTATTTTACTTTTGTGATTATGAAAAATATACCGAGGGCCTCAAAATAGGACCTGGCGGGCCGCATGTGGCCCCGGGGCCTCGAGTTTGAGATCACTGGTCTAAAACCAGCTTTGATTATGGGTACTTGGACGATCAGGCTTTTTGATCGTCCAAGTAGCCATTTAGGCCACTTTTTAGATGTTTTTTTCTTTTGATTATGAGCCCTATAGACTTTTCAGTGAGTTGAAAAACATAACTACAGTACACTCTCAGTTAACTGGCAATATGGGGATTGGTAGATGCTGGATAAATGTAGTTTCTGGTTGCTTGAGAGTTACTATTAAAAATAGGTCTAACTAATACTATATCCCATACTATGCCATACCATAAACTATTCTAGACATATGGTAGGCAAAGCTTGGGCTCACTCAGGTGTGCTGTGCCGAGTTTACACTTAAATTTATTTTCATTTAAAGTATTACAGTATTTCTTAGATTTTTTTTCTGGTTGCTTGAGAGTTCTGGTTAATTGAGTTCCGGTTAACAGAGTTTACTGTACTGTATTGAAGCATTTCCTGGTCAACAGAGATTGCTATGGCAACTAGACATGCTGGTCTCTACCAGTGTCTGGATACATGAGAAGAAATAAAGTACATTTCCCCCAGGGAAGTACTAGAGCTTTGAAGATGAATAGGTTTGACTCATGTGTTACAGACATTTTATCATCTCTCTGCATGATAATCCATTTACTACTTTTTTGAGTATATTCTCTTTTTTGAAAAACATTTTTCATACTATCCATTTAAATCAATTGGCAGGGGAAAAAAAATCATTCGATATCTTGCTGCTAGGAAACTGGCATCATGAAAGGACAACCTACTAGAAGTAGTAGATGCTCAGCTCATTCTACACAGGCTACCCTGAAACTATTGTAAGCCCTTTCAATGATATGTCTATCCCTGGAACGACATCTTCATTTTCATTATATTCTACAGCAAAAGTTTATTGCTAAAGCTTTATATGAAAGGCATGCATGCAGAATTAACTTAAAATAAATGACAACTGCATATGTACTCAGGTACTTACTATTATCTAGTTGGAATTTGTGATAATCACTTGTTTGATATTAACCCAGGGTAGAAAATATAATCAAACATTTCTTTTGTATACAGCCTTGATATTGAAGCACATATGAGAGGGTGCTGAAAAGTTCTCAGCCCAACCAAGATGGCTATGGTTCAATCAAAGATCTAAAACAATGTCAAACACAGAATTTAGTTTCTGCAAATTGGCATTTAACGAAATAAGATAATACTTTTTTCATCAGAATGAGGATGGAATATGAACTGCTGATTTTAAAAGTTTTTGATGTGTCCTACGCCCTGACGAAGCAGAAGCAAAACGCTGGCTTGCCTTCGTCGGCGGTGGACAGTGGACATTGTTAAACACTTTTTGGAGCATAGATGTGAAAGTAACTGGCTTTATTTGCACATAAAGTTCATGAGAATGTGATGATATAAGTGCATAAATTATTAGGGGAAATGAGTTGGGGTTTTTATTTTTATATAGCTGATGAGGTATTTTCCCTTTCTAGTTTTCAAGCAAAGATAAATTCTAGCTGCAAACGGGGATCTGAGGCTTTTTCCTCCTATTAGCAAGAGTACATAAGCTTGGAAGTGAAAGATTTAGAGCAGAGGTAGGGAACCCCAGTCCTCGAGAGCCGTATTCCAGTCGGGTTTTCCCCAATGAATGTGCATTGAAAGCAGTGCATGCAAATAGATCTCATGCATATTCATTGGGGAAATCCTGAAAACCCAACTGGAATACGGCTCTCGAGGACCGGAGTTCTCTATCCCTGATTTAGAGGGTAATGGTTTCACCAGATGTATGTACAACTCAAGAATACTAAAAAATGTGAAATAGAAATAATTTTTGAGAGAGTATTGAGGTCATATATTGAATTAATCTTCTCTCAAGTGTCTGTATAGATTTTGTGCTTGAATTGTGCACCACTTGTGATGTTTTTAAATTCAATATTGTATATGACAAGCATGATACATGATAGATATTATTCCTGAGTTGTTGAGATACTATGCATTCACCAAGTCATGATATATCACTTCCTGGATTCTAAACCAATGATTCTGAAATACTGTAGAACATTTCACATGAAAACTACAAAGAAGGAAAATATATTACAAGTAAAATTGTAATATTTTATCTATTGTAGCCTTTTCAAAAGAAAAGTATGAATCAAAGCTGATCTTCCTCCTTTCCCAGATAACCAGTGTTTTACTACTTATTCCCTTGAATATATGGTGAATTCAATCATGCTTTTTTACAAAATTACTCTATACCTGTTCTTATGCCTTCAATTTGCAATGGTTCCTTTTCACATAATTAGGGTTTGATGGTACAATTTTCCTTTCCGAAATAAGACACAAATTTACTAACAATCAGCCAGACATCATACAAATGTACTTAGATTGCGAAGCGTATAGAATGTCGCAGTCCGTTTGATCTTTGATTTAAAAAAAATCAGATCATATCATGTTTTATTACAGAGAGCTTCATCGGCTTCCATTTGAGGCTTGTGTGATGTTTAAACTGGGAACACTGTTATAAAACCAAACATGGTCAAGCGCCTAAGTACCTGTTAGAATTACTTACTTTATTTACATCGAACTGTCCACTACATAATACCTCTTTATTTGTTCCCCCCCATCGTTTGAGGTTGCGTGTATAAGAAGTTCCAACAATGCCAATTTGCTTTTCAGGCAGCTAGCTGGGATAAGGAGATATGTTCTCTATTTAGAAGGTCTTGTTCTTATATACATTACAGGAAGTTACTGAAATCATTCTTGTTTGTAAAAATTTTAGAGAATATACCGGTTAAACTGTAAAATTTTTAGAGAATATACCAGTTAAACTCTGTAGCGCCATTTGGGTTAAATTTGGAGTTAGAATGGCTAACTCTGGTATAAGATCTTCTCTGGGGGGGGGGGGTCTCCTATATAATAAGCGTTCAGCTTTCATTACATAAGATATATGAGGGGTGGTTAAAATGAATAAACAAGTTCCTCTGTGGAATAATATGTGAACTCCCCCCAGTTCACTGGTGGTTCTGTCGCATTTGACGTCACCACTAGCTGCACTGGGAGGTATAAGTAGTAGAAAGGAGAACGCCGCGGCCATCTTGTTTACAATACTAGGTGGTTGGTGTATACGGCGAAAGCTAACTAAGGTATATGCACTTGGTTTTGAAACTAATGTAATTTCCAAATTTTATCGGTAGATTTCAAATTATAATTATTTATAAACTAATATATGATGGTTCTGTTTGTCCTTCAGGGATATCAGCATTGAAAAAACCCTTCGGGTGAAACATGTCGGCACGAGAATCCCTGCAAGTTAGACCACTTATAGAAACAACTTGAACAAAATGAATTAAAGCTAAGTAACAGTAATATCTTTATGATAAAGTTTGTGAGTTAAAATATTTTAAGTAAGACCCGGTGAGGATTTGGTACGTTAATCCAGATACTATGAGAGTATTCTGAGCATCCTGGTGGTATCGCTGAGGGTCTGTTATTTATTAAAAAGCATTTCATATTACAATGATGAGTGTGAGAATATAGGAGACGATTTATACATCATATCGCCTCTTTTGGACATTTGTTAGAAAAATATAAAGCAACCTTCGGGAGGACTGTAGATACATATAGTACTAAGCACTTCTGGGAAAGATCTATCTAATCTAATCTTCAACATACCTATAGAGGCTCAAGGCAACAGATCAAAGAGGACATGGAGAGATAAGAGGAGGGTCTTAGATGTAGGGGATGCTATACAGAAACTGAGATAGTTGTCAAAAAGATGAGTCTTCAGGTATTTTCTGAACTAGTGTAGTTTGTCTCTTTCCTGATAGCATCAGGTAGGTCATTCCAGATTTTTACACCCAGATATGTTAGCATAGAGTAGAAAATTTGTTTGTAGTGGAGGTATTTTGTGGATGGTAGGTTTAGTTGGACTCTGTTAAGGATTCTTTTTGATGTCTACCAAACATTAGGGTTTCAAACTCCACCTCTCACTAAAGCCAACTACCCCAAACAAATAACCTTACCCATTTCTTACTCTCTTTGAAAATGACCAATTTTTTAAATTTTTTTTTTATTTTTTTGTAAGTTCTTGGTGTAATACATCCTGGATAATTCTTTTGTAATCCGCCTTGAACTGCAAGGTAATGGCGGAATAGAAATCCCTAATGTAATGTAATGTAATTAGAGCATAATTGGATGAGAGGGGCTGCTGAGCTTCCGTATAGGATCTGGTGTAAGATACATGACGATTTGAAGATTATTCGGGATGATATTAGGAGCCAATGTAGTTGCCTGCTGAAAGGTTGTAATTGAGTCAAATTTCTTTAATTTGTAGATTAGTCTAACGGCTGTTTCTGGATGAGTTGTAGTTTGTGGATAAGAGCAATGTTGATGCCAAGGTAGGCAGAGTTGCAATAGTCCAGTTGGGGTAGGACCATCATCTGAATGATCAGAGCAAAGTGGTGTGGATAACCACTCAATGCTAACACACTACAGAGAAAACCAAGGTGTGATCAAGGAAAAATACAATATCTGTATTATTCTGAACCAAAGGAAGGCAGTACTTTAGACAGGTTTGGTGGTTTAAAAATTTACAGCTATTTTATTAGAATATATTCATTAAATATTAAATGTGCCCAAACCTGATGTGCATCTCACATTTCATTTTGATAAAATAGCTGTAAAATTTGAAATCACTGAACCTTATCATTTAAAGGGCTTAAATAATTTGGTTTACAGTTGGAGAGATGAATAGCTCAGTACCCAAAGGAAGGCTCTGTTAAATAATGATTCTTCCTTTAGGCATTGGTAAGGAAATTTCTTTTTGAATCAGGTCTAAAGTACAGATATGCTTTCTTTAAAAAGATTTTAGTACTTTTACGGTAATTGCAGCATAAAAACATAAGAATAGCCTTACTGGGTCAGACCAGTCAAGCCCAGTAGCCCGTTCTCATGGTAGCCAATCCAGGTCACTAGTACCTGGCCAAAACCCAAGGTGTAGCAATATTCCATGCTACCAATGCAGGGCAAGCAGTGGCAAACTGAGACAGAGACAGCAGGCTAGATGAATATGCATAGTCATATAACTGTTTATTAACTGCAAGACTAGGCTCTCTCTCTCTCTTCATCAGTTTCTCCTTTTCAATACTGGAGAATTATGAGTTCTAGTCATTGGAAGCTCACTAGCTGGCATTGTATTCTACTTTCACCATGCAAAATACATACAGCTACTAAGCAATCTCATTTTCCTAGACATGCTGATCCAGTCCTACTTTTATTTATGTATTTATTTTTTTAAAATTTACCAACCGCCTATTCCAAGTCCAGGGCAGTGGCTGTTAACCCACTCTTTGAGAACCACCCCCAGACTGGTTTACAGTATATCTATAGTAAATAGGCAAACAGTGGAGGCAGTGCATTCAAGTCTCTCATGCATATTCATTTTGGCTATCCTGAAAACTGACTGGCTTGAGGCTACAGGACTGGATCGACCTGCCTTGAGGGACCGGAGCCAGTTTTTAACCCTAGCAGCGAATTTGGCCATTAGAAAGTTATTAAGTTTTGCTGTCAAAGGTAGAAAAGGAAACACTTTTCAGTAGAGAAGGCAAGTCTGTTTGAACTGTACTTGTCAACACACTTCAGACTCCATTATACTTTGCTGTTAAATAAGATACTTTTAGATTAATTCCTCAAGCACCAAGCACTACAGCTAAACAGTTATAAACCCCATTTGACTACTTCTGCTAATACATTATGCTCTGGATACACTGTTTAACTTTACTCATGACTAGCTTGTCAATTGTTTTGTGGCCGCATGACCCCTCATAATGGCCAAATAAAACTGTGTGCCCCCATCACAGGTGCAGATTAATGGGATACCTATGGAGAGCCCACCCAGGTTGTAACCCCAAATGTGGGCCTTGCAACTCTCACAGTTTGTGAAGCTCTGGCCATGACCCTTACTTAAGGCTTTCTACACACTCTGTACCCTAAGGATTAGCAGACGTTTCTTAATATCTAATCTCAGAATTTCTGCCCCACCATCTCCTTCTTCTCCTGGACTGGAGAGACCATAAACCGGTACTTCTCTGTGGAAAATTTTACCATTCCATCTGTTACTGTATTCGAGAAATGTCTCTCGTCAATTAGGAAAACCACTTGTCCACTGGACCCTATTCTCTCTTCTTGGCTTCTGGAAAACAAATATGGTTTATCACCCCTGGCGAGGAGTATGATTATACAGAGTTTATCCAATGGTACACTGCCGACTTGCGTGGAAACTGTTCTGGTTCATCCCATTATCAAGAAAAATTGATTAGACAGCTCCCTGCCCTTGAACTTCTGACCAGTATCTAATCTTCCATTTTTGTCTAAACTTCTTACACATCTAGTTTTCATGCAACTTACACAACACGTTGAATCTTCAGATGTTCTTCACCCATCCCAACCAGGCTTTCGGAGGCATCACTCAACAGAAACAATAACGGCATCACTTCTAAATGACAGCTACTCAGCCCTCAACCATGTTGCAGCAGGTTCTTTTATTTCACTGCTTTTGACTTTGTAAGTCATTCACTTCTCATTTCTTGCTTGGCTGCACTTGGAATATCTGGGAGATGGATTATGTCACACTTTGTCTTCACTAATGTCTCACCATAAGGTAGACGACAGATGCAATCAATATTATCATATGTATGGACCTTCAGACCACAGCCGGGCACATCGCTTCTGGTTGCTTAACTCTTCGTCAATCCAACTTTATTATATATTCATTTTAACTAATTTTTATCATTTTATCTACAATTTTTCAATGTTTTTCAATATAAAACAGAAGAACGTCACTTAGCTTTATAGTGATCTATCCTTCATTCACCTCTCCCGACATGCATGTTTCAAATGAAACTTTTCTTCAGGGTCGAGGGAAAACTAGAATAAAATAAAATATACTCTACTCTTAACAGCAGAAAATATGCCTCTAATGTAATGGTGAAAAGTGAAATAAGAAATGTGGTAGATGTCAGTGGTGTACTTTAGCCATGACAGGTGAATGCTGGGTACATCCAAATACTGAGATCAAATATTATACTTATGCTTCTACCAACTGTGATTCTACCTCTATTGTGTATTTGATTCAATGTCCTTGTAACAAAATATACATTGGGTGGACAAAGTGTTCTATCAAGATCCGCCTAAACAAACATAAATCTCGGGTTCTTACTGAATAGGACACTGTTCTATTGGTCAAACATTGGCAACTTATGGGGCATACATGGTCTGATATTAAATGGAGAATCATGAATTCTGTTATAGTAGGGTGGGAGAGAGGTAACATTCAGAAAGCTTTAGCGATTAAAGAACAAAAATGGATATTTAAACAAATCTTTAGCTCTAGTAGGATTAAATGAGGAAATAGAATGGTTATCTATTTTATGAGCGCTCCTCCTTGATTTTTTATGTGCAGTTCCATTCTCCTTGTGCTGAGCCCCGCACTGCTATGATGATGACGTCACACGCTCCGTGGTGTGCGTCGGGCCAGTTGTACTTAATGGCTCTAATTTCAAACCGCGGCCATGTTGTAAGTTTGAACAGGCTCCCTAAAATGGTAAGCGTTCTGTCTTATTTCACTTTTCACCATTACATTAGAGGCATATTTTCTGTTGTTAGGCTGCTTGGAGAGAGAAAAATAAAAATCACCAGGATAGGGGAAGGGAGGGAGAAAGGGAGATGCTCGGACTGCGGCAAGTGAGAGGGAGAGAGAGGGGATGCTGGACTGCACGAAGGATGCTGAAGGGAAGTGGAGAGTGAGGGGGGGTGAAAGGAACATACACTAAAGGGAAATGGGGAAGAGAGAGTGGGGAGAAGACACTGAAGGAAAGTGGGGAGGAGAGAAGACGCTGAAGGAAAGTGGGTAGGAGAGAGAGGGGAGAAGAAGCTGAAGGGAACTGGAAGGAAGGAGGGGATAAAGAAAAAAGGCACATGCTGGATTGGGGAGACAGATACAAGATCTGAGGGGAGGAAAGGAGGCGAGAGACGCTAAAAACCACCTGGGGGAGAGAAGGACAGATGGAAGGGAAGAAGACAGAGATGCTAGACTATGGGGGGAGCAGAGGGAAGAAGATGAGTGCCAGACCAATGGAGGGGGGTAAAGGGGGGGTAGAGGGAGAGATGGAAGGGAAAGGCACAGTAATAGGCACAGTAACAGAGCAGATGTTATATGGAAGAGGCAGAAAGAAGGCAGACAGTGGATGAAAGGAATAGAATGACGAGAAGATGAGGAAAGAAGAAACTAGACAACAAAGGTAGAAAAAAATTCTATTTATTTTCTTGTTTTTGCTTTAGGATAAAGTAGTATATTAGTTGTATTGATACACATTTATAAACAAAGCTCTGCCAGCTGAAGATCTCTTTCTCTAGTTCAGCAGCCAGAACTTTGATTTATAAAATGACAATTGTACAGAATATTGTTTCTTTTTATACCTTAATAATATAAGTTCAGTATAAAACTATTTGAGGCTTGTGCGGATGGGATCAGATGGTTTGCAGGGATGGGGCCGGGGACCGAGCTTGCGGGGACGGGACAGGGATTGAGCTCGCAGGGATGGGATGGGGACGAGCTCATGGGGATGGGGCAGAGACAGGGACAATTTTTCCCCTGTGTCATTCTCTATCTCTAGCTCTATTATTCTGTAACGCACAGGCACAATTGATGCGTATTGTTAGATACCAATTTATAGAATTGCCCTTTACCATTTTTGGACCAAATTTGTTTACTCTGAATTCAAAACACAGGCAGAGAAGGATCAAGGAATAAACTATGACTGAAAGTATAAACGAAGGTACTAAGACTTTTTTTTTTTTTTACAACTGTTAAAAAAAAAAAAAAAAGCATTAAAGCTCATGAAGCTCCTAATAAATGCTTGTAAAGTAAAACAGACAAATCCTGAATAAAAGCTCCTATGGCACAGTGGTTAAAGACACTTCTTCCATCTTCCACAGGTCATGGGTTCAAATTTCTACACCACAGGTGTCAAACTCAAGGCCCGTGGGCCGAATATGGCCTGCCTGGCTGTTTTATGTGGCCCGCAGTTCAATGGTGTTATCTTGTGGCAGGCTTCCTCCACCTCACAGCCACAGTGTGCACAAAGCCGCGTACAGCAGCTCCTCTCACGTCCCACGCCTATTCCAGAAGCATTCCCTCTGACGTTGCAACATCAGAAAGAAGGCTTCCGATTCAGGCGCAGAATGTGTGAGGAGCTTCTGTTGCACGCGGCTTCGTGCACACTACGGATATGAGGAGGAGGGAGCCGGTCACAAGATAACACCGGGGGCATCAGACCGCAGGCCGCATAAAACGGCCAGGTGGGAGACGGCCAGAAGGTAAGATATCCGCTGGAGGGAGGCACAGAATGGAAGGAGGGAGACAACAAAGGTAGGAGGAATGATTTTATTTTCAAGTTAGTGTTTGAATTGTGTCAATTTTGAGAATTTTAATCTGCTTTCTATATTTTGCACTGTTCAGGAAGAAATGCACTTGTTTCTATTTCTCTGGGGTTGTATTGCATGCAGAGTCTTGAATCTTAGGGTTATATTTGCATAGGGGTTATCTGTGTTCTGGTAGGAATGAATGTTGAGAAGCATAGAGTGTGCTTTGTGTAGTTTAATTTTGTGGTTAATCATTATGTGTTGTTAAGATTATTGTATGTGTGTGTATATATGACAAATAAATGGAAACAATTGTGTTATAATTAGTATTATTATGGGGGCAGGGTCTGGGATGGAGATTGGGTGGGGTCTAGTCCATGACTTAGCCTGTATTTTGTATTTCGGCCCCTTAATGTGATTGAGTTTGACACTCCTGCTCTACACCTTCCCTAATACCTTAACAGCTTCTTTTTTGTCTCATAAGAGCGTATGGATTGTGGACTTTGTCATTTACATTCGCACTCTGCCCTTTCCAGGGTCCAGAGGGAAACTTATTTTTACCCTGCCTAAAAGAAAGCACCTGTGGCTCAGTGATTAAAGGCACTGCTTCCATCTTCCAAAGATCATGGGCTCAAATCCCAAGTATGGTCAGATACCCAGCACATATTCTTATTTTTAGTGGCATTCTGCCATCTAGGTGCATATTGATGATATCACAATGATGTCAAGATTGTGCATCAGACATGTCCACTTGCTTTGAAGCACAGCCATTGTGAGTAGTGTATTTCTTTTTCTTTTCATAACCTTTTGGAAATGAGGTTTAGTATGCAATACATTTTTTTTCATGTGCTTTGCTTAAGTAATGCACTATTAAACATCAAAAAATAGAAGCCCCGTTCACCTATATGCGGATGCCTCCAGCACGCCTAGGAGATGCCTAAGTCGCGTCCACCTAACTGAAGCCTAACTAGCGCCCAACTCGCTAGAACAGTGTTCCTGGTCATTCAAACATAAATTACTTTTTGGAACTCTGCCTGCAGGCGAGGAAAATGCAAACAGTTACAAATTTTAAGAAGGGCTTAAAGACTTTGTTCAAGAAGTTATTGAGAGGAGTGAAGTTTTATGCTGGTTAACTGTTCATATAATATGTTTGTATGGTATGTTGTAATTTGTTATGAATACAGCTCTGAGACTCGTCTATTCATTGAAAAAACATGATCACATTACTGAGGCATTCATCAATTCTCATTGGCTTCCAATCCAGGAAAGAATACAATTTAAATTCTACTGTATACTATTTAAAACTATAAATGGAGACAGCCCAACCTACCTAAACGACCGCCTCATCCAAACCACCTCTACCAGGCATAGAAAAACACCCCCCCCCATTCACTTACCCCCCAATCAAAGAAGTAAAACGGAAAAAAACTATACAACGTACTACTGGCCACTCAGGCAGCGAAGATAGACAACCAAGTCTCCAACCTATTGACAACAACCCCAGACTACAAGATGTTCAGAAAGGAAATAAAAACTATACTCTTCAAGAAATCCCTTAATCAGATGGTAAGATAATCCCTCTTACCATCCCCTCCCTAACCCCAGATCCTACTTTTCTCTCTCTTGGAAACCTTCTCTGATCTAACGTTGTAACCCTTTTTCCATAACTCTTTTTGCAATCAACTTTGAACCGAAAGGTAATGGCGGAATAGAAATCTGTAATGTAATGTAATGTAATTATACTCCACTTAGAAGGCTAAGTTAGGTGGAATATAAATATTTTAGATAAATAAATAAAATACATACATAAATTAAGCCCTGGTTTTAGTGCTTGTTTTCCTTTGTTTCCTAGTCCCAGGCTTCATCCATACGCAATCTTCCACTTGCTAAAAGAGAGTATTACAACTACTCCCTGTGCTTTCCCCCGTCAGACTCTGCTTCAGCATGTCTAAAAAGCTGCCCTACAAAGTTGGTAAACAGAACTTCATCTGGCCAATCGCTGCTGAAAAATACCAGAAAGAGGGAACTCAGAGCAAGTTTTCTTACCGGCTTCCTTTTAACAATTCATCTTACCCTGCCATCCCTTTGTTTTTCCGTGAAATGCCAGCATCAGGGGTCTGAAATAATAAACAAATATAAATAAAATGCATAGAAACACATGTGAATCCGAACGCCCCAGAACTCGAACAACTTGGAATCCGAACTTTTTTTTTTTAGTAAATTTTGTCTTGGAATCTGAATGCTGCTTTGGAATCCGAACTTGTGAGCGAACCCTGAATACAGCAGAGGAGCGAGGACCTGCAGATTTCGGTACTTCCTTTCTGTGAAACTCCTCAGCAGCTCCCGATCGCCTGAACATATGGGGAAAAGCCAGCTCCTCTGTGCTGTTTTGCAGGCGGTGAAGGAGAAATTAAAAGTGGCAGATGCTAGTTCGCCGGTAATAGATGCCCCGTCCGATCTCCTGTGTAAGCCATGCTGCCAGAGAGGTGGGGAAGGTAAAAATTTTGTAGGGGGTGGGGTGGAGAGTGAGACTGGATCTGCTGAGGCTGGGGCCCTCCCTGCAGCTGCCGATCGGGCTCCTCCAGCCCCTTCTCGCCATGCCTCATCATCCTGTCTCCAGAAACCCTCCCAGACGCCCCAGCGATCTCTAACACCCCCCCCCCCCTCCGTTCTCCCTGTTTGTTTTGAAGCACTTCCGATGTCCGATCCTTTTTTTTTTTTTTTGCTGTACCTTTATTCCACCTCTCGGGCTGATAATCTGTCAAATTGCTTGGAGGGGAGGGTTTCTTATTTTTCTTTTTCACATTGCAAGGTTTTCCTACTCCGTTTCATTTCTGCCCTTCCCCCATCTGAGAGAGCAAAACACAACAACAGGGCTGCTCTAGAAACTTGTAGCTGTGTGGGGGATGGCTTTCATGTAAAAGTAGCAAAATCTCATGGCTAGACTGTAAAAATAAAATAAAATAAAAGATCAAAGTGATTCTATTGTGCTTTCAATCTCAGTTTGTGGGACCAAGGAACGGATTAATCCAGTTTCTATTTTCAATGGAAAAAATTGTCTTGGAACTCGAACGTTTTGGAACTCGAACTGAGTTCGGGAACGGATTAAGTTCGGATTCCAAGGTACCACTGTATTTGTTTATTATTGCAGACCTCTGATGCAGGTTTTTCGCTGAAACACTGACAGCGTCTTTTGTGAATACAAAATTAGTCCCAGTTCTTTAGGCCTATGTGCTGTTTTTGTGGCTGTTCGTTGTTTGTGCACTTTTTTGATCCCTTTTCTTGTAGTGTTTCGGATCCCTTTTTTTAAAAAACTATAACAGCAAAGATGACTTATATGTAAGATTTCAAATAACAATTTTCAAAATGACATCCATTTCTAGACTGCTGCAAGACGACATGCGTTTGACACATGAAGCTGCAATATCCTAATTAAACCACTGTTGGACTTGCTATAGCTATTCATAGTATCATAGTAAATGACAGCAGATAAAAACTTGGGTGGCCCATCCAGTCTGCCCAACAGTCTATTTTATTTTCTTTAATATTTGTTGCAGAAGTATGCCTGGCACTATCATTAGGTTCCAACTACTGGAGTTGCTGTCCAAGCTCACTTGAGCCTTTCTAAACCATCCTAAAATTATTGTAGCTCCTGTCAAAGCCCTCCTCAGCCCATACCAAACCGTATACTGTAGTCATATACGGTATACTGATCGTGCAAGTGTACTCAGTTACGACCCTAGTTCTTCAATTTATACCCTTCTCTTTCTGATTAGGTAAATATACTTGTATCCTGCCTAGATTAGTAACCATAAGAGGATGTTAACAAAATAGTTCCTTCTTACCTTCTTTTTTAATCACATATACAGTACAATATGCACTTGCCAAGTCACTCCTTCATTCTCTGAGAATAGTTCTTTCTTCTGTAAGACAACGGTCTCACACACACAGTAATTTGTTTGCTCCACAGCATACTAGAATTTGTGGCTTACATCATATCGGACCCCAGAGGAAGGTCTTCTGTGACCGAAACATGGACCATGTCAGGTCCACATCACAAAAATTTTTTTTGCTGTGTATCATTTAATTGGATGTTTAAACTGCACTTTTTATGAGAAGAATTTTGAATAAAACTCCACAGTTTTTGTCCTTTGTGATGGTACACTTCTTTGAATGGCACACATCGCATATTATTATTCCAAAATGCTACTTTTCTACCAGTCAGGGCAGCCTGTGATCCCTGGGAATTAAAACTTATTTCAGGGGAGGAAGTATAGTGAACACTGTCATAAGGTGTTTTTCATCAGCTCACATTCTACTGAAATCACTGCTGGTGTTTAACACTTATTTCAGTCTCAACATCAAAAGCTAAAAATATTGAAAGGGGTGTTAATTAGAAAAAAATGTGAAACAGAGCTCATTGTAGAACACACATTTTTCCTTGTTAAAGGCCTAGATTTTATTTCTGATTGTTGAAATTACAGTGAATGACTCATATTTGAAATTTACTTTAAGCTCCACAAATAATGGCTTTTCAGTCAGACCTGATTTTAAGGTTAAGGATCTCACAATATTTTTGATTGAAAATATCATTCTAGCACTGGCAATCCCTTTCCTTTTTTACTGAGAATTTGTAAATAATGATATATGGGAAATATATATATAGCCAAATCCCTGGAAGAGATAAATATAATCACGCACACACCAAAGACTTTATCTCCTTCTACTGAGATAGAAAATGGATAACAACCAGATTAAGGTGATGAAAAAAGGCCTCACAACCAATCAAGAAACTCATCACAGTAGTGGAAACTGCAAAGTGAGTGAGTCCTTAGTTCATCATTGGCCAGAAAAAAACTCCACCACTACCAGTATTAATTCCGTTTCAACCAACAGCAGGAATTGCAAAAATAGAAAAGTAGAAAATAACAAAATAGAAAAATACTACTCATTAGAGATATAAAGCAGCAACGCAGGAAGGCACATCCTGAAAAGTACAGCAGTCCTTATAATATTTTATTTGTTCAGTATTCTATACTGTTTTCCCCAGGGAGCTCAGAAACAGTTTACATGAATTTTATTAAGGTACTCAAGCATTTTCCCTGCTGTCCCGGTAGACTCACAATCTATCTAATGCACCTGGGGCAATGGAGGGGATTAAGTTACTTGCCAGGTCAGAAGGAACAGTGTGGGTTTGAATCCACAACCACAGGGTGCTGAGGCTGTAGCTTTTAACCACTGTGCCACACACTCCAGTAGTAAAAATACATCCAAAGTACTTAGCTGTAGTGAATACACATATCCATAGCTGCAAACATAATTCAGTTATTAATAGTAGTAGTTATTGATGTCTATTCCACATAAATCTCTGCGCCGTGCAGAAGAAGGAGATAAACTGGTTTATGTGTAAATATATATAACCCACATTAACTAGAAGAAAAGGAGGCATAATCTATATAGAAGATAATAAATGGGGAGGCGTGGCTTAGCGAACATGTCAGACGGATGCAATCTGTGAGCGCTCTGCACAAATGACATTTTAACAAAGAAAACTGATCTCATTGCTGAAGCTTTCTTCAATTGGAAAAGTCCTATCGTCCATATTAAACTTTGCAGATGTCATCATCCAAATCTAGTACATCAGATTCGTCGGCTGCCTATCTACCAAGTGGTAAATGTCCTAAACATGATACAGGCACACCAGAAAAAATGGCGCTGAAAACAATCTCAAATTGACTTCTTAATCCCTGAAATACGTGCATTTAAAACCATTATGCAAGAACAAGTTGAGGAATCTAAATTGATTCGCTCTAAAATTTGAGACATTAAATGCCAAGTTTACCAATGCTCGACACAGTTTAGATGCACTTGAAGAGCAAACCAGAGAATATTCCACTAAATATGCTATTATTGAGCAACATGATCAAGACATTCTTCACTTAAAAAAAGAATTGGAAGATCTTTCCAACAGAAGTCGCCAGAGCAACATCAGAATTCTAGGCCTTCCTGAAGGATCAGAAGGTTCTGTTACCATACCATACCATATTGTTTCTTATACAGTACCCCGCAAATATCAACTGGGAATCATTGTGGCTTATATAAGATTAATAAGGTTGTTATGATAAAATTACTACTGTTCCTGTAATTCCATACCTTAAAGTATTATGTGATCTTTACCTTTTTTGCTATGTTTTATACCAGAGGTCAAGTTTATTGCAAAGTTAATGTCAGGAAGCTGACCCAAACATGACAGCTGAAACAATAAGTGAACTTAAATAATCAGCTTAGGAGTCCTTTTATCAAGCTGTGGTAGGGGTTTAACGCACGTAATACTGCACGTTAAACCGCCTGCCGCGTTAGCCGCTAACGCCTGCGTTGAGCAGGCATTAGTTTTTTAGTCGGCCGCAGGGGTTAGCACGTGATGAAATTTACGACGCGCTAACCCCGCTAGCACGACTTGATAAAAGGACCCCTTAGTTTATTGAGAAAATTAATTTGATAATTACAAGGAAAATAATAATTAACACTACAAATTACTGTACTACTGGAGGCTTCACCAATATTTTTCACAGCATGTAATTACAGTGAAACTTTTCTGAGATAATTACCTCTTATTCTATGTATACTGTATCTATCCTACAAATAAACTAGTTTCTTTCTATAAATGTAACTAAAATTTAAAATCAGATTTAAAAAACCATACAATACCCCAATTCCTGATCCCCTCTCTCTGTGAAACAGCTCACAATCCCTGTAGAGGATCAAACTGAGAGGCACCTGAGGCCTCTCCCCATAGGAGAGGCCTTAAACAACCTGGGCCAATCTGAGCCTTATGCCCCTCCCTGGTGCATTCCAGGATGCCATCTAAGTAAGATAAGGGGGAGAGGGTGGGGGGTCATCGGAGGCATTGTGGGGGTGGGGAGGGCTGGCATGGCAATGGGAGAGAGTGGACATCTCTACCACACCAAGGGGGTTGGTGGTTGCTTGGTGGCGGGATAGAGTGGGCATCTCTCCCACTGCCGGGGGGGTATTGTTTGCAGCAAGAAAGAGTGGGCATCTCTCCCGCTGCCGAGGGGGTGTTGGGAGAGAGTGGGCATCTCTCCCACTGCTGAGGTTGAGGAGGGGTGTTGCTTGGTGGTGGGAGAAAGTGGGCATCTCTCCCGCTGCCAAGGGGGTGTTGGGGGGTGTTGCTTGATGATGAGAGAGAGTGGGCATCTCTTTTGCTGTTAGGTGGAGGGTTGCTTGACTTCAGCAGCTCGATTTGTTGTTGGGCTTTTGTTTTTTTGCGTTGATTTTGTGTACGTGTTTATCACTATTACCAGTGATGGGCACATGCAAATTTAGCAAATCTTTGCTACTCTCTGCCAACCTGATTTACTTGAGCGTTTTTGAGAAAATGATTTGCTTTTTTAAAATCGCTACTATAATGGCTGCAACAGTGGCCTTTCAGTTTTCAGTGCAAATTTTTAAGAATCTAGGCCTTAGTCCTTATACATGGTAAAGCTGTTCCCAGTTTTTATAAACTCTTAAAAGACTTTGTATTTACTGAGGAAATGTAAATGGTCTCAACTTCTCACTACTTCTTTAATGGACCTGGAATGGAATACCTTTTGGTCTAAAGTTAATAGAACGCTACTTCTTTGTTGGACTGTCTCAATCCCTATACTGTATTTCATTATGTGGAAAGCTACCTGGACTCCACATAGAATAATGAAAGCTACTCTACTGAGTAAAGATAATTGTTGGCACTGAAACTTATCATCTGGCACTCTAATACATATGCTATTAGACTGCTCTAAAATAATGCCTTTTTGGAGGGAAACCTGGTCTGCTATCAAAGTTATCACTGGATGTTCCGTTGAAATTAATCTTGACATAATAATTCTTTATTTATTGCATCCATGCTTTGAAAATTCTATCTGTAAGCTAAAACTAATTGACATACTGCTTTCATTAGGTATTCAATAGGTTTTAAAAAACTGGAAATCTGCTAAGTTCTTGGACTATACTTTTTGGTGGGCCTCCGTTTGCATGTATAAATGCTTTGAGCTATAATGCTGTGGAAAAACGTACTCCTTTTTCCTTATCTACTCAGAAAGCACTGTGGTCTCCTGTTGACATATACTTACAAAATAACCAATTATAACCATAATATACCTTTTCTTCATGTTAACTAAGATTATTCATAAGACCTGAAGAGAATGTCTATGTTCTACTTTATTGAGATATTCTTGATTGATATTTTTCAATGTTTTATGACTTTTTATAATGCTTAAAATTTCAATAAAAAATTGACCTAAAAAAAAGAAGAAGAAAATAAATAAACAAGAGGAAAACCCACATTTCACTTTATTAAATTTAGGCCCCAAATTTCAGAAACACAACTATGATAATAAACCTGGTGAACTAATTAACCAATTTCTTTTTCCTATGACAATCTCTCAAAATTAATTTGCATCAGCAAAATTTAACAAGACATTTACATGGAATTTACAAAAAGAAATTACCTCCTGCAACTAATACTGTAAGCTTTCAAATTCACAGATATTTTTCTTCTCAACAGAGTGGCGTTTACCACATCAGAAAAAAAAAAAGCCCTGCAATTTCTTGCCACAAAATTTAAAAAAAAAATCATTTTTTAAGTAAGATTTCATCACTGTTTTACCTTATTTAAAGGAGAATGTAACTAGGAGAGTGGCCCACAATAATATATTACAGGAAATTATTCAAATTAAAAGGTACCTTTAAAATACTATACAGTATTCCAGTCAGCCACTTTACTTATCTCATCTCATATGCACCATCACGATATCTTCGTTCATCTTCAAGCAACCTACTCCTTGTACCTTTGTTTCATCAGGTCTGTTTTGATACCATCTACACTAGGATATTTAAGCAAGCCGCGCTAGAAGTTTGACACGCGGAATACCGTGCGCTAAGCCACCGGCTGCGCTAGCCGCTACCGCCTCCCTTGAGCAGGCGGTAGTTTTTAGGCCAGCGCGGGGGTTAATGCGTGATGACACGTCGCGCGCATTAACCCCGCTAGCGCGGCTTGATAAAAGGAGCCCTAAGTGTAAATGGTCTACAATTATGGAATTCACTACCTCCATACCTTCATCTAGAAACAAACCTAGATAGATTTAAAACTGTCCTACTGACTTTCTTATTCAAAGATGCCTTGGGGCTCTACCCTGCTTGATTCCTAGCTATGGATTGGCTATTTGGCAGCCTGTGGCTGCCTACTGCCACTACATAGCAACATTTTTTTCTTTTTCTCTCCCTTCCTCTCTTCTGTTCTCTCTCCTTTCTCTTTTCTATCAATATTGTAGCTCCTTTCCGGTTTCACTAGTTTGATTTTATTGTTTGTAAACCTCTCAGTTGGCATACCCTATGATGCGGTATATCAAATGGAATAAAAACTTGAAACTTGAAACACATTGGTCTCAGGGCAAATTAAAGAACGAAAAAGGCCCTGTTCTGTAAGCAGTCCCTCCTCCAACATCCTTAAAGCAGCAGCATTTAGGAGCTTACGCTGGCTTTTACAAAGTCGCGGTAGAGGTTTCTATTATGGGCCCATGAGGTAAATGCTCTGACACTCATAGAATTCCTATGAGTGTTGGAGCATTTACCTCGCTGGCCCACGCTAGAAACCTCTACTGTGATTTTGTAAAAGGAGACCTTAGTTATCAATGTATAATTTACCAGTAACTCATGCTATTTTAGTGCAGGTCTCATTTTGTGCTGTGAGCCCTAGATACTAATAATTGGAGTAAAAGTAAAATAATATCTCAAAATAACACAGTTTAATGATAGCCCACATTGATAGATTCAACCACCCCCCCTTCCTTTTCTAGTCTGGAAGTATCAAAATTGCAAGTATAGAAACTCATAACTTATAGATAGTGGAAGATTTAACTCTCTGGCCACCCATCTCCAAATTAGCATCCTGCCAGGGGAGGGGGCTTATTTCCTTCCCCTTTATTTACAAGTTGTACTGAGCCTATATGAAATGCCCCCTTGGTGATGTGTGACTACTTGTCCGAATATAATGATATGGCCACTAGACCTAATTCCAGTGATAGGGTGGACTTTCATTGCTGAGACAGGCTTTTCCCCCTCAGGATAGCTGAGTCTAGCAGGATGCCTAGTCTGAATATTACCAATAGGCAGAAAAGACTTGTTCTGGGCTTACTCTGGGGCTTATGTGTATCCACAGCAAACTTTCACGCATACAAACCTACAAAATAATCCTACGGGTTAACATTGGGCTCAATCTTTATAAGCTTTCTAAAGAAAATGATGGCATTTGCTAAATTTACAGTAAGAAGAATTAGTCTAGGTATTTCCAATGATCACAGCACATTTGCACAAATTCTTATCAAAGATACAACTATTCAGGGCTTTTGATTTTAAGATTTAACCACAAATGTTAATAAAACAACTAAAAAAAGTAACATAGGCTTTCAGAAGGCAATTCTATAATGGTACACCTATAATTAAGCACACAGATGGTGCTATAAAGGAATATAGGCTCCTACTTTCCTTTAGAGCACGAATGTCAAACTCAAATCACATAAGGGGCCGAAATCTAAAACACAGGCTAAGTTGCACGCCAATTTTTTTTATTAAGATACTTAGAGGGGCATAATTTAAAGGAATGTCTAAGTCCATTTCGTCCAAGTCGCAAGTGGTCCAAAGTAAAAAAACAGCGTAGGACACATTTTCGAAAAATACTTCCAAAAAAATATTTGCTTTTGAAAATTGTCTACCTATACGTCCAGCCGCCTGATCGTCCAGATCGCCAAATCATCCATCTTTATACCACATTTTCATCCAACTTTTCGTCCAAGTCCAAAACGCCTAGAAACAGACTTTTTGGACATGGGAGGGGTCTTCAAAGTGATGGACAGGACACCCACACAGGGCACCTAAACAGTAGGCTAACTTACAATGCACTGCTATGAACTTCACAAAAAGGGTGCCACATAATCATCTAACTATAGCTCCCTTATAGGTAATGGTGAGCCCCCCAAACCACCTCCAGAATCTTCTAGACCCACTTATCTAGCACCCCAATAGCCCTTATGGCTATAGGAGCCACTTATAGGGCAGTACAAAAGGGTTTGGGTTTTTTTTTTTTTAGGGGAGTGCACATGTTTCACCATCAATATAGTCATTACAGTGGCTTATGGGCATGGGTCCTTCTCTCCATGGGTCCCTAACCTACCCCCAAGACCACTTAAGACACCTCTGTGCAGCTCAACTAGGCTTTCCTATGCTAGGATGCCAGGTGCTGATGTTCTGGAGGCCGAATTTAAAAGTTGTGATTACGATTTTTAGGGGGGGGGTCGGTGATCACTGGGGTAGTGTGTGGGGGTGTTTGCAGTGCTTATCTGGTCACTTTAGGTTAGTTTTTGTGACTTAGACCATGTTTTAAATGGTCTAAGTCACAACATCCAAGTTTCATCTATGCTATGTTGTAAAACGTTTGGTTATACATGCAGTACGACTAAGTCTAATTCCTGCCCTCGACACTCCTCCTGAAACGCCCTGTTTATCTCTGGTTGCTCAGCGGCACTGTGAAGGCCTAGGTCATTTTTAAATACGTACAAAACTCGATTTTACTATCGGCACTTGGACGTATTTTGACAATGTTCGTCCAAGTGCCGACTTAGGCCGTTTTTGGGAAGTATTTCACTTTCAATTATGAGCCCCTTAGTTTTAATAGAAGTATAGAGATATGTTCATCCTCTCCAACCCCACGCCAGCTTTGTGGTATAAACAAAATAAATAAAAAAGATTTTTCCTCTCTCTTTGAGGTCCTAGTTCACTCTTGCTGTCTAACACCAGCTCTGACAGGATACACATACACAGTCTGACATATTGTAATCACACAATAGAAAATAAAATTATTTTTTCTACCTGTTGTCTTGTCATTTTGCTTTTCCATCATCTTGGTCCCAGTTTCTCTTCTGCTTTTTGTCTAAATTCCACTAATTTTCTTTCTAGTGTCTGCTGTCCATTTTTTCTCCTCTTCTCTTGTTCCATTCCCTGCTTATGCCTGTCTCCAACATATTGATTTTTCCAATTCAGCTTTCTTTTTCTTTTTTTGCCTCTGTCCACTCAAATCTTGCCCTCTTTCTCATCCTTTTTTTTTTAATTGTTCAGCTACCTTTCAATTCTCCATCTCCTCTCAGTCCCTAGCTCTCCCATTTCCCATCTCACTCCTGTCCCAGTCTCCTATTTTCTTCTATCTACTTCCCATTACCACATCTCTCCTCCTCTCTCCCCTTGGTCCAACATTTTGCTCTCTCTCTCTCTTTTCTGTTCTTCTTCCCTCTCCCCTTGATGCTGAACAATGAGATGAAAGGAAAAAAAAAAGAGATGCTGCATTTCTCTTTCCCTTCCACCCCCAGGCCTAACATTTCTCCCTCCCTTCAATCCCCAGAGCCAACTTCTCTCCCTTTCTCTTCCCAACTGCCCCCATCCCATGACTGCCTCCCTCCCCCAGGTCCATCATTTCTCCCTTTCTCTTCCCAACGGTTCTCCCTTCAAGTATCTCTTGCCTTCTTCCTCCACACCACCCCAGGTCCAACCTCTCTCCCTTCATCTCTCTCTCACTCTTCACAGCACAGCATGTCTTCCCTCCCACGCCGGTCCCTCTCTCTTCACAGCCCAGCATATCTTCCCTCCCATGCCGGTCCCTCTCTCCTAACAGCCTAGCATGTGTTCTGTCCCCCGCAGGTCCACTGTCGCTATCAAGCTGAAAAATCTGCCGGCCTCGACAGTGATTCAGCAACATGGTCCGCAGCTCGTCTCCAATGACACACAACTTCCTGTTTCCGCCCAAGTGGACCACGGAAGATGGAAAGCAGGAAGGGGAGCCACAGACAACTTTGCTGAATCGCTGCTAGGCAGATTTTTCATCTGACGGCAACATCGGACCAGTAGGGAGGGAAAACATGCTGGGCTGTGAGAAGGGGACGTTCGGGAGCACTGCCGTAGGCCACATAAAATGGCCAGGTGGGCCGGATTTAGCCCGCAGGTCTTGTGTTTGACACATGTGCTTTAGAGAATACTAAGGGAAAGGGGAAGGGATTTATACTGCCTTTGTGTGTAGAAATGTGACTTGCTATTGTCTATAGCATAGTTCTTCAACCGCCGGTCCGCGGACCGATGTCGGTCCGCAGGAAATTTTTGTCGGTCCGCGCAGGGCCGGCAAGATTGACTCACTTCAACTTCCTGCCAGTCTGCGCAGGGCCGGCAAGATCAGCATCTGAAGCGTGCGCTGGGCCGGAGAGACCTTGGGGAGCCTCCGACAGTGCCTTTCTCCCCTCTCTGCAGCTCTCCTTTACTTCCCAGCGCAGCGATTCACGAAGGCAGCCTCGGGGCTTTTGCTGAGTCGCGGCTGCCTCTGATGATGCAACTTCCTCTTTCCTCAGAGGCGGCGCGACCCAACAAAGGACCCAAGGCTGCCTTTGTGAATCGCTGCGCTGGGAAGTAAGAAGAGCTGCTGGCAGGGGAGAAAGCCACTATCAGAAGCTGCTGGGCAAGGGAAAAAAAGAGACAGCTGCTACTGGAGAGGGAGAAGGAGAGATGCTTCTGGGAGGGGAGGAGGGAAAGGAATCTGGGAAGCTGCTGGGCAAGGAAAAAAAAGGGACAGCTGCTACTGGAGAGAGAGAAGGAGAAGGAGAGATGCTTCTGGGAGGGGAGGAGGGAAAGGAATCTGGGAAGCTGCTGAGCAAGGAAAAAAAGGGACAGCTGCTACTGGAGAGGGAGAAGGAGAAGGAGAGATGCTTCTGGGAGGGGAGGAGGGAAAGGAATCTGGGAAGCTGCTGGGCAAGGCAAAAAAAGGGACAGCTGCTACTGGAGAGGGAGAAGGAGAATGAGAGATGCTTCTGGGAGGGGAGGAGGAAAAGGAATCTGGGAAGCTGCTGGGCAAGGAAAAAAAGGGACAGCTGATACTGGAGAGGGAGAAGGAGAAAGAGAGATGCTTCTGGGAGGGGAGGAGGGAAAGGAATCTGGGAAGCTGCTGGGCAAGGAAAAAAAGGGACAGCTGCTACTGGAGAGGGAGAAGGAGAGATGCTCTGGGAGGGAAAGGAATCTGAGAAGCTGCTGGGCAAGGAAAAAAAGGGACAGCTGCTACTGGAGAGGGAGAAGGAGAAGGAGAGATGCTTCTGGGAGGGGAGGAGGGAAAGGAATCTGGGAAGCTGCTGGGCAAGGCAAAAAAAGGGACAGCTGCTACTGGAGAGGGAGAAGGAGAATGAGAGATGCTTCTGGGAGGGGAGGAGGAAAAGGAATCTGGGAAGCTGCTGGGCAAGGAAAAAAAGGGACAGCTGCTACTGGAGAGGGAGAAGGAGAAAGAGAGATGCTTCTGGGAGGGGAGGAGGGAAAGGAATCTGGGAAGCTGCTGGGCAAGGAAAAAAAGGGACAGCTGCTACTGGAGAGGGAGAAGGAGAAGGAGAGATGCTTCTGGGAGGCGAGGAGGGAAAGGAATCTGGGAAGCTGACGGGCAAGGAAAAAAAAGGGACAGCTGCTACTGGAGAGGGAGAAGGAGAGATGCTCTGGGAGGGAAAGGAATCTGAGAAGCTGCTGGGCAAGGAAAAAAAGGGACAGCTGCTACTGGAGAGGGAGAAGGAGAAGGAGAGATGCTTCTGGGAGGGGAGGAGGGAAATGAATCTGGGAAGCTGCTGGGCAAGGAAAAAAAGGGACAGCTGCTACTGGAGAGGGAGAAGGAGAAGGAGAGATGCTTCTGAGAGGGGAGGAGGAAAAGGAATCTGGGAAGCTGCTGGGCAAGGAAAAAAAGGGACAGCTGCTACTGGAGAGGGAGAAGGAGAGATGCTCTGGGAGGGGAGGAGGGAAAGGAATCTTGGAAGCTGCTGGGCAAGGAAAAAAAGGGACAGCTGCTACTGGAGAGGGAGAAGGAGAGATGCTTCTGGGAGGGGAGGAGGGAAAGGAATCTGGGAAGCTGCCGGGCAAGGAAAAAAAAGGGACAGCTGCTACTGGAGAGGGAGAAGGAAAGATGCTGCTGGGAGAGGAGGAAGGGAAGAGAGTTATTGCTGGACAGGAGGAGGAGGAAAGGGAGAATGAAAAAAGGAAGGAAACAGCTGGCAGAGAGATTAGAGGAGAGTAAGGGGAGACACAGGCATGAGAAAGTAGAGAGATTGATGATAGGAAGGGGTCAGCAGAAAAATAAGCAGAGAGGGACAACGATGATAGATCTGGTGTAGGAGAGATAAAAATGAAGAGAGCAGTGAAGCTGGAATGAATCATGTAAAAAGGGGAGAGGGGGCACAAGCTGGTTGGAAAGAGGAGAGGGGCATAGAAAGAACCATATGGAAGGGGGAGAGGACAGACAGTGGATGGAAGGGGCAGATGCTGGATTGAAGAGACAGAGAGGGCATACGCTGGAAGGAAGAGAGTGAAAAGAAGATTGAAAGCAGAAACCAGAAACGACAAAAGGTAGAAAAAAATAATTTTATTTCTATTTTGTGATTAGAATATATCAGATTTGAAATATATATCCTGCTAGAGCTGGTGTTAGACATAACTGGGGACTGCAAAACCCAGGCAGTGCTTCTTTAGCTTCCAGCTGGCTTAGGGCGCTCTCTGACCAGGGGGAAGTTGCCCTAGTTGCACTCCCCTGTCATGTGTTACTTCAGTATTCTGTTAGCATGATATTTCTGTGTAGCATTCTGTAATAATTTGGCTTGTTCAGTTTTCTTGATAGTAGAGGGGATATATGTGAAGGGGAGGGGAGACAGGGGTTTTGTTGATCCTTGCTCTGAATTATTTGTATTTATAAAATGACAATTGTACAGAATATTGTTTCTTTTTATACTTTAATAAAATACATTCAATATAAAATCATAACTGAGGTTTGTGTGGTTGGGATCAGATGATTTGTGGGGACCGAGCTCGCGGAGATGGGGCGGAAACGGGTTAGGGTTAGGGTTTTTTAAATTTTAGTCCTAGTAGTTTGCCGGTCCACAAAATAATTCTTTTTTTTCTGCTGGTCCACGGGTGTAAAAAGGTTGAAGAACACTGGTCTATAGGACCTCACAGACACGGGAAGATTGCAGTGAAAGCCAAAGGAACAGCTTCATTGGTGAACAAGTAATCAAAGCAATATAGTCTGCTCCCCTGTCAGATTCAGTTCAAGCCTGGGCAACAACCACAATTAGGATTACCATATGGCTCCAGAAAAAGAAGGATGAATTGAGACATCTAGGTTATACTTCCATTGCTTTCAATTGAAATAAAACCCAGATGCCTCAATTTGTCCTCCTTTGGTAACCCTAAGCATAATAACATTTATCTTCTCTTTCTAGCAGTTCTAATTTCTTCAGTACATATACATATCCAGGCTTGGCTCCAACTAGAAAACTCTTCACAGATAAATAAAAGCACTCTTTTACCTGTAATATCTGGTAATGTAATTTCTTTTACATGTAATTTCTGATCTTTCCCTTGTAAACCTCTGAGCTGGAGCCACTCCTCTCTTCCCTGTGACTCCCCCACAGCCAAGCCAACACGTCAAAGGGGATTCCTTTAAATGGAGTCTCCCTCTAGGACAGAGGTGTCCAAGCTGTCCTTCGCCAGGTTGGATTTTCAGGATGTCTAGAATGAATATGCAAGAGATCTATCTGCATACAATGGAGGCCGTGCATGCATAGAGATCTCATGCATATTCATTGGGGAAATCCTGAAAACCTGACTGGATTGTGGCTCTTGAGGACCAAGGTTGGACACCCCCACTCTAGGAGATCTCTGCAATTAGAGTCTCTCTTCTAGAGACCTACAGCCTCAGATACTGGTGTAGCGAGGTTAGGAGGTGCACGGGGTGGTGATGCCCACTCCCCCTCTTCTCTGCTCCCCTCCCCGCTCCTTCCCAAGCCCCCCCTACTGCACATACCCCTTCCCTTCCCCCATATCTGTTTAGCTTCCCTGGCATGAGCAGCATCTCCAACTTGCTGCCCACGCCAGCATCGGCTCTCCCTCTGATGTCACCTCCTAGTCATGGGACTGGAAGAAACATCAGAGGGGAGCGCCAAGGCTGGTGCGAGCAGCAGGTTGGAGCTGCTGCTCGCACCAGCGAAGAGATAGAGGTATGGTGGGGGAGGAGTGGGAAGGAGCAGAGGTGCCATTGCTTGAGGCGATCCATCCCCCTATACTTTGGAGGAAAGGCGGAAGAGGGTAGATATGATAGAGACGTTTACATACCTACGTAATGTAAATGCGCATGAGTTGAGTCTCTTTCATTTGAAAGGAAACTCTACAAAGAGAGGGCATAGACTCCGGAGTAATCTAAGGAAATCCTTTTTTACAGAAAGGGTGGTAGATGCATGGAACAGTCTCCCAGAAGAGGTGGTGGAGGCAGAGACTGTATCTGAATGCAAAAGGGCCTGGGATAGGCACGTGGGATCTCTCGGAGAGAGAAAGAGATAATTGTTACTGTAACCCCCTCCTTCTCAGACTGAGGTAAAAGGTATCCCTCTTGAAATAAGATTTGTTTTGTAGTCGTGCACACCGAGGGTTAAATTGATACCTTTCCCCAGGAGAAGGGGTGAATTACATAAACAAAATAATAATATATAATAATATGGTATAACCTTGAAATAAAAATAGTTATTAAACATATAATAAAATAAATATAAAGAAGCACTAAGGATTCAGAATTTAAATTAGAAATAATATTTAATAAACAAATGCTGTAAATCAAATCTAAACAAAGAGATTCTACTTCCCCTCTGTAAAGTTCTTCTTTTTCCTCAGATTTGGGTATTTGAGGCTTTATGTTCTTGCTATGTAGGGGTACCACGTAGGCGCGCTGTTGCTAGCAGACTCTCTCTTGCTGGAACCAACCTACTACTCTGACTTAAACAAACCAATAAGGGAAACCCCTATCCTAATCTAATAACTCCAAATTGCCTAATGACATCTGATCTCAGACACAGATGTCATTATGAAGGAAATGTTACCGCAGGACTATAAAATCGTCCCAATAACTAGAAGCTGGAAAAGAGGAGGGGGCCTAGCGATAATCCTTAAATTTGACTTCACCAGAATGGACTCAAAAATCACAGAAGATCTGGAAATCATCACCTGCAAGATCACCAACCCCGAACTGGAAGAATCTCTAATAGCCACACTATTCTACATCCCCCCAATAAATGGTCAAGTGCAAAAGAAGAATTCTTTGAATACCTTTCATCCAATACCATAAAAGGCCCATACAACTTACTTCTGGGAGACATAAATGTTCACCTAGAGAAAAAGGAAAAACCGGAAGTGACAGAAATCGACTTGTTCCTAAATACCCTGGGCTTTGAAATTCCTGACAAAGAGGAAACACATGAAAAGGGACACCAACTGGACATCGTCACTTTTTCCCACAAAGACCCCGACACAAAAAAATACAATACCATGCAGGAAAATGGGTTAAGAACATATGGTCAGATCACTATACTTTCAATTTTGAATTATGTTGGCAAAAGAAACACTCAACAGCAAAACATATAAACAAAACCAGTTTGAAAAAAACAGTCACCTGCAGAAACATCACCAATCCAACAGAATTCTGGACCCATTATGAACTACACCCCAAAATAGAGGAAGAGCAAGACTTCCCCACTAGATGGGACAAATTCACAAAAGACACACTAAATCAAATAGCTCCTGTTCAATCATACAAAAAGAACACAAGGGCATCAAAAGAATGGTATGACACCGAATTATTAGCCCTCAAACAAGATCTCAGAAAACTGGAAAGAGTATGGCAAAAAACAGACAAAGTGGAAGATAAAATTAAATGGAAACAAAAAATGAAAAATTACAAGAATCGGATCAAAGAAAAGCGTTATAACTGTTATGCACAGAAAATAGGAACAACCAATACAAACAGTAGAGAACTATTCAAACTAGTAAGCAAAATAACAGACACCACACAGATACTACAGAACCATCACGATCAAATCCCAGAGGTCTCCACCCTAGCCAACCACTTTAGGAAAAAAATCACCGACCTCAGAGCCTCAATACCCCCTCCTCCACCCAATCTTGAATTCAACCTCAAAACGCAGAGTAATGAATCCAAAGGCGATATGAGCTGGAACCACTTCGAGCCCCCAGATTGGAATAACTTCCTTGCACTTTTCAACAAATACTCCAAATCAAATTGTCTACTAGATGAATGTCCATCTAAGATCATGCACAATGCAATACCAGAATTTAAGAGGGACCTATTTAACTGGGCAACTTACTCTCTCAAAAATGGAACCTACCCGGAAAATATGGGACACATCCTAATCACACCCATACCCAAAGACCAGAAGATCTCGCTCACACTGGCGTCCAACTACAGACCCATAGCGAGCACCCCCTTTTTCACCAAAATGCTGGAAGGGCTGGTCAATTTGGAATTAGTAAATCACTTAGATAAGTACTCTCTCCTAAATGACCACCAATCTGGATTCAGAAAAGGATTCAGCACCGAGACAGTCCTAGGCTCTCTCCTTAACCACCTATACGACCTTTTCAATCAAGGTTCCAGCGCCTTGATCCTACAGTTAGACTTCAGCAGTGCCTTCGATCTCGTGGACCACGAAACTATGCTTAGGTGCCTCGACGAAATGGGAATATCAGGAAGAGTATGGACCTGGTTCCAAGGTTTCCTAACCAAACGATCTTATCAAGTGGTCCATGAAGGAAATTACTCTGAACCCTGGAAAAGCCCCTCGGGAGTCCCACAAGGATCCCCCCTATCTCCCACCTTGTTCAATATATACATCTCTTCTCTAGGCCACCTTTTACAAAAGCTTAACCTAACTTATTATATATACGCAGACGACATCTCCATATTAATACCAATAACAAATGTGACCTCAACCAACTCAAAACATATCTCCTCCATCATGCTCGAAATAGAAAAATGGACTTTAAACTTCAAACTGAAATTAAACTCAGAAAAGACAAAGATTTTCCTTGCTAGCCCAAACGAGAAAATCTCCGCAACTACAATATATGTAAACGGCCATGATCACCCAATACTAAAAACCATAAAAATACTGGGAGTCACCCTGGATACCCACCTGTCCCTGACCGAGCACATAAACTCGGTGACTAAAAAATGCTTCTTCATCCTTTGGAAACTGAAAACCATAAAAAAATACTTCGACCCGCTATCCTTCAGAATATTGGTACAATCACTGATTTTATCCACCCTGGACTACTGTAACATTGTCTACTTGGTAATATCTAAAAAAAATGTGAGAAAACTGAGAATAGTTCAAAATACGGCCATCCGTCTAATATTCGGACTAAAGAAGAGCAATCATGTTAGTCCATTCTACAAACTCCTTCATTGGTTACCAATTGAAGCACGAATTCTATTCAAATTCTCCTGCCTCTGCTATAAACTAATCTGGGGACTGGCCCCCAGCTACCTACTACCTCACTTCGAATTCCACTCCTCTATTAGGCCTACCAGAAACCGTAACCTCTTTACCTACCCAAATATCATAGGCTGTAGATATCGCACCTTCTTTGATAGAACATTCAAATTCCAAGCAGGTAGACTGCAAACTTGGACAGGCTACTTCACTTATGCCGCCAGAGAATCATATAGTATCTTTAGGAAAGAACTAAAAACCACATTGTTTAAGAAATTTATAACCTAACCAGACTTCTCCCCTAAAATCGGAGCCTCCTCCCATCCCAAGGAGTCCATCTACCCTCTTCTGCCAAAATTTCTATCTTTAATTGTTACCAGCTTTTCCCACTGGTGCCCGTCCTTCGTTCAAATGTACCAAGTTAACAACTTACTTCTCATCAACATCTTATGTTATCTTTTTCACCTTCGCAGCCTTGCACCTTTGTAACTCAAAGCGCAATCTCCTTTCTCTTCTCCTACTTATGCTCTGAATATCGTCGACTGTATAATGCTACTCATTGTGAAACCATGTAATACACAGCCCTGTAACTCTCCTGTTACTATCACTTGATGTTCAATGCTATACTCTGTAATTCGCTGTCTGTACAGTTTCTCTTCATTGTAAACCGCCTAGAAGTCGCAAGATTGTTGGCGGTATATAAGAATAAAGTTATTATTATTATTATTAAATACTTTCTAAGCTAGAAAAAAAATAGATAATTGATGTTCCCTATACTTTTTCCCTCCCCAGAATTTCCTATTTCCAAAATCACTCAAATTTCTTATATCTCAAAACACAAATAAAACCCAAAGTCTCAATAAATTTTACAGAAGATATTAAACTTCCAAAACAGTTTATCAAATTTTCTTCACCAATATTCCCTCATGACATTACACAGAAATCTCCCAGACTATTTCTAACACCCAATAGTCTCACAGATAAAACAATTCTTCACATCCGCCAGAAAGAAATAGTTCAACCTTGGAAATTACCAGAATCTATGAATCAAACCAACTTCAACCACAACTTACAATTCTTATTCAAAATTCAATAAAATCAAATATAATTACCTTCACAAGAGCCACACAAGCCAAAACACCTCCTCACAGAACCAAGTCACCCTCCCAACTGCTAAATCTCATAGTTAGAATGTTCAGACAGCTGATGCTGATCTCTGCATGAGGACAGCAGACCTGTGCAAGAGATCAGCAACAGAAAACCTCAAAACTGCACCAATACAAACAATGCACAAACCATACTTCTCAAAATAAAAAAAACACAGATATTTCCTTCCAAATCCTCTCTGCTTCATTAAACCCTTTAAAAACTTCTTTAAACCCTGTTTTTTTTTTCTCAAGTAGCTATTAAATTTTTAACCCTGGTTACATTACTGTGGATGGGCAGACTAGATGGGCCATTTGGCCTCTATCTGCCATCGTGTTTCTATGTTTCCTACTAAGCCACTGGCCTCATAGTTTCTCTGATTCACTCTGCTGCAGGATCTTTAACTACCTCCCAGCCCACCCCAATGACTCAGGCTCTGACATGGCAGGTTAGTGCCACCTGCAGTAAGGTAAATAAACTGGAGCCTCAATGAAGGAGTGTTCTTAGGATCACCTACTGCTATACCCACTCCCTCCCTCACACTGTGGTTACAAAGTAATTTACATATTACATACAGTTGCTTATTTTGTACTTGGGGCAATAAAGGGTTACATGTTTCTAGCTTAACAGGGTCTTTGTCAGCTATAGTCCTGGTGTAAATATATACATCTAAATTCCGGTGATACACATGTAACTTTGCGCCCCTCCCCCTAAAGTTTGCCTTAAATGCTACTTATATGAATACCCATCTACAAACTACGTGCTATGAAAAGATATTCATACAGTTATACTGCAGAACAGAGCTTAGGTGGAATATTAGCATGTTGTGGAAGGCAGCTGCCAGTCACGAGTAGAAATCCTTCATTTATCCCTGCCAAGGTCAGAACTGCCCCAGTTCTTGGGAGTAGGGACAGTCCTTTGAATGCAGGAGAGGGGGGGGGGGGGGGGGGAAGACAGGCAGAGGTGCAGCACACAAAGAAGATTTCTACCAGGAATAGTCAGCCCTGTACTACTGCCCATTATTCCTTTTGTAGAAACCCTGAACAGAATTTCTGTAAAACCCAGAGAATAAGTTTGGACTTAAAATGGGTTAACAGAGAAGGCGTGTCCCAGGGATCTGAATTACAGTGTGTGCAGCCAATCAGAGTGAAAGCTCACCAAGTGGGCAGAGACAGAGAGAGTGTAAATTAGAGAATCACAAGGTGGCAGTTGCCCGCGGCTAGCCACGGGTAACCCGCCAAAACGGTGGGGGAGAAAAAGTGCTCACTGCGGGCACAGGGACAAGGCCATCCACCGCCCCGTGGAGCGGTGAATGGCCTTGTCCCCGCAGTTAAGGAAGGGAAGGCGCGCGGTCACCGATCGCTCACGGCCCCCTCCCTACCTACGGCCAAATCTATCTCCCTCCCTCCCCCTTACCTTCACAGCGCTTTTGTAAAAAAAACTTACTGAAGCGGGGAAGCCTGCCTGCCTGCAGTCGCGTGTGTGTAGGCAGAAGCTTCTCCTCTGATGCAACCGGAAGTTGCGTCAGAGGAGAAGCTTCCGCCCACACACACACGCAACTGCAGTCAGGCAGGCTTCCCCGCTTCAGGAAGTTTTTTAAGAAAGCACTGTGAAGGTAAGGGGAGGGAGGGAGATAGATTTGGCCTTAGGTAGGTAGGGAGGGAGGGAAAAAAGTAAAATTCTGCCATCACTTGCCAGACTAAAACACCCCAATGTCTTACAGTAGATGAGAGAATAACTGTGTAATCTCTATCCTTGAAAGGTTTTAAGAGTAGTTTATATAAAGTGGACCCATGGAGCACACCTCCCAGAACCAGTCTGAAGATGAAATATTTGCCAGTTAAGAGTTCATGCAACAACAACAAAAAAAAGTGGAATTGGGCTAGAGGGATGCAGAAATGTAGGGCAGCAGTATGTGACAGGAAGTGAAGAGCTGATCAGTAAAGTAAAGGGTGGTGACAGAATGTGATGCGAATGTGGCCAGAGCCAGAGGGATGCTGAGGTGCACAGGCATAAATAACCAGGAGAAGAAAGAAGGTAATAATAATGGATACCTTTGGTCTGACTTAGTATAGCAATTCTTATGTACTTCTAATGCCCCTGTACAGGCCACATGAGATCTCATCTGGAGTACTGTATTCAGTTCTGTTAGCTGCATTTCAGAAAGGACTGAAAGAAGCAAGATAAATGTTCTGCCCTTTGACGCTCCAGCTACATGCCACCATTAATGAGAACCGAAAAGCACCAAACCTAAATACAGGACAACTCCATTGCCAACACTTCCCTCCTCTGCTAGCAATCGGTGACCGCGCGCCTTCTCTCCCTTAAGTTTCAATTCTTTACTAACGCACCGCGAAGGTAAGGGGGAGGGAGGGAGATTCTCAGGCTGCTGAAGGGCAGTGGCGAGAGGGAAGTGTGGATGCTGCAGGGACAGGGCAGTGAAGGAGACAGCAGGAACGGGGACGGGGCGGTGAAGGGGATGGGGCAGTGACGGGGACAGATTTTTCCCTCGTGTCATTCTCTAGTGTAAATTAGACCCAGCTGTGGTGTGCCAGAAAGGAGGAGAGAAACAGCTTAGAAGAACAGAGAAACCAAGGCACACCACAGTAGCTCCTTAGGGAGAAAAGTCCTTTCTCCTTCTTGCCAAAAGAACTCTGCTGTTAGAGAGAACCAAGCCAGGAAAGTGCAGGTTCTTCAGCCTAAGGTAGCAGGGAGAGAGAGGCTGGGGGATGGGAGAGCTTTTGAGGCAGTCTCATGCAACTGTTTGGCCCCACAGTCAGAAGACATTGAGCAGCTGGTAGAAGCTGATTATTCTATGGAATTAGATGCCAGTGGATTCAGTGACCCAGGGTTGGGCATGGAGTGGATGTCTGGTGAGGAAAACAGCACCTATGTTGCACTTCTTTGAGGGAGTAAACAGGCAGATAGACAAGGGCAACCCGGTCGACATTGTATATCTGGACTTTCAGAAGACGTTCGACAAGGTTCCGCATGAACGACTACTTCGGAAAATTGCGAGCCATGGAATCGAGGGTGAAATACTCACGTGGATTAAAAACTGGCTGAATCACAGGAAACAGAGAGTGGGGGGTAAATGTACAATACTCGGACTGGAAGAGCATCACCAGTGGGGTGCCTCAGGGCTCGGTGCTTGAACCCTTGCTCTTCAACATCTTTATAAATGATCTGGTCATAGGTACGACGAGCGAGGTGATTAAATTTGCGGACGATACGAAGTTATTCAGAATAGTGAAGATGCAGGGAGATTGCAAAGATCTGCAACATGACATAATCAGGCTAAAGGAATGGGCATCGACATGGCAGATGAAGTTCAATGTGGATAAGTGTAAAGTGATGCATGTCGGTAACAAAAATCTCATACACGAATACAGGATGTCTGGGGCAGTACTTGGAGAGACCTCCCAGGAAAGGGACTTGGGAGTTCTGATCGACAAGTCGATGAAGCCCGTCCACGCAATGGGCGGCAGTGGCGAAAAGGGCACACAGAATGCTAGGAATGATAAAGAAGGGGATCACGAACAGATCAGAGAAGGTTATCATGCCGCTGTACCGGCCCATGGTGCACCCTCACCTGGAGTACTGCATCCAGCACTGGTCACCATACATGAAGAAGGACACGGTACTACTTAAAAGGGTCCAGAGAAAAGCGACTAAAATGGTTATGGGGTTGGAGGAGCTTCCATACAGCGAAAGATTAGAGAAACTGGGCCTCTTCTCCCTCAAACAGAGGAGATTGAGAGGGGACATGATCAAAACATTCAAGGTACTGAAGGGGATAAACTTAGTAGATAAGGACAGGTTGTTCAACCTCTCCAAGGCAGGGAGAACGAGAGGGCACTCTCTAAAGTTGAAAGGGGATAGATTCCGTACAAACGTAAGGAAGTTCTTCTTTACCCAGAGAGTGGTAGAAAACTGGAACGCTCTTCCGGAGTCTGTCATAGGGAAAACACCCTCTAGGGATTCAAGACAAAGTTAGACAAGTTCCTGCTGAACCAGACCGTACGCAGGTAGGGCTAGTCTCAGTTAAGGCACTGGTCTTTGGCCAGAGGACCGCCGTGTGAGCGGACTGCTGGGCGCGATGGACCACTGGTTTGACCCAGCAGTGGCAATTCTTATGTTCTTTTGAATGAATAAAGCTCTGTATGGTGTGAATGGCTATAGGAAAGTAAAAGCAGTTAGTTCTAAGCTGTGACGTATGCTGTGGATATAAGTTAACAGAGTTCACTGAAAGACCAAGGGGATTTGATAGTGAGTTATTACTTAAAGGGAAACAGTACCAGAGAAAAGGAAAGGGAATGTAAAACTGAAAGCCTGCCTTTACCTTACGTTTCCCACTGCAGTGGTTAAGGGGGAATTAAGATCTAACTTAACAACTGGAAAGAATGTCCCCTGCACTCTGACTGGATATTAAAGTGGGTCAGGAGTGCTACAGCCAGGAGCGGCTCAAGAGCTATCTGGAATTACAGTGCTGCATTGAACTGAGCATTAACTAGTATAAGTGAACATTTGATGTAGCTCTAGAGCTGGGTGGCCTTGCTGCCAGCCCAGAAGCCTAGATGTGGAGTCCAGCCCAGAGTGGAATGGCTGCCAGGACTGAGATACTTGGGCAGCTGCCTCATTCAGATGAGAACTGGACTATTATTATTTATGTTGAAAAGTTTGGTTTTCTTTTTTGGGCCATGTGGCCCAGACCAAGACAGTGCAGGAACTGTTGGAGCAATATTATCTGAGATATGAACTTGTGAAAAGAAGGCTTGTGGCCGAAATTAAGCACTTTTCTGTTTGCAACTTATGGTGTCCAGAGTGTTGCAGAACTTAACTGAGAAACATCCCTACCACTGATACTCCAGCGAAACACAGGATCTAGCACCTGTAGTGGGAGACAGGGAACGTCTGGTGGCCTCTCGCAGCCCTGCCACAATGTACAGACACACACCAGTGGTTCATAGACAAAATCGCGCGAAACAACGGCACGCCGACAACTGAGCGCAGATAACTGAGCGCAAGGTTGACGACGCGCCAAAGAAAAGCACTATTTTAAAGAGTTCCAACAGGGGGTGTTGGTGGGGAACCCCCCTATTTTACTTTACAGACATCGCGCTGGCATTGTGGGGGGTTTGGGGGGTTGTAACCCCCCTCATTATACTTGAATCCGAACTTTTTGTCTGTTTTTTAGGGAAAAAGTTCAGTTTTAAGTATAATGTGGGGGGTTACAACCCCCCAAACCCCCCACAACGCCAGTGCAATGTCTGTTAAGTAAAGTGGGGGGGTTCCCCCCACACACCACGTCGGAGCCCTTTAAAATAGTGCTTTTCTTCGGCGCGCCGTCAACCTTGCGCTCAGTTGTCTGCGCTCAGTTGTTGGCGCGCTGTTGTCTCGCGCAATTTAGTCCCGTCACCCACACCAGTATTCCAAACATTTATTTGTGTAGCTGGCATATAAATGTAGCACCCGCTTTATAGAATTACCCCCATATTGGATAAACACCAATAAAAAACACCACTTCCCCTAGTTCTTCCCTTTGCGCGCCTTCAATCTTCCACTGTTTTTTCACCATTTCTCCACTGACTCCTCCTCAACTACATAAATACATGGATTTGACTCCCCCAGAAAAAAAGTGCCCAGTAATAGTCTTTTACGATAAATAATAAACTGAGGGGATAACACTGAGACCCTGGCAGTCAATGTATAAATGCTGATCACTGTGAGATTCTAAATCTGAATATTCATCCCTGGTATCCAGATATCTGGGTATAATCTGGTCACCACCACTTATCTGCATACCGCAGATACTCGGACTGGTACCCAGATATGAAGCCAAAAAGTTAGGGCAGCTTTTTTACAGTTCTTAGTTCATCCAAGCCAATACCTAGTCAGGGAATGCTAACCAGGTAATGCTAATTCCACCCAGGCATGATCTCGCATCACCCAGATAATGCCGAGATGGTCTGTTTGGATTTTCAGTGGAATTCTCTGAATAACGCTACTGAAAATCCGGATATGGACCAAATAAGCAGGACTCTCCATATAGATGCTGTTCCTACCTGGATATGTGTTACTGAATATCAACCCTAGAGATTTTTTCATACCCTCAAAGGATCCCTTATTACTAGATTACAGTTATTACTAGATTTTGTAAACAATTAAGCTAAACTAAACCTTAAGTTTATATACCACATCCTCTCCATGAATATAGAGCTCGGCACAGTTTACAAGAGCTTAATAAAGGAAAAGAATAGCATATTGAGTTTGGCGGATTGAGTATAGGGAGGGAGGAGAGCGTTACGTTTTTGTGAATAGACTGGTTTTCAGGTGCTTACGGAATAGTTGGAAGGAGACCCGAGTCCACAGTGGGGTAGTAAGGTTATTCCAAAGCCCTGTAATTCTGAAAAAGAGAGATTTTCCCGATTTTCACGCATAGAGGATACCTTTTAGTGAGGGGAAGGAAAGTTTAAGTTTTTGGGTGAGCCTGGTATTGTCGGGACTCGGGGAGTTCCAAGATAGAGGGATTAGAGGAGGGAGGATGCCGTGTAGGATTTTAAAAGCTAGGCAGGAACATTTAAAATGAACTCTGGCGATTATTGGGAGCCAGTGGAGTTTGGACAAATATCACTACAATATCACTGCAGTATTGTGACAGAAGACTGGTAATTAATCGTATAATAAGCAACTTTTAAATATCACCTCTGGTCTTACCTTGGAGTGGGATGAATGGAAACCTTCAAGCATCATTAAATTCTCACAGTCCATTGATCAGGTATTCCCTCGTCCGGTGTATCTCTCGTTTTATTTTATTTCCTGGTTACTGCTGCCAGCTGCAATTGTACATAAAACATGTATACTATAACAACGATACTATATATATAAAAAAAGTTTGTATACAAAATATACTGTACTACTGTACCTTCAAAGGGAAAGAGTCCAGAATGACATAATTCATAAAAAAGGGTGGTCTTTATGGTCTACTGACCAACAACTCCTTCTAGTACCTTCATTTCAGCAAATTTGTTATAATTTCACGCATAATTCCTTGTTTAGGGTTGTAGGGCCATTTCTGTGGAATGCTATGCCTATTGACCTATGCCTTGAAACATCCATTCTAAAGCTCAAGATGAGCTTAAAAACTTACTGGTCAACAAAACCCCCTTACTGGCCAATATTCAAAACTATTTAACTGGCCAGGAACAGCTCAAGGCTGCTTAAATAACAAGCTATATTGCCCAACTTATCCGGTTAGGTGCTGATATTCAAAATCCAACAGAATAAGTTTAGCGGTGATATAGAACCACATAAATGGCTGATCTATCTTTAAGGCTTTTCAGAAGGGCTGAATGATCAAAACCAGTGACAGGTTTTATACTGCACAGGAAGTTTTTGTGCATTGAATTGCAGAGGTAGAATTAGACAACTGATGAAGGAGCTTTCCAGTGCCAAAACACTGACAGTGTAGAGTCCACATAAGAACATAAAAATTGCCATAATGGGATAAACCAAAGGTCCATCAAATCCCATATCCTGTTTCCAACAATAGCCAACCCAGGTCCCAAGTACCTAGCTAAATCCCAAGTATTAAAAGGAATAAGCAGTGGATTTCCCCCGAGTCATCTTAATAATGGCCTACAGACTTCTCTTTTAGGAAATTATCCAAATCTTTTTTAAACCCTGCTAGACTAACTGATTTCACCACATTCTCTGGCAACAAATTCCAGAGTTTAATTACATGTTGTGTGAAGAAATATTTTATCCACTTCATTTAAAATTTGCTACTTAGTAGCTTCATTGTATGCCTCCAAGTCCTATTATTTTTGTAAAGAGTAAACAAGCAATTCACATTTACCCTTTCTACTCCACTCAGTGTTTTATAGACATAGTCAAACCTCGGTTTACAAGTGAACCGGTTTGCGAGTGTTTTGCAAGATGAGCAAAACATTCTCGCAAATCGTGACTCACAAACAGAGCATTGACTCGATTTGCGAGTCCCCCCGCCTGCGAACTGGCATCGCCCCCCTCGCAAATGCCCGCCCAAACTGAAAGCTTACCCCCCAATGTGGCACCGGCACGCAGCACCAACCCACAGGAGGTGCCGGTGCCTGAAGATCGTGCCTCTACGCCGACTGGGCCTTGAGCATCTGCGCGTGCTCAAGGCCTTCTGGCTCTCATTCTCTCTGAGAATCTCAGAGAGGGGCGGGAGCCAGAAGACCTTGAGCATACGCAGATGCTCAAGGCCCAGTCGGAGGAGAGGCACGATCTTCAGGCACCAGCACTGGCACCTCCTATGCCACATTGGGAGGTAAGCTTTCAGTTTGGGAGGGCAGGCAGTGAAAGATCATGCGGGGGGGGCCTTCACGAGGGGTGGCAATGTCGGTTCGCGGGGGCAGCTTTTGCGGGCAGGAGGACCATGCCGGTTCGCGGGGGGGAGATGTGGTAGCACACAAGTGGCCTCGGGGGTGGGGGAGGTCTTTTGGGGATGTGGTGGGGTGGAGCAGCGCCGGGGGGGGATGGGAGGTGGAACGAATCAAGCGAGTTTCCCTTACTTTCTATAGGGAAACTCGCTTTGATATACGAATAAATTGGTTTATGAGCATGCTTCTGGAACGAATTATGCTCGTAAACCAAGGTTCCACTGTATATCATATCACCCCTGAGCTTTCTCTTCTCCAAGCTAAACAGCCCTAGCCATTTTAGCCTTTCCTCATAGTCCACCCTCATGTTTTGTACGCATATGAATAAACTTTTTTGTGATCCCAAGTGGAAGTCCCTACTTTTGCTTTTGGATTGTTTTTGATGTGGGGATTGTTTTCTATTCTTGGTTTGTTCTACAGTACCTTTAACTGCCAAAAAGTTAACCAGTTAGTGTTGAATATCAGCATTTCCGGTTAACATTTTAGTAATTAAAAAACTCCCCAGATATTCAATGCTGGTCACCGGAAATGGCCCAGCACTGATCATCTGGATTTAATGCCAGGGGCTGAATATTGGGACCTTATTTCTTTGGAAACCCCCCCTCCCCCTTTAACCATGAGAATTAATCATTCTGCATGTGAAAATACAGGTCCCCCTCCATATAGCAATGTTACTTACCGTAACAGTTGTTATCCAGTGACAGCAGGCAGCTATTCTCACTAGTGGGTGATGTCATCCGACAGAGCCCCGATACGGACGTCTCACAAGCATGTCTTGCTTGAAGAAACTCAGAAGTTTCGAGATGCCCGCACCGCGCATGCGCCAGTGCCTTCCCGCCCGATGGTCCGGGTGTATCTCCTCAGTTCAGGTAGCTAGCAGAGAAGCCAACCCAGGGGAGGTGGGTGGGACGTGAGAATAGCTGCCTGCTGTCCCTGGATAACAACTGTTACGGTAAGTAACATTGCTTTATCCCAGGACAAGCAGGCAGGTATTCTCACTAGTGGGTGACCTCCAAGCTAACCTCAATGGGATGGTGGGAGAGTTGGCAACTTAGGAGAATAAATTTTGTAACACTGTTTGGCCAAACTGTCCATCCCTTCTGGAGAAAGTATCCAGACAATAATGAGAGGTGAACGTATGAACCGAGGACCAAGTGGCAGCCTTACAAATCTCCTCAATCGGTGTCGATCTGAGGAAGGCTACAGAGGCTGCCATTGCTCTGACCTTGTGGGCTGTGACCTTACAGGGAAGGGGTAATCCAGCCTGGGCATAGCAAAAAGAGATACAAGCCGCCATCCAGTTGGAGATGGTGCGCTTTGATACAGGTCGTCCCAACTTGTTTGGATCAAAGGAGACGAATAGTTGAGGAGCAGTTCTGTGTGGTTTGGTACGATCCAGGTAGAAAGCCAAAGCACGTTTACAATCCAGAGTATGAAGAGCTGATTCTCCAGGGTGAGAATGAGGCTTTGGAAAAAAACACTGGAAGAACAATGGATTGGTTGAGATGAAATTCAGAGACCACCTTAGGCAGGAATTTCGGATGAGTGCGGAGGACCACCTTGTCATGATGGAATACTGTGAAAGGAAGATCCGCCACCAAGGCCTGAAGCTCACTGACCCTGCGAGCAGACGTGAGGGCCACTAGAAAAACCACTTTCCAAGTGAGAAACTTTAGTGGAGCCTTGTTGAGAGGCTCAAAAGGAGGTTTTATAAGCCGAGAAAGGACAACATTGAGATCCCAAACCACTGGAGGAGGTTTGAGAGGAGGATTGACATGGAAAAGTCCTTTCATAAATCTGGAAACCACAGGATGAGCAGAGAGAGGTTTCCCTTGTAGAGGCTGATGGAAAGCCGCAATAGCACTCAGGTGGACTCGTATAGATGTAGACTTGAGACCAGACTGAGACAGGTGTAGAAGATTGTCCAAAACAGAGGATAGGGAGGCTCACTGAGGCTCCTTAGAATTGGAAATACACCATGAAGAAAATCTAGTTCATTTTTGAGAGTAGCATTGTCGAGTAGCAGGCTTCCTGGAAGCCTCCAAGACATCCCTCACCGCTTGGGAAAACTGGTGAGGAGTTACGTTGAGAGGAACCAAGCTGTCAGGTGGAGAGACTGCAGGTTGGGATGAAGCAGAGATCCCTGATGCTGAGTAAGCAGTGAAGGAAACACTGGAAGAAGGAATGGCTCCCTGCTGCTGAGTTGAAGTAGAAGGGAGAACCAAGGTTGTCTGGGCCACCGAGGAGCGATCAGAATCATGGTGGCATGGTCGGACTTCAGCTTGACCAGAGTCTTTTGAATGAGAGGAAAAGGAGGAAACGCATACAGAAAGCGATTCCCCCAATCCAGCAGAAAGGCATCCGCCTCGAGACGATGAGGAGTGTAGATCCTGGAGCAGAATTGAGGCAGCTTGAAGTTGTGGGGAGCTGCAAATAGGTCTATCTGAGGCGTCCCCCACTGTGCAAAGATCTGATGAAGGGACTTGGAATGGAGCGTCCATTCGTGAGGCTGGAGAAGACGACTCAGGTTGTCTGCCAAGACATTGTCCTTCCCCTGAATGTAGACAGCTTTGAGGAAGGCATTGTAGCGAACCGCCCAATCCCAGACTCTGAGAGCTTCCTGGCAGAGGGAGGCCGAGCCCGTGCCCCCCTGTTTGTTGACATAATACATGGCGACCTGATTGTCTGTGCGAATGAGGACCACCATGTCGTGAAGCAGATGTTGAAAAGCTTGAAGAGCATTGAAGATGGCTCTGAGCTCCAGAAGATTGATTTGATGGAGACGGTCCGCACCGGTCCAGAATCCCTGAGTGCGAAAACCATCCAGATGAGCTCCCCAGGCATAGGTCGAGGAATCGATTGTGAGAACCTTCTGGTGTGGAGGAGTGTGAAACAGCAAACCTCTGGATAGATTCGAAGAGGTCATCCACCAAAGTAGAGACTGCCAAAGAGCAGGAGTGACTATGATGTGCCGAGTCAATGGATCTGACACCTGAGTCCATTGAGAAGCCAGGGTCCACTGAGGAATTCTGAGATGGAGTCTGGCAAAAGGCGTCACATGAACTGTAGAGGCCATGTGGCCCAGGAGGACCATCATGTGTCTCGCTGAGATGGACTGGCGAGAAGACACAGACTGGCAGAGATGAAGAAGAGCATCCAAGCGTTGAGGAGGAAGGAATGCTCTGAGTCGAATGGTGTCTAGGACTGCTCCGATGAATGGGAGAGACTGGGTCGGCTTCAGGTGAGATTTGGGGAAGTTGATCTCGAAGCCCAAACTCTGCAGGAAGTAAATAGTGGCCAGGGTCGCCGAGATGACCTCTGGAGCCGAGGGGGCCTTGATGAGCCAGTCGTCGAGGTAGGGAAATACCTGAAGACCTCTGTTCCGGAGTGCCGCAGCCACCACTACCAGACACTTTGTGAAGACTCTGGGAGACGAGGATAGGCCGAATGGAAGCACTCGATACTGCAGATGTAGATGTTCCACCCGAAATCTGAGGAACTTGCGAGAGGCCGGATGAATGGGAATGTGAGTATAGGCCTCCTTGAGATCTAGAGAGCATAACCAGTCGTTCTGCTCGAGAAGGGGATAGAGAGAAGCTAGGGTCAGCATGCAAAATCTCTCTTTGACCAAGAACTTGTTGAGGACCCTGAGGTCCAGAATGGGTCGCAGGTCGCTCGTCTTCTTCGGGACAAGGAAGTACCGGGAGTAAAACCCCCGGTTGTGTTGGTCCACAGGGACCGGCTAGACGGCACGAAGCCGGAGCAAGGCTTGAGCTTCCTGAAGAAGAAGGGCGGTCTGAGTCAAGTTTGAAGGATACTCTCTTGGAGGGTGGTCCGGGGGGACCCGATGGAATTGCAGAGAGTATCCTTCCTTGATGATGGAAAGGACCCAGAGGTCGGTGGTAATAGCCGTCCATCAATGGAAAAAATGATGGAGGCGACCCCCAATGGGGAAAACAGGGGATGGCAGAACAAGGTTGGTTATGCTCCCTAAGAGCGAGTCAAAAAGGCTGAGTAGCCTTAGGGACAGTAGACGGTGGAGGCTTCTGCGGAGCCTTTTGCGGAGGCTGTCGTTTAGCAGGCTGCCTGGCAGCTGGAGCTTGCCTCGGAGTGTAACACCTCTGATAGATCAAGGGCGGTCTGGCAGGTCGAGACTGTTGAGGCTTAGGCTTAGGCCGAAGAATAGACTGAAAGGACTTCTCATGGTCAGAGAGCTTCTTCGTCACAGTCTCGATAGACTCGTCAAATAAATCTGCTCCCGCACAAGGAACATTGGCCAGCCTGTCTTAGAGGTTCGGGTCAATGTCAATGGTGCGAAGCCAGGCCAGACGACGCATGGCCACAGAGCAGGCAGCAGCTCGAGCCGAGAGCTCGAAGGCGTCATAGGAGGACTGCATCAGTTGAAGGCGCAGCTGGGACAGCGAAGCAACAACCTCCTCAAATTCGAAGCGAGCCTGAGATTCAATGTAAGGAGTGAACTTTCGAAGCACAGGCAGGAAGAACTCCAAATAAGAAGCAAAATGGAACGTATAATTAAGAACTCTGGAAGCCATCATCGAGTTCTGGTATTTCCGCCTGCCAAACTTGTCCATGGTCCTGCCCTCGCGCCCCGGAGGCACCGAGGCGTACACCTGGGATGGATGAGACCGCTTGAGGGACGATTCGACCAGCAGGGATTGGTGGGAAAGTTGAGGGCCCTCGAACCCCTTGTGATGGACCGTGCGGTATCGGGCATCTAACTTGCCGGGGACCACAGGAATGGAGTATGAGGTCTCAAAACATCTCATAAACGTTTGGTCGAGAAGTTTGTGGAGAGGTAGGCGAAGAGACTCCGCAGGAGGATGCGGCAAATGCATGGTGTCGAGGTATTCCTTGGAGTACCGCAAACCGGTGTCCAACGTAATGTCCAGATCATCCGCCATTTGCCTGAGGAAGGAGGAAAAGGACAATTGGTCCGCTAGCACCGGCCTCCGAGAAGGACTGGACGAAGTCGAAGCCTCGGGATCCAAAGAGACCTGGGAGCGACAAGGAGAATAAGAGGTGGATGGTTCCTCATACTCCGGTCCCTGTGGAGGAGACATGTCCGATGAAGAGTACCCCAACCGTGGCTGCTTCTTCTGCAGGGAAACCTCCGAGTACCTCGAGGAGTGCCGTGAGGAATGCCTGGAACGATGGCCCTCCCGGTGTCTGGAGGGGGATCTAGAATGACGATGCTTAGCATGGTCCCCCGACGCCTCCAGTGAGCAGATGGGACTCGAGGCCGTGGAGCGAAAAGGCGGGAGATTCGACGCCTCTCGAGATGCAGCCCAGGCCTGATAGGGAGTGCGGAAGAACTCTTCCTGCGACTTGCAATGCCCAGGGCTTCGATTACCCGAAGAGGTATGCCAGGCCTCTTCGAAAGGGGGCGTGATGGGCTCTAAAGGGGGCATATCACTGAAGGAGGCCCACCTCGAGGGACCGGCCGCCATACGTCGCTCCTCCTCGCCAAGCAGCGAGGTCGACCGGCGAGGAGGAGGAGGAGGGGGCGGTCCGCCCCCCAGGATCGGAACCGGGAGGTCACCCTGGACGGTGGCAATCAGCCTGGGTCCCATGGTTTGCATGAGCTCGACAAATTGAGCTTCCAAAAGGGACCGCAACGAAGCCGATATGGAGGGATCCGCACCGAAAGGGGGTCCTCCAGCACGGTCTTCGCGCTCCTTCGTGGCCGAGTGCTTTTGCTTCGAAGCTTTCGGCACCTTGATGACCACTGGTGGAATAGTAGAAGGCGGTACCTGAGCCTGAGAGACGGAAGGCACCGGCGTCGAAGACAGGGTCGCAACCGGACAAATGAAGCCGGTTTCAGGAGACCCGGAGCAGCAGGAGCGGCGGCGGGCTTCGCATGGGAGGGTGAAGCACCAGCCGAGGTCGAAGCTGAAGGATCTTGCACAGCTTCCATCTTGAACATCGACTCCCACAGAAAACAGCGACGCTTAAACGCCCTCGCTGTGAGTGTGGAACAAGGCCGGCACGATGTCGGGAAATGTTCCGGACCAAGACACTGCAGGCAGCGTCGATGCGGGTCCGTCAGCAAAATCGCGCGCTGGCACTTGCTACACTTTGTAAAACCGGTGATTGGCCGGGACATAGGCTGAATAAAGCTCCGCCGCGAGATCGAAGGAGCGGGGCCTGAGCCACGTGGCCGACCCGGCCGAGTCACCGGAAGAAATTTTTTTTTTTTAAATGAAATAAACACACGAAAAGAGAAAAGAAACTCAAAACTGCGGTTATGGAAGGTAAAAGAACGGGAGTTCAATCAGCGCAGGAACGAAGAAAGACTTCTCAGCTCCGCGGAAAGAAAAGAACTGAGGAGACACGCCCGGACCATCGGGCGGGAAGGCACTGGCGCATGCGCGGTGCGGGCATCTCGAAACTTCTGAGTTTCTTCAAGCAAGACATGCTTGTGAGACGTCCGTATCGGGGCTCTGTCGGATGACATCACCCACTAGTGAGAATACCTGCCTGCTTGTCCTGGGATAATCACAGGTTTGGAACTCATGACTTCAATTATTCGCGGTTTTCAACTCATTGATCTATCCCCACCTCCCGGACCTCTCACTTACTTTTTATAGCCTGATGGTCTAGAGCAGTGTTTTTCAACCTTTTTACACCTATGGACCGGCAGAAATAAAAGAATTATTCTGTGGACCGGCATCGGTCCGTGGACCGGCGGTTGAAGAACACCGGGCTAAGTCGTAGGCCAGACCCCACCCATCTCTACCCAATCTCCACCCCAGACCCCGCCCCCATAATAGTACTAATTGCACCTTGCACGTCCTGTGCCTCATCTGGAAGCCTTCCCTCTGACGTTACAACGTCAGAGAGAAGGCTTCCAGTTCAGGCGCAGGATGCCTGTAGGAGCCACTGCCCGTGGCTTTGTGCACTGAATCAGTGAGGAAGAGGGAACTGGCTCGAAGATAACACCGCATCGATCGCACCATGGACTGGCGGTTGAAGAACACTGTTTTGGGCCTGATGCACGTGCTGGCCCTGTGGACCGGCAGGAAATTTCTGTGGACTGGCACTGGTCCATGGACCAGTGGTTGAAGAACACTAGTCTAGAGGTGAAGCAGGGCAGGGACCATCTTCCTACACACCTGCTCCATGCAGAGCCGCAAACAAAAATGGCTGCCATGAGTTCTTGTCATCTGAAACCGATGCAACTAAAAGTGATTTTGCACCAAAACCAAACTGGATTTGATGTAGACAGTTGTTGTCATAAAGGTAATTTGTTAATTGTTTAGCCACTGTTGTTTCCAACAGGTTCACCAGCAAAGGTATGCTTGCAATGGGGGTCAAAACTGGCTGGTTTGCTTAAAGCCAAACCTTTTTTCAGAATAGGGTCTGCATGATGCTACCTAAAATTGCAGGATAGTGCCCTAAGTTTAGGCACTTAAGCTCTGATTCTATAAAAGACGTCTAAAGTTAGGCGCCTAGATCGATGCGCTTAGCTTAAGGTTATCAGATTTTACACTAGTAAAATAGGGACCCCTAGACCCATCCCCAGTTCCGCCCAGTTCTACCCATCCCCACCCCATTATGCCCTAGCACCACCCTAGCACCACCACCAGCCCGATGCCAATTTAGAGGAAGCTTTTCAAAACCTGGACAAAATGCTGGGTTTTGAAAAGCTGTCCGGACCCCTGGACATGTCCTCAAAAGAATGACATGCCTGGGGAAATTCAGATGTTTGGCAACCCTAGCTTAGCTGATTTAAGAGCCTAACTTACACTGGGTTTTACTAAACTGTGGAAATGCTTCTTACCGCAGTCTGGCGAGGTAAATACTCCAACGCTCATAAGAATTGAATGAGCGTCAGAGCATTTACCTCTCCGGCCCATGGTATGAAGCTCTTCTGTGATTTAGTAAAAGGAGCCCTTCATTTTTTAATTGGCTTAATCTGCACTGATGAATGAAAATTTCCATTAAAAATTAATTAAAAACCAATTAAAAAAATTAATTTTCTGGTAGGTGCCTATCTTGGTAGGTGTTTGCAACTTCCCAGTAGATGTCTTCCCCATGGCACCTACCAAAAAATAGGCATGGTTATGGGCAGATTTGGGGTGGATTTTGGGCGTGAACCTTAGGTATACTCATTTAGGCCAAGAAAACCCTGGCCTAAATGACAGTGCACCTAAGGATTCAATACCCACCAGTTCATAAGACTACTTAGGTGCCACAAGGCACGATTCTATAAATGGTAAATGACGCCTAGTGCATGATTGACAACTGTGCTGAACAGCGTCTATGAGTTAGGCTCTGTTTATAGAATCAGGACCTTATTGCTCACAAAAAATATGGCAGGAGGGGCCTTAGACGTCTGGGCCAATCAGGCCCTAGGATCCTGTGGGTTGGGCAGGGGAGGGGCGGGCCTGCCTCATTTGGACGGAGGCAGGCCTGCTGGCCGGATGGTGTGAGGACCCGTCCGGCCAACTTGTGGGTAAGCCCGAGGGGGGAGTTCAGGGGGGTTCATTGGGGGGGTCCGGGAAGGGGGGTTGGGGTGTTTTGTTGGGGGGGTTGTTGGGGGGGTCCAGCAGGAGGGGTTGGGTACCTTCCTGCTGGCGATCTTTGGGGGGAGGGCCTATCGGCAGGAAGGGTTGAGCACCTTGCTGCCGCGATCATGGGGTTCTGTCAGCAGGAGGGGTTGGGCTCCCTCCTGCCGCGATCGTTGGGGGGAGGGGAGACTGGCGGCCATAGCCACGGCTGCTATACTAATCACGGCAAGGGACTGTATAGCGGCCACGTCTAAAGTAACCCGGTTCTGTAACTGGTGTCTGCAACATGGACGTCGGCTACAGAATCGGGTTTAGTTTGGGCAGGTATAGGCCCGATTCTGTATAGGATGTCCAGGACGGGCCTTAGGGCCCCTTTTACAAAGATAGTGATGCTGCTGTGGTAAATGCACTGAAGATCACAGGAAATGAATAGGATTCAGTGTGTTTACCGTGGCAGCATCACTACTTTGGCTTTGAAAAAGGGGCCCTTACTCAATACTGGGATCATTTAAATCTCCCATTATTATTGTGTAAACAAATTAGTTAGCCTTCCTAATTTCTGTTAGCATTTTACAGACTCTTCATTCTGTCCAGGTGGATGATAATTTATTTAGTTATTTAATTATTTATATACCACTTATAGCCTAAGTGGTTTACATTCAGGTACTCAAGTATTTTTCCCTATCCGTCCCAGTGGGCTCACACTCTACCCAATGTACCTGGGGCAATGGGGGATTAAGTGACTTGCCCAGGGTCACAAGGAGCGGCATGGGATAATATAACCCCACCACTATACTCCCCTATCACACCTGGGGTTTCTATTCATAAAGATTCCACATTGCATTTTTTTTTCCCGGCAGAACCTTTATCCTGTTTTACCCTATGCCAGGGGTAGGGAACTCCGGTCCTTGAGAGCCGTATTCCAGTCGGGTTTTCAGGATTTCCCCAATGAATATGCATGAGATCTATTTGCATGCACTGCTTTCAATGCATATTCATTGGGGAAATCCTGAAAACTTGACTGGAATACGGCTCTCGAGGACCGGAGTTCCCTACCCCTGCCCTATGCCATCCTTAAGCCATATTATCACCCTTCCACCAATTTGATCCACCCTGTCAGTTCAATCTAATTTATAGCCCACTATCATGGTATCCCATTGATTGTCCTCTTTTCGTTAGGTTTTAGAGATGTCTTTCATGTCTAACTCTTCATATACTAGCATGCATTTGAACTCTCCCATTTTATTTAAGACTTTTATCATTTGCATACAGATAATTTAAATGATGCAACTGATAGGAGTAGTTCTGAATCATTCATTTTAGTCTGTCCTGAGCTACTCAAGCACATTCCGGTAAACGACCAGCACACTCCTGACACGTCAACCCTAGACTTTTATTCTGAGCACAAGTGTGGCTGAAGGATCTGACAGCTACCTAACAATGCTTTTGACAACACATGACTAAACTAAACTAAACTAAACTAAATCTTAGATTTGTGTACCGCGCCATCTCCGTAAGCGTAGAGCTCGGCACGGTTTACAGAGTTAGGTTAGAAAGGAACTCCAATGAAGGATTATAAGATAGGAACTAAGAGGGTATAGAGGGGCCAGGGTACCAGAGAGGGGGAGGTGTTACATCTTTGAAAAGAGCCAAGTTTTCAGGTGACCCCAGAAGTAGGCATTTTGGGCCCCATTCTATATAGGTTGCTTAAAAATATTGGCGCCGACTAGTATGGCGCTAAGCACGATTCTACAAAAGTTTAGTACACTATATAGAATTGCTCTTACTGCCACCTAAGCAGTGTTAGTTGTTGCTAGGTGTCCTTACTTTAGGTGTACCATACTTATGCCACGGTTTTCTTCACCAAAATACCTGTGCCTAACCCCCCTCCCTCCTTTTATAAAACTGTAGCACGGATTTTAGCGCCGGCCACGGTAGTAACAGCTCCGATGCTCACAGAATTCCTATGAGCATCGGAGCTGTTACTGCCATGGCTGGCACGAAAAACCACTCTACGGTTTTGTAAAGGGGAGGTAAGTTAGGTGCCTAACGTGAAAAAATGCCCCTAATCACGCCCACTTTTAGCTAGGCACTTCGGACTAGACACATACTTTTTATAGAATCATATTTTTTTGAGTTAGATGCCTACCTTTTAATTATGTCCAATTAATGGCAATTATAAAGTGTCGATTAAGTGCCAATTACAAGTGTCGATTAAGCCTATTAACTAATTAAGCACCTACATTGGCTAGGCATGCTGATGCAAGTGCATAACTTTAGGTGAACTATGTAGAATTTGCCAGTATCTCTATAACGTTAAGTCAAATCTTTATGCTGAACTTGTACAGTACCTAGAAATATCCTTTTGGCTCATTTCTGAGTGAGGTTCCATAAAAACTTCAAAATAATCTTTTAAAATTCAGTTCCAGCTTAGGTTTGGTTACCACAGAGTCAATCGGGAATCAATGCTTTAATGTTCTTTATTTACTTGGGGCTCAATTCACCCAGAGAATCTGTGGCAAATGGCTAATTGGAAAGGCAGTTGAAAAGAAAAAATGAAAAATTCAAGAGGGCTGGCTATGTTAGTCTGGAGCAGCAAAAGCAACAAAAGAGCCTAGTGAATACTGTTCAAAATCAAACAAAGGCTTTCGGAAGACTGAATAGCAGTAAATTGGGTGATAATGAGTATATAATGAAGCATTCGGGGCCTGCCTGGTTGTAAGTTGTGGAATGCATTAGCTATCTCATTACAATATGCATGAGCATCATTTATCAGTTTTTGCATATGCAGAGTCACACAGAAAAAGGTGGAAACACTGCTTTGCACATGCTCAAGTCATAAGTCAGCACACAGGAAGAGCAAGAAAACTAAACACATCTGTTCACACCACAGTCTTCACATGCCATCCGGTTGCATATTCCCTCTGATATTTGTTTGTCCTGGATTAACATAGGATTCTATTTTTTTTTTTATAATTTTTATTGATAAAGCAGCCAATACCAAACAAGAAAACATGAGTCATGGTACAGGACGATCCAACAACAATGCAAACAGTCCAGGAAGGGTAACAAAAATACAACAAGAAAAGATCAGCAAGAAAAATTACGGCAAATGCAAGGCCCACAGGAGAAAAGAATACATCAGCAATCTGTTAGCAAACTAGACATAACCTCCAACGAAATGAGCCAAAACGGAAGCTCTAAGAAGTCACCCTCCTGGAGAACTAGCCAGGGCTGCAATAACCTTTTTTTTTGAGATGGTGAACCCCAGTCCTCACGCACACCCACAACCATCCTCTATAATAAAACCCTAAGTGCGCATGCGCACTGAGGATGGCGTGTTCCCTAACAGTGTGATGTGTCCCTCCGTGCCGAATTCCATTTTTGAACATGGAGGAAGGGAACACTCCGGCGACTCCCCCCTCCCGCCCTCACTCACCTAGACAGCAAACCGCTGCTGCCGCCCCTGCTGCTCCTCTTCAAACAAGCCTGCTGAGGATCGCCAACCAGCTGTAGCGAACCTTGCAGGCCGTTCATCACCTCGGTAGCACGTTCCCTCTGACGCGATCCTGTGCGTCAGAGGGAATGTGCTACCGAGGTGGAGAGCGGCCTGCGAGGTTCGCTACAACCGGTCGGCGAACCTCAGCAGGCTGCTTTGAAGAGGAGTTCCATCAGATAACATCCATCAAAGTATACCACACTAGTCATACCAAATAGGCCCATCATCCATACCGGCTTGAGAGTAGGCAAACAGTAGCGAACCCCTGAGTCTCAGCAAAGCAGAATCACATCTGGGCAACAGATACAGCCGCTTCAGTCGCTCTCTGGAACGCCCGCCACAAAGAGACATAAAGTCGTTTATCGCTAGATACTGCTGAATGATGGGTTTGTAGCTCAAAAGCAGCAAACCTCCTTCATCTTCTGTAGCCACTGTGGAGAAAGCCCCAGTACTCCAAACTAGAAAGCATATTAAGGTCAGATTTTAAAAAAGCCATGGAGCCAGTGAGCTGATTTACAAGATCAGCCCATTCTTTTTTTTTTTAATTATTTATTTATTCATTTTAATACATCCTAAATACAAAGATTTTTTTAAAAATTTATTTATTCATTTTAATACATCCTAAATACAAAGATGTTTAAAGGCAATACAGAAATATTAAACTCTCTTAGTTAATCATAATACAAACTAAGAACTTAAAAAATAAGCAACTATAACAAATCATCTAATACAGTCCACAATCTGAGAAGAAGAGACAAAATGAATAAAGCCCCTTGGGAAAGGGGACATATACAAAAGAAAATCAAAATATTAGAAAATAGAGCAGTATTAAGATCTTATCCTATCCAAAAATTGATACCGCATAAGTAACCTGTATCATTCGAACTGTGTAGAGATTCCTTTACCTTCCAGGAAAAAACCTAATTGGGCAGGTTCAAAGAAAATATATTTACTCCCCTGATAGGAGACAAAACATTTATAAGGAAATCTCAACAGGAAACCTGCCCCCAAAGCAATCACCTTTGATCTATAAAGCAAGAATTCTTTCCTCCTGGATTGTGTCCACCTCGAAACATCAGGAAATATATATATCCTTTCCCCCAAATAGGTAATCTGTTTTAAATTAAAATACAATTTCAACAACATCTCTTTATCTTGAAGAAATACCAACGAGACCAATAATGTTGCCCTCCCCTGAATTTCAATATCAGAGGACTGCAGGATAGCAGAAACATCTAATTGAACATTTTCATCTACTACAGCTTTTTCCTTCTACAATTGTTTTAAATAATAAATTTTTATTATTTTTATTATTTTTTATCGGGGGAAGACTTGCTTCTGGTATATTTAAAACATTCAACATGAAGTTCTTAAACAGTTCTTGAGGTGGCATGAACTTGGCAACCGGAAAATTAAGAATCCTCAAATTCAAATTTTTCTGCTGGTTTTCCAAGTTTTCAATCTTCCTCAAAATCATCATTTTATCTGTCGTTTGTTTGGTAATTAATTTTCTAGTCTCAGTTGTCACTTTCTCTAAATTTTTTAAGTCCACTTGGTGTTGCTGGGTAATAGTCTCTAAAGAACTTATCCTGGAGGTAGAATTTAGAGTTATAGAAACAAAGTTAGTGCATACCAGGTGAAGGTTCTCAATCGCAGACCAAATGGAGTCCAGAGTTACAGCCTGTGATCTCACCAATGGTTTAAGGAGGGAGATATCAGCCGGCTTTTGTATGGCTTCTGCACCAAGAGAAAAACTCTGGGCTCCTGCAACCTCGCCACCGCTAGCTTCCAACGGCTCCTCTCCCCCTAAACGCTGCGTCTCCAACACCGGGGTCAGCGTAGCTGTATTCACTTCCGGATCCATCGCGGCTAGAGAACGTGCCTCACCCCACACGCTGGGGGAGCCCTCCTGCCAGTTCTGCTCCGCCGACGTTTCTCCAGGTTTGGGAGGGGTATGCGGTCCTCGTGGGCTCAACGAAAGCGACATCTCGCCGTCTAAGCTGTGGAGTTCCCGTCCCACAGCAGCAGAAACGTCCGAAGTGGAAGGTTGGACTGTAAATGCTGTAATTACAGTCTGCCTCAGCGTCGAGGAGCCAGAGGTAGGTGGAGGGATACCCCTTGGTTTCCTTCTTCTCTTAGGCATGGAAAAAAAAATGTATTTCAAAAGTTTAAAGAGGAAAATATCTCCTTCGAGATGGGAGTGCTCCTCTCAGCGTCCTGCTCAAGACGCCATCTTGCCTCGGCCCATTCTTTAATGTAAGTTCCTGACTTTTCCTACCTATACTTTATCCTTTATCTTTAATGCTTCCATAATTGAAACTAACTGCACTTCTTTCCATGCAGTCCTCAAACCCTGCCTTTTGCCATGGCCTCACAACCCCATTCCAACCATTAAGATAGGAGAGTAAGGCTAAGGGCACTGAAGCCTCATTTTGCATCCTCAGCAGTCATCCATCCCCTTCCTGCATGACCCTAACTCCTCCATCCATCACACACAATGATATAGCATGCAATATGCATTTTCTGCTAATGCTCATTGTTAGTACTCATGGAGCTAACCATGTCACATTCTCTCAAATAAATGATACACCTGGAGTCCAAAGTTTTCTGTTTATAATGCACCAACAGATCCTTTTACTAAGCTGCATTAGGCACACCTAATATAGCTTAAAATGTAGTACTGCAGGATATGCTGTGGACGCTGATGTTCCTGATGCAGACTTTATTATTTCAGCAAGATTATCCACAACTTCAAGCAAAGAAGAGGACCTAACACGGTCTGTGTTTTGACCAAATTGTCTTCTTCAGGGGTCCCAATGAGGATCTAATGGACTAACGTCCATATGCATAGGAGCAGTGGCATAGTAAAGGGGGACAACCCGCCCTGGGCGCCATGTTGGTAGGGGCCCCAGCACCCCTCCTCCTCTTTATCCATCCACCCGCCTCTTCCCATTCCTCCCCTCCACGCGCGCACCCTCCTTCCCCCAAACCTCTAGTTGAAGTTGTCGCTCGCGGCAATCAACAATGTGCTCTTCGCGACCTTGTCGGCTCTCCCACTGACGTCACTTCTGAATGCCACGCATAGGAAGTGACATCAGAAGGATAGCTGGAGTCACGAGGAGCATGTTGTTGACCACCATGAGAAACAACTTCAACTAGAGGCACAAGGGAAGGGTACGGGGGGCATGCACAGCAGGCGGGATCGGGGAAGGTATGGGAGGCAGAGACAAGGGCAGAGGAGGGGCACCACCACTCCAGGCGCTTCTCACCCTCGCTACACCACTGAGTAGGAAAGGAGATTGGAAAGAGAGAGAGAGAGAGGCACTGGAGGGGTGGAGGCGGGTTGGAGGAAAGGAAAGAGACAGAGAAGCAGTAACAGGGTACAGAGGATGGGAAGGGGACCAAGAAAATGGGTGGAACGTGAGCAGGGTCATATGTCCTCTTTTTTGTTTTCACAGATATGATAACCTCTACTCTGGGTCTGTGAAGAGGTTAGGTAGAGAGTGGTTGGTCTGGGAAAACTGTCTTGGCAAGTTCCTGAAGGTTCAGAAATCCTAAGATGTTAATAAGGAGGGTCTCAATGACTCTGAAAATAATAAGAGGAAGAATCTGTTATAGCATTAAAAGAATCCAGTTCTAGCAGTAGAAGAAAGGAGAAGAATTTGCTTCAAGAAAGGAGATAGACTCTATTCCAGATTATTCCTCTCCAGGCTGACTGACTGTCTACTTTATAGATTTGTCTTCTTTAAATTTTTACTTTTGCATTTCACTCAGTGAAGATTTTTTACTTCTACACTTCCCCCTCCCCATTCGCAGTTTCGACACTCGCAATTTCACATATTCGTGATTTTGGGGGGAGAGGGGGGAAAACTCCCCCCATAGTTTAGCATGTTCCCGCCTCTCTCCAGCCTTCCTCCCGGAATCCCGGCCTGACCTGGTGGTCTAGCAGGCTTTTGGGGCAGGAGCGATCTTCCTACACTCCTGCCCCGTGTAGATCACCAATAGGAAATAGCTGCCGTGAGCTCCCGTCGTAGTCTCAAGAGACTACAGGAACTCACGGCAGTGATTTCCTATTGGCGATCTGCACAGGGCAGGAGTTAGACCACCAGGTAAGGCCAGGATGCCGGGGGGGAAGGTGGGAGGGAGGCAGGGGTGGGTCAGAGCTGGACGAGAAGTTATTTGCGGTTTTTCTCAATTCGCTGTCCGGCTCTGCCCCTATCCCCTGCGAATACCGAGGGAGAAGTGTATTCCAGTGTATCACAAACTGTGTGCCTCCTGAGATTTCAGGTGTGCCGCGACACACTGGCGAGGAGGAGAGTTGTCCACGCTGGCTGACTGCCTACAGGATGTGCCTCTCATGGCGAGAGGCACGTTCTGTAGGCAGTCAGCCGGCGCAGATGACTTTCGTTCTGGCCGGCCTCTCTCCTCCTCTCCCTTCACCTCCCAGTTCCCTCCACTGAAGCAGGTCACGACCAGATGGGCCTCCACGCATGCACAGACATTGATGCGATGTGTTCATTCACACACTTCCAAGTGCCTTCCGGCCGGGGCACTGGATTTAATGTGCCACTGGACGGAAAGTTTGCAAGACACTGTTCTATTCAGACAAATTCTGTCTGAATAATAAAGTTACTGGCATAAATGACATTAAAGATTGCTCTCCCCCATTCCCACACGGCCTCAGGGTCAAGGGAGTGGTGATCCCACTTACCCACATTCCTATTTTACAAAAGAGGTATCCAGGCATTCGGTATGAACACGTTTCCTTTCAAAATACAGCTTCACAAATTTAGCATGTGTAAATGTATGCAGGATCGTTTTACTAAGTAATTTTCAGTATGAAACTATTAACATGACTTCATTTTAAGAATTAGTGCAAGGTCCACGAATAAAAAGAATACCTGTAGATTTTCCACCTGTGTAATGATTTAAACACACTTACCCTATACCAGGGGCATTCAATGTTGGTCCTTGAGGGCCACAACCTAGTTGGGTTTTCAGGATTTCCCCAGTGAATATGCATGAGATCCATTTGAATGTACTGCCTCTACTACATGCAAATAGATCTCATACATATTCATTGGGGAAATCCTGAAAAACCTGTCTGGGTTGTGGCCCTCAAGGACTGACACTGAATACTCCTGCCCTGTAATGTATCACAAATATTTATGTAGCAAGAATAAAAGTCCTGTTTGTTAATTAAGAATATAGCTGGTTTTAAGAAAGGTTTGGACAATCTCCTGGAGGAAAAGTCCATAGTCTATTATTGAATGGGGAAAGCCACTGTTTGCCTTGGATTGCTAGCATGGAATGTTGCTACTATTTGTGATTTTGCCAGATACTAGTGACCTGAATTAGCCACTGTGAAGACAGGCTACTGAGCTAGATTGGGCCATTGGTCTGACTCAGTAAGGCTGTTCTTAGGTTCTTATTCATCTGGCAGTAGTCAATCATGTTTGCACTGTTAGCAGAAAAATATGATCATCTCTGAGAAGAGGTGACTAAAGTCACCAGAAACTAAAAATGATGTTTTCATGAATTCTGTTAGAGCATACAGTTTGTAATATAACAGTCCAAACACCATCCTTTTATGTGGGAAAAAACCCCAAATAACTCAGAAGTTCTAACATAACTTTTTCAGAATGCTTATGAGCCAATGACATGGAAATCTGACCATTTTCAACCTTTTCTTTTTTTTTAATATTCTTTATTCATTTTCAAAATTACATTAAGTGTAAAATATATTCATTCACAGTAACAATAAATATATCACTTATAAACAATCATTGGTACATTATATAAATTTTTATCCCTTCCCCTTTCCCATCCCTCCCATCCATATCTTCCATTATTATATAATATATGTAATAATAAAAATACCCCCCTCCCTATATCCTGAACTGATAATTAAAAGGGAAATAATTTTACTTAATCCTTACAATATTTTCAACCTTTTCAACCACTAAATTGCTGCGCGCGCTAGACCTTAACACCAGCATTGAGCTGGCGTTATTCTAGAAGCGTACCGTGCGGTAATTTTGTGCGTGCACTTAAAACGCTAGCGCACCTTACTAAAAGGAGCCCTTAGTGTAACCAAAGTTATAAATAAAATTAAAAAAATATTCCTGTAGGTTTAAGAATTTTGAGCTGTACGTGTCACTTTTGGAATTCTGGAAAGCACAGTTCTAAAACTGCCAAGGAGATCAGTTTGAGAGCTGAGTTGGTTTTATTGGCAGAGACAGGTGTTTGTTATATGTTGTCTCTGTTAAATTGGGTTTTAAAGATAAATTGGATATCGGATATTTATTGAATATTGGAAATTGGATATTTATTGGATATTGGATATTTATAGATCCTGTAAAGGAATTATATTGATTTTAAATTAAACCTTGGTTCAACAGAAGGTGGATGGGATTAGAAATAGGGAAATTTCAATAATTCTTTGATTTATTTCGGTAGCTAGTGATCACAGTGTTCTTGGGGTTTATTTGTCATCTAATAGGGATATAGGATTTTGCTTCCTTTGGTTTTTTTAGTTTGGCAGAAGGTACACCATTCGTTGAAACTGAATCTCCTGGAAAGAAGAATTGCTGGTACCCAACGGCCCGGCAGAGAGGAAAAAAAAGAACACCTGGACCCTGTGAGAAAAAATTTATTACAAAGAACTAAATTCTTTGAGAAAAGTTTTATTTGGAAACTTATTCTAAAGCTGTTTAGATATATATACATTTTATTAGATTTGTATAAATAAACTAACAAAAACTTTTAAAATCAGTATTTGTTTAAAAGGTTTCACTTATTGTTCATCCGGTATCTTTTATTTAGGATGAAATATTATATTTTATGCTAACTTTTCCCTCTTTTAAAAAAAATTCTCACTTTGACTTGTAGGGTAACCTGACTACAGAAGGTGAAGTAAGTGAGCATTGATATTCAAAGAGGGAGGGGTTACATTAGCATTAAATTTTAGCTGCCAAATTTCAAACCATTCTTCAAGCTTCGCTAGGTCTTTCTTCATGTCATTCATACTATCCGGGGTGTCTACTCTATTGCAGATTTTGGTATCATCCGCAAAGAGGCAAATCTTACCTGACAGCCCTTCAGCAATATCGCTTATAAAAATATTAAAAAGAACAGGCCCAAGAACAGAACCTTGAGGCACACCACTGGTAACATCCCTTTCCTCAGAGCGATCTCCATTGACCATTACCCTCTGTCGTCTTCCACTTAACCAGTTCCTAACCCAGCCCGTCACTTTGGGGCCCATCCCAAGAGAACTCAGTTTATTTATTAGCCATCTGTATGGTACACTGTCAAAGGCTTTGCTAAAGTCTAAATACATCACATCTAGCGTACTCCCTCTATCCAATTATCTGGTCACCCAGTCAAAGAAATTTATCAGATTTGTCTGACAAGACCTACCTTAGTGAATCCATGCTGCCTCTGGTCCTGTAATCCACTGGATTCCAGAAACTTCACCATTCTCTGTTTTAAAAGCATTTCTATTAATTTGCTCATGGTCCAGACATCCTGGACCCTGTCTTCAACATCGCTAATTCGCTGCTGGAAAGCTCCCAACTCCCGGCTCTCCTCCTCAATTTTCCCCTGCACGGTCTCTAACTTGCGGTCAATTGGGAGCAGGCATTTATCCATGATCATTTCCAGCACTGCTGTGACCTCTAAGGTGATCTCCAAGATCCAAGTTGAGGCAATGGAAGAGTCTGCTGGGCTAAGAGGTGCCGCCTTCAGGTGATCACTGTCTTTGCGAGTGGATTTAACAGTCATAACCCCGTTGTTCCTTGTCAGATAGAGTCCCAGGCGAAGTTATACACCTTAAAGGGCCTGGTGGAAGCAATCGGGGTGGGGGGGAGGGGGGAGGAGGGAGGGAGGGAGGGGGGTTAAAGGCTGTTGCAGGTGAACTGTTCATGTGGGCTGCAGAAGGGTTGTAAACCAGCAACCTCTCCTGAACAAGGCATCACGTAACCTACCATTTGAAAGCATTAAATTAAAAAAACACAATGTTACAGGATTGTATGCATTATTACCTTTTACATACACAATCACCAGTTCTCTCTGAATACTTCCTAGCAGCATTAACAAATCATACTGAAGTTATCTGTCTCCAGTATTTCCTCAGGTCTTTCTGACATCTGAGCAAAAGCTTCCCTAAAGCCACAGAAATGCTTCATTAACCCCGACTGCTGTTGCATCAACAATGAGGGAAGAAAGGAATAGTTAATGAAATGCTATTCTCACCACCCATTCAATCAGAGCAGTGCTGTAGCAATTCAGTGAGGCAGGGAAAACACATCCCTGCTTTTTCATGTGGACACCGATAGGATGTCACCACAAGCTTACACAGCTCAGTCTTAAGACAGAGATGGATCTGCAGATTTTCAGTGCAGTAGTGTAGATCAAAAGCCTTGTTAGACATCTGCCAAAGCACTCCATCATATAAAATAAAATAATAAGCTATTTTTTTTGCCAGAAAGTAACTTGCTTGCCATCCTTATTAGGAAGCTTTCTGACATCCACTTTCTTTCATTTTTCCTAATGCTACAACTCCTGCAGCTCCACTATGCAATTACCGTACTTTCTTTATATATACATACTGTACATACAAACTTCTTCCTCAAAGGCACACACGTCTCCTAAAAACAACCTTATGATTGTGAAATGTGCAAATTTTCGCCGACGCATGTTATTTATAACACAGTATGCAATAGTAACTTGGGCTGCAAATGTTTTCAGAGACCAGATTTCAAAAGAGATCACACAGATAGGTAAGGCATTGCTACATTAGCAAACATTAGTAATTTCTGTGGTTTAGAACACTGTTTCCCAAGTTGGTCCTGAAGTAGTACCCTCTTGCCAGTCAGGTTTGCTAGTACAGTAGATCACTAAACCCTGTGCCCCCTTCGCGTGTCTCTCACGCTCAAGACTAATCCCTTCTTTTACGAAACTGCGATAGAATAGCACTTATAGGGAAATTCTGTAAGGGCTGCCTAAAGTTAGGCACCTAGATCGTACCCACCAGCAACTAACGTAATTCTTTTAAAAAGCTTTAAATGACATAATTGATTGCACTGTTAAAAGCAGATTAAAAAACAAATTAAAAAATACCTAGGTGCCTCCCAGGGCCGGTGGCTAACACCCGGGTGCCTAGCGGCGCTCAGTGATGCCACATACCTAAGTAGGTGTGTTTAGGGTCGGCGTTGGCCTTAGGCATTACTAAGCACCACTAGGCACAATTCTATGATGAACTTATGCACCAGAAATGGAGGCCTTTAAAACCCTGGACTATGTCACCAACACCTAAGTTTGTTGGTAGCCGTGATTCACTGAGTGGTGCCTGAACGTGAAAGACACGCGGCAGGCGCCATTTTTCTAGGCACCTGCCATTTCAGGCACCTCTTATTGAATCAGCCCCTTAGTCTGATTTTTAGTTGGTGCTGGTTTTTCAGTGCAAACCAAAACAAAAGAACGATCCAACACGACGAAAACAAGGGGAAAAAAACCCCTGCAGATGTGATGTCAAGGAAAATACAAGAGGAAATGCAATTCTGAACTTAATTCTAAATGGACTATGAGGACCGGCGCAAGGTGTAGAAGTAGAAGGGATGCTGGGAAGCAGTGATCACAATATGCTCCGCTTCAACCTGGACACAGGGGCAAAACATCGATCTAGAACGACGGCCACGGCACTGAACTTCCGAAAAGGGAATTATGAAGGGATGAGACTCATGGTAGGGAAGAAGATTAAGAAGAGGATAAAAACGCTAGAGCAAGCATAGTCCCTTTTTTAAAAATAATCTTTATTCATTTTTACATCTTACAACAAGTACATCAATAAATTGACAATTGAAATTAAGTACATCACTTGAATTTCTTTCATATTTAACAGTAATACATAAAATGTAACTCCTTCCCTCTCACCCTTACCATAACATAAGTGAAATACAGAGTAAATTAATAATTTTACAATATAGACATTACTTAAAATTCTCAAAAATTCATACTTATTAATACCCTCCCCTCACCCACCAAAACTTTTCCAACCATTTTCCAACCTTATTTACCTCCCATCCCTCCCCCCCACCTTTTTAAGAACACAGTCACTGAGGCGCAATATATATATATACTGCATATTAACAAGGGATCCAAGAGGAAAAAGGAACAAGGAACCGGCGTGGCTCACTGTAGCGGTGAAGGAAGCGATCAGAGACTTTGTTAAAGGAATGGAAAAGGTCAAAAATGGACAAAAATTGAAAAAAGCACAAACAACATCAAAGCAGGTGCCATAAGACGGTAAGAGGGGCCAAAAGAGACTACAAGGAAAAAATAGACAAGGAGGCAAAAAACTTCAAGCTGTTCTTTCGATATATTAAGGGGAAACGACCCACGAAGGAAGTGGTGGGGCCGTTGGATGACCATGGAATAAAGGAAGTGCTAAAGGAGGACAAAGCCATTGCCGACAAACTGAACACATTTTTTGTGTCTGTATTTACCGAAGAGGATATACACAACATACTGGAAGCCAGAAGGCTATTCAAAAGAAAAGAAGAGGGGAAACTGACAGGGTTGACAGTCAGTCTAGAAGAGGTATGCAGGCAGATTGATAGGCTTAAAAATGATAAAGCCCCAGGACCGGATGGCATCCATCTGAGGGTAATCAAGGAACTGAAAGGGGCTATAGCTGAACTGCTTCAACTAACAGCCAACCTGTCAATCAAATCAGGAAGGATTCCAGAAGACTGGAAAGTGGCGAATGTTATGCCGATCTTCAAGAAAGGTTCAAGGGGAGATCTGGGAAACTATAGACCAGTGAGTCTGACCTTGGTACCGGGAAAGATGGTAGAGGCGCTGATAAAGGACCACATCATTGATCAACTTGTCGGACACAATCTGATGAGGACCAGCCAGCACAGCTTCAGCAAAGGAAGATCTTGCTTGACTAACTTGCTGCACTTCTTTGAGGGAGTAAACAGGCAGATAGACAAGGGTGACCCGGTCGACATTGTATATCTGGATTTTCAGAAGGTGTTTGACAATGTTCTGCATGAACGACTACTTCAAAAAATTGCAAGCCATGGAATTGAGGGTGGATTAAAAACTGGCTGGTGGATAGGAAACAGAGAGTAGGGGTAAATGGACAATGTTCGAACTGGAAAAGCATCATGAGTGGAGTGCTGCAGGGCTCGGTGCTTGGATCCATGCTCTTCAGCATATTTATAAACAACCTGGAAATTGGTATGACAAGTGAGGTGATTAAATTTGCAGACGATACGAAGTTATTCAGAGTAGTGAAGACGCAGGAGGATTGCGAAGACCTGCAACGTGACATAAACACGCTGGAGAAAGGGGCCGCGACATGGCACGTGAGATTTAAGGTGGCTAGGGTAAGGTGATGCATGTCGGTAACAAAAATCTTATACACGAATACAGGATGTCCGGTGCAGTACTTGGAGAGACCCCCCAGGAAAGAGACTTGGGAGTACTGGTCGACAAGTCAATGAAACCGTCTGCGCAATGTGCGGCAGTGGTGAAAAGGGCAAACAGAATGCTAGGAATGATTAAGAAGGGGATCACGAACAGATCGGAGAAGGTTATCATGCCACTGTATCAGGCCATGATACGCCCTCACCTGGAATACTGCGTCCAGCACTGGTTACCGTACATGAAGAAGGACACAGTACTATTCAAAAGAGTCCAGAGAAGAGTGACTAAAATGGTTAAGGGGCTGGAGGAGTTGTTGTACAGTGAGAGATTAGAGAAACTGGGCCTCTTCTCCCTTGAAAAGAGGAGACTGAGAGGGGAAATGATCGAAACATTGAAGATAATGAAGGGAATAGACTTAGTAGTTAAAGATAGGTTGTTCACCCTCTCCAAGGTAGAGAACGAGAGGGCACTATCTAAAGTTAAAAGGGGATAGATTCCGTACAAACGTAAGGAAGTTCTTCTTCACCCAGAGAGTAGTAGAAAACTGGAACGCTCTTCCGGAGGCTGTTATAGGGGAAAACACCCTCCAGGGATTCAAGACAAAGTTAGACAAGTTCTTGCTGAACCAGAACGTATGCAGGTAAGGCTTAGGGCAATGGTCTTTGACCTAAGGGCGTGAGCGGACTGCTGGGCACAATGGACCACTGGTCTGAACCAGCAGTGGCAATTTGTATGTTCTTATGTTCTTACAAGGTCTAAAATCCTTATTGGAAAAAATGTAGCAATCCAAATAATGGTTCTTGTGTGTGAAGACACAGGACCCGACACGGTCCGTGTTTCGGAAAACACTCCTTCTTCAGGGGCCCGAAATGTTATAGTACATAAATGTAGAGAACCTTAGCCAGCTCGAACGGGCCGGCGTGGGAGCCCTGCTCCGCCCCCCCGTTCCCGCAGGAGGACACCATATTTAAAAAACTGAGACCCGACGCCAGCACCACACAAGCCAGCTCGAACGGGCCGGCGTGGGAGCCCTGCTCCGCCCCCCCATTCCCGCAGGAGGACACCATATTTAAAAAACTGAGACCCGACGCCAGCACCACACAAGCCAGCTCGAACGGGCCGGCGTGGGAGCCCTGCTCCGCCCCCCCGTTCCCGCAGGAGGACACCATACTTAAATAACTGAGACCCGACGCCAGCACCACACAAGCCAGCTCGAACGGGCCGGCGTGGGAGCCCTGCTCCGCCCCCCCGTTCCCGCAGGAGGACACCATATTTAAAAAAACTGAGACCCGACGCCAGCACCACACAAGCCAGCTCGAACGGGCCGGCGTGGGAGCCCTGCTCCGCCCCCCCGTTCCCGCAGGAGGACACCATATTTAAAAAACTGAGACCCGACGCCAGCACCACACAAGCCAGCTCGAACGGGCCGGCGTGGGAGCCCTGCTCCGCCCCCCCGTTCCCGCAGGAGGACACCATATTTAAAAAAACTGAGACCCGACGCCAGCACCACACAAGCCAGCTCGAACGGGCCGGCGTGGGAGCCCTGCTCCGCCCCCCCGTTCCCGCAGGAGGACACCATATTTAAAAAACTGAGACCCGACGTCAGCACCACACAAGCCAGCTCGAACGGGCCGGCGTGGGAGCCCTGCTCCGCCCCCCCGTTTCCCGCAGGAGGACACCATATTTAAAAAACTGAGACCCGACGCCAGCACCACACAAGCCAGCTCGAACGGGCCGGCGTGGGAGCCCTGCTCCGCCCCCCCCGTTCCCGCAGGAGGACACCATATTTAATTCGACCCAGGGTCAACGGCGCGCCTTTGTGAAGCGACTGCAGGGACGACTGCCGAATACAGAAATTGCCAACACTACCTAACGTAGAGGTGAGTGAGAATAACCACCTAACACCACCAGGAAATCACACTAGACCACCAATACCAAAACCCAAACAAACAATTACTAATTAACTCAACTACAAACAGGAACCCGACCAGCCTACATACCGAGGCCCTCCAAAGTTCCAGCAAATTCCACAACAATTTCTTTCAGCCACACACAGAATGGATACAAGCACACCCAAACTCATCCTTGCTATCCTACTACTATCCCTCTTCACAGACAAATGGAAAACAACCGGATACCACACACAGCCAATCCCAATCATTACAGTACCAAACAAATCGGTCCTACAAACCAGAAAAACCCAAACCCCTAGAACCTTGATCCTCTGTACACCATCCAACCAAACAAGCATACCCACAATCTGGGGAAAAAGACATACAACAAAAGCCAAGATAAACTTTCAAAGACCCCAGACAACACAAAAAATACTATCAAACATAGCTCCTACCCCCTGCCCACTCACAAAAATCACACAAATAGCATGTTCATACTTAAATATACGATCGGTAGGTCCAAAAACAGAACTATAATCAAAGACTGGCTAATCAAAGAAGACCTAGGATGCCTTTTCCTCACTGAAACCTGGCTCACATCCGACAAAGACCCTCACATTATAGAAATCTGTCCCAAAGGATACAAAATTGAACTAGTATGCCGAGCAAACAGACGAGGAGGAGGGATTGCAATCATAGCAAAAAACAACTTCAACATCAAAGTCCTAGCCAAGCACTCCTCCCCCCATCTAGACCTTCTAGCCTGCCAACTTTCTGACATCACCCTAACAGGAAATCTAAACTGCCTTCTATGCTACATCACCCCAGGAAAATGGAACATAACTAAACATGAACTAGAAGAGTTCATCCTCCAGAACTCGCTTTCCTCTACATACAATCTGATCCTTGGTGACCTAAACCTCCACCTAGAAGACCACTCCTCCAAACAAGTAGAAGATATTATATCATACCTCAGTACCCTATCGTACCAGATCCTCAACCCGGAACCAACACATGAAAAAGGTCATCAACTCGATATCGCAGCATACTCATCCCCAAACTTCAACACACAAAACATCCAAATCACCAATGGCGCCTGGCAACCCACCCTATGCTCGGACCACTATAAATACAACTTCACCATCAACTGGGAACATACCAAAAACAAACCCACTCCCCTCAAAACAAGCTATAAGACTAGACAGAAAATCGAACCAAACACATTCTGGAGCGCAGTGGACCCAGAAATAGACTCCAACAACCCTAGTGAATTCATAAACACCTGGCGGTCTCTCAGCGAATCGACCTTGAACAAACTAGCACCACTAAGAGAAAAAAACAAAATACATAGACAATCAGATAAATGGTTTGACACCGAACTCCTACAACTAAAAAGGAAATGTAGACAACTAGAAAGGGCATGGTCAAAACAGAAACAAGTTATCACCAAAATAGAATGGAAAATCCAACTCAAGCAATACAAAATCAAATTGAAGGAAAAACGCAAAGACTACTACTCCAACCTCATAGGCACCGACAAACCAGATACAAAAAAAACTGTTCAACCTAGTAAGAAACCTCACCGACACTAAACCATGTCTAGCCACCCAGGAAAACCTAACACCTACAGCCTCTCAATTAGCAGACCACTTCAAAAATAAAATCATCTCAATTAGAACAACATTCAACAACTCAGACAATACAACACAGACAAGATCCTAACAAAACCCACAACAGCCGAAGCAATATCAGCAGACAGGTTCTGGACCGACTTCCCTAAAACCCAATGGACCGAATTGGACAGGCTATACAAAAAATATTGCAAATCAGCATGTGATCTGAATAACTGCCCACCATACCTACTAGCAACAGCTTCCACCAACTTCAAAGCTTGCTACACATTATGGCTGCAAACCACACTCAGGGAAGGCCAGTTCCCACCAGACCTCGGAGAAATTATAATCACGCCAATAATGAAAGATCCCAAAGGTCTAACAAACAGCCCATCAAACTACAGACCAATCGCTTCTATCCCAACATACGTCAAAATAATAGAAGGACTAGTCGCACAACAACTGTCCACGTACCTTGAATCCCACAATATCTTACACCCATCCCAATCCGGATTCAGAACCAACTACAGTACCGAAACTCTACTGGTATCTCTACTAGACATAGCTCGAAGTCACCTCAGCCAAGGAAACAAACTGCTAATCATCCAATTTGATTTATCAGCTGCATTCGATCTAGTGGACCACGACATACTCCTCCAAATACTAGACGCAATAGGAATTTCAGGTAAAGTTCATAACTGGTTCAAAGGCTTCCTCAAAAATAGAACATACAGAGTCAAATCTAAAGACATTCTATCTGAACCATGGTCCAACCCATGTGGAGTACCACAAGGCTCTCCCCTCTCTCCCACACTTTTCAACCTATTCATATCCTCCCTAGGCACCGTCCTAGACGCCCAAAATATTACTTCTCTCAGCTACGCGGACGACATTACCATCCTCCTTCCATTCGACATACATAACCCAATCTCCACAGAACACCTGAAAACTACATTGGAAACAGTGGATAAATGGATGATAGATCACAAGTTGAAGCTGAACTCTGACAAAACCAAATTCCTATTACTAGAGAAAGACAAAAAACCATCCCTAACAGAACTGGAAGTAAACTCAATCAAGTACCCTATACAGAACTCCCTCAAAATCCTTGGAATACACTTAGACAGATGCTGTACAATGCAAACACAAATCCAAAAAATCACCCAAAAAGCATTCTTCACAATGCGAAATTTAAGAAAAATCAGAAAATTCTTCAAAAAAGACCAATTCAGGATCATTGTCCAATCCATGGTACTAAGTATCGTCGACTATTGCAACAGCCTCTACTTACCCTGCCCGACCAACACAATAAAAAAACTACAGACCATCCAGAACACAGCCCTCAGACTCATATATTCACTCAGCAAATACGACCACATTACCAATGCATACCTAGAATCTCACTGGCTACCAATAAAAGCAAGAACACAATTCAAACTCTACTGTCTCATTTTCAAAGTAACCCATGGCACGGCACCCAGTTACCTAAATAACCGTTTTCACTACTACCACCCACCAAGAAAAAGGAGAACACAGAACCTCTTCACCTATCCACCACTCAACGGTACCTGTCGTAAGAAACTCTATGACAACCTCCTAGGGACACAGGCAGCCAAAATAGACTCTGACATCTCTAAATTACTGACCAAAACAACAGACATAAAAGAGTTCCGCAAAGAAATAAAAACACTACTGTTCAAAAAATATCTCCCATCACTCTAACCACCGCCCAATGAGTTCTCATTCAACGACTTCGGAATCACTCATCCATATTATCTCTTTGTCTGTGATCAAGAATGTACTGTAACTCTTCTACACTACACCCGACTTAACTGATCGAGTTGACATGTATTACCTCTGCAAAATGCATTATCTTCTGCTATATGTACTATCTTCTGTAATAAGTAATATCTGCTGTGAAATTGTAATATCATAACTCTTCACTGTTCCTGTAACTTACTCCTATCCTGAAATGTAATTCTACTGGAATGTCCCAGATATTTTCTATATTGTAATCCGCCTAGAACCGCAAGGCACAGGCGGAATAGAAATCCGTAATGTAATGTAATGTAATGTAATTAAAAATCAAATAACAGGTAATCCGTGAACGACAGGCAATGTAGAGATCCTGTCCTGTTGCAACCCTGTAGACTTGCTGATAGCTATATGTTATCATTTGCCCCAATTTTAATTCAATACACGTTTTCTGTGTGTTTAAGTACTGTGGCTTTTATTCTTCTCTGTGCTTGGCGTATACCAGGGAAACGCACATGATTTTTCTCTGGTTCTTGAGTTATAATATGTTATGTTGCTTGTCCTAATTTTCCGTAGTTACTTTGCATGTCTGCTTTCTTCCATACCTTTCCTAATAACCATCACCACTACTGTTGCTATTTATCATCTGCTGTGATTATCGGACATATGCAGCACTGTACAAATACATTTATTTTTCTTGTTCAAAAGTGTACCATTATCTCCATGTCTTTGATTTTGTTTTCTTCTCTTTTTCTCTGAATAAGCAGAGCATATAGCATTCTCTCCGAACAGTGTTCTGCAATCCAGGTGTAACACCAGCAGATGTATGTATTCACTCCCTGGAGTTTGAGGTGGAGAGATGCCTTTTATTGGTGATATGCTCTATCTATTGCTTTCATTCCTGCTGCTTTCAGATTTTTTTGTGAATTATCTTGACTGACTGTCCTTTTTGTTCTCTTTCATCACATCCTGACATCCCACTGTGCTTTTGGAAGCAGTAAGAGGAGGTGAAGGACTCCTAGAGGAGAAAGACCCCTCACTACTACTTAAAGAGATGGCAGAATGAATCCTGGATTAAGTTTACTAAGAAAGTTTGACATTCTACATTCCATATGAATTAGACATAATATCAAGATTAGGGCTGCCAAATTTTTGACAGAGAAAAAACTCCAACACTTGCCTCGCTCCATGCCTAAGCCCACCTCCCTGCTTCTCCCATCCTCTGTCTCTGTGACCAACACTCTCAACCTCCCTGTCTTGTCTGCTCGCAATCTTTGGGTCATCTTTGACTGCTCTCTCCTCTTCACTGCCCAGATACAACATATTGCTAAAACCTGCCGCTTCTTCCTCTATAATATTGCCAAAATCCAACCCTTTCAATCTGAGCACACTACCAAAACCCTTATCCACACTGTCATCACCTCACACAGACTACTGCAATTCGCTACTCTCAGGTCTTCCGCTTAAACATCTTGCTCTCCTCCAATCCGTTAGGGCTGGAGGCAGAATGGGGCAGGGACAGGTGTCCATGGTTTCCCAGAGAAAAAATGGTAGCCCTAAGCAGTTGTCTTGCGAGACTACCACTAGATGCTGACCTTGAGCAGGGGGGCCTGCTGTGACTTGGGGTGGAAGAGGGATTAGATCTTGTGGGGGAAAGAAGGATTGCTTATGCTCTGACTAATCCACTAGATCACTAAGGATTAGAAGGTAATGTAGTCTAGAAGGAGGCTATTCTTTGTATTCTCTTTTTTTTCTACTATGATTGCAAGTCATGCAGTTACTTGAAGAGGGAGTGGAAAATATGAAAAAGGATCTGCAAAAGTTAGAGGAATGGCCTAATGCTTGGCAACTACAATTCAATGCAAAGAAATGCAGAGTAATGCATTTGGGGATTAATAATGGGAAGGAACCGTATATGGGAGGTGAGAAGCTGATATGCATGGACGGGGAGCGGGACCTTGGGGTGATAGTGTCCTAAGATCTAAAGACAAAAAAACAGTGTGACAAGGCGGTGGCTGCTGCCAGAAGGATGCTGGATTGTATAAAGAGAGGAATAGCCAGTAGAAGGAAGAAGGTGTTGATGCCCCTGTTCACGTCATTGGTGAGGCCCCACTTGGAGTATTGTGTTCAGTTTTGGAGACCGTATCTGGCAAAGGACATAAGAATACTTGAAGCGGTCCAGATGAGGGCAACGAAAATGATAGGAGGCTTGCGCCAGAAGACATATGAGGAGAGACTGGAAGCCCTGAATATGTATACCCTAGAGCAGTGTTTTTCAACCTTTTTTGGGCAAAGACACACTTGTTTCATGAAAAAAATCACGAGGCACACCACCATTAGAAAAAGTTAAAAAATTTAACTGTGCCTATATTGACTATATATAAATATATAGGAATCAAATAAACACAAAGAAAGTATTTTATAATGCTGCCACCACCACTGGGGAATAGGCTGCCACTGCCGCCATCGGGAACAGGTCGGCACCGAGTTCTCCCTGCTTCTCTTCTCCGCAGGGCCGACCAACTCTCGCCACCCGTCGTCAATTCTAACGTCGGAGAGGACGTTCTAGGCCAGCCAGGCAGCGATTGGCTGGCCCAGAACGTCCTCTCCGATGTCAGAATTGACGCAAGTGGCGAGAGTTGGCCAGCCCCACAGGGAAAAGCAGGGAGAACTTGGCGCCGGCCTGTTCCCGATGGCGGCGGTGGCACTCAAGTGGCTAAAGAGCCGCAGTTTGCCGGCCTAGAGACAACACTGGAGGGTGGCCAGCTGTGCACCCCCTTGGGACGTAAACCCGGGGTGGGGCAGACCGCCCCCCCCCACCCTGGTATGCCACTATCTGTACCTCACTCCCTCCCTATGACCAAAAATTCTTTCTTCTATTCCCCGTGTACACAACCATCTCTTTCCCTCCCTTCCTCTCTCCAAAGTCCATGCCTTCTGTGTCCAAACACTCATTCCCTCCCCCACCTCAGCATCTCTTTCCCTCCCTTCCTCTCTCCCAAGTCCATGCCTTCTGTGTCCAAAAACCCATTCCCTCCCCCACCTCAGCATCTCTTTCCCTCCCTTCCTCTCTCCCAAGTCCATTTCTTCTGTGTCCAAAAACGCATTCCCTCCCCCACCTCAGCATCTCTTTCCCTCCCTTCCTCTCTCCCAAGTCCATTTCTTCTGTGTCCAAATACCCATTCCCTTCCCCACCTCAGCATCTCTTTCCCTCCCTTCCTCTCTCCCAAGTCCATTTCTTCTGTGTCCAAAAACGCATTCCCTCCCCCACCTCAGCATCTCTTTCCCTCCCTTCCTCTCTCCCAAGTTCATGCCTTGTGTCCAAAACGCACTCCCTCCCCCCTTTTGTGTTCCGTGTTTGCCTCCCAGCCCATCTTTGCAACTTTCTCAGCAAAACGAAGCTCAAGCCGCGAGGCTTGTCTTCTGCTTCCTGCCTGCCCTGCCGCGCACAAATAGCCGAACGGAAGTATTCTCCGATGTCAGCGCTGACGTCGGAGGGCAGGCTTTGCTTAAGCCCTCCCTCCGACGTCAGCGCTGACATCGGGGAACGCTTGCGATCGGCTATATGTTAGCTGCAGGGCAGGCAGGAACAGAAGACGAGCCTCGCGGCTCGAGATGTATTGAACTCCGCGGGTCCCCCGTCCAGCTCTCTCCTGTCCACGTGGGGCGGACCGCCCCTCTCCCTAGACTGGTGGTACTGCCCTGATGGCGGCCCTGACCGTACGGCACACCAGGCAACATCTCGCGGCACACTAGTGTGCCGCGGAACAGCGGTTGAAAAACACTGCCTTAGAGGAAAGGAGGGACAGGGGGGATATGATTCAGATGCTCAAATACTTGAAGGGTATTAACGTAGAACAAATCTTTTCCAGAGAAAGGAAAATGGTAGAACCAGAGGACATATTTGAGGTTGAGGGGTGGTAGATTCAAGAGCAATGTTAGGAAATTCTACTTTACAGGAAGGTGGTGGACGCCTGGAATGCGCTCCCAAGAGAGGTGGTGGAGAAGAAAACAGTGATGGAGTTTAAAGAAGCGTGGGATGAACACAGGGGATCTAGAATCAGAAAATAATATTAAATATTAAATAAGGCCAGTACTGGGCAGACTTGCACGGTCTGTGTCTGTATATGGCCATTTGGGGGAGGATGGGCTGGGGAGGGATTCAATGGATGGGAGGGTGTAGATGGGCTGGAGTAGGTTTTGACGGAGATTTCGGCAGTTGGAACCCAAGCACAGTACCGGGTAGAGCTTTGGATTCTTGCCCAGAAATAGCTAAGAAGAAAAAATTTAAAAAATTTAAATTGAATCAGGTTGGGCAGACTGGATGGACCATTCGGGTCTTTATCTGCTGTCATCTACTATGTTACTATGTAATGATCTTGCACAATGGTGTATATGGTAAATAGAGTGCTCCAAATAAATGCTGTTGATACAAAATTTTAGCAGGCATTTAAGTCTGTATATTTGCAATAAACTCTTTAGGAATTAGCCTCTCTTGTGGAGTTATGACATCAGTTGTCATTCAGAATCTGGCACCAAGTCAGCTACTGTAAAAGCACTGTTGCTTTTAGCTTCAGTTTTCACTAGCTCCGATCATATGGAGGCTATTTTGTTTGGAAGTAAAATACAGTCTTTCATTATTTAAATTATTATATTCTGGCTTGGATACTGTGGGTTTAGCAAAGGGACGCAGACTGCAAGCTCTGACAATCCCCAGTGACCTTCACTGGTTCACATTCACGCAACCAAAAGTGAAAGCTTTTGGTCTTGGTTTCAGCTGCAGTTTTAGTTTCGGCCAAAAGCTTTCAGACAGTTCCAGTGGCAGTTTCGGTTGACCTCTACCACAGGACTCTGCGCTGTGGATAACATAGGACTGGGGTTACAATATTTGTGAAGTCAAAAAAGAGGGCACATGACCCTGCCCCCACCCTTGCCTCCTGCTCCACCCCAGCTCGCCTCCTACTAGACTTGCCCCCACCCCGCCCCCACCTTTAATCCATTTTCGTAATCCCCCTTCCCATCTTCTGTACCCTTTTAGTGCTTCTCTCTTTCCCTCTCTCCAACCCTCCCCCTGCAAGTACTTATTTCTCTCCCTCCCTCCAACACCCCATGGATGCTTCTCCCTCCCTCCTCCATGGGTGCTTTTCTCTCTCTCCCCAGTTCCCTTCCTGTGAGCGCTTCTCTCTCTTTCTCTCTCTCCCTCCCTCCAACCCTGCACTCTTCCCCCCCCCACCCCGGGGACAGCGACTCTCTATCTCCCCTATCCCCCACCTACCTCCTTGCTGAAATTGAATCTTTGGGCCAGTTGGCAGCAGCAGCGATGTGAGCCTGCTGACATTAATCTCCCCAGAAATCTTTTCTTTGGAATGACTTTCTGTACCTGCATAAGCAGGAGCTCCAGAGAGAAGGCCTCCGGAGCAGGCTCACCTCGCTGTTGCTGCCGGCTGACCTGAAGATTCAATTTCAGCAGAGCCTGGAAGTAGGTGGGGGGGAAGAGGCAGGGCAGACAGGTTAGGGCTCTAGACACTTTCTTCCCAGACACCGGACAGTCCTGTAAAAAGAGAACACGTCTGGGTAAATCTGGAATTCTGGTAACCCTTCATAGGACCAAGTTGGCCTCGTAAAACCACTAAAAGGAAACACGGCGGCCTGTGACCTACTCTTCCTTTTCCACATCAAGGGACCTGTAAAAATAAATAGAAGGTAAAAAAAATTCAGAATTCAACTCTGCGGTTGAAAGTTCAAAATGTGAATTCAACTCTGTGGCCATTTTGCTCTGCCTCAGGTGTATGCATTTTTTGGGATTAAATCTAGATGATTTATTAAGCTTTACTAGATCCTTTTTCATTTCCCACCACTTCCAGTAGTATAACCAGATCACCAACTTTGGATAGGTCTAAGCCCACTCTTTGCCATCCTCAGCTCAAAATATAAATACTGCAACTGCAGGGATCACCAAACTCCACCAGCTGAAGACCTCTTCCTCCTGTGGCCAGAACACCTACCAAGCTCAGCAGTTGACAGTAGTGTCCCTGAGTTACTGCCATTGCCACAGGCACCCCACACATGACAGTTTTCACGCATGCACAATGCGTTGGCATTGGCATCAGCCCAGGTATGTTGCCACTGACTGCTAAGTTTAGCAGGAGTTTTAGCCACTATAGGAAGGGGTATTCAACTGGCAGGACTTGGGGAACCCTGCCAGCCACGCCAATAATATGCTGCTGCTGCTGTGTGGGTCTGAGCCCAAAATACTTAGGCTTGTCCATGGCCACACCATTGGTCTACCCAGTGGTAGGCAAACTCATTAGTCAAAAGAGCCAAAGAACAGTAGTACAATGATTAAGATTTCTTTTGAGAGCCAAATTTCTTTTCAAGAACCATGTTTTTAGGAGTCATTTTAAACTAGCTAATAACATTCAATATAGCCAGATATCATAATAATAATAATCTTATTTATTGACAAAAAATATTTTTTACATTAAAATATAAATATGAGAAAACACGTATTTAATGACACTCCGCTCACCCGCAAATAGTCGAAATCGATTCATGGTAGAGCCTAGAGAATGACACAGGGAAAAAAATTGTCCCCGTGCCCGTGAGCTTGGTCCCTGTCCCCACATACCATTTGATCCCATCCACATAAGCCTCAAATAGTTTTATACTGAACTTATTAAAGTATAAAAGGAAACAATATTCTGTACAATTGTCAATTTATAAATCAGCATCTTCTCCCCACTCTCTTCCCCATTTCCCTTCAGCATCTTCTCCCCACTCTCCACTTTTCTAGCCCATTTCCCTTCACCGCCTTCTCCCCATTCTCCTCTTCCCCATTTCCTTCTTCCCCATTCTCTCTTCCCCATTTCAGCATCCTCAGTCCACTCTCTCTCCACTTCCCTTCAGCGCATGTGCATAAAATCAAGCAAGCATTTTTATATCATTTTCATTCTATTCATTCATAGAAATTAAAGTCTAAATAATGCCAGTCACAAAACAAAACATGATTTTACAAAAATAATTCCCTGCACAGTCAAGCCTGCAAGGATTACTAGATGTCTTTAGGAGCAGCTCCCCTCCCTCCCCCTTACCTTCTTGGTGATTTTCTTTTCTTTTTTTTGTCTTCTAGCTGCCCGAGCCGGCTTTCATCAAGTCACGTGTGGCTGCCAAAACTTCTCCTCTGATGCAACTTCCTATTTCCAGTTGCGTTAGAGGAGAAGTTTCGGCAGTCACATGCGACTTGATGAAAGCCGGCTTGGGCAGCTGGAAGACAAAAAAAAAAAAAAGAAAATCATCACAAAGGTAAGGGGGAGGGAGATGTCCAATTGGTGATGTGTCATTCTCTAGCTCAGGGATGCCCACACTTTTTGGGCTTGCGAGCCACTTTTAAAATGACCAAGTCAAACTGATCTACCAACAATAAAATTTTAAAAAACACCAAGCACACTGTACGCAGGGAAAATGTTAATAATCATTTATATTCTGTGGGTTTTCAAAGAGGTCAAGGCAAATGAGAAATATTGTAACCCTTTCCTTCCTTTCCTCCCTGTTATGTCTTATGTTTTCGTTAATTGTTAGGTAAAGAGTAATTTTCTCTATTTTATTTAATTAATTAATAATTATCTGTGATTATGTTTTGGATGTTTTGTAATACTAATGTGATTTTATGATATTAACTTGTATTTTATTGTACATCGCCTAGAAAGCTTTATATAGGCGATTAATCAAAATAAACCTGAACTTGAACTTGAACTTGAAATGCACCTCACTAACAAGTATACATAAATAGACAAATATACCCCCTCCCTTTTTACTAAACCGCAACAGCATTTTTTAGTGCAGGGAGAAGCACTGAATGCCCTGTACTGCTCTCGATGCTCATAAGCTTCCTGCGCTAAAAAACACTATTGCGTTTTAGTAAAGGGGGCCATAGTGCAAAATATAGACAGCAGGTATAAATTCTCACAACGGACACATTTTGATCACTAAATTATATTACATTAGTGATTTCTACTCCGCCATTACCTTGCGGTTTAAGGTGGATTTTTCCTACCTTTGTTGTCTGGTGATTTCATGAGTCTCTGGTTGCACTTTATTCTTCTGACTGTGCATCCAATATTTCTTCTTTCAGCCTCCTGTATGCTTCCTTTCCTCCAGACCTCATTACCTCCCCAACTTTTTCTTTCTTTCTCTCTCCATGCCCCCTTTCTTTCTATATGTAGGTCTTTCTCTCTCCGTGGCCCCTTTCTTTGTCTGTCTTTCTCTCTCCAAGCCCCCTTTCTGTCTGTCTCCCTGTCTTTCTGTCTCCGGTCTCTCTTCTTTCTTTCTGTCTCCCTGCCCCCCCTTATTTCTTTCTGTCTCCCTGCCCTCTCCCAAGCCACCGCCATCAGAGAACAGGCTGCCACCGTCTCCGCCATCAGGGAACAGGCCGCTGCCGAGTTCTGAGCTCTTCCTGCTTCCCTTCCCTGTAAAGAGGACGCTGAAGCACCAGGCTGACCAACCTTCCAACACCCGACGTCAATTCTAACGTCGGAGAGGAAGTTCAGGGCAGGAAAGGTTGGTCAGCCCGGCGCTTCAGCGTCCTCTTTAAGGGGAAGCAGGGAGAGCTCAGAACCCAGTGGCGGCCTGTTCCCCGATGGCTGCGGCGGTGGCGGGGAAAGGAAGCAGGTTGGGTACCCCTGCTCTAGCTAGCAGAGCCACAAGCCACACTCAAGTGGCTAAAGAGCCGCATGCGGCTCGCGAGCCACGGTTTGCCGATCACTGGTCTACCCTGTTGCAAATTTTGGTATCCTGATAGCTTTGGCTTTCCTGATAGACCCTCCATAATATTGCTTACAGAAATATAAGGATCACATAGTGATCCACTGGCATACCACTGGTAATCCCCTTTCCTCAAAAAGAAAACTTAGTAACATAGTAACATAGTAGATGACGGCAGATAAAGACCCGAATGGTCCATCCAGTCTGCCCAACCTGATTCAATTTAAATTTTTTTTTTTTTTTTCTTCTTAGCTATTTCTGAGCGAGAATCCAAAGCTTTACCCGGTACTGTGCTTGGGTTCCAACTGCCGAAATCTCTGTTAAGACTTACTCCAGCCCATCTACACCCTCCCAGCCATTGAAGCCCTCCCCTGCCCATCCTCCTCCAAACGGCCATACACAGACACAGACCGTACAAGTCTGCCCAGTAACTGGCCTAGTTCAATCTTTAATATTATTTTCTGATTCTAAATCTTCTGTGTTCATCCCACGCTTCTTTGAACTCAGTCACAGTTTTACTCTCCACCACCTCTCTTGGGAGCGCATTCCAGGCATCCACCACCCTCTCCGTAAAGTAGAATTTCCTAACATTGCCCCTGAATCTACCACCCCTCAACCTCAAATTATGTCCTCTGGTTTTACCATTTTCCTTTCTCTGGAAAAGATTTTGTTCTACATTAATACCCTTTAAGTATTTGAACGTCTGAATCATATCTCCCCTGTCTCTCCTTTCCTCTAGGGCAGTGTTTTTCAACCGCTGTTCCGCGGCACACTAGTGTGCCGCGAGATGTTGCCTGGTGTGCCGTACAGTCAGGGCCGCCATCAGGGCAGTACCACCAGTCTAGGGAGAGGGGCGGTCCGCCCCACGTGGACAGAAGAGAGCTGGACGGGGGACCTGCGGAGTTCAATACATCTCGAGCCGCGAGGCTCGTCTTCTTTTCCTGCCTGCCCTGCAGCTAACATATAGCCGATCGCAAGCGTTCCCCGATGTCAGCGCTGACGTCGGAGGGCGGGCTTAAGCAAAGCCTGCCCTCCGACGTCAGCGCTGACGTCGGAGAATACTTCCGTTTGGCTATTTGTGCGCGGCAGGGCAGGCAGGAAGCAGAAGACAAGCCTCGCGGCTTGAGCTTCGTTTTGCTGAGAAAGTTGCAAAGATGGGCTGGGAGGCAAACACGGAACACAAAAGGGGGGAGGGAGTGCATTTTGGACACAAGGCATGAACTTGGGAGAGAGGAAGGGAGGGAAAGAGATGCTGAGGTGGGGGAGGGAATGGGTTTTTGGACACAGAAGGCATGGACTTGGGAGAGAGGAAGGGAGGGAAAGAGATGCTGAGGTGGGGGAGGGAATGCGTTTTTGGACACAGAAGAAATGGACTTGGGAGAGAGGAAGGGAGGGAAAGAGATGCTGAGGTGGGGGAGGGAATGCGTTTTTGGACACAGAAGAAATGGACTTGGGAGAGAGGAAGGGAGGGAAAGAGATGCTGAGGTGGGGGAGGGAATGCGTTTTTGGACACAGAAGAAATGGACTTGGGAGAGAGGAAGGGAGGGAAAGAGATGCTGAGGTGGGGGAGGGAATGAGTGTTTGGACACATAAGGCATGGACTTTGGAGAGAGGAAGGGAGGGAAAGAGATGGTTGTGTACACGGGGAATAGAAGAAAGGAGAATTTTTGGTCATAGGGAGGGAGTGAGGTACAGATAGTGGCATACCAGGGTGGGGGGGGGGCGGTCTGCCCCACCCCGGGTTTACGTCCCAAGGGGGTGCACAGCTGGCCACCCTCCAGTGTTGTCCCTAGGCCGGCAAACTGCGGCTCTTTAGCCACTTGAGTGCCACCGCCGCCAACGGTGTTGTTGGCGGTGGCAGCATTATAAAATACTTTCTTTGTGTTTATTTGATTTCTATTCAAGAGAATTACTTTATATATAGTCAATATAGGCACAGAGTTAAATTTTTTAACATTTTCTAATGGTGGTGTGCCTCGTGATTTTTTTCATGAAACAAGTGTGCCTTTGCCTAAAAAAGGTTGAAAAACACTGCTCTAGGGTATACATATTCAGGGCTTCCAGTCTCTCCTCATACGTCTTCTGGCGCAAGCCTCCTATCATTTTCGTCGCCCTCCTCTGGACCGCCTCAAGTCTTCTTACATTTTTCGCCAGATACGGTCTCCAAAACTGAACACAATACTCCAAGTGGGGCCTCACCAATGACCTGTATAGGGGCATCAACACCTTCTTCCTTCTACTGACTACGCCTCTCTTTATACAGCCCAGAATCCTTCTGGCAGCAGCCACTGCCTTGTCACACTGTTTTTTCGCCTTTAGATCTTCGGACACTATCACCCCAAGGTCCCTCTCCCCGTCCGTGCATATCAGCTTCTCTCCTCCCAGCATATACGGTTCCTTCCTATTATTAATCCCCAAATGCATTACTCTGCATTTCTTTGCATTGAATTTTAGTTGCCAGGCATTAGACCATTCCTCTAACTTTTGCAGATCCTTTTTCATATTTTCCACTCCCTCTTCGGTGTCTACTCTGTTACAAATCTTGGTATCATCTGCAAAAAGGCACACTTTTCCTTCTAACCCTTCAGCAATGTCACTTACATACATATTGAACAGAATTGGCCCCAGCACCGAACCCTGAGGGACTCCACTAGTCACCTTTCCTTCCTTCGAGCGACTTCCATTAACCACCACCCTCTGGCGTCTGTCCGACAGCCAGTTTCTGACCCAGTTCACCACTTTGGGTCCTAACTTCAGCCCTTCAAGTTTGTTCAACAGCCTCCTATGAGGAACTGTATCAAAGGCTTTGCTGAAATCCAAGTAAATTACATCTAGCATATGTCCTCGATCCAGCTCTCTGGTCACCCAATCAAAAAATTCAATCAGGTTCGTTTGGCATGATTTACCTTTTGTAAAGCCATGTTGCCTCGGATCCTGTAACCCATTAGATTCAAGGAAATACACTATCCTTTCTTTCAGCAACACTTCCATTATTTTTCCAACAACTGAAGTGAGGCTCACCGGCCTGTAGTTTCCTGCTTCATCCCTGTGACCACTTTTATGAATAGGGACCACATCCGCTCTCCTCCAATCCCCAGGAATCACTCCCGTCTCCAGAGATTTGTTGAACAAGTCTTTAATAGGACTCGCCAGAACCTCTCTGAGCTCCCTTAGTATCCTGGGATGGATCCCGTCTGGTCCCATCGCTTTGTCCACCTTCAGTTTTTCAAGTTGCTCATAAACACCCTCCTCCGTGAACGGCGCAGAATCTAATCCATTTTCTCGTGTAACTTTGCCAGACAATCTCGGTCCTTCTCCAGGATTTTCTTCTGTGAACACAGAACAGAAGTATTTGTTTAGCACATTTGCTTTCTCCTCATCACTCTCCACATATTTGTTCCCAGCATCTTTTAGCCTAGCAATTCCATTTTTTATCTTCCTCCTTTCACTAATATATCTGAAAAAATTTTTATCTCCCTTTTTTACATTTTTAGCCATTTGTTCTTCCGCCTGTGCCTTCGCCAAACGTATCTCTCTCTTGGCTTCTTTCAGTTTCACCCTGTAGTCCTTTCTGCTCTCCTCTTCTTGGGTTTTTTTTATATTTCATGAACGCCAACTCTTTCGCCTTTATTTTCTCAGCCACTAGGTTGGAGAACCATATCGGCTTCCTTTTTCTCTTGTTTTTATTGATTTTCTTCACATAAAGGTCCGTAGCCATTTTTATCTCTCCTTTCAGCTTAGACCACTGTCTTTCCACTTCTCTTATGTCCTCCCATCCTAACAGCTCTTTCTTCAGGTACTTTCCCATTGCATTAAAGTCCGTACGTTTGAAATCTAGGACTTTAAGTATCGTACGGCCGCTCTCAACTTTAGCCGTTATATCAAACCAAACCGTTTGATGATCGCTACTACCCAGGTGAGCACCCACTCGAACATTAGAGATACTCTCTCCATTTGTGAGGACCAGATCCAATATCGCTTTTTCCCTTGTGGGTTCCTTCACCATTTGTCTGAGCAGAGCCTCTTGAAAGGCATCCACAATCTCCCTACTTCTTTCCGATTCCGCAGACGGAACATTCCAGTCCGCATCCGGCAGCTTGAAATCTCCCAACAGCAGAACCTCCTCTTTCCTTCCAAACTTTTGGATATCCACAATCAGATCCTTATCAATTTGCTGCGATTGAGTCGGAGGTCTGTAGTCTACACCCACGTAGATAGAAGTTCCATCTTCTCTTTTCAGATCAATCCATATCGCTTCTTCCTCTCCCCAGGTCCCTTGCATTTTGGTCGCTTGGATATTGATCTTTACATAGAGAGCTACTCCTCCACCTTTATGACCATCTCTGTCCTTCCTAAAAAGATTATATCCCGGTATGTTTGCATCCCATCCATGTGATTCACTGAACCATGTCTCTGTGATAGCAACAATATCTAGATCTGCCTCTAATATCTGTTTACTACTCTTTATTATCTCCCACTTAGTTTCTAAACCTAACACTTAGGGCCAATATCTAGTCACCTGTGTGTAGGGCTACTAAACATCCAGGAAAACTCGGATGTGTCCTTTTTTTACACGACTATCCAGGTTCCAGGAATGACTTTCCAAAACCTGGCAGTTTGTCCAGGTTTTGGAAAGCCCTGACAAGCTCCGGTCACATCTGGAGGACCTCTGTGCATGCGCCTGGGATCTCTTCTGCCGGTTCGGTGTTCGGGTGTTGGGGGGGGGTAATTGACTTTCGGCAGGAGGGCCTGGGATCCCTCCTGCCGGTCAGCTATTCGGGGGGTTGTGTCAGCAGGAGAGAATGAGCATCTCTCCTGCTGGGGAGGTTTTTTTGGGGGGGAAATTGTGGGTGGGGGAGGGGGACAGTTACAGGATTCTGTAACCGGCATTGTTTATGACAGACATCGGTTATAGAATCCTAAAAGGTCTTGTTTTGGGCGTTTGGGGCTTGGGCGATTTTTTGGTCGGGATTTGTTGTAGGGATAGATGTAGTGGCAGTCTGGACGATTAGATTTCCCTGCTACCTACTTTCTGCATTTAAGGACTTAGACCAAAAGGGAACTTAGATGTTTTTTTTTTATTATGCCCTTCCACTTGTATTATTTCAAAGTTTTATTCTTGTGCTTTTAGTGAGTTGTTTGTTTATAATTTTTTGTTTAATTTTTAATGTCTAAAATTGTTACATATTGTTTATCTTTGAGTATAAGTAAATTTATCTTTTTTTTGTTTCTGGTAGTCTGCTCAGAGTCATCTGTAACTGCTTAGATTTCTCTTCTCTTCAAACACTGATCTATGCCTATATTAACATTATGACTATTGTAAAGTGATATATGCAGGTAATACAAGTACAAACCCTTCAAAACTCTGCAGCAAGACCAATGTATCAACACAACACAACGTGATCATGTTACATCTCTTCTCAAACAATTACACTGGCTTCCAACTGAATTTTGTGACAGCGTAAACTCATGTTCCCTTTCATTTTTGCATTAATTTAAATTTTTCCATTAATATTCTTCAACTATCAGGTTTCCATCTGGTTATTTTAGCTGCAACCATTACCTTCAATAACCTGTCCATGTCATCCCTTTCAAACTATTTTTCAATTTCTTCTGGAACAATAATGGGAATGTCAGTCAAAGTATATTTAATAGCATGCCTAGGTAAAGAGAGAGGTATATTTACATGGTTCCTTCAAAGATGTCTGTTCTCTTGCCCATCTTCAGATTACTTAGCTAAACAAGCATGTTGTACTTTCATCAATATACCACATCCTTAATATTATTCTAGATTTTTTTTTCTTTTTTGCATTATTCAAGGCTAGTGTAAAGATATTAGTCACCATAGATGAAACTTCATTTCTCAGGATCCTAGCCACCCAACTGGAAATTTGATAAGTAAGCAACATAACTGAAATCACATAAGGACATGCTTTTACAAACTCTTGACTCAATAGGAATCTCTGGCAAAGTACTTGCCTGGTTTAAAAGATTCCTACAATCAAGAACTTACAGAGTCAAAATAATGCAAGAAAAATCTGAACCTTGGTCCAACCCCTGCGGAGTTCCCCAAGGATCACCCCTATCACCTACTCTAATATATATATAGCTTCCCTCAGCTACTTCCTGGATAATCTTGGCATAATTTCATACAGCTATGCAGATGACATCACTATTCTTCTACCCTTCAACCAACCAGAATCCTTCATAGCAAACACAATACACAGAACCCTCGAATCAGTGGCTTTATGGATGACAGAGCACAAATTAAAACTTAACCCTGACAAAACAAATTTCATTCTACTTGAAAATTACAAAACTCCAACGTTAACTAATCTTGTAAAAAATGCATTTTCATACCCAATACAACCTACTTTAAAATTGCTTGGAATCACGATTGACAGAAGCTGTAACATGCAACCCCAAATTAACAAAATAATAAAGACATCATTCATGACCATGAGAAATCTGAGAAAAATCCGATCATTCTTCGAAAAGAAGCAGTTCCTACTACTGGTACAATCTCTAATCCTTGGGATGCTGGACTATACTATACCTACCATGTCCCGCGACCATGATGAAGCAATTGCAGACGGTGCAGAATACAGCCCTGAGACTTATCTATTCACTAAAAAAATATGACCATATCACAGAGGCATACCATGACTCACATTGGCTTCCAATAGAAGCGAGAGTGAACTTCAAATTCTACTGCTTACTTTACAAGGCTATCAACGGAGAAAGCTCAACTTACTGGAATAACAGACTAAATCATTCCTCCTCAATCAGACACAGAAGAACACATTCACTATTCTATTACCCACCATCCAAAAATGTCAAACGAAAAAAACTTTATGACAACCTAATAGCCTCCAAAGCAGCTAAGTTGGACAAACAACTCACCACTCTGTTATCTTCATCCACAGATTACAAAACCTTCAAGAAAGAAATTAAAACCATACTCTTCAAAAAACACGTTAAACCTATCCAGCACAACAATCCTAACCCAACATCCAACACTCTATAAACCCTTAGTACTCTCTAATTTTTCTAGTTACCAAACATTATCTAAAACCCATAATTCTCCCTTAAAATTTTATCTCATCGTTTAATCTATTCTTCAAGTTGAAATGTAATTCTTGTTTTAGTTTGGATGTAATCCGCCTTGAACCACAAGCTAATGGCGAAATAGAAATCACTAATGTAATGTAATGTAATAACACTGTCATTTACTTTTCTTTTTGAAGACAAGAGTCCCCACTGGAAATGAGTGGCAGGGCTGAGGTTAGGCCCAATGGCAGCAGCTAGAGTAACAGGAACAGATAGGGTTACCATTTGGCTCCAGAAAAAAAAAAAAAAGGACGGATTGAGATATTCGGGTTTTACTTCCATTGAAAGCAATGGAAGTAAGGAGGACAGACAAAGACATGTGGATTTTACTTCCACTGAAAGCATTTATGGTGGAAAGTGTGAGGCCACCAAAACTCACCAAAATCTAACTCTACTGCCATATAGGTGCCACCTGCAGCCATAAGGGCTTTTGGGGTGGTAGACAGATGGGTATAGTAGGGTTTGGGGGAGTTTTGGAGAGCTCATCATATATTATAAGGGGTTATGGTGAGATGTACCTCTGGTTCCCTTTATGCAGTGGTCTCAAAGTCGCGGCCCGCCAGGTACTATTTTGAGGCCCTCAGTATGTTTATCATAATCACAAAAGTAAAATAAAACAGTTTCTTGATCATATGTCTCTTTAACTATAAATTACAATATTATTATTAAGACTTAGCTAAAAGGAAAGATTTATAAACTATAAAGAGTTTTACCTCATGCAAAATTGTCATTTCTTTAATAAGACATTAACTATTTTTCTGAGGCCCTCCAAGTACCTACAAATCCAAAATGTGGCCCTGCAAAGGGTTTTAGTTTGAGACCACTGCCTTTATGTGATGTTCACAGTAGTGCCCTTTAAGGTGCCCCACTGCTCAGTTGGAATATCTGTATGGACAATCAATTACAATGCTGGCCCCTCCCACGTCCAAATGGTCTGGATTTGGACATTTCTGTGGTTGAAAATGGCCAAAAAATGTAGGCATCCTAAGGTTGGATGGCCTGTCGGCCAAGATGTCTAAGGGCTAGATTCACAAAGCAAACCGATCATGTACCAATCAGTTTGAGACCCCTTTGTGACCAGATTTCCCTCCTGCACTATTCACTAACCTCTCCTGCGATCCGCTTCAAATTTGTGTATGCAAATGATGAGTGACGCATGCAAAATGGACAGGGACGCAATTCACCAACCAAAATTTTAAAACCGACTGGGCTGGCTGATCAACTGATGTGGCCCTTCGGCTCAAATGAGCCTGGGGGTGGCAGCCTATTAAAAATGGACAGGAATGTGGTGGAATAGGCAAGCATGAAATATAAAAATAGTCACTACGCTGTCTTATCATCACTCTGGATTTTACTAGTTAGGGAATATATATTGATAAAATAAGGACTTAATCCAAGAGCTGAGGAGAAGGCTTTATGAGTGGTTATATAAAATTATAATTGGATAAGCCAGAACGCAAACCAGGTAGACAAATATGATAATATATTGATTTGGAAAAAAGAGATCACTGGAAACAGAAGAGCAAGCTTTTTCTCTGGCCACTAGAATTAATTGATTAGCTTTGATGAAGGCCAGAGAAGATAATCCAGGGGCTGTAGTTTAGTTCCATTGTTTCAATGTGTGCCCAGTCTGGTCTCCAAAGACCTGTGGTAAATAAGGTTTGGTTTTTGACCTGGTTGCTATAGAGATGGACTTTTCTTCTTACGAGAGAGATTACATTCCAGGGGAGGGGGGCTCACTCTCATTTTTTGTAAAGTAAAGTTAGAAATACTAATTGAATATACAAAATATATATATGATGAATTAAATTTTAGTAAACTATTAATGTAGGAACTTTCATATTCAAGGGTTCAGATTGAAATATAATTACCTAAAAATTGTACTGGAGGATTCATATAGGAAAATGTAGGTTTTGTGGGAGTGGATTGGCCACTCCTCTTTCACTGAGACACAGGATTTTCAATGCATGCTCATAAGTGACTCAGTAACATGGGCGCAGCAGTTTGACTTTTAAGGAGAAATGATTTAAAGCTGGGTGTATGGATAATTTTTCCTCTGTAAGTATATTATATTGCAATACTTTTTCCTGGTTTCTTCTGTATTTTTCTTTATAATGTAACTTTTAGGAAATCTTGTGTGAGGGGGAAAAACACTCCCCCAATATGCATGCTAGTGTCTTTCTTGACCAATTATATGCAGGCAGTAAAATGTTGTCATATATTAGGTATATATAAGTAACCATAGCAGGATGGAATTTTGAGGGCGTTAAGTCAGGGAAGTTGCACTTGCACTATCTGACTTGTAATATGCCTCCATTGTACAAATAAATGCCTTTTGAACCAAGATTCCTGTTAAATTTTTAAAAGTATCTAAGTACAACGTTGAATTGGTAAGGTGTTAGTGATGAACTTATTTAGATGAACTTATTAAAACCTAAAACTGGACTTAGGGATATTTGGAGTATTGAGATTATACAGCAAATTTCTGCGTCTCAATGGCCATGAATTTGGTCTTGGAGGATGAGATGTACAGTGTCCGCATCTATGAGACAAACTTGGTTTTTCCTTTTACATAGAGCATTTTGGACCCCAGTTAGATTACAGAAGTTAAATAGCTCTAAGTCTAATAGATGCTGACATTGTAATCTTGAGATTGGGACACTAGATCATTTGTTATACTATTGTCCCTTTATCTTGACCTTTTGGAAATCAATCTGGACCCAAATAAATTGTTTATTGGAGAATCCTGTGGCTTTATCATATGATATGATTCTATTTGGTATGTCAATGAGAACAAAGAGCCAAATTTCATCAAACAATAATAAGGTTTTGTTGATTATGACAGGAGTCGCCATACAACATATCACAAATAATTGGAAAAATTGGAGCAGACTTAATTAGTTTTTGGTGGAACTCGTTGTGTCACATCTATAAGATGGAGAGAACAATAGGCATACAAAAAGGGAATTATAAAAAATTTAAAGAGATCTGGGGGCCATTGACAAATTATTGTAATGAATAGATACCATTTTTCCATTATAAGTACAATATAAGTGAAGGGGTTGGAGGGGGGGAATTCAGAATTTTAATAAATGTTTGGATCAGTAGAAAATAATATTTTATAGGATATATTTGATTGCATATATTATGGTAGGGGTGGGAGGGAAGGGGTTAAATTTTAAGTATTAATGTTAAATATGATAGAAATTCAAGTGATGTATTTAATTTCAATTGTCAATTATTGATACACTTGTTGTAAGATGTAAAAATGAATAAAGATTAAAAAAAAAAAGAAGAATTCATTCTATGACTTTTTCCAAGGAATTATTCTGGCTCTCCTAATAGGAAACCGTGCTGAACCTTTTTTTGGTATGTGGCAGAATACAAGAGTCTATATAATGTAATGTAATCGGTTAGGTTTATAAGATGCCTTTTACATTAATAACACAAGGTTAACACATGAAAACTCCTTTAGAGGCTGTGTGCATATAAGGTTAGACACATCAGGTAAGCAATTTTGTAATACTTCTTTGATCTGTTACATGGCAAAATGAATGGGGGGAGGATGAGGGAGAGCTGGAGTTAGCTGTTACGGCAACTCCAGCCATGGGGCAGTGTGGGGTGGTATAGCCAATGCCGGACAGACTTCTACGGTCTCCATCCATATGCAGCAAAAAGGATCAAGAGAAGCTCTAAGTTTTTTATACCATGTTCAAATTGCCTGAGTACAGGTCTTACTCCGGGGGTGGAACATCTTATACTGAGACTTAGCAAGTAACATGGGGAGTGTGTGGTGCAATGGTTAAAGCTACAGCCTCAGCACACTGGGGTTGTGGGTTCAAACCCACGCTGCTTGTGACCCTGGGCAAGTCACTTAATCCCCTCATTGCCCCAGGTGCATTAGGTAGATTGTGAGCCCGCTGGAACAGACTGGGAAAAATGCTTGAGTACCTGAATAAATTAATGTAATCCGTTCTGACTCCCTTGGGAGAACAGTATAGAAAATTAAATAAATAATTACAGGTTTGTTGCTATGTTACTTTATGTAATGAAATGCCTTTTAAACCGACCTCCTGAGGAAGAAACAGTACAAAGCTTTCTCCACACGTAAAGCATGTATTACAAACAGAAAAGGGCTCAAAAAACTGCAGGCAGGCACACAGAAACAGCATACTGAGTTTTACACAAGCTGGAATCCTCTGTAGATTACCTAAAAATAGGTGCCAGGTTGATTTGTGCTAAGCAAAAATTATTTGTCAGCAACTGCACACACCCCATGCCCCCCTTGTAATTAAATGCTTTGGATTTTGTATTCACAGTTTATACAATATTGACTTAGGGCAGTTATGCGCATAACTGTTAATTAGCGCCAACTATAACCAATAATTGGTTGTTAATATCAATTAGTGGCTCAATAATCAATCAGTAACTGACAATATTCTATAACTTTCATGCCCAACTTTGAGCGCTGTGTAAAGTTTTGTGCACAAGTTTATAGAAATCAGGGGATGGTGCATAAGCATTCCTAGGGCCTAGTTTGGACAGTAGGGGTGGGGGGAGGGGGAGGGGGAATGATGTATAGCATATATTTTAAAAAAATGTGTAAGCAAATGCATATGAAAACATTTACATCTTCAGAGTAGGTAGGTGTACAAGAGCATTTGAGCACTACAGAAAATCTGCCTTTTTTCAACTGTAATATATATAGTGGTGTAGTAAGAGGGAGCGAAAGGGCGGTCCATCCCAGGCACCATCTTGGTGAGGGTGCTGGCACTTCTCCATCCCCACGCCCCCTCTCCTTACCCCCATGTCCCTCCCCCCCTCCACACACACATACTCCTGGTGCCCTCCCTTCCCTACTCCCTGTATCTCTTTAAATCTTCGCCAGCACGAGCAACTTCTCAGGCCTGCTGCTCGCACAGACCTGGTTCTCCTCTGAAATCACTTCTGGGTCGCAGGGCCAGGAAGTGACATCAGAGGGAAAGCCAATGTCGGCGAGAGCAGGAGGCTGGAAAAGCTGCACACGCTGGCAAAGATTTAAAGAGGTATGGGGGAAGGGAGGGCGCAAGTGTGGCATAGGGGGCAGGGAAGGAGCAGGGGGAGTGGAGAGGAGGGTGCGGGGGGGGGTTTCACCGCCCTGGGCACCTCCTACTCTTGCTACACCACTGAACAAAGACACCCTTCTAACAAATAAGTTCCCAGACCAAACCAAATGAAAACATAAGTCAATAGGATCCTCTAGTCCAGTGGTTCCCAACCCTGTCCTGGAGGACCAACAGCCAGTCAGGTTTTCAGGATACTCCTAATGAATATGCATGGAGCAGATTTGCATGCCTGCCACCTCCTTTATATG